>NC_072484.1:63943750-65220625 GCF_027574615.1 Eptesicus fuscus | reverse complement strand
CTGTGGACTGAAGGGTCCCAGGTTCGATTCCGGCCAAGGGCACATGCCTGGGTTGTGCAGGAGGCAGCCAATCAATGGTTCTCTCTCATCATTAATGTTTCTATCACTCTATCCCTCTTCCTTCCTCTCTAAAATCAATAAAATACATTAAAAAAAAAAAAAAAGCTGCCCTCGAGTTTCACCTGCTGCCAGACAGCCCAGTTTCTCCCCGAATGAGTCTGGGTCCCCAGAGTCAAAAAAATACAGGATGCCCAATTAAATTTAAATTTCAGATAAACAATTAATTAGTTTTTAGTATGAACATGTCCTATGCAATATTTGGAACATAGTTACACTAAAAAGTTATCCATTGTTTCTCTGAAATTTAAGTGTAACTGGTCATCCTGAATCTTATTGGGCAACTGTGTGGTACATCCAACCTACCAGAACTCGTCCTGATTGAGTCTTCCTGCCATCCCTCACCCCTCTGCCATTGTCCCCACTAGTAACAAGGACATTGGTTAGATACTATTCCTGGCTGATACGGCTTAGTTCTAAATAACTTATCCTTAAATGAATAGCTTAAAACTTCACCTAAGGGTTTAACTAGACTATTGTTTCTCAAGTGTTATTAACATGCTTATAAATCACCTGGAACCTTCTTAAAATGCATACTATGTTCCAGTGGATCTGTGATGGGGCCTGAAATTCCGTATTTATAACAAGTTCCTAGGAGAGGTTGATGTTGCTCATCTATGGACCAACATCGGTAGTAAGGATTTAGGGGGTCCTGTGCATTCCCTAGGGAACCTGGCTATTAAGCCATCATGTCTTTGGGAACCAGAGTGAAGCCCAACTTGGCAAATCCATGCTCCTCTCCTCCATGCTAAACCCCAAAGGGACAGCAGAGTTCAAGGAAAGAGAAGCTACAGATCACACACTTGGAACTTTTCCAGAGTCTGCGCATATCCTCCTCCAATTATTGAAGACGGGTGTTGCTGTCGCATGATTTCTTATACAAACCATGACTTGATTCTTTGTGGCCTCCCTCACTCCCCGCTTTCTGTGATTATCTGTTCTCTTGTCCTTTCTCGCTGGACTGTAAATCATGTGAGGGGAGGGACAATGGTGTTTAGCTCCAAAGCCCAGCATCCAGCACAATCTCTGGCTTGTAGCAGCTGCTTAATAACTGCTAGTTGAATGAACAAAAGAAAGAATAAATGGATACTTGACTTCTAATTGTCAAGACTGTCCTTAAAACAATTCTTGTTGCACTTTTAAGGGCTCCCTGTACAACCCTGTTTTGCTGTAGCAGTTGGTGTACTTTACTGAGAGAGGAATGAGTTTCTGGAAGTTTTCCTCTCTGGGTTTCTCATTTTTCTGTTTCCAAGTTGTCAGCTACTGCATAGCACACCCCACCCCACCCTCACCCCACGTACACACACACACACACACACACACACACACACACACACACACACACACACAGTTGGGGACTTAAACATGCCAACTTCTTGGTTTGGCATAATTCGTATTTCTCAGTCTTCCCACTGCTGAACCTTCTTCAGAGAAAAAGAGATTGATTAGTGTTAATCTACTCATAGCTCTTTCCCCTTTTCCAAGACTTCTCTACAGCATGCCCCTCAATTCCCATTCCCCAGGTCTCCAACCATCTTTTAACCTGCTAGGAATTTTTCTAGTAGCTCTGGTAGGTTAAGTCAATAGAGTAAGTTGTATCTGTCAAGGTTCTTTGCAAGCAATAGAAATCAAATCCAGCTGACTTAAGCCCAAGGGGACTTCACTGGAGGTCTGTTGGGTTGCTCATAGAATGCACTAGACTGAAGACCTGGCTTGGAAACAACAGAATAGGGCCCAGGACATGCACCAGGCTTCCCACAGCCCGAACATGCAGCCACCTTGCCCAGCAAGCAAGAGACTGAGTAAGCGCCTCGTGTGCCTTCCATCCTGTGTGCGCTCTGCTCAAGAGTCAGCCAGAGAGAGTCTGGTGGCCTTCCTTGGGCCCTGAGCCAACCCCATAGCCCATTGTTAGAAAGGAGAAAGTGTTGCTGGTGGTCAAAAAACAGGTTAGAGAAAACAGATGTCCACAGAGACCTCTGAAGGATTTGAAGGAAATGAGGGGGGAATCTGACAGGCCTGTGGCAGTGTGGGCGAGAGATCCCAAGCATCCCAATTCCTGGTTTTTAATGGCTTTTCATGTCTGAAACACTCAGAATCCACTGGGAATGACGGGAATAGTGCTGGAGATGCAAAAGGAGAGGTCCGGACTCCTGCTCTCATTCAGATTTCATCACCCACTTACTGGCCATCTCTCTGGTCTCAGTTGCTTCATCTACACAATGATGGCTTTAGACTAGATGATGTCTAGGATACCTTTCAGCTGTGAAATTTTCCCCAAGGCTTGACAATTTTGCTTGATGTACAGAGAAATGAACATTTAACATTGTACAAGGTAGCATGATCTCCTAAGACACAGGTTCTCAGGTGTGTGGCATTGACAAAGGCAATTTGGAAGCGAGAGTTGATGGCTGTTTTACAAATCCCTGCCATCCCTCACCCCTCTGCCATTGTCAATACGCTAGTATTCAGTCAGTGCATCTATTTTAAGAGAAGTGAAAAAAAAAAAAGTTTTTCAAAAAGTGAAATAGAAAGATACACATGTGTGACCCACCACTGTTATTTGCTAGCATAGTCCATTTTATTTGCATTTATAATGACCCCAATGAAATGTTTTTCAGTAGGTTTAACTTTTAGCTGCTCCATTAACCAGGTTAGTGAGTGGAAGAATTTTCCCTTTACCACACAGTGCAAATCTCATTATAATGATTGGGCCTAGTTACTAATTGCTGACATTCTGGATTTGCCAAATGCATTTAAAGAAGGTACTGTGTGGGTGGGAACCTGTGTTTTCATCTTTGTAGATTTGATTGTACTTAATGGCCTTTCCCAATAGGCCTGGTCCTGGAGCTTGACTACAGAGCAAAAATAGCCACCCACAGAGTGATTGTTTCTGAGAGCTGGGAGGACCCTGGAAGACAATCCGGGCCAGTCCTTTTCCTGACCCACAGGAAGCTGGCACCCTGAAGGGCAGTATCAGCTGGAATGGAAGGAGCCTGACCTGGAAAATTCTGCTGCAGGGCTGGGGTGTGTGTGTGTGGGTCGGGGGGGCATCCTCAAGCCCATCTCTCCCACCAGCTCCCACCCCCTGCATGTCCCCAGCCTCAGTTATGGCCATAGCACTGACATTATGACTTTTCCAGATTAATATCCCATATACTCTGTTATTTACTTAATCTCTTTATTTAAACCAACCCATGTTTTAACCTTCCTTTATTGTAAAAGGTTTCTTTTAAAAATATATATATTTTATTGATTTTTTACAGAGAGGAAGGGAGAGGAATAGAGAGCTAGAAACAACGATGAGAGAGAAACATCGACCAGCTGCCTCCTGCACACCCCCCACCTGGGGATGTGCCCGCAACCAATGCACATGCCCCTGACCGGAATCGAACCTGGGACCCTTCAGTCTGCGGGCCGACGCTCCATCCACTGAGCCAAACCGGTTTCGGCTGTAAAAGGTTTCTTTAAATAGAAAATGAACACTTGCCACAAATTTAAGGTAATCCTACAAATAAATGAATGAGGACAAAGCCAACTGGTTTATACCTAGTGACACATGGTCGCCTTTATTAAACAGGGAGATGAGCAAGGGGAGAGCATTACAGATCCATAAACCCTAATGAAGGCTTTGCCTTCTACCCATCAGAAAGGCAAAAGAGAAGACCTTCACAGTGAAGCTGACTGTGATTTAATTCCCTGGATGCTAGACACCTGCATGCATTTCCCCAGCAACTTCAATGCACACACCAGTCTGCAGGAAAGGAGAGGACAGAGCAGGCAGACAGATGGGGTGCAAGGGTGGGTTCTGCCACTTCCCCACGTCAGGCCTCGGGCAAGTAAGGGGACAGGTGCCGTTTCCTCAGCTGTAAAATCCCACGTTAGAGCCCACCCACAGGGCCCACTGCTGATGAGAGCAGCAATGGTATCAGCTATTAGTGTACTTCCCTGTTTTGATTTTAATTGATGTACCTTCTGCAGAAACCACGCTAAAAAGATTCAAACTTAGCTGTTTTGTCTTCCATGCATGACTCTTAGAGGTCAAGGAAAGGCAGCAAGGTGCCCTAGACACCTGTCCTTCTGGTACAATTGTTTCCAATGACCTTTACAACTGTGCCCTAATGGGAGAATCGAGTGGAGGGTGGAGTCAAAGCTCAGGAACTTTTCTGCACTCACATACATTTTAGAACTTACACTTGAATTTAATACCCAGCAGTTCTTTCTCAACCATGAGCATTAGTGGCCCCATATGCAGGAAGAATTGACAAAGAAGAAACTCGGGACATTATGGGAAAAATAAGGAAAAGGGCCAAGGCAGAAATGATTTGGGGCAAATTATAAACATATTTCAACAAGACAAAACAACAGAATCAATACACCCTATCATAACAACATGAAGAGTAATTCTGACCTTTTTAGTCAGAGCATTGGGTGCATCCTACTAATTTGTTTGTTCTAGTTGTAATTTGTAAATTCTTTTTTGTAGATATATATAGTTCAAAGTGTTTTTATTTTTCCTTTCTCTCTCCCCCACAACCCCCGCCAAATTATCAGTGATTTTTTAAAAAATGTTTAGATTTTGAACTGTTGAATCCCTCCTCCCAGGTCCTACAGTGATTATGGAGAAAGAATAACTTTTTTTTTCTTTTTATTGGGGTGACATTGGTTAATAACATTAGATAGGTTTCAGGTGTACAATTCTATAATACATTATCCATATATTGTATTGTGTGTTCACCACCCAAAGTCAAGTCTCCTTCTATCACCCTTCATCTCCCTGATACCCTCTTCTACCTCCCCCATCCCCTTTCCCTCTGGTAATCACCACTCTGTTGTCTATGAGTGTTTCTTTCTTTTTTTTTGCTTAATCCCTTCACCTTTTTCACCCAGCCTTGTAACCCCCCTCCCCTCTGACAGCTGTCAGTCTGTTCTCTGTATTTATTAATATGTTTCTATTTTGTTTGTTAGTTTATTTTGTTCATTAGATTCCACATATGAGTGAAGTCATATGGTACTTGTTTTTCTCTGGCTGGCTTATTTCACTTAGCATAATGCTCTCCAGGTCTATCCATGCTGTCATAAAAGGTAAGATTTCCTTTTTTTTTTTTTATGACCGAGTAGTATTCCATTGTGTAAATGTACCACAGCTTTTTTATACACTCATCAACTGATGGCACTTGGGCTCCTTCCAAATGTGGCTATTGTAAAGAGAAAGGATAACTTGAAGTTGTAAGATGACAAATCTAATGGTGATCTTCTGCATCAGTTAGCTATTGCTGCATAACAGGCCACTCCAAACGGAATGGCTTAAATCCACAAGCATTTACTTAGTTCATGGTGCTACGGGTCAACAATTTGGGGCTGAGCTCACCTGGGTGGTTCTTTCGGTCACAACGGGATGCCCTCCGGCATCTGCCATCAACTGCAGGTCAGCAGAGCACATAGAGGTTGTCTGCTTATCTGCTGGGGAGCTTCAGTTTCCTCCATGTGTCTCAACATGCTTGTGCCTCAGTCACTGCTCCGTCAAGCTGGTCCAGCTGGTTCACGTAGCAGAGGAAAGTGAGAGAGAGGAAGCATGTCAGACCCTAGACGCCTAGGCGTTTCTCAAGCTCTGTCCACCACCGTCAAAACCTACTCCCCTTCTTTCATGTCACTCAACAGTCTGGATCTGCCTCTTCAGGCACCCCAGCAGCACGGAGCCACTAGGAACTCAGCGACTCTCACTCCCCTCTGATGCCCTGGCATCTTACTTCCTCCCATCCTCCTCACATGTGTGCCCAGCATGATCTACTCTCCTCCAGCCTCAGAACATCTCTGGAAGGACACACGAGAACCCGCAGGGCTGGTTCCATCTGTGGACAGGAACCAGGCCACAGAATAGGAAGGAGACTCACAATTCACTGTTAACTTGGTAGCTCTCATTGGAATTTTGAACACATGTATACATTACTTTAATAATGGTGAAATTTTATTGCATCCTACCTACCAGCTGCCAGGCATTGAGCTAAGTAATTCACCTGTGCTATAGAGGCATCAAGAGGGTACATCAACTGCCCAAGATCGTGGAGTTCAAGTCAACAGAGCCAGAGCTTGAATGAAGGCTGTCTGGTTGCAAAATCCATAGACTTCACCACTGTGCTCTACTGTCTCCTCTTCACAGAAAATATCTTGAAGGGATGTCTACACTTGCTGTTGCCACTCGTTTTCAATTCACTTTATAGCTCAGAGCAGGTTGTCTTCTGCCCTGATTAATCCATGACTGGGTTCTCCCCAAGGTCACAAATGACATCCTTCTTATTATATCTATTGGACACATCTTAGTCTTCTGGTTTGGCTTCTGGACAGCATTAGACTTTGTTAATCCTTTGTCTTACAACATGCTGTGCCTTTGGATTCGTGAAATCACACTTTCCAAGTCTCCTCCTGTCTCTATTACCTTTGAAAACTCACCCCCTCCTTTTCCTCCTTCCCATTGTCCTCACAAAGAGCTCTCATAGGCCATTTCTCCCTCCAGTTCACAGGTCCTGGGCAATCTAATTCATTCTCGTGACATCAATCACCAATTACTTCCCAACATTCATCTCCATCCTTAGTCTCACACTGCACCTGCTACGGCCTGCCATGTCTCTAGTTGGATGTCCCAGAGACCTTGAAAAGTCTAGAATTATACCCTGCCCACCACCGTTAACACTTAACTCTCCTTCCTTCCTGTTCCAACCAGAAAACACAAAGATTCCCTTTTCTGGAGTGAGCTCAGCAGAGGGGTGGGCAGATGCGCAGTTGCAGATACCTCCTGAAGGGGGCAGCCTCCACCCAGCCACAATGCAGACCAATGCCAGGCACAAACGTGGCCCCTCATTGCCAATGTCCTTTCAGAGAAAATTCAGAAACCAGCACTGGTACGTGAAATGTCCTGATTTCTAAATGTTGGCTACTAATTCAAGTATTTTGAAAGCATTTGTAGGCCAAGCTAAACCGTTTGCTGGCCAGATGCAATACACAGGTGGCCGAGCCACACCTCTACCTGCCCACTCTCCTAGGGGGAGGGTACCCTCTCCCATGGGTGAAAGAACCATTTCTGGGCCAACTCCTATGTCTCCAGCCTGTCCTCTCTCTTTGGTTCTAGACACATGAACTCATCCTCCTCTATAGGCACCTCATGCTTAGCACGGTCCACACCATGGCACTGAATGACCAAATCCCTCTGCAGTTCAAAAAAAGCCAGGAATCTGGATTTGCATGCAAAATCACCAATTTTTAAATTTCACATTAAAATTTTATCAGACAAAAAGTACTTTTTCTTGGGCCAGATTTGACATCATGGCCACCAAGCTGCCACCCTGACTTAGTGTGAGCTGACTGTCCCCCAGGGGTGTGCTGAGTGCCCCATAGACATGTTCTCAACTGACCTTGGCCAAGGTCCAGGGAGGGGTGTTCATATTCCCATGTCAGGAAAGGAGGCAGGTCAGCCAGGTACAGGGACTCTCTGGAAAGTTATATAGCTAGTTGGTGGAGCCTATTTTTGAGTCTTAGGTATTTTGGCTCAATTTTCTTTTCCCCCCGAGTTTGATGTGCAAAATCTTACTTCTTCTCTGTCGTTCAGTTTAAATACCATCTCCATTTCCAAGTTCTCCTTCTCTCCCACAACAATGCTAAAATGGTGGATAGAAACTCATGGTTACCTTACTCACCAGCACCTGAGCATGACCTATTCTCAAACCTCA
The DNA here is from genome assembly GCF_027574615.1 of Eptesicus fuscus. Taxonomy (NCBI): domain Eukaryota; kingdom Metazoa; phylum Chordata; class Mammalia; order Chiroptera; family Vespertilionidae; genus Eptesicus; species Eptesicus fuscus. The sequence goes on along the minus strand of NC_072484.1, from coordinate 65,212,787 downwards.
GAGCATCTCTGCAAGGCAACACAAGAACACTTGAGGAGGGCCGAAAGATGCCACTTTTACTTGAGTTGCCATCCTGTCTTTTCATCCTGGGTGGCAGGGACGGATTCTGCCCACCAGCACTTTTATTGCAGATCACCATACCTAGAGTAATCCTGTCTAGAGGAACTGGGATCGAGGTCACTACGGGTACCCAGGCCGGCAGGGACCACTGAAATACATAGCCAAACTTCTGCATCTGCAAGGGCAGAGGGGATGTGCTTGTCCTTACTACTCTTGCTAAGCACAGCTAAAACCCCTGAACATTATATATAAAACAAACAGAAGGAGACTCTGAAAGATAGAGAGAGAGAGAAGGCAGACCAGTCTGAGATCTTCGGACCCAATAAATGACGTGGTGAGTTCCCTGGGTTTTGTTTTGCCTCATATATTCCAGACTTGAAGCTGAAGAAGCCAGCAACCCAGAAATACCATGGGGGCAGAACAGACAATGCCCAACAAAAGCCCGCTCTTTCCAACCAAAGAACCAGGAGAGGGAAAGCTGAATAAGACAGAAAACTTTCAGACATTACCCTTTCTACACTAGTCAGCATCATGTGCCCCACACCCTCATAGGTTGAACGGGAGACCTAGGCTTCTACCTCCACCTGGAAGCAATGAGGCAGCCCTTCCATTCTGTCCCCCAACTCCAGGCCTGGAGCAGTAGAGGCCAGCTAAAGCAGAAGGTTTAAATAAGATCCAGGGTCTCACAACAACACAAAGATGTCCAGATTTCAACAGAAAATCACACATCTTACCAAAGAACCAGAGAGATCTAAAAATGAATTTTAAAAAATGAATAGATGCCAACAGAAAGAACAAAGATTTTAAAGCAGCTATGATAAAAACACTTCAATGAGCAATTATGAACATGCCAAAAACTAAGGCAAAATAGGTAGTCTCAGGCAAGGGATAGAAAAGCTACAGATGACCCAATTGGAAATTTTAGAACTGCAAAATACAACAACTGAATTGAAAGCTCAGTGGATGCGTTCAAAGGCAGAATGATGGGGACAGAGGAAAGAATCAGCAAACTGGAAGATAGGACAGTAGAAATTACACAATTTGGACAATAGAGAGAAAATATACTGAGAAAAATTTGAACAAAGCCTCAGGGACCTACGGGACTATAATGAAAGAACCAATATTCATATCATTAGAGTCCAAAGGGGGAAGAAAAATAGATGGTGGGGCTAAAAAAAGTGCTTGAAGAAATAATGCCTGAAATGTTCTAGGCTGCTTTTCAAAAGCTATTGCTTTATTTCTTAAGTTAGATCGCAGGCGCTAAGCCTGGGCCTCCCCACACAGTGTGATATTGAGACAGCAGTTTCGGAAGGACAGCAGTTATTTTCAACACTGCTATGGTGTAAAGTGTTTTTGTGAAAGAAGGAAGGATACAAAGCCTGCTGAGGTCAGTGTGAGCAAGGGACGTGTGACACTTCTTGGGGACATGGCTCCTGAGTTTCAGGTGAGAAGATCAACCTCCTAGGTGATCTGGACTCGAAGCCCAGTGCTCCTTTCTGTACCCTCTCACCCACATTGCCAGTAGTCCTGGACAGCTTCCAGACCTTCCCCTGGCCTGTGTAGATGCACCAGACGTTTTGTTTGGGGGCCTGACTCCTGGGGCAGGGGAGAGTTCTGTGGATGGGGGTGGAGGGAGAAGGCCTGCACTAGTCTATCTCTGCCTACTTCCTGGGGATTTGTGCACCGCCAGCCACCCACCCCCACCACTCCCCACCCCCCGCTTTTTGTGTATCTGTGTGTGACTGTGTGTGTGTGGGACAGTGTGTGTGTGTGTGTGTGTGTGAGATATGAGTGTGTCTGCCCTTATGTGGATGACATGTGTGTATGCCTATGTGTGTCTCTGTGTATCTGTGTGGGTTGTTTCTATCTGAGTGTCTCTCTGGGTCCATGTTCCCCTCTATGTGTATCTATGTGGGTTTGTGCGTCTCTGCGGAGGTCATGTGTCTTTCCTTGTGTATTGAGTGTGTATGTGCTGTGTGTCTGTGTGTGGTGAGTTCTGTGTCTGTATGTGTATAGTGTATACGTTTGTTTATCTGTGGGAGGTCTGTGTGCATGCATGCATGTAGTGTATCTGTGTGCATTTGATATGTGTCCCAGTGCACGTTAGTGTGTGTATATGTGTTCCAGTGTGTTGTCTATGCCTATACTTGTGGTCTCTGTGTGTGGGTCTGTGTGCACCTGCACGTGTGTTATCTGTGTGTGTGAGTACGCGTGTCCCTCCCTATGTGTGCGGGCCTGTGGGCCCCATGGTGTGTATGCCCGCATAGGTGTGGCGTGTCCTCCAGAGTCTCACCTCTGGAGAGTCTAGTTCTGTTCAGGGCCCCGTGACAGTCCCCCAGCGGCTACCCTGGGGCGCCGAAGCCCACGAGGCAGGCGCGAGGAGCGCGTGGCCGAGTCCACGAATGCGCCCCCGCTCCTCCCGGCAGGCCAGGCACACGTGGGCCCTGGGCGCCGCCTCCCCGCGCGCCTCCCGTCAGTCTCCCTCGTCCCCACCCACCGCGGGCCGCCCCCACCGCGAGCCGGCCCAGGGATAAAGTGGCGGCTCAGGCGCCGCACCCTGTCGCCCCGGAGCTGAGGCACCCAGCTCGGCCGACCCTGGCCCGCGGCAGACTAGGACCCGCAGCGCTCGGGAACGCGACAGCGGCGCTCGAGCCCCGGTAACTGCCTCCTGGTCCCCGCCCCAGCCTGCGAGTGCCGTCACCAGGGGTGGGGAACAGCTTCGGGGTCCCTGGCCCGCTGGGCGTGGGCTCCCGCACCCTCTTGTGCGCGCGTGTGTGCACCACTGTGCGCGCGCGTGTCAGTGTGTGCGCGCGCGCGCCCTCCCTCCCCGCGCCCGCACCAGCCCCCAAACCAACTTGTCCGCATCAACTCCATCTTCCCAGCTCCGCCGACCGCGCGGAGCCCCGGGCGCAGTGGCCAGGTTTTCCCGTGGCATTTCCCGTGACAGCTGCCGGACTCCATTCCCTGGGCTGTCGGAGACAGGCAGGAAGCAAAGTTTGCCAGGAGCCGCGGGGTGACTTTCCTCGGGGACCCGCATTTGTGCGTGTGCGAGCCGCCTCGGTGTGCGCAGAGCGTTCCCCAGGTTCCCGGGCAGTGGGTGCTGGGCTCCCAGCCCCTCCCTTCCCCGAGCCCCATTCGGCGATTTCTTTAGGAAAAGTGATGACACGAACTAGTAGTGGAGGATCGCAGGCTCCTGTTCCCCGCCCTGGGAAGGGAGGGGAGCCTTGGAGAACTTGTCAGTGAGAGCTGGAAGCAGGCTGCCGGGCTCAGCACCCCGAAAGGCGAAAGGCAGGATTTCGGGGCAGGGCGCGGGGGAGCGGACGGGGGCTCCAGCTGCTGGATGCCGCGCTCTGACCTCGGCGATGAGGGAACAGCCCTTATCTGCCCAGCCCTTATCTGCCCGGCTCTAATTCTCCAGGCGGTCGTGGTGGTGGAATGCGAAAACCAGGAAATGATGGAAACAGGTTCGTCCAGCCGGCATCTTTGGAATTTCAGGCAGGAGGAATGAAAGGGAGAGCCATCACCGCCTTACTGTGCCCCCTTGAAACTTCCTGGGAAATTTGAAGATGGCTGGGTCTTCTTGCAGCTGCGTCTTTATTCCCACAGAGCTAACTATAATTTCCACTTGATTATAGCTAAAATAGTCTTTAAGACGAAGTTTCCTGAAATGATTTAAAATAAACACAGATGGGAAGGGGGGGAGGAGGGAGAGGGGAGAAAGCTGTAATGAGGCACTTAAAAAATAAAGTCAGCTTTTCTTGAGAACAAATGGGGCTTTTCAGTGTTGGAGAGATTGCAAGAGATGTATGTATTTTTTTAAATCTTGGAAATGGAGTTTTTAAAAACTGCTTTCTTAAAAAAAATGTTACCGACAAGGCTTTTCTCCCCTGTTCTCTGCGTTTGCCATGTTTCTCACTTTGGAATGTGTCCTCCTTTCTTCCAAGGACTTGGAGATCCTTTCAGAATGCCGGAGGAAAGTTCTCCCAGGCGGACCCCGCAAAGCGTTCCGTACCAGGACCTCCCTCATTTGGTCAACGCTGATGGACAGTACCTCTTCTGCAGGTACTGGAAACCCGCTGAGTCTCCCAAGTAAGTCTTCCCCTGATGCTCAAATACCTTCATACCTGCCTCTCTCCTCTCGCTCCGTGTGGTGTGGCCACTCGCTCCATGATCTGCTTCACCTGCCCCTTGAACATACATGAGGCTCAGCCATGCTAACAAGGTTGACATTTATACCTTATTTTCATTATAACAACTAGGATAGGGATTCTACAGTAGGGCGGTTTTCAAAAATTCCACATGACTTTCGTTTTTGTACTGGAGTTGGTTTCCCGTTGTACAGGCATGTCTTTAAAATCAAGCCCAACACTTACAGAAAACCACCTAATCAGATAAGAAAATCAAAATTATATATTTAGTAACCTTTGTTCTCTTTTCCTGTTTGGTTATGAGCTTTAGAAGGTGTCATTCCTTTACTTGGAAGGAAGGGTTCAGGGTATTTCCTCTGATTTCTCGCCAGCTCAGTTGCTTTTATATTTTCCCACCCAGGATTGTCTTGCTATTAGAAACAGGACTTGCGACTGTACATAAGACAGCTCGTCTCCTGCTGCTCTTCTCTTGTCTGAAACAGGGACAGCCCTGCTTGTTTGTGCTGTGCAGGGAAAGAAATGATTTGTGGTAACCAGTTGGCCTAGTGATGAGTGAATAGTTTCTGTTCCATGGACAATTTCCCTGCTTCTTCCTAGGCCTCTTGTCTCCTAGGGGACATGGTGTGGTGTGATTATGCCTCTCTTTGGGTTTCTGTAATCACCTAACCCTAGCACAGCTATAAAATGTCTCCGATATCTTTAACAGGTATATCTGTAACAGGTAGCTGCACATTAAAAAAGCAGAGATACGGACTTTTTAAAGATCTAGCTTAAACTCATAGCTTCAATGCAACTGTACAAAGTAGCTATCGTAGTAGGCTGTGAATAGTTCCTCACAGCTCTGGCAATGTCCTTCTTAAAGATCCCCCCCGGGAGGAGAGTATGTGTGTGTGTGTCTGTACATGCACATGCGTCAGATGGAGGGAGGGTTGTCAAGCATTACCTTTGTGCTCCATTCTGACTTCTTCTCCACCCTGACTTAACTGGCTGTAGAATTACATGTTCTTGGTTGAATTTCTAACAACTTAATGGTAGATGGTGAGTTATTTTTCAATATACAAAAAGAGGACAAATGAGTGAAAGTAGAAGTTTTTCATGTCTGAATCTCAGACTTTGGGGGCTTTCTCTGTTGAGGGGGAGGTTGTTCTGGTTTGAGGTCAGGGGAAGAAAGAGGGCCTACAGTCCTCAAACGGGGGCAGGGTGTGGGTGAGCGGGCCGGGAAAGGCTGGCTTCAGTGTTTCACCGTCTCCAGGCTGGTGCTGCATCGTGGGGGAGCTCTCTGCTGTTTCACCTTTGCTCTGGCCAGAGACGGCAACCCAGGAGTTTAATCAGAGCTGTCCCTTGGAAGTCAGTGTTTGCATCTTAGCGGATGTTGATGGAAATAAAGAATGGGGTGGATGGTTGAGGCAAGTGGGCCGTGGGTTTTGGAAGAGAACAGTGGCTGGGGAGGTCAGGTGACAGCCAAGGTCACGAGGCAGCATCTCTAACCCAGGTGGCCTGACCTCAACCCCAAAGCCCACCTGTAGCCCACTCCCCGAGGGACTCTGCCTCTACCTGCTGGAGATGGTGCAGATCAATAAACTCCCACATTTCACAACCAGCTCAGACCAATGAGAACGTCCTGGAGGCCCCTTCGATGACACATGTTAACCCTGTGCTTGCTGCATCGTGGAGAGGGTGAGGCAGCACAGGAGGAGGGATCATGGCAGCTGGAGTGGCGGGGAGGCAGTGGAGGCCTCAGGGCAGAGGTTTATGAAAACTGGTACAAAGCATCTCCGTATCTTAATAACTGAGAGCAGCTGCTGGGTAGGTTGCCTTCTCGCACGGCCTGGGATATCTCTGCTGTTGCCTTTCAACATTGCTGCCTGCTGCTTTTAGGATCGGGGAGAAGACCATAGGCCACCACTGGCTGCAGCCTGTCTCCTCCAGGGACTCTCCTTCAGGCCTTTCCCCCCCAGTTCAGCTCAGGGTCTTTCCTACTCTACCATGTGGGGGGGAAACACAGGCAAACACCACCGTCTCTCCACTTGTTCACTTTGCTCCTTTAAAAAGAGTCTTTCTCACGGCGGCCCTTGGGACCTCAGAAGACCCCACAGGCCATCTTACACAGAGGGGTGTGTGCCTGCCTTCCTTAATTGGCACAAGTTTGGGTTGGTTTTCTGGTCAACCCAGCTCCCTGTGCCTGCCCAGGGCACCTGACCGAACATTCTGCCCTCAGGGGACTTACTGGGCACCAAGACCAGCCCCGAAGTTGGCTCAGAGCAACACTGGGTCACAGGTGTCGGCCATAGCTGGGAAACTGGCTTAGCTTGCCTTTGGAAACAAATCATGTCCTCATACCAGATCCTGAGAAAGAAGCAAGTATTCCTTAGGATAGTCATTACAATGCGTGTCCAAGAACAAAGCTGTTCTAAGTATAGCAGGCTAGGGGATTTAGTCATTAGGAACCAGAGATTTTAAACCTACATCTGGAAATACCAAGGCAAGTTTATGCTCAACTAGTAGTATTTATTTATGGTAATAACAAATGTTAGACTTAATAGCAGAATTATCTCATATTGATTGAGTATCAAGTATGTTCTGAGGTCTGGACTAGACTCAGTACAGACATACCTTATTTTATCTTTACATCAACATGTGAGACAAATATTATCATCATTATTCCCATTTTACAGATGAGTAACAGAGGCCCAAATGACCAAGGCAGCAGACAGCTGTTCTTAAAATTGTTTCATAAGTAGCGCCTCTTTATAAATTCTTACATCTTTGTTGGTAAAGAGTAATAGAATAATTCATTCTCTTAATCATTTGCTCACAATATATGAAAAGTGGGACATTGACTAAAGATATGTATCCAATCTGAAACAAATCTTCCAATGCCTTGGGAGACTGGCTGCCTTGTAGAGAATTCTTCAGTACTTTAGATTTTGAAATGCTGGTTCTTCAACAGTGTCACTGGTGGTATCGGCAGAGTAGTGGAGACTAGCTCAGGTGGGGGGGTGCATTGCTTTGTGGGCTCTTAATATTCAGGAAGGGTGGGAGAGCTGGGGTAATATTTAGCGCCTTTAAATTCAGTCTACCAAGTGTCCCTCAGTCCATTTAAAGGACAACTTTAAATTAAACCCTGAATGTTACTTAGTCATTTTCAGGACAGTGAAGGTGTTTCCGCGCCAAATGTTGAATGACTGACTGCATACCATTGTTGGTGGGTGGGATGCTGGGGGTAGTCTGACACAACGCTCACTTTGATGGCTTGATTCCCCGGAAGTCCTGCTTTGATTCTGTCTGACCGGGAAGGCTGGAGAGCACGCTATAAATAAGATTATACAGCTGCACCCCCTGGCACGGTCAGTTCCAGGCGTGGCCCAGATCACGTTCTTCTGTTCATCATTAAGGCCTGGCATGATGGAAATGGATGTGGAATAAATGCTTTGGTGCTCTCCACCTATCTTTAAGGCTAATGTCTCTCGCCTGCCATGTGCACTTTGTATCTGGGTAGCCTTTCAACTCCAAGGAGCAGTTAAGCTTTCCTTTTTGTAGCTTCTGTTTGGGTGGATAACTGGTGCACTGAGGGAGCTATTTCAATATGCAGGCACCCCTCCGCCTGCAGATGTCCTGATGCAAACCCCTAGGGAGGGGAGCTCTCTCACCCTTCCCGAAGAATCGCAAGTGACTCATCTTTGAACGTTCCATTTAGCATTTTGTTGTAAGCTCCCCTACATTTTCAGAGATCTTCCAGAACATAAGCCCGGGACTTTCCTGGCTTCACCTTCTTTTCCTTTCTTGCCTCCAACTTCAGTAACCTGACTTTTCCCTCCAGTAACTCTGCAGCCACACCCTCACCATGGATACCTCTTCTTATCTCCCCAGCCCCACCAATCAGACCTGCACCCAAAACAGTCTGCTGCTGGTGTGGTTTTCGAGATTTTCCTGGTGGTGATGTGGAGTTAGGGCTGGGAGTGGGGCACATGGCTACCCAAGAGTAGTGTGGCATCGGTTCTGGTGGTCATTGTCGGTGGGTCTAGAATCAGTTAGCCCAGGGCCCCTGCTCCCACTGCTCCTGTCCTCATTCCTTATTGCCCTTGACTGGGGCTCAGCGGACATCCCTACCTCTGCCCTGCCCTTCCAGGGCTACATTGATCCCTTTCTCCACGAGACCTTCCCAATCTCTGTCTGGAGTTTGGGGCAATGCCCTCAGGGGACACTTCCTCCCACCTGTACAAATTTACCTGGAGGAACAATTCCCCGAAGCTGGAATATATTGGAAGGCTAAAAAATATTCTCCCTTCCTGCCACCCTTATAATGTCCTCCTCACATTGGCCGCCAGCCACTTGGGGGTGGCACCTGTGGCTCCGGAAGATAAGGGCCCCTCCCAGCCAACTGGATCCAGACCAGGGAGATGCAGAGTCCTCACCATCTGGCTGGACATAATTTCTATCCCCACTGCCTTCTGGAAATTTTGTTCTCATAGATCAGATGGGTGTTTCCCTCTTCTCCCTTCTCTCGTAGGCTTTCTAATCAGGTGGTAAGTCTGTTAAGTGGTGCCTTTCTTCCCCCCCACCCTCAGCCTAGGGTTTGGCTCAGTGTTCTGAACGAATGTGCTGTGGACTCTGCCTATATCCCTGAGTGTTTGTGCCTCCTGTGCAGCCCTGCTGACTCCTGTGTGACTCAGTGCTACTGCATCATTTACCTTTGGTTGTTACATCCCCAGGGTCCACCAAATCGCATCCCTTATTTATCTCTAAAAGAAGTCATTTTGGTCTCCATGGGTGTGAGGACAGTTGAGTTCCTCCCAAACCCAGCCCCTTAGCTCTTCCCCCTGATTGGGAGGAGCTAGGGTAGCTTTTGGGCTCCCCAGAGCATCTTAGCAAGACAGGCTCCCAGGGGTCACCTCTGCCAATGTCCCTGCTCTTCCCTTCCATTCAACAAGTCAGTTCAGTGAACACTTACTTATGGAAGTCTATACGTTCTAGGCATTGTGTTGGGCATCAGGTTGTGGAGAGAGTGTCAAAGACCACTTGCTTGACAAGGGGCGGGAGGGGAGATGAACACAAGGGCAGTTAGCATATGATGTGGTAAGTGTCTAGGGATAGGACCACCACTTAACCAGGAAGAGCTTTTGTGAAAATTAGAAAAGGGAGCCCATCTGGGTAGACACAGCCCCTCAGGTGCATAGCTTGGTGAGCAGAGTGTCGGCTAGATTTCAGCTCCTCCTCATCCTTTCAGCCAGTGCCCTTCAATGGTATTCCACCCGTGAGAAGGGCATGGCGGAGCAGGGAGCCAGGGCAGGAAAGCAGGAGCCACAGCAGCATGGCAGTACTGGAAGAAACTGAATGAAGCTAGAGAGGTGGGAGGGGGCCAGGCCTGGGGGTTCCTGCAGGCCAAGCTACAGGCGTGGACTTGAACCTTCAGGGGTTGGGGGGAGTGCGAACTTGTTACTTGGACAGTCATTTTCTTGGAGGCGTTTGCAGTAATCCAGGGGACAGGTGAAGAGGGCTGAGTCGCAGCACAGTGGGGCATGGCAGGGTAGTAGGGGAAGGGGAGGTGAAAGTTGATCATATTGTGATAATGGGCAGTGCAGGGAGGGAAGGAAAGCTCTCACATGCCTTCCTGAGTGATGGGTGCATGTGGGCCATGGACTCCTCCTTCCCAGCACACACCTTTAGGTTATCCTCCGTTCCGCAGATGCCAGGGCTGCTCTCTGGCAGTGAGTTCAGGTGGTGCAATAGGACACGTCATTGGAGCAGGCCTGGTATACACGAGTAGGAGAAAGGGAGGAGAGGGAGCGTGGACCAGCAACTGAATTACATTTCAAACATCAGCAATAAAATATTAATGACAAGGACAAGTTCATTTTAATGAAGGGGAGAAAGGAATCGTGTCTTACATTGGCTCCCCACAATGAGGAATCAAAAATTAAGTGCCTTTGACTTTGTGTTATTTCATGACATTTGCACTTAAACTCTAAGAAAATGGACCTAACTGTGCATCTCATACCAGTCACATTATTTTTAATTAGATTACCGCTTTACAGCATACCTCAAATTTCTTTTACCTATTTTAAGAATTTCCAAAAGTTTCTTCTCTTGTATGAAGCTGTTATTTCTCCCTCTGATGCTTCCGCCTTTGTTGTAGCGCAGCGAACTGCCTTATTTTTAAATAGGGCATCTCTTCTGGGCTTTTTAAAACAGATTCTTTGAATAGCAAAGATCTTTTGATGGCAATAGGAAAGGCCGGCTGCTATTCTAGCAGTTGATTTTTCCAACAGCTTCGTTAAGGAATAATTTCTTCCAGTTGCTATAAGAATGTTCTGCAAATACAAATCTGCCTTTGTTTTGCAGTGGAGTCTAAGGAAAAAATAGCAAAATAAGCTGCTTCCTGAATAGCAGCCATTGTCCAGCATTGTCTATTTATTGGCACCTTTTAGGTTTGGATCTTAATCCCAGATGCACTTTGTCCGTGAATGCAAACCAAACCACTGATATTGTAGAAATGGCGTAAACGGCCTTCAGTGGTGTGAATTCTTACAGCTGAGATTACAAGACGACCCTTGTCCAGTATTTTAGGGTCATCCAAGGTTCTTGTTGGTGGGAGGTTCTTTTCATTTCATGCAGCCTTGTTCGTTAGGGGTGGGTGCGGGGACGCTGATGGTGATCAGGGCGGCAGTAGGAGTGAAGTTGCTCCCTATGTGTTTGAAAGCCTGACCTACTGCAGCAGGGGCTGTGTTCAGCTCGGAGGGCTGCAGGAGAAGCCGTGCGTGTGTTTCACTCCGTTTGCAGCTGCCCGGTTTCACACCCAGAGCCTCCCTCAACGTGCCTCTCTCCCGTGCTCTGCTGACCGTTTGTTTCTTCTCTTGGTGCTCAACAAATCCTCCTGTGCAGTGACATCAAGGCATGCCTCCCCTTCTCAGGAAGGCTCCAACCAACACTGATTTTCATGGGGCCACTGCTTTATCAATGTTCTAGAAGACAGGACAGGAGAGGAGAGGCGATAGAGGAGAGCAGGAGGAAGGGGAAAGGGAGGGGAGAGGAAGAGGAGAAGGGGGAAGAAAGAGGAGAAGGGAGGAGCAGACGAAAAGAAAGAGGGTTTAAAAATATATATCCTGTTAATGTTAGGGTAAGGGGAATTTGACCTTCCTTTCCTTGAACAAGTTTTCAAAAACAAATAGTTAGAAGGTTGCAGGGGGCAGAATTAATTGGTTCTCTTTGTGAAATTACACCTGTGCTACCTTTAAGGTATGTGTGCCTTTGTCATCTCATATAACTACCTCCAGAGAGCAGGTGTTGGGGATGAACAACCCGGAGAAAGGTTTAGATTACTGAGATTGTAATATACTTGCCCCACCAAATTGCACATTCTCCAGTGTTTTGTTTCTCTGTGCACATGCTGTGTACTTGGTCTAGAACAGTGGTCAGCCCTCTGTAGGAGCTTAATAAATGTGTTGAATGAATGAATCTGCTCCAGCAAGAGGAAAGGGGCACATGAGCATGTTACTGACGGAGTCAGATTTTTTTTTTTTCTGGAGGAGAAACTCAGACGTGAGCACTGAGGTATCATTAGAATTTACCAACTCTCCCTAATTTTAGGGACTTCCTGAAGTTGGTGGTGGAGAGTTTTAGGGAGTTAGAGTCTGCAGACCTTTGGACATGGGTTTGTGGGTCTACACACTTTTCTGGAAAGGAAGATGGATCACAGACTCCATGAGCCTCTCAGAATTGGGGTGCTCCATGACTCCAATGCTCGGCGCCAAACTTATTTTACAGATGGAAAGACTGAGGCTCAGAGGGTGAGCATGAGGTCACCTAGGGGCCTGGCATGGGGCCAGGGGCAATCTCCCGACCATGTGTTTCTTCTGCTCCATGCTGTCTCTCAGGAATTGCTCCCCACATCTTCTTCTTATGGGTTCAAACCACAACTTAGCCCTTCCCAGTAGGGATTTGAACAAATGTCCAGTTGGGGTAGGGATTGGAGGGGTCTTAATGTGCCAGCTCCCTCCCCACTGCCAGAAGCCATTTGACACATCTGCATTTGGGTGGTTCTGTTTTTAGTGGTTAGAAGTGTGGGTACTAGGTGATACCCAAGGAGCTGAGTGATAGGGGTGAATGGACTTCAGAAAGACAGCAGGAGACTTACTTAGAGGACCAGGAGATGGGGTAGGAGGAAGGGGATAAATTGCAGGAGGAAGAGAAGCCCAACAGGCCTCTAGGAAAACAAGAGAAGAATGCGGCAGAGGAAACAAGGGGTCCCCAAATAAAAAGGGGGCAGGGGAGAAAATAATGTAAAGAGAAAGCTTGAAGTCAAGAAGAATACTGCTCTGTTTAACTCTCAGCCAAAGCAGGTCATTTTCTCCAGGATATTTACAGCCTCCTGGGTTAGGCCCTGGTTAGGAAATGGATGCCTTTAGACATTTAAAAAGTTTTGCTCTGTTTATCCCGTTCAGTCGGTCCTGAGGAGACATGTTTTGGATAAAACTGTTCTCTTCGGGAAGCAAAGCAGGATGGTGCTGTGGAGAAAAGCCCAGGCCCAGGGGCTGGACATCAGGACCAGAGCAGGTCCATGTGGATGAGGCGTGAGGCTGTGGATACGTTCCTTTTCTTTTCTTTATTGATTAAGGTATTACATATGTGTCCTTATCCCCCCCACCCCCCACCCCCACCCCCCACTCATGCCCTCACCCCTCTGGTGTCTGTGTCCCGTGGATACATTCCTTGACCAGTCTTGGCATCAGTTTTCTTATCTGGAAAATGGGGGCTAATAGCACCTTTCCCCCGGGGTGATTGTGTAGGTTAGGGGTAAGTGTTAAGGTCAGTGCTTGGCACACAGTAAATGGCATGTGCATGCTGGCTCTTATCACTTAGTTTGGCCTCTTAGACTACTTCCATGGTGTACATATATATATATTTTTAAATATATATTTTATTGATTTTTTACAGAGAGAAAGGGAGAGAGACAGAGAGCCAGAAACATCGATGAGAGAGAAACACTGATCAGCTGCCTCCTGCACACCTCCTACCGGGGACGTGCCCGCAACTAAGGTACATGCCCTTGACTGGAATTGAACCCGGGACCCTTCAGTTCACAGGCCGACGCTCTATCCACTGAGCCAAACCCGTCAGGGCTGGTGTACATATATTAATCGTATGTCCATATACTGGCAGTGAATAATCTGAGGATGAAATTTAAAAATGCCATTTACAAGAGCATCAAAGAGAATAAAAATACTTAGGAATATAAATTTAACAAAAGAAATGCAGAACTAATACTCTGAAAAGTGCAAGTCATTGCTAAGAGAAATTAAAGAAAAATCTAGATGAGTGGAAAGACGTTCCATGTTCATGGATCAGAAGACTTAATATTATTAAGAGGGCAATACTCCCTAAATTGGTCTACAGATTTAATGCAATCCCTGTCAGCATTCCAAATGGATTCTTTCTAGAAATTGACAAGCTGTGCCTAAAATTCATGTGGAAATGCTAGGGACCCAGAAAAGCCAAAACAATCTTAAAAAAGAAGAACAAAGTTGTGGGACTCACATTTTCTGATCTCAAAACTTATTACAAAACAATAATAATCAAGACAGTGTGCTGTTGGCATAAGGGTGGAAAAGAATTGAGAGTCTAGAAAACCCCCTATATCTATGATCAGTTGATTTGGACAAGAATGCCAAGATAATTCAATAGAAAAATAGGAGTATTTTCAACAAATGGTGCTGGGACAATTGGTTATCTACATGCAAGAAAATAAATTGGATTTCTTTCTCACACAATATACAAAAGTAAAACTATAACACCTAAATGTAGGAGATAAAAGTAGAAAACTTAGAAGAAAACATAGGAGTAAATCCTCATGACTTTGCATTTGGCAGTGGTTTCTTAGATATGGCACCAATTTCACAAGTAAAAAACAAATTGATAAATTGGACTTCATCAGAATTAAAAACTTTTGTGCTTCAAAGTACATAATGATAAAAAAAGAAAGAAAGACAATTCACAGAATGGGAGGAAATATGTGCAGATCACCTATCTGATAAGGGAATCGTATCTAGAATATATAAGGAACACTTACAAGTCAGTGATACAAAGACAACCCATCAAAAATGGGCAAAAGACTTGAATAACATTTTTCCAAAGAGAATATATAAATGGCCAATGAGCACATGAAAAGATGCTTAATACTGACTGTCTAAGGGAAATGCAAAGCAAAACCACAATGAGATACCACTTCACACCCCTTAGGTTGGTTATAATAAAAAAAGATAGAGAATAACAAATGAGGATGTGAAGTAATGGGAACTCTCATGCACTGCTGGAGGGAATTTAAAATGGTGCAGCTACTTTGGAAAACAGTCGGATAGTTTTTCAAAGGTTAAACACAGTTACCATATGACCCAGCAATTCCACTCTTGGGTATAAAATAAGACAATTGAAAACATATGTCCACAGAAAAGCTTGTACATGAATGTTCATAGCAGAATTAATCATAATGGTGAAAACGTGGAAACAATCCAAATATCCATCAACTGATGAATGGATAAATAAAAAGTGCTATATACCTACAATCAAATATTATTTGGCCATAAGCAGGAATGGAGTACTGGTACATGACACAACATGGATGAACCTGAAGCCATATGCTCAGTGAAAGAAGCCAGTGAAATATACAGCACAGACAAATCTATTGAGACACAAAGTAGATTAATGGTTGCCTAGGGCTGGGGTGGAGGTTGGGAAGTTGATTTTGGCAAATCATATTTACCAAAATAATCTAATGACACAGAAAGTTGTTTATATTATAATGGTACATAGAAAACTACAGAATATAAAGCTGTGATCTCAACCACACTAAAAATAAAATCATCGATAAAATACTAGAAATGAAAATAGTGGTCATTTCTAGGTTGTGAAATTGTGATGGGCAAGTTTTATTTTGTTAGAGTTTTCTGTATTTTCCACATTTACTAAAAGGAGTGATTTGGGGGAGCTTTGGAGGACTTTATACCTGAGCCAGGTCCTGAAGAGTGATGGGATTGAACAAAAAGGAAAGTACATTCCAGGCAGACGGACTGGGTAGCATCAGAAGGCATGGAGGGGACAGTGCAAATGGCTGGCGTACTGGAGGGTGAATCTGGGAAGGCACCTGGGTGTTTAGCTAGAGAGAGTCTTGTGTACTTTGTTTGGACTTTGACTGTGGTTAATGGGAGTCCTATGAGACTCCTTTAGTGGGACTTGGGAGTTAAGACAGAGAGAAGAGACCATTGCTGAGATCAGCAGCAGATTTAGCATCAGGAAGTATGTAAAGGAGACCAAAAAATAGTAGATGGAGCACTGGGAGAGAATATTGTCACAAAAGGAATGATGGGGCGCCCAGAGCCAGCTCCTGTAGACAAGAAGCTGACCTAAGAGTCTCTTCTCTCTGACTTGGGTAGTGTCAGCCACAAAGTAGGAGCTTGCTGACAGGATGATTCCATCTCATCACTCCTTCCTAAAGTTTTTTTCAAAACAACTCAGAAGAGAGAAGTGTGTTGGATGTCAATAATCAAGCTTCCAGGTCCCAGAAGAGAGGTCTGGATGTCCTGTAGCATCTGCAAAGGAAGAGACAAATTTGTAGCTATAACCACTTATCCATTCATCCATCTCCTCACTCATCCCTTCATCCATCCCTCCATCCATGCATCAGTCCATCCATCTATCCATCCATCCATCCACCCATTAGTTTCATTCAACAAATATTTACTGAGCACCTACTCTATGCTGATCTTGTGCTAGGCCGTGAGAGGTAGAAAAATCATTGAGACCCAAAGGTCTCTGCCTTCCGGGGGCTCACAGTGCAGAGAGGAAGGCAGGCAGGCAAGCACTTGTTCATGTGCCAGGGCCAGTGAAGTCTGGGGTCTAGACCAGGCCATGTGCCTGAGGAGGCTGGAGAGCTGCACTGAGTGCTCCTCCTTAGAAGCCCATGCTCATACCGTGTCCAACCACTTAGTGCATTCATACACCAGACCAAAGATGGGCATTGCCAGGGCTCTGTGTCCACTGAGGCACCAGCTGAGAGTTGGGGATGGAGCCTGTCTGATCTCTATGGCTGACCCTCAAAGGACTACAGCAAAGCCAGCTTTCTTGAATATGTCTTTTGTTTTTAGAAAACTTTAAAAAAAATTTATTTAATGTGCTATTTGCTTCTGCATAGAATTTTTTCAAGCTTTCCTGAAGCTTTTGCTTGGTATTTTTAGTATCTGAACATACACACTGCTAATCAGATGGCTGGCTCTAGGGAAATAGATATAGTATTGAGCTGACTCTTTTTAAAAAAATATTTTTTATTGATTTTTTAGAGAGAGGAAGGGAGAGGGATAGAGAGTTAGAAACATCGATGAGAGAGATACATCAATCAGCTGCCTCCTGCACACCCCCTACTGAGGATGTGCCTGCAACCAAGGTGCATGCCCTTGACCAGAATCGAACCTGGGACCCTTCAGTCCGTAGGCCAATGCTCTATCCACTGAGCCAAATCGGTTAGGGCTGAGCTGACTCTTTATTAATTTTCTGTCTGAATGATCTATCCATTGATGTGAGTTGGGTACTAAAATCCCCTACTATTATTGTATTCCTCTGAATTTCTCCCTTTATGTTCATTAATAATTGCTTTATATATTTAGCTGCTCCTATGTTGGGTGCATAGATATTTACAGTTGTTATATATATTTATGATTGCTACAATATAACAATAAATACATGTCTGTAAGCATGTATTGGAAAGGAGGAGGAAACTGATCTTCAGAAGGCTCAGGCCTGAGTCTGACACCTTGGTAGATATTCTTTGCTTTTCCTCCCTGAATTTCATAGTGCTATAAGGTGGTTAGCGCCATCCTTGCTATTTCATTGACATAGAAGCTGAGAGTCACATGCTATGCTAATAAATGGCAGAGCCAGGATTTGAACCCAAATAGCTTTGCTTCAACTGTTCCCTCTCCAACAACCAGTTCTACCTCATGAATACTTACAAAGCTGTTCCTATAACCCACCTGGCACAGGTGCTATTTAATGCTCACAATACCATGTGGAGGTAGGATGATAACCCCATTTACAGATGACAAGATGAGCTCACAAAGGTACAGTGGCTCTGTTGAGACCCCACAGTGGGATGACAGGTCTGTGGAGTGAGCCCACGGTCTATTGCCTGTCCAGCCTCCCCAGGTGTCTAACTCCAGCATTCTCTCTGATTATGCTGGCCTGGCTGCACCTGCCAGTTCAGGTCATAACACAGCTCAGAGGCTGCACTGTGGCCATCAAGTTGTGACTGTTTTCCTTAACTTCGTCACTGTGTGGTTGTCTCACCTCTCCTGCATTTTCAATAAGTTCCTGATTATTTATTGCCATCCACTTGGCATTTCACCACCCAGAAGAACTTAGAGCCATCTGCAGACTTGGAAAGTTCATGTTGTTCTGCTTTCAGGGAGGGAAAAAAAGGCATGTTACATAAGGTGGAACCCAAGTACGTTCTTATAGGAAGGTCAGGGAGCCACTCCTCTTACTAAGAAAGCCCCTATTACCTCCTCCTGCCATTTCCTGTTTCATCCAGGTCAGAATTGCCTTGCAGCTATCTTTTTAAACATTTTTCGTTGCGAAGCCTTTCAGAAGAATCTAAATGTTATCCCCAGGTCTACATGGCATTGCCCTCTCTTCAAGGTCTCCTTTGGGTTCTGTGATGAGAGGTTTCTCCCAGAGAACTCAAACAGTCTTCCTCTCAGCAGTCTCTGTGAGTCACTTTGCCCTTTGGGCAGACCTGGGGGTCATCTCCGGGGGCTGAGGGTCCCCTGTGAACCCTTGCCCACTTCCTTCTAGCCCCTCTCTGGGTTGCTCTCCTGGCCCAACTGTTGCCATTTCTTCCATGGCTCCACAGATAGGGAAACTGAGGCACAAAGGAGTTAGACTCATTCGTTCCCTGGAGCCAGGGAGTCTGAGCCGAATGAGCCAAGATCCCCTATCCTCAGGAAGCCAGAATTCAACAGGCAAGCAAGAAAACGATTGAGGGATAGGTGACCAGTGGGGGAATGTGGGACAGGGGGCAAATGAGCAGAGGGGATCAGCTGACTCTGACAAGGTGGCCAGGATGGCTTGGTGGCCAAGCTGAAGGGATGGCCATCTGACCTGGCTCTGGACAGGGAAGTGCTGGCCAGTGACAGAGGCAGGCCTGGAACTCTGTGTCCACCTGCCATCCGTGCTTACTGGCTTGGCACTCCATCTGGTGCTTCCCTCATGGTAACGAGGCTTTCTGATTTTTATCGCCCCATGACCATTTTGGGAGGTTTGCCTCTTAACGGACCACCTCTCATTCAGGTCATTTCTATCCCAGGCTTCACCCCATCTCTACTCGTCATGAGTCTTCACATGCTTCCCAACGGCCACAGGGACCAGCCTGATAGTGAGAGAGGGGCCTGGTGACCCTTTCCAGTCCGAGTTGTGTTGACCCCTCATGGGGGAAGACCCACACCTCTTGTTCACGTGCCATTGGTGTGATTTTCACCGTGGCGATTTGCATTTAATATTATCTCTTTAAGTTTTCTTGACTCAACTCACTTTTTCACTTCAACTCTATTTTATGAGGAAACATTCTAATTCAAGAAATGGAAAGCCAGTATCAAATGTCATTGATAAAAAGTGGCCACAGGAGAAAACAAAACCATTCTAGCTCTATACTAGGCTTGCCCCAAACCCAGAGCCTGTGGCTTCTCTCTCTGTCCTAAAAATGGAGATTGGCTGGAGTTGAATAGGTGTTTAAGACAGATCAGCACCTAGCTGAGACAACCCCCTCCACACACACATACTCAGAGATGAGAATGGGATGGACTAGAGGTTACGGCGCTGTGCACTTCGATGTTATTTAATGTTGTGTATGGAACCTCCATAATTCATCCTGAGCACCACCAGCATGAGAATCTTACAGGTTGAGAATTCTGTTCCCCTAGATTTATGTTAGTAAGTGTTGTGGATTTGTACCATCTCTTTGAGAATTTGATGGTCTAGCCCCACCCCCCACCCCCAATATATACATCTCCACTTAAAAGTCACCCTATAAGTGAGTGTGCCATTCTCTTTCCCTATGGAGCATGCCAGCACAGCACAAGCATCCAGATGGTGTGAGCTTGCATGCATCAGTAGGGTTGCTGCAAGTATGGTTGGCACCTGGGAGGGGGCAGGGAAGCAGCCAGAGGCCAGGGCACTCCCCCAGGCACCCCACTGTTGGGAACAAGAGCAAACACAGGCCCTTTTCTGTGCCGTGAAAGAGACTGGGGCTTGGAAGACAGAGCTCCGAGCTCGTTCACACAGAAGCCGAGGCAGCCACACCGACGTCTGGCTCCTTGGCTTTCCTTTTCTGGAATCAGGACAGCTGTGAAATGCTTCATTAATGGGCCATCCTAAAAGTCACGCCATGTGTCTTCCGCAGACCATTAGTGATTTCCCAGAAGGCCAGTTCCAAATATTGATCTGGACAGTGTCCTCTGAGTAGCCCTTTGGCGTGAGAACCTTTCCAAAGCTGGCCAGGCCGTGGCTGCCAGAGAGGCCTCGGAAGAGATTATACATGTTAATGAGAGTTCTGAGTCTCTTGGCTTCTTACAACACAGAGCAGCTCTGTGATTAAACATAAATCATTCCTGGAGGTTGCACCCCCCCCAACGTCTAAGGAATTATGTTGAGGCTGAATAAGTCCATATAAGTGCCTACTAGGTTTATTAGTCAGGCAGTTGTCCATCTCACTGAAACACACTAGGAGATCATGGGAGGAAGGGAAAATGTGGGAGAGCTTCGTAAGCCTAATTAGGGCATCCAGGATGTCACTTTTGCTTATCATTGCATTTTGAGCGATAGAACTGCCAGGCTACTATGTTCCTCAGTAGCGCCCCATATTTGGTCATTTTTGCGTTTTATTGACAACAGTAAGACATGCACTTAAGTTAGCAAATTCCTCTCTGGTCAGTGACTTTTCATTGTTGTTTTCCAGTTTTATTTAGATATAATTGATGTGCAGCACTGTATGAATTTAAGGTCATATCACAGCATAATGATTTGACTTACATATATTGTGATAAGATTATCACAATAAGTTTAGTTGTTATCCATCATCTCATATAGATAGTATACAAAAAAGAAGAAGAAACAGGTTTTTTCTCTTGTGGTGAGAACTCGTAAGATGTACTCTCTTTCCTATATACATACAGTAGTGTTAGCTGCAGTCATCAGGTTAGACACTATATCCCTAGTGCTTATTTATCTTATAACTGAACTAGCGTTCCCGTTGCAGGAAAAATCCTGCAATAGGATTTCCTGCTGCACTCTACCCCGCCTCCGCTCCGCCCTTGTCGCCCGCCCCGCCTTCTCCTCCAGCCCGCCTGCTTTTACGTTCGCCCCCAGCCCTGCCCCCGCTCCGCCCTTGTCACCCCGCCCCGCCTTCTCCTCCAGCCCGCCTGCTTTCCCTTCTCCCCCGGCCCCGCCTCCGCTCCGCCCTTGTCGCCTGGCCCACCTTCTCCTCCAGCCCGCCTGCGTTTCCCTTCACCCCCGGCCCTGACTTCGCTCCTCCCTTCTCCTCCCCCGCCCCCCTCCTGGCTTGCTTGCTTCTTCGAAGCTTTACTCCCTTCTGCAGCTCTTGGCTTCTTTTGACGCTGTCTTGATATGCAAATTATCCGCCATCTTTGTTGGGGTAATTTGCATACTCATCCTGATTGGCTGGTGGGCGTGGCTTGGCTGGTGGGCATGGCTTAGGTGTGGCAAAGGTGCGGTCAATTTGCATATTTGTCTATTATTAGATTAGAAGTTTGTACCTTTGACCATTTTCCTCCAGTTCCCCCTCCTCCCCACCCACCTCAGGTAACCACAAATCTGATCTCTTTTATTATGAGTTTGGTTTTTTTCTTTTTCCTTTCTTTTTTATTCAAGAGTCCACAAATGAGTGAGATTATACAGTATTTGTCTTTGTCTGACTTATTCCACTTAGCCTCAAGGTCCATCACCATGTCACAAACGGTAGGATTTTCTTCCATTTTATGGCTAAATAACATTCCATTGTGTGTATATGTATCACAACTTCTATATCCTTTCATCCATCAAAGGACACTTAGGTTGTGTCCTTGTTTTGACTATTGTAAACAATGCTGCTATGAACCCAGGGGTGTACATATCTCTTTGACATAGATTTTTGTTTGTTTGTTGGTTTCCTTTGGATATATTCCCAGAAGTGGAATTGCTGGATCACATGATAGATTTATTTATTATTTATTTTTGTTAATCTCAACCTGTAAGATTCCCATGCTTGTGGGAGGAAATTCCCCTCCCCCCCCCATTGATTTTAGATAGAGTGAAAGGGAGGATAAGAAAAAGGGAGAGAGGGAGGGAGGAGAGTGAGAGAGAGAGAGAGAGAGAGAGAGAGAGATAGAGAGAGAGAGAGAGATTGGTTTCCTCCCCCACATGCTGGGGATTGAACTTGCAACCCAGGAACATGTCCTTGATGGTGAATTGAACCCTCAAACCTTTGGTGCCCGGGCTGATGCTCTGACCTCGGAGAAACACCCGCCAGGGCCATGTGGCAGTATTATTTTTAATTTTTTGAGGAACCACCATACTGTTTTCATAGTGACTGTACCAATTTCTATTCCCACCAACAGTTCATAGGGTTCCCTTTTTCCACATCCTCACCAGCACTCATTATCACTTGTCTTTGGATGATAGGCACCTGACAGGTGTGAGGTGATATCTCACTGTTGTTTGGATTTGCATTTTCCTAATGATTAGTGATATTGAGCATCTTTTCATGTACCTGTTAGCCATTTGTCAGTCTTGTTTGGAAAAATATCTGACTGAAGTCTTAAAACTAGCATCTCTAGTAAGTCTAGTACCGTGAGAAGCAAGTCTGTGTTGTAAGGGATGGAGCAAAATACTCTCCTGTCCCCAAACCCTGACTGTTTTTCTCCATAGTACTAAACAAGACCTGGCACATGTTTATTTGCTACATATTCTGATTCTGGCACCAGACTGGAATCTCCATAAGGATAGGGAATTTATCTAATTCAGATGTGTCCCCAGAGCCCAACCTGGTGCTTGGCCCAGACGAAGTGCTCAAAAACTCTGTTAACGAAGAGCTGAAAGCTGGATGAGCATCAGACTAGTGACATGCAGTCCTGCTGTTCCTTCATGTTATATTTCGAGTGTGATCATAGTCTTCTGGCCTCTTTCATGGAGCTTCACTTTTTTCTAGAAAAAAGAGAAATATGCATAAAATATAAATATTTCAAGGAAATAGGTGCTTTGGGAGATATTCTAGAACTTTGCTCACACCTGAACTTTACTCTGCAGTTCTTACCAGCATAGTTGTTAGATAGTTTGCATTAAAATGAATGTGAGAACAATAAAATCAGATGTGAGGGATCTTATTAATGCAAGTCTACATTTCTTAAGATATAGGCTAGACTGAGCATTGTAAAAAAGAGACCTGCAAATTTAGTGGCTTATATAAGATAGAAGTCTATTTTTCTTTTTCTTACCAGTCCATCCATGGGAAGTCCAAGTTGGCAGGGCCACTCTGCTCCATGCAGTCATTCAGGGGCCCAGGTTCCTTCCATCTTGTTGCCCCACTACCACTTAGGATGTGGTTTCATGCTCTGTCATTGTCACTTTTACGTTGCAGACAGTGGAGAGAAGAAAGAAAGTATAAGGCAAACAAATTGTTTCAAGTGGAAATCACATACATAATTTCTGCTCATATTCCATTGGCATAATTAGTCATGTGACCACAACTAGCTGCAAGGAAATCTGGGGAATATGGTCTCTATCTGGGTAGCCATATGTCTAGGTAAAATTCTATTACTATGGAAGAAGGGGAGAATTGAGTTAAGAGTAGTCAATTTGCAGTCTGACATGAAGACCATCTCCTCTTTCATGAATGTTAATATGGTATAGCACACACCATATGATATCACTTATTTGTGGAATCTAATCAATAAAATAAATGAAGGAAAGTGCTATATGTGTTCATTATTATCATGCAGGCATGTGGTCATCTGTTCATTTAATAAAGATTATTAAGGCTTTCTTTGGTGGGCAGTGCTGTGGTGAGCAATTTGGGGGCTGCCAAGAAGCCCAGTTTACTGTCTGCCTCTGACATAGCTGGGAGATGAGACATTGGCCATGCAAAAGGACCAAGTAAACAGGGCTGATTCATTATTTCATTTATTCGTTCACTCTCATTTATTTACACATGACTCATTCTAAGAAGGACTTGAGGTAGTGTAATTATAGTAATATACAGTTGGTAAAGTGCTATTTACACATACAATCTCTTTCATCTTCCCTCCCATCCTGAGAGAGGCAGGGTAGGTGCAGAGAAGTTACATAAGCAACAGAAATTATACAGTTGGTGAGGGCTGGAGCCAGGATTAGGACCTAGATCTCTCAAGTAGTGTAGTATAATGGGCCAAGCACAGATTCAAGGTCAGGTGGATCCAAATTCTAGTTCTAACTCTTTTGCTAGTGAATAACCTCCCTTTTTTGAGCTTTAGTTGTCTCATCTGTAAAATTGGTGCTAAGGCTACTTATGTCAAAGAGCTATCAGGAAGAGTCTTTAGCTAAATGGACACTTCCTACATGTATGTTTCTTTTCTTCTGGCTTCCTTGGAGCTTTTGATCATGCATGTTCAATGATACTCCAAGAATGCAATGGAAGAACATTAGGGCAGAGATTTAGGGAAGTGAGGTAGGTGGCCCTGCCTGTTTCCTCAAGTTTTCACTTCCTTGTGGGAAATCTGCTGCTCTCTCATCCTGACCCTTGTTATTCATGCCCCTGTACGGGACTCTCCCACCTGCCTGTTCCACCCATGACTCTTTCAGTGCTCTCTTGCTTGGCCATGTCATCTGTTGCCTCAGCTCACCGTGGACACCCTCCCCACCCACACCCACACCCACACCCACACCCACACCAGGGCCCTAGTGGCTGGAGCGCTCTGGGAAGGCCTGAGAGCCTCTTCCAACAGGCACAGGTGAAGAGGATAGGCAGGATGCCTGAGGCCGGTGACAGGGCCTGAGAATGAGTGAGAGGCAGGAGCAGAGCCGTGGGGGGCTCTGGCTGTCAGCACAACGAAAGCAGGGCTGTGTCAGCACAGACTTGAGTGGGAGAGCCCGGAGGCAGGGTGTGGAATAGGAAGCTGTTGTAATCACCCAAGTCTGTGTGACACAGGCCAGGGTGGGAATGGGGGAACGGAGAGAGCAAATGCAAGAGGTGATGGCTGGGTGAAGAGCTGGCTGAAGAGTCAGTCCTGGGACTCTGTCCAGTGGCAAGCTGCGGGAGCGGAAGGCATGATCACAGAGGTGAGGATGAGGCAGAGTCCAAAACCGGCACCAAGGAGCCAGATGAGACCCAGGACTTGGGGCTTAAAGAAAAGCAGAGATAAAAGCCCAAAGAGGGAGCCCCGAGACAGACTGCCTGTGAAAGCACCCCAAGAATTTACCTGTGTGCTAGTCTGATGTACACAGAGCTGGTAAGGAGTTCACACCTCTTTTTATCTGAATCCAGGTTCCCCCTCCCCCCCATTCTGGACTGCTCTCTGCTGGAAAGAGCTTTTCTCTAAACCCAATGAAATTCATCAATAAATATAATGAGCAGCCACTCTGTTCCAGGTGCTGTTCTGAGCAATGGAATCAAGGGGAATAAGGGAAACGTGGTTTTCTGGCAGAATAACAAGGCAACAGATTTCTCCAGCCCAGGTGATCAGAGGCTATGACACGGCCAAGCCCAGGGATGTGGGAACCCAGAGGGAAGCATGACTGGTTCTGTCTGGGAGAACTGGAAGGACAGTTGGAACTGGGTACTGCTCAATGGGCAGGAGCTCGCCAGGCATGGTCGTGGCGGTGCGAGACCGCACAACCTGGGAAGCTCGTAATGTAGCAGGAGGTGCTTAACCTCATTGATAATTAGGGAAATGGGAATGAAAACCACAGTGAGATTCCATTTCGCACCCATTCAATTGGCAAATCCGAAGTCAGACATTACCAAGTGCTGTGGAGAATGTGGGCAAAGGGACTGTTCACCTGCTATAGGCAGGGATGTAAATTGGTCCATTCCCTTTGGAAATAATCTTTATGCTCCATCCAGAGACTCTACTAGCAGATCTACATAATAGGGTCACTCTTGTCCATGAGCAGTAGGAGCCATACTCAAGAATGTCCACAGCAGCGTGACTTGTAACATATCAAAACTGGAAACAATCCAAATGCCCATTCGTAGGAGGCTGCATGAATATATTGAAGGATATTCTTACAGTGGAATATGATACAGTAGTGAAAACGACACTGCTACACCTATCCGTGTGATGAGTCCCCAGTGCATACTGAGTAAAAGAAACGAGACACAGAAGGACTATTAGGGTGAGTCTATTTATGTGAAAGTTCAAACACAGGCAAAACCAAACGGATCATTGTTTGCCTATCTATATACATAGGTGGTTAAACTGTGAAGAAAAGCAAGGAAGTGATTAAACCAGGAGTCAGGGCAAGTGGTGATTTCTGTGGGGAGAAGGAGGCACGCACGTGCTGCTGCAGTTCTCCTGACGTCCTTTACGTGGCTGTTCACTGTCTATGATGATTTAGCTGCACAGATAAATTCGCATGAGCGGTCACATTAGCCTCGGGGACCCGGGGACACTGACCTTGGTGTGATTGGCCTTAAGGCTGGGATGAGGCTGGAGAAGAGGGCTGGGAACACATTGGGAAGGCTCTGCTGTGCTTTATGCAACTTTTGACTTCATGTTGTTTTTCTAATCGGGAATATTTTGTACTATAAGTGATATTCAGAATATTTAAAATCCTTATTATAGATAAGCATAATCAAAGGATTGTGCTATACCTTCACCTTTTTGCCCCAGGTTTTTGCTTTCAGAAGCCTTCCAGCTCAGAAAATAGGCTGTGTGCACGGCAAGACTAGATTGAATCTTGAAAGGACGAGAGGAAATATTACGTAGGAGACATGCACTCTTGTGCATCTTGGAGACATTTTTTCATTGCCTGAAAAAAGTGAGCTGGGAGGAGGCTCAGCCTTGTTCCGCTGTGCCCAGTCTTTTTGGGGACAGCCACGTGGAAGGGAGGAGGGAACGCAGCCAGCAAAGGAGAGGCTGCAGAGACCCAGGAAGGAATGTTCAGAAGCTGAGTGGAGAGCAGTCCCGGGACATGTCCTCTGCGGAGAAACAACAAGGACAGTAGGTGGGAGGCAATGCTGGCGTGATCATGCAGCCCATGGCAACAGGCATGTGTGTGTGGCATGTGCCTGATGGCAGTGTGGCGTCACCTTCTTCGATCCTGCCAGCCTTGACGGCAGGCACACCATTCAGCCACAGGCTCCCATGAGTCCCTGCAGAGTGGGTAAGACATCGCCTTCCAGAACCTCTCGATATGGCAGGCATCCAGGTGGCCCAGGGGGAATGCAATAAATGCCCAAAGGAAGATGTTAGCATCAAACTGTCTACCCCTCTGTTTCAAGCTGGTTGATGCTGGATTTGCTTTTGCATACTTATGTGGAAATACATCTTTGCTGTGGCTTATAATTTTCTAGTTGAATAACTTCAGGGCAGGCCCACTTTGGAACCTAATTATCCTTACACCAGGCAGGCTTTACAGAGGTTTGGCGCTCAAAAGATGGGATGACTCCAGACATCTTGTGCCACTTACCATGGGGCACCATTGGCTTCAGCATATCGCTGTTCTGAGAGTTGTGTGGTAACAGTTTCTGATGGCACAGGAATCAAGATGGACGGGTCTCAAACGAAATTCTGCCCTGTCACTATTGTGCAGCAGGGAGGTCTCTCATCGACTAGATTCCTAACTACATTTTTGAAGCCAGACCCTGATTTTGGCCACCTGAATATACTGTTACCTCACGGTGCTTTCTAGTGAAGGCCCGAGCGAAATGAAATGTTAAAGGTCCAACTGCAGATTCATTGAGTGCAAGAAGCTTGATGCTACAGGAAGTGGAGACATTGTCCTATAAGGAAATTGGGGATCAAAGCTTCTCAGAAGTAGCCTTTCAAAACCAGGGTCCAGTGCAGGAATGTATGTGGCTGTCGAGAGTGTGGTGCTGGAAAAGGCTCGGAGACCTCCTGGGGTTCTGCAGAACAGGGAGATGTGATTGATTAGTAATGCCTGCTTTGAGCTCAGGAGTGGGATGGTGGGCTGCATTCCACCATCTACCCATTTCCTAGACACGTCCCCTGTGCAGACATCCTCCCCATTCACTCTCACAGCAGCTCTGCAAGTAGGTGGCGGTGCTCTGCCCGGGGGAAATGTTCATGGAAAGATGTTAGGGAATCAAAAGCAGGATCCCAAATGAAACGTAGGGTGTGGTTACAATTAGAAATTGTAATAACAATCATAATTTGTAATTATAACCTTTAATTAAACTAAAATAATTACAGACAAATTTTAATATATATATGGAAGGGAAGAACCTGAAGGGAAATATACCATAATGTTTATAATGGTTATCACTGGGTGGTGAGATTATGGATGGATTTCAGTTTTCTTTATGCTCATCTGTATTTTTCCATTTTTCAAAATGACCCACATTCCTTTTCAAACATACGTAAGTTATGTGTGTGGGCATGGCGGTGTGAATTTTTAAAATATTATATACGTCTGGAGAGTTGGTGGCATGCATTTTTTTTACTTCTTAAATTCACCAGGAACATTTATTACTCCTCCTCAGTGTAATTCTTAGTAGCTGCTTAGAGCAGTGCTAACCCCTCTGCCTCATCTGGGCTGAAAGGTTTGGGCAGGCGCCTTCACAGCCACGTCCCAGTTTCTAATACTGGACAGATCTTGACCTTCTTCAGAAAAGGTGAGAGAATTAGGTGAAGAATCACTGGAAATCTAAAAGGCTTAGCAACTCCACAACAGGTCATGCTTCTGAGGAGTCGTAAAACATCTTCTGAGATAGCGTTGCCGCAAGAAATTTACAAACTGTCCAATAGCTTCCAGCACAGGCCAGGAAGACTTGGCTCCTGTAAAGTAAGAACGGGCACTTATGAAGAGGGAATGAACTGACATCTGGAAAGATCCCATGGATCTAGACCAGGCGTCCTCAAACTATGGCCCGCGGACCACAAGTGGGTTTTTGCCGTTTTGTTTTTTTACTTCAAAATAAGATATGTGCAGTGTGCATAGGAATTTGTTCATAGTTTTTTTTTAAACTATAGTCCAGCCCTCCAATGGTCTGAGGGACAGTGAACTGGCCCCCTATTTAAAAAGTTTGAGGACCCCTGCTCTAGACCTTTTCCAACTGGGAGGATGACACTGTGCATATAGAGCGCTTCGCCCAGCACCTGGCACAGAGGCACTCAACACATGTTGTTAAAATGTTAAAAATAAGATTATATTTACGTTATAACCTACATACACACACGTTACCTATTTTTCCAATGTTTTAAAAACTGGTTTATTCGGAGTTATGCTCAGTGGGGTTTTGAAACTGTCCAATTTGTGCAATTCTGCCAAACCCGGCTCTCTCTCCTTCTCCGTAAACACACGTGGGTTGCAGACTGAGACCCAACTGGGGCACCGAGAGCTGCTGAGCCAGCCGAGGTCCAGGGCGGCTGTCATCCTGCCACACACCTGGCTCCACTCTGCTCGTGTGTCTCTCTGCTTGGAGCCGCCTCAGTTACCAGGTTGGAGCTGGGAAGAGCTCCATTTGGCTCAGAGCCGGGGGAGTGGCGCGTTCCTTCGGGGTAGGTAAGCCAGCAATCATCATCCCTGCTCCCCGTAAAAATATTTCAAGTCATGACCCTGGGTAGGATCAGGTCCAGTTCATTTTTGACCCAGAAATATCTGCTTTATGTGAGCCAGATATATAAAAACCCAAATGCACAGGCCAGAAGACCAGGAGATGACCTGCCATGTAACCAAATGGTTGTGCAAGCATCCTTTGTGTGTGCCCACGTGGCTTGACTTATACAATCCTGACATGCACAGAAGGGTACAAAGTATGGCAGGTGTGATAGTGGACACGGTGAGAATATTGTTGTAAAACACCTCTGCATGGCAGGGGTTGTTTTTCCTCTTATACATGTGTTGTGACTCTTATACTGTGAGTGACTTTATCAACTGTCAAAGGTAGAGCTCAAACCCAGGCAGAGCTGATTTTTAAAGCTTGCCCCTTTTCCGTTGCTCCAGGTTTTCTCGAACCGCTTTCCATCAAATCTTACACACATTTATGGACTGTGGCCATGTTTCTCTGCTATATTACTAGTTTACGAGATAAAAATAAAGTGAACAGGTGGATTTAACACAAGTATCTTTAAGCCAATAGATAACCATAGATGTCCATAGAGAGAGACACAGATACATAGATGTGGACCTAGTGAGTGGCCTCCAGGGGCTGGCATCACGCATGCGAAAGGAGAGGGGCCCATACTCCTCCTTCCCATGTGGATAGAACAAAAGCAAACAGAGCCTGTTGCAGCATAAAGAATTTCCATAAAAGGTGAGGAAGAAGCTCCTGGCCTCCAGAGTTCAGCACTGGGATAATTGACCCCCACTGGCATTTGAGTGTCCTGATCCTGGTCCCGGGGTCGGGGTCCTGGGTGTGATAATCAAGGAGCTCATTCAATAGCATAACATATGTAAAGTCCCTAGCTCAACAAATAAGAATCTCTCCCCTTTAGCTAAGAAATAAACACAAAATTAACAAAATGCAGCTGTGTAGAATAATCAGGATGTAACCTCTGAACTGTGGCTGAGCTGTGGTTTTCCTGGAGGCTGCAGATACTTCTGAGTGTTTTAAAATAGGAGCGCTCAGACAAAAAGAAACAAGAAGGGAAGGGGCGAAGAACAGCTCTCTGGTTCCTGGGGCAGGTGGGGTGTACAGGATGAGCTTTCAGACTCTTGTAGGATTCTGATCTTTCAAATGATCTGGAAGCAAGCTCCTAATTTGGGGGTGGGGATGGGGATGGGGCATGTGCTTCATCGAAAGGAACAGGAAGGTGGGCCTCACCTGGTGCTGGCCTGCCACACCCTAAGCCTGCACTTTAGGGACCCAGCAGTGCTCTCCAGTGAGGAAGGGAATATCTGGCGGTTTGGAGGATCGGGGCCTCACCCTGCTGTATATCTACAGTATATCTACTTTTAATGATCTTAACTGGATGTCTTATCTTGGCCTAGCCAACGTCTTCTGTTTTATAATGTTCTTTTTGATAATAAAAATATACCATTTGGGGTGGACAGCAGCATTTAAATGTACTGGATACAAAACTGTTCTGGGTTTTGGTTGTGCACATTCTGAACGGTGCACTAAATGGAAGAATGCTTTCCCTGTGGCCTTTTAGAAATTATTATAATTTTGTTTTCTCCTTGGAAAATGCCTGTATTGAAGATCTGCCTTTTAACAAGAGAACTAAGAGTGGGTTGGGTTTCAGAGATAATTAATCTAATTTCCATTGTGTTCCTGAATCTTGAATTTTCCTTCCAGCCATAGATGTGTCTTTGCCTGTCACATCCTGGTCCAGAAGCCTTCAGCACTTCTGACCCCCTGGAGGATGTAATCAATCATTTTACTCCTGCATCTGGGGCCTCTTCCCCAGCTGAGCTTTGCTCCCTCACATGTCAAGCCTTTTCCCAGCCACCTCATGAGTCCACATGGCATCTCTCCAACTCCCTCACCTTGACCATCATTTTCAGAGCCTCCTCACCTGTCCTCATTCTCTTCTTTCTGTGGACCCAATGGCCACTTGGACCTCTCCATTGAAGCATCTGTGTCAATTGCAGACTATAGAAACCTCTCTAGCCAGGCGAAGTGAAAGGGGATTTAATGAGTCAGGTGCATTCAAAATCGTTGGAGGAGCTGCAGGAGAGGTCTCCCGGCCTCCAGGAATGCTTCCCTGGCTGTTCTAGCCCATGGTTGTCTCTGCCTTCTCTGAGCCACATTCATTCATTCAACATTCATGGAACAAAGGCCGTTCCATCTGCTAGGGACAGGGTACCAGGATGGATAAATAAAACATGGTCCTTGTTCCCAAAGAACTCACGGTCTACTTACACTAGATTATGATGAGTCCTGATGTGAACAAAGTGTTACCAGGCCCCATCGCGGAGCAGCTAACTCAGCCTAGAAGCTGGGAAAGACTTCAGAGTTCAAAGAACGGGTGGCGGGTGCAGGAGGCCAGAGGATAAGCTGGTCGGGGCAAGGGGGCTGTGGGACACCACCTGACCACTCACTGTGACATGCCTACATGGTATCTTACTTCCTCTTATCGTGTAATCACAGAGTGGTAAGAGTACAATCTTGAGAGTCAGCCTAATCGGCTCTAATCCTGGTGGGTTCAAAACCTACTATCTGTGTGATTGCACGCAAGCTATTGAGCCTCTCTGGGCCTCACTTTTCTCATCTGTAAAATGGGAGAAATAGCAGCATCCACCCAGTGAGGTGGTCGTGAGGGTTAAATGAGTTAGCGCATAACACACTTAGACCAGTATGTGGCCAAAGTAAGTATCAGCTGCCATTCTGTAGTGCCTGACTCTGCAGCAAGCATCCTGCTGGCTTCTTTTCCATAAATTCTCTCAATCGGTGCTCACAAAGAGCCGGGGAGATCAGCGTTATTGATCTGTTTTACAAATGAGAACTCTATTTCTAGTTCCCTCTATGAAATGTTAGACCCCTTTAGGAGTTTTGTTCTATTTCTGTCCCTGCCACATGCTACTCGTGCTGTGGGAACCCTGCCAGAGAGGGAGGAACAGTCATCCCCGGACTCTGAAAGAGGAGGGGAAACAGTTAAATTTGGATTCCAACAGAGCCCGCCATGCTCTGGCTTTAGTTATGGGAAAGGGGTTCAACTCAGCCTCATGGTCCCACTCATGCCCATTGATTTTTTTTTTTTTTACTCTGTTAACATTTTAATTAAGGTTAACAAACAATAATTAAACAGATGACATGTCAATTAATTTTCCCAACTGTAAATAGCCTAATGGAAATTATTGTTAAATCTGACTTAAATATTTTTCCTCAAAAAAACCATGACCTCAAACTACCTATCACGAGGAACATCTCCTTTTTATGTATTTTTTTTTAAAAAAAAGAAAACCCATCTGGTACCCTACATAGTTGTTACAATATTAGTGACTCTATTCCTTATGCTGTACTTTACATCCCCGGGACTGTTCTGTAATTACTGATTTGTGCTTCTGAATCCCTTCATCTTTTTCACCCAGCCCCCCAGACACCCTTCCATCTGGCTACCGTCAAAATGTTCTCTGCTTCTGTGAGCCTCTTTCTGTTCTTGTTCGTTTGTTTTGTTTTTCAGATTCCATATATAAGTGAAAGAATATGCCATTTGTCTTTCTCTGTCTGGCATTTCACTCAGCACAATACCCCATAGGTCCATCCATGTTGTTGCAGATGCAAGATTTCATTCTTTTTTATGGCTGAGTCATATTCTATTGTATATAGGCTCCACTTCTTCTTTATGCATTCATCTATTGATGAGCACTTAGGTTGCTTCCATATCTTGGCTGTTGTAAATAATGCTGTAATGAACACAAGGATGCATATATCTTTTCGAATGAGTGTTTTGGATTTCTTTGGATAAATACCCAGAAGTGGAATTGCTGGGTCCTTCTTTGTCTCTTGTTTTAGCCTTTGTTTTAAAGTCTATTTTGTCTGGTATAAGTATTGATGGCTCAGCTTTTATTTTCATGAAATATCTTTTTTACCCCTTTACTTTCAGTCTGTGTGTGTATTTTGATCTGAACTGAGTCTCTTGTAGACAGCCTATATAAGGGTCTTGTTTTCTTATCCATTCAGTCACTGATATCTTTTGATTGGAGCATTTAATCCATTTGCATTTGAAGTAATTGTTGATAGATATGTATTTATTGCCATTTCATTTTTATTTTTTAAAATATATTTTATTGATTTCAGGGAGGAAGGGAGAGGGAGAGAGAGATAGAAACATGAATGATGAGAATCATTGATTGGCTGCCTCCTGCATGCCCCCGCCCCGACCAGGGATTGAGCCTGCAACCCGAGCATGTGCCTTTGACTGGAATCGAACCCAGGACCCTTGAGTCTGCAGGCTGATCTCTATCCACTGAGCTAAACCAGCTAGGACATTGCCATTTTATTATTCATGGTGGTTTTTATTTTTTTATCATTTTTTCCTTTGTCTACTTAAAGAAGACTCTTCAACATTTCATGTAATGATTTGGTAGTGATGAACTCCTTTAGTTTTTTTCTTGTCTAGGAAGCTCTTTACCTGTCCATCTATTCTAAATGATACCTTTGCTGATAGTCTAATCTTGGTTGTAGGTACTAACTTTTTATCACTTTGAATTTTTCATGCCAATCCCTTTTGGTCTGTAAAATTTCTGTTGAGAAGTCAGCTGGCAGTGTAGGTAGTTCCCTTATAGATAACTAACAGCTTTTTTCTTGCTGCCGTTAAGGATTCTCTGTTTGTCTTTAACCTTTAGCATTTAAATTATGATGTGTCTTGGTGTTGGCCTCTTTTGGGTTCATCTTGTTTGAGACATTCTGTGCTTGTATATCTGTTTTCTTCACCATTTTAGAGAAGTTGTCCTTCATTATATTTTAAAATAGGTTTTCAATTCCTTGATCTCTCTCTTTTCCTTCTGAAACCTCCATGATGCAGATGTTGTTACACTTGATGTTGTTCCAGAGGCCCTGTAAATTAGCCTCTTTTTAAAAAAATTATTATTTTTTTTTTCTTTTTGCTCTTCCGATTGGGCATTTTATTCTACCTTATCTTCCAAATAGCTGATTTGATCCTTTGCTTCATCTAATCTACTGTTGACTTCCTGTAATGTATTCTTCATTTCTGACTGTTTTTTTTTTTTATGTTTTCCATCTTCATTTTTATGCTTCCCACTCTTTGTTAAAGTTCTTACCGAGTTCATCTACTCTTAGTTCATTGAGCAAACTTATAACCAGTTTTTTGAAGTCTGCATCTGGTAGATTGCTTGTCTCCATTTTGTTTAGTTCTTTTTCTGTTCTTTCATTTGGGACATGTTGTCTCTCCATTTTGACTACTTCCCTGTGTTTGTTTCTATATATTAGGTAGATCTGCTATATCACCCCATCTTGGTAGAGTGGCCTTCTACAGTAGGTGTCCTGTAGGGTTCAGCCTCCAAAGTCAGCCAAGCTGGGTGCTTCAGGGGCATCCCCATGCCGGCTGTGTGCACCCTCCTGTTGTAGTTGAGCCTTGACTGCTGTTGGCATGTCAGTGGGAGAGATTGACCCCAAGCCAACTGGCTGTGAGGATCTGCTGTGACTAGACAGGAGGAGCTGCTGTGCAGGGGCAGACATCATGGAGCAAGAATTGCTTTAGGGGGATTGCTAGTGCCTGCCACTTGAGTGTGTCACTGGTAGAGATGGCTGGGTGGTACTCTGGCATGGTCTGAAGCTGTCCACTAGGTGCACTGGCTCTGGGGCCTCCCAGGAGGTGTGGACCAAGATTAGCCACCAACTCATCACGGCCTGAGGCTACCTGGTGTGAACTAGAAAGCAATCTGCAGATGGCTGCTACTTGTGCTGGGCTTAGAGGTGCCTGGGAGACCTAAACTGCAAACTAAAGCTGGCTGCTGCTAATGCTAGACTTGGAGCCACTTAGTAATACATACAGGGTATGCTGAGGCCAGATCCTGCTTTTCTAGAGGCTGTGAACCTTTGAGAGATTTTAGAAAAGTCCAAAGCATGAACCAAGACAGGCCATTTGTATGGAAAAGCCACTGGAAGCAGCTTTGCGCTTGGATGGGCCTGCAAGTTGGGTGGGGCCATGTTTCAGGGAATCACTATGTGGAGTTGATGGAGACTCAAATATAATGCCTGCTTGCACTTCTGTCTGGGAGAAAGCCACCCCTCCAGACCTCCTGTATGTCCCTGGTCTTTCAAGCTGCTGCCCAAGCATTGGTGCTCAGAGAGAGTAAGTCTATGCACAGGCCCTTTAAGAGGAACTTCCTGGGACTCTAGCAGCTCTCCATCTCACTCAGCCACAATCCCTGCTGGTTTTCACAGCCTGAAGTTATGGGGACTTCTCTTCCTAGCACTGGAACCCTGGTGTGGGGCTTTGACCCTTTGCTCCTCAATGGGGACCTCCCTAACTGAAATAATTCTCCTGATTTTAACCACCACACGTTGGTACGGGATCAGCCCCCTTCACATCTGCATCCCTCCTACCAGTCTCAATGTGGCTTCTTTTGTATATCCTTAGATATAGGACTTCTGTTCAGCTAGATTTCAGGTGGTTCTCAATGATGGTTGCTCTGTAGTTTAGTTGTAATTTTGATCTGATTATGGGAGGAGGCGAGTACCACATTTGCCTACTCTGCCATCTTGACTGGAAGCCCTGATGATTTTAAAGTCATAAAATCTGGCAGTAAGAATTCAGTGGATGTGGATAATGAGGTGGGCCATGCACTGCCTGAGTGGAGTGCCTTGGACATAACCAAGAGATAACAGCATATACAGTCCCCAGAGGAGGCAGGCAGACTCCCTCCCCTCACCTTCATTTGAGGACATCATCAAAGTTAGGGGACTGCCTGGGTCAGATGCCCCCCACCCTCCACCTTGCCACCTGAGCTGCTGCGTAGGGGTAGGAACATCCACTGTGTCCCTCTGATCATTTGTTTCCTCCAACAAACCCTGTTTTCCAAACTTTTCCTAGTAAAATAAACAGAACACTTTTTTCAGTTGGGCATCCAGTTCTCCCTTTAATGAAGCCTGGCATTGCTCAGAAAAAGGCAGTCAGGAAGGAGGCTAACATTCTCTACTCAGTGCCTGGCCATGCTAAGTGCTCATTTAATTCTCCTGACGGCCCTGTGAGGGAGGCATTGTGATCCCCACTCTACAGATGTGCAGCTAGAGTGTGGAGTGGGTCCCACCAAGTCCAAAGTCCTGTGGGAAACAGGTGGGGGCCCCTTTAATGGAGGTGAATACTTCTTCTCCCAGCACTGGTCTCTGTCTTTCAAGGCACTGGTGGGGCTGCTGGCTGGCTTCCTGCCCACCCTTCCAGGGGTCCCTGCACCCTGTGGGTCTATGAATGGGCCTCACCATTCGAGGGCTCAGCAAGGCAGAGCAGATGACTGGGAAGGCAGGGGCCTCAACCTTGACCTACAGAGCCCTTTAGCGTATTTTTACATACATTTCATCCCCAAACTCCAGTGAGTTGGTGCCAGGTACAGAAATCGAGGCCCATGGAAACCCAGGAACGAGTTCATGGGTGGGCTGGAACCTAAACCCAGGCGTGGGCCACCTGTGTCACCAGAGAAAAGGGCTTCATAGTGGACAGTTGCAGAGTGCTTTCTCTATGCCAGGCAAGACCCCGAGTGTTTCGTACCCTTCTTCTCGTTTACTTCATATTGCCCTCCGCGGTAG
This sequence comes from Eptesicus fuscus, assembly GCF_027574615.1. Lineage (NCBI taxonomy): Eukaryota > Metazoa > Chordata > Mammalia > Chiroptera > Vespertilionidae > Eptesicus > Eptesicus fuscus. The sequence continues at coordinate 65,176,175 of NC_072484.1, read as the reverse complement.
GTGTTGTTCAGATTATCTCCATCTTGCAGGTGAGCAAACTGAGACCCAGAAAGGATTGTCGCTTCAACAATAAATAAGTAGTGTAAAAAAAGGGAGAATTGATGTTTTGGTTGAAGGGAAATTCCACTTTGTCACACCTGGGCATGAATAAGCAGGCCCCGGCGTATAAACTCGGAGGAATTCTGCAGCGTTTTCATTTAAACTTTAAAGGGTTGCATATGCTTAATGGGAGCTGCCCTGCCTCCCAGGGCTGGATGCCAGGCAGGCCATCTGCTCCTGGGGCCAGGCCTCCCCCTCTGATAGTCACTGCCTTCTCCCAGAGCAACTGGCTCCTAATAGGCTGCAGCCATTAAACATGGCCCTGGAATAAGGTCTTCACTAGCCTTTTCTGCAACCTAATTTCTACCATTGTGGGTATTGCCGTGTCTGCAGAAATGCCCTGTTCATTTTCTGCTGCTGTTGTTGATCGAGGTTGCAGAACGCCAGGGGAGGAACAGTAGGACGCCCTGGCTGTGCAGGTTTCCCGCTCCTCTCTGTCCACAGCAGCCAGAGGGCCTTCAAAAAATCAGACTGGGTCCCTCCCCTGCTCCGCGCCACCCTCTGTGCGAACCCCTCCTCCCAGCTTCTTGCTGCCTCCAGGGCCCCGCAGGCTCTGGTGGCCTCACCTCTCAGAGGTTGTCTAAGGCACCTCTGCCTCCCAGCAGCCTTCCGGACACCACGCCCTTTGTTCTGTGCCTGGGATGGGTGCACCTGCATTGCCCTGGGCGGGACCCTAAACCCAGACTGCTCTCATTCCCACCCGTAGCTGTCTCTCTCAGCCTCCAGTTCTCAGCTGTAATACTTCAAGGTCTTCCCAGTCCATTCATCCAGTCCCAGTAAAGCCCCCTGTGGTATCCTCTCTTAGTGTTCATGGCACCGCTCACAATACACACACCGTCATGTATTCTTTTCTGAGTACCTGTCTTTCCTATGAGGCTGTCAGCTGTGTGCGGGTGGGGACAATGCTGTTTACCCATCTCTGTGTCCCCTGAACTTGGCATGTGTTAAGCTTTGAGTCGGTATTTCTGGACAGTCTCAATCCAAGGGCCGTTGTCACCGCCATGCTGTTACTGCAGGCTCAGAGCGGCCAGGTGACTTGCTCAGGGCCACGTGTGGTGGTGCTGGGAATCAAACCACCCACCTGGCCTGTGCTCTCTGTTCACGGCCTCCCAGCGTCTGTGGTATTATTATTATCTAGGTTCCTTAGTGCTGAATGTTTTCAGAGCATAAATATAACCATGATGTCTGTGAAGCCCTAAGTGGTGGCCAGCATCCAGCGTGAATGTGGAAGTTCCACAGAAAGCCTTGTTAGGGGGTTTCCCTGTCCCCACAGAGACAAGGCATAAAGACTCAGAGCTCAGGGTGTGGCTGGCTGTGATGGCAACTAGGGAAGGAGCTGGAAGATGCTGGGACTAGGGTGGGCCTGAGGGACTGCTGGTCAGGTTTAGACACAGAATGGGCATAAGCAGATGGTGGCTCCACCTACAGGAGGTGTGTGGGGAGAGAGACAGGGAGGTCTGACAAGGGGAGGGGGTGTCCTGGCCAGTAGGTGGCAAAGCGATGGAAAATCCTGGTGCCACCCTGCTTCCCAGGGCCCTTGCCCCAGGGCATAAGCTCCAACCTGGGAGACTACAGCGGGCAGAGGGGCCATACAGACACTCAACAAATCTTTATTAAGCTTCTATGCGCCAGCATTTTTCCCAACTGAGAATACAGTTGTAAATGAGAGCGATGAGATCTCTGCCCTCACAGAACACAATCTAGGAGGCAAAATAAAACAGCACTGGATAAGTATCTTTAGACCAGCGGTCGCCAGCTGGTGGTCTGTGGACCACTGGTGGTCTGTGAGGTCCAAAAGGTTGGCGACCGCTGCTTTAGACAGTGACATGTACTGAAAAGACTGCTTCAACTGAAGTGGTCAGAAGAGGCCTGAGATTCAATGATGGTCAAAGTCAGCATGCAAAGATGGGGTTGGGAGCGGTGATCCCCAGAAGAAGCCCCTACAGATGGGAAAGGGCTCGCCAACCTGGGTTGGAGCAGGCTTGGACAGGCTTTCAAGGAGCCAATGGCGTGCACTTCTTCTCAAATCCAAATTCAGTGACGGCACAGTAATAGCTTGAAATCAGCCATTGTGAGAACGTTTACACCATGGAAATTGGCAAACACTACAAATAGGGATCATTTCCTTCCCACATCTTAAATACTTAGCACATCCCGATTGGCATATCTGAGCATCAGCAAGGAGCCCAAAGCAGGGGGAGGAGGAAGGATATTGTCACAGAGCTTCAGGCTGTGCTTTGTGGCAGCAGACAAAATGTCTCTGAAGGGTTTCAAGCAGAGAGGTGACATGATTTGATTTTCACTTGGCCAAACAGATTCTATAAAACAAAGCCTCGTGTAGATAGGAGGAGGGGAGATTGACTTAATCAGAATTAGGGGCCAGGCAAGAGATGAATCCAGGAACTCAGGAGAACTGCCCCGCCTCCCCACCCCTTACAGCAGCAGCAGCATAAGACCAGAATGAGGCCAGTGGTCAGAGTGTGTGTCTGGAGATGCCTGACCTGGGTCTGGAGGGGAAAGGGGTCTGAGCCTGCAGGTGCTGCCAGGCCTGTGCAGAGAAGGGGGCCGAAGCCTCTGCACCTGCAGTGGGATGGCCATGTCACTCTATTTCATTTCCAAAGGGATGGCAGCAGCCAGCTGCAGAGGCCTCTGCCTCTCCACAGGTAGAACCCATGGTCTACCCAGCATGTCCCTTAGGGAGATAAGTGGTTTCAAAGTGGCTATAAGTCTCCATACCAACATGGCTTCATTCTCGCCACTGGCAAGTTCCATGTGGCATCTGAGCAGCATCGTCACCCAAGTTGCATATGGTGACGAAAGCAGGTGCCTCTCGCCCCGGCCAGTTGGGCTCAGTGGATAGAGCGTCAGCCTGAGGACTGAAGGGTCACAGGCTCCATCCCTGGTCCCAGTCAGGGTGCATGCAGGAGACAACCAACAGATGTGTCTCTCTCACATCTATGTTTCTCTCTGTCTCTCTCCCTCCCTTCCACTTCTCTAAAAATCAATGGGAACATATCCTCGGGTGAGGATTAACAGAAAAAAAAAAAAAAAAAAGAAAAGAAAAGCCGGTGCTTCTCCACATCGACTGCACATGCTGGGGACCTGACCGGCATGGCTCAGTGGTTGAGCATCGACCTATGAACGGGGAGGTCATGGCTCGATTCCCGGGTTGTGAGCTGGGGAACTTTCCCACCCCAGGCCCATTAAGCCCAGGGGCTCTTCTGACGGTGGGACTCGGCCCCAGCATGTTACAAAGCTCTCTGGGTGATTTCAAGGTGTGGCCCACGTTGAGAACCACTGGATCAGAAGAATTTCTGTAGAGTAAGAGTCCAAGTATTTTTCCACGTCTTGCCTGGGGGATGGACTCTATTGACAGGCAATTCCTGGCATGATGACAATGCCTGGTGCTATTCCGTTGGACATTTAGTGAAACCCCAAAGTTCTCCTCCACCACGTTGGACCCTGATGGTAACGAGAGGCTAACGTTTGCATGACTGGCTTACTCACTTGTCCGTTTGCATTAACTGTGGGCTCAGCTAATACAGCAGCTGTTGCAGTTCCCAAAGGTTTTACCGTGCCAGGCCTCCCCTTCAGGAGGTGCAGCCCCTTTTGCGGGTCGGAGATGATGACTAGGTTCCAGCCCGTGCTCTCTGTGCTCTCAGCGGCTGAGAGGACTCCCATCAGCCCATCTCAGAAGTGTCAAGGGGGCAGGTATAACCAGGCGGCTGGGCATCCCATGGAGCGATGAAGAGGGTGTGAAATGTTTCTCTTGTATTTTTGGGAAAAGAGCAGGGGGACAGATGTCAAAGGAAAGTGAGGTTAACGCTGGTACGTTGTGCTCTGCACAAAGAATAAAGCATGTAGCGTGGTGAAACAAAGCAATCCAGTGCCCTCAACAACAACAAAAGGCAGGATGGGGGAGAAGGCTGGCTTCACGTCGAGCTGGATTCAGGGCTCAAATACCATAGGACTTGGTGGCCCTCCTTTACATGGTTCTCTTCGGTTGGATCAACTCATAGTTCAGTTTGGGCCAGACGGCTGGGGCCATTCTAGCCCACAGGCCAAGGCTGCATTCTAGTGGGAAAATGCAAATGCCTTCTCCTGACCATCTCAGTCAAAGCTCTGGGATCGGCTCTGATTGGACCCAGTCAGCTTGGCTTGAGCCACGTGCCTGTGCCTGAGCCAGTCACTGTGGCCTGATCACAGAGCACCCTGATTGGCTTAGGGCTGGTCCACCTGGGCAGCGTGGCTAGGGAGGAAACCAGCACCGATGGAGGGCCTGCCATGTGCCAGGCTCTGTCTGGCATGTTGACATCATTTAGCACCTGTAGCCCTCACCACCCCTCTCCAGAGGAAGAGACTGTTATTACTCTTTTATGGCGAAGAAATGATGCTTTAAGGATGGGTACTTTGCCTGAGAGCTCACAGGATCTGGACTCCATTCTGTGGGACCCCGATCAGCGTTCTAAGAGCAATCCCCTCTCACTTATTGATGCATGTAGTCTGCCATCTGGTCTTTGACTTGTGATGTCATGAAAACTCTGGACTGCTTGAGCTGCAGCCTCACGACCTACCACCTTCCTGACCCAGCTCCCCTCTCTTCCCTGCAGGGGCCTCGTCTTTGTGTCCCATGGAGCCGGGGAGCACTGTGGCCGCTATGATGAGCTGGCTCAGATGCTGGTGGGACTGCAACTGCTGGTGTTCGCCCATGACCATGGTGAGTACCCCCAGGGCCACAGGGCTCAGGGCCCACGATTCTGGCCAGTGCCTGACAGTTTGGGGGTGTAGAAAGGTCTAGTCTACCTTATCTCCGTCCTTCTTCCTCCTCAACTATTTTCTTCTGATTCTTACAGTGAAACTTGGAAAGTACATCCTCCATGGGATGTTTCTAAGTTAAAAAAAATGCATAGTATCTAAACAAAAAGCATGTCTGACCAGCGGTTTCTGTTGAGTTTGGAATTGAATGTAGACTACTTAGGAAACTCCACTGAAAAACCAAAGTGGAAATATGTTTATATAAGAACTTGCCCCAGGCCAAGTAATCCTCTTACATTTATAGAGCGCTTTCTGTACAAAATGAGCCCTGGTTGTCTCCCAGGGGACTTCAAATGGATGTGGTGCGTCAGTGCCAGTACAGTTTAAACTCTGTTTTAACCACAAGAGCTTTAGAAAGCATTTCAAACCAGGAGAATAGTAAGTCTCGAAAGACCATATTGGTCACAAGAAAACCCCAAACACACACACACACACACACACACACACATACACACACACACATATACACACATACACACATGTCTCCAGGCTGAGTCTTTGCTTCTTTGTCATGTAACAGAATCCACAATAACCATCAAAATGTATTGTTCATTGACTAAGTCAGTATGTAGTCCCTTAATTATCTTTGTGACATGCTCCATGGCTGGGAAGGCTCCCAATATAGATCTTTCTTTGCCCAACAGCTTTTAAAATGAACATTGTCATCCTGCACTCCTGTGCGTTGTCAGCAGCATGCTGCTGGACCCTGCACCCCAGACAGCACAAGGGCTCAGACACAAGCATACCTGGGTCCAAGTCCCCACTGGACTGCGATTCCACGCTGTGCTATCTTGGAGACCTTGTTTAGCCATTGCAAGCCTTCAGTTCCTCATCCACCAAATGGGCAAGGTAGGGCTATCACACAGAAAGGGCTGTGGTGAGATAATGCATGAAGAGGGCCCAGCAGAGTGGGGTGCCTTCTTCCCCTTGACTCTGTTCTCTCTGAGACCCCCTGTAGCCACAGTGCAGACCAGCTGGTGTTCTGTGTATCCAAATGGGGGACTCCAAGGCTCTTAGCAGAACCAGCTAAGCTGAGGCTGGGAGTCAGGGGTGCTGCCCAGAGCTGGGTCATCTGTCAGGCCTGCAGAGGCTGCTGTGAAACTAGAATGAAACGATAGATACGGCTGCTAACAAGGGCTTTGTTGCTGGTTTCTATAACACAATTTGTAGAAAAACAGGTTTCTATAAATCTGATGCTAACTAGATTTTAAGTTAAATCTTGTTTAATTAATTTACGATTTAATTTTATTGTTCAGACAGGAATCTCGAGACACTCTTATTATGTCAGTCTGGCTGTGTTTCTCAGTGTGCCTGGCAGATTGACACAGATTGGTACTCAGTATCTCATTTAACTGTGCTTTCCATTTTCACCTTAGAATTTTACAGGTTGACCTTATGGGCAGGAACAGCTTGCCAGAAATGAGAATTACGATTCCTGACATTTATTGAGTGCCAGCTGCACACCAGGCTCTGTTCTAAGCATTTTCGTACATTATCTCTGATCTCTCATAACAATGAATATTACAGCCTCATTTTAGAGGTGAGGATTCTGAGGCTGTGTAGCCAGGGGAGCCCATTGTCATTGCACCAAAGCACACACACCAGTCCTGGCAGTTTGACCGTATGCAACAGAAACCTGCAGGTAGTAACTTAACAAATACATTTCATGCTACTCGAAGTCTGCGGGAGACACGAGACTGCCACCATGCCGTCCGTGCCCAAGGTTCCATCTGCAGTTTTGCTCGGCTGTTCTCAGCTTGTGGCTTTCATGCCTAGGGATGCCATCTCCTCCTCGTGTTCTAAGCAGGAAGGAGACACAGAAGCAACACAGAGGAAAGGGCTGGGCTCATACGAGGAAAGCAAATATGTCTTGCAGCTCCCGGGCATATTCCAGCTGCATTTCATTTGCCAGCACTGCACAGCATGGCTACCCCCAAGCTGCAAGGGAGGCAGAGAAATCTAATTTGTTAACTGTGTATTTGCAGATCCAAACAAAACAAGGATTCTGTAAGAAAGAAGTAGAAAATGCACATTGCTAGTAGCCATCTTGTCCTCTGCCACACTACACTCCAAGTTTATCATTTAAGAGGGCATTTCTCAACCATTTCTACTTTCTATGTTTTCTAGGTATAACAGCTAACTCACAGAATCATGTTTCTATCTTATCCATCCCCATGTTCTTTCACAATGTTTTGATGTGAAGGTTATTATTAGCATCCTCAGCAAGGAGCGGTTCAAGTTCCTAATTAGCCCTGGGTTAGGTGTAATGCAAAGAGAAATGCAAGGACTTAGTAACTGCTATCCTCACGGTCCAGTGACCTGTCTTCACCAGAAAAATCAAGCAGCCTCTATTAAGTGCTGAGCTTTGTTAGAGTATTTGTTGCCCTGAGTGGTAACTATTCCTTTATGGTGGAAGCAGCAAGCTCCTGGCAGACAAAGACTGTCTTACTGTGTCAGTGTTAGCTTCTCTCTCCACCCCCACCATCTTCTCATCTGCTGTGTGGGGCCCAGGACTGAGCAGAGAGTCGAGGCATCACCATTGGTTGTTGAATGAATGAAGGAGTTCGTGATCCAACATAGATCAGACCAGAAATGTCTCAAATATCAGCAGTAAAGTAAGTGTCCACATTCACAGGGCACGATTAGGTCTCATCTTGTGGAGAGGATCCCGCAGAGTGGCCACCGGAACTCTGAGTCTGGTGGCCAAGGTTGGGGCAGGGGTAGCAGTCAGGTGGAGCTAGACAGTGATGTGGAGAGAGGCTGGAGCAGAGGTGGGGTACAGCACCTCAGAGATTTTCCCAATGCCTGGAGGGCTTTCCCAATGCCTGGAGGGCTGGCACTGTGGCTGGGTCTTGTTGGGTGAGTAGGAGCTTGCTAGAAGAAGAAAGGGTGTGTGTGGAGAGAGGCACCCATCCCTGAGAGCTCCGGTTCTCACATTGGCTGCCCATTGAAAAATAGAGAGGCGTCTTGAAAAACCCTGATGCCTGGGGGCCCTCTCTCCACAGCGATGGATTTCTTGGGGTTTTGGTGTGGCCGGAACATCGAGGCTTTTGAAATCACCCAAGGCTGAGAACCACGATTCTAGGCAGAAGAGGTCATAGATTGAAAAGCTGGATATACCAGATCACATGCTTATGCCCTAGTCAGGTAGAAATCCCCACATGAGGGTTAGGCAGACCCTGAGGTTTAGGAACAGAAACCGAGGGGAGCCCCTGCTGGTGAAGCTCGGGGCCCTGTGGTAAGTCCCTTTGGACACTTGGAGCTTGTGGAGGCATTTATGCCGGGAGAGAGGGTGGCTGCTGGAAGCAGCGAGGGCCACCAGGGGTCTTTTGGAACCTTCGGGAGACGGGATCCAGGGCAGGGCCCAGCGAGGAGGAGGCATGAAACAGAAGTGGGGTTGCTGCAGCGACATCTGAACAGGTGGAAACCACAGCGGCTGGGATTTTCTATGCCGTTCTAAATATAACACTGGGTGGTGGCTCTCTCAGCACCCAGCCCCTCAGTCGCCACCTGCTCTTGGTGACTCACTGGAAACCCCTCAGCCTTCCTGGCAAGCAGATTCGGCAGTGCGACCCCGGGAGAGGGCCGAAGGTGGCCATGTGGGTGGAGGGGCGGTGGGCGGCAGGCCCCGGGTGACGAGGCTGCTGGCCAGGTCGCCCCTCCCGGTGAGCAGCCTCCTAACTGTGCAGTGGCCCACTTAAAATGACGTTTGCTGGGACTGGACTTGGTCTGTCTATATTTACAGAGTATGAAAGAGTAACTGTCAACTGATTAACAGTGAATTAATTATTTGCAAATATTGGAGGGTAAGTGTTAAAGGAAGTTTATTTTGGTTTTTGGTTGTTTTTTGATGGCTTGGGCGCATTTTATTGGTTTTCTTTCGGAGATCTTTTAAAACTACGCTGGGGTATGTGAGAAGAGGAATTTCTGAGCGAATGTTTGTGGGTGGCAGGTGTGCCTGAGTAACCTGGGAGGGGGCCTACCCTGGCCAAAAGAGGGTATTCAGGGCATTCGGGGAGAGAGATGATGTGTTTCCCATGCAGGGAGACAGGTTTGAGTCAAGGTACTTGCTGGGTCTATTCTGAAATAGATTGCCACCAGTTACAGTAATAGATTCTTTCGTTTGAAATGTTTGAAAATTATGTTAACAATTTTTCTTGTCTTAGCAAATATGAGAATGAGTGAGTAGCCCTGTTGATGCTTCAGAAGGCCCAAGCCCAGGACGGGGAGAGGGGGGGAGGGGGGGAGGAGCTCTCTGTAGGTGCCTCAGGCGTCAGGCCTGGGGTGTGCCTGGATCCCTCTGCGGCCTCTGTGGTTCCCTCCCTCGCCTCCCCAGGCCTGCTTTATTCATAGTCAGGCACATCCAGACCTTCCCTCTTGGATATGACCCTCTAACATGAGTTTATTTGGCCACTTGCTTCTTTTTTTAATAAAGCAGATACTTCCATGAGCCTTAGTTTGATCATCTGTAAAATAAGGATTAAAAAAAGTAACAACAACAACAATAAGAAGATTACATTGTGGTTGTGGGATGAAGTGGGAGAAAGAAGGGTTCTCATTGTTTCTGGAAGGCGTGTGGAAACCCACATGGCTGGGCGTCACCCCAGCCTGTCGGATACTCTTGGGCAAATTCGAAGAAGGAGGCCAGGGTCACCACAGGCATTTCTTGTGTAGAATCTACATCAGGGGTAGTGTAGATGTAGTCCAAACTGGAAATGTACGGTTTGCAATGAGCAGATTCAGCATTTCATACAGCAGATACTACAGGAGAACCTACTCTGTGTAGGGTTTGTACTGGGTGTGGAATATGGAAATGATGCAGGCGCAGGCACTGCCTCCAAGAACCCAGTACAATGAGGGGGACAGACATGCTTTAAAAGTACAGAGAGCAGAGGAGCTCATTCCACGGCCCCGGTGGGAGTGTGCAGAGGGTCACCTTGGGGAGAGAGTCTCCCTTGGGGAGTGATCATCCAGAAAGTCTTCAGAGGACATGATACTTGTGACCTTGGACAAATCACTGCTCCACACTGAGCCTCAGTTTCCCTACCTGAGTCATAGTATCTACTTGCTGAGGATTATATGAATGTGGCACCTGCTGGGCACATAGTAGGTGTTCAGCAAATACCTGTGCCGCCCTCGTTTTCCTCCGTTTCCATCTTTTCCGCAGCAGGCTGCTCACGCTTCCCATTTTATTTAATCCGATAGCACTTCAGCCCGTAGTGGGGCCACTCTTGCCCATGTCGCTGTCACAGAAGCAGCCTCTTTGCCAGCATCTTGGGGCTTCCCTCTGATGACGTCTGGAGCAGTCACCCCTGGCTTCCTACCCACTGTTGATTTCATTTTTACAAATATTTAGAAAAGGACTGCTGTGAAGATACACAGAGCGTGCCGAGTGATTCACGTGTGACTCAGGCACGTTTGTAGTCCGAGCCCTGTCTCATGCGTTAGTGTTGGGGGCTTTGAACGCCAAGTGGATGCTCCTGGAATCCCAGAGCCGTCTTTTCTCTGGTCTAGACGTTTGCACGCCCGTTCTCCAGACTGGGAAGCCGAGGAGAGGCACGCGGAGGAGGTGGGCCGTCTTGGGTTCTTCCCTCCCCAGCTCTGCAGCCCCGGAGCCCCGTGCTCTGCCTCCCTGTGAAGGCAATGGCGCTTCCTGAAGCCCGGGGAGTCTGCTGTGTGGCCAGAGGTTCTTAAAGGGAGTGTGCTCTCCCCAGTCCCTCCTCTATCCTGTCCCTCCCTCTCTCCCTCTCCTTTCCTCTCTCTAAAACATGTTAAAAATATTTAAAAAATAAACAGTATGCACCTGGCTTAGGTAACAATTACCTTGGATTATTATTTTCCATCTGCAAATATTGAATATTTTCCTGAAGACATTCAAGTCGGGTGGATCGGGCTTCTGTCCTCGGTCACTCTCAGGGACACACAGAGTTTCCCAGCACACACGGAGGCCAAGGGGAGGAGAATGACCTAGCACAGCTGCCCAGGCTGAGAGGCAGAATCAGGAGCAAACCGCCTGGGTGCAAGTCCCAGCTCCCCCACGCACCACTGCAAAGGCAGGGCGAGGCCCTGACCCCCAGGGCTTCTGTTTCCTCCCTGTGAGGTGGGGATGGGGTCAAGTACCTGGATGTGGAGCGCCTGTGGCTACCATCCATAAAGCCCTTCGGACAGGACCTGGTCCAAAGGAGCATTTCAGCACATGGTGCCTATTCTGATACGCACACTCCTAACTGAAGCTAAGGCATGAGCATAATCATGGTCACGTACTAGTCACCCACGAGCAGGAAGCCGCCATAAACCTTCAAGGAAGGCCTGTCTTCGCACTTTAGGGTGTGGGGGCAGGTGCTGGATACGAGGTCCCACCAACCAGGGCAGGTTTGGGCGGGGACTCCAGGTTCCCAGGGCCGGCCCACCTGTGGGGCTCCCAGGCTTGCTACTCTTGGTAAATTAACATTTAAAATAACTCTGGCTGCAGATGAACCATGAACGGAGCTACTCACATTTTTAAACAGGTAGAGCCGAGGCTGGCTGCGTTTTAGCATGTCCCCCAGAGAGTCTGCATGGCTGTGGGGCCCACATGGAACGCTCAGGCCTGGAATCGGGGGTGGGGGGGGGGTGGGGGGGGAGAGACTGCTGGGGGAGGAGCCTCCTCTGTTTGTGAACTGGAGCCTTTTTGAAGTCCGAGCTGAAATAGCATGTGACCAGGAAATGTCTGACCGACAGAGAACTAAAAATAAGTGACTGTGATGCTGCAAACTGCCAGGGCCGCAGGAGAGCGCGGGAGAGGGGAGTGGGGCCTCCTCACGCTGGAAAAAGGAACCTCATTATGGCAGACAAGCTGCTTCCTAAGCCTCGGGTGGCAATTTTGTTTTATCTTTTTTATTGAATTTATTGGGGTGACACAGGTTAACAAAATTATACAGGTTTCAGGTGCACAATTCCACACACATCATCTGTACACTGTCCTTCCATCACCATTTATCCCCCCTTTACCCTCCTCCACCTCCCCCCTGCGCCCCCCTGCCCCCCGGCAATCGCCACACTGTTATCTGTGTCTGTGAGTTTTTCTCTTTTTTGTGTGTCATTTTTGCTCAATCCCTCCACCCCCACCCCACCCCCACCCAGCTCCCCAGCACCTCCCCACAGCTGTCAGCCTGCTCTCTGAGTCTGTCACTATTTTGCTTGTCAGTTTATTTTGTTCATTAGATTCCACATATGAGTGAAATCACATGGTACTTGTCTTTCTCTGACTGACTTATTTCACTTAGCATAATACTCTCCAGGTCCATCCATGCTGTCCAAAGGGTAAGATTTCCTTTTTTTTTTTTTTTTACAGCTGAGTAGTATTCCATTGTGTAATTGTACCACAGCTTTTTTTATCCACTCGTCTACTGATGGGCACTTGGGCTGCTTCCAAATATTGGCTGTTGTAAGTAACGCTGGAGTGAACATAGGGGTGCATATAGTCTTTCAGATTAGTGTTCCAGGTTCCTTCGGATAAATTCCTGGGTCATTATGCAGTTCCATTTATAATTTCTTGGGGAAACTCCATACTGTTCTCCACAGTGGCTGCACCAGTCTGCATTCCCATCAGCAGTGCACTAGGGTTCCCTTTTCTCCACGTCCTCGCCAGCACTTGTTGTTTGTTGATTTCTTGATGGTAGCCATTCTGACAGGTGTGAGGTGATACCTCATTGTGGTTTTAATGTGCATCTCTGTGATGATGAGTGGCATTGAGTATCTTTTCATGTCTGTTGGCTCTACTGGCTATTTTACAATGTACGTGATACCAACTTGGAAATCATAAATCTCCAGCTACCCATGCATGACCCGCACCCTTCCCAAGCGTTTCCACAGCCTTCATTAACTTCTTTTCCGAAAGTCGCTTCCAAGGCAGACCGCATGATCGTCGCCTTCATTCCAGAGGAGGGAGAGCAGGCCAGGGGTGCAGGGCCAGGGTCAGGACCCCAGCTCACCGCCCTGCGAGCCGCTTTCCCAGAGCCTTGGTTTCTCCTCTGTTCGTGGTAAAAGGAAAAACGGAAAGGCCACCCGCGGAACCGGTTCCCAGCACAGTGAGATCTCACCGGCAAGGCCATGAGAGGCCACACATGTTTAGTGTTTACCTGGACATTCAAGAATGAAGATCGCTGTGTGTGAAGGCCGGGCAAGTCTGAGCTGGGCCGGGCCGGACACGCAGGGACGAAGGCAGCCTGAGTGCTGTGTGCTGGACCCTCTGGGCCTGTTCCTCATCTGCAAAGGATGAGACCGATACCTCCATCGTCGACTGTTAGAGTGAGCAACTTATTGTAACACGCGCAGACAGCACTTGGCATGGGGTATGAAGGCCGTGCGCATCTGCTTCAGGCCCTTCCACACGGTGTGGCTGCAGAAGTAGCCCCCTGAGGCGCACGGTGAGGTCCTGTCTCTGTAAGCAGAGGCTGGGCAGCGGGTGGCACTGCCTGCTGGAGATGGGGGAGCCCTGGAGAGGCACCCGTTCCCTCGCAGCATCTCACCCCTGTCCTGAGCCGAGCCAGCAACCCAGCGCTGTGGCTCTAACAAGACAGCCCGTGGAAGAAGCGGTGTGCCTGGGGAGCTGCAGAAAGCAGATAGTCTGGGCATCAGCTCCCCAGGAACTCCCTCCCTCACCCAGGTCTCTCACAGCACAGTCGGCCACAAGACACCCCCTGACCGTAAGCACCCTCAGAGCAGTGCCCAAGGCTGGCTGATCTCTGCATCCGCCCAGTGCCTAGACAGGGTAGCTGCTCAGTGGCCGTCTGGTGAATGATGAGGCGTTTGATAAAGAATGGTGGTTTCTCTGGGTTTTCCCTAGTTCAGACTCATGAATCATGTCTATGTGTGTATGAATTTGGCCTGGAGGACGGACCCTGTTAAAGAAAAAAAAATAATGCTTTCCCGCCTGGGAAAATCCATCATTTCTGTGCTAGGAATTACTTCCGCTCATCACCTCCATTTAATCCTTTCACAATGTGACAAGGTGGGGTGCGGGGAGTGGGGGGGGGGCACTTATTGAGGGCGCAAGCTCAGAGATGCAGAGTGCCTTCCCCGAAGTTGCACAGCCGTCAGGATGGCAAAGCTCTATTCAAATCCCCTCACTCTTCCACCTCACTAGCATCTTCACTTCTGGAAACCGGCTTTGGGGTGGGGTGCGGCAGGCTGCCTCGGACCAGCAGCGCCCCTCTGCTGTGTGCCTCCGAACAGCTGGCTCGGAGCACAGTCCCCAGGCAAGGGGCCCTGGGGTTTCTGCATCATCGAATCGACAGAAGAGCCAGAGCAGCTCCAGGATTCGCTTGGGACATATAGTCTGCTGGGGGTGCATGCCGGCTCCCCACCGCACCTCTGCCAAGCCTCTGCTCAGAGATACTCTGCCTCCCAGAGGTGGCACCCAAGCCCAGCCAAGGGACAGACACAGCGCCAGGGCCGATTCCAGGAGTGGAACACCGTCCTTTACCCAATTCCTCGGCGTCCCCACCGGCAGAGACAGTGCCGTGTGCCCCGTGCTAACCTCACCCGGGAGCCTCACGCGGATCGGATCCCTGTTGTCAGGTCACGCCCAGCCCGAGGCAGAGCGGCTCGGGCTCCTGGCCTGGTCCACTTTTTCTGGCTGTGTGGCCAGGACTAGTCAGTTTACCCTGGTTAGCCTCAGTTTGCCCATCTGTCTGCTGGGCCCGAGGCTTCTCCTAGAAACCTTATATCAAAGAAAACCCAGTAAACTCTGCAATAAACTTAGGCTCCCTCTGCTCTGCTTTTGTTTGGAAGGCTGTGCTCACTTCAAAGAGCCCTCTCTCTGTACCCCCACAGGCTTCCTTTCTTCAGTGCAGAAAACTGAGTCTGCTAGGCAGGGCCTGCGGGCAAAGGCGGTGAGGCAGGGCCAGCTGCCTTCCCCCAGAGTGGAGGGGAAGTGCTGGATCATTTAGCACCACAATAGCAGTCATTTCTTTCCCCGCTTATTGTGCAGATGTCACCCGATTGTAAAATCTCTGAGGGCTTATTCAGTGGAAACTTCTTTTACCGAAAAAGCAGAGGAATCATGCTCAGTACTTTATCCGAAGGCCAAGGGACAGATTCCAAGGCTGCTGGGGGAATGAGGGAGGAGGTGCTGGGCTGATCTGAGGCAGGTCAGCCCCCCCGCCCCCAACGATTCCCCCCTCCTCCTGCTTCCTCCCAGCTGACCCACAGACCAGAAGCTCCTGAGGTCCGCAGGCTCTCTGGGCTACAAGCATCTCGATACAATGGCGCCATTTCTATAAACAAAAGCCTCTCCCAGCAGGAAAGTGCCAGGAAAGGTGAGAACACGCCCATGGCTAAGATTTCTAAATGACCACAGGTAGACACAGACGACACTTGAGACAGAAAGGTGAACCTGACCTTCACTGGACACCTGCTGTGTGCTGGTCACAATGTGGGAGTTTTGTCACACATCCATGTGTGTGACAGGGGCCAAGAAACGGGTGACGGAGGTCCGGAGAGGCGGAGACGTTGGCCAATCACCCGGTGGCAGAGCGACAGGTGTGAGAGCTGCCTGACCCGTGTGTTTCAGCCGCTGCGGACACAAATAGGGAACTGTTTGTTTGAAAGAGCCGTTGAGAGCCCCCTAGACTGGTCCTCACCTGCAGTGATAACATTCGCAACTTACGGCTGGTACATTTCTGCACATTTTCAAGAGTGAGATTTCCACTTTAGCAAGAGCTTTTTCATTGGCAGCATAAGTGTTCTGCTCTGTTCTGTGTTTTGTTTTGTTTTCCACAAAATATATATCTTTAAAGGTTTTCTTAAAGAGCAAGAAAGAAAAGGAAATTGTAAGGGACTTCCCCTGTTCTCCTTGCTACACACAGCAGAATCGTCAAGAAAAGAGACGGACTTTTACACGAGTCACAGGGCACCACCTTTACAGCTTGGTCCTGGCACAGACCATCTGTACCGAATATGTGTTTTTTTATTACCTGGACTCTCTTTTGTATGTTGGTGTAATTATTAAAGACACTTTCTGTCACTACTGTTAATGGAAAACCAGAGTCACTTCCCATAAACAGAGAGTAACTGGCAGAGACTGCTGTTTGCCTCCCCAACGTCCGTTCTCTCCCTTCTTTTGAGTAACCTAGGCCTGGTTTTATTCAGATCGGCAATGTACCCAGCGCACTCTATCTCCCACCTTCCCTAATAATCAGGTGTGGCCCTGTGACTAAGTTCTAGCCGTTAAACTATAAGAAGTTGATAGAAGGAACTTCCAGAAAGTCTTCAGAAGGCAGGCACCATTTCTGGTGTCTGAAATGTAAGTGGGATGTAATGACTGACACTAGCAGCCCTCTTGGACCAAGAGGCGCACTTGAGGCTGGATGCTCTAAGGGAGGCAAAGCACTCCTCCCTCCTTCCACAAACAACAGAGTTTTAGCTTTGGCTGTTTCTTGTTCCAGATCATAGCGGCTCAGGAGAAGTGGAATTATTTGCGTTAAGGTTTACCTTTTGCTTCTCTTCCCTGAAGCTGGGCAGCATGTAAGGGGCCTCCCCGGGCAAATGCGCTGTGCAGGCTCAGAGAGCGCCCGAGCGGCTGACAGCCCTGACTTTAGCATAGTCCCTCCCAGACGACATAGATGGGTGACTACTCAAACTGGGTGCCACTGCCCAAAGGTCTGAGGAGGCCAAAAAAACACGTATAAAAACAAACAAAAAATGTTGCATTTCCCCTACACCATCCCCTCACTTGGGCTCAAGGTGAAGTTTTAAAAACAGAATGCACAAACAGTTGAGGAAATGTTTCCATCTAAAGTGTGTGGGAATGTGTGAACATGAATGCACACATTTCCAAAATGCATCTTACAAGATGCCTGCCCACCCCCCAAACCCTCTCATTGTGACATTTCCCCTTTTCCTCCCCAGGCTTGGTTTCCTCAGCTGCTGAGTGGGAGGGAGTGTGGGGAGGCCGGCTGGGAGCCTCCGGGGGCAGGCTGGGGACGAATCATGTGCCTTCCCTGCATCCCAGGCCAAGGCTGGCCCCACTCCAGCCTTCGCAGGACACCGGCCAGCCTCCCCCTCCCCAGGCCAGCGCTCCCGGACGCTGGCTCCCCAGGCCTGTAGGGGAACCTGCTGAGCACCTGCAGGGATTAATGGCCTACGGTGGACCCCAGCGCTGCTGGTCAGTTACCCCTCTGTGCCTCAGTTTCCACCTCGGTAAAATGGAGATCAGTCATGCTGTCTACCAGCAGGGCTGTTGTGAGGATTAATCCCGTTAGTTACGTAAAGAATTTGAGACACTGGATGGTTATACAACATTTCTAAGTCTCCCACTGCCATTAGCAGGAGGTTTCGAAATTCTCATCTTATGGTTGAGGAGACTGGAGCAGAAGTGAAGTATTTCTTGCGATCTTGGAACATATTGGTATGGAGCTATATATACATAATTTTCTTTCTCATTTTGCCTTTTATGGTTGTGAGGATGACAGCAGGACTGCTTCCCTAAGAGAGAGAGAGATTCTCTCTGAGTCCAAGGGGATAGAAGGAGCTCAGAGTGAACTGGGTGAGAGTGTGGGCGGCCTCGCCTGGCAGGTCACGGGGATTAGAGGTCACCGCGGGGGCCTCTCGGCCACAGGCTGTGGGCTGAGCTCATAGAAGGAAGTACCAGCGGGAGAAGGAAGCTCAGAGAAGCAGTGTGAAACCAGGGCCTGGGGAGGGGGGCCCACAGAAACAGGGAAAATCGCTGAGATGTACCGAGGCCCACATGCCCAAAGGCTGTGATGTGGCCGGTGGCAGGAAGTGCCATCCAAGGGAAGACAGGGTTCATGCAGTACCGGCCGGTCCGGGCTGGTCCACTCCGTGTGCCAAGTCAGAGGTGGAGATGCAGCAGGGCTGGAATAGGAGACCGTCACCAAGGAAAGGGTGTCAGGGGGCCCTGCTGGGGGCGGTGAGACCTGCGCGTCCCCATGGACCAGGAGCCTGTGCCATCTTGTAGCCATGCGACCTTGATTAGGCCATCGGATGGTTCCTGAGCCTCATCTTATTTGCAGGAGGGGCTTTCCTCCCCTTGGGCCCCGTGCTGCCCGTGTTATTGCCGCCACTTTCAACAAGGAAAGTGAAGGTCAGAGAGGTTACAGCATTACACACGGCTCCCCGATGGCAGAGCCAAACTCAGGCCCAGGAACAACGGATGCTGACTCCGTGAATCAGTGCTGGGGGTGCCCCCAGCTAGCAGCTGCCCTGTGGCCAGTTCTCAGCAAGTACCAGGAGAATGGATGGAATGTGGCTGTGGGAACAAAGAGCCCTGCCAGCGGGGCTCTGGGCCTTCTTTTGTGGGGCGAACAGCCTCACACCTAACTGCAGAGAGTGTCCCTGGGTCCTCAGAATCGCCAGGAAAGTGGTACAGGACCTTCAACATGGTGGGCTTTGGGTGGGGCAGGCTTCTGAGCACACAGGCGAGTTTGCCCCAGGCTTTTTCACGGTTCTCTTCTTTTTTCCTACTTGGGTTTCTGTTCTTCTTACTCCTGTGAATATTGCGTCTCCCATATTCCTTTGTATAGTCTTCTTCCCATAAGAATCTGGTGTTTATTTTATAATGCAATAGTAGAAAAATCTTCCTTTTATTTTGTTCCTATGCAAGACCATTAACTCAAACGAAAGAAAATCAACCAGTGGCACAACAGTAGTTAAATAGAGGGCAGTTTTCTCTCTCTTAGAAAATATAGCGACTTTAATGCACATGCGTTTTAGATTAAGGCGGGAAAGAGAAACTCTACCTGCGGAGCCCTGTGCTCGCACACCTAAGGCTCTGGGGCCCCAGAGAGGAGGGAGGTGACAGGGCGCAGCCGGTTTTGCAGGACGGGTCAGTTCACTGGCCTGTGGGCTTTGGAAAGTCTCCCTCTGCCCTGGTCTTCCCTGTAAAATGCTCGCTTGACCAGGGATGCCTGCTGCTGCTGTTTCCACCCCAGAAGGACCTGGCATGTGTGCACCTTGTTCTCATGAAATAGCCCACACGCCCACAGCGGAGAGCTAAGCACACTCAGCCCTGACTGGTTAAGAAGGAGGAAAAAAACAGCCCTGAGTTGGGCTGTGGGAGCGTTTCCAGGACAGTTGTCAAGGGGAAAGCTAGAGGACTGTTTATGGAAAGAAAAAGAAGACCATTGCACAAAATTATACAGAGGTGGAGACATCTGAGTGTGAGTGGGTAGAAGAGAGAGAGGGATGCTCGTCACAGTGAGAGGGTCGGCAAGCTGAGGGAATAGGAGACTGTATTCACGTATTTTGTCATGTAAAATAAGGAAATCAACATAAAATGCTTGTTGACCAAGTTCTTATTTGTGGCTCTCCCCCTGGCACAGGTCAAACACAGTGGACTAGGCAACCCCAGATGTCTCACAGGAGAACAGCTTTCTCTGCCAAAGCTTCAAAGTCTAAAACAGAATTCTCTGGGGGCCAGTTTCCAGTGAGCCAAGGTTTTCTCACCCAGGGGCATTGTCACAGTAACCAGTCCATCAGTTAGCTATTGCTGTGTAACAAACCACCCAAAGCTGAGTGGCTTAAGACAACGATTTATCTAGCTCGTGATCCTGTGCGTCGTGATCCTGTGCGTCAGTGAGTTTAGTCTGGACTCAGCTATAGATCAGTAAGACCCTTCTGGTCTGGCGATCATCTGGCTGTTGTGCCTAGGCTGGTCTCTGTCATCCGTTATGTTAGCACAGTTTCCAGAAGCTACGAGACCCATCGGACCTGGGCTCGGACCTGGCCAAACATCACCTTTGCTGCACTGCGTCAGTCAAAGCAAGCCTGAGCCCCAATCCAGCCCTGGCTGGGAGGGGCTGCAGGGACACATTGCAGTCAGCCTACCAAGTGACCAAGATAAGTAAGTGTCCAGGTGTATTTGCAAAAGGCATAGGTAGCAGAATAGAATGAAAAGCACTTTTTGGAGTTCTTTCTGAGAATTAATTTTTTCCATCCTAGGAATTACCTTGTGGCTCTGATGCAGGTCAGAAGCCTCATTGCTCTATTAAAGGGCTCTTCAGATCCAGTGCCTTTGCTTTAGAAAACTCACAATCACTTTGGTTGTTATGGTGGGCAAAAGTTGGACATTGCACAGCCAGTCTCAGAAGGAGCTGGGGGCCCTGTTCAGCCTGCTCCTTCTGTCCTCTCAGCTCGGCTCCCAGGGAGAGCTCCTGACCACAGTGGCCCAAGGCGGGGTGTGCTCAGGGTGCCGTTACTCACTGGAAAGCCTTGTTTGGCCTCAGGGGGAAGGACTGTGCAGCGGAGGACAGACAGACACCATGCTAGGAACTCTCGGTCCTGGTTTCAAAGCAGGCGTTCTCACTCCTGGGGTCACAAACGGTGGACGAAGGAAGACTAACATTTTCTGGGCCTCGAGCGTCACCTGCTTCCTCATGTAAACCTTTCAGCAACATGCCAGCTAATTACAGTTGTCTCTGATGTTGATTTTAGCTGTTGGGAAGACAAGGGTCATAGTGGTGAAGGAGTGTGCCCAAGCTCACACAGCTGAAAAGTAGCAGCAGAATTTGAATCCAGATCCGATGCCGAGCCCTGTATAGGGTCTTCCTGAAACTGCCAACCCATGGGTTTATGGTGTGGAGGCGAATGTATTAGTCAAAACATAGTCTCTATAACCTATTTTCTAACAAAAATGATCATAAGGACACAGAGGAAGTCATGCACAAATGAAGTATTCTGTAAAATCCGAGCCAGGTCAGGAATTTGTCCAATTTGGCAAATGGTTGCCCATACCTTTGACATTTTCCCCTTTGTCTGGTTCTAAGTATAGGAAGTGTTTTTTATATGAAGCATTTTCCTGAAGTTTTAAACCCTTACGATTGCTGATCTTGTGGTTTTCTGTAATTTGCCTCAAGTGTTATTTACGGAATTTGCAGAGCTTCCTGTTATTTTGTTACCGTTTTTTTATTCCTTGATCTCATCGCATCCTGGAAGTCTCTGATCGTGAATGCCTCTTCCCACCCCACAGCTGCTGCCTGTTTATAAACCCGGGGTACTTTCTGTATTCATCAGGGAGATCTGAGGCAAAGGTCTAGCATTTCTGGATGGTTCTGGCTAGCCCAGAATTGCCCAGAGCCCAACCAGGTCATGAGACAAAACGAACGAACAAACGGGAGAATTGTCCCAGGGGCATGACACCTGGGAAGGTGGCAGCTTATCAGACAGCGTGAACCAGCCTCCCTCCGTTCTCCGAAACCAAATCTTCCGTCTAGAGCGTGGTGATGCAAAGGGAAGATCATCTTGCTAGATGCCAAGAACCGTCGTTCTGACACGTTTTGTCATGCTGTTTCCTCTTATTTATACAGTGGAGAGTAGGATGTTTTCAAATAAACCCTCTAAATTTGAAATCCTGAGAATGCATTATTTCTAAAATGCCGCACCGTTAACAGCCTTTTAGCTGGTTACATTATAAAGCATATTGTAACAGCTTAAAGGAAAAATCTGAGCTGAAATGTGTTTCCATGGCCCAT
Organism: Eptesicus fuscus; assembly: GCF_027574615.1. Lineage (NCBI taxonomy): Eukaryota > Metazoa > Chordata > Mammalia > Chiroptera > Vespertilionidae > Eptesicus > Eptesicus fuscus. The sequence continues at coordinate 65,154,789 of NC_072484.1, read as the reverse complement.
ATGTTGAATTCTGGCATCTTTTTCAAGCTGTTGTCAATTAGGAGAGAGATTAAGTTCTGCCTTTATGTCCTTTGTAAGATCGGGTATGTGCTTAGATGCTGCGGAGAGCTACAAAGGGAGATGTTTTTCTTGGGTCAAAGGTGACTGAGAGCAGCGGTCGTTGGGAAGACAAAGATGTGTTGTCCCCAGTGTCCGCGATGGACACGCGGAGCCATCAACAAACACAGAGAAGGAATGGCTTTTGCTTCGGGAAACAAACCGTTTTCCAGGCCAACAAACTGTGATCTTGGACTTTTTGCCATATGCATGTTTTTTAAAAAGAGAAAGAGAGATTGAAGCAGACCTCCTGGTCATAGGCTGTTTCTTGCCCTGAGCCTGGCAGCAGGCAGTTCTTGTCTAACCTGGATCAAATCAACCTCTGTAGTCCCTTTACCCTGTGGCTTTGAATCTCCCTTTGTTCCCACACTCTCTGCTCCTGGAACCCAACAAAGACATTTTTAGCATTAGTGGGATGTATCAGCTGATGACCCAGCATACTTTCGTATTGGCAGCAAATGGACATACGAGTATAGCCTTTTAGCTTAAGAATGCATTTCCATTACTTTTAACTTGTCATTGGTCTTATTTCCTTACACTTTGGTATAGTATGCCATTGCTAATGGGATTTCTGCTAGTGGATGTCACAGGAGCACAGAAAAAAAACCAGACCTACATTAGAAAATGGGTTTGATATCTAAATTTTAAGCAGCATAATTACATTGCATCCTAAAGTAGGAAGGAAACTTGGGGATGCTGGCATCCTTGTTCTAATAAGGCGTTGAGGTTCAAGACTGGACGCAGAAAATACAAACAATCATGAGGAGGCCTGCTGGAACTGGAAGGCATGGCTTGATGTGCAAAGGCCACTGAGTGGGTGCATTTGCTATGGCTCCAGCAGTCACACGGATTCTGCCTGCAATCTTGATTTCCAAGTGAGTCAGCCCAAATGGAGAGACTTATACTATGGCTCTCTCCCTATCAACGGTAGAGAAATATGTTGACCTAAAAAAAAAAAAAAAAAAAGGAAAACATATTACTTGAGCTACATGTTCTTCAGACCAAAACAATGGCTTTCTGTCGGGTTTTTACCTGGAAGCAAGTACCACAATGGGAAGAAGGTAGGTGTGTCACTCCTGTATAATAAACAAAGACATAACTAGCTCCCTAAGCTGACAAGGATGTGCTGAAACTCGCATTTCCATACTTTGCTAGGGACAGGGAAAGTTATCAGGTTGAAAAGCATTTTTGGTTCTATGAATGAAATCTCATCTTGGCAAGTTTATCCTAACAATTTTATATACGGCTATAAAAAATGTTCATCTTAGTATTATTTATTTTATTTTTTTATTTTTTTTTTTAAATTTCTTTATTGATTAAGGTGTCACATATTTGTCCTCATCCCTCCATTCCCATCCCACCCCTCTCCCCACGCATGCCCCAATCCCCTGTTGAACTTAACCGTTGGATAGGCTTATATGCATGCATACAGGTCCTTTGGTTGAACTCTCCCCCTCCCCCCACCCTCCCCCTACCCTCCCCTATCCTCCCTCTGAGGCCCGATAGTCCGATCGATGCCTCCTTGCTTCTGGTTCTGTTCTTGTTCCTCAGTCTATGTTGTTCATCATTTCCCCTAGATGAGCGAGATCATATGTCACTAGATATATACTAATAAGAACTGAATGTGAGACGAGCAATAATAGTTATGCTGACAGGCAAATGAATCAATCTGTAGCGAGCTTCCCCCTGGACCAACAGTTCTTTTGAGACCCAATTTCAATGTCCAGTAGTTCCTTATGTGTACATGTCAGCACTGACCCCTCAGCTCTGGATGGTGGACAAATGGTGGTAATGGAGGTCCGACTCCCTCTGGTTTGGACTCGGCCGAACCCAGGGGCACGGCGTCACCCAGACTAAGGGGCACGTGGCCTCACCCCTACCCAAGGGGCACGTGGTCTCACCCGGGCCTGGGACCCAGCCTCACCCGGATGGATCCAGGGGCGCACAGCCTCACCCGGACCCAGGATCTGGCTTCACCCGTACCCAGGGACGCTTGGCCTCTCCCAGACCCAGGGCCACTTGGGCTCACCCGGGCCTAGGTGCACGAGGCCTCATCCGGATCCAGGGACACATGGTCGCACCCGGACCCAGGGACGCTTGCCCTCTCCCAGACCCAGGGCCACTTGGGCTCACCCGGGCCTAGGTGCACGAGGCCTCATCCGGATCCAGGGACACATGGTCGCACCCGGACCCAGGGACGCTTGGCCTCTCCCAGACCCAGGGCCACTTGGGCTCACCCGGGCCTAGGTGTATGAGGCCTCACCCGGATCCAGGGACACACGGTCTCACCCAGACCCAGGGACGCTTGGCCTCTCCCAGACCCAGGGGCACGTGGCCTCACCCGGGCCTAGGTGCACGAGGCCTCATCCGGATCCAGGGACACATGGTCGCACCCGGACCCAGGGACGCTTGCCCTCTCCCAGACCCAGGGCCACTTGGGCTCACCCGGACCTAGGTGTATGAGGCCTCACCCGGATCCAGGGACACATGGTCTCACCCGGACCCAGGGACGCTTGGCCTCTCCCAGACCCAGGGCCACTTGGGCTCACCCGGGCCTAGGTGCACGAGGCCTCATCTGGATCCAGGGACACATGGTCGCACCCGGACCCAGGGACGCTTGGCCTCTCCCAGACCCAGGGCCACTTGGGCTCACCCGGGCCTAGGTGCACGAGGCCTCATCCGGATCCAGGGACACATGGTCGCACCCGGACCCAGGGACGCTTGGCCTCTCCCAGACCCAGGGCCACTTGGGCTCACCCAGGCCTAGGTGTATGAGGCCTCACCCGGATCCAGGGACACATGGTCTCACCCGGACCCAGGGACGCTTGGCCTCTCCCAGACCCAGGGCCACTTGGGCTCACCCGGGCCTAGGCGCACGCGGCCTCACCCGGATCCAGGGACACATGGTCTCACCCGGACCCAGGGATGCTTGGCCTCTCCCAGACCCAGGGCCACTTGGGCTCACCCGGGCCTAGGTGCACGAGGCCTCACCCGGATCCAGGGACACATGGTCGCACCCGGACCCAGGGACGCTTAGCCTCTCCCAGACCCAGGGCCACTTGGGCTCACCCGGGCCTAGGTGCACGCGGCCTCACTCGGATCCAGGGACACATGGTCTCACCCGGACCCAGGGATGCTTGGCCTCTCCCAGACCCAGGGCCACTTGGGCTCACCCGGGCCTAGGTGCACGAGGCCTCACCCGGATCCAGGGACACATGGTCTCACCCGGACCGAGGGACGCTTGGCCTCTCCCAGACCCAGGGCCACTTGGGCTCACCCGGGCCTAGGTGCACGAGGCCTCACCCGGATCCTGGGACACATGGTCTCACCCGGACCCAGGGACGCTTGGCCTCTCCCAGACCCAGGGCCACTTGGGCTCACCCGGGCCTAGGTGCACGAGGCCTCACCCGGATCCTGGGACACATGGTCTCACCCGGACCCAGGGACGCTTGGCCTCTCCCAGACCCAGGGCCACTTGGGCTCACCCGGGCCTAGGTGCACGAGGCCTCATCCGGATCCAGGGACGCATGGTCTCACCCGGACCCAGGGACGCTTGGCCTCTTCCAGACCCAGGGCCACTTGGGCTCACCCGGGCCTAGGTGCACGAGGCCTCACCCGGATCCAGGGACACATGGTCTCACCCGGACCCAGGGACGCTTGGCCTCTCCCAGACCCAGGGGCACGTGGCCTCACCCGGGCCTAGGTGCACGAGGCCTCATCCGGACCCAGGGACGCTTGGCCTCTCCCAGACCCAGGGCCACTTGGGCTCACCCGGGCCTAGGTGCACGCGGCCTCACCCGGATCCAGGGACACATGGTCGCACCCGGACCCAGGGACGCTTGGCCTCTCAGACCCCGGGGCACGTGACCTCACCCATGCCTAGGTGCACAAGGTCTCACCCGGATCCAGGGACACACGGTCTCACCCGGACCCAGGGACGCCTGGCCTCCCCCAGACCTAGGGGCACGTGGCCTCACCCGGTCCTAGGCGCACGAGGCCTCACCCGGATCCAGGGACAAACGGTCTCACCCGGACCCAGGGACGCCTGGCCTCCCCCAGACCCAGGGGCACGTGGCCTCTCCCGGGCCTAGGCGCATGAGGCCTCACCCGGATCCAGGGACACATGGTCTCACCCGGACCCAGGGACGCCTGGCCTCCCCCAGACCCAGGGGTACGCGGCCCCACCCGGGCCTAGGTGCACGAGGCCCCACCCGGATCCAGGGACACATGGTCTCGCCCGGACCTAGGGGTGCGTGGCCTCTCTCAGACCCAGGGGCACGTGGCCTCACCTGGACCTAGGTGCACGAAGCCACCCGGACCCAGGGGCGCGTTACCTCTCTCAGATCCCTGGTCGCGTGGTCTCACCCGGATCCAGGGGCTCACGGCCTCACCCGTACTCGGGACCCAGCCTTACCCGGATCCAGGGGCCCACGGCCTCACCCAGACCCAGGGTTCAGATTCGCCCGGACCCAGGGGCACATGGCCTCACCCGAACCCGGAATCCAGCTTCACCTGGACCCAGGGGCGCGTGGCCTCACCCAAACCCAGGGGCGTGAGGCCCCACCTAGACCCAGAGGCGTGTGACCACATCTGAGCCCAGAGGCTCGCAGGCTCGCCTGGACTCGGGTCTCAGCGGGGTTTCGTCTTCTTGATCCCAATTCCTGTTGGTCAATTCCCTCTCAGCAATTCCTTCGGTCATTTTCTCAGAGCTCCAGGGCGGCTGCCGCAGAACTCGTTGGGCGGCGGGCTCGGCAAGGCTCCGGTGTGCCCGGTGCCCGGCGGTGGGCTGGTCCGGTGTCGCTGCGTCGGCCCTTGGGTCTGCAACGGTGGCCAGTCGCCGAGCGTGCGCACCTGGCCACTTCGGGGCATTGAGATTCTTGAAGGACTCGGAGGTCAGCAAGCACGGAGTCTCCCACCCCATGTCTCCCAGGGGCTCGTCTGTCCGTGCTCGGCAGCGAGTGGAGCCGTCCCCTCAGCCGGAGACCGCCGGGGGAACTGCGCCGAGCACGTTCCTGGCCACCATTGTGTCGCCTGAGCCATAGTTCTTAAAGTGTGGACTTTGGGTCACCGGCATCAGCATCATCCTGCGTACCCCTCTCTTTTATTCTAGTTGTAGAGCATCTGCTCAGCCAGCCCCCCGGTCTTTCTGGCTGGTGTCTGCTCTGCTCTCCCGTCGTAGTCTCAATATTGTTGTGGTAGGCAACGATCAGGCTGCCGCCCTATGTCTCCATCTTGGTCCTCCTTTGTACAGTTAAGTCTTGATTGTTGTTGGTGTCACTGGGAGGAATTGTCCTCCAGGCCAATTGGCCGTGAGGACCCTCTTTGTCCATATAGGAAGAGTTGCTGTGCAGGAGACATGTTTGTGGGCCGGGTCTTGATGCAGCAATGCCTTGGCGCTCACTGAGTCTGCCTCTAGAATGCCTCCCTTATGCAAGTGATTGAAATCTGGTGTCATCTCCCACCAACCACTAGATGCCCTCGTTTCTGGGTCTCCAATGCAGTGTGGGTCAGCCACTACCTGAGGCACTCAGCAGGAAAAAGCTTCTGATCAGCTTGGCTGGGGCGGAGCTACAGGGTGGAGCCTACAGCCTTGGCTTCCTGTCAGCCCCGCCCTATGAGGCTCCTGTGTCTGTGTCCCTCTGTATTCCTTGCAAACACCTCTGAGAGAAACGCGCCCTGGAGTTTCGCCCACTGCCAAACAGTCCAGTCCCTCCCCTAATGAATCTGGACTCCCAGATTCTCGCCTGGAACTGGGTTTCAGTGCAGTTGGAACTGGGTCTCAGCGCAGTCTGGCGTCCCTGTCTCCTTCCCAGCAGGGCCACCCAGTGGCGCAGGCAAAAGTCCGTCCTCTGCGCACCTTCCAGTGCGCGCGTCTGGAGCCGCCGCTTCTCTGTGCCTCCGCCACCACAGCCCAAATTCATTCCCCCAGCGTGCGCCTGGCTTCCCAGGGTTTCGCCCGGAACTGGGGTTCAGTGCAGTCGGAACTGGGGTTCAGCACGGTCCTGAGCTTATGTCTCCTTCCTGCTAGGGCAGTTCAGTGGCGCAGGGAACAGTCCGTCCTTTGCGCCCCTTCCCGTGCGCGCCTCTGGAGCTCTGCCTTCCCCCGCTCCTCTGTGCCTGCGCCCCACAGCCCAGATTCATTCCCCCAGCGTGCGCCTGGCTTCCCAGGGTTTCGCCCGGAATGGGGTTCAGTGCAGTCGAAGCCGGCGCTTAGCGCACTCCGGAGCCTTTATCTCCTTCCTGCCAGTGAACGCCGGCCAGGCCGTCAGCCGCCCCTTCCTCTCCGGCTCCATCCTCCCCGCCGGCGCGCGTACTCGTGTCTCCGCCAGTTTCTCCATACCTCAGGCTTTTACGGCTCCCCTGATTGTCCCCGTGGCCTTCTCCTTCCCCCCAGCTGTGGGCATTTCAGTCCGCCAGCTCTCCTGTGGTTCTGGACGATGTCCGTTCTGACCTCTAGTTGTGCCTTTGAAATTGTTGTGCCTGGCTGCAGGTTAGGTGTTTCACCTATGCCGCCATCTTGGTTTCTCCTTAGTATTATTTATTATAGCAAAAGACTAAGGGCAATCTCAGTGCCCCACCATAAAAAGCAGTTGAGTGAGTTTTTATTTGATCCCCTGACCGGCTTACATGCAGTCATTATAAATCACAAATACAAATTATGTAACAATGTGGGGGAAATATTCATGCACTATATGTTAAGTTAAAAATCAACTCTAGGCCCCTGGTATCTTGCCAAGACCTGACACATAACAGGTATTGAGGACATGTCTGTTCATGGCAAAGAGCTTTCACCATCTTCTTGCAGCAACCCAGATAGAAAAAGGTCTTATCTAATTGGAGGACTGATGTTCTCCCTCATCCCACGCCCAAACATATGCCCCTAGGAACCATGAGATAATGGGGTGTTGACTGAGCAAGAAGTCAAATGATACTCCCTGGCTGGTCTTGCTGGAAGGCATACATGACTACCTTCACTTATACCTTCTGCCCCTTTGTAGTCCATGTGTCATGGGTGCCCTAGAATGAGCAAAGGGCAGCGTGATGTGTGCCAGGCGGCTTTGTCTGGTCTGGGAGAAGGTGAGATGGCTGGGAAGAGCCTGAGGAGGCCGCACCCGCCTGCCTTGGCCATGCCGAGATAGCGTTCAGAGCCATGTGCAGGACAGATGGCCTCCCGGGCCACAGGAAGTAATATGAGTTTGTGGGTTTGTTAAAAATGTAAGTGGTGAGCCGTGCAGGCGTCATTCCACAATTTGATTTTTGGGTTGTTGTGTGTTTTTTTTCAGTGTTCTGTCTTAAAGTTCTTCCTGAGTCAGTAAATTACAGAGCATTTCGCCAGGCCGTTGAAATAAACCAAGCTTTACTCACGCATGTTTCCCCTGCTATCAGAAAAGAGAGCATTCCTATGAAATCTGTTGTAAGCCAAAATGGTGTCAAGTGAAGATACGATTACCATTCATTTATATGGGAAACTTTTTGAGCTTTCCCAGACCCAAATTTCAGCACATGCACTGTGTCTTTAATTCCATTCACCACGATTGAAGCAATTAGTCACGTCCAGGTTTATGCTAAGTGGAACACACTCACGAGCTTTCTTAGGCCTTTACGGGACATTAAGACACACCTTGCTAACGGATGCACAGAGTGAGTGGAGTTTAAGCGCAGATGCTCACACAGGTCAAAAGCTTGATGCCGAGATGCTGAGTGTGGTTCCCAGGTGGGGCCACTCTCACTGCTCAGGGTGCCGCTGCCTCTGTAACAGCTGCTACCAAACAACCCTGAACGCCGATTTTGCTTTTCACCTTTTTTCAGTAAAGTGAACATCCTCTTTGGGTTTCTCTCAGTTAGTGAGAACGGGAACTGATGTACGTAGATCTTTTTGTAAGAGCGAAGTGGGAGAATCACGGACTTTGACAAGCAGGGATACCAGTTCTTATTTCTGGTTGATGAGAGAGGAATGGTTTGTTACCTTCTTTTTTTTTTTTTAAATGTTCATTTCCACAATTTTTATTTACTTGCCACTTCCTCTGTGTCCAGCACTTAACACAGATTCTCTCAGTTCATAGTACAAACAATTCAAGGAGGGACTATCACCCCCACTTTGCAGATGAGGAGACTGAGGCACAAAGAAGTTGGAAACCCTGCGTGCGGCCTTCCCACAAGGGAGCCCGAGGCCGCCGAAAGCCCAGAGCCATCCCACCAAACCCCACACTCAGTGGCTGCCTCGATGCTTTCCTGGTTTTTCCCATACAGTGAGCATGCGTTACTTCTATCATCAGAAAGGATCGGGGAGTGTTATTTCAAAGGCAGACAAATGGATGCCGGTGTTTTTCTCCAGGCTGCACAGTGCCTCCTGAGCAGAAAGCATGCTCAGCCCTGCCTCACAGGGTTTCTGTGCAATGGGTGTATTCTGCATGGTTCCCTGCCCAATATGGCAGCCGCCCGACAAGTTGCCTGTGGTTGCTGAGCCCTTAAAATGTGGCTGGTGAGACTGAGCAACTGAGTTTTCATTTTAATTTATTTAAACTTAAGTGTAACTGACCTACGGCCCGGTGGCTGGCTACCATACTGCACAGTGCAATAGTGCAGCCCTTTCTCAGTCACACGGCCCGATGGCCTAGACTAGAGGGACTTGGCGCCCTGCTGGCAGAAGTCAGGCCACCACCCTATCTCCGTGGTTGGCAAACTGCGGCTCGCGAGCCACATGCGGCTCTTTGGCCCCTTGAGTGTGGCTCTTCCACAAAATACCACGGCCTGGGCGAGTCTATTTTGAAGAAGTGGCGTTAGAAGAAGTTTAAGTTAAAAAAATTTGGCTCTCAAAAGAAATTGCAATCGTTGTACTGTTGATATTTGGCTCTGTTGACTGAGTTTGCCGACCACTGGGCTATCTGTTTGGGCCACTCTCCTGTGCCTACACCTGCAGGGGGTGAGCTGGCACCTGCAGGCCAGGCTCCATCCCTCGGGGCTGCGAGATAAGCAGCCTGCCCAGATGGCGGGCAGAGAGGGCCAGATGGCCGTCTCTAACCTCTGCGTGAAGGAACAGGTGAGGCAGGGCAAGCAGGCTCAGGGTTGGCTGGTTGGAGTCCCTTCAGCAGGCTCTGGAGTGGGAGGGCCATCCCTAGCTCCTGGTTCTGGTTGATCAGGGCAGGGAAATCCTGGCCCCGAGTGCGAGAGCCCATAGAGGAGGTGGTTGGGGGTGTGGGCTCTGGATTGGTCACTTTATATTTGAAAGACAAGTTCTTTCCTATCTCTAGAAATTAGTAAATCCTGGGAGGGCAGTTCCTCTAGGGCAGTGGTCGGCAAACTGCGGCTTCGCGAGCCACATGCGGCTCTTTGGCCAGTTGAGTGTTCTAACGCCACTTCTTCAAAATAGACTTGCCCAGGCCGAAAACCGACTTCTGCGCATGGGCCACGAAGTTTCAATCGCACTGTACGTGTGCGCGCCCGCACGTGGTATTTTGTGGAAGAGCCACCCTCAAGGGGCCAAAGAGCCGCATGTGGCTCGAGAGCCGCGGTTTGCTGACCACTGCTAGGGTCAGCTTTAACCAGGTATGAAGGCCTAAAGCATCAAAGTACAGAGAATAAAAATCATAGTTAGTACATAGCAGAATCGGGGTAAATAAAACGAAAAATACATTGGGTTAAGGTCTGTGGCTCAAGGTTCTTTCTTTTAAAAATACTGGGAAGAGAAGACTTGAACTGCATTTGCAGAACCGCTGCTCAGTAGGTCAGCTTCCGTGGTAGGAAAGGAAATGTATCGCCTCCGCTATCGCTGGAGGAACGGAGCTGAATGTCTGGTGAGTGGCCACTATGGAAGTACTGCCTGCAGTTCATTTCAACCGGCATTTATCAAGCCTCTGCCAGGCCTGTGCAAGGAGCCCTGAGGAATGTGCAGATGAAGAAAACACGATCCTTGCTATCCAGGATCACCCTGGCAAATATGGGGCACACACATGCTGAACCTCCTCCCCAGGTCCAACGATGCATCACTACTCAATGGCAAACATCGCTAATCGCTCACAGTACTCTTTTCTGCTCAGCCAGGGGGACCTGCCTTAGAATCCTCCACAGCACAGCACAATTGGGGGCCTCCACTCTGCAATTAGACCCTCAGTCCACAGGATCGGTAGGGGTGGTATTTGAAGAGAGAAAGGGGGGAAATTCCAATCAATTCATATGTAATAGAGACAAGAAGTGCTTTGGGGAATGGAAGGGAAAAACTTCGACCTGTGTCAAGGGAATTGCCTCCCTAGAAGTGATAGGATTTGAGACAGGCCTTAGAAGACTGCACCTGGCCTGATGCAGGGGTGAGGGCACCCCTGCAGAGGGGTGTTCTTTGAGAGCCACAGGGCAGGAGAGTGTGGATGTGCTTTGAGAAACAATGGGCAGGTGTGTGTGAGTGTCACTCAGATCATGCTTTCTAGCAAGGCAGAGGGACCAGTGGGAGCCTTGAGTGGAGGCCCCCAATGCTGGGCTGGAATGTGTGGACTGAGTTCTGAAACAGTGGGACCATCTGACACTACCAGATCAGAGCGGCTTCAAGCAGAGGATGCCGGACAGTGCAGAGTGGGTTAGAGCAGGGAGAGCTTGGGGCGGACGGGGGCTGGATAGGAAGCTATCACCAATTCAAAGGCCACAGGCGTCTCGGTCGCTATGAGTAACGTAGGAGTGAAAGGAAGGAGACTGATTCAGGAGGCTGTGATCTAGAAATCCAGAAGAATTTTTGTGACCCTCTGGACAGAGGGCTAGAACTGAATTCAAAGATGACAGCTCTCTTTGGAGCCTGAATGATTCTGAAGGGGGGTGGGGGTCATTAACCATGACATGGAACCCAAGAGAGAGCCGTTTAGAAGCTGCTTGAGGAACCATGGGACAGCCAGGGGAATCTTTCTCCCTGGGCCTGACCAGGTGGATTTTTAGCTCTGGAAAGAACCCAGAGCCAGAGACTGGGAGACATCTGCCTTCGGATGAGAGTCAGCATGGGAGTGGTGGACATGAACAAGAGAGAGCTTGGAGATGCCCAGGCGTCTCCTGGCATAGTAGGTAGACAGGCTAGGCAGACACAATCATGCCTAGTAATAAGGGCTGGTTCGTGAATAAGCAGACCAGCGGAACTGAGCAGAAATCCAGAAATAGCCTAGAGTGAAAAGGAAACTTTCACATATGATAAGGATGACATTGCAATTCAGTGAAATAACAAAGGACCTCTTAGCAAGTTCTGTTAAGACAATTAGAGGTGTGGTTGAACAACATTGTGGATATACTAAATGCCACTTATTTGGTATACTTTATAATGGTTCATTTTATGGTATATGAATTTCACCTTAAGTTTTTAAAAAAGAACCATAGGAAAAGAGATTCTTCTGTCACACCGTATACCAAGATAAACTCCAAATGGATCGAAGATTAATGTGTAAAAAATGAAACTGTATTTTGTGGTAGTTGGTGGTGATGGTTGTACAACAATGTGAATGTACCTAATGCCTCTAAATTGGACACTTAAAAATGGTTAGTGTAAGTTGTATATTGTGTGTATATTATCACACAAAAGAAATGAAACCATAAAATAATTCACAGAAAATATGGCTGGATTTCTTTATAACCCTGGAGTGGACAAGGCCTTTATTAATAAGAATCAAAATTCAGAAGCCATAAAAAGAAAAAGATAATTTGACTTTTCAAAAATAACAATGTTGCCCTAGCCGGTTTGGCTCAGTGGATAGGTCATTGGCCTGCAGACTGAAGGGTCCCGAGTTTGATTCCGGTCAAGGGCACGTACCTTGGTTGCAGGTTCCCCGGCCCAGGTTGGGGTGTGTGCATGAGGCAACCAATCAATGTGTCTCTCTCACATCCATGTTTCTCTCTCCCTCTCCCTCTCTCTCACTTCCACTCTCTAAATATCAATGGGGAAAATATCCTGGTTAACAAAAAACAAACAAACAAAAGAACACACCCATCTTGTGGATAGCTAAACATAACATAAAAAGTCAAAAGTCAAATGACCAAGTAACATACAAAGAGCTTTTAAATATCAAGAATAATGCAAAACCCTGATAGAACAAGCAAAGATATGGATTCTCAGTTTACCTAAACTAAATATAAATGGCTCTTAAAAAAATGAGAAGATGCTCAACATACTCCTTTCTCTCCTATTATATGAGCAAAAATCTGAACAGCAACCAAGATGCTTTGTAAGGCTGAGAGAAACAGGCCCTCTCTCTCTCATGCCTTGCAGATAGAGTGGAACAGCAATTGGGAAATTTGAATTTGGACTGAATATAAGATGATATTAGGGAGCTACTGTGAATTCCCGCAGGTGGGAAAGTAGCATTGTAGTTGCAACAGGAATGTGCGTTTTAGGAGATGCACACAAGTACCTAGGGATAGAGTGCATGATGGCTATGAATTCCTTTTATAAAATTGTTTTTAGAAATAATTTCAGTTTATGGAAAGTTTGCAAGAATCATGCAAAGAACTTCTGTATCTCCAGAGAGGGGAGAGAGCCAGAGCCAGAGACAGAAAAAGAGAGAGAGAGAGGGAGAAGGAGAGGGAGAGAGAGGGGCGAGAGAGAGAGAGAGAGAGAGAGAGAGAGAGAGAGAGAGAGAGAGAGAGGAGGAAGAAGGGAGGGAGAGCTGGGCCAGGAGCCACTAGGATCAGGAAGAATCCACTTTGGTAAAGAAGGGAAGCCATCACAGGGGGGAAGGGTCAGGAAGGCCATGTTGATTGGTTCATATTAAAAAAAAAAAAAAAAAGAGTGATAGTATCTGCTCAGAGTCAGGAGGTAAGTTTACAGGCTTTCGGATAAGGGAGACATTTGGAGGCAAATTTGTTTGGCGACTGAGTATGTGTGAAGAGGCAGTACGTCCTGTTGCCTGGCTCAGAGCTCACGCTCACCCAGCCCTCATGGAACAGGCTGGAGAAGGGCTGCTGTTCCAGCTCAGACTCAGAGGGGCCATTCCTCAAAACACTAAACAGAACTACCATATGACCCAGCAATCCCACTTCTGGGTATATACCCCAAAGAATTCAAAGCAATAGTTTAAACAGATATTTGCACATCCATGTTCATAGCAGCAGTATCCACAATAGCCAAGAGGTGGGAGCAACCTAAGTGTCCATTGACAGTTGACTAGATAAACAAAATGTGGTAGGTATATGCATATAGTGGAATATTATTCAGCCTTTAAAAAAAAAAAAAAAAAAAGGAAATTCTGGCCCAGTCTGTGTGGCTTCATGGTTGATCGTTGATCTATGAACCAGGCGATCATGGTTCAGTACCTAGTGGGGTCATGCAGGAGGCAGCCAATCAATGATTTTTCTCTCATCATTGATGTTTATATATCTCTATCTCTCTCTCCCTTCCTCTCTGAAATCAATAAAAAATATATCTTTTAAAAATAATAAAAAATTTAAAAAGAAGGAAATTTTGACACATGTTATATAACAAGGATGAACCTTGAAGACATTATGCTAAGTGGAATAAACTGGACACAAAAAGACAAAACTGTAGGATTCACTTATAGGAGATTCTTAGAGTAGTCTAATTCAAAGAAACAGAAAGTAGAAGGGTGAGTGCCAGGGGCTGGAGGGAGGGGAACGGGGACTATGTGTTTAATGCAGGTATTAGTCAGCTTGAGCTGCCATAACAAAGTACCACAGACCTGGTGGCTTAAACAATAGACATTTTTCCTCACAGTTTCAGAGGCTGGAAGTCAGAGATCAAGGTGTCAGCAGGGTTAGTTTCATTGAGGCCTCTCTCCTTGGCTTGCAGATAGTCATCTCTCCCTTTGTCCTCATGGTCTTTCCTCTGTGTGTGTCTGTGTCCTAATTGCCTCTTCTTATAAGACACCAGTCCTATTTGATTAGGGCCCACCCTAGTGACCTCATTTTAGCTTAATTGCCTCTTGAAAGGTCCTGTCTCCAAGTAGTCACTGGGGGTTAGGACAATCAACATATGAATTGTTGTGGGGGGGGGGGTTACATATAATTCAGCCCTTAATAATGAGTATAGAGTTTCAGTTTGGGAAAATAAAAAGTTCTGGTGAAGGATGGTGGTGATGGTTAAGTGTGAATGTACCTAATACCACTGAACTGTACACTAATAAATGCTTAAGAGGGTATAAATTTTACATTATGTATATTTTACCACAATACAAAATTAAACTTAATTAAATGTAATTAAATTTTAAAAGGGAAAAAATCCTCAGAGAGGCCAGGGAGCTGAGGGTGCTGCTGAAAGGGTGACAGACCTGGGCCCTGGCCTTCATGCAGGGGCCAGAGCGCAGGTGGGGCTGGGCAGCGGGAGGGTGGGAGGCCATGGGGGAGGGGGACAGGACAGTAGGAAACAGGAGGCTGTGGTCTGACCACACTGAGGGCTGGGCAGCCAGTCCGTTTCAGGCGATGCTGGGTCCTCACCCTTCTCATCTGTGAAACGAGGGTTACAATCGCTGCCTTGAAGAAGCAGCAGGGAGGGTCTGGGCTGATTCTCTCGCTGTGTGGCCCTGTCCTCTCCGAGCTCTTCCTTTTTTGCGATTTTCAAGCAATCGCATCAGCTGCTTTCAGCCTGAATGTGGAAGCCGCAGACAATGTGCTGTTTCTATAGAGACTTACGTCCTCCTGAGGGGGGGAAAGCGGATACACCCTAAGAAAAGAAGAGGGGGGAATGAACAGCCCAGACAGGTGACAGCTAAAATCCCAGAGGGATGGAACCTGACCTGGTTTCACTGCTGCTTTGTTGAGAAAATTTCTAGCAAGCACACTTGACTATTTTATGTTATGTTTGTCATATTATCTCCTACAAAGTGAGATGACACTTTACCTGGTGAAAGGCTAACATGGGAACACAACTGTGAGGGTCAAGGAACTGGGAAAACCCAGGAAAATGTTGAGCCTCACGGGTCTTGCTCCTGGTCGCTTTCCAGAAAACCGGGCTTGCTGAGTTTCTCCTTGCACCTGCCTTCCTTCCTTCCTTGGGAATGGCCACGGGGAAGACAGCTGGCTGTGCACAGGGGTTGCAGTCTGGTTCACTGTGTGATCTTGGCAAGGTCCTGAGCCACCTGTGCCTCAACTTCCCAATCTGTACAGTTGGGGGAGACTAATCCCCGTGTGTGAGATCGGTTGGAACGGGTTTAGTGAGATGACCCATTCAGGTTCTCAGTGAAGAGTGGCTGGTAACCCCGGTGAGGACACCGCTGCGCCTGGGCAGAAGTCAGCCCTCCAGTCACTGCTATTCTCTCGTCCCCCTTTCCCTTCCAGTTGGCCATGGACAGAGCGAAGGGGAGAGGATGGTAGTGTCCGACTTCCACGTTTTCGTCAGGGACGTGTTACAGCACGTGGATGTGGTGCAGAAAGACCACCCGGGGCTGCCCGTCTTCCTTCTGGGCCACTCCATGGTAAGTAGGCCACAGGAGATGCGGCCCAGATCAGGGCTGTGGCCGCGGGCAGTGTGAGAACACCGGGATGGAGAAGGGGCAGACTGACTCCCCGCCTCATCCCAGCTCCCCGCCTGGCTGGCACACCCCACCCTGCCCTTGGAGCTCCCAGGCAAGTGAGTGCTTAGGAAACAGGTCAGGTTCGGAGCCCTGGAGACAGCCCAGAGAGCTCAGAGCGGCCCTGACTTCCCACCAGGGCCCCAGGCACCAGGGGGTGGCCCGCCGGTCCTTACGGAGGAGCTGGGTGTGGGCACTGACCTTCGGGTACCCCTGCCTCTGCCTCAGTGCTGTTTCAGAGTGTGGCTCTCAGGGCACTTGTCCCTGCAGAGCCACTTCTCAGACGGGGTGGTGCTGCAATCGGCGAGGAGCACACGGAATGTGCCCTCACCCTGCCGGCTTCAGAGCTGTGCAAATGGAACCAGGGACAAAGGCTCCCCGTGGACCCGATTCCTTAACGGTCATTCGCCATCCTTTTCACACTTCAAAGTTATAAAAGCCTCTTAAAACGAACCAAGTATAGTCTT
This sequence comes from Eptesicus fuscus, assembly GCF_027574615.1. NCBI lineage: Eukaryota > Metazoa > Chordata > Mammalia > Chiroptera > Vespertilionidae > Eptesicus > Eptesicus fuscus. The sequence goes on along the minus strand of NC_072484.1, from coordinate 65,138,741 downwards.
TAAATGGAGGGTCCTCAAACTGGCAAAGCTCCCTCCCACGAGCTGGCGTGTTGGCTGGCAGAGAATTTGAGCTGCTTGATTTTGAATTTGGGGAAACTGCTCTCTCTAGGGCAGAGCCCCTGCCCCTTCTCAGCGCCCGGCTCTGGTCCTGCGTTCCTCTGACCTGCCTGGCCCCTGTAAGCACTTGCAGTGTCAACCCTTGGTTCAAATTACCTGCAGCTTCAGCAAATAGTCAAGGCCTCAGACCTTCAGCACTGTCCACATTCACTAAGTACCCGAATTTCTGGAACCTTTGCTGAACCAGGGAAGGGGGCGGGGTGGAGTGTAGCAACCTCTTATTATCATCAGATTAAACAAAAACAACCTTTTATAAGCCTGACAGAATGGATCAGTTGGATCTCTGCCAGCTTTTGGTTAGAGGCAGAGTAGGAATGTATTGTTTAACTTGCAGCCCACAAGCAGGAACCTTATTTGTATCTCTCTGAAATGTTTGCTCCTGGGGAAGAAATATGTAATAAAATAATTGCAGACCCAGCTTATCCAACATTTGATGGCGTCTGTTCCAAGGTGGACCCCCTCGGGGCTCTGACCAGGCTCAGGGGGCCTCTTCCATGGAGCTCGCTAGGAATCGTGTGCTGGCGGGCGCCGGCACACAGCAACTCTGCCCGTTTCGCCTTGCAGGGAGGTGCCATCGCCATCCTCACGGCCGCCGAGAGGCCAAGCCACTTCGCTGGCATGGTTCTCATTTCACCTTTGGTTCTGGCCAGTCCTGAGTCCGCAACAACTTTCAAGGTAAATGGATTTCTGTTTCTGTGAAACTCTTGCCCTTCCTTGGCAACTCCGGTAGCTAGAGTCGGGGGTAAAGGGCGGAAGTCCATTTGGACAACTATCAAACATGATTGCCACCAGGGTTCTATAATTTTTATAATCAGGTGCTTCCCATCCCCTGACCCCCAAAGACAAAGGAGAAATGACTTCCTGTTTATGTATGTTTTATTCGTGACTGTTGAGAGGAGAAAAGATTACCTGTGTTAGGAATCCAGCGAGATAACCTGTGTTAACAAGTCACACGCAAGATGCGTGCTAACTTCAGCCAAAAGTGCACGGTGAGTGGACTTGCAGGCTGTTTGTAATTGCAACACAGAGTGGCGTTCACCTTCGCTCTCCCCCATCCCAGAGCACTTCCCGCTCTGGTTCTAAGCCAGGCGTCATTTCGCTTTTCTGGTTGTGATGTTACACAATGGCACATGTGTACGCCTCTTGGTCCTGGGGCTTTGAGCTACGGGGCAAACAAGCCACTAATACTACTACCAGAGGTAGGGCAGGCGCCTTCCTCCTGAGAAAGGAGAGGGGCAGGGCTGCTTAATTGTGAATGTGGGTTGTTGACATGAGATGGACCTGCCCTCGACGGGCATGAAGTTTGAGAGAAATAATAACCTAATGAGAGTAGAGAATCCCCAACCTGTGTATCTCCAAGGCATGCTCCATCTCAGCTGAGAGCTAGGTGGGCCTGCTGCCTCCTGAGCCAGTTCCTGGGACTCTCAAAGGAGCACGAAGGGTGAGGCGGAGGGGCACAGGGCCAGGGGGAGCTGGGCAGCCACTAGCCCAGGTGCTTTCCCTACCCTCCCCGGCCTCATCCTCCAGTGACAGCAGGCTCATTGAAATCATTGCCTTAGCTCAGGTGCCTTCGATGTCCTCCTGAGGACCCAAATAGAGGAACGCAGGACAGGGAGTGAAACCTTGTCAAAATGTCCTCAAATGTTTTCCTGTAGCCCACAGCCACAGACTTAATGCCTAGAGGTGGGCTGGCAGGTCCTGTGGACGGGCTTTCAGTGAGGTACCGAAAATGTCACCAGTTTCAATGAGAACAGGTTGAGCAAAAGATAAGCCTGGAACCATCTGATGCTTTAACCAGAAAACAACAAGTTTACTTAATTCGAGGAAGCGGAGAGAGGGCTAGCTCTTTTGAATTTGACTCAGTTTCAAGGAAGTCACCACTGCCTTATTGAAATCGACTGGCAATAGTGCATTTTCGTGCTGTGTGGGACGGCAGTGGAGGCGGGATCCACGTGTGTCTGCCATGGACAGAAACAAGGTCATCCACAGAACCACAGGTGGCCTTTAAGTGTGCAAAAGGGGACACCATCTCCTGGGCACCTCCCTTCGTGACGGTGATTGCATAATGTGAGCCAAATCAGTCACGGGCTCTTGTCCAAGTAGAATAAGTAAGACCAGGGTCACAGAGGAGAGGGAAGTTCCTTCTGCCGTCCATGTGCTTGGAGTCACGTGCCTGAGATTTACTCAGCTCAGTGAGGGCCAGGCATGTGCTGTACTTTTACGTGCATTATCTCACTTAACTCCCGTCATCAGTCCCACGGAGAGGTCACGGCCTTCATTTGATGGATGGAACACCGAGGCTTAGGCTGGATGAGTGACTCTCCCAGATTGCACAACTTGTGTGATGGATTTGAATCCAGGGCGGTACAGTCCTCGTCTAGGGTGCTTCCCCATACGAGAAAGTGGATGTCTTCTACACGGGATGTTTTTCCTTAGAGAAAAGCCAGGGACGGTGGGGCTTTGCAGATGATGCACACACAGGTCATGGCAGCTGAGCCCTGAGATGGAGCCGGCAAGGTTTCCTCCCAGAGTCACTGGTGGAGGCGGAATTTTGGGGCAAAGCTACAAGAACGTGACCTTTCAGAGCCCTGTGCTAATAGATCACCTTCTCAGATCAAGGGCCAGCTGTCCCTGGAGGGATGCAGGTCTCTTCCTATCGACCAACACAAATAGATTTCCTGTTGCCCTCAGACCTGAGGGCACGTCCTCCCCACCGTGGATTCTGTTGCCGCCTCTGGCTGTTGGGCAGTTTTGACTGATAGAGTCTTTGATTCATCTGTCTCCCCACCCCAGATGACTTGATCACCCTGCACACATCTGGTCCTGTCTGGCAACCTTCCAGAAAGAGTCTCATTGAACCTTTTTTAAAATTTAATTTTTTTAAAAAGTTTTGTATAATACATTTACACGAGGGAACGCTCCCTTCCTAGTTTGAAGGTGGGCAGCCAGAATTACAGAGGGAGTGGATGCATCTTCTGTGGACACACATACACACTCCATTTGCTCCTGTTTTACACAAATGGGACGTGCTCCCTGCACTTCTTTGTTTCATTGATCTCTCTTGGTTGACTGATTTGTTTTTGTGAGTTTTGGGTTGAATTAGGCCACTTTGCAAAGTGGTCCCTCTTAGTGCTCCTCCCCATCAGAATAGCAAGAGGCCCACTGTGGGGTGAGCCCTGGATTAGGTGAGGCCCTGCTGAGGGGTGAGCTCTGGGTTAGGTGAGGCCCACTGTGGGGTGAGCCCTGGATTAGGTGAGGCCCTGCTGAGGGGAGAGCCTTGGATTAGTTGAAGCCCCACTATGGGATAGGCTGTGGATTAGGTGAGGCCCCGCTGACCAAACTTTGGGCCATTTATTTGCAGTGGTTTGCTTTTATGGACCCAAAGGTGGACAGATTGCTGTAGACCATCTCTTTGCTGAGAAAACTAAGGCTCAGAGGGGACCTTTCTGAGGGTCCGTGGCACTGTCAGGGGCCACAGAATGCAGAGCCTCATGACTCCTCAACCAGAGCTCAGCTGAGGACATTTCAAAGGTTTGTTTCATGGCCCAGAGTTCCTGCTGTAGAGATTCTTGAAATCATTAAAGCAGGCAGCATGAGATCTCAAACTTCTCAGTGCAAAGGGTCATGTGAAAGGTGGCAGAAGACTGTTGACATAAGAAATGTCTAAACCTGAAGAGAATTTCTATGAATTTATTGGAGCCAAACTGATGGCATATGCTGGGGCACAAAATGTCAAATGCTCTGGAGAATAACAGTTTTGCAGTGTCTTTTATGCATTTGAAATTAAAGCAGGAACTTGAGAAATATTATATGGAGGTAGGAGAAAGCAAGGCGGGGATCAGATTACAGGATCAGATTTGCTGTCTTGGTGGTTTATCTGAGAAGGAGGGACGTGAAAAGGGGGCATTTCAAAGGTGTGTTAACCTAGATGCACAGAAACAATGGACAGGACTTGCTTAAAGCAAAGCCTTTTAGTAAAGAAGATATATGCCTGGGGCGTGACTACCCACCATGATCTGTCCAGTTAGAAATTTATAGTAAGATTACCGTGAGGTTACTCTCCATAGAACTTCTTTTTTGTCCACATCCCCTACCCTGAAATGTGAGAATCCCAGATATCTCTCCCCCCCACACACACACACCCCTTTCCAATCCTGCACACAGCTGGTTTTTACCTCGATGGTCTGTTTTCAACAAGCTGGGTTGGGAAGAGGCTTCTGGTCTCCAAACACTGTGTTAAGAATGTGGTTGCACAAGAGAAATGAGAGCAGGAGAAATTTAGAAACAAAAATGTAGTGCATTAGACCAAGTCTCGGCTGTTTATGTGGCCATTTCATGGGGATTATGCCCTGGGGAAGGCAGGGCTGGAGTAAAACCGGAAATAGAGGGGAAACCTTTGGCTGCCCAGATAGGAGGATGTCAAACGCTGAGCTAAACTGGGGTCTCCTCACCTGATCTAGCCCAGGAGGACACCCGGGAATGTGCAGCAGGCTGTAGTGCACCTCCTTTCTCTGAGAGTCCCTGGGGTCAGGACCAAAATGGCCCTGGGCAGAACCCGGGGTCAGGATGGGGCTCAGCCTGCTGGGAGGCTAGTCTTCTAAATGCCCTTCCTGACTACTGCCTGGAGGTTGTCTCGTGGGGTCCAGGGTCAGATGCAGGAGCCAGCCCACTGCTTCCAGATGCTTCCACTCCCCACCAACCAGGGCACCTGGCCAAGTAGGGAGAAGTGAGTGGCCACTATAAACCTAGCACGCTTTGGTTGACGTCCTCTCCATTACCGTCCTATAAGGAGGGACAATTATTCTCAACTTAGACAAGGAAATGAGGCCCATTGTCTTGCACAAGGTCAACTTGAGCACCAGCTCAGCTAGTGATTGTGGCAGGATGCTCCCTTTCATCCCCAAACCTGCCCAAATCACATCTCCTTAACTTTAGCCCACTTCCCACGTGAATGCCACTCATCTGTTTTTAATCGCCGTCACCCAGAGGCCATTGGAGCAGGGGGGGGGATGGAGCGGGTAGGGCGGGGTGTGGTGGACTTGCTCTTTCAGACTTCAAGTACAGTTAGATCCAGGAATTAGGGACTTAGCTGTGCTCATGAATTTGGCAGCAGCAATGCCTCATGAGGCATTGTTACCTCCGTCATACAGGCACCTGCTCTCTACTAGCTGGGGGTTCAATCTTCTAGACACTTAGGACTTGGGGAAGGAGTTATATGGCTCCAACACATCTTTGGGGAGCCCCAGCAGTCAGCAAGTGTTTAGTCCTTCCCCGGGGTTTACCAAAAATCGCATGCAGGGCGTTGTATCCTCCGTCTGCTTGAGGGTGCATTTTCCCTCCTGAGATAGCTGGGCTATCCTCTGACCCTTGCACGATGCCACCTCCACAGAGGGTGTGGAGTTCAAGCCTCCAGCATAGGGCAACCTGCTGGAGCCACTTTAAAAGGTAACGACTGTAATTACCTCCCTCATGTCAAGTCTCTCATGAGCAGAAGCTTTAAAATGATCTTAGGGGGCCATTAAAACCTTCATAGCAATAAAGGTATTTGTGCAAGTCACTGGTATCTGTGGTGAGCCTGCAGTTAATCCCAGAATGCCACAAAGGCATGTCAAGGACATAAGACACATTCCAGTCTCTTATTCTTACTCCTCAGGAGGTGAACCTCGTTTCTGGGGAGTTGTCCTCTTGTGAGTGAAATGATTTGGGGTTTTAACTCTGATGTGACATTTGTTGCAAAGCTGCAGGTCACATGCTTTTCCTAAAGTCTCCACTCTGAATAATGCCAGCATGTGCTCATTCCTTCATCAGCCACTGCCAATTTCTTGAGCTTCTCTTGGGGCCAGAAGCCCAAAGGTCAGTTAGGGACTAGCTCTGTGGGAATCGGGTCTCAGGTAACTTCCCAGCAACCCTTCAGGTTCGTTTTATTATCCCCATTTTAGAGATGAAGAAACTGAGGATCATAGACTTTCTTGGGGATGCAGAACCAGAGGTCTGGTGCAGATCTGCCTGGCTCCCAGTCTGACTCTGATTCCTCTACTTCAACACCTCCCTCTTCTGGGCTGGTATCCAGTGACTGTGTGTCCATTCGTTGTGGGTCTCAGCTTCCAAATTGCCCTGAAGCAATGAGACCTGGGGTCCCTGTTGAGTTGGTGTCACTGAGACCTCTGTGGTTGAACAACCCTGACTTAGCCTGTTGGGGACATGATGATGGCGGGGGTCTCTCTCTTCAAGGGGGGCCCATTCAATGTCATCCCTCTTGTTGAGCTGGATCTGAGGCTCTCTCCACACTCCCGTGGGATTATCTGAAGATTTTGGTCTGAATGGTATAAACAAAGCTGAAAAGGGCAGCAGGGAGAGGGATTCTCTTTGGCAACTATTCAAAGCATCCTTGCTCCTGCATCCTTCTTGGATCTTTTGTGGGGAAGAGTCTAAGCACCTAATTTTTTTTTAAGCTGTGACATTATTGTCATCAAAAGATTTGCCTCTAACCAATTAAGTCCTGTTAGAAATGTGGTTTGGAGCTTACTATGAAGATTTAGAAAAAGAGCTGAGAATCAGGGCCATCCAAACATCTCTCATGGTGGTACCTTCAATAGGGCCCCTCCCCTCCGACCAGTGGGGGTCAGGAACACTCTACTCTGGCTGCACTTTGGAATCACCTAGGGAGCTTAAAAAACACCGATTCCAGGGCCCCAACCCACTCAGAATCTCTCGGTGGGACCTGGGAAGAGGCATTTGTGATGCCCCCTGAGAGTCCTTGTGTGGGAGGCATACAGCTGCACACATCCACTGCCCGGCCACCTACCACCTCCAGCCCTAAGCACGATGTCCTTGCCATGTCTCCTCCTGTTTGTGCTTTGGGCAGTAGGTCATTGGCAGCTACAGGAGTCCTCACCAGGACTCGGCTTCTTGTACTTGGAAGGGGGAGGTAAGGTGGCCAACTCATCTGCCATTAATTGTTGAGTTGCCTCTAGGGACCAAACCCTTGCACTGGTCATTTTGTGCAAAGCAAATACTTCTCCAGAAATGCTCCTCCTTTTTTCATATGAAGCTCTTTGTAAAAGCATTATTTAGCTGCAAAAAGTCCCCTGTTAAGAGAAAGAGAAGACGATTGGCTCAAGGAAAGGGCAGAATAGGTGTTTCCCTGTTATTGTCTCCTGGAGGCAGTCCTTCCTAGCTTTCAAGTCCTCTCGCCACCCCCGAGAAACCAGAGCAGGGATGTTTCCAGCCATAGCATGGCCTTTTCTGATTCTTTCGAGCCTAAACTGTCAGCATCTTCCCCTGGAAACAGAGGCCTTGGCACTTTGGGATACACGTGTGTTGGTTTAAGAAGTTCAGGAACACAGATTCAAAGGTGAAGGTCAATCTGCCTCTTCACACATGGCCAGCCCTTGTCTGCCCGGGTCCACGCAGAAGCAGGTGATGAGCAACAAAACATAAATTGTTGGCAAATGAGAAGCCTGCTGGTGGGCGTCAGAGGAGTGGGATGAAGCACTGTGTGGTGTCTCTCCACAGTCCTGTTGCAGGCTGAGTACCGAGGTGCTATGTCCCTGGGTCTTTTTCCGGCCAAGCCGATCTGGAAATGGGTAGGAGGCTGACTTGCAGAAAAACAGCCGTGTCCTTGAGAAGGCCATGCCACAACAAGCAGGCAGGCAGGCCGAGCCGGGCAGCAGGGTCTGGAGACTGACGTTTGATCAAGGTCCTATCAAACACAGCCACCCCTCAATTCCTGGGCGTGGCAGGGTCACATGTGGAGTCAACCGTCAGCCCTTGTGTCCTCTCAGGAAGCTGTGGGCAGGAGTCACTGAGAACAGCAGAATGTGTAGAAGTCAGGTCTACAAACTTGGGGATACATGAAGTTTTTTTCCTAATAGTGTTGCCCTTGGTGGAGGAGATAATCCCTAAACGTCCACCCTCCTTACACCATCAGGGCCCGGTGAAGGCTGCACCGCGGGCGCCACTGCCTCTGTGCACCCGCAGTGCGCTTTTTTTTTTTTTTTTTTAATTTCTTTATTGGTCACGGTGTCACATAATTGTCCTCATCCCCCTATTCCCATCCCGAACCCTTCCCCACGTATGCCCCCACCCCCCTGTTGTCCATGACCACTGGTTAGGCTTATATGTATGCATACAAGTCCTTTGGTTGATCTCTCCCCCTTCTCCCTACCCTCCCTTACCCTCCCTCTGAGGTTTGACAGTCTGATCGATGCTTCCCTGTCGCCGGGTCTGTTTTTGTTCTTCAGCTTATGTTGTTCATTATTTCCCTTAGATGCGTGAGATCATGTGATACAAGAAATACACTTATAAGAACCGAAAATGAGACCATCCGTAATGGTTATTTGCTGGGAGGCAAATGAATCAGTCTGTAGTGAGTTTCTTTCTGGGCCAACAGTTCTTTTGAGTCCCAATTTCAATGTCGAACAGTTCCTTATGTGTACATGTCAGCAATGACATTTCAGTTCTGGGTGGTGGACAAATGGTAGTGATGCAGGTCCGACCGCCTCTGGTTTAGTCCTGGGCATCCTTCAGCAGCGCACAACTGCTGTCTGCTAGTATGGCAAGGCATTGTCAGCGTCTTCCATCTCTGGACTGTTTCTCTTCTGTCTTCATGGCTGGAGCAGTCCTGTCAATTCCTCTCTATTGCAGGAATCCACATGGTCTTGGAGTTATTTTCTGAAAATATACAAACATATTCTTGACCAAAAGTTAGTAAAGGAATATTTTCTATAAATTTGACTTGGGGTCCTTTTTCTTTCTTTTTTTTTTTTTTTTTTTTTTTGCCCAAATGCTTTTCCTCTGGCTTATTTTGACACCATGTGTGTTTTTCATGGGTTTCTCAGCAGTGCACTTCTTATCTGTTGTGTTTTCTCTTTATTAAAAACATGTAACTTTTGAAAGCACAGATACCAACTTCTGACTTTAGATTCCCAGAGGAGCCCCTAGTTCCTGGAGGTCACAGACATTTGATCTGTGCTTAGAAACAATCGGGTCCTTTCCTTTTGTAAACCTCCCAGAATCCTGAGTCCTTCCGGTTCCACACTTGTTCACAACCCCAGCTTGGCTCTTGAACCTGCCCAGTAGACCATGTCCACTCCACGAGCTTCAGATGGTATGAACTGACTTGAGTGCTAACCTAGTGTTCCAAGTTGGATCTCCTTATGTTTCTATGCTGGACTGTCACAGCTCAGCGCAGAGCCTGGCCGTAGCACCTGGCACATTGATGGCAGCAAGTCGACAGGCATGGGGTTTACACCAGGCTTGGGATGCAATGACCTACAATAGTCTTAGAGGCAGGAGACTGCCATTCTCGCCCTGAAAAATGGAGAGTTGCCATGTGAATTTCAGAACAGAGGTGTACATGAGTGTTCTCTTAGGAGCAAAGCCCTGCCTGGTCCCTGGCAGTGCGAGGCTGTATCATGCTTGTGCGGCCTGAGGAATGGGACGTGTTATAGCTTACTAAGTGTGAAGGGAGATTGGGCAGCAGCAGTTTTGTCACAGTGGAGAGTGTCAGTGCCTGCTGTTCTAGATAATCCATAGGAAAGGTTGGTTTCTGGTTGCATTCATAGCGGGAGAGAGAGAGAACATAATGAAGGCTGGTGGCATAAAAGGCAAGAGCGGCCTCGCTCAGACCCTTGCCCCCTTTCCAGCTGAGTTCCTGGTGGTACTGAGCCTCTGTTTTCATGTCTGTGAAATCAGGATAAACCCTCACCTCACAGGATCTGTGTTGAGATGAAAAGACTGGGCATCTATGACTGTGCCCAATGCACCAAAAGATTGCCACTCAGTAGATGCCAGTGCCCTCCGCTCCCTACCAAGGGTACTGAGGAGACATCACTTAGCTCCAGGACATTCGCTCTCAACATGCGCTGAGAAGTCACCGTTTGCCACCTTCCATGTGATTCTAATTTCAGCATTTCACAGCTCACTTTTGAAATAGCATCTTTCATTCCTGAGTGTCTGTGCACAGTGCAGAAATGAGAACAGTCCCCTCCGCAGGCAGAAGCGCGAGATCCAGGTTCATGCTTTTCCTGGGTAAACACAAGACCCAGCAGGAGAAATGGGGTGGGACAGGAAGGCCTGTACCTGAATCAGGGTCAAGTTCAAGGAGCATGTATTAAGCACCTACTGTGTGCCTGATGCTTTTGCACCCAGTGGTTCTCCTTGGCAGCTAAGGAAACAGAGGCTCAGTGATGGTCAGCACAGCCAGGAGTCAAGTCAGGTCTCGCTCCCTCTGCCACACGTCTGGTCAGGCTTGGTGACCATTTCTGTTTCCCTCCAAGAGAGACCATGACAGTCGGCAGATTCTTTCTGTTCAGAGCAGGCTCCTTTGGAGCCTTCTAAGCACTCTGGCTTCCCTCTGGGGTGACTTAGGTGATTCTGCTCCTGCTGTGTGTTTTTCTTAGAATCTTCTGAGAAGTTTTTTAGAATCTTCTTAGGATCTTGTGCAGAAGAGCTCAGCCGGGCAGCTCCTGCAAATAACTCAGAATCACCGCTGATGAGTGATTGTGGGGAGGGCTACCACAATCCGGAGCAGCAAAAATAGACGTGGCATTCCCTCCGACAGCCCCAGTGACCACTCTCGCCCACTCCCACAGGGATCTGAATCAGCCTCACTCCAGGCTGTCTGAGTCAGAGCAGGGAGAATCCTAGTGCACTCAGCCTTGGGAAGCAACCCTGGCTGGTGTTCAGTTTGGGTGTCACTTTCCTTAATTTGCTGTAAACTGTCCTGTGGGCAGAGCTGGGCATGGATCCCACTGCACTCACACCCTTGTTTTCCTCCCTGGTTAGGTCCTTGCTGCGAAGGTTCTCAACTTTGTCCTACCAAACATGTCCCTGGGCCCGATCGACTCCAGCGTGCTCTCTCGGAATAAGACGGAGGTGAGAATCTTTCTGAAAACCAGAGGGTCGCTGGGGCTGGCGAGGGTGTGAAGGCAGCAGCCCCCGGGGGGAATCTGAGTGTCAGCTCTGTCGGTGGCATGGTGCTGCCCTTTGGCCGAGGCCCTGAAGGAGGTGATGGGGACATGAAGGTGCGGGAGATGCCGTCTGGCTTCAGGACTGGGAGGGAAGGGGTAAGTGGTCGTGATGCCTGAGCTGTGCCCTAAACGTGCAAAGAAGCTAACCAGATGAAGTTGTGTGCATATCAGCCAGGTCTCTTTGGGTTGTAAGTGACAGAAACTTAACTCAAAATGCTTTAAGCAAATTTAAAAGTGAACTTAAGCAAAAGTGAAACGTATTTGGTGAATGTACTAAAGGCCTCGGGAATGGGTGAATCTGGGGGCTCAAAAGTCTTGTTCACCATCCACTCTCCCAGGTCTCATATCCCCTGGTTTGGCTTCATTCCCGACCAAGCTTTGCCCACGTGGAGGCAGAGATGGCTGCTGGCAGCTTTACATGAGCTACCCCAGGGGGAAGGTAGCAGCTCTTTCCAAGAACAGTCCCAGGGCTGATTCTTACTGGCTGATTGTCCAAGCCTGAGGTATTTGTCCAGGAAAGGGGTCAGTGTCAACCCCACCCAACTTCAAGGACCGAGTGAATGGGAGGGGGGCAAAGTTGGGATAGAGTTTCAGAGGACAGAAGAATGGATTCAGGCCAGGCCGCGTGCCTGTGGGTTGTGGGAGTGGTGCAGGGCTAACAGGGAATCAGAGGGAAAGGTTCGGGTGGAGGAAGCGGCACAAATAAAGAGCCCTGGTGTGGAGAGAGGACAGCCCATTTGCAGAACAGCCAGTAGTTTGTTTCAACCACATGTAGGGCAGCAGGTGAGTGTCAAGGACTAAAATGAAGTCAGATTATGAGGTTACCCACGAACCCCATCTTCCAGGAGCCACTGCCCTGCCAGGAGTATGTTGTAGCCCTCTGAGCAGTGTGGCCTTCTATACATCAAAACCAGAAAAAGGAAAGGAAAGGAAAGGAAGGGGAGGGGAGGGACAAAGAAAGAAAAAGAAAAGAAAAGAAAAGAAAAGAAAAGGAAAGAAAAGAAAAGAAAAGAAAAGAAAAGAAAAGAAAAGAAAAGAAAAGAAAAGAAAAGAAAGAAAAGAAAAGCCAACTGAGAGAAGCTTAGAAAGAAGAGGCAAAGTGGCTTTGGAGAGATAAGCTGGGAGGCTGTGCCATCAGTCAATGTCATTGCCTCTGGGACCTGGCAGGAAGGTCAGCATGGACAAAAGATCAAGATCAACAATGTGGGCTCTGGCCAGTGGTAGAGCATCAGCCTGCACAATGAAGGGTCACAGGTTTGATTCTGATCAGGGGCACATACCTGGGTTATAGGTTCATTCCCAGGCCCGGCCGGGCCCATGGAGGAGGCAACCAATCCATGTGTCTCTCTCATCTCTCTCTTCTCTCTCTCTCTCTCTCTCTCTCTCTCTCTCTCTCTCTCTCTCTCCACCCCTCCTCACTCCTCCTTCCCCCTACTCCCCCCTTCTTCCCTCTCCTCTCCCTTCCTTCCCCCTCCTCCCTCCCTCCTTCTACTCTCTCTAAAAAGCAATAGAAAAAATATCCTTGGGTGAGGTTTAACAAAACAAACAAAAGATCAACAGTGTGCCTGAGACACTGGGTCTGAGCAGAGTTCAAAACCCCAGAAATTGGGGTTCATCTATTAAGACACCGCTCAGTGAACCAACCCACCCCCCAAAGTTTAACGCAAGGCCAGCACCTGTCCTGCTTTTGATTGGGCCTCAGTGCTCCACACACAGGTGGGCGCATGTGCTTACCCGCCAAGGCAGCCCCAGATGGGCAGACGGAGGCTCTGCAAGAATGGAGGACTTGCCTGGGTCATCCACTGGTGGGACTAGCCTGAGAGCTTAGGTGGGTGTGGCCCCCAGCCCTGCTCTGTCTGTGGGACAGCAGCCCCCTGCAGACTTACAGCCAGTGGACAGGCAGCAACCCTGGGCCTCTGGAAGACACTAGAATTATCTTCAGGATTAAGCAGTTCATTTTGCCACTCCTCTGCCTCAGCTTCCCATCTTGCCTTAGGGATTTGAAATCATGAAAGCGGTGGCTTCCTAAGGACCCTATGAAACAGAATGGATATTCTAGCTTCCCCAGGTTTCCTTGGGACTTGAGTAGTTGGAGTTCAACTTTATTATAAAATTGGACCTCCTGGGCCTCTGAGAGTCACTTAGAGAGTGGGCACATCAATTCGAATCATCCCCAGTGTGTATAAAGGAGACATTCTTTTTTTTTTTTTTAACTTTAAAAAAATATTTTTTTCCTTATTGATTTCAGAGAGGAAAGGAGAGGGAGAGAGTGATAGAAACATCAATGACAAGAGAGAATCATTGATTGTCTGCCTCCTGCATGTCCCACAATGGGGATTGAGCCTACAACCCGGGCATGTGCCCTGATCAGGAATTGACCCTCCTGGTTCATAGGTCGATGCCCAGCCACCGAGCCACGCCGCTCAGGCTAAAGGAGACATTCTTGATCAGGTTAAAACTCCCAGGCTTCCAGGGCCAGGAGGTCCTTATGAATTAGGCTGGTGTGAGGCTCTAGGGAGTGGTGGGGCCTGTGGGGAGCCAGAGGCTGTCAGATCCACCTAAGTCATCCGCACTCAATTTTAATTTAATCTAAGTTTTAAAAACCACAGTGCCTCCCAAACCCACGTCTTGGAGCCAAAATGGACCGGGGTCAAAGAATGTGTGAGTAAAGGGAAAGAACATGTAACTCCAAAAGGCAGCTCTGTATGTTGAAAAGGCACAACTTTAGGACCCACAAAAACCAAAGGCAAACATATGCTGTTTGATTTAATCCCAACATGAATTCAACCAATAGTAATCTCATTTCACAGGAGTGGAAACTGAGGCTCAGAGTTTAAATAACTTGTGGCTGATTGCACAGTCAGGGGCAGAGCTGGGATTTGAATCCATTTGATTCAAAAGTCCATGTTTGGGTGCCTCTTTCCAACTAGTATTTACAATAATTAAGCTCTTTTTCCTGTGTGTTTTTTTTATTTATTGATTTAAGAGAGAGAGAGAGAAGAGAGAGAGAGAGAGAGGTTGCCTCCTGCATGTGCCTCGACTGGGGATGGAACCCAAAACCTGGGTATGTGCCCTAAGCAGAGAATCACACTCGCCACCTTTTGGTGTACAGGACAACGGACGCTCCAACCAACTGAGCCACACCGGCCAGGGCTCTTCTTCCTGCTTTATAATTACTGGTCCACACAGCCTGTGGCTGGGGGCCATTGCTCTATGTGCAGATTCGCTTTGTGATGGGGGCCCCCCACCTGCCGGCATCCCCCATAATAGTCCCGGCTTGAACGTGCAATCTCTAGTAAAACCAATTATTTTTGCAGCAGCTGTGCTAGGACAACAGTGGGTTAAAGATAGAGGGACCTCCCTGTGAGAGCTTTGAGAGGAAACATCCAGGTGCAAATGTAGTCATTTATCTCACCACCTGAAAGAACTTGAGCATAAAGGAAGGGGGTGGGGGGGGGAGATAATGAAATTATTCCAAACCTTCTTTGTTTAAAGTAGCAACTCTCAGGGTTTTTATCTCATTTTTGAAATAGTGGAAAGTTCCACTGAAGGCCTTAAACACACAGAAGAGTGGGGTGTGACTATGGGGTGTGACTATACGGCACTCAGTCTCCCCTGGGATCCCGGGTTGCATGCCCTTATGTATCAGGTTTCTGACTGGTCAGGTGAATGGAGTGATTCTTTAGAAACACTAATAGCCCTACCCGGTGTGGCTCAATGGATAGAGTGTTGGCCTGCGGACTGAAGGGTCCCAGTTTGATTCCAGTCAAGGGGCACATGCCTGGGTTTCGTTCGGGCTCAATCCCCAGTAGGGGGCGTGGGGGCATGAGGAGGCAGCCGGTCAATGATTCTCTCTCATCATTGATGTTTCTATCTCTCTCCCTCTCCCTTCCTCTCTGAAATCAATAAAAAATATTTAAAAAAAAAAAAAAAAGAAACACTAATAAATGTCCTGCTAGGAAGACTTAGAGGAAGGAGGTGGTTGGTGGCTGGTCAGCAAAAAGCTGAAAGCTGAACTCCTGTTGGAATGAATAGGAGCAAGCATTTCCATTCTCGGCAGAGAGAATTCGCCTCTCACATGTCCAACTCTGAGTCTCCCTTTCAACCTTGTGCTGAGCTTTAAAAATAGCAACGCCCAGAGGGGAATGTGCTCAGAAAAGGCACCGCCTGGGATCTAACATCGGGTGTCTTAAGGCACAGCTTTAGCTAAGATATTTCCCATGGAGCCCTGCAGCGATAAAAGCTCCAAAGAGAAGAAACGTTTGCCTAACGAGCTTACTAAAGCAGGCCCTCGGAGGAAGGGTGCAGGCGAGGGGGAGGCGGATGGCAGACTCTTTGGAAGGCTGTCTCTGGGGAAACAGGCTGATTCTGCCATTCGAATGTCAAAAGCAGGGTATTTGTTTGGGGTTTGCTGTGGCAAGTGTTCTCGCAACCCACCCAGGACTATTAGCATGATGCCCTTCACCAGCATCACTTCACGGCTGCCAGCCCACAGATGCACATTCTCCTGGCCGGCATGGCCTCCGGGAGCAATGCAGCAAGTGCCTTGGATTGTCCTCACAACCCAGTGCTCCATGGCTGCACCCTTCTTCTGTGTCAGACTAATCCTTTGGTCTCCCGCAGCTCCAAGAAGGCAGTCTCATTACCAGCATTTGCATCTGTGAAAGCTTGGTCCCAGACAGGGCTAGTCACTTCCCCGAGGTCACACAGCTACTAAGTAAGGATTTGAGCCCAAATCTCTCTGCTCCGAGCCAAGTACTCTTGGCACTAAAATCCTGGGAACAAAGAAGTTGCTACTCAGACATTTTTTTGTTTTTGTTTGTCTACACATTTAGAGTCCCCGATCAGAACACTGGAGCACTGACATATTAATCATTCCGTCCTCGGAATGTGATGAATCCCTCCCACTCTGAAAAGCCTTGAATGCTCCCAATAGTTGTCAGGCCAAGGATGTGGGTGACAGTGTGTGTGTGTGGGGGGGATGGGGGGCGGGGGGCGGTAAAAAGGGGAGCTGCTCAGAGTCTCCACCTGCCCTCACGCCACACCATTGCTGACCGTGCAGTTATGAACAGAATGCATTGCTTTCTTCCCGAGCTTCATCCTTTGGCCGGGGAACTGGGTGGAAGCCGGGAGGAAGAGATGCTGTGATTCTGAGTACCCGTTCCACTGGGGACGATGCACTGTTTCCATATTGAGGAACTTTGTCTTCTGGAGCCAAGTCTCTGTTCTCTATAAATACTCTGGGATGCCCACCAGGAGTAGCCTAGCTTGTTTATATCACGTTGGCAGGCCATATGGTGAGAGCTGTGAGGAGTGGCCAGCTCCACTTCATCTCATTTCTATAAGTGGGTGCCACTCCAGACCCCACCCAGTGTTTGAGATGTGCCAGGGTCAAGGATTCGACCCCCCACTCCCCTGCATCCTGCAGGTCTCCCACCCACATGGCAGTAGCCCGCCTCTGCCCATGGCTCTTGAAGGCTCCTGCCAAGTCTTGGAAAGCTGGGTCACACTGCAGCTTTTAACTAATTATAACCACAGCTAAAGATAGGCCCCCACTTCCCCTCCACCCCCGGACATGGCCTCCCACAGCAGTCCCCTCCAAGAACTGGTGATTAACTTGCCAATATTCCCAGCTTGGTTAGCCAATTTTATCTTACTGCTCTCCATCAATCATACGGTTACCAAATTACCTCCCAATCTTTGGGTTTGTGTACCTGGTGTCCTTGTAAACGAAAACATTGAGACACCGGCCCTTGGAGATTGAGAAAGGTTTGTTCAACTTGGCCAAAGCCAGAGGACAGGAGAGCAAGATCTTTCAATCTTTCTCGCTCTCAAAAAGCAAAAAATAGGGAGTTTTTATGCAGCTAGGGAGCAGGGAAGGGGGAGTTCCCGGGAACAGAGAGAGAAGTCTGTGCTTCTTTAGTCACAGATAACATTTTGTGCAGCCAGACTTCTGGGCGGCAGCAGCTGGTCGCAGCTACCTTGGAGACATTCTTTCCTTCTGCAAAACAAACTCATAAATTCTCCTTGTGGCCCTGGAATTATTTCCTCCTACTTGACAAAGAAGCTGTACATCAGCAACACAAAATTACATTGTGAGAACAAGGGGTGCTGGGTTGAAGAACCAAGATTCTGCAGAAGACCGCATAATTGCGCGTCAGTCACGTTATCTGTAGAGCAGAAACTAGACAGCGTGTGGCTGTTGCCATTGTTGAAGCTATCATTGTTTTGTGCTTCACTAACTATATTTTTCTATTATCTCAAGCAAAGTCTACTTTTAAGCACCTTTCCCGGAACTTGCTTTGCAGGCAGCCCTTCAGAGCATGGCTAACACTTCCTTAATTTTTGACTGTAAGTTATGTGACAGCCAAAGCCATTGAAACATTAGTTAACGCCTGTACCCATCTATCTAGATTATATGATCTAGTACCTAAGCATGTTTACTGTTGGATGTCGGTCTCAATATTTCATATTTCCCACTGGAGACTTGTCCATTTGAGGCAGCTATCCTTTACTAATGCCTTAAATAAAAAATAACGAGCCATTAGGATGTTTCTTCGAGTGCATAGCTCAGTATGGGGACAACTGACAAATGGCCCTGCCTTGGTCTTGTGCCCTGAGAAGTGGGATCTGTTGATCTTTTTGTCCCCTTACTCCAGATGTTTCCTGCTCCCAGCTCTCCTCCTGCTGACTCTGGAAGAAGCAGCTGGGAGCACGTGAGAGACAGATTCCTGAAGTCAGTGACTTTAATAGCAGCAGAAAAGCCAGTGATTCTCTAGAGAGACTGTCAGGGTTCACATGGGAACACAGCCTGGGCAAAGCTCTCTCAAAGGTGCCATTGGATTAAACCCCCATTTACATGAGGATCCAATGCAACTGACTGGCCAAGGCTTGAATAAGTGGCTGAGCCAGACCCAAGCCCCAAATGGGCCTCTGACCACAGGGTCTGCCTGCTACAAGCCTGCCCAAGGGATGCATAGCTCCTCCTGGCAAAAGGAATCCTAATAAAGAATGAGAAAACAGATTGTGGGGAAAGGAGAGGTCAAAGCCAGCCTTTTCCTCCAATTTAATTATGGAGATATTCAAGTCTATAGAAAAGTTTATATGGTAGTACAATGCACACCCATATGCTCCTCCCCAGGATGCACCCATTGGAAATATTCTGCCATACTTCCTTTATCTATGATTAAAAATGAAAATATAAATACAGATAGAGATTTTAAATCTTTTAAAATTTATTGTGGTAAGATATACAGAACACAAAACTTGCTATCATACCCATTTTTAGGTGTACAATTCAGTGGCCTTAAGTACGTTCACATTATTATGCAACCCTCACCACCGTCCATCTCCAGAACTTTTTATCTTTCCAAACTGCAACTCTATGCCCATTAAACACGGACTCCCACCCTTCCCTCCCCCAGCTCCTGGCAACTACCATTTTGCTTTCTGTTTCTATGAATTCAACTATTCTAGATGCCTCATATAAATGGAATCATACAGTATTTGTTCTTTTTTATCTTTTAAGCATAATGTCCTCTAGATGTATTCATGTTGTAGCATGTGTCAGAATTTCCTTCCTTTTTAAAACTAAATAATATTCCATTGCATGACTATACCACGTTTTGTTGATCCATTAATCCTGTTGGCAATTATGAACAATGCTTCCATGAACTTGGGTGTGCAAATATCTGTATGACACCTTGCTTTCAATTCCTTTAGGTTTATATGCAGAAGTGGGATTGCCTGATCGTTTTGATTTGTATTTTCCTAATGATTACTGTTGAGCATGTTTTCACATGCTTGTTGGCCATTTATAAATCTTCTTTGGAGAACTGTCTATCAAGTACTTTGTCCACTGTTTAATCAGGTTGTTTGATTTTTTTGTTGTTGTTGTTGAGTTGTGGGAGTTCTTTTTGTAAAAATATTTTTTAAGCCCAGCCGATGTGGCTCAGTGGTTGAACACCAACCTATGAACTAGGTTCGATTCCCTGACAGGGCACATGCCCAGATTGTGGGCTCGATCCCCGGTAGGGGGCATGCAGGAGGCAGCTGATCAATGATATGCTCTCACATCCATGTTTCTCTCCTTCTCTTTTCCTCTCTCTCTGAAATCAATAAAAATTAATTTTAATTCCCCATCATTATTCTCTATTTAGTCCACGTTCTGATTTCCTTAGTTGTCATCAACCTTGAAGACTTGAGACCATATGATCTTGCTGTTTGTGACCAGCAGTTATGAAAGTGGTCCTGCAAGATCCCAGTCATTCTTTCTTGTTTCTCGTATTATCTAGTCAATCCCTGGGCCTGTAGAAAGGTAGCCATAGCTAGTGAGGTTGGGGAGAGAACATGATGGCTGCTTTCTTCTTCCCTCAGTGACCACTCAGGAGCTATGTCTGGGCCCAGGGTTTCACTTCAGGAGCCTCCATCCCAAAGAAGCAAGTGAGGTTGACTTTCGGCCTCTCTTCTTGTTGTGAAGACCCTCAGCCCCTCAGAAGGAGGCCCAGAGCCCTGTGGCGGGTGTGTGCAAGCTGCCTGTGCCCACGTGTCCAGGGCTGTGACCTACCAGGATGTCCAGGAGTTCAAGCTTTAATAGCAAAAAGTAATCTTAGGGAAAATGTTCAGTGTTTACATACCCTCGATTAAGTGACAATTCATGTAGTATATAGGATAATCCTGATGAATCTTCTTTATATCCAAAATGGAACCGCATTATCCTTATTTCCGATGATCCTTGTCTGGCTCAGGAATTTTTGCCACCCAAGTTGGGCGCATGCTCTGGCAGTCATAGGGGGAACTCGGCCTCTTGGTAAATGGAACTTGCTTTGCTCCAGCGAACCAAGGAGACTTTCTGTCAAGTCAGGCAGGACCCTATCTCCCTTTGCCAACCTGCAGGCAGCGTGCCAAGTCAACAAACTTGGGCCAGGACCCAAGATGGAGGCAGAGACACCGGATAAGTCACCCTGTCTTCTGAGATCACAGTCAGAGGGGAGAAAGGCACATCAACACCTCACAGAGGACTAAGAGGCAGAGGGCTTTGTGGGAAGAGCAAAAAGGCCCGTCTGGACCCAGCTCTCCAGCTCTGTCTCTTTGTGCCACCGTGTGACCTTGGAAACCACACCCGGTATCACTGATGCTCAGTTCCCTTGGGGACCTAGGGTGCAGCCTGGCACAGCATCAGCCCTAGGCAGATGGGGGCTGTTGTTAACAGCCGTTTCTAAAGAGGTGTCTGCAGAGCCACGGGAGTCCTGGGGAGACAGGAGCCAGTTTCACTGCTGGTGTTGGGCACCTGTCATAGGAGGAAACACCTGAACTGTACCTTGAAGGGAGACGGGGATTTGCTGGCTGACAGGAGTCAGGGCATGGGAAAGGCATTCTGGAAACAGCAGGGACAGCCCCCAGTCTTCAGGTACAGAAGCTGAGCATGTGAAAGGAGTGGAGCCGGGCCTGGCACACACAGTGTCCCTGGGGAAGGCAAGGGCTTCCTGGAGGAAGGGGCAGCTGAGCTAAGTGTCATAAGAGAGGAGAAACTCCAAGGGGAGCCAAGGCAGAGGGGACAGCCATGCAAAGCCACCGGTACAAGGGTGGCAGGAGTGTTGAGGAAGGAGGCAGAGCGGCGGCTGGAGCCCATCACATGTGGCCTTGCAA
This sequence comes from Eptesicus fuscus, assembly GCF_027574615.1. Classification (NCBI taxonomy): domain Eukaryota; kingdom Metazoa; phylum Chordata; class Mammalia; order Chiroptera; family Vespertilionidae; genus Eptesicus; species Eptesicus fuscus. Next base: position 65,118,003 of record NC_072484.1, on the reverse strand, counting down.
GCCGCCGGAAGAGTATGGACTTGACCCTGCAGTGGGTGGGCAGCACGGCAGGGTTCCCAGGTCCAGGGGGAATCTGGGCGCAGTGTTCAGGGCGTGGCCAGCTGGGGGAGAATTGGTCAGACCCAAGAGGAGGGGACACAGGGGGAGAGGGGCAGGCACTGGCCACACAGCAGGCAAGGCTGTTTCCAGTGTTCAGCATGTTTCGTATTCAAGCCAATTTCTATGCTAAATTATTATTTGCATTTAGAATATTCCACAGGCTTAACATTCATGAGAACACAGCCCAGTGAGCCACAGGGAACAATACCAAGCAGCTCCAAAGAACTTACCTTTGGGGGTGTTTCCTCTTTCATGCCTCATTATTCTTGTTGAATGAACTAATGAGGGGCCTTTTCTCCTAAGGCCCATGGATATCATTCCAATGTGAATAGCCCCTTTGCCAGCTGTTGGCCAGGGAGCCTGGTTTAGAGGTTCCCAGATGCATCTGATCTGTGCCAGGTTCCCAGGGCCCAGAGATGTTTCTTGTTGGGCTGGGATAGAGGAAGGTTGGCTCATTCATTCAGCCAGTATTTACTGAGGGGCTCCTACACAAGGACACAGCAAAAGTAGGACAGAGCCTGCCCCAGAGGCCAACCGTCCAGTGGAGAGACAGGCAGGTGCACAAACCCCTGGGTGAGGGGTGAGTGGAAGGCTTGAGAAGGGCTGTTAGCCAGGAGAACTTGGAGAATCAGAAAGGCATCCCTGAAGGTGTGAAGTCTGAGCTAAGGACTGAACGAGGAATAGATGTTGATTGATTTAAGAGCAAAGAGCTGGAACAGCCACTTGTGATGGGCAATGGAAACCACAGTACACAGGAGAGGGTTTTCTATCATCCAAGTCTTTCCACAACAAATTGCCATTCAAGACAAAGGTAGGAAATGAAGAGATTGCCTCTGCAAAGACATGTCCTTTCATTTCAGGGTTCCTCCGGGTTTCTAGATTTTAGAGCTCACTTGGGTAGAATTGTTGTGCACTCTCTCCAGGATGCCAGAGCAGGCTCTCTGATTTCTCTGTGATAAAAATGGGTGGATTAAGAAAGATCTAAACCATGGAGGAAGGAGATGGGAGTCCTGGGATGGGCTCCAAAGCACAGGTGGAAGGACGAGGCTTCCATAGGAAAAGGGAGGCTGTTAGAGGGAAGGAGGGTCAGGAAAACCCAGTTGTAGACACACGTAGGTCCCTGAAGGGAAACTGTAGGAGATCAGACCTGCTGGGCTGTATTTCTCTGTGAAGTGGTAAACAGTGTCATGTGAGGAGGGTGCATGCCTGTCTGTACCTAGTAGGGCACCCCCTCCCCTTCTGTGAAGGGTGGCAACTGTGGTACCCACCAAGTCATTTCACCGTCAGGCCTAGATCTGTATGGTTCTCACCAGGGACCCACCGCTTTCTTTTCTGAGGAATGCCACCTCCCCGGCTCTTGGCTGACCTGCGAGTCCACAGGATTCACCTTCACTTTCTCTTCTCTAGATGGGTAGCATAGCATGGCGAGTGGCTCTGAATGACGATAGGGAAGCCCAACTGCCTAGGCTCTTATCCTGGCTCTGCCCCTTACTTGCTGTGTAATCTTGAGTGGGTCATCTGGCCCCGGTGAGCCTCTCTTCTCGCGTATGAAATGGTGAAAATAACAATAGTCCCTACACTGGTTTCCTGTGAAGAGTCAACGAGCAAGTCCAAGTAAAATGCTCATCACAGCGCCTGATACGTAATTAAGGGCTAAGTGTGTTCGTTATTTTAAGTATCATTTTAATTAAAAATGTAATTTTGTATTCCATCACGGAACAGATTTTTTAAAAATAGGTCAAGGGATTTGGCTGTAGGGGTGGTGCCTAGATGTTGCTCAACCCGCTTGAAGACAACTCCCAGCTGTAGAGTGTAACTATATTTACTGTGCTTTAGGGCAAAGTCTCTTCCCCACAGAGAGACAGTGTTCAAAAGTCAGCAGCCCCACTGGGCACGTTCCTGGCTGGCAAGTTCAGCCTTGCTGAGAGCTCTCAGAGCCCCAGAAAACAGTGAAGGTGCTGGGGATCGCTGAAATACGCGAAGGAGGCCAGGAAAACATTCACAACCTGTGAAACTGAAATCCCAAGAGGAACCTTCGAGGTTCCCTCAGTGGGAAAGCGAAGACCTGGAAGGAGTAAGGCTTCGCCTAAGGTTATGTGGCTCGAGGTCTCTGAGGCAAAGAGACCTTCCTTTCCTTGTTCCCAGGGTCAGAGCCAGATGCACCCCGCACATCACTAGCCCCGCTCTGGGGCCAGACCCTGGGCTTGGCACTGTGTCTGCATCAGCTCATTGAATCTCCCTAGAGTCCTCTGAGGCATTTCCACTATCACCCCTATTTCACTGTTCAGCAAACTGAGCCTAGGAGAGAAGAGCCTTGCCCAGATCACGGCTGGGAACTATCAGGGCTGGGTGCTCCTCACTCCTCTGGTCTCCCTTGTATTGTCAGTTGACATGCCCCCCAAGAAAAAAAGACTTCTCAGTCAGTGGCAGCACCCCCAGAGGTCAATCATCTGAAACAAAGATGTGCTCACTTAGACCTGGATCCAGAGCCTCCAGCTGACATGTTCCCAATGGACACGTTCTCAGCTGGCATAAAAAAAAAATTTATGATAAAAAAAAAATGGGGGGGGGGGGGGCGTGCGAGAGGTAGTGCCAAAGACTGGGTCTTTGTCACATGCTTTTTGTTTTGATGTAGTAGTGATTCACATGTAGTTGTGGGAAATAATGGAAAGGAATCCCATGGACCCTTACCCAGTTCTCCTCGATGCTGACATCTTACAAAACTATAAGACAACATCACTACCAGGAAGTTGACACTAGCACATCAGACCACAGAACATCCTATAACCACAAAGATCCCGCACGTTACCCTGGTGTAGCACACCCACTTCCCCTACCCCACCCCTGGCAACCACATTTCTATTCTACATTTCTCAATTTTGTCATTTTAAGACTGTCATAGAGATGGAATCCTATAAGAAGTCATCTTTGGGGACTGACTTTTTCATCTTTGGCTTTGAATGTGCTTCTGTTGACCAGTGCTCTGGGGTTGGGTCTGGTCCAGGAGAGATAGCCCTATCCGCCTCTTTCCTGGGGGCTACAGGACATGTTCTCACCTCACAAGTAGGACTTCTGGTGACTTTAGATCTTAAACTTTAAAAACAAAACAAAACACAAAGGCCGGCCCGGCTGGCATGGCTCAGTGGTTGAGCGTCGAATGTGCCCAGGTTGCTCGATCCCCAGTAGGGGGTGGGTAGGAAGCATCCAATTAGTGATTCTCTCTCATCATTGATGTTTCTGTCTCTCTCTCCCTCTCCCTTCCTCTCTGAAATCAATAAAAACATATTTAAAATAAAAATAAATAACTAAAACGAAGGCCATTATGATTGGGCCAGAATGGTTACTTGAGGGGAGGGTTTGGGCCCTCTGAGCCTCAGTTTCCCCATGAAGTTTGGCCCTCCTTTTTGCTCCGAACTCCACTTACCCTCTGTCCCTCTTACCTTCTGCCCCAGCTGTGGCTCCCACCAAGGGCCTGCCCTTTCCCCGACACATCTGGCAGCTCCTTCCCCAGGCCCATATACAGCCATTGTGTAAACAAGGTTTACGTGACCAAGACATGGAAAATGAAGCCAAGAGCAGGAAGCCACTTGGGCCGTCAGAGCAATTAGACCCGAGAACAGACTCCCCAAGGGGCCTCATGTGGCCAGGATGTCTTGGATCAACAGAGCAAGGGGCAGGCCGTTTCCGGAAGGTGGTGGTCTAGCGGGCTCTGGCCCTGTGCGCTCCTAAGGACACATCCCCTGCAACCTGGGCCCAGCGACATGGAATGGAGTGCTCTTAGCCGGGCTGTCCACCCGTGGAGACCCAGACCACAACAATGGGGGGTTAGACAGGAGAGAAGCTTATTGACTGCTCAGTGTCACCAGCCCCATGTGCTCCAGTGCATCTTGTTGCTTTTTGTTTCTGGGGTGTGGCTGTCGTCCCTGGGCCCCAGCTCCCTCCTTACTCTGCTTGTGTTCTGGTAGGTGGGAGGAGGGAAATAGGACAAGCCTTGACAGGAGGATCACACCGCATACTTCTCACTTCCCATTGGCCAGAACGTGGTCACATGACCAGACCTAACTGCAAAGAGGGCTGGGGAATGTAGTCTTTATTCTGGGTCCTTCCTTGTATTCCAAATGAAACATTTGGGGTTCTATAGGGGAGAACAGGAACTGAGTAATGGATAATAGGCAGGTTCCTCCTCCCAAAATAAGGATAATGAGAGCCATTCTTCAGACAGAGTGCTTATTAAGGTTAATCGGGTTAAACATGTAGTGCAGGCACATGGAAAGGAAGAGCTCAGAAGTGAAGTGTTAGCTGTTCTTACTTCTTTTCACTAAATGAGATCTCGCACACGCTGCCCTGACACTGTGCTGGGTACATGTCTGCTCGGTGGTGCTGCAGTTGCCATTGCTCTCAGTTGTTAGCCTCAGTTCTCGACAGACTGCAAGCCCAGGGCTCTCCTTCCAAACAGGGCTCCTTGCAGACCCTGGACCAGCAACCGCTATGGCCATGCACTGCCCCTGCCAGTCTCTGTCCTCTCAGTCCCCAAACAAACGGCCTTAGCCCTGCAGGATTCCCGCCAGCTCCGCTGCAGGAAGTGCTAATCCGTCTCATGTGGCTCCACAAAGGTCTGCTTTGCCTGCTCTGTCCCCAGCATGGGAGGAATCAGGGATGGCAGGGATGGCCCAGAATAGCCTCTCCCACCTCGGCATGGATCTGAATGCCAGCCGAGGCCTGCAGGGGTGGGAACAGAAGAGAGGTGTGGCCCTGCCTTTGCAGATCAGATTGGAACACAGTGGGCACTCTGGCAGCTCACAGGGCAGCTGGAGGCACATTTCCTTCCATGGCCCCTCTGCTCCCTTACCCAATACCCATACCATGTGGCACATCTCCAACCAGCCAAGAACCCACTGGCAAGGATGAGGGAAATGAGATAGGGGATATTGTGGTCTCACACCTACCCATATGGCCTGAGAGAGTTCTAGAGACTTCTCACCCAGATTTTGTGGGGGCAATGCCTCACCTGGGGCCACAGTGAGCAGGCAACTCACTGTTCCCTTAGAGGCAGGAGGCATGAAGCCAGGGAAAACAAGGAGAGGGTGTCAGGGTAGCTTCATGAAAGGCTGGGTCAGATTCTGAGCCATAAGCAGGGGCGGAGTTAGAGTTAGGTCCTGGGAAATCTGATGATTGAGGAGGGAGGACCCAGCCTCTGGGCATGCCCCCTAGAGAGGCAGTAGGCATCCCTGTCTGGGTGGCAGGCAGCCTTCTGCAGCCCAGAGGACGTGGGGGCTGGAGCCCCCCACAGCCAAGACCTGCCCTGGAATTCGTTCCTCCGGAAGCCCATGGGGTGGTGCCCTGCCAGAGTGCCTCAGGGGCTCCTCAAACCAGCCCCACACCTTCCGCCAGGGCCCCCATTGCCCCTGCATGTTGTGTGTGCCCTCACCCATTTCTACCAGGTGGACACTAAGTAAGGGAAGACGGGCTTAGAGAAAGCAAAATCCACACGACTAACACCAGAATACCTTCAGAGCTGTTCCTGAGCAAAATCTGTAAGAAATACAATGTTGCCCATATAAAAATATATACCTTAAAGCCCTGACTAGTTTGGCTAAGTAGATAGAGCGTCGGCTTGCAGACTGAAAGGTCCCAGGTTCGATTCCAGTCAAGGGCATGTACCTGGGTTGCGGGCACATTCCCAGTGGGAGGTATGCAGGAGGCAGCTGATCGATGTTTTTCTCTCATCGATGTTTCTAACTCTCTACCCCTTTCCCTTCCTCTCTGTAAAAAATCATACACACACACACACACACACACACACACTAGAGGCCCGGTGCATGAAATTCGTGCACGGGGTGTGTGTCCCTCAGCCCAGGCTGCACCCTCTCCAATCTGGGACCCCTCGAAGGATGTCTTACTGCTTGTTTAGGCCCAATCCTGGTAGGATCGGGCCTAAACGGGCAGTCGGACATCCCTCTCACAATCCAGGACTGCTAGCTCCCAACTGCTCGCCTGCCTGCCTTCCTGATTGCCCCTAACCGCTTCTGCCTGCCAGTCTGATCACCCCCTAACCACTCCCCTGCCAGCCTGTTTGCCCCTAACTGCCCTCCCCTGCAGGCCTGGTCACCCCTAACTGCCCTCCCCTGCAGGCCTGGCCACCCCTAACTGCCCTCCCCTGCAAGCCTGGTCCCCCCCAACTGCTCTCCCCTGCAGGCCTGGTTCCCTCCCAACTGCCCTTCCCTGCAGTCCCGGTCGCCCCCAACTTCCCTCCTCTGCCGACCTGGTTACCCCTAACTGCCCTCCTCTGCAGGCCATCTTGTGGCGGCCATCTTGTGTCCACATGGGGGCAGCCATCTTTGACCACATGGGGGCAGCCATCTTGTGTGTTGGAGTGATGGTCAATTTGCATATTACTCTTTTATAAGATAGGATATATATACACACACACACATACATACACCTTAACACTTGAAACTGTGTGGAGGCACATGTATGAATGTGGGATGCATAGAACAAAGCCTGTGAAGAGAGGCATCAAAACAGTGCAGGTCTGGGTCATGGAAGGGCTGGCCATGCGCCTGCACCCCAGACCGAGCTGACTGATGGAAGCAGCTCTTCAGGCCAAAGCAGAAGGAAGATCAACAGACAACAGGGAAGTCCCCCACCCCTGAACTAATGATAGAAACCTCTCTCTTTTCTTCTGCAGGTCGACCTTTATAACACGGACCCCCTCATCTGCCGGGCAGGGATGAAAGTGTGCTTCGGCATGCAGCTGCTCAATGCTGTCTCCAGGGTGGAGCGGGCCCTCCCCAAGCTGACCTTGCCCTTCCTGCTGCTCCAGGGCTCTGCTGACCGCCTGTGCGACAGCAAAGGGGCCTACTTGCTCATGGAGTCCGCCAAGAGCCAGGACAAGACACTCAAGGTGAGCACCTGACCCCCTCACTTCCCCAAAATGGGAAGGCGGTGTCCCTTTGGGCACATCTGCCCAGAATCCCACGGCTACCCTCAGGGGGGTCATCTTGGGATGCGGCCAGCCTGGCCCCACTGGAAAATACATACCAGAAATACAAGGTGGCCGTTCATTCTAAGCAAGAACACAAGCCATTAGCCAATTGGCCATGGGAGAATACTCAGAAGACGTCTGGGTCAAGGAAAAACCCGCCTCTGGGCACTGGGCAAAGAAATGTCTCCAAGAGCATGTCTCCCGCATTTCCGTGTCCCAGGTCCAAAGGCGTGTGGCTGCCCGGCCTCTCTGCAGGTTGGTTTTCTGCAGCAGCTGGGGACCAGCCACCACTACCAGGGCTCTGGGGGTACCAGTGCAGCGGGCATGGCAGGGTCTGGTCTGCAAGGGCATATGCAAGAGGAGATGGGACCTGTGGCTTAGCCACATGGCTTATCAGACACACAGACTACAATGGACTAACGTGGAGGGCCTGTAGAGATGGAAAATGTTGTTTGGAGAGTCCAGACATCTCTGTTTTTTGTTTGTCTAATTGAACTGGGAAGAGCCCCAGTTGGGGGTGGGGGTGGGGAGGAGGAGAAGCACCTACTGTGTACCTGTCAAGTGACCGTTGACCACAGCCCCAGTATACTGATGATGGATATGTGTCCCCAAACTATGCCACTACAGCCTGTGCAGTAGGCACATGGAGGCCAAGTCCAGGACCATTTCCTGCTAAGTTATAAAGAGAACGGGCAACTACCTCACTACAGATCCCACACTTACTGATAGGGTCAGAATTCGAACTCACTCCCACTGACCCTCTCCATTCCATACGGCATGAGAATGGCTTTGCAAACTGTCAAGTGCTCCCCTCGCACCATTATGCATTGCAGACCCTGGCCCACACCACCTGTCAGATGTAGACTCGTGGGTGAACAGAGAGCAGGAGAAAAAGGAAAACTGGCTCTTATGATGCTGGAGAACATGAAAGGCCATGGCCACTTTGCAGTTGGGTGAAGGCGCCTCACAGATCATGCCCTTTGCCGGAGTGGAACCTTGGTGACCCCACAAAGGGAGGCCATGTAGCGTGCTCAGTTGTTCATTCACTCTCCATTCATTCGTTTCTTCTTGAACCCACGTGTTCACTGGGCATTGACCTTGTGCCAGGCCCAGGGAACAAGACAGGCAAAGTCTCAACCCTCTCACACAGTCTGTCCTAGTGGATGAGCAGCAACCAACCAACCAGACAGGATGACAGGGCGGAAGAGGGTCAGGGTCCTGAGGGAAATCAAGCAGAGAGTGGGACAGAGAAACTAGAGAAGAGGTAAGGCACTCACCCAGATGGGCAGGCAGGCCTAGGAGCTGACAGCGACTACAGCGGTGGAAGAGCATTCCAGAACAAGGGAGGGGCAACTGCAAAGACCTAAGTTGCAAAACATTGGTGTATGCAAGCACTCAGGAGACTAGTGTGGTGGAGTGTGCCGAGCAGAGTGAGGGGGACCTGGCAGCAGAGGAGGGGTCCCAACTCTTAGTGCGATGAAGAAGCCAGCAGCGTGTTCTGAGCTGGACAGCAACAGGCTTTTGCTGCGGTTCTCAAAGCAAACCTCCGCTGCCCTGTGGAGGCAAGAGTGGAGGTAGGGGCCCTGGGTGGGAAGATGGTGGTGCCACCCAGGCCAAGAGGATGAGCTTGGCCTGAGGCGGTGGTAGTGAAGGCAGGGGACAGCCTGGCAGGACCTGGAGAGAGAGTGACTGTAGTGATCACGTGACTAAGGATGGATCCTGAGCTTGGGCCTGCACCAGTGAGAAGACTGTGACCCCCTACCCTGAGATGGGTGGTACAGGAGTTCCATTTTGAGATGCCTGTTGAAGAGGCCATTGGAAATTTGGGAAAGGAATCGAAAGAAACTATAGGAGGAAAGTATTTCTAGAAGGCTAACAGCTTCCGAATGATGCTAAGAAGACAATATGAGAGCAAGGGTTCCCTGGCTACAACAACTAAAGGTCATTGTAGCCCATGCCCATTACAGTCGCTGTGGGTTGGTGGGAGTGAAAGTAGACTGGGACCAGCTGAGGTCCAGGCGGAAGACGAGTAAGTGAAGACGAGGAATGGAAATCAGGGTTTTGAGATAGAGGCACAGAACAGGTCACAGCTGGAGAGAGAAGCGGAATAAAGGAAAGGTGTGTGTTGATTTAAGAAAGGAAGTGCTAGATCATGTTGGCACATTTTAATTTATTTACATCATCATCTGACCAAAAGGCACTGGCACCATAAAGATGGAGTCCTGGGGGCATGGGGAGTGTGTGTGGGACTCTGGCTGCCACCTGTGGCCTCCCTCCCTGAACCTGGAGCTTCCTGTAGCCCTGACTTCCTGTCTCTCCTAATTGCAGATTTACGAAGGTGCCTACCACGTTCTCCACAAAGAGCTTCCTGAAGTAACCAACTCCGTCTTCCATGAAATAAACATGTGGGTCTCTCAAAGGACAGCGGCGGCGAGAACAGGGTCCCCACCCTGAGCGCACGGCCAGGCCCCCGGCCCACAGCTGGGGAAGTGGGCAGAGGAAGGGCGGAAGCTGACCTCTCAGATGTGACTTAAAAAAATTACGAATTGGAGGAATCCCTAGCATAATTCACTAAAGAAAAAAAGGCACTCTTGTCATATGTTAGGTTGTCCTGTCTCTGGGTCTACCTGAAGGGGTAGACACTTTATGCAAAAACAGAGAAGGGTCGCAGGCAGTTTTCCAGAGATGGAATGTGCTGGAATATCCTTAAAACACAGCACAGCCTCTGCCCTGCCTCTCCTAGCTCCCGCAGGGTTCCCAGGAATTCCTGGTGTTCTGGGACACCTGACTGCAATAATTGGAGGAGTCCCTCTCCTGCTCACCCCTCCAGCCACCTCCCACCCCCATCCCCACGGCCTCAGGCTGGCCTCTCTCTGGCCATGGTGGTCGGCCTCAGCTTCCCAGGCAGACTCACGTGCCTCCTGAGGCCCAGAAAATGCCTCCTACTTCCTCAGAATGCGTCGCCCCCCATGACCCCTGTCAGCTCCCGGTCAGCAGGAGCTGGGCGTTGGGGTGGCATGAAACATGGCTGGAGACCCTACTCCCCTTCCTTCCCTTCAGGGAGCCCGAGACTGCCCGCTGAGAGCTGGGTGTTCAGGGGCTGCCTTGCCTTCCATGACTTGTTTTACTTGACACTGAGAGACGCTCGTATTGAAGAGGAAAGTATATTCTGGAGCAGAGACAATGTGGTAGATGGGTGGTGGGACCCAGGGCGCTCGTGCCTCTGCACAGGAGTGGGACAAGCTAGCCTGGGGACCCCGTGCTAAAGGCATCCAGGCACAACCCGGAGGCAGGCCCCGAGCGCCAGCAGTGGCAGTGGCAGTGGCAGTGGCAGCGGCAGGCTTGTCCTTGGCCCCCACTGTTTGGGCTCACAGCAGCCCCAGGAGCTCAGTGCTGGCAGCACAGCTACCTCTGGTGGCAGGAGAAGGGAGTCCCAACTCGGTGGCCCTACAGCCAGGTGGGCGGTGGGCAGGCGAGGCTGGCTGATAGGGCCAGCCTTTCCCAGCCGAGGCCCGCGCCTGACCAGCCTCTCTCAGGTGCCAACCCCCGCCCTCAGCCCTCACTTAGTGCCAGCAATAAAGGGGGATCGCTGCCCACTGCAGGAATACCTTCACTCTCAGTCTGCCTGGCTGGGACCTCACGAGGCTCCTTAGTGTAACTATGACTGTGTGGAGGGCAGTTGCTGGGGATTGAACCCATGGAAGGTGCAGGCAGGAGCCCTAGGCTACAGAAGAGGCGCCGATTCCCTGCCAGGGCCTCTGACTCTGGGAGTTGGGTCTCCCACCCTCTTCCTCCAGCAGCAAAACTGCCCTTCGCCCACACCCTATTCTAGGGTTTTCTTTAGACCTCCAGAGGGGAGCCGCTCTGCCCTCCTCCAGGGACCTGCCCACACCATGGCGAGGCTAGAATTGGTCCCCTGCCCGGGCCCAGGTTTGTGTTCTCCTGCCCCTGCCCCTCGGGAGAGGTGAAGTGCCCAGGCACCCACCCCCTGGGGGCAGAGCCCAGGGCCCCACAGAGAGCGGCTTCCCTTGCCCCATCATATTTCTCTGGATTCCCTTTGAGGGGGAAAAAGTGTAAGAAATGCACTGAGAGATAAGGTCGGTGCCCGTTGAGTTGGGCCTGTGTGAATGTCTGTGCTCCTCAGCTAAGGAAAAGCAGAAACTACATTGCAAACTACCAAACGCACAAGACCCCCCGAGCCCAGACCTGGAATTCTCACCAGAGCTGTGACAGCTCAGGTCACAGAAGTCCCCATACCCCCCACCCTCCTTCCCCTACCCCTACCCCACCTCTCCTGAAAGCAGGTGACTGCAATACCATCTCCCAAATTAAATATCAGGCACATGGTTTGACCAGGAGTCTTTCGGATGCACGAATTTATTTATATGAAAGCTTTTACAGAGACAAATTCAATCGCATTTACATATCTGGTTAAAGGATCACCTATATTAAAAAAGAAGACAATTATTTGAACTGGGACTGACTCCAAATCTAGGAGGGGGGATGGCACCATGCCAGGCCTACCTGCTGCGTGAGCGGACGCCCGCTGTGTCTGGAGTATCATCTGAAGTGCTCCAGGCCGGTCTCCAGTTGAGTTCATTCTCAGTGTTGACGGCTTCGTGCTGACACCTGGAGCCTCAGAGTCGTGCCGTGGCTGTGGCGCGAGGAGCTGGGTTTGGAAGGGAAGCTAGGTCTCACACACCGCCTGGCCTGGAAAAGGTGAGAGGAGGGCAAAGGCGGCCAGGGAGGAGACCCCGGAGATGCAGCTGATCCAAACCCACCCGGAGGGATGGACACATCGGGGTACTAAGCCCGAGCACTGATGTGGACCCAGCACCTTCCCTGTAACCCAGAGAGCTTGCTGGCCCATACAGAAATGGGTCTCAGACCCGGAAATATTTCTAGGCAAAAAGGTCACTTGCAGCCAGTGGGGGCTCCCAACCCCAAAGAGCCCCATTCCTCTGCAGGGATGGGGGTGGGTGGATGGGCAGCCTCCCTTCTAACCACTGGCAACCCCAGCTTCCCCCTCAGCTTCTGGGGGGGGGACTGGGGCTCACAGCAAGAGCACAAAATGGTGCTCTGAACACCCACCTGGCTCCGCTCTGCACCCTGTAGCAAGGCTCTGAGCTACCTTTTCTTCCTCTCGCCATTGCTAAGGAAAACCCATTAGGATCACCATGATTTTCTAAGCAATTCACCTGTTTGCTATTGTCACTGCAGCTCAACACCCCCTACATGTATGCTGTTAGTGGGGACACATGTATCAGTTTAAAACTATTAAAGGAACCAATATGCCACAGCTAATCCTAATAAACCGGATGTTTTCTGAATGGTGTTTGTTTTCTGTCTGTCTGCCTGACCCAAGGCTACAGCAGTCCCTACAGAGAGCGCAGCGCTGAGAGCCTGGCTGAGCCGTCATCTGATGCAAGCCCATGGATGTGGGCCTGGTTTTCTGTCCTCCACACCTGGGGACGTTCGCCCTGAAGCAGACTCGGCCACCCGCACACACAGGAGCTGGGCCGCCCCGCTCTGAACTAACCGCTTCCTCCGCAGCGCCACACGGATGCCTGACACCCCAGAAACAAGCTCTGATCTTAGCCACGCCAGCTCTGCCGGGCCTCATTCATCTCAGCACAGGGGACCCCAAAGCTCCGAAGAGCACCCTCCACTCCTCTCGGTCCCACACTTGCACCTGACCCAGCAGTACATCTTGTCACTTCTGCCCCCGTTGCCCTCTGGCCCCACAGCTGCCTTTGCCCTTTCTCCCATGTCCACTGTCCCCAACATGACAGTCTCCCTGCCGGCCACCTTCTCCATGAAGCCTTTCCCGACCACCCTAAGGTCTCCCCACCACCCCTGGCCCTGCCCTGCCTTCTCCTCCTCTGATTGGCACCTGTTCTGCTTGTCAGTAGCTCTCTGTTCTCACCACCTGAACGAGCGGCAGGAGGCTGTGTCCTTGCGTTAGATCTCCGACTGATTTCCAGGGGGCCCCTGATGAAATATCAGTCCCGGGAGGGAGGGAAGGTGAGAGGGTGCAGGTCCGTCTGGAACAGCACTGAACTGGCACTGAGGGTCGATTCCGCGTAGGTGCAACCTGTGCAGTCAGTCCCTGTGGCCCACACTTAGATGGGCCCCATGTCTTGTTTATTCCTCTGCTGTTGCTGTCTTGAAATTCTCAGTCATTTCTGGACAAGGGCCCCACATATTTTTTCTCTACTGAGCTCCACACACATGAAGTGGGTCCTGTGGGCGTGGCTGGAGCTGGCCCTGCCCTCCGTGCAGAGGTCCCTCCAACAGGCAAACCTGAAGGACAGAGGCCGCTCCCCCGAGACGCCCCCTTTCTATTCACCCCTAACCAAAGTCTACCCTGAGCCGGAGTCAGACCTGGCCTTTCCTGCCTCTGTGAGCATTCGGGGCTGCCAGCAGCTCCCCACCGAGCACTCGTGATGTGCCTGCCAGACACCGTGCCTGGCCCTGGGGCTGCCCCACAGAATGAAGACAGGGTGACACAAACCTGCCACTCCAGCACTTAACAGCAGAGGGTCAAGAAATGAGACAGGGCACATAGTGGGCCCGGCCCAGCAGGCCAGCGTTCTCTCCAGGGGCGGCCCTGTGGGAGAGCAGGGAGGTAAGTGGGAGTGGGGAGCTCACGGGGGTGGAGGTTGGTCCCAGACCTGGGACTTTCAGGATGGCTGGGGGAAACCTAGGGCACCCTCCCCAGCACCCAAACAAGGACCGTGTGGTGAAGGGAACCCATGGGGTAGGTGCAGGGAGGCCGACAGCTGTGGCTGGAGGGGTGTCACTGGAGCACAGGGAGAGCTGCCCGGGAGACGCCTCAGCCTGCGGCTTCAGGTAGAGGACACCACCAGACCAGGATGGAGGCCCGCAGGAGGAGGCAACGCCAGTCTCTCTCCTCCCCCTTTCACTCTCCTGAACCTGCAGTCTGGAGCAGGCGGCTTCCAGCCCGTAGTCCAGAATGGCTGCTCCGGCTGCTGCCACCGCGTCCTTGTTCCAGCCAACCAGAGGGGAAGAGAGGGGCAGGCCTGTGCCTTCCAAGGAACAAAGCAGAGATCACATCTAGTACTTCAGTTCCCATCTAGAACTGGGGCAGGGAAGGCTGGGAAATAAGCCAAGTGCCCATGAAAAAGGGCTCAGACATCGGGGAGAGCCAGCAGGCTGTGCCCAGGCACGAAGAGTGCACACCAAGGCTTTCACGGAGGGGACCCAGGCTCAGTATCTCCCTGGAAGATGCCAGCAGGGCAGTGAGAACGGGTTGCTGGTGAGGCAGGGGCCTGTGGCAGTGGGGACAGAAAAGGGGATACTGAGGAAGCAGCTCTTAAAGAGGTAAAATCAACAAGGTTTGGTGACCAACTAAGTTTGAGGGTCAAGGAATCGGGAGAGAATGTGAAGAACATGTGTCCATCTTCAAAAAGCTCTACAGATAAATGTCAATAAGGAAAAAATCCAAACCTGTAGAGACTTTTTAGAGCTTATTTGAGTCAAACTGAAGAAATATGCCGGGGAACAAGCTCTCAGGTGCTCCGGAGGACAGGTTTTGCAGCTTTTGAAATTAAGGAGGGAAAGTAAGGAAGATTACATGGAGGTGGGAGACAGCAAGATGGGGAGTGAATTACAGGATAGGTAACAAGAGCATGTGCTTTGCTAAGGCTGGTTATGCCTTCCAGGGGTCTCAGAGGTGAGTTAGCCTAGATGCACAAGAACAATGGACTTAAAACCAACCATTAAAGTTGTATGCCTGGGGAGTGACTACCCACCACAACAGCCCCGTTAGGAAATTATGACCAGGCCACTCTGTAAGGTTGTGGTAGGCAGGTAGATGCGATCAGAGCAAGGACAATAGGCCAGGTAAAGGTCACCTTCAGAAGTGCCTGACTCTGAGTTCTCTGATAGACTTTCCCCAAAGGGAAAAAATGTTCTGTCTTCAAATGTCTGCTCCAGGGACTAAGGCAGCCCTGAGTCCTGGCAAGAGCACTCCTGACTTTGCGATGCCAGTGGCCAGGTGGCAACCTCACCCTGCCTTGGGTTTCTCAGTCTGCTGCAGTGAGAAGGGGCATTGAAGGCTGTGTAGGAGATTTCCAGGTAGGGGAAAGAACATAGGATGCAAATTTTTCATTCTTCGTTTTTTTTCTTCAGGTGAAGAGGATATTAGAGAATGGGTGAAAAAAATACTTTATTTTTTCATTGTAGACTTACCTCCTGTAACAACTGTTTGGGCCTGGGCCAAAGGGGTTGTGGGGCACACCCGAGGTGGACTGAATGAGCCCATGTTTCCCTCGGGGAAACAGAAGCTGCACTGACATCTTTGCAGCCACATCTCTTCCATAATTTCCTTCCGTGATTACAACTCAGGCTATTTGCTTGTTTCCTGTTTATTTGTAACTAGAGGCCCGATGCACGAAATCCATGCAAGAGTAGGCCTTCCTTCCCCCAGCTGCAGGCACCAGCTTCCCTCTGGCACCCGGGACCCAGGCTTCCCTCGCAGCCCGGGCTTCGTCCAGAAGGTCATCTGGAAGGACGTCATTTCTAATTAGCATATTACACTTTTATTACTTTAGATACCATTATGGGCACCTTTGCACTCACCTAGACACAAAATGTAATGGGGCACCAAAAATCTTAGTAATCAAGATAATACTGTAATTTTTAAAATCAAAACTAATGCCAAAAAAATGATAAACCAAATAATATCTTAAATCAAGTTAGGATCTAGCTTTTCTTTTTGCTTCTAATTTTAGTATGACTCAGCACAGCACTGCTACTGATCTTGTCTCTGCCCTGCCCCACCATCACTCCTTTTCTCTCTTCAGGGGTATTAATAAGCCATCTCCCTACATTACATTATGTGTATAAGCAGTATTTCTTTCTTTTCTATTGTTGCTTATTTTGTCAGTGTTTGGCTGAACTATTTTTCCTGCAGTGAAAAATATGTGGATACCTTGAATTAGGATAGAATGCATATAGTACCCAATAAAATTTATATTTTTTCATTCAGCAGTTTTGCACTTATCAGGAGTGAATTAAAATGAAAGTGAGGGATAGATGTGCTTTTCCATTCTGAAAGTAGTACAGCTACACACTACACATTCTCAAAATATTGGAAACTACATACAAGTGCCCTGGTAGGCGTGGCTCAGCTGGTTGGATGTCATCCGTGCACAGAAAGGTTGCTGATTTGATTGATTCCCCATCAGGGCACATGCCTGGGTTGCGGGCTCAATCCCTGATAGGGGGTGTGCAAGAGGCAGCTGATTGATGTTTCTCTCTCCCTCTCCCTTCTTCTTTCTCTAAATGTCAATACAAATATTTTAAAAAGAAAAAAACTACACACAAGACAGATGAACTCCCACTCAGCACTCCTCCTCCATTCCTTCCTGGGACATCACGTTCTGTGTTTAGAAGATGGGGTTGTGGGGCACCCCCAAGTGAACTTTCAAAGATGCAAGTCAGCCCCCCCCCCCCCCCCCCCCCCCCCCCCGTCACTTCCTACTCACACCGCCTCTCTAGGCTCAGCATTTACCACGAGTGCTGCACTGAGCCCTTCACAAGTAGTAACTCAACACCCCAAGCGAGGAATTACTATAAAAATGACTTCCCATTTATAGAGAAGCAAACAGGCACAGCACAGCGGCCAGGCAGTGAGAGCGCCAGGGTGGGAACTCCTGGCCTCTGGCCATGCTGACCCCTCATCTCATGTCAGGCTCCTTCAGGCTCCCAGGACCTTGCATTAACCCTGCCCTCCACCAGCAGGACCACCCCATCAGCTTGGCGAGCTCCCCCTCCTCACCACTCCTCCCAGCCTACCTGCCAACTTGTTCAACTGGTCACTCCTCCTGTCATTCAGACCTTATAGCTTCCCCTACTGGACCAACACAAATGAAATGCACTGGAGAGGCAGAGGAAGAGGTTCCCCAAAGTTCTGGCAAATAACCAGAGTAACAAGGTGTGAAGTGATATGAAACAACTGCAGGGAGGGCCAACATACCCAGCATCCAGCCTGTGGGAGAACAGTGGGCTTCTGATCTTCCCCAGGGCTCTGGGCACCACTCGGATTTCAGCCTGCTGTTCCCAAGGCAGACTGGAGCCAGAGGCCTTGGGGTGCAGCTCTGGGTTGCCGATGGAAGTGGGTCCTTGCGGTGTTGAGAAAAAGCATTTTGGGGGACCCACAAGGGAGGATGAGGTCTGGTGGTAAGATTTATTTGGGTGGAAATAGAAGGCAGTTCCCAATGTCCCTCCTGCCATGGGGAATCGGGACCAAAAATAGAACCAGTATCCATATTAAAGCTTAGTCCAGTCCGGAGTTTCTCACCATCCGGCTAGCTTAGTTTGGGTTCCTGGCTGCAATCCTTGGCTGTGCCGCTGTATCCAGGCTCCAGCCTGGAGCCTGTGTTTAGAGAATGGCCATGGGACTGCTAAGGCCACATGGCTATGGAGTGAGAATAAGTGAAGGAAAGGGTGAATGTGTGCTATTGAGAGGGAGGGAGAGAGGGACGGGCTTTGTGTCCTGGGATTAGATTACCTGGGTTTGGGAAGGACCAGTGTATTCAAAGTAACCAATCAACTTCCAAGCTTCCGAGCTTCTGATGAGGCCACCCCGACCAATCCATTCTTCCCTCAGGCTTGACTGACAGTCCTCTGTGGTCATCTGGCCTCTATGCGCCTGCCTCATAGAAGCACCTCCCCCTGAGCCAATTTACTCCTACTTTGCACTGTGTACCTCCCCCTTCATTGTTCTGTCCCTTGCCCCAGTGGTTCCCGGGAGTGTGTGAAGTTGTAACTTCCTGGTGAGACAATGTTGGATTCCCTTTGCTTTCTTCCTTTAATATCTAGCTACCTACACAACACCTGGGCCTCGGGGACCAGGTAGGGCAATGGGGGACTGAAAGCCGGAAGGGCATCCTGAGAAAGCCACCTCTGACCTCCCTAATAATGTCATAGCCCTGTAGGAGGGGCCAGGAGGAGACTGGCCTGGGGCCGAGGGAAAGTGGAGATACAGTCCCCCTCTTGAAATGAGGCCCAACACAGCCAGTGGCTAGTGGGGTGGGGAGTGGAGAGTCAGAGGGCTTCCTCCCCCTTCACTTCTCTGCACCCACCTCTCCCTGCCCTTCATCCTGGGATTGCAGAGCAAGCTGCTCCCAGGCTGGCTAGGGCACCCCAGCCCTGCCCCCTGCCCCCCCCCCCCCCCGCCCCCCTGCCCTGTCTGTGGCCCAGCCTCAGTCCCTGTGCCTTGGGCAGTGATGATTAGACACTTCAGCTGTACGAACAGCCTTCCATATATAGTAAGTGCTCAGTAAGTGAGAAGGCATCCTTACTTGGCCTGAGGGGGAAGCAGTCAGCCCCACCCCACTCGACATTCTCCAGGGCCCCCAGGCCAGGCAGTTGGTCAGTGTGACTTCACCAAGAGGAGCCCAGGGGGAAGCTGTGCCCCGAGGGGAGTTCTGCCCCGGGGCAGGGGTGTGATGAGGAGCTCAGCTGGGAGATTTCAGGGCCCCCACAAACAGGGGCTGCCTACTCAAGACCCATAGACCCAGGGCAACCCCTAATCCCTGAGTAGCCCCTGCTGGGCACCTAAACCTCCCCATGAGGGTCCCCAACTCTGGAAACTGCCCCTACACCCCATCTCACTATCTTCCCAGGGCTCAGGTTCCCAGTGAATTCAAGCTTTATTGCCACACAGACTCTGCTGCTCCCTCCTGGCCATCTCTGTGCCTGTGAGAAGGTGGCTTGGTTTGAGGAAGCAAGCAGCCAGGGAGAGTCAGAGTGGAGGGGAGGGGGACCAGGGGAAGGAGGCTAAGAGATCCCACCCCAGGTTTCCCTGAGTGGTGCCCAGCCCCAGGGCTGAGGGGGCTGGCTTGTGCACTGGGGAGGAAGCTCAACCCTAGGTGATCTGCCCTGGGGCCTCCAAGCACACCAGGGTAGGGAGCCTCCATGAGTCTCTTCCACACACCACGGTGCCCTGGAGGGTGCAAGGAGCACACGATGGAGCACATGGCCGCCCAAACCACATGCGCGTCCACAGGGAGCCCCTGGCCCAGTGTCAGTCAGCAGTCCAGGCCAATGGACACCAGCAGGTCCTCAAGTGCGTGTAGCCGCCGCTCCATCTCCTTAATGTTGCTGTAGGTCTGCACCACGCTGGTGATGTGGAAGCGGATGTCATCTACCAGAGGGATGGAGTCCTGCTCCTGCCGGCCTCTCACGGCCGCCGCCTCCTCCCTCACGGCCTCCGAGAAGTCCTCCTGCTCCACCAGCTGTGAACAGGCACACTCAGGGCACACCGCTGCTTGCCGCCCGCCACAGCCTGCCCCCACCCACGGAAGCTCCCCCCGGCCCACCTTCTCGATAACCTTGGCCATGTACTCAGTGCACTGGTCCTCCAGGCGTGCCAGGCGGAACAGCTTGGCCACACGCCACAGGCCTACCACACTGTCCTCATCCAGCAGCTGGGCCAGACTGCGGCCACACAGTCGTTTCAGGCCCGGCAACAGGTACATGTCGGCCATGCTCAGCACATCATAGGCCACCTCCGGGGGCACCTGCCGTGAGAAAAGGGATGAGGGAGGGTGCACCCTAAGGTCACCAAGGCCTCTCAGGGGCGGGCAGCAAGGCTGAGACCTGCTGGCCAGAAGGTGGAGGCCTGGGGCAGAGCAGGAGCTTCCTCCCCTTGCCAGGTGCCTGACCCAGACCCCTGCAGGCATCCATGGGACCAGAAGGGACACAAGAGTCTGGGGTTCCCATGGCTCAGGCAGGGCAGAGCCTGGGCTCTGAATCACACAGACCTGAGCTCGGAAATTCTAGCTGGGGGACCTTGGGCAAATCACTTCACCTCTGTGCTTCAGATCCTCTGTGAGATGCAGACACAATCATGTGTGCCTCACAAGGCTGTCAGAAAAGTGACAGGAGTTGCTTCTGTAAAAACTGAGGCAAGGACCCTACTAAAAAGGCGGGAGAGTAACTACTTACCAGCTCCCTCCCACCACAGAGGCTGTGGATTTAGGGCACAGCCATAGTTGTACTCAGTGCTGGGGGAGACCATGTGCTCCACCTGGACTGTGGATGGCCACAGGGAGCAGGCTGGAAATGGAGCAAACAGGACCTCTGCTAAGCCCATCACAGGCCAGGTGCACGGTGCTTACTTGTGCCAGGCACTGTACTTGCAACATACACATTCATGTGCACAAGACCTTAGGAGGTAAGAACTATCAGTCTCCCCCTTTTCTAGAGGGGGAAACTGAGGCACAAAACAGTTGAGTAACTAGCCCAAGATCACATAGCTCCGGTGTAGGGGTGAGGCTAACCCAGAGTAAAACCAGGTTTGGAGCCCAAGTCCTTGCTCTGAGTCAGTAAGAAGCTGCCCGCTCGGTGGCAAAGCTCTTTCTAGGGTCAGGGTGGGCCAAGGTGGATGCTAGGTGGCAGGGGCCAGAGGGCTGAACTATACCGCAGGAGAAATGAGATAAAGAGGTAGAGGGTTCTCTAAGGGGCTAGGTGGTAAATACTGTGCCACAGGGTCTCTGTTGCAACTGCTCAACTCTGCCATTGTGCAAAACCACCA
This sequence comes from Eptesicus fuscus, assembly GCF_027574615.1. Taxonomy (NCBI): domain Eukaryota; kingdom Metazoa; phylum Chordata; class Mammalia; order Chiroptera; family Vespertilionidae; genus Eptesicus; species Eptesicus fuscus. The sequence goes on along the minus strand of NC_072484.1, from coordinate 65,097,352 downwards.
CAGACAGTAGAGAAATGAATGGGTATGGCTGTGTCCCAGTAAAATGTATTAATGAAACGGGCTGTATGTGGCCTGCAGCCCAAGATGGACTGGCCTGCCAGGGGGTACTCACCTCCACCTGAAGGAGGAAGAAACTTCTCTCTTCTGTAAGTTACCATATTTGGGGGTTTCTTTATTACAGTAACCTCTGCATGCACACGCGCGTGTGCACACACACACACACACACACACACACACACACTGGCAGAGAACACCCTGGCAGAGGATACTCTTGGCACTATCTGTTGCTGCCCATGTCACCCTATGTTAGGGGGGGCCTTGGGGCAGGTGAAGACACAGGGTGACAGAGAACCCTAGGGGTCTGCAGCAAACTAAAGGCAGGAGGCTCAGGGCTCCCCACTGTTGTGGGAATCCAGGGTTACTGTCCTCTGGCTGAAGAAGTTGGGGACCCTACGTGGCTGACACTATGTCCCCAAGTGTCAAGTGCTGATGACATAAGTCTTGTCACTCAATCTTGTCATGGATCTAATGAGGACCCCTCTGCCTGAAAGAAAAATCTAAATGGGCCCCACACTCGCTGTGCAGCCTCATGGAAAACCTGTCCCTCAGAGCCAATGAGGTCCTGGGTAGGCCCTTGAAGCCCCACACTGACATAGTTGTACTCAGTGCTGGGCTGCGTACCTGTCCTGACCATTGTGCCCCGCACCCCCTGCCCCTGGCACAGTACACACAGCCCACCCCAGTCCGTACCTCGGTGTGGTTGGTGTATATGTAGTAGAGCACATGGGTGAAGACGTGGGGCGAGAGGCCATGCAGGGTGATGGCTGGGAGGCCACCAGAGGCCTCTAGCCCTTCATTCTCTCGGAAGTGGTCATCCAGCAGGGCCCGGAAGTAGTCGCTGCGGCCACAGAAGAAGGCCTGGGGGAGGCGGGGCTTAGGAAAGGCCAGGGCCTGGGCTGTGCCCACAGAAGCTGGCCTAGGGCTTAAGACAGGGGTTCAGGGAGCTGTGGGGTGGACAGCACCTTGTGGCAGAGGAAGCTGCAACCCTCCACTCGGAAGCAAACATCAGGACAGCTGTTGAAGCCATCAGGGAAAGGGAAAGGCAGCTCCCCAAGATCACCCTGGGGGATGGGAGAGGAGACACCATTAGACAATGTAGGTGAGAGAAGGCAGAGTGGCTGGCCTCAGCCAAGAGCCCACTCTAGCTTGATCCTGGAGGAGTGAAGGGGGGTGGACTGCAACCTCATTTGCAGATTTAAATACAAGACAAACAACACAAGTAAACAACTAGGCTCAGAAAAGGGAAGTGAATGGCTCAAGGCCACATAAGGAACTGAACCCAAATGTGGGGCTTGCCTACCACAGCTCTGTCCCCAGGTAAGCCTCCTGCCCACCAGGCCCAGTCCCAGGCCCCTGTGTGCTTACTCGGAGCTCAGGGGGCAGGGCACAGTCAGCCAATAGGGCCAGGTCCTCCCGGAGCCGGGGGTCCTCTGCGGGGGGCCTCATGCTCAGCACCTTCACATGAGTGCCTGGCTTGGATGCCACTGCAGAGACAGTGCAGCTTCAGGGAGCCAGGTTGGCCCTGCCAGTTCCTGCCCAAAGCCCTGAACCCCAAAGCCTGGACGTACCAAACTCAGACACTTCCTTGCACTTGGCCTCCAGGTCGTTGAGCAGATCCAATAGCTGGCACTGCTTGGCCAGGCGCTCACAGTCAATGATGTGTTCCACACCGACATCCAGGCCACCTGGGTGCACGAGGGAGGCTCAGAGCCTGAGAGCGGCCATTAGCAGTACCCAGGCACATAGTTTCATAGGTGGTCTCTCTGCTGAGACTTCTGGGCCTACATGCTGCCTTAATTTCCCAAGAACCACTGTCTGAGTTCTACAGACCCCAGAGCAGATAAAAGGGGGCTCAGTTTATGGGTGAAATAAGCTCTTCCTTAGCAGATAGCCCAGCTCATTGTCTCCCAACCCAACCCAGGAGGCAACTGGAACTGCCCTGCAATGCAGGGGACCAAGCACCAGGTGGTAGAAGGCCAGCCCAAGGCTACAGCTGGACCTGCTGCTGGACAGAAACGCAGCCCCCTCCCTGCCCGCCCGACCCAGGCTTGGGGTGTCACCTGTGTACAGGTACTGCAGCAGGGCCCCAAAGGCCACAGCGTTGATCTGCAGGCAGAGAGCCGGGAAGGAAGGTCAGAAGCCTGGTCCAGCACAAGCCCCCTGCTGTCCCTCTGCTCTCCCGCCCCGAGAGGGATGCACCAGCGGATGTCTGAGGACCACGATGCTCTTGCCCTTCCATTTGGTATCCAGCATGTTGGCAAAGTAGGTGCTACGTGCACCCAGAATGCAGCGATGGGCCCGGAAGGGCTTCCCGTGCACCACAAAGAGCACATCACTGTGGATGCCTTGATCCAGAAGCCTGGAGGGGTAGGGGGAGAGAACAGGTGGAAGAGGGCTCAGGAGAGTGCCCCTCCTCCGTCTCACCATTTCAATCCCTCATATCATCCTGTAGGAAGGCTCTCAGCCCCTTGCAGGCCACACCCATCACAGACCCACTGGGCAAAGGCCATCAGATGCCCCACACTCCATCTCACCGCTGCAGGAATTCATCATAGTAGTCCCGCCTCCTGGAGGAGGGTGTCACTTGCTTATACTCAAGCAGGGCCCGGCGGATGGTGTCACTTGCAGCCCCATAGAAGCAGCGTTCACCGTGGAAGGTGTTGGCCTCACAGCGGGCTCCTAAGGGCAGCAGGGCTCATCAGTTAGCAGGGCCGTGGGGTGGCATGCTGCCGCTGGGGAGGGAGGGGCCTGGGAAATCCTAATCTCCATCCTCCTCCTCCACTCCTCCCCACATGCAGGGCCCATAGCCCTAGGGCAGTGGTCTGCAAACTCCTTAGTCAACAGAGCCAAATATCAACAGTACAACGATTGAAATTTCTTTTGAGAGCCTAATTTTTTAAACTTAAACTATATAGGTACGTACACTGTTATTAACTTAATTAGGGTACTCCTAAGCTGGCCTTTGCTAAAAACGTGGTATTTTGTGGAAGAGCCACACTCAAGGGGCCAAAGAGCCGCGTGTGGCTCGCGAGCCGCGGTTTGCCGACCACTGCCCTAGAGACTCCTTCCTAAATGACCCTGGACCCACTCTGACCCCAGGGCTCAGGCACACAGGCAAAGTCCTGTTCACTCACATACACATATTCACTCACACATACCATGAACTACACAAAACAGAGTAGGCTCAGAGACTGGCCCTGTTGTATGCACTGGGGACACTACCATTAAAAGACAGGTTCCTGTCCTCACTGAAGTGACACTCCAGTGGGACAGAAGGACAAGAAACAGATTAACAAATGATATCAGGTGCTATGAAGAAAAACGAAGCAAGATGAAGGGTGACAGTGATGGCAGCTGCCAGAGAGGGAGCCAAGGAAGGGCACTGTGGCGGTGACAATGTACAGAGACCGGAATGAGGTGAGAGTTGGCCATGCAAAGATCTGGGAAAGGGCATTCTAAACAGGAGGAATAGCAAGTGTAAAGGCCCTGAGGCAGAAGCAAGCTTGGAGCGCTAGAGCACCAAGGAGAAGACCAGTGTGGTTGGAACAGTGAGCACGTGGGAGAGCCAAAGAGGAGGCCAGAGAAGGAAGAGCAGGCCATGTAGCAGCTCCCAGGCAAAGCAAGGCATTCGAGTTCTATGCTCAATACAGTGGGAGCCATTAGAGCAGGGGTCCTCAAACTTTTTAAACAGGGGGCCAGTTCACTGTCCCTCAGACCGTTGGAGGGCCGGACTATAGTTTAAAAAAAAACTATGAACAAATTCCTATGCACACTGCACATAACTTATTTTGAAGTAAAAGAACAAAATGGCAAAAACACCTGCATGTGGCCCATGGGCCATAGTTTGAGGACACCTGCATTAGAGGATTTTAATAAGCCCATCACATTTGTTGAGCTCCACTTGGATACAACATAGAAAACAGACTGTAGGTGGGGCAGAAGGGGCAGCAATAAGACCAGTGATGAGGCTGGCACTGCATCCAGGGAGAGATGGTCCAGGGAGAGATGCTGTAGCTGGGTTGGGCAGGAGCAGTGGAGATGGAAAGTGGACAGAGAATAGGTTCTGAAAGTAGAGCTAACAGTACTTGCTGACTGGGTGTAGGGGTGAGGGAGAGGACTTAAGGGTGTTTGCAAATGTGTACACATGCTCTAGAGCCCTTGAACACACGTACACACACACACACACACACACACACACACACACACCGGTGGATGGTATTCCTGTCCCCTTCCCTCACCATTGGCCAGAAGGTAGAGTACCAGTTCTTCATGCCCACATAGACAGGCATAGTACCTAAGGGGGAGAAGGAAGGAGTACTGGGAGGCAGCTGTCAGGACTGAAGGGGCTGCCCCACCCACCCTGACCACCCATCCACTGGCACTCACAAGGGGGTACTATCCCACTTGTCCCATACATTCACATCCACTTCTCGCTGCTCCAGCAGGTACCTGGGCAGGGAAAGGGGAGGTCAGAGCCTGGGTCAGGACAGGCTCATAGTCTGGGAGAGGAGACCCGTGGAAGGGGAAGGAGGGAAGACATTCTTTTTGGCTGAAGGAAGTCTCCCCCAGGTGAGGGCAGGTGACAGGCAGACTAGAGCAGGAAAGACATTCCAAGCAAAAGGGCCAGTGAGGCAGGATGTAGAGGTGGGAACACAAAAGGCAGACCCTGAGCTGAAGAGGTGAAACTGGCCTGCAGGCATTTGGGAGTGAGGAGGTGACCCCTGCTTTGCTTCTGCCAAGACCCTCTGGCAGCTTGGGTCCAAAGAGGAAGCTGCTTGCAGGCATTCTGGTGGCACAGAAGCATGAAAAGAAGTAGACAGATTCTAGAAGGCGGAAGTCAGGAGGCAGGTAGCTGATGGAATGTCAAGGTAAGGGGGTCATCATGGGTGGTGGTGGAGCCATCACTGAGCAGGGCAGCCTTGGGAGACATCCAGGTTGCGAGAAGGAGTGCTGAGCAGCATCTAGCTTTGGGAGTTACCAACTGACTCCTAGGGGGCACTGATGGGAGGGAGGGGTCAAGGGAAGCTGTGGGCACAAGTAATGGGGAAGGAAGGGCCAAGGAAGACAGGTTCCCCACCTCCAATAGGGCCCAGTCTCCCTTCGCCAGAGCCATTGAGATGGCGATTTCAGCGCCATATTTGCTTTAGCTACATTTATGAATTTCTGAATCCCCGGTGACCACAGGCCGATTCTGGTCCCTACATGTTCCCAACGCCAGGTCCAGAGGCATGAGAGGAACCACATCGGGAGTCCCAGGCCTGCCCCAGTCTGACCCCGAGCACTCAGAGGGTGAACTTTCTCTCCGCCCACTTCTCTTCCCGGCCTTCCGTGGCGGTCTTCTGCAGCACCTCCTCCGGGACCCGCCCCCGCGCACCCCCGCAGGTGAGGCTGCCGTGGACCCCCCGTGGCCTGTGAGCGGGGGGTCTGGGGTGGGTCGGGTGCTGAGGCCAAGGCGCCCGCCTGTCCCGCGGCTTTCCCCTGCACACCCAGGCCTGGAGGCGCTCTGAGGGCGCCGCACTCTCCCGGGGCTGCGGAGTCCTCACCGCACTCGGCCCACGTCTCCCTTCCGGCAGCTGGTGAAGAGGTCGCTGATGTCCATGGCGCAGACGCGGCAGACTCGCGTCGATCCGCCACCCGCAGCGGCCGCACCTACGCTCCGGAGCCGGACGTAAACAGCGCCGGCCCCGCCCCGGCCGCTTGCCCCGCCCCCACCGCTCCCCCAGTGCCCGCCCCGCTCCTCCTCCCGACCCTCCCTCTCGCTCGCCCCGCCCCTCCCTCCTGCTCGCCCGGACCCTCCTCCCGCTCGCCCCGCCCCTCCCTCCCGCTCGCCCCGCCCCTCCTCTCGCCCGGACCCTCCTCCCGCTCGCCCCGCCCCTCCCTCCCGCTCGCCCCGCCCCTCCCTCCCGCTCCCCCGCCCCTCCTCTCGCCCGGACCCTCCTCCCGCTCGCCCCGCCCCTCCCTCCCGCTCGCCCCGCCCCTCCCTCCCGCTCGCCCGGACCCTCCTCCCGCTCGCCCCGCCCCTCCCTCCCGCTCGCCCCGCCCCTCCCTCCCGCTCGCCCCGCCCCTCCTCTCGCCCGGACCCTCCTCCCGCTCGCCCCGCCCCCTCCCGCTCGCCCCGCCCCTCCCTCCCGCTCGCCCGCCCCGCCAGCGCCCGCCTCGCGGCAAAAATCAAGTCAGGCAGGCGGATGGGTCGGGCCCGGCGTGGGCTCCGGGAAGTTTTAATGGGGGTCCCGGGACCCGCCCCTCGGGACGTGGGTTGGGGTGGGGCTGTGCCAATACAGTTTCGGGTGGGGAGTGGGAGGAGCCGGCACCGGGAACCGGGCTGCAGAGGGTGCGGGGCCGGGGAAGGAAGGGGCGTGACTGTGCGCCCTGGGTCCGCCTTGCTGGTCCCGGCACTGCGCCAGCGCCCGCCCTCACAGGTGCGTGTCCTCCTCAAACACGTCCGAGTCCTCGGGGTCCCGCTTGCCCCCCATGAGCGCGCTCCAGCCCCCTGGGCCGTTGACGGCCCCGCCGCCGTTCAGGCTGGGTAGCTTCTCCTGCATCTCCGACTGGCTGTCGCTGGCCACGTCCAGCGTGGGGTTGTCGTGGCAGCCGTTCTCTACGAAGCGCAGCTCCTCGCCGTGCGACTGCGGGCCGGGCGGGACCAGGATGCTGGGCGAGGGCCTCCGCCTCGGCCCGGGCCCCAGCCCAACCCACCAGCTGCACTACGTGCCCCGTTGACCTGACCTGTGACCTTGAACAAGTCACTTCATTGCTCCTTCCCTAATCTGTAAAACCCTACACAGGGAACCCCAGGGACCTTCCACAGATGCCACTTCCCTTCTGCTCTCTTCTCTGTTCCCACAGCCCAAATCCTTTCTTAAAATAATTCTCCTGGTCCTTTGACTAACACCAGCTGATCCCTCCCAATAAGCCTCCTTATAGACTCCAAGGGACTCCTGGGAAAGGGACTCTTGCCCTGCCCTCTCCTTTGTGAGGAGTCTTTTCTGGACTCCTGTGCTCGGCTGACCCAGGGCTTCTCTGGTGAGACATCCACATGAGCTCAGGCCTGCAGGGCCACTCTGCCCCAGGAGGGGCTGGTGCCATGGAGGGCTCCTGCGGCTGGGGCTGGTGCCCTGCACAGAAGGTCCACTGAGATGCAGGCACTGGACAAGTGGCCTCACCTGCAGTACCCCAACCCAGGACCATCACTGCCAGCCCGCCTGAGATGACAGTCTGCAGATGACAGAGCTTGCGGGGCACTCCCATCTCCACCAGCACTAACCCCAGCCCACGACCTCGGCCCCACCTGCCCCCACACTCACCACATGCTTGAGCTTGGGCAGCCGGCGCTGCCAGCAGTTGTAGAGCAGGCCCAGCACGATGATGATCACACAGATGGCACCGATGACCACCAGCACCACAAAGAGCGTCCCGTAGTCACTGCGCACCTGGCTGGCCCGGGCCTGGCAGCTGCTTGTTGTGGAGTAGTTCTGGATGCCAATCTGGGGGTGGGAGGGGCCAGGCTCCTCAGCTGAGGCCCTGGGTGCCATGGCTCCCACCCCGTAGGGCTGGGGCTTAGGAACAGGGACAGGCTTTGGGAAGGAGCTGGCACACTCCTGGCTCCTGAAGCTCCCTTAGGGGCCCGGATCAGTGTTCATGAGGGACTCACTCTGCCCTGTGTCCACCCTGTTCCCCTGGGGGCAGCTCCAAGCCTCTCTACCCTACATTTCTATTCCATGCCCCCCTCACATCCCCAGCATGGTACTGCCTGACCCTGACCCTGTGGGAAAGAAGTCTGGCTCAAAATCCATTTGGTTGTGACCCTAACCACCCCCGCCCGCCCCGCCCCTGACTGAAGCTGCCCACCCCCATGCTACCAGTCATGATCCAAACTAGACTGAGTCTCCACACCTGTCCCACCAGTTTCAAAAGGAAGAAAACAGACAAGGGCAGCTGTGATCCCCTTGCCACACATCCTCCACCACACACCACCACTGAATTAGGCCCCTGGGTATTCTGGTATTATCCTGGTCGTTATGGGCCAGAGACAGTGCAGGAGATACTGGGGACAGCCCACATGGGCCACCCCAGCCTCCCAGCTTCCTCCCCTTTCCCCCTGGAGTGGTCACCAATGGTATTTAGCTGCCCAACCCCCCTCCCACACTGCAGGTTGTCTTGGGTGGGCCTGCTTTCTCTGGTCCAGAGGCTCTCCACAAATCAGCATCCAGGCAGAAAGGGAGCGAAGGTGAGGTGCCCTCCTCAAAAGACAGGTGCCAGGGTGAAGGTGCTCTTTCCTGGCTCCCGATGCAGAGAGCTGGGAGCCCCCTTTTTGCCTTGCACTCCCCTTTCTAATGCCAGTTATTCAGCTCTCCTTTGGTTTCTGTGAATCGCCTATATATTTCCACTACCTTCCTCTATTGACTGAAGTTATGAAGGGTCCATATTTCTTGCTAGAACTTGCTAAATTTGCCCACTAATACACTTCCAAATGCCCGGCATGCCTTCGGCCATGTCAGTCAGCATGAAGTGTCCAGTAAAGCCAGAACACCCAGGGACTGGGAGAAGAGGCAGGAGAGTCTACAAAAAAGATCAAGGCCAGCCTGTTCCCACCAGCTCTCAGGGTTCACAGCCAGGACGTTCACAACCGGAACAGCCCTTAGTACAGACACAGCGTTGTGGTGAAGGACCAGGGTCTTGGGTCATTCAGGCCTAGTCCAAAGCCTGGCTCTTCTCCTACAACTAGCTGTGCAATCTCAGGTGAGTCACCACCTTCCCGGGGCTTCAGCTCTAACCTTGAATGGAGTACCGAGGGTACTCAGTAGGGTGCCTTACTTGTGCTCACGAGCCCTGGGGCTGTGGTGAGGAAACTGAGCACAGTCTGGCACTCAGTAAGGATCCAATACGCTCTGCTGATAAAAAAAACTAACCCAAAAAAAACAGAACCCCGACAAGAATCCACCTCTTCGCCTTGAGTGTACTGAAGAGGCAGAACCAAGTCATGCACAGTTCATCTTTGCTGTCAAATATTATACAGCCCTCAGTAAGAAGGAAGACTGGCCTAGCTGGTTTGGCTCAGTGGACAGAGTGTCGGCCTGTGGACTCAATCCCCAGTAGGGGGTGTGCAGGAGGCAGCCGATCAGTGATTCTCTCATTACTGATGTTTCTATGATTCTCTCTCATCACTCATGTTTCTATCTCTCTCTCCTTCTCCCTTCCTCGCTGAAATCAATAAAAAAAAATATATTTTTAAAAAGGAGGACTGATGACAGATCACTGGATTTCACAATGAGTGGAAGGGGTTTTGTTAGAGATGGTGACTGTCCTCGGGAAGGGAAGTGAATGAGGCACGGGAGGAACAATGGGGACCTGCCCCTCCCATCAGCCATGGCTCTGCTCCACCATGCACAGGTGGCCAGCCTGTCTCCTCAGCCACAGTCTCCAGGACGGGCCAGATGCTGGGTCAGGGGTGAATCGCAAGAAGGCAGGCCGGTCTGCTGTGTCCTGAGCCCCGCCCCTCAACCCCAGCTGGCCCCCCAGCTGGCCAAGCACTGCAGACTCTCATGGTTTCTGAAGAAATGCCCAGGCCTCTTGTGCTTTCTCCTGTGGTTCTAGAGCCACAGCACGTGCTCCCACCCACCAGACTTCTGAACAGTTCCTTGGCCAGACATACTAGTAGTGTTTCTCCCACTATCTACCCAGAAAACCCCCACCTGGCAGTCCCTGGCTGTCCCATGCACAGTGCAGTTGATAGCTAAGTGCTCATATACTCTATCTCTCCCATGGGAACTGTGTCTTAGGAAACCTGGAAGGAAGAACCAGAGTAAGAGTTTGTGTTTTGCTCCTTGCTCCACAGGGTGCAGGCCACCCTCCTGCCCTCAGGGAAGGCAGCCTGGCTGCCAGAGCTAAGGAACAGGACAGGAACTCGTCCCTGCCCTCTTACCTCCACCAGACTCCTGCGGATATCACCCAGCATAGAAAGGACATCTTGAGTGGGCATCACCCCTGGGGGGAGACAGCATCATCAGTCCAGCCTTGGCCACTGAGGCGCTCCCCCTTCGGACTCCTGGTCCCCTTGGGCAGCCTCTGGCCTGAGTTCCTAGAGCCTCACTCCCTGGCTCTTGTCCACACACAGATCTCATGGTGTGTACACAACCACTCGCTCCTCTGCTTGCTGCCCACTGACTGGCTCATTAAAAAGATTTAGTGAGTGCCTACTAAGTGACAGGTGTGATACCAGGCGGTCACTTCCACAGCTCCTTAAGTCTGCATTCTGAACGCATTCCTTCTCAGTCCGCCACAAAGTATACAGTGCCACAGTCTGGCACCTGTACTGAAACCACACTCTTCCCCCTCCTATTCCCAGTGTTCCCACCTTCCTCCTCCTGCCTTCAAGCTTGTTGTTGGTACTCCTGGATCCTAAACTAGGAGGCCCAAGCGGCACCTCATCCTCCTATCCTAAAAGCCCATCCCACATCCAAACGCCCTGGCTGCACTTTCTCCCAGTTCTGCAGGAGAGCTCCCATGGCCTTGGGAAACCTCTGCTGGTTTGGCCTGCCTCCCACTGCCTTCTTGGACCGTCTCCCCAAACATACCAACGCCGCCCCGCCCCCCCGCCCCCAGCTTCTTTTGGGTGCCCCTCCCCCCGCTCACCCTGCTCGCCCACCAAGGTCATTAGAAGGTGCTGCTCCTTCTCACTGGGCTTGCTCAGGGAGATGTGCCAGTCCCCGTGGTGGCCGCTACCATGCCGGGGTAGCACCTCCTCCACCAGAGCCAGGAACTGCAGTCCCCAGTGCTGCCGAAACACCTCCTACAGGGGCAGAAAGAGAGCCTGTGCTCAGTGAGGGACACAGCTCTAAACACCCCTGCCTGGAGACCCAGCCCCCACGCCAACCTCCGCCCGTCAGCCACACACTGGGAAAGGCCATCTGGCTATTTCAGAGGGGGCTGATCTGGACCACGGAAAGGCTATGAGCTTTGCCTTCTAGAGGACTGTGGGTTTGTTCCCTACAGGCATCCAGGCGCTCCTTCCCACCTTGGCTTTGCACCACGAGGAGGGCGTGGGGCCTATCCAGGGATACTCGCAGTTGAGCTGGGGGTACTGATATGCCCACGTACGATGACAAGTCCAGGAAGTGGGTGTGCAGCATGTGAAGGAGTATGGAAGACTGCTCATGGTGCGTCCGTGTTCAAGTGTATAGTGCAAGGGATGAATATTTTGGGGTGCAGGGATAAAAAACAACAAAAGGTATTTTCAACCATACAGCCACCAAAGATCAGGAGGAGAGGTGGGAAGCAGTCTAACTGTGCTCATCTCTCTCCTGTCATTGTAGAGATACAGCGTAAAGTTGGGGAATCAAGAAAGATGTCTGAGTACTCTAATGCTGGTAGTGGTGGCCAGAAGAACTAAGCAGAGATGGTTAAAATGGTAATCCCTCCCCCCCAAAAAAAAACAAAAAACAAAAGCAGGGCTGGGAGCAAGAGGAGGGATGTAAGGAGACTTCTTTCTCATTTGACACTCTCTTGTACTGTTTAGATTTTCTTATGGAGGGGGGATGTGTGTGTGTGTGTGTGTGTGTGTGTGTGTGTGTGTGTGTGTTCTAAAGCAAGATGCTGGCACTGAGCAGGAACTCAGTGAGTGGCAGGAGCTCAGACTGGGGCTGGAGACCAGGACCCTGCCTCTGGCTCCCAGCCTGCCATTGTCCCTGCCTAGCCCCATCTGGGACGAGACCTTCCTTTGGCCCTGTGACTGCTACCCACTCCCCATCTCCCTAACCCCTAGCTCCTCTCCAGCAGACTTCTCCCTCCTGTACCTGGGAAGTCAACTGTCCCCTACTCCTGGAGTCCAAGATTCCCTTCCAGAGACCTCACCCCCCACCCCCCCAGCCGCCCCCGTCAGCTGCTCAGCTGCAAGCCAGGGCTGCCATAAGGCACAGGAATCTCACCAGGCTACCCCTCTGGGACCGCTGACACTCCTAGTCTCCTTTCTGTTAGAGCCCAAACTAATGAGCCTTCCCTGGATGTCATGTCAACCTGAAGGCCACTAGGATAAAGTTCTTCATTACCATGGCAAGTGCCAGATTCAGGCAGAAGCTTTGGCACTCACTGGCCTAACAGAAATCCAACTTAGTTTTTAATTTGGAAGAACACTGGTACCTGGAGATAGCCCAGTTCCTGAAATGGTTCTTACCATCTTCGTGTGTGTGTGTGTGTGTGTGTGTGTGTGTGTGTGTAAGGGGTGTAAGCTCACACCTGCCTGAGCAGGGTACACAGAATGCACTGTGTCCAAGCAGCCCCACTGCTTGCAAAAAGAAAAACAAACCCACCCTCCTGTCCCAAGTAGTGTGCCTCCCCGCCCTGCTGTAGCCCTATGCTTCACTACATGTGCATGCCCCACATTTTCTTGGGCCCAACTGTCTGCCTGACTTAATCATCATAGTAAGCCCACGCTGTTAGGACCAAAGCCCACATTTTCCGATGGGGAAACTGAAGCTCAGAGAGGTGCAGTATTTTGCTAAAGGTCATGGAACTGACAAATGGCAGAACCAGGATTTGAACCCAGATTATTTAGATTCCAAAGCCAGGGCTTTTCTCCCAGGGCCAGTGGTTCTCAACCTTTTTAATGCCGCGACCCTTTAATACAGTTCCTCATGTTGTGGTGACCCCCAACCATAAAATTGTTTTCGTTGCTAGCGACCCACAGGTTGAGAACTGCTGCTGTAGAGCCTAAGACCATCAGGAAACACAGATATTTACATTACGATTCATTAATAGTAGCAAAATTACAGTTATGAAGTAGCAACAAAAATAATTTTATGGTTGGGGGTCACCACAACATGAGGAACTGTATTAAAGGGTCGCGGCATTAAAAAAGGTTGAGAACCACTGTCTCAGGCCACCGACACTTAGTTCCTACTTACAAAATCAATGGTATCCATCAAGCTGTATACTTAAGATTTGTGTGTTTTTCTGGACGTATATTGTAAGTCATTAGAACTTTTCTTAAATGCAGTACACTCATAGGTATAAACTATCTTCCCTGCTAACTCCTGGGCAGATGAACCTTCTCACAAATCACACAGTTTCTCCCACTGTAGGGGCTCCAGCTCCACTGGTATGGTTCTTACGACAAATAGGAAGCGACATCTCATTATGCATCAGAACATTTTGACTTTTGGCAAGATGACAGATGGAACTGCTCTACCACCTTGCTACAAACACAGAAATACTGGACAAAATACAACAAAACAATGAAGATGTTCTAAAAGCATGTCCCACTTCAAGCTCAAAGGAGGCAAAAACAAACGGAACTTGAAGCCAGAAGAGTAAGCTGACACTAAAGCCACAGTAATTCCAGGACCCAGATATTGGATCCAGCAGTTGGAGACCTGACTTTCAATGCTCACATGGAGGCAGAAAATGTGCTCCTGGCCCAGGCGGCGTGGGGAACTACAGCAGAGTACCAGGACAGAGCCTCAAAGAGCAGCCCTCTCAGTAAAATGGGGACTCAAAAAACTTCCCACTCACCTGGAGGAGCTATAAGGGGTATGCCATCTGCCTGTGTGCATGGATAGGAGAAATAATGTTACCTGAAATCACTGAAAAACCCAGGCTTGCACTTCACCTGGGAGTGGAGTCCAAACTTGTAGTCCTTTGTGGTATAGAAATATAAGCCAAGAAATAAATTGAAAATTATTCTAAGACTATTAGAACTCCTGAAGGTCCCCTGAAATCACTCTGTAAGGAGTTCTTTCACAGCCTGGGGTTTAAGATGAGATCACAATAAATTATGATCCATATGAGGGACTAAGACATAAATGCAACAAACAGGAGAACTGACAGGTCAAGATGTGGTGTCACTAAATATAAAAGAGATAATAAAATAAGTATGTTTAAAATAATTAAAGAAGTAAAGGAATAGAAACCATAATGAAAGAAGAGAACAAAATTTTAAAAAGGAAGAGATTTGGAATCAAATAGAAATTCTAAAAATATAAAATAGTTATCTATATTAATGACTCAATGGGTAGGTCAAACAGAAGATTAGATACAACTGAGGAGAGCTACTAATTTGAAAGCTAGAGCTAGAAAATCATCCAGAATGCATCAGAGAGATTTTAAAGACATAGAAAACATAAAAGTGTATATTAAAAGACATTGTAGCCCTGGCCGATTTGGCTCAGTGGATAGTGTCAGCCTGCAGATTGAAGGGTCCCAGTTTCGATTCCGGTGAAGGGCACATGCCTGGATTGAGGGCTCGAAGCCCAGTAGGGGGCGTGCAGGAGGCAGCCAGCCAATCAATGATTCTCTTTCATCATTGATGTTTCTATCTCCCTCTCCCTCACCCTTCTTCTCTGAAATTAAAAAAAAAAATATATTAAAAATAAATAAAAGACAAGGTAGATGGAAAAATAAGGCCCTAAACCTCTAAGAATGAGAGAGAAATGGGAATTTGGCAATATTTAACAACCTGTATATGGAATCTCAATTCTAAGAATTTACTCTGAATATACATTCCAACCACGCAAAAATACATATGCACATTATTCACTGTAACATTGGAACTAATTGCAGAATACTGCCCTACAAAGGTAATTTGATGAATAAACTGTGGTATACAAACATAATGGAGTCATTATTCAGTTGTAAAAAATGATTAAGAATGGTCTCTATAAACAATAAGTGCTGGTGAGGATGTGGAGAAAAAGGAACCCTAGTCCACTGCTGGTGGAAATGCAGACTGGAGCGGCCATTATGGAAAACAAGTGTGGAGTTTCCTCAAAAAATTAAAAATGGAACTGCCATTTGACCCAGTGATCCCACTTAGGATATATTCCTAAGAATCCCAAAATACCAATCAGGAAGAATATATGCACCCCTATGTTCTTAGCAATGCTGTTTACAATAGCTAAGATCTGAAAACAGCCTAAGTGCCTATCATTAGATGAATGGATAAAAAAGATGTGGTACATTTATACAATGAAATACTATGCAGCTGTAAAAAAGAAGGATCTACTACTCTTTGAGACAGCATGGAGGACCCAGAGATGATTTTGCTAAGTGAAATAAACCAGACAGAGAAATACAAATATCACATGATCTCACCTATATGTGGAATCTAATGAACACAATAAAATAGGACCAGAGGCTTGGAAACGTGGAACAGACTGGCGAATCTCAGAGAGAAGGGAGAAGGGGAAGCTGGAAGAGTTTAATCAAAGAACTTATATGCATATATGCATTGCCCATGGACACAGATAGTGGGGCGGGAACTGGGAGGTGGGGGACAAGGGGAAAACAAAAGGGAAACAACTGTAATACTCTCAACAATAAAGATTTTGCCCTACATCGATCGGACTATCGGGCCTCAGAGGGAGGATAGGGGAGGGTAGGGGGAGGGTGGGGGTAGGGGGAGAGTTCAACCAAAGGACCTGTATGCATGCATATAAGCCTATCCAACGGTTAAGTTCAACAGGGGATTGGGGCATGCGTGGGGAGAGGGGTGGGATGGGAATGGGGGGATGAGGACAAATATGTGACACCTTAATCAATAAAGAAATTTAAAAAAAAAAAAAAAAAGATTATGTCATCTGAGAACAAAAAAAAAAAAAAAAAAAGATTTTGCCCTAGCTGGTTTGGCTCAGTGAATAGAGCCTTGGCCTGTGGACAGAAAGGTCCCAAGTTCAATTCCAGTGAAGGGCACATGCCCAGGTTTTGGGCTCGATCCCCAGTAGGGGGCGTGCAGAAGGCAACCGATCAATGATTCTCGTCATTGATATTTCTATCTCTCTCTCCCTCTCCCTTCCTCTTTGAAATCAATAAAAATATATGTATTTTTTAAAAGAATAAAGATTTTTTTTTTAAAGAATGATCTCTGTAATGGTCATAAAAGTGGTTTCCAGACTATATTGTTAAAGGGGGAAAAAATGCAAGACTATTGCTAAGGACTAGCTGTGTCACCCTCAAATCCATATGTTGAAGTCCTAACTTCCAGTATGTCCTAATGTGGCTGTATTTGGAGACAGGTCCTTTAGAGAGGTAACTAAGTTAAAATGAGGTCATTAGGGAGGGCCCTAATTCAATGACTGGTGTTCTTACAAGAGGAGAAGATTAGGACACAGATATGAACAGGGGAGCACCATGTGAGGACACTGGGAGAGGACAGTCATCTACAAGCCAAGGAGAGAGGGCTCAGGAGACACCAGGCACAACTATGAAAGGGGGCTCACGTGGTAAACAAGGGAAGTAAAATATACGCATGCACATATGTTTCTAATACTGGGACGCCCAGCCTTCTCTCCACCCTGGTCCCCAGAACACTGGCAACCAGCCCTTTATACTCCCAGGAGAAAAGAAGTCCCCTTTTCAGAGGATCTAATCACCTAGGCCAGTGGTCGGCAAACTCATTAGTCAACAGAGCCAAATATCAACAGTTACAACGATTGAAATTTCTTTTGAGAGCCAAATTTTTTAAACTTAAACTTCTTCTAACGCCACTTCTTCAAAATAGACTCGCCCAGGCCGTGGTATTTTGTGGAAGAGCCACACTCAAGGGGCCAAAGAGCCGCATGTGGCTCGCGAGCCGCAGTTTGCCGACCACGGACCTAGGAGGAAGGACCTAATGATGTTGGGATTAGAAATTTTCAAATGAAATGACCCGGTCAGACCACCCTCCTGAGATGCCATAGTTAAGAAACTCCACCACCACACTCAAAGCTTTCAGCCAGCTTCCTGGTGGCAAACACCGCCAGACATTAATGTGCATGTGGAAAAACTGAGACTGAAACAAAGAAATCAGGAGAGCAACCTATACAGGAAGAAAATATTTAAAAAAATGATTTCCATGTCCTCAGAGAGATAAGATATTGCACGCATGAGCAAAACCATTCCTTTAAACTAAAAACGGGGGTTGGGGGGCGGACAAGAACAAAAGAGGCCTTAGAAATTTGAAAACATGAAAGCACTGTTTTCTTGGATGTTGGTTCATGCCCTGGGTTAGGCTAGCCCCCTCTGACTTAAGAGCTAAGCCTTCTACCCCATCCACTGCCCAATCCCCAGTGCCTGCCTACTGCCTCCAGTCTGCCCGCCTGCCTCCAACCTCAGCCTGTGGTCCTCAGCCTAGCTCAGCACTCACACAGTCTATGTTCTCTGTCATGTTCAGAATGATGTAATTTTTCCCAGCCAGATTGCTCCAGTCTTTGCAGACCACCTGTACAATGAAACAGAAAGAAGAGTAACAGTTACAAAGGTATAAGGACAGGCATCCAGAGAAAGCCTGGGTAGAAACTCTTTGAGAAGCTGGGAGGTGAAGGCCAGGTATAGGTCTGTGATAGTTAGGTGGGAGCTGACAGCCTCTGCAAGGTGACATGCCCAGGATCCAACCCAAGTTCACAAACCCGTATGTCTTCAGGGAGCAAGTGAGAGGAGGAGGCCAGGAGTGACACAAAGGAAGAGGAATCTGTGCCAAAGGGACCAGACTACAGAGAGTTTGCCTCAGCTAGGAACAAACTTTGATTTTAATGCTCTGTAGGGCAAACAAAAACATGCCTGCAGGCCAGATGCACAGGCTGAAAACTTAGGACCCCTTTCCTTTTCTTCTGGTGTTGGAGGGTGTGAGCGCAGGGCAGGGATGAGGAGGGTAGGAGCAGAGGGTGACTGTGCATGTGATAGTGTGCATGGAAACAGCTGGAGAGAACTCAGGTCAAGCACAAACTCTCGCCACTGTCATAAGCAGTGTGGAAGCCAAGAGTGGCAGCAGCAGCACCTGAACAAATAAAAACCAGGCCAAGGCAGCAGACTCTTCCAAAGCTTCTACTTGGCATGTAAGTGTGGTGCGGACACCCACTGTTGAGCCATGAGGTGTGCATCCCCAACAGTTCTGCTGAGACTCTACATGGTGTCAAGGCCCTCCATGCTCAGCCTGGCCGACCTCCCACCGCAATGCAGCCCCAGAGTAGCCAGTGGCCTGCATGTGCCTCCTCGTTACCTGAGTAGAATCCCAGGGGATTCTGGATTGAGCTTCGGCAGCCTGCCTTTCCTGGGGCTGCTGGCTGAGGTCTTCTTGTCCCAAGGTAGCAGAGGACGGTGTCAGTTCCACTTCTTGGGAGGCCAGGGGGACAGTGGCTGAGGCTCCAGGGTAAAGGGGGTCTTCATCTGGGGTCTCGGCCCCACTTGGGGCTTCTGCTTGAGGGAATGAGGCCAAGGACAGCACCTCCCCTTGCTTGCCAGCCAACACAGTTATTCCCATGGTAGCCTCCTCAGTTGCCTCCTGCGGAGCCTCAAATTCTACCTCACGCCCTGCAGCTGGCAGCGCTGTGTCCCCTGCCTGCTGGTTGGTGAAGTCCTGACCCCCTAGGGTCACTGTACTTGGGGTGACTGAGGGCGGTGACAGGCTTGGTTCCATGCTGCTCCCTACCTCCACACCTGAGGAGGCCTGGTCCCCAGAATCTTCATGCTTGTGTTTGGGGGCCAGGGTGGTCTGGCTGCTGCTGGTGGGAGAAAAGTCATGGACCTGAGTTTGGGCTTCTTCTTGGGCTCTGTTCACAGGCAGCAGTTCCTCCTTCTCCTCCTCCTCTTCTTCTTTCTCTACATCCTCCTTCTCCTCCTCTTTCTCCTCCTCCTCCTCCTCCTCCTCTTCCTCCTCTCCAGGAGCCATATGCCAAGGTGGCTCTACCAGGTTCATCTTAGGCAAGGGAGGGGGGAGGCTCGACGCCTCTTGGCCCTGGCTGGTGTCTTCTATAGGACCTGCCTTCTCAGTCAAGTCTGGGAAACCATAATCTAAGGACAGAGACGGAAAATTCATTCACTGGTTTTATTATTCATTGCTTTGTTCAGTATTTGCTGAGCAGATGATATAAAAGAACCATGAGACCCCTGGGAGGACAGTGGGGAGGTCGCACTGTTGGTTCTATCAGAAAAGACTGGGAAATACAGCTGGGGAAGGGGGAGGGGCAGACTGCAGGGGAAACAGAGGCCAGGCTGGCCCTCATTTCCTTCATGATAATAAAAATGACATAAATCTGACACACAAATTCCATGAATACAGAAATGTATAAGGTAGAAAGTTTACATGATTGCACCCCTCAGAAATAGCCCTTATTAACAGTTTGATGGATTATCTTCTCTATTGTTTTTATAATTTATTAGTGTTTCCTCATCTGGGGATTTCACCAAGAACACCCCATCAGAAAAGGTTCCCTTTATGAGGTGTAAGGACCCTCTGATCACAGGAACAGATGAGACCCATGGATTATGACCATTGTTCCTCAACTGTGCTCTTATTCTGTAACTCAGGAGATGAAAAAAATGCAAGGAGAGCTAGCGAGAGGCCACGGGCTGAGCCCACAGTTTTTAAAGCCTTCCAGAACTTCCAGGGACACTGTTAGCAGTGCGAGAGGGAATTTTTATTCTCACTGCTACTCTAGAAATTACATTTTGAAGCAGAAAAATTAGGAGACCCCCTGGAAACCAGGACGTTTTCTGGCTTTTCAATGAATCCTAGGCCTCTTTACAATAACGGCATATGAAAAAAACAGACCAGTTTGTTGGAAATTCATTCAAAATATCAGAAGCTATATTTAGGTAGCAACTTTTATTGGCTACCATTTTGTTTCAAAATAATAAATATCAGAGACAGTTTTAAAGTACTGAGAGAGGTGGGAATAGTTTAAGGTGGTGAACTGAGCCTACTAGTTCACTTCCTTCTCTCCCTCCACCACTTCCTCCAAAGTTTCTGTCAAATGACAGAATTTTTTTTCACTATCAAAATGAAAGTCTTAAAAGTTTAGATAAATTTCTGGGGCCATGGAAAGCAGATGAGATCATAGGAATAGATAACATCTCAGGCAAAATAAACATAGTAAAAGATAGCAGTGGAAGAGGGAAGCTCTCTTACCAAAAGAGTTAAATGGCAAAGAACAAGTGTGGAATAGCAAGGACACAGAACACAGAAAATTCAGGGAACAGAATACAATTAAAAATTCCAATTAATATCCTCAGAAAGAGCCAAAAATATTGCATCCCTAAAATAAAAACAAGATAATAAAAAATCAAGTAATCTTTAAAAAAGAAAAAGTTCTTGGAAGTTGAAATTCAATTGTTCAAGTGTAAAAATTCAATAGAACATCTGGGAAAACTCCAAAGCAAAAGCAAAAAGACAAGATTTTTTTTTTTTTTATGACTCCCAAAAAGATAGAACCAATAAAATGGAGAGAACAGAAAAAAAGAAAGAAAGAGAGGAGGGGGGTGTCAATTTCTGAAGTTCTCAGAGAGAAAACGGGTTATCCATAAAGGAACAAGAAACAGGTCATCAAATTATCATTACGCTGCTAACTAATAACACTAAGCTGCAGGAAGGAAACTGAAAAATAGATTCTAAATTCTAAGGGAAGTTTATTCTGAACCTGGCATTTAATGCCCAACTAAATTACCATTCAAGTGTGCTTTAAAAATAAAGACATTTTTATATGTAAAGACTAAAAGGTTTTACTATCCACAGATTCTGAGGAAATGATTTAAGGACATTCTCCAAGAAACCTCCCTCCCCAAAAGACATAGGAAATCAAGAAACATGAGAGGAATGTCATAACAATAAATCCCAGGGTGGAAGCTGTGCAGCAGGCCTAAAGAGCAAGTATACAAATTAGAACAAGGATCTAAGAACTCTGAGAACCATTATAAAAAGAAAAATTTATTCTCTCTATGAAAAAGCATGATTTTTAGAAGCTGAATGATAGTGATAATTGAAAGCCCACTATAATATTTAAATAAATAATTAGACCTCCCCCACTTTTGTTAAATATACTTTTTTTGAGTATTACAGACTTAGTAACTTAAAACCTTCCATTATTCTTTCTTCTCTCTCTCTCTCTCTCTCCCTCTCTCTCTCTCTCTCTCTCTCTCTCTCTCTCTCTCTCTTTCTCTCTCTCTCTTTCTCTCACTCTCTCCCTCCCTCCCTCCCTCCTTCTCTCTCCTTCTCTCTAAGCATGTCCTTAGTTGAGAATTAAAAAAAAAAAAAGATGGAATAAACAAAAAATATGCCAAGCTTTATCCAACAGTTTAACTACGCCATGATCTACTGAGAAAAATACAATAGCACTTCTATGACATTCTGCCAAAAATGCAGAACCTGAGTCAAAACCAAAATTGAGGTATATTCTATAAAATACCTGGCCTATCCCCTTCAAAAATGTCACAAGTCATGAAAGACAAAAAAAACCTGGAAAATTTTCCAGAATAAAAGAGACAAATGAGACATGATGACTAAATGCAGTACATGATTCTGGACTGGATAGTGGACTAGAAAAAAAAATTTTTTTTTTCATTTGCTATAAAGAACACTACTGGGAAAACTGGCAAAGTTTGCATAAAGTTTGTAATTATATAATAGTATCACATCAATGTGAATTTCCTGATTTGTGATAATTGTACTGTGGTTTTGTAATAGAATATCTTTGCTGTTAAGAAATACACACTGCCCCGGCCTGGTGGCTCAGTTGGTAGGAGTGTTGTCCCGTGCACCAAAAGGTTGCAGGTTCAATTCCCAGTCAGGGCACAAACCTAGGTTGCAGGTTATTCCCGGTGGGATACATATGGAAGGACACTGATCGATGTTTCTCTCTCACATCAATATTTCTCTCTCTGAAAATCAATCAACATATCTTCAGGTGAGTATTGAAAAAATATATACACTGAAATATTTATGGGTTAAGGAATATCATGTCTGCAACTTGTTTAGAAAAATTCAAATTGTTTAGAAAAATTCTATGTCTATATGTCTACATATACATATACAGAATAAAGCAATGTTAACAATAAGGGAACCTGAGTGAAAGGTATACAGGAATTATTCTTGTAAGTTTTCTGTAAATTTGAAAATTTTAGGAGAAGAGGGAGAGGGGAGAGAGAGGAAGGGAAGGAAGAAGAGAGAGAGAGAGAGAGAGAGAGAGAGAGAGAGAGAGATCATTTTAACTACTGGCTAGTGAATGTGCTAGAACCACCAAAAGAAAAGAGAAAGGGCAGGTCATCCTGGACTAAGAGCTCAGAACACTCCAGGAGGAAGGAACACAGTTGCCATGACACAGAACAAGCCTGGTGGACAGGGAAGAATGCTTGTCCCACTCAGGTGTCCAAGGCAGGAAGACCAGGCTTCCAGGGACTTGCAACACGGAGAAAGGAGCAGAAGCCTTAGCTGTCATTTTGGAGGGGAATAAAGGAGTAAATTGGCAATTGAAGAAGAGGAAAAAAAGAAGTGAGATGGATGAGGAAAAGGAGAGAGCCGGAGTTATGGTGAGAAAAGAAAGGGAGAGGAGAGGAGGGCAACAACAGGGGTGAGACGGAGGGAGGGGGGAATGGGTCTTCTCTCCAGGTAAGGCAGGCCACCTCCGGGTCCTCTAGTCTCCTCATGCAGTGATGGACTGTGACCTTCTCCCTTCGGTGACACACCAGTCCTTCTGGTGGCCATCATTGGAAACTACATCTTCTGTAAGTCCTGGGGAAAATCCAGCTACCCATCCCAGATACAGGGTATCAGATAGGGGCCCTACAAGATCCAAGGGCCCATTGCCCCCCTCTTACTGATGAGGAAACAAGAGCTTGGAGAGTAGAGGATACTTTCTCTAAGCTTTGAAGCTAAATTTATCACGGTGTAAAGTTGTAAAACTCAGGCTCATATGTAGTCAAAGCCAGTCTTTCAAGACACCTCCTGGTCAGTCTAAGACTTGTCTTCAGACGCTGAGAAGAGCAAATTGACAGCAGTAACATTACCTCTCCCAGTTCATCTGCCCCTCTGGCCACAGCCAATCTCTTTAAAGCTGTGCTTGAATCACCAGACTGGGTGAAATGTGAGAGCCAAGGTCAAGCTTCAGAGCTCTTCAGGCAGGGATTGGCATTCTGGTTGACTGGCCTCTAGGCTCTGCACACCCCACCCCTCTGCTACAGAAGGCTAAGATGAAATGACATAATGAATGCAAAAACATCTGTCCCATGGAAGGTACTTTTTTCTCCCCAAGGCAATCTCTAAAAGTCTCACTATATGTCTTGCACTCCTCTAAGCTTTCCACACAACCCATCTCCCAGTAGATACTATCTGTGGTCAGCCTGTTATTATAATGGGACTACGAGGGGTCTAGGGGTCTAACACTCGGAGGGATCTAGGAGGCTAGCTGATAGCCTCAGCCCTCTGGCAGGTGCCTGGCTAGTAAGTCTAGAAAAGGTGGGTTCACAGTCCTCTTTGAGAACACATCTTGGCCTCCTTACAGAGGAACTGCTGTTGTTGGCTTTTTTTCTCTCGCCCTAATTTCCTTAAACCTAACTGATGGTTCATTTATAACTTAAGCCCATTTCTGTTTTATCTACTAAGTGAGGAACACCTGGGAAGTATCTCCCTCAGGAAAAACACACACAACCCTACAAATTGTCTTAGTTGCCCTAATTTAGCCTTCTTTCCCTGGGGCTAAACAACCATCAATAATTATTCCTTATTTGCAATCCTTCCTATTAATATTTTTCTTCTCTTGTGGAAACTCTGGATTTGCCACAATTTTAATAGTCGTTATACAAAATCAACAGAGTAGTTACACAACTAATATTTGCTGAATGAATTGTTGAAACTAAACAAGATCCACTAACTAGAGGCTAACTGAGGCTCAATGTAAAATAAGGTTCTTGATGGAAGTAACATCATTCATCACAGCACTTAAGCTGCACTCTCCCCAGGCGATGTGATAGGTGGCTCAGAGGCCTCTAGAGGCCACTACGAGGAAGCTCCAGGTCTCTTGACAACTTGGATTCTTTTCTTTTTTCCTTTGAATCTCACTATGGTACTGGCTTTTGTTCTCTAAATCGATCATGTTGCATTTTCTCTCCTTACATTTCATCAGGTTTTTTTTTGTTTGTTTGTTTTTTTATTTGTGTTTTTTTTTTTCTTCAGTCCAGGACATGCTTTCATTTATTTTAGAGAGAGAGGGAGGGAGAAACATCTATCCATCGGTTGCCTCGCGGACACGCTGAACGCACTGTATGTACCTCCACCAGGATCAAACCTGAAACCCAGGCAAGTGCCCTGACCAGGAATGGAACCCACAACCTCTGTTCACAGGACAACTCCCAACCAACTAAGCCACACTGGCCAGGGCTCATCACAGTTTCGTAGGTCTTGTTCCCCAGTTTATCAAGGCCACACTGGACTTTATTTCTTCCTTCCAAGAAAGCCTTATTTCATGGATGACCTTTTGTATCTGCTTAAATATTAATGAACTGACTCCTCTGTTTAAGACATGGAATTAAAACAGGCATCAGGGCCAGTGGCCTTGAAAATCACTTTAAATATCCCTTTGGATTAATGTTGAATCACTGAAAATTGTCCCCTGAGTGCAACACTCAAGCCAGTTAACCAAATGCTAATATAAAAATACTCACAAAACTCATAATAGATTTGTATAAAACAGAGATACAAAGGAAGAAACTTTAAGTATAATTAAAAGCTACCTCAACCTCAGTAATCATGAAAGAAGCATAAATTAAACAAGATGATAAATTTTTTTGGCATATATATATATATATATATCCATCCTATATAATAAAAGCCTAACATGCTAAGTGTCCGACCGTTTGACCAGTCGCTATGACGCGCACTGACCACCAGGGGGCAGATGTTCCAACCAGTAGGTTAGCTTGCTGCTGTGGTCTGGCCAATTGGGATTGGGGGAGATGGGCCAGACACGCCCTGGAGCCCTCCTGTGGTCCCTCCCCGGCCTTGATCGTACACCGGTGGGGTCCCTCAGCCTGGCCTGTGCCCTCTCACAATCCGGGACCCCTCAAGTGCACAAATCTGTGCACCAGGCCTCTAGTATATATACTGTATAATGGCCATTATTGAATCAGTGCTGACTTGAACAGAAATCACTCTACATTTTTGGAGGGGGGTGGCAATATGAATGAAAAGTTTTAAAAACACACATTCTGAACCCACAATTTCACTTCTAGAAGTGCACCCTAAGGAAACAATTAAGGATATTCATAACAATTTGGTTTTAAGAATTCTCATTTTGAAAAAAAAGAATTTCCATCATGGCACAGTTCACATAACAAAGACTGGAACCAACCAGGTCTCACACAGCAGGGGGTAGACTGAGAAATGGAAGCCCATCACACTGCAGATCAGCCTTACAGAGGAGGTGGGAAGGCTGTGTTCGCTTGCTTGGAAAGATGTTGGTAACTGAAAGAGCAAGATCTGTACACTATAATAACAATTTTTTGTAGAAGTATATTTTATGTATTTCCCATATGGGAAAAGTTCAGAAAGACATACATGTTTACATTTGTTAACTCTGAGTGATGGGATTATAGGTGGCTTTTAGTTTCTCCTTTTAACCTGTTTGCCTTTTCTAACTTTCATATAATGATACTCATTACCAGCATAAAACAAAAATACAGATTTTTTTTTTTCTGTCTAGGTGAAGTGCTTCTGTCAGCTGGTGCTCCTCTCAGTAAACATGCCTGATGTATGGGCAGTGACTCTGAAGGCTAAATCATTCTATAGCAGATACAATCTCAACAAGGATTCACTGTATAGAATGAATGTCTAGGTCCCAGCAGACAGCTGCTTTGATGATCTGCTTTCTATAAAATTCATTACAGGCAACAGTAATTAAAGTAGCCTCATGAATGATTTCATATAGAGAAGGAATAGCAGATCTTGAAGTAGAAATCTCAGATTTGAGATTCAGCTCTGCCACTTATTACCTGTGTAATTTAGTGCCACTTTTACACCTAGTCTCTAAGCCAGTTTCCTTATCTATAAAACGGATACTAATCATGCCTGCTTTTACAAGTTTCATCTGGTTGCAGTGAGGTAAAAAATGTGTGTGAAAATACTTTATAAAATATAAATACTTTATGAATGTTCTTTCCTCAAATGCAATGTGGTTTATGCCCAACCATCATTTCATCCCCCTCCTTTGGTTAATGGCACTCCAATTCGGCCCTCTTCTTAGTCCAGGAGTAGAGGGCCCCAAGACCCACTATGAGTCAGTGAGAGACCTCTGTCCCCATGGCCTTAGGACTGGTGGGAGATGGGCTCAGGACTCCAACCAAACTAATAATGAGCTTCCCCTCTGATATTTTTCCAAAAGTGATGGAAAGGCAGATTTTGCTTCTGCTGGGGCTGTTACATAAAAGAAGAATGAAATTCTTGAAGCCACCACACAGGAACAGCCTGCCTAAGAATGAAGCCTGAAGGGGAAGCACGGTGGAGCAAGGCGGGCTCTGATTCAGGTTCAACCCCAGGACCCCACCTGCTTGAAGCAGTTACTGAGCCAGGAAACACCTGTGTGCCTGTTTGAGTAGGCTTTCTAAAACTTGCCAAGCCCAAAGAGTTATCTCTTTTCTTATAGAACACCAATCAACTTGTTCACTGGGGAAATTAAAACTGCTTGCAAAGAATTTTATTAAGGAGTTTAGAAAATGAAAGAAGTGGAGGGTGACAATAGGGACAGTCTTGAGAGAAATAAGTAACCTGGGGAAATATTCTTTTTTTGAAAATATATTTTTAAAATTTATTTTAGAGACGAAGGGAGAGGGAGAGAGAGGGAGAAACATCAATGATGAGAATCATTAATTGGATGCCTCTTGCACACCCCCTACTGGAGATCGAGCCAGAAATCAGGGCATGTGTCCTGATGGCGAATCGAACCGAGACCTCCTGGTTCATGGGTTAATGCTCAACGACTGAGTGACACTGGCTAGGCAAAATATTCTTAATCATTAACAATTCTGCATGAGCTAATTGATCCGGCTTTATGATGGCTTGATGGTAAAGTGGCAAATTTACATTACATTTCTTTTTGCCTACTTTGTTGAGACTGCTTTTTTCAATTGAAATGTCAGAGAATCATAATATTTTAAATCTGCAAAAGACTTCAATCTATCATTCGCATGGTCTCACAGATAAAGAGACTGAAGCCAAGTTTAGAAAAGGAACCCACTCATCATCCGTCAAGCAGAAACTCCACCAGCTGTTTTCGCCATTGGACCCCTGCCCCCCCCGACCCCCACCCCCAGGATCACGGCTACAGAAGGGGAAGGCAGGCACCAGCTCTAGTTCTTCTAGGCATAACAAACTAGAAATGAGATGTACAATAATACAGGTAACGATAACATGTACTGGCACAGGCTCACTTTGGCAGCACATATACTAAAACTGGAACGATACAGAGAAGATTAGCATGGCCCCTGTGCAAGGATGACACACAAATTTGTGAAGTATTCTATATATTTTTTTCCAATTAAAAAAATTTACTGGTTTCCTAACTAACACATACCATCAGTGTGCTCCCGTGGCAAGAACCCAGGTCCACAGGTACCACTGCTCAGGAAAACTGATCCTAGACTCAGCTCTGCTGTACACAGGTATGTGCCCTTGGGCAGAGCTCATGCTGTGGGCAAGTAGACCAATCAAAAGGTGAGCAATGAGGGAGCCTGGACAAAACCCCTCTCCTCCTCCTCCTGTTCTGTACCTCTTGTCCATCGCCCTTGGAGGGCACTTGTGTCCACACCTCACAGTTCTTCAGGTATGTACAGTAGAGATAAGAAAACACACCTGTGTTGTGGAGCTGGTATGTTGTGGACCTGGCATGAGCAGAATGTATGCAAAGTGCCCATTACATGGCTTGTGTTCAATGAATGACAGGCATTTTTATTTTTATTATAATGACACCTAGAGAAGCCAATGGGGAAGAGAGAGAGAGGGAGGGAGGGAGAGAGAGTGAGTTATGAAAGAGGGGGGGAAGCAAAGCAAGGAGGGGTGTGAAGCAAATGCACTGTGATCACCTGTTCCTACCTATATCTTTGTAAATTCACTGCTCTATAAATAAACCCTCCTTGGATTATTTTAGTTTGATTCTGTCTTAAGTTTCTGATTGGGATGCTGACTGACACACTTTTAGACCCAGAAATTTTATTTTAGAAATTTATCTAAGCAAAGAATCAGAAAAGTACAAAAACATATGAGGATATTTATAGCAGCATAAAAACAAACTAAATATTCAACAATAGAGAACCGGTTTCATACATATGATGAGCCACATGATGAGATACTATGTAGTTATTAAGAATCAGGTTATAAGAGAATATTAATGATGTGGAAATTCATTTCTGAAATATTTTAAGTGAAGACATTATGTCCATTATGATTCCAATTTTGTCTACAAAAGTGACTAGAAGGAAGCACTCAAAACTATTAATAGTAATTATCTTTTAGTTGTGAGATCATATCAGGATTTTATATTTGTACTGTTTCTATATTTTCTACAATTTTCATATATTGTTTTTGTAATTAGAGCTAAATTCTGTAACCCCATGTGCATGCGCTCATGCACACACACACAGATTTGACAGTCTGACATTTAAAATGGGCTCCTTCTGGCCAAGGACATGTGCACAGCTGCTGTAGCTAGAAGCATGGAAGCTCTGTTGCATCTGTAATCAGCCGTGGTACATGCATTCCTGCTGAGCCCAGCTCCCACATTTCTATTGATCATGCTCTGTAAGTCCAGAAACCAGCTCTGGTCCATGACTGAGGGCAAGACAATTAGAACACCTTGATGGTGCCAGAGAGACTTAAGGCGGGACATGGCATGTGTGGACTTCTGGGAACCTTCAACAGAGACAATACAGCACAGTACAGAAAAACAAACAAATCCCAGACCTTGGAAAGACCTCAGCTTGAATCATGACTTGACAATCTGAACAGCTGTATGACCTTAAGCATGCTTTTAACTTTTCTAAGCTTCAGTTTTCTCAGGTATAAACTGAGGATAATATTAGGGCACAGAATACAGGCTCACTAAAATAGCAGTGAATATTAAAGAGAAAAGGGCCTCCTGAGCCTGTAAGACATTCAGAATCCCAGAGACTTGGCTCCGATGCACAGAGAAAGCTGGTGGAGAGAAGAGAAGAGATGTGATGTGAGCAAGGAAATGGTCCTTTGGCATTTTGCCAAGAGTGCCTCCTACCCAGCTGCAATCAGCACATACTGTTAAGAAGAGCTACCTGCAGTGGGTCCCAGGTCCAGACTAGAGTCATTCAGCTCCTCCTCCTCTTCCCAGAAGTACTGCGGTGGCTGCAGAATGCGGGACTCTTCACTCTCTTCGCTGGGGAAGCCTGACCCAGGGGCTCCCAGGCCAGCTCCCAGTCCCATGGCCTCACTGGGCTCCTCTGAGTCCAGCGGCTCCAGGCCAGTGGGCAACAGGAGGTCCAGCAAGGAGGTGGAGGTGAGGCCCTCTGGGCCAGGTTCATCAGACCCGGCTGCATATGCGCCCAGCGACACCCCTGCACAAACACAAAAGCCCGGTGGTTATGAGAGGCCAGAGAGGACAGGCTGCTGTGGGGTTAAGACATGTCTCCACAACAATGAACCTGAAGTGGGGTGGGGCTTTGGGGGACAGTCCTGAGACCCAGGGACTGCGAGGGGATTCTTGGATGCCATTCTCACTAAAAAAATTTTTTTAAACATATTTTTATTGATTTCAGAGAGAAAGAGAGAGGGAGAGAGAGGGAGGGAGATAGAAACATTAATGATGAGAATCACTGATCAACTGCCTCCTGCACGCTCCTACTGGGGATTGAGGCCGCAACCCGGGTATGTGCCCTGACAGGTAATCAAACTGACCACCTGGTTCACAGATTGATGCTCAACCACTGAGCAACACTGGCCGGGCACTTCAGCTTTTTTAGAAAAGTGCAAACTGATTTTAAAAATTCTTGGAATTTTTTAAAATATATTTTTATTGATTTCAGAGAAGAAGGGAGAGGGGGAATCATTGAGCTGCTGCCTCCTACATGTCCCCCACGGGGGATCGAGCCCTGACCTCCTGGTTCATAGGTCGACCCTCAACCACTGAGCCATGCCAGCCGGGCAAGAATCCTCGGAATTTTACCTTTTACAAAATAACTGGAGGATCAAACACACATTGCCTCTTCAAAATCCAAGAACTCTCTCAGAGCTGAACTGCGATGTGGTGGCAGCGCAGTCACTGCCTCTGGCCTTGGTCAGGCTCTCCAGCACAGCTTGGATCTTGAGAAAACTGTGTCTGTCCTCTTGAGGAAAGTCTGACCTGTTGACTTCCCACCTCTGGGGATAATATACTTTTTAGTCAGCGAAGCTCTTTGTGCAGAGGACTATGGTCTGAAGTCCCTGGGTCTATTCCCTACGACTTCTATGACAGGTGACTCCTCCATTCTCTGAACCCCAATCCTTTACCTGTCAAGCAGAGAAGCCACAATCTTTCTCTACTTCTTCTCCCTTCCCCAATCCTTGTCTTCCTTTCCCAACAACCTGGCAGGAATTAACAGATATTTTGATAACCTTACTGAAAGCTGTGTGTGAAAAAGGGACTCTAGTTTTTCATTCTTTCTCCAATAAACAGTTCCATGTTCTTGAAGTTATTTTTCCCTATAATTATTTTTTCTTTTTATAGACCTTGATGTTTTCAACAGCTTTGGCAATGAGTAATTATTTAGGGAATTAAGAGAGGTTACTTATTTTCAAACTTGCCCATCAAAATAGTAGCTGAGACTTATTCATTCTATGTATAAGTACTTCTGCACTTAACTAATCTGCCTTACAACTAATCTGCCTTACTTGAGACCCCGCCTGATTTAAAATTTCAGAATTATACTCTTTGTAATTTTTTTCTCTAACACCCATAATTTTCTGTTACTTCATCACTGCCAATAGAGGAAGGGAGAGAAAAAGAAGGGGCATGAAAGGATTAGAGGAACAGCCTCAAATAATAAAAACCTGACCCAAACACATTCGAAAAACAGGCAAATGAGTGAAAAAAAAAACCCACAAAACTAGGCCTTAGTAATCCCATGTCTTATCTCCCCTGCAATCTGCTCCTGATCCAGACATCCTTTTCTGATTTTCACCATCAGCCCCATCCTCACTATCCTCTTAATCAGCAGCTCTGTGGTCCAGATCTCCCTAAGCCCTTGCCAGACACCCGTCCTGGAGCCGCCCGGCAGTATCTGTTACACAGCCCTCACACCCGTGAGTGTCAGCTACAGCAGAAACTGTCTAGCCCTGTCACCCTACCACATACATACTTATACTCATGTGTGTCTGTGTGTGTCAGAGAAAAACGCTGAAGGGTTTTGTAGGGTTTCTACACAAAGGCGTGTAAGAAAGAGACATACTGCTAGACTCACACATGTAACCCATACATGGAGATAACATGGGTGTCATGAGGAATGTGTATGGGAGGGAGGAGAAGAGGAAAGAATAGAAGGGAGAAAAGTTGCCCACAGTAAGCCATGGCTAGCCATGTAAGGGTACAGGCAGTTACAGGTGGGCATGGCCAGTTCCGGTGTGGCTGTCACAAGAAGAACCGGTGAACTAATCAATTTTAATTTATTTGTTGAGTCTCGCCTTCTTCAAAGAGGATTTAAGATGTGCAAGGATGGAGGTAAGTGTGCGTGTGTGTCTGAGAGAAACACTTGTGGACACTTTTTCTGTGCACACCACGTAGGTCCTTCCCCATCCCTGACTGACCCCTGCGGAACCCAGCCTCCCTGAGACGTGCTCAGGAGCCGCCCCTTTCCCCTCCCAGACGGTCTTCTTGGGATTCTGTCACTATGGCCCATGGTAACGGCACATCTCATTGCCACCAGCAAGCAGAGGCTGCTGCTCCCCTCAGGAAGAGACCCTTCACTAGTCTCTCCTCCACTCACACACGTCACACAACGTGCCTGCCTTTGTGGGCTAACCGTATGGGAAGTGCTTACTCGCCAATGTCCCAGGCACACTGCTACATATAAGCACGCCACACCCCTGTGTGTCCACTGGAAATGGAGCCACTCCAGGCTATCTGATACAGGAGCGCGCGCACACATCCACGCACACACTCACCCCAGTTCTCTTCTGCACCAACACCAGTTACCGATCAGACCTCAATATACACTCAGGCATCTCTCCCCCTCGCTCGGTCAGCCACGTGGAGAAGCTGTTTGGCCATGTCCTGATATGACCTACTCTTGCAGACAGCCCTTCTCCCTACTCCCTACCCCCATTCTGTGTTGGTGGCCTGTCTCATAGGCTGTCACACACTTTGTGCCCCCCCCCCACCCCCCGCCCCAGCACACACCTAAATCCCAAGTCTGCCACTCCGAAGCTGTTCTCAGACTCTGTCTCTTGCTCACAGGCACATCCATTGCACACCTGCCCCCCACCCCCCGAACCTTTCATCACCCACATCCATCCCAGTGCCCTCGAGTAACTGTATGGAAACCATCTCAGAGGGTCTCTCACACCCCTGCTGTCAGCTGCGCAGGAGCTATCCAGCGCTGTCACTGTCACACACAGAGACCTGGGGCTGCCGTACCTCTTCTCTGTCAGCTCGTGACAAAGTAACTTGCCCAACACAGCCTGGGAGCCGCATTCGCCACGACACACCCCTCCTCCCGTCCAGTAACCCCACACACGCGTAAACACACCCCCACTGTCGCAGCAGCTGTCTGTCGAGGCGCGTTGGCAGCCTCCCCTCGCAGCCGCAGACACTCCCACCCCACACGCACTGTCGCGGCCCCAGGGGACCTTCGGATGCTGTCTCCCATTCCTGTGAGGCTGTCGCAGAGGCCGGCGGGCCGTTCGTCCTCCTCTCCGCCCCGGGGCCGGCCCCGAGCGCCCCCCCCCCCCCCCCCCGGCCGGCCAGCGCCGCCCGGAGCGTGCTCTGGCGCCCGCGACTCTCGGGCTCACTCGCTGATGTGTGTATGTGTGGGTGTGGCGCTCACGCGTGGAACCACACGCACCGCAGGCACACGCGGTCGCCCCACGCCCCCCACTCCCCGCGAGCGCGTGTGGCGGAAGGACGGCGCCACAGCCCCGCCAGACCGCGCTCCCGCCCCGCGCCGGTCCTTTGTTGGCGGGCGGGAGCTGTCCAGCACCGCGGCCTGCCGCCCGGCCCCGCCGCCGCCCGCCCTCCCGCCCGCCGCCGGCGCGCACTCACCCCCGGCCAGCAGCAGGAGGAGCGGCCGCAGCCACGGCGGCAGCGGGGCAGCCCGCAGCAGCCGGCCCATGGTGCAGCCGTCGCCGCCCGCAGCAGCAGCGGCGCGGCGCCTCGGCCTGCGTCAGGGGCCGAGCTCCGGCGGCGGCTGCGGTGGCGGCGGCTGCGGTGGTGGCGGCGGCTGCGGCGCGCGCCCGCCCCATTGGTCCGGGCGGCCGTCCCTCACCCTCGGCCCCGCCCAGTCGCGTGCCGCGGGCGCGCCCCCGCGGAGATGAGGAGGGGGCGCGGGTGGCCCCCTCCACCTCCTCCCCTGTGCGGATCAACCAATCAGCGCTGCCGAGGCCTGGAGGAGGCGGGGCCGCGACCGTGAGGCCTGGAATTTGGGGCCTCACACCTCGCGCAGGACCCCAGGTCGCCTGTCCAGCCCCAGTGATGGAGGTGAGCGCCAGAGCCACCCAGTCACCCATCCCCTGGAAACATTTCCTGCGCACCCAGGAGGCAGGCAGTGGTCGCCGGCATCAAATGAGATTGCTCAGAGGACTGGGGAGTGACCACTAACGCTGTCAACGTGGAGTGTTGCCAACTGTACATCACGAGGTTGCACAGCAGCTCCAAGAGGAGTGGGGTTAGGAAAGGCTTCTAGAGGCATTTGAGCAGGCGGGCCATGAAAGCCATGGTAAGAGAAAGAGGCAAAGGCCGTGGGCCAGGGGGGAGCAGAGGACCCATTTGGATCCAGTCTCATGCACATCCTTTCTTGCAACTGGCTCGGAGTCCTTCAGTGAACCTCTTCGCACCTCTGGGCCCCAGTCGCCTCATTTTTAAAGCGGGCTTTGAGTTATTAGGGCAGTGATTCTTTCTTTTTTTTTTTTTTTCACACTTATAAGAAAGTTACAGAAATAGAAGTGATCCGTAGAAGAAATGGGCTCAGGAAACAAGTTACAGCCCCAAAAGGGCGCTTGGAGCTTAGGAGAGAGAGGCAAGGAAAAGGACCTGGGGGAAGGAGGTGGGGAAAGGCGTGGGTGCACTCGGTTGAGAGAGTCGCTAGGGCAGTGTTTCTCAACTTTTAAGTGTTTCGTCCCTGTGGCAACTAAAGTTCATTCATGTGCCGTGCACCAAGTAGGGAACAAAACAGACACACCCCCATCCTCATAGTTTAGTGAAGAAGACAAGGAAAAATCAACACCACACATCTGGTCGCATGATTACAACTGTAGTGAGGTCTGTCAAGAAGGAGAGGGAGCAACGAGACAGTACAGAACAGAGGGTTTACATTTGCCTTCTCGAAGACACGTTTACGCTGGCACCTGGAAGCATGAACGGTGGGAGTTGGGTTGGGGAGAGAGCATTACAGGCAGAAGGAAAAGCACATGGACAATTCCTGAGCTAGAAGGGAGCTCAGCCTCTTTGAGGAACAGAGAACAAATGATTCCAGCCCTTTTGGAATTACAGCAATTTGAATATCTCCAGCAGTCATAATTTGTGCGACTTTAAACTTTATATATAGTATATTCAGAAAACACTTCTTTAAAATAAATTATTATATTGAAATTTTTTTTTTCAAACACCACCTTCACCCCTCTATCACTAGGCATTATAGAGTATCTCAAAGGACTCTTCCAGAACTAAAAGCTTAGGGGTGTGAACAAAAATGCGAACTAAACCTGACAAGCTCAGGGGAAGCCTGCATGATGGCCTTACAAACTCAGACCTCAAAGTAACCCCATTAGATGGTCTGCAATTAAAACTTTTAAAAATAAAAGCAGTTTATGGCGGGTAGTCATGTCCTAGGCTAGAATCTTCCCTGACAAAAGTCCATCTTTACCTTTGTTGAGCCTGTCTATTGTTTTTTTGGTTTTTTTGTTATTTACCTTTGGAATGTCAAAGTAATTTCCTCCGCCCTCATCCCCTCAAAGCACAGTCACTGCTTTGAGGGGGTGAGAGCAGAAACCACAAAACCCCTCATTGTTATTGTTATCATGTTAATTGTTGACTGCTAACTATCCTGTAGTGAGGTCTGTCAAGAAGGAGAAGGAGCAATGAGACAGTACTGAACAGAGGGTTTGCCTGTATAAAAAGAAGTATGTCTATCACTTTACTTTTTATCCAATCCCAGAGGTTGTGTGTCTGTTCCCCAACTCCCTCACCCCACACTTGGCTTTCTCCTGCCCCCCTAATCTACACCAATGGGTTTCATGTAACCCACTTACATTTCTTCGCTTCTTGTAAAATATGGTTTTTTTAAAAATATATTTTTATTGATTTTTCACAGAGAGGAAGGAAGAGGGATAGAGAGCCAGACACATCGATGAGAGAGAAACATCGATCAGCCGCCTCCTGCACACCTCCCACTGGGGATGTGCCCGAAACCAAGGTACGTGTCCTTGACCGGAACCGAACCCGGGACCCCTCAGGCCGCAGGCCGACGCCCCATCCACTGAGCCAAACCGTTTTTGGCTAAAATATGTTTTTATTGATATATTAAAGAAAGAGAAAGGGAGAGGGAGAGAGAGAGTGAAACATGGATCGCTACCTCCTGCACACCCCCTACTGGGGATGGAGTTTGCAACCCAGGCATGCCCTAACCAGGAATGGAACCTGTGACCTCTCGTGCAAGGGATGATACTCAACCAACTGAGCCATACCAGTCAGGGCTTACATCTCCTCTTTTGATTGTAATGTATAAAATAAGGTGCAGCCCTAACTGGTTTGGCTCAGTGGATAGAGCGTCCGCCTGCATACTGAAGGGACCCAGGTTCGATTCCGGTCAAGGGCATGTACCGTGGTTGTGGGCACATCCCCAGTGGGAGGTGTGCAGGAGGCAGCTGATCGATGTTTCTCTTCCATCGATGTTTCTAACTCTCTATCCCTCTCCCTTCCTCTCTGTAAAAAATCAATAAAATATATTATAAAAAAATAAAAAATAAAATAAGGTGCAGAACTGCCATTTCCCAGAGCATTTTCTCAATCTGTTTAGGTTTTGCTTCCTGGCAATTGTCCTCAGTTTTGCTCAAATAAATTTGTGGACTAATAGGGGCCACATGCTAACCTGACAAGCTCAGGGAAGGCCCGCATGGCAGCCTTGCAAACTCGAAGACCTGAAGTAATCACAAAGGATGATCTGATATTAAAACTTTTTATTTATTTATTTATTTTTTTTGAAAGCTCTTGTGTGTTCTCGATGTAAGAGGCACTGGGTGACATCATGCCCTCACCAGTGAGCACACACCGTTTCTTTTTTCTTTTTTTAATATATTTTTTTATTGATTTTTTACAGAGAGGAAGAGAGAGGGATAGAGAGTTGGAAACATCGATGACAGAGAAACATCGATCAGCTGCCTCTTGCACACCCCCTACTGGGGATGTGCCCGCAACCAAGGTACATGCCCTTGACCGGAATCGAACCTAGGACCCTTGAGTCCGCAAGCCGATGCTCTATCCACTGAGCCAAACCGGTTTCGGCAAGATATTAAAACTTTTTAACTAAAAGCTTACGATGGGTGGTCATGTCCTAAACTGGCATCTTCCTCTTTACCTTAACTGAGCTGTCTTTTTCCTTTTTCTGGACCCCCTCAAAGCACAGGCACCACTCTGTGGAGACCACACATCCCCTCATTGTTATTGAGTTAATTGTTGACTGTTAACTATCCCATATCCACCTATGTAAAAGATATATGCTCCTATCATTTTATTTTTCTTCCAGTCCCAGAGGTTTCCCCGCTTTGCTTTCTCTCACCTCCCTAATCTTCACCAATTGGTTTCATGTAGCCCACTGCATCTGCTCTTTTGATTGTTATGTATAAACCTACCATTCTCTGGAGCATTATCTTACTCCATGGAGATTTTGCTTCCCGGCAATTGTAGACAGTTTGGCTCAAATAAACTCATAAAAATTCTCTACAGGTTTGAATGTTTTACATTGACAGGAGAAATAGGAGTTGGGGTGGAGGGTGATAGAGTGGAAATGGCTCTTAAAGGAAAGAACATGAACAAAAGGTAGCTCAGTATGATAGTACTTGCCATATTGAATTTAGGAGATGATCATTTCATGATTAGGATGAAGCAGAAGAAAAGGTTAAAAAGAGAGATGACTTGCCCTAGCTGGTTTGGTTCAGCTGCAGACAGAAGGGTCCTGAGTTTGATTCCGGTCAAGAGCACATGGGGGGTTGCGGGCTTGATCCCCAGTGTGGGGCGTGCTGGAGGCAGCTGATCAATGATTCTCTATCATCATTGATGTTTCCATCTCTCTCCCCCTCTTTCTTCCTCTCTGAAATCAATAAGAATATATTAAAAAATACTACTGACCAATAAAATATTTAAAAGAAGAGAGATGACTTACTAGCTAAATAGTTTACTGAATTTTTGATTAATTCATATAAAGTAGTAGGCCCTTATAAATGAAGCAGTGAAACACAAAGGAAAAGTGACATGTCTAAGAACGTAATGAAAAGCAATAAGTAAAATTAGAAATTTTAGGTAAAGATATTCTTACTTAATTTATAGAACTACATCATTTCATTTAGCCTGTGGTCAATTTAAACTCCACAGCCCTTTTTGTTCAATAGACATTGTGGGTTCTAGAAAGGTAGGTGAGGACCTGATAGTAAAGGATCTTGAAGGTCATGATGAGCAGTTTAGACTTTATTCTCCAGAAATTCATTTCTTATATAAGAATCACGGCATGGTTAGGGCTATATGTAGACAGACAATTCTGAGAGCAATAGGGAGTAAGGACTAGAAATAGAAGAAAGAGAAAAATGGCCAGTGACGAGATTGCTGCAGGAGTCCCAGTAGCAGATGGTAGAAGTCTGACTCGGGGCTAGCACAGCAGTTTTGAGAAGACACCCCAGAGACAGGTCTAATATGTTTCAGAGAATGACTGAATTGAGTCCTGTTGACTGTGGTTTTTGTGCTATTCTCTATGCAAATACCAATTAGACAAGACCTAGTTTATAACAGTTTACACAAAAAAGCCCACAAATAGGCAATGACTATAGAGTATAAAGCAATTTTGGACTTAAAAAGAGGACAGTGTCCAGAACAAGGGAGTTAATGGTCCTGCTATTCTGAACTGTTTGATCTTTGTCAACATTACGCTTTTACAGTAACCCCCCCTCCCCCATTTGATTGTTTATTGAAGGACCAAGTAACAGAGGAGGAATCCAGGAAGATATCATTAAAAACCAACTGTGAAAGCTGGGAGTACCTGGCTTGATAGAGAGAACACTAGGATGCATCTCGACCCATCCTCTCTCTCCTTCTTTCCTCTGTTGCAATGAAGGAAGCACCTCTTTATCACAGGCCAGTTTCCTCCACTTGGCACTCATCATTGCATTGTTTGTCTCCTTTCAAGGACTTCCATTTAAAAGTATCTCTTTTCTGACAGTGTCTGTGTCTCTCTCTTTTCTGGGCTGCTCTCATTAGGTATAAACATGATCTGGAATCTCTCACCTTAAAAAAATGCTGGGGGAGATGAGATCATGCTGCTGATACACTGAGTCCATGTACCTACTTTCCCCTCCAGCTCTTGACCTTCCAGCTCTTGACCCTAGAAATTATAGAAATATACATTTATACATCAGTCCAAAATAGCACTGGAGGAGAGAAACCAAGATGGCGGCATAAGGTAAACACCTAATTGTTGCCTGCCACAACAATTTTGAAACTACAACTGGAAAACAGAGCGCACACCGTCCAGAACCACCGGAAAGCTGGCAGAGTGGAAAACCTACAACTAGAGAAAAAAGAGAGGGGGACGCTGAGCCTCAGGATCTGTGGAGGTGCGGAGATCTGTGAGCGCGGAAAGGGCAGGCGGCTGAATACGCGGCAGGCTTGCTCACAGCACGCGGAGAGGGAGGGCAGCAGACGCTGCGTGGCTAGCTTTCTCGTTTGGGAGAAAAACAAAACCTCCGGTCTGCACTGAAATCCAGCTGCGGTCGGGGAGAAACTGGTCTATTGAGGCAGCGGGAGAGGCTCGAAAGCTGCCTTCTCTCAGAGACGCGTAGCCATTAATTCGGGCACGGAGAAACCGCCCCTCTTAGGGCAGAGCAGACGGGAAACCAAAGCTTGTCTGCGCCACCCTGAGACTCCGCCCCATCCAAGCTGAGCACAGAAGCTCTCCCAGCGGAGACACTGCTGATCCTCACAGCCAACTGGCTTGGAGATCAACTCCCACCAGTGATACCAACAATCCCAACCACTCTGAACTCCAGTTTCTGGGGACACGCGGGGGACCCAGACGCCTACGGGACTCTCGGCCATCAGTTGGAGAGTGAGAGTGACTTTTCTGTCGGTGTGGACGACACCAGATTTCAACCACTCTCATAAGGGACACATTCAAGAGGCAGACTTAGTGAGCACCAAAGCCCTACTGTGTCTCCAGCACAGCAATTCTTCCGTTATAAACACAGCAGGCCCTCACAACCAATTGGACCGGAGTTCAATTCCTCCCAGTGTACCAACAGCAATCAGGGCTTTTAACTACACCAAGACTTTCTTTCTTTTTTTTTTTTTTTAATATATTTTATTGATTTTTCACAGAGAGAAAGGGAGAGGGATAAGAGAGCTAGAAACATCGATGAGAGAGATACATCGACCAGCTGCCTCCTGCACACCCCCCACCAGGGATGTGCCCGCAACCAATGTACATGCCCTTGACCGGAATCGAACCTGGGACCTTTCAGTCCACAGACCGACGCTCTATCCACTGAGCCAAACCGGTTTCAGCACACCAAGACTTTCCACTCAGCCCACAAAGGGGAGTACCAAGAGCGACCACCTAGGGTGATTGGGAAAGCTGAGCTACCGGCCCCTATAGGTCACCGACCACACAAAGCCACTCCATCAACAGAGGGAGGCAGCCAAAATGTGGAGACATCGAAGTATGTCACAAGTAGGAGAGATAGATGAAAGCAAACTAATGGACGACACAGTGTTCAGAACCATATTTATAAGGTTACTCAAGAATCTTCTAAAAACTGCTGAGAAACTTGAAGAGACCTTCAAGGACCTAAATGAGAATACCAAAAAAAATGGAAAAGGACCAGTTAGAAATTATGCATACACTGTCTGAAATAAAGAATATACAGAGTAGACCACCGCACCCAAAGAGTCAAACCAAAGATCTGGAATATGAGGAAGAAAAAGACACCCAACCAGAGAGGCGGAAAGAAAGAAGAAGTGTGAGGATAGCATAAGGAGCCTCCGGGATGGCTTTAAGCGTACTAATATCCGAATTTTTGGGGTGCCAGAAGAGAGAGAGCAAGATACTGAAAACCTATTTGAAGAAATAATGACAGAAAACTTCCCCCACCTGGTGAAAAAAATAGACTTACAGGTTCAGGAAGCGCACAGAACCCCAAACAAGAGGAATCCAAAGAGGACCACACCAAGACACATCATAATTAAAATGCCAACGGCAAAAGACAAAGAGAGAATCTTACAAGCAGCAAGAGAAAAACAGTTAGTTACCTACAAGGGAGCACCCATACGACTGTCAGCTGATTTCTCAACAGAAACTATGCAGGCCAGACGGGAATGGCAAGAAATATTCAAAGTGATGAATAGCAAGAACCTACAACGAAGACTACTCTACCCAGCAAAGTTATCATTCAGAATTGAAGGGCAGATAAAGAGCTTCACAGATAAGAAAAAGCTAAAGGAGTTCATCACCACCAAACCAGTATTATATGAAATGCTGAAAGGTATTCTTTAAAAAGAGGAAAAAGAAGAAAAAAGTAAAGATAAAAATTATGAACAACAAATACCTATCTATCAACAAGTGATTCTAAAAATCAAGTGAATTAAAAATCTGAGGAACAGAATAAACTGGTGAACATAATAGAATCAGAGGCATAGAATGGGAGTGGATTAATAATTCTCAGGGGGAAAGGGGTGTCTGTGTGGGGGGTATGGGAAGAGACTGGACAAAAATCATACACCTATGGATAAGGACAACTGGGGGGAGGGAACCGGGTGATGGGGAGATATGGGGGGAAAAAAGGAGAAACAATTGTAATAATCTGAATAATAAAGATTTATTAAAAAAAAAAAAAAGCAAAATAGCACTGGAAAACAAGATGGGATCAATTGGTGAATCTAAAATGATGAGGAATCACTTGAAGGAAAAAAAAAGCAAATAAGATTAAATTGATGGAGAAACCACAGTCAAAATGCATGCCATTCTAAATAGGTCTTAGGTTAAAAAGTAAATCACAATATAAATTTTAGTGTATTTAGAAATGAATGACAACATGAGACTATTGCATATCAAAATCCATGGAATGCAGCCAACAATTCACAGAGATATTTTATAACCACAAATAATTTTTTAGGGTAAAAAGACAGATTAAAAGTAAGTGAACTAAGCATTCAATTTAAGAAGCTTTAAAACGCATACACATCAATGAATTTCTATTGCTGTTAAAATAACAATAAAACCTGGTAAAACCAATTAATAAAAGCCTGTTATTTGAAAAGGTGAACAAAGAAGTCAAACCTTTAGTATCAAGATAAAAAAGAGAAGATGTAAAAAAAAAAAAATACCATTAGGAATGAAAAAGGAAACAAAACTACAAATAAGATTTTTAAATTATAAGCTAAATTTGACATATAATTTATTAATAAAATTTAAAATCTCATTGAAATTAATACTTTTAAAGAAAACAAAATACTGAAATTTATTAACGTAGTAGAAAAGCTAAACCAACCAATAACAATGGGACAATTAAAAGACAGCAGAGAATCTACCCTTAAAAAGACATAAGGCCCATTTGAAATGAGTGTATTCTACAAACCTTGAACATAACTCTTCCAGAAAAAAATTAGAAAGCCCCCTAATTTACTTTATGAGGCTAATATAACCCTGATACAAAAAAACCACCACCACAAAGCAAAACAAACAAACAGAAAAAAACTAAGAATAACATAACTAGAAAAAACCCTAAGTCAGTCTTACTGGACACAGATGCAACTTTTATAGAGAACACATGAGCAAGTTTATTATAGCCATATGTTAAAAATATTGACATATCCTGATTAAGTAGGGCTCATCCTGGGAATTAAAAAATGGTTTAGTATTAGAAAAAGCCACTAATTTCATTATCTGCATTAAGAGAGCCAATTAAAAAAAAATTTAGGAGAGGCTCCCCCCAAAATCGGCATGCAAGGAAACTTAGTATTTATTTCTGTTAAAAGTAATAAAAACTTTAGAAGCAAACAAGAAGTAGAAAGAAATTTACTAATTTTAAAAAGGCTGTTTCCCAGAAACCTACAGTGGTCATCAGAACTAATGAAGAAATATGAAAAGCATTCCCATTTAAGTGAGGGACAAGGAAAGGATAATCATCCTCCTGGCCGCGGCTGTCGTGAGTGACAGTACAGTCTTGGGATCTAAGCAGCTTCGAAGCTGGAGACCAGTCACCTGGGGCACCTTCCACTCTCTGGGAGCAGAGAATGCAGTGAGATGGTGCCGTGTGAGCCCACCTGCTGTATCTGTGGGTGACAGGCAGGGACTGCAGGTGCCCTTTGAGGCATTGGTGCGAGATGCGGGGCCCCAGGGCAGCAACTGTGATCCTCAGGGGTCAATGGGGGACATATGTAATACTGTCAACAACAAAGCTTAAAAAAAAAACCAAAGCACGTGGAGCAGCGCTGAAGCAGCTGGCCTGTAGCCACTGATGGTAACATGAACGAGAAATAAATGTTTGTTGTAGTAATAAAAAGATTTTTTTTAAACTTTTGTGCTTCAGAGTGTTACCAGACGGAACCGAGTTTAATTATTCAGCAGTTGCCAGCCAAAAGACAACTTCAAGATGACTTTACAAGAAGGAACAAATCTTATTATGAGCCAGCAATCAAGGACAGACACATCGGGGGTCACTTTCCAAAAACAGTGTGTCCTCAAACAAAGGATCGATTTGTCTTTATTCAGGGAAATCATGCATAAACATTAAGGTGAGCTACATCATCTATACATAGTTAGGAAACATGCCCATAAATACATGGAGTGCTCAAAAATGGCGGAAAATCTCAGGCCCAGGCAGGAGATTTTAGTATTATAATGAGAAAAGTTTGAGGAGGTCACTAGAGGGTCTTTGAAGCCGCTTGAAACTGGCCTTGGGCAGTTTTAGGCAGATCAACTCCTGTCGCTGCAAAACATCCTGGGCTTGTTCCTAAAAAACAGCTCTGGCAACCACCTATGTCAGGGATGGCACAGGCTGGAAAGGAAGCTTAATCAAGTTTCAGCCTTCCTGTTAAACTCTTAGCAAATTACAGGATATGATTACATAAACCTTATAAAATTTAGGATGATTTAAGAGGGTTTACAGGTTAATCTAAGCAAAATTATTAATTCTAAATAGAAGTTAGTCTATGCTAGACTACCAAGTAAGATATATATATATATATATATATATATAGATATATATATATATACACATACACACTGAGTGCCAGATTATTATGATCTCTGAACGCATAATAATCTGGCCACTCAGTGTATCTGTATCTCAAATGGGTACCAAAAGTTCATTTTAGACTTTTGCTGGAGATCAACCACCTATTTGCCCTGAGCTTTCTATCAGCCAGTGCAAAGGGGAAAACTGATCAGGTGCACGATTTATAGTATCTTTGATATCAAATAAATGAGGTACTCAAGGGAAGTACACTGAGTGGCCAGATTATTATGTATTCAGAGATCATAATAATCTGGCCACTCAGCAGTGTGTATATATAAATGGTGGGTTACTGGGCAGATGACTATATATATATATATATATATAGTTACAAACGGACTCTACCAAGAGAGTGAAGACAATCCTCAGGATGGGAAACAATATTTGGAAACTATAAATCTGTCAAAGGATTTGTGTCTAGAATAATATATAAAGAACTCTTAATAACTCAATAATAAAAAGATGACTGAGCCCTAGCTGGTTTGGCTCAGTGGATAGAGCCTGCGGATAAAGGGTCCCAGGTTCAATTCTGGTCAAGCGCACATGCCCAGGTTGTGGGCTCGATCCCCAGTGGGGGGTGTGTAGGAGGCAGCCAATCAAAGATTCTCTCTCATCATTGATGTTTCTATATCTCTCTCCCTTTCCCTTCCACTCTGAAGTAAATAAAAGTATTAAAAAAAAAAAAGATGACTGAATTTTTAAAAATGGACAAAAATCTGAAGATATTTCTCCAAGAAGATACACAGATAATCAACACACAAATGAAAGAAATACACATCAAGATCACAATGAGAAACCACTTCACATTAAGATGGCTAAAATAAAAAAGAGCCCTGGCCCATATTTGCTAAGTGGGTAGTGTCAGCCCACAGACCAAAGTATCGCAGGGTCGATACCTGGTCAAGGGCACGTATCTTTTGTTGCAAGTTCCGTCCCTGACCCCAGTCGGGTGCGTGCGGGAGACAACCAATCAATGTGTCTCATCAATGTTTCTCCCTCTTTCTTTCTCTCTTCCTCTCTCTAAAATAAATAAGCTTAAAATGATATAATATGTAAATTATAGCCCAATAAACCTGATATTAAAGAAAACAAGAATACACAAGCATAACTTTTATGTTATTTTTAACATACTTAACACATATACATAAACAGTATGTGGTATCGTTATATTTTAAAATTTTAAATATTTGACACATCTTTGGCATTTTATTTTTTCACTCAA
Organism: Eptesicus fuscus; assembly: GCF_027574615.1. NCBI lineage: Eukaryota > Metazoa > Chordata > Mammalia > Chiroptera > Vespertilionidae > Eptesicus > Eptesicus fuscus. The sequence goes on along the minus strand of NC_072484.1, from coordinate 65,052,638 downwards.
AATTATCTTCCAAGTTAATCTATTAATAAACTTTTATTGCCCTAACCGGTTTGGCTCAGTGGATAGAGCATCGGCCTGTGGACCAAAAGGTCCCAGGTTCGATTCTGGTCAAGGGCATGTACCTTGGTTGCGGGCACATCCCCAGTAGGAGGTGTGCAGGAGGCAGCTGATTGGTGTTTTGTTTCTCTTTCATCAATGTTTCTAACTCTCTATCCTTCTCCCTTCTTCTCTGTAAAAAAATCAATAAATTATATATTTAAAAAAACACCTTGCCAAAACCGGTTTGGCTCGGTGGATAGAGCGTCGGCCTGTGGACTGAAAGGTCCCAGGTTCGATTCCGGTCAAGGGCATGTACATTGGTTGCGGGCACATCCCCAGTAGGGGGATGTGCAGGAGGCAGCTGATCGGTGTTTCTCTTTCATCAATGTTTCTAACTCTCTATCCCTCTCCCTTCTTCTCTGTAAGAAAATCAATAAAATATATATTTAAAAAAACACCTTGTATTGCATGAATAAAAAATTCAATTGTTCAATCCTAAAGTAAATACCAAAAGATTTCCCTTGATCTGTATACCTTGCCAGCTGTCCTATTTCACTTCAGAACCAAACTTTTCAAGAGTTTTTAAATATAAAATTTCTACTTTCTAACTTCCCCTTTATTCTACTCACACTGCATTGAAACTGCTCATCAGTTATCACCAATCTCCACAGTACCACAAATACCATGTTTCACCTTGAGATGCACATTTAAAATAATTTTCCAACATCTCTACAATAGGATGTCTTATGGTGGATGACATCTAATCATTCTAAATGTTAGCATTTTTGCCTTAGTTGCACATAAAATAATGGTGATTCTTATACTAGGTGGCATCTTATATTCAGTGAAACAGAGTACAATGGACAGGTTTGTTATTTTCTGATCTTTCAGCTACATTGGCCCAAACTGACCTCAATCTCCTTGAATTCTTTTCTTCTGGCTTCCATAAACACCCTCTCCCCTAGTTTTCCTCCCACCTTCTGCCCATTCCTAAGTGTCCTTTGCTGGTTCAAATGGTGGACACGCAAGTTTCCTTCAGCAATCATTTCTCTCTGTGACAGGTGCCAGTGGGTTATAGCTCATGCCCAAACTTCTCAGCAATCCAAACTCAAATCTGTCTTTAAAGCTCACATTTCTACTTGAATATCTGAAAGGCATTTCTAGCCAACATGTCTAAAATGAAACTCCTGGTTATCCCTACTAAACCTCAATCTGTTTCTCAAGCTAGAAACTGATCATCCATGGTTTCTTCTTTTCTCCCACTTCTCATTCATCACTAACTCGTCTAATCTTCCTGCAGAATACATCTAAAGTATGTCCAGTTTCCCCAACTCGAGTCCAGACCACCGCCATCTCTAGACTACACACAGACTCTTCCTCTTTTTTCTCGTCAGTACAAGTTACAGTAACCAGATGGGATCATCTATTAAATACGTTGGACCATGTTCCTTTCCTGCTTACAACCTTCAAGAACTGTCTACTACAGTCAGATGCGAGGCCTTGTTAGGCCTGTGTGATATTATCATAGAATCAGAAATGTGTATTTGGTTTTTGTCTCAGCTCCTTGTCAGAACTCCTAACACCCTTGTAATTTCCTAAGTGATAAGAACCATAGAAACATCGTTTGCTGTAACATTTGGGTTTTATCATGGTTCCTGAACCAGCTGTGGAGTAGTAATGGTGATGTGTTTTGTTATTCATAACCCCTTTCAACCACACCTGAGTTTACGTTAAGGAGGCGACTTTAGGAAAGCCCCTAAGGATGGGGCCTGGTTGCCAGGGGAACCAACCTGGTGATTGGAGGGTTGGAGCTTTTAGCCTCAGCCCCTGACCTCTGGGGGGGAGAGAGGGTTTGGAGGTTGAGCTCATCACTAACGGCCAATGATTTAATTATCACGTCTACCTAATGAAGACTCATAAACAGCCCTAACTAAAGGGCTTTGGAGAGCTTCTGGGTGGGTGGACAAGAACACATCCATGTTCAGGGAGGGTAGCGCATCTCACACTCTCTAGGTGAGGCAGGATAGTAAGAAGTTAGGAACATTCGTTGGCAAGTGGAATGGGGAAACAGCGGATTCAAACTGGCCCGTCAGCACCCTGACTCGCCTTCTCCTTCTCCCTGGCATGACCACTCCCTTAAGCATTAAGCTCTCAGGACAATGAGGTTCTGGTCCATATCAAATAACCAGGAACAAAGCCTTGGGTCTGTGCTGGCCAGGTGGCTCAGTGGGTTGGAGCATTTTCCCGTGCACCCAGAGGTTTCAGATTTAATTCCTGGTCAGGGCACATACCTAGGTTGCAGGTTTGATCCTCGGTAAGGAGGCAACTGGTTGATGTTACTCTATCACATTGATGTTTCTTTCTCTCTCTAAAAATCAATAAAAACATATCCTTGGGTGAGGATTACAAAAAAAAGCCTCTGGTCTATTGACCAGAGACAGTTTTGGTCAAACTAGAGACAACATCTAGGCTCAGTTGTGTTTCAGCCTAGGCTATTATATGAAGACAGAATTGAGACCAACAGATAAAAGTATTTAGATTTTATTAAAAATTTAAACCACAGAAACAGAAATTAAATGTACAAACAACGAGAAAACGGGGAAATGATTAGGTAGTAGAAAATTATTAACACAGCAAGGGTAAGCCGTATGAGCAGTGGTCCTCCTTAGCATATCAACCCCTCTGACCCTTTCTCCTGCAGGAAACCAAGCTGTGTCATCACAGAGGGTCGAGGGGTTGGGGCATTTTCCTACCCACACGATTTCTCCACTCATAGAAGCCTATCCACTCACAGAAGCCTAGGTGTGCAGGACGAAGTTCAGAGGAACACTACCTCTACCTTAAACTTGCTCTTTAGCCAAAGTGGCCAAAGCAGCCAGGATACAGAACTCAAGCCAAGAAGGCAATAGTTCTCGTAAAACCCTTATATGCTTAGTCACCTAAAAGGCTGTATCTTAAACACACTAGACTCGATCCAGAATGAAGTGGAGGCAGACCTCCCATAAATGGTGGATTACTGGGCAGTTGAAAAGAAATACTGGCAAAGCATGCCCACCCAAGATGGTGAGAGAAGCAGAAAAGGAGCCTAAGAAATAAACAGCAACATTCCCAGCCACAACCCAAGCCCAGCAGCCTGGGGAAGCCAGATAGTTCAGCTGCCAGACCTGGCCCCACCACACTGTGTCCCCCCACCCGCAGTTGGGTTTTGTATCCTTAAAGCATGGGGTGCAGTGAGCATGGAAAGACTTCCCAGCCAGAATGAGGAAGCTGCTGTGGAGGCTCAGAACTGTTGGAGAATTATCTTCTGCTTCACGTCATGGCTGAATTTGTTCATCCGAAAGAGCTCACTGTCATAAAAGGCAGAGAGGTTGTGGATGTTGATCTGACGGGCCTAAAAGGAGAAAAAGTCAAGTGAGGCGTGGGAATGGATTCCAGAATGCCCACGTCCACGTAGCCTTGGGTTCAGTTCACTTTCTAAGGTCTGTTCATCGCAGGCTGGGCAGGGCTCCCATCTCCATTATAGGGAAAGTCAACCAGGGCAGAGGCTGGCTGTGTCAGGGTCTGGAGCTAGACACAGGCTTGCCATCTTAGCTCTGTCAACTGCCTGTGGGCTCAGGAGAGCTACTCAGTACCCTGTGATGTCTCCTCTGTGGGATGAGATAACAGTAACAGGACTTACCTCTTTAGGCTGCTGTCAAGATTATAAATGTATGGAACAGTACTCAGCACATTACAAACACCCAATAAATGGCTTTCATCCGAGGCCCACCCACTCACTGACAGAGCAAGGACCTTCTGTCCCCAAAGATGACTGACAGCTTCCCAGCTAGCCAACCCTGCCCTCCCCTCCCATCTGCGCCCATACCTTGTCCACCAAGTCCTTCTCAGGCACTTCAATAGTGTCCTGCTGGGCCCCAAAGCGGTTGCGTTGATAAGTCACCTGCTCTGCCACTAACTGCTTGAGTATGAAGAGCAACAGCTCATTGTTATCACGCCGGAATGAAAGGTAGCGGGCAAAGGTCTGCATGAGACAAGAGCAAAAAAAAATCACCATCTCCCCCTACCAGGAAACTCAGGACTAAAGGATGTGGTCATCCCACTCCCACCATGCTCCTTCACCACCAGCAAGAGCAGCCAGGGACTTCTGCTGCCAGGCAGCACAGCAAAGCCAGTGCCAGGCCAGTGTCTCGAGATGCCCATGTAGCCTCCCTCCTGTGCTAAGCTGACCCTTAGCTCCTAAGGAACCCCACCTCAGTGCACACCCACCTTCCGCATGCTGCGCATGACACTGAACTTCTGCGTGTCGATGAAGCTTTCTAGCATCACACGGATGGCCATGTTGACGTCATCCTCGATCACATAGTCCCGCAGGTGGATGCGCGCGTGGGCCTCTGCCATGCGGATCATGGACTCGATGTGTCGCACTGTGATGGGGATGCTGCCTGTCGCCTGGAGAGGAGGATAGCATCAGATCTTCTCAGGCAGAAGAGAGGCCAGGGGAACAACAGTGGCAATGCTAAAAGCCCAAACCCAGAGAGCACATCTAATCACCCTAGGGCAGAAGTGCTTGAGCCAGCAGGTGAGCTCACTTTCTATTCCTTCTTGAAGTGTGGTGGTGCCCAGGGGATGCCTATGCTATGGCCTGCCACTATCACACCTGCATATTCTGCCCCCAACCGTTCACTTATATGCATCCCAGCTGTCCTTGCTACTGTCATGTACAACCTAGAGAAAATAGGCTGTTGTTTCTATGAAAACTAAGTTGAATGCTCTGAGACGACTTGATAAAAAGGTTAAAAAAAAAAAAAGAAAAAACGTTGTGGTCTTGATTAGGTGTGTGAGAAGGACCAGTCTATAAGAATTCTGTATTCCAAATGCTTGCATGCTGCCTTTAAAGCCTCATCCTACTATATATAAGAGAACCAAAACCAGTTCAGAGCACCTGATGATTTGGCTAAGATTTATACAAAGTCAACATGGGACTTAATCAGTGGCCATCAAAAGACCTTGGTCCTATACCCACAGAGACAAACGTACGCACACATTAAGTGCCATCTAAGACAAAACACTTCAGGTATAAGGTATGTAAGTTTCCTTTATAAGGCCTTCCTGCTTTAGTACTTTTTGGATTAACCGACTACAAGGATGAGAAAGCTGCTGCCTATTTCCTGCCCCACCCGACCCCAGCCTGCCCTCTGGCTCCCAGGGCCCGCACCATGGACTCTTTCCTCAGGTCGCTGTACATCTTGGCCACCTTATCCTGGTCCATCTGATTGAGCTTCGGGTGGACCTTCTCCTTGGCATAGATGATGTACTTCTTCAGGACATCCTGCGGCAGAGGCTCCACGCCGAATGTGTTGGGCATGGTGGGTTCTGGGGTGCTGCCCAGCCTCTCCTCCTCCTTGTTACTAGGGTGGTGTCTGACGTGGCTGCCGACCACGAAACGGGCCAGCATCTCATCCTACGACAAGATGGAAGAGGGCAGGTCGCAGGGAGAGTCTCGTAGCCTGGCTGGGAGAAGTCAGCTAGCTGGAAGAAGTGCAGGCTGATATGCTTCAGAAGAATGTTCTCTCAACACTTATATCCCAAGCCTATTTATGTGCTAGGCAGCTCCAGGTACCCGGGTCCATTAGTAAATGTGACCGAGCTCTCAGGGAGCTAACCTCCCAGGGAGGGTAGAAAAGGCACAGTTTTTAAATTAATTACAGAAAGTAACATGTGCTAAGAAGAGAAGTAAAAAGGCAACGAGTGAGGGCCTGAGGAGACTTCTCCAGGTGAGGTTGCTAGAATACCTCTGTCATTTGACAGTCCCAGAAAAGAGCATTCCAGGAAGGAAAAAGAGCAAGTTGGAAGCTCTGGCATCTTTAAGGTGTGGATCAAGGGAGGAAAGGAAGGAGAAGAGATAAGTGCAGAGATCTCTTAGGCTGGCAGCCACAGCAAGGATGGTGGATTCTCTGATAGTTACAGGGAAAGCTGCTAGCAGGTTCTTAAGAAGGAAAGGCATGACCTGACTTAAAAGACAGGCTGGCTTCTAACTGGAGGCCTAAATTGGGCATGAGTGGAAGCCAGATTAGCCATCGGACACCACAGCACTTCAATCAGAGCAAGAAAAGCGGCCAGTGAACTCAGGCAGTGGGAACAATAGAACTTGGTGGCAGACTGCGGACTGTGTTGGGTGGACAGCTGGGAGGGGGACCAGTGAAGGAAAGAAATCAAGGTTGACTTCTGGACATGAGAACAAGAGTGGAAAACACACCAAGGTCCATGTGGCGCCCCCTTTCCTCATGCCTGGCATGCCCATAGGCCCCAAGCCTCATGGAGGTTCCTAGAACTTCCTGCATGGAACCTGGGACAGGTGGCTGCGTACCTGGACTGGGTCCACTGTGTCCCTCACCACACACAGGATGTCGAAGCGGGAAATGATAGGCTCCGTGAGGTCCACGTTTTCTGAGAAGGTCAATGAGGGGTCATAGCGGCCTCCTGTAACACAAAGGAAGCTATCAGGACTCATGCTCCCGCACATTCTCTCTTCTTGAGCCATAGAAAGTTCTCTCCAACCCCAAGTTGCTTCAGTGACAGAGGGGAAGGGCACTTTGGCAGAGGAACTAGAAGAGGGTGGAGATTCAGCGCCTGCTGTCTGAGATGGTCTGGACAAGAGACAGAAGAGGCTTTCCCCGAGCAACAGCCTGAAATAGCCTCGAGACAGAAAGCATACCTATCTCCTGGTAGGAACAGCCAACCAGACAGGCGAGGGTGCCCAGGCTCTCTAAGCACTTGCTGGCTGGGTTTAGCAACCACTCCACCCACACTTAGACAATGACCTAGATTCTTCTCTCAGGTGTTCTAAGAATGGTCATGGGTGGTTCTGAGAACATGGCTCAACAAAAACGCAGGCACATCACTTCCCGCTCTGGCAGGCCATGCAAGAAAGAATCGCCTTTTGTTGCCTAATTCCTAACTCAGATCTGGGACTGAAGGAGGGGTGCTGTGGGTTCCTGATTCCCCAAGGCAGGGTCTCTCTGGGTCTTGTCCCCTTTAGCAGGCCCGAGCCCTGCCAGCTAGTGTGCCTGATGTACCTATGGGGTTGGCAGCGGCAATGACGGTGCAGCGAGCCTGTAGTGAGGTAACGATGCCAGCCTTCGAGATGGAGATACTCTGCTGTTCCATGGCTTCATGAATGCTGGTTCTGTCCTGGTCATTCATCTGCAAGAGTCAAATGCACGATTCTCCATGATATGCCTCATTAACACTTATCCTCCACTGTGGGCTAAGCCAACATACTCTGAATCCATCACCCACAAGGTCCAGACCCACCTTGTCAAATTCATCGATGAGACATACTCCTCGGTCAGCAAGAACCAGGGCTCCAGCTTCTAAGGTCCACTCCCTGCTGACGGGGTGCCGCTGGACATATGCTGTGAGGCCAACAGCTGAAGCCCCCTGGCCGGTGGTGAAGATGGCACGGCTAGACACTTTCTCAACATATTTGAGGAACTGAGACTTGGCTGTGCCAGGATCTCCGCACAAGAGCACATTGATGTCACCTCGCACCTTGTGCTTGCCCCCTGCAGGCAAGGATGGGAGGAGAGGGAGTGGAGATGAAAGGAAGGTAAGGGGTATAGGGCTTAGCTCCAGTTTCTTAGCCTATTATGAATGGCAAAGGAATATACTCTCCAGAAAGGGATGCAATACCCTAGGATCAGAAATCCCACTACTGAGCAATGAACCCAGAAAAATGGGTACATAGGAGGTGTATATAAATAACACCTTTGTAAATGTAAAAAACTGGAAGCAACTTAAATGTTCTCCAACTAGAAAGATAACCAAATACATTCTGCTATATGGACCATGATTTAATTTAAATTACAGACAGTAATTTAAAAGAATGAACTTGCTCAGTATGCACTAATACCAAAAGATAACAAAGACGTGTTTCTTGAGTGAGAAAAAGTAAGATGGATACTTTATGCACATTCACTTATACACACATACAGGGACTGTAAAGAGAAACATGCATTTTTGTGTGAAATCCTGTGTTTTCTAAGTACGTGTGTTAAACCTATGAATAGCCACACAAAGGTCTGGGAATGCACAAACCACAAAGACCAGAAGAGTGACCTACAGGGAGGGAACTAGGATTAAAAAGGGTGGTTACCCTGACTGGTTTGGCTCAGTGGACAGAGCGTCAGCCTGCGGACTGAAAGGTCCCAGGTTCGATTCTGGTCAAGGGCATGTACCTTGGTTGCAGGCACATCCCCAGTAGGGGGTGTGTGCAGGAGGCAGCTGATTCTGGTCAAGGCCATGTACCTTGGTTGCAGGCACATCCCCAGTAGGGGGTTTGCAAGAGGCAGCTAATTGATGTTTCTCTCTCATCGATGTTTCTGACTCTCTATCCCTCTCCCTTCTTCTCTGTGAAAAATCAATTAAAAAAAATATATATTTTTTTAAAAATGGTGGTTGACAGTGACTTTGGCTTTTCTCTAACTTCTAATTATTTAAGAGGATGTAATATAAGTGAAAATTCATGTATTTTTAAGTTGAAACAACTTTTTAAAAGATAAAGTTTAAAAATAGGAGTGAAGCAAAGATGAATTTACTCATCACAAAAGGAAGGCAATGGTAGAGCTAGGGACACAGTGATGCCCAAGATGCCATGCCATGGGCTATGTTTTCCCTGTGATGACTGAGCCACACATGGTCTGGCCACCTCTTAGCAGGCTTTAAATAGAGTCCTGCCTTGTCTGGTATCTAGAATCTGGCTCCTACTGAATTCCCCGCAGAGGCTGCTCACCTGGGTTTTTGGGCTCCCCTCCAAACAGAGCCAGCGCCAGGCCTCTCTTGATGTCTTCGTGCCCGTAGATGGAGGGAGCAATACTGGCAAAGATCTGAAGAAGGAAGGGAGAGCGCCATGGGAATAGGACCTCTGCTCTTGAGTCTGGGCAGATAACCACCCTGTTCCATCTTAGGGGATGGAGCAGCCCAGCCCGAAAGCACCCACACTACACCTGCTTCGATTCCACCAGGTCTGGCCTTAAGCCCGACCTTACGACTATGGGCCTTGCCACTGGTGGGCTCTTTCTGAGAATCACAGAATTTAATGCATAAAAGAACTTTGGTCAGACCCCTTTATGTTGTCCTAACTTAGAAAAGACTACCCCAAGGTTGCAGATTAAGAACAGAAAGAAGATAAAACCCAGGTTCTGACAGTAGGAAGACACCTCACATGAGCTCTGTGGTCAGCCTGTGATGGAGAAATATAATACAAAGCCAGATCTGGCATGAAAACAGCATTAGTGTCCTTCAATGGACGAATGAATGAAGAAGATGTGGTACATATATATAACGGAATGAATACAAGTCAGCCATAAGAAAGGATGAAATACTGCCATTTGAGACAACATGGGTGGATATTAAGAATACCATGCTAAGCAAAGTAAGTCAGACAGAAAAAGTGAAGAACCATAAGATTTCACTCATATGCTGGATATAAAACAGAAAGCAACAAATAAACAAACAAAACAATCAAAGAAAACTCAATGACACAGACAACAGTATGATGGTTACCAGTGGGAAGGGGGTAAGGGGAGGTTGAAAAGGGTAAAGGTGGTCAAATATATGGTGATGGAAGGAGACTAAACTCTGGGTGATAAGCACACAATGCAACATACAGATGATATACTGAAATATATAAATACAGAGCATCAGGGAGACGCAGCTACCAGGAATTCAGGTCATTTCAACCGGTGAGTCACTGAAACGTTTTCCATTTGTGTGTGTGTGTGTGTGTGTGTGTGTGTGTGTGTGTGTGTGAGAGAGAGAGAGAGAGAGAGAGAGACAGAGAGAGACAGAGACAGAGAGAGACAGAGAGAGAGACAGAGAGAGAGAGAGAGAGAGAGAGAGAGAATGAGAGAGAATGCAAAATCTGCTGAATGTTAAGATGAAACTAAAGACACATCTTGCTGATGGGAGTCAGCTTCCACCTATGATATGGTTGTGCCTTCACTATTCTCAACCATTCCACCTTCTGCAAAGCACTGTATCCTCACAGGTCAGACTGAGCGGTGTGGGAAGCGCCAGGCCCAGGGATGAGGCTCTGTCGGGAAATCAGCACTAGAAGTGCTGAGGGAGACCCACCCCCACAGGGCTGGATCCAGCCGTCATGTCTCAGCTACCAGCCAAGTGGAAGAGTTTCCCTCTGGCCTCCCTGAAAGCACCGAGATGAGGAAAACCCATTTCTGGGAACTGGGGCTGGGGGTCAGCAATCTATTCTGTGTAAGGCCTCTCTCTACCAGAGCCAGGACAGTGCGACTGCAGGACCTTCTGGAAACAGGATCTGCTGGCACTGAGGTGCCAGGCCCAAGGCTATGTTTACCTTCCTACAGGTCCTTTATGCTTTCCACACACCATGCTGGCACCTCCGTCCAGTTTTTGTATAGTTCAACTTTTTTAACAACCTGTACTAGTAACAGCTAGCTGCTGAGTAGTCCACAGCTGGCACATCATCTGTTCAATCTTTGTAACAACTCTGCAAATAGGTACTACCATCATCTCATTCTTAGATGGGGCAGTTCATCTGATCATACTAAGGATTATGCCAAAATTCAAATCCTGATAAAATATGAGCCCAATGAGGGCAAGGACCATGTCTGACTTCCCACCAAGATTCCAGAATGTGACCCAGAAGGTATTCCAGGACTGAGTATGTTGGCAGAACTGAAGTTTCTGTCCTTCTGAAGCTGATGAATATCTGCGACCGCTGCGGATGCCCCAAATCTTGGTAGGTAAGAAAGTGGTCCAGGCAGAGTTGAGCCATCAGATTTGGCCTTGCCCTCAGGGAGTTTACAGACTATAAAGAGAAGGATCCCATTCACTAAGTAAGTCACTAGGACCTGAACTGATTCACCTAAACTGAGGCTCTTTAGGAGCAGAAAAGCAGAGACCAAAGAGACAGCCAAACTGTTCGGCATTAAAAACTGAACAGAAATGGAGAGTGAAGCAGAGAGAGGAAAGAAGGGAAGAAATTAAGAGAATCCTGAGCCTGAGAACACTTACAACTTGGCAGCTGGTGACACCTAAGCAGGTACAACGGGAGAGGACCATAGGGTGCCAAGGACTTATATGAACAAAAATATAACATTCTATTTGTTATCTTTGTGTCTACAATGGCAATCCCCTTCATCCCAACCTTCAGTGAAAATGTCTACATAAAGGAACCAAAACCATATTGCGGTAGCGCTCTTCCTGGAAAAGACTGGGCAGGCGCCTGATACCAGGGGACACCTACCCGAGACAAGTTATTGCTATTGCTCTGCTTCCGTTTCAATTTCATATGGGCTCTACATGATCTGATAAACCCTTACAACCCTGTCCTAACTGGGTGGGGACATAGGCTTAGGTCAATCTCACCAACATTTATGCTCTCCCCCTGGAGTGTGGGGACCCCCCCATCAAGGCAAGTTTACTGAGCTGCCACTGGAAGTAAAATAAGGGAACTCCAGTTTCCAATACCTGGAAATAAAGAAAGACTAAGTTTTCAGGGCAGCGAGCCCTGTGTACCCACAACACCCCCACTGAGCCCCTGGGTTCCTTGCAGAGCACAGTAGCCCTGCAAGACTTCAACTTGCCTTCTCCCCGATCTGCTGGTCCTTGGAGAGGCTGATGATCATCTTCACATCTTCGTCGGTCAGTTCCCCCACGGCAACCTTGTTGTCCTTCTTGGCTATGTGGTTGGCTAAGATGACCGTGGCAAAGACGGGGAAGCCATTGGCAGTGTTGAGAGAGCCGTCGTAGTTGTTGTGGTAGATGCCAGTCAGCTCCTGGGAAAAGGCAGACCATATGGTCAGAGGAACCAGCACCGGGGTCACAGTGGGAGCTGGGCCTACCTCCACACCTGGCTTCATCCAGTTGCTTCTCCTTTAAGTCCTCCATGCTACAGTCATCAAGATGAGAAACTCAACAAAACCAAAGCACAACTAGTCCTCAACCCAGTATTCCAGATAACCAGTCCAGTACAAGTGTCACTCAAGAACTCAGCCCACTCCCCCCATCTGCCATCAACCCCTCCCTCAGCCCAACACAAATCTCCTTAGCAACTCAGTTCCCTCCCAGCCCACTCCTAGCCACATACTATCTCGTCTCCTGGCTTGCAGCTGTCCACCAGATCGGCGAGGAGGATAGCATCCTTGGAGCGGGGCAGTCGGCCGGCCGCCACTTTGCCAGGACTCTCCTGAATGCGGATGCGCTGGTAGTTCTGATAGATGGTCTGCAAAAGACAAACAGTCATGGGACCTGTCCCTGTGGGGCACACTTCACACTTCTTCAAGCACTGAATGATGGCACCTGACCTCGACCACGTAATACAGCAGTTTATAGAGATGCTGAGAAAAATGTCTGACTTCTAATCTTTTGAGTCACTTCCTGGCTGGGTGACCCTAGCCAATTTCTTCATTGGCAAAACAGGGTAATAGTACCTGCCTCAGAGGGCATGAGGAAGACTACATGTTTCACCAGGCGCCTGGAAAATACTCTAGAAATGCCAGCTATAATTATTAATCCTCTACAAGTTACTGTCTCAAGTTCCCTAGGAGTGGAACCTCAAGCTCTGCTCCTATGCAAGAGACTTTTGTGAAGGTGGAATCCATAAAGGAGGAAAGTTAGACAGGGCAGGGAAGCCTGGAACAGGCATGGGCTCAGGTGAAGTCCAGTCTTGCAGATGTTTCTCACCAGGCAAGACATTCTTGAACTTTTAAACAGGTCAGTTTCTGACTGTGGGCTGTCACAAGCACAACTTCCCAGGCATTTTCTGTCCAGGCGGCTATGGTGAGCAAGCCAACACTCAGGGCAACAAGGCACAAGGAGATCTGTGTATCTACTGCAGGTACCATGACTTCACAGATGAAGTTGTTCAAGTACAAAGGCATGTGTAACGTGCCTAGAGCCGTAAGGCCCAGAGGCTTTGAGCAGTGTCTCTTGAATACAGTGTCTAAGGTGGTTACAATCCAAGAGCCCCCAACCAAAGATGCAGGGAGGCAGGTACCAGAAACATTGAGAGGAAGTGTCAATGGGACTGCAGGCATTCCATGTGAGTGATGGGCTGGAAAGCAGCTGGGCAAACAGTGGGCCCACTTTAGCCAGATCTTCCCATTTTTTCATAGGAAGCCATCAATTTTGATGCTTTAAACAAATTTTTAAATATTGGCTTGAATTTTTGAAAACATCTTGTGGGCAAAACTAAACAGGCTGGCCAGACAGATGAGCTTTGCCCTATGGCATGGCTAATACACAATACCTTCTTGCTTTCCTCTGCTGCCCATGCTGGTTTTCCAAACTGCCTAAAATGTCAGGCAGGCCCTTCATACCAGGGACCCGAGACAGGGACAGACAGCAGCCAGTGCTGTGTGCTTGCTCACCTCTTCCATGTTGACCTCAAAGGGGCCAGCTGACTGGCACTCAGGACAGGAGCCGGGCTTCACCTCCTGGTTCTGGGACTGAGCGAAAGGCCCCAGCACAAAGCTACACTTGTTGCAGTTGTATTTGACCATGCTGAGCTGGGGCAGGACACCTGTGCAGCTGGTCACCACCCCGCTGGTACGGATCAGCTGGTTCAGGTGCAGCTGCCTGTGGAGATGAGAGGGCACCTCAGAGGCCTGGAGCCCTGATGCTTGACCTGCACCCTCTGGAGAGGTGAGGCCAGCATGTGAGAGCATTCCAACATCAGATCCTGAAAATCTGGGGCCTGACACCACCAGATTCATCATACCCCACCCTATGTAAGCCAAACTCATGGCTGAGGCCTCTCCTTGGCTGCAGCCATCACCCACACCACCACCCTGAAAAGCTCTCTTGAATGATACCTGAGCCATAGGGTGCCAAGGACCAGACCCTCGGCCCCTGCCCTGTCCTCAGCTCACCTCAGCGAGCGCAGTTCCTCCACCAGGGGCAGGTGGGAGATGCGCACGTGGATGTGGCTGGTGATGCGGTCGTACTTGGGGTACATGGCCAGCACGACCTCCAGAGCAGCCTCATCGAAGATCTGTAGCAGCTCCGCTGGCGCCTCTGGCAGGAAATATGCCAGGACATGCTCCCTGGCTGCCAGGTCCTCATAGTTCACCACCAGGCTCTCACGGTTCTCTAGAGAGGGGAATAAAACTGAGTATCAAGCCAGAGGAGGCGATTTCTGTCTCACCGTGAGAGGAGAGCAAGCCCAGCTCTCACTGCTAAGTCCACCTTGCTTTAACTATGTGACTTAGATTCCCTGACACATCCCGAGTCTCCACTTCCCAACTTGTAAAATGAGGAAGTCGCTGGGAGAATTAAGTAAAATAGTACATACAAAATGGCTGATACAGCAGGGCTGCAACTTGAAATGCCTATAAGGACCAGGAAGGAAACCAAAAAATAAACTGTGTCAAATATAAGGCTCAGGAAATGGAGGGGACAGCAGGAAACAAAGAATTGCATGCCTCCCTTAAAAATAATTCCTGTCCCATAGAAATATGCCGCTACTTTCTAAGCAAAGTAGTAATCCAGATTTTTTACATAAAACCTGCTAAAAAATTTTTTTTAATTCTCACCTGAGGATATGTTCATTGATTTGAGAGAGGAGTGGGGGAGAGATATAGAGAGAAACACTGATGTGAGAGAGAAACATCAATCGGTTGCCTCCCGTATGGGCCCCAACAAGGGATCAAACCTGCAAACTAGGTATGTGCCCTGACCAGGAATTGAACCAGCAACCTGGACAACACTCCAACCGAGCCACTTGGCAGTGAGGCAAACGTGCCAAATTTTAAACATGTTGAAATACACTTCTGTGGTACAGATGTGCTCCCTGGACAGTCGGCTGGACTGTCCTAGTGCAGGCTCACAATACTTTTCGTATTTGTCTGAAAGATGGACATCGTGGGCACCAGGTCCTAGCTCCTGACCAGCAACAGGAAAGTTATTTAATGTCCCCTACACTCCATGTCTCCATTTAATGTGCTGTTACTGGGCCAAAGTGGTAATTTTCTGCAGAAGAGTTTTGCAAGGTGGACCATGGTGAGCAGAGGCCGAGAGTACAGAAGCCAAACCTTTGCACATGTCACTGATGCGCTCCTTGAAGACATTGTGGCCATGGCTGTCCACATGGGTGCGCAGGAAATTCTTGAAGCGGTGGTGGATCTCCAGTCGGGGGCCGGCCATGCTCACCCACTCGCGCACAGAGTGGCCCTTAAGGTCCTCTAGGTTCTCGATGCTCTCGATCATCTCGTCCTCCTCACCGTCTTCTGTGGCCCGCTCCACAAGGCGGCGTTTCCGGGTGGGGCGATCCTCATCCTCTTCATCGCTGTCTGGGGACAAAAGGGACATCCTGGAGTGAAGTCTTCCCAGCTCTCAGCGGCTCTGAAAGCAGGACTAGTCCCCTTGGGGTTGTAGACATCTCAACCTACCATACAAGAGCCCACGGCGCATGCGGCCCAGGCCCCGGCCAGCCTCACGATCGCGCTGCCGCATAGCCCGCTCCGCCGCCTCCCTCTGACTGGCTGTCAGCTCCTCTACATCCTCATCGTCCAAGGCCAGTCCGTCAGCCTCGTAGGTGTCCAGCTCCGGGATGGCACGGTAGTCCCTGAGAGACCCCCAAATGGACCCTGTTAGTGTGTATATATATATATATATATATATATACATAAAATAACCCCAGAAAACAAAAACACCAAACCACCACCCAGGAACTAGGTCTGGGCCTAAAGTTTCCAGGCCAGAAACACAGAGGGATCAAAAGGATCTCCAATGGATAAACCAAGTGTGGCCTATCCATGCAATGAAACACTCTTCAGTTTCCAAAAGGAAGGAAAGTCTGACGAATACTACAATATGGGTGAACCTTGAGAACATTATGTTTAATGAAATAAGCCAGTCACAAAAATACAAACAATGTACGATTCAGCTTGGTGTGAAAAATTTCTAAAGATGGTGGTGATGGTCACACAACAATGTGATTGTACTTCATGCCACCGAGCACACTTAAAAAGGCTTTCAGAGAGTCAACCCCAGCTCCCTGAGCGGGCAGGAATTTTCCCCTCAGACAATGCGGCCTCAAACCCCTTCAAGTCCTGGGAAGGTCTTCTATTGACATCAGCCAAACCAGCCTCTCTCATATGCCTGCCCAGTGGCTCAAGCCTCTCAGCTTCTCCAAGACCGACAAGGGCTCATTTTCCACACTGTCATCTATCAGTGATCTGAAGGGGAATGATGCCTTAACAAGGAACCTCTGAAGAGCAAAGCCCTGCTCTCCCTGCAATTCTGGGGAGTAGACATCACTGCTCCATCCAAATATGCGGAAACGGAGCATTAGGGAATAATACGACTTTTGCTAATAGCTGCTCAGCAGAGTTGCGTGTCAAAAACAATCCAACTACAAATGGCGAAGTTTGTTCCCCACGCCACACTGCCTTCCCAAGGTAATCCTCTTGACTTTTCCCTTTTGTCAGTAAGTGGCAATTAGGGCAACTGCTACTATTTGGGGGTTTCTTCTTGTTTTTTACTCTGTCAAACTACATTTCAGACCAAGTAACCCCACACTGCTGATGCTAGAAACAGAAGCCAGAGACAGGTACATTTCTGGGCTCATCTGTTTCTGAATTCTTAAATTCTCAGGGAAAAGGTGTCTCACTCTTCAAGAATTTTAAGTCATAAAACGTCCTCAGCAAAAATCCATAAAAAATTGGTAAACTGGACTTGGTTAAAGTTAAAATCTTTTGTGCTTCAAAATACACCATTAAAAAAAGGAAAAAGACAAGCTACAGATTGAGAAAATATTTGCAAATCATGTATTTGATAAAGGACTTATATCCAGTATAAAAAGTCTTTACAATTCCTACAATTCAAAAAGGTAAAGAATGTGGATACTTCTCTAAAGAAGATATACAAACGTCCAACAATCATGTGAAAAGATGTTCCACATTAAGCATCAGAGAAATGTACATCAAAATCCAAATGAGATACCTCCTCACACAACATTAGGATAGCTATTATTTAAAAAAAACAAACACAAAACAGAAAACAACAGGTGTTGGCAAGAATGTGGAAAAAATAGGAACCCTCGTATACCATTTTTGGGAATGTGAAATGTTGCAGCTGCTTTGGAAAACAGCCTGGCAGTTCCCCAAAAGATTAACCATAGAGCCCTAGCCGGTTTGGCTCAGTGGGTAGGGTGTCAGCCTATGGACTGAAGGGTCCCGGGTTTGATTCCAGTCAAGGGCACACACCTCGGTTGCAGACTCCATCCTTGGCCCAGGTCAGGGCATAAGGGAGGCAACCAATCGATGTGTCTCTCTCACGTCAATCCCACTCCCTTCCGCTCTCTCTAAAAATCAATGGAAAAAATATCCTCAGCAGAGGATTAACAAACTAAATAAATAACCACAGAATTATCATATGACCCAGAATTCCATCCCTTGGTATTTGTCAAAGAGAACTGAAAACATATGTTCACATAAAAACTTCATAGCAGCATTACTCTTAAGTGCCAAAAAGTGCAAAGAACCGAAATGTCCATCAAATGATCGTGGATAAAAAAATGTGGTCTGTCCATACAATGGAACATTATTCAGCCACATAAAGGAATGAAGTACTGACACACACTACAACACAGATGGACCTTGAAAACCACACTGTGAAGGAAGCCTGTCACAAAATCCAGTCATATATTATGATTTCATTTGTACGAAATGGCCAGAATTGGCAGCAAATCTAGGGACAGATTACTGGCTGCCTGGGGGGGTGGGGGGGGTGGGGGGGGTGGGGATGGGAACCAGGATTAACTGTTAAATAGGCACAAGGGGTCTTACTGGGATGAATGGCCCAAAAAAGGAAATGTTCTAAAACTGGACGGTGGTCATGGTTGCCAAACCCAGGAAATTGAAGAAAAAGCACTGAATTGTATTCTTACAACAGGTAAATCAAACTGTAGCTCAGTAAACATGTTTATTAAAAAGCCATAAACACAGAGTCTAATTGGGCCCAGCTAGCCCTCAGATACCTCTATCCAGAGGCCCCTGCAAAGGGCCTCTGCTCTTGTTCTCTGAAAGGAAGGGGGGTGGAACAGAGGGTAGAGGATGAGGGAGGGGTGAACTGCCTCAGCAACTCCACAGCACACAAGTACTTGTCCAGGATTGATTGGTCCCAAACTCCTCATTCCTCCCAGTCTGGCATGTACTACACACCCAGCCTGATGGTCTGGGATGACAGCGCTTAAAGCAAAGATCTGAATGGTTCACAGTGCCCTTGACAGTCTGTGGATGGCTCACAAAGCATTCCCTGTGGACTGTGGGACGGCCTGTACAGTTTTCTCACACACGCCAATTCTGGAACTCCAAGTCTCAGGAGGAGACTGTTCACGAGGCTCCTGGTATTCACGTACTTCTACTACTGAGGCACCTACCAAGTCCCCGTTGTAAGGCAAGGCAGTAGAAATCTAACCCTGCTTTCTTGCAAAGCTTACTCCACTGTGTTCGCATTAAGCCTCAATAACCTTTAATACATGTTTATATGTTTAAAGTAAGTGTGAAAGTATATAACACAGGGCCTGCTGCAGATTAGGCACAATAAATGTTTGCTGAATCGAATCTAAATCTTGATTAATCAGCACCCCCCCAACCTCTGAAGTTGCAGAACAACACTCAGCTGCCTGCTTCCTGTCCTTCCCAGTTGGCATCCCTGATGTCCTCCAGGTTAGAGACCCCTTACATCTCCTGGGGCACACATCTCATGGAGCTGGGGCTTAGGTGCAGTCTTAGACCTACACTGTGGCCCCAAGAAGCCGTTTGTCTCCCCCAGACCCTGAACCAACATGCTCTCAAAAGTAAGATGCTCTGATTTGTCTGCTTTGCCAGCACCCAAAGCAAGGTCACTGACACACAATGGGCACTCTACAGAACTATCTGTTCAGTGCAGGGCCTTGAATGGAAGTACCTCTCCATGCCATCTCCAATAAGTTCCTCTCCATCCTCTTCTTCTTCCTCTAGGGGTGCCTCTGTGCCCAATAGCCCCTCAGACTCATCCTCAAAGGGAGGAAGGTCACGACCAGGGCTGGAGGTCAGGGCATCTGTGCGCCGGGAGCTTCGCCCAGGGCTGGAGGTGAGAGGATCATTGCTTTGCCGACGGCGGGCCGGGCTGGAGGCCATGGTGAAGGATTCAGATGATTCCTGCAAGGGAAGGCCAAGAAGATGAGGGCTGACTTAGTTTTCTATGATAAGGAGGTCTCCTTACAGTTATCCTGTCCTCCACCACACCAAATCCCTTCCAGCCTCAAGACTGCACTTGCTGTTTCCTTTACACGGAATGCTCTCCTCTGAGCTGAACCAATGGCTTAACACACCGGAACCAGCTCAAATATCACTTCCTCCAACATCGGGTCGCTCACAATAGTTTTTCTCCATGACAAGTTACTGAGGATACCTCATTTGGCCCTTTTTATCATCTATTCCTCCCCATAAGCAAGCATTCCCACCCATTTGAGCACCCACATTGTGCCAGGCACTGCGATACAAGAGCAACCAAAATATTAGAGGTCCTGTCGTAACCGGTTTGGCTCAGTTGATAAAGCCTCGGCCTGCGGACTGAAGGGTCCCAGGTTCGATTCCAGTCAAGGGCACGTAATTTGGTTTCGGGCACATCACCAGTGGGGGGTGTGCAGGAGGCAGCTGATCAATGTTTCTCTCTCATTGATGTTTCTGACTCTCTATCCTTCTCCCTTCCTCTCTGTAAAAAAAAAAATCAATAAAAAATGGGACAGCTATTGTGAAAAATATATATATATATTAGAAGTCTTCCATGGCCACAGACAATAGGGTGGTGAAGACCTGGGCCTGGGGCGGGTGTTGGCTGGAGGGGGTCAATGGAAGATAAAAGGGGACATTTGTAATCCTTTCTACAATAAAGATTAAAAACAAAACAAAACGCCAATAAGTCTTGATGCTCACAGACTAGGGGAAGGGTCAAACAATAAACAAGACAAAGAGACAAAAATATTACAATAAGAAAGGCACGAAGTTGCGGGACCTTGTCCGTCTTGCGTTACACCCTGCTGCCAGGCATAGAGGGGGGGCCCAACAGGCATGTGCGGAGTGAACAAGTGACAGTGGTCTGGCAGGCTGCGCTCCGCTCGGCGAGCCCAACGCTCCCATGCTGGAACGGGAGGGCCCGCTGGCTTTGCAGACTCCGAGAGAAATCAGCTCCAAACCCGAGCTCAGGGGCCCAACCTCATCCGAAGGACCGACCCCCGGCGGCGAGGGCTGGGGACCATGGGCATAAGCCCAAGTAGGGCAAGGACTAGAAGCGCGCAGCGCCGCCCGCCCAGAATTGTCCCAGCTGCTGGCGCGCGCCCCCCACCGCCCGCGCCTCAGGGGGTACTGACTGGTGAGCCGCGGGGACCACCCACAAGCCCCGCACCCGTGTGCTCACCGCCATCTTAGCGCCACACTCCTCTCCGCTCCTCCAGCAAAACAGTTTTCCCGCGAAAAGTGGTTCACGTGACCCGCCACCCCGGGAGGCGTCTGAGGAAACATGACGTCATGACGTCGGCGTCCATTTGCGACTAGCGGGCGCGCAGGGGGCGTCCAAAGGGGGCAGCCGCGCCCACGACGCCCGGAGGCCCCGCCCACGACGCCCGGACGGGCTGGGCCAGTGACGCTGGAAGCCCCGCCGGAGCAGTGCGTGGCCGTGCGTGGCCGGGCTCTCAGCACTGCCCTGACCAGCAGCTTGGGTGCTGAAGTTGCGGGTGCGGGCAGTGGGGACCGGCCCCAGCTGCTGGCTGCGTGACCAAGCCGTTCTATAGATGAGGCAACTAAAGTTCAGAGCTTTGTTTTCTGAGGTCTTAACTGGGAAGGGGAGGGGGAGGGGGAGAGGGAGAGATAAAATCCCTCTCTTAGAGAATCCCAGCCCGCAAACTTAGAACAATCAAATCCATGCTAATCTTTCCATCCTAACCCAAATATATAGAAACAGGTGTTATTTTAATCACATTCATAAATATCATGATGACTTTAATGTTGTCTGTGTTGATGATTATGATGATCATCCAACATATGGAGGACATGAAATCCCTGCTTCAGAAATAAGCTTAATACTTCCCTCAAAGTCTGGGTTTAAGGGCCTAATTATATACGCTTACTTAGGGGCACCAGGTATTTCTTCTTGTGTGGGATCCCAAATACATGTCGCCTTGCTAACTTGGAGGTGAGGCAGATGTGGTATTGTTATATTAGTACCTGATGCTGTCACAGAAAGTCTCTCCCTTCTTCTGCCATTAGCCCCAGTGGAGGCACTTTTGTCTATAAACTTTGACTAAAATGGACCAAATAGAATTTGGATTTTGGGCATGGTCTTTTTTATCTTTTCACCTGAAACCCTGTAATAGATCAAAAAGGCTTTGGGCATTCCTTCACTAGCATTTTCTTTCTTTGTTATGGAATAGCTGAATTAGAAAAGTCTATATCAGAAATCTTTCTATTCTTGTAGCACAATCATGGAATGTTATTGCAACTGCTCTTGAAGAACAACAAGGAATGATGTATTAGTTGCCCAGGAAGGTGGTACTTTGCCCTATTGGGAAAGGAATGTTGTTTTTATGTTAACAAATCAGGTAAAGTGATGCAATAGCTTGAGGTTCTGAAACAAAACATTAAAATTCCTTGAACAGACAGAACATTACCCTCTAAGTTGGGATTGGACAGACATTTAGCTGGCTGCCTGCAGAAATAGGAACCTGGCTTTATTCTGTATTACAGGCCTTAATCATATTTGTTTTATAATTATGTTGTTCACTTACCTTAACTAGGTGTCTCACCAGGTACATCCAACAATGACTAACAACCACTACCAGAATAATGGTAGCACCCAACACCTAGAGATGTTACAATGAATAAATCTGAGACCACCTCTACAAAGGAACTATTGATCTGAGGAATATGTGACTTAGCTCTGCTTCTGACAAGCCTCCTATTGCTCAAATGTGTCCATAAGCTCTCTTTCTGTATACTCAGGAGATTACTTTTCCTTACATGGACATGATATAGCAGAAATGAGCCTTCCTAGAGACAAGGGATCAATGTTCCTTTTTCAATGACAGACCAATGATATATCCTGATGGTTGATCATTAATGCTTTCTAAGGAAAGATCTTGATCAAAAGGAGGAAACGTGAAAGGAAAACAGCAACATGAAGTTGGTATTGTCAAGAGAGCAATCTAAAATGGAGTTGGGCCTGGCTGGTGTGGCTTAGTGGTTGAGCATCGAACCGTGCACTGAGAGGTCGCCAGTCAATGCCTGGGTTGTGGGCTCGATCCCCAGTAGGGGGTATGCAGGAAGCAGCCTATAGATGTTTTTCTCTCATTGATGTTTCTGTCTTTCCCTCTTCCATGGAGCCAGAAGGCCTCCAGGAAGCCGAGCTAACATATCCTCTCCATATGAAACTGAACTGTTGATCTGGGTTAAGCCAAATGGCTACTTCCTGATATAGTTCCTGGAACTGGCTGTGCACCACTGAACTCTCTTAAAAATAAAACTTTATCCTAGCAATAGATATAAGTAATTAATTGTATAAGTCTGCTTGCCAGCACCAGTCACAGCTCTTTCAAAGCAAATTGTGTAACTCTTTTGGGAGCCCCATTTTTTTGTCCTTATAAACTCTGTTCCTTTCTTTCCCCCAGGAATGAAGTTGGATTTCTACACAAATCTGTGTCTCCGGATTTGCAATTCCTAAAAATACCCAGCACACCCAAATAAAACTTTTGTTTGCCTTGCAGTTCTCAGTCAGTTAATTGACACCCACTGGGGCTTGCAATAAAGTCTACATAGCATCTTTTTCCACCACATGTGCCCCTAATATCATAGTGTCTGTGAGTCCTGTGGCCTATGGTACAGCCCTTTCCTCCTGTGAACCTCACTCCAAGCTGGAAGCCTTTTATGTCACACACAGATTTATGGGGCAGAGCAGCATTCCCACGTATGGAATATACTATCTCCAGGACCCAAAGAGTGGGTTCTGGCATTGTACTTCCTTTCCTGTGATGGGGTGTACAAGATGCAATCATTTGTCCTTTACTTTGAAAGCGATGTTCTGATATGCCTCAGACCACGAGATCCCTGTAAACTTCACAGAAACACACCCTTGGGAGCAAAAATGCCTCATTAAGGTCTTCATATATGTTTTCATCCTGCCAGATCAGCAGGATATCATTGGTATAATAAATCAAAGCCATATTATACAAAATGTCTAGATGGCCTGGGCTCTTCAGACTATATTATGACAATGTGGGAGAGTGACCATAGGCCTGGGGCAAGACCATAAGTAAACTGCTGTCCCTACCTGTGAATGCAAACAGATCCTGATAGGGATGGTTAGATCAAAGGCTACCCATCTGTGGCCATATCGATCTGTCCTAGCCCTGACACTAACTCAGCAGTTGCAATTTAGGTGACTACTAGTACTTTGTTGTTTGCAGTAATCTACTATCAATCTCTGTATTTTTCCAAGGCCAGACTGATGAATTAAGTAGGGATGTGATAGACCCCAACCCTTTCCACATGTTTTAGGTCTTTTTTTAAAAAAATTTATTTTATTGATTTTCTACAGAAAGGAAGGGAGAGGGATAGAGAGCTAGAAATATCATCGATGAGAGAGAAACATCAACCAGCTGCCTCCCGCACACACCACACCGGGGATGCGCCCGCAACCAATGTACATGCCCTTGACCAGAATCGAACCTGGGACCCTTCAGTCCGCAGACCAACGCTCTATCCACTGAGCCAAACCAGTTTCAGCATGTTTTAGGTCTTCAAAGGTGACACTAATCTTTGCCATTTTCCCTGGCATGGGACATTGTTTTTTATTTATTATCTTGGCTGATGTGGGTGAGTGAGGAGCAGTTTCAGGGACTTTCACTTTCACGTCTATGAAATCTCTCACCACTCAAAACAAGGAATCAGATTGGGTATTCTGCTGATTATCCCAGTGATCTCTTCAGCCTTCTGGCTACTACTTTGACCTCAATCGTATATGACGATAGCACTCAATGCTCCTAACAGCTGAGCACTACCATCTTGTCTTCTTAAAAAAATATATATTTCTATTGATTTCAGAGAGGAAAGGAGGAGAGAGAGAGAGAAACATCAATGATGTGAGAGAATCATTGATCAGCTATTTCTTGCACGGCCCACACTGGGGATCTAGCCCACAACCCTGGCATGTGCCCTGACCAGGAATCGAACCGTGACCTCCAGGTTCATAGGTCGACGCTCAACCACTGAGCAACACCGGCAGGACTACCATCTTGTCTTTATTATTTTGGGACTCCCATTGCTACCAGCGAGCCAGTTCTGTAGAAGGATTCCTTGTCAGCCATGGCCTAGAGAGGATGCCCACCCCAGAGTCTGGTGTAGGGTCAGGAACAGAACTTGGGAGTCAGATCTTTGTTTATTAAACTATTATTTATTGAAATTTGCTAATGCTTCATTCTGCCCTGTGTGTAGGAATACTGCAGTGAAGAAGCCACTGTCTGGGATGAACCGAGGGGGGTGAAATAGAAACCCCGAGTTCTACAAATAAGATCCACCAGAAACCTACATGAGGGCATTATGATAGTAATAAACTCTTTTCCTCCCAGGAATTCTGTACTGTCTCAAAAAGCATAAAAGTAAAGATGGAGGGTAGTCTGGTCACAGATACTCCATTTGTCCTTCTCTGGCACATGGTAGGAGATAAGTTTCCTGCCTCCTTGAGGTTACTAGTAGAAGTGGCCTAGGACTTGCTTCTACCAATGTGAGTTGGGGTGATGCATGTAACTTCCTGGCAGAAACTCTAGTTGTTGACCTTGGCTCCTCACAGCTCATTCATGAATGCAGGCCTAGGCTTGGAGCAGCACTTCTGCTGGCTGATGCAGAAACTATGCATGCTGACCTAAGGCCAGGGTGGGACAGTCCCAGATAAGCCAAATGCCAAATGGTCGCAGGTGGTGACATCCTAACTCTTCCTTCCTTTTAGAACAGGAGCTAGGCGAAGAACACGGTCCAATCTCATTCCAGCCCGACTGTGAAGCACCTTTGTTATCAAGGGATGTGTATCTCGGGTTTACCGTGATAAGTGGATATCTACAATTTGCATCAGGCACTGAGTCAGCCTCAGGACGTTGCAGGGAATGTGACAAGCACAGTTCTGTCCTCATGACACTGACATTCTGGTGAGGGAGGAAGGCTGATGACTAACTAGGAAGCAAATTAATATAATGTTAATGACATGGTGCTCAGAAAGAAAAAAAAAGGGCATTGTGTGACAAAGACTGGACAGCTACTTTAGCTAGAATGTTAAGGAGGGTATGTGACAAAGAGCCAGCCAGGCAGTGACAGATGCAGGGACCCGCAGGCAGGAACAAGCTTGGTCTAGCCAAGGAAGAGAAACAGAAACCATAGTGGCTTGAACAGCTGAATGGGGAGGGGGGTTGGTGGGAGATGAGGACTCAGAAGAGGGGGCAGGCTGTGAGGGGCCAGCGTGAGGAGAGCCAGGAGAGAACACAGCACAGATGTCAGGAAGGCATGGACAGGGAAGGCTCCATTGAGGAAGTTACCTGAAGAATTGTTGAAGTTAGAAATGCGAGCAGAGGCAGTTCAAAGCAGAGCGTCCAAGCTTTGTCATTTCCTAGGTGTGTGGCTTTGAACAAGGTATTGAACGTCTCTAAGCCTCAAGTTCCTCCTCCGTAAAATGCGACTAGTAATAACCTCCCTGCAGGGTTGTTGTGGAAATTAGTGCCTGTAACCTGGACGATGCTCAATAATGCCAGTGCGATTTGACGGAGGCTGCCCAGGCAGCGTGGCACGCTGGTGGAAACGCGTCACTCAGGTGCAGGGAAACACGCCCGCGGCTCAGCCCCGCGGCGGCTTCCGGTCCCCGCCTGGGCTCTGCCTTTGAGGTCAGAGGGCCCCGCCCACTTGGCACCTGATTGGCTCTTTCCGCTGCGTAGCACCATTCCTATAGGCTATTGTGGGCTGGGGCGGGTCCGAACGCTCCGAGGAAGGACTGTGGCTGTTTTTGCAGTTTTGGCTGAACTAAAAGGACGTGCCTTCCTTCCGGGTCGCCGCTGCGAGGAGGAGCCTTATGGCGTCCTGGGAGCCGGTGGGCCCGGCTCGCTGACCGCCTCTCGCCTTCCCCTCTGACCTGTCATTTTCCGCGGAGCCGGCCGCCTGCCCCAGGTGCTGGAGGCCGGAGTCCCGCGGTCTGTGCCGGGTCCGCGCACCAGCGGCTGCGGATGGGCGACCGCGGCGGCGGGGCGTGATCGCGGCCCGGAGCCCCCAGGTAAAAGGGACCCTCGACTCCTGTCATTGGCTTGAAGCCCTACGGTTGGGCTGGCACCTCCACTGCAGAGAGGTCCCCGGCCCTCCGCCTCCCATCTACAGCCCTTCCCCCTCCCCGGCGGGTAGCCCTGGAGCCTGGGTGCATTTGGGATCTCCCCGCGGCAGCTGTAAGGGAGCCCAGAGCTGATGTGGACTCCCATCCCCACAGCTGGACCGGGGCCCACCTGCCCCGCTCCTTTCTTCGGGGTGTCACCACTTCTCGCACAGCCTCAGAGAATACACCGTTGGGGAAGTTTCAAGGGGGCCCAGGGTTTCTCTTCCTTCTGGGGGCTCCCCGTTGGGCTGCTGGCAGCTCACTTGGAGTGGCCTCTCCAGGACAGTGTCCACCACGGCTGAAGGATAAGGGGGTTGAAAAGTGCAGCAAACAGCCTGCTAGGGGTTGGAAGCACTGAAGGGCGTTACGGCAACTGTGAAGAAGTGTCGCCAGCCTTTCTCCTCAGGGCTTTCTGACTTGCCCAGGTTTCCCATCTGGTAGCTCTGGGAGAGGTTTGGTCAGTCCCACGGCACAGATGAGGGAGGAGGAAGCCGCGGCCGAGAGGAGAGGCACTGTCCAGGAGCTCACAGCAGGTCCAGCACGGCATGACCTGAGCCTCGCGGGCATCTTGCCCTGCAGCCTGGCCAAAGACGGAGGGAGGGAGGGACGTGGAGGCCCAAGCACCGGGTGGGACGATAGCTTCTGGAATGTTAATGACGTCAAGAGACGCCTGCCCAGGTGGGAGAAACTGTCTCAGTTTCTCTGGTCCTGGGGAGCGAAGACCAGAAGTTCGCTCCACAGGGAGTGGAGGGTGAGCCGGAAGGGGCCATGGAATCTCTCTCCTGTCTCACAGTCACTGGAACGTTATCTCAGGTCTCCAGAACTCTTGAGGGAGGCAGCGTACCCCCTCCCAGTTGTAGACTCCCTGTGCTCAGCATGGTGGCCTGGTCCTCATGTGGGTGCAGCATGCCCCCAGCGATACCTCAGCAGTCACATACAGGTACAGAGAAGGGGGCTTTTGTCTTGGTGTCTGCCAGCAAGTCGTGGGGTCTAACCTCCCTAAGGTATCCCACATCCCTCCACCCCACCCCACTACTACCACTGTTTAAGCCACTGTCCTCTTGTGTCCTGACTGCCGCAGTACCTCCTGAGTCTCCCTGCCTCTCTACTCTCTTCGCCGTTCAGTCCATTGTCCATGGCAGCTGAGCAGCCTTTCCTCAGGGAAATGGGACCCTGTCACCTGCTTTCGGAACACCCTTGTTGATGCGCTCAGAATAAAATCACATTGCATGTGGTCATGTGGCCCGTCTGACCTGGCCCCACCAACCTTTCTGAGCTCATGTCCAACCACACCGGCTTGTTTTTTACCCTTTGAACAGGCCAAGCCTGTTTCTGTCTCGGGGCCTTTGCATTGTTGTCCTCTCCCTGGTTGCTCTTTGTCCAGATTGTTTAAAGGCCGGCTCCTTCTCAGTTATTTGGATCTCAGCTCATATTTACCTCGTATAATGGCCCAATTTGAGGCAGCACCCCTTTATGTTCCCTGGGATTCAGGCTTAGCCGTTGAAACAAAGGCCAAGATAACAAGATGGATTATTCCTGTCTGTTGCATGATAGTCTTCATGCAGCCTGTTCAGGACATGAATGGAGCCCTACCATGTCTGGAACCCAGAAACCTTTCTTTCTTTATTTTTTTAAGATTTTTAAAATTGATTTTTAGAGAGAGAGTAAGGGAGAGGGAGAGAGAGAGAAACATCAATGTGAGAGCAAAATATTGATTGGCTGCCTCCTGCACGCCCTTTAGTGGGGATTGAGCCTGTAATCGGGGCATGCGCCCTGACTGGGAATGGAACCAGCAACCTTTGGGTGCATGGGATGATGCCCAGCTGGCCAGGGCCAGACACCTTTCTTATTACTCTGTTATCCTCAATATATGTCGCTTCTGTCTTGTGATCTAAGAGGGCTCTGCTCTTGTTCCTACCACCACACTCACATTCCAGCCAATGGGAACAGAGGAGGGCACAACCTGAAATCGGCAAACCTCCCTCCTCATGTCCTGTTGGATACAACTTGTTCACATGGCCACAGCCAGGGCAGGGGACCTGGGAGAGTGGCTATTGTTCTGGGGGAGGGGGCATGTGCAAGCTAAAATCCAGGGGCTCTAGTTCTCCAGGAAAGGATGCATGTTGGGGACTGCAGCAGTCTCGACTGTTTCCTGTCCTGTGCCAGCAGTCGCCAACCTTTCGGACCTCACGGACCATCAGTGGTCCGCGGACCACCGGTTGGCGACTGCTGTTCTGTACCACTCCTCTGCGCTCTTATTGTCTCAGCACTTACCTCTAGAAGTTTGCTTTTAAAATATGGGCGTTTGCACTGGCTCTAGGCCTCCCCTCCTAGAACGAAGGCCCTGTGGGGGCAGGTGTGTCCCAGCACCTGGCCTCCTGCCTGGCTCACAGTAGGTGCTTGGCACTGCCTGCCATGGGTGGGTGGAAGAATGCATGAATGAAGGACGTGGTGGACTTCTTTGGTTGCCTCTCTCATTAGTAGAGAACAGGAAGGAACCAACTTCTGTTTTTGGACCCACTATGTGTCAGGCATATGTTCTCTTTAGTATTCCTCACTGTTAGTATGTCCTTAAGTTGCAGGTGGTCATGTGATCCCAGAGCTATTCAGTAGCCTGTTGGTGAGAGGGATGGAGGGGCCTGAGCCCCAGGTCTTGCCCCGCCCTTGGGAGTCTTCTCTCTCTTTAAGCCGGAGGCAGCACTCGTTTCATGGCTGCGAGAAACAGTGAGCACGCCCCTGCATTCCCTCTGGCCCTGTCTTGGCCTGCTGTTGTTCAGGAATAGTGTCAGTGCCAAAGCAGAGGTCCATGGCTCAGTGAATTGTGGCACAGTGAGCACACCTGGGTGCCCACCACCCAGATCAAGTATCTAGGTGTGCCTCCCTCCACCCCTCTACCCTCCCTCCTCCACAAAGGTGACCCTTATTCAGTCTCTCCATGGGGTTAAACCGCACGCCTGCTCTGCTCCCGTGTGTGGCTTTCTCAAGATTCTTATCTGCGAGGCCCTTCTGTGTTGCTGCCTGTAGCCGTAACCCATTCTTTTTATTTCTGTGCAGTATTCCACTGTTTATGTGAGCACTGCTGTTCTCACATGCATTCTCATTTGGGCTGCCCGCAGCCCAGGGCTATTGTAAACATACCCCCAAGTGGAGACATGGGCATAATTCTGTCCAAGTCATCATTTTAAACGCTGGCATCTGTTACATCCTGGTGAGCAGGCCACACCTGGCTCACCTGCCCTGAGCCCCCCGAGCTCCCTGTGGAAGCCCCTGCCACTGTCGATGCAGGCCAGCTCTACTGATACTCTCCCCGAGTCCTGTGACCTGCAAGCCTGCCTCGGTTGTCCACGGTGGCTCCAGGACCCTAAACCACCAGGTCTCCTATCTTCAGGCTGGACTCTAACCTCTCATTCTCAAATCATCGTGTGGGCGCTTGACTGCCCCCCACCCTTCACACTTCCTCAGCAGCTCCCTCTAACTCCCTCCACAGCGCCTCCTCTTCTCTCACCCTCTCCACTTAGAGACCTCTGTGCTTCTTCTAGGCGACAGTGCAGGGTACCCTCTAGTTGTGTCTGTCTTTCTAGGGTGGCAGCAAAGGGAGACAAGGGCTTGAGGGCCACTTGAGTGTGCACGATACCCCGCTCAGGCACTTGGCGGCTGTGACCGCACTCGGCCTCCAAGTGGGTTCTGCCTGGGTGTGGAAGGTTGGAGCCGAAGCTCAGCTGCTGAGGACTTCATGTTTTTGGCTGCTGGAGGCACCTGGCGTCACTTATCTAGTCCTCACTGCAACCTCACTGGATGGACACTTGTTACTCCCATTCCTGGGTCAGGGGAAACTGAGGCACAGAGAAGACAAGGAAGTAAGAGGCAGGCTGGGCATGAACTCTGTCTCCCCCAGGTTTGGAGGGACAACAAAAGTGATGCCAAATAGCTTGCATTGCTTTGCCTGGCAGAGCAGCAGGCTCAGTCACTGAGGGAGCTTTTATTGTTCGGGGGCCATGAGACAGACAGAGCCTGAGACAAGGGACCGGGCCCGCGTGTGGGGTTGGGTTGGGACATGTGCAGGAGCACCACGCCTCACCTCCTGCCTGGTGTGATGGGGAGCAGGCAGCAGGCTCGCTGTGGGCAGCCCCTCTTGTACTCCACTGGGAGCCTGAGACCAGAGGCCCAGGGCCGCACAGCCTCTGCGCCGCTAACCTCGTGGCTCTCACTCCCCCAAGGCTGGGTGCTGGCAAGATGGAAACCGCGCAGGAGGTGGTTTGGGCCAACGGGAGCACAGTGCTGGCCCCGCCCCTGGCTCCCAACATCAGTGTGCCACATCGCTGCCTGCTGCTGCTGTACGAGGACATTGGCACCTCTAGGTAAGGCAGTCACAGCCTTGTCTGGCTGGCTGGCTGTGTGTGAGCGGGTTTTCCTGGTGTGTGTGTGTGTGTGTGTGTGTGTGTGTGTGTGTGTGAGAGAGAGGGGGGGGGGGGCGGTGAGGGGTGGGATGCAGACACAACTTCACCAGTGAGCTGGTTTCTGTACCTGTTTGCTAGGGTCCGGTACTGGGACCTCTTGCTGCTCATCCCCAATGTGCTCTTCTTCATTTTCCTGCTCTGGAAGCTTCCATTTGCTCGGGCCAAGATCTGCATCACCTCCAGCCCCATTTTTATCACCTTCTATATCCTGGTGAGTTCACTCCAATTGGTGACAGAAAACCCACCTGCAGCTGGCTTAAGCAAAAAAGGGAATTATTAACTGCCTCTGAAATGGAAAATCAGCTTCAGGTATGGCTGGATCCAGGGGATTAAGTAATGTCATCAGGACTGTCTCTCTGCATCTCTGCTCTCCTCTGGCCTTCTCTCAGATGAGTTCTCCCCTTATGGTGTCAAAGATAGCCAAGAGCAGCTTAGAGATCATATCTTGCCTCCCTGCTAACTGTAGCAAAGAGTACCTCCAGTATAGACCTGTACTGCCCTCTGATTGGCCCACTTTGATTCTGTGTGCAGCCCTGAGCCAATTACTGTGACTATGGGGAAAGGGATACTTTGGAGCTGGGAGGGTGGGGTCAGCTCAGCCTGACCAGAAGAGGATGATAGTCCCTGGAAGACAATTGGGGAGCCATTACTAAAGGGAAGACGAATGGATGCTGAGTGGGGAAAAGTTACGCACTGAGCCTCCATCCATCCTTCTGTCCATCCGTCCATCTGAGACCTCTTTGTAGCAGATTTCCTGCCTGTTGGGAGAGCTCCATTCTCCTTACTCAATGGTCCTGGTGGGTGTTGCCTGGGGAGAGGCAGCAGGGCTATGGCTGACAAGGCAGTCCCAGATGTGAGTCTCACATGTGGGCTGTCCAGCTCCCTTTCTTCGGGACTCACGCCTGACTGACTGGAGTCCTCCCTTTCTGTGCCTTTAGCTATCACTACCTGAGAGCTGAGTGGCTCCCTGGTCTCCCCTTTGTGGCCGGGGTCAGAACTTCCCAGTCAGAAGAATGGGTAGTGGGCAGGCAGAGAGGCAGGGGAGGCTGTTGGTAGACCTGCTGACTAGACCCCCAGCCTGTGAGGTGGTGTTGAATAGGGATGGTGATCAAGGCCTGCTTTCTTCTTTGCCCTCTCCCACAGCCTCTCTGACCATTTACTTATTTATGTATTTATTCAACAGATATTAGTCATCCACTATATGTCAGGCAGATGCTCTTTCTGGGGGAGTGGGCAGGAAAAGAAACCCAGGGCCAATGCCCAGGAACATGAGGCAAGGCCAGGGGAGTCAGCACTGGCCCCACCCTCTTCCTCCTGGGGACTTCGTCCTGGAGAGGGGGCAGTGGTTAGAGTGCACTTAGGCAGACCACCTCCAAACCCCAGCTGTGCAGGATGTCCTGGGGCCAGTGGCTTGACCTGTCTGTGCCTCAGTGCCCTCTTACGTGATGTGTGTCAGATTTGATTTAGCTTGTGGCACTCCTGTGAGCACCAAATGACAGCGTCCATAGCTCCTGCTCGGTGAGGGCGTGGCATACGGCATTGGTTGCGTCTGCAGCCTGCTCTTCTGAGTGGTGTAGGCCTCCCCAAGGCTTAGACGTGGCTCTCATGGCACAAAGGACAGAGTATGTATGAATGTGGGCTCTTTTGTATGTATGTGTCAGAAAAGGAAAACCCACAGAAGCCAGACTGAGAAACGGACAAGTCCCAGGGCTTCGGGCACGGCTGGATTCAGAGGCGCAGTGATGCTCCAGCGCTGTCTCTACCTCCTTCTCAGCTTGGTGTCTTTCTGATGGCCCTGTCTCTAGCAGTCTCCACCCTCATGGCAGCCAGGCAGTCCCAGCAGCTCTGGGTTTGCATTCCCTCAGCTTCCTTTCCCAGTGATTGCACCTGTTGTCCTGGCTGTGACTTTCACTCAGCTCCCGTTGGGTACCACCCCATTCCCAAACCAGTGGAATGGCATTCTAGAATGGCCAGCCCTAGGCCACAGGCCAGTCCCTGAAGTCAGGAGTGGTGGGGTCAGTCCCTCCGCCCAAACCATGTGAAGGAGGAGGGTGGGAGAGGAATGAAGCTGTTGCCAGAGGAAGAAGGTGGATACAAGGGTGACAACAGCTACAGATGCTGAGCACAATCACTTCTGCAAAACCTACTCCTATGGCACCTTCCCTGGGGTCTGTGATGCCTCTCCTCCGTGGCCTCCTTTCTCAGCCCCCAGGTCTCAGAATGAAAACCATTACTATGACAAGTCTAACGGCAGGTGTGGACCCAGCCCTTCCTGAGTACCAGGCACACGTCTACATTTATTTACCCACTAGAGGCCCGATGCACAAAATTCATGCAAGAGTAGGCCTTCCTTCCCCGGCTGCCGGGGCACCGGCTTCCCTCTGGCACCCGGGACCCGGGCTTCCCTCCGGCTGCCGGCAGGCACCTGGGACCCGAGCTTCCCTTGCAGCCCCAGCTTCATCCGGAAGGTCGTCCAGAAGGACATCTGGTCTAATTAGCATATTACACTTTTATTATTATAGATTTGATCCCTCCAGTGCTCAGATGCAGTAGGTGCTATTATTACTTCTATTTCATAGATGAGGAAACTGAGGCGTGGAGGAGCAGTTACTTGCCTGAGGTCACAGAGGCAGGAAGCAGTGGAGCTGGGATTTGAACCTAGGCAGTGTGGCTCTATCCTGTCACCCTACTAACCATTCTGCAGCTGTCAGTGTAGTTGGGACACTGAGGCCAAGAGGGGAGGACCAGGCAAGTGGAGGGTGGTCTCCCCATCTCCTGCTGTTTAGTTTGGAACCCTTCCATTCTGGAGGAATCAGAACTACTGCAGATGTGGGGGGTGGGTTTGCTGTCCTTGAGATTCCCTGAACCACACCCCCTTCTCACCCACCAGGTGTTCGTGGTGGCGCTAGTGGGCATTGCCCGGGCCGTGGTCAGCATGACGGTCAGCACCTCAGATGCTGCAACTGTTGCTGATAAGGTGTGGCTGGGCCTGCTGGCAAGGGGGGTGCTGGGCACTGGGGAGAGGGGTGACTGGGCCCCAGGCTGACACTCTGCCCACTCTGTGTCCAGATCCTGTGGGAGATTACCCGCTTCTTCCTGTTGGCCATCGAGCTGAGTGTGGTTATCCTGGGCCTGGCCTTTGGTGCGTCTGCTGCTGGGGCTAACGCTCTCCCTGCCCCTCCCTGGCTGGGGGCCAACCCCACCATGGTCACCTGGGCTGGCTCTTGCTGACTGACCAGCACATTTTTTCCAGGTCACCTGGAGAGCAAGTCAAGCATCAAGCGTGTGCTGGCCATCACCACCGTGCTGTCCCTGGCCTACTCTGTCACCCAGGTAAGAGGGGGTGGGTGGGGCAGGGTAGCCCTGGGGTTCCCTGGAGGAGGCTTGTAGTCAGCGAAGGCCAGGCATCCACTGCCTCCTGGTCCTGGATCTGGGTTTGGATGTTTATCGGGTGCAGTGTTCTCAAAATTTAGTGCATCTAAGGAGTCACCTGGTGTGCTTGTTAACCAGGCAGGTTCTGGGGGCCCCTCCCAGATTTCCTTCTTATAGATCGGGGTGGGGGAGGGGAGGATGCCCATCACCTGCGGTTTTAACAAGCAGCCCAGGTAGGAGAATGTAGGTCTGCAGACCACATTCTTCGTTTGGGTCAGGTACTGCCCTTTGCCCAGCTCTGTCCCCTGCCCCAACTGGGCCTGTTCTGGGTGCTGTAGCTGGATGGGAAGGATGTGACCAGAGAGGAAGCTGGAGCAGGAACCCCTGGGGACCAGGCTGGGGCTGGGCTTGGTGTGGTGGATAGCTTCTGTGGTGGAAGGCCCTTGGGGGGGGACTTTCCAAGCGGCAGAATCCTGTGAGACCCTCCCTTGCCTGTCCCTGCAGGGGACCCTGGAGATCCTGTACCCGGATGCCCACCTCTCAGCTGAGGACTTCAACATCTATGGGCACGGGGGCCGCCACTTCTGGCTGGTCAGCTCCTGCTTCTTCTTCCTGGTGAGGCAAAGGGTGGACCCTGGGCCTAGACCCGCTGGGCGTGGCCTAGTTAGCCGGAGCCTGACACCGTGGCACCTGGCCTAGTTCTGGGCCTGGGGCTCCCCAGCACCCTTCTCAGCCCCGCTTCTGTCTCTAGGTGTACTCTCTGGTGGTCGTGCTTCCCAAGACCCCTCTGAAGGACCGCATCTCCCTGCCTTGTGAGCTGCTCTGGGACACTGCTGGGTGGGAGGGTAGGGAGAGTCTGTTTGGGCCACGGTGGCTCGGAGCTGGAGAGCCCTGGGTGAGAGGGAGGGAGGGACGGAGGACTCCTTGGGGGACCGAGGGGTCCCAGTAACACCCTGGGATGAAGTGTGGAGGAGAGAATAGGACCTCACACTCCTCCCACCCCCCAGCGCGGAGAAGCTTCTATGTGTACGCAGGCATCCTGGCGTTGCTCAACCTGCTGCAGGGGCTGGGAAGCGCGCTGCTCTGTGCTGACATCATCGAGGGGCTCTGGTATGGAGGCTGGGGGAGCTGGGACAGGAAGACCCCGGCTGGGGAGGTCCCGCCCAATGAGGCTCTGACCGGTCCCCTTTGTCCCCCTCCCTCAGCTGTGTGGATGCCACCACGTTCCTCTACTTCAGCTTCTTTGCACCCCTCATCTACGTGGCCTTCCTCCGGGGTTTCTTCGGGTGAGTCCTCCCACAGGGGCCCAGGAGGGAGGGAGTGGGGGCTGGTGGGCTGGAGGTCTTGACAGAGCTCCAGGCTTTCCAGCCCATAGCCCGGGGTTGGAGGGCTCCAGGCGCCCCCGCGTGGCTGCGGGCGGAACCGCGCCTTCCTCTTCCTGAGCGTGTGTACCTGCCTGGTACAGCTTCTAGAGCTCCCCTGCTCCGGATGTAGGCTAAGACAGGAGAGAGGGCCAGACGAGTGTCTCTGTGTGTGTACATGTACATACATATACATACACACACACAAACACATGCACACCCACATATACAGATGTGCACAAATGTGCACATGCACACACACATGTACATATATATGCCACACACATGGAAATGTACACTTCACTGTACTACATAGACAGTAGCTATGCACATTGTTCTGCATTTGCTGTTTTTTCATTTAAGAATAGATTAGTCCATTCATTCCTTAGCACACACTCACTGTGCCTTGCACTGCTATACCCGAGATACAAATGGGAAGAAATTATACAAAGATTCTCATGCCCACAGAGCTTCTATTCTAGCTGGGGGTGACTAGGCAGAGGAGCAGGGTTGGGGGGAGTCCAGAGTGTGGGTGAGCACGGGGTGGGTGTGCACACTTGGAGGTGTGCTTGGGAGATGGGATGCTAAAGACATGGGGGATTGAGGGTTGGACCCCAGGCCTCTGAGGTGGTGGAAGCTCATGCATTTTCCCCCAATCCAACCTTCCCCACCTGCCAGGTCTGAGGGAGTCTTCCTCCTGAGTGGAAAAGCTGGGAGAGGGCTTTAGAGTTGGGGTGAGAAGGACTAGATTGATTCCAGCCTAGTTCCGATCTAGCCTCAGGCTCCTATTTGCAAATTGGGTGCAGTTTTTTCTCCCTCAACTAGTGATCCTGAGGACTGAGGGATTGGGTGAGCTCAGTGCAGGGGTGGAGGTCATGGCCAATGCTTCTGAGCATGCTGACCAGGTACTGTTTCAGGCTGTTCACCCTACACGAAGAGCCTCTGAGGTTGGGGTTGTTGCACCCATTTGGGGTGAGAAAGCAGGCACAGTACCTCTTGCCCAAGCGCACACAGCCAGGAGGAGGCTGGGTTTTAGTCCTGTTGGACTCCATGGTCCAAGCGATAGGGACCTCAGGTTTGGCGTTAGGCAGCCGTAAGTGCATTTCCTCCTGGTCTGATGGCCTCATTGCCCAATGAAGGAGGGCCTTTCTGGACTCAGACTGTGGGGCTCCCCATGCCCCTCTGTCCTCCCTACTAGCTCGGAGCCCAAGATCCTTTTCTCCTACAAATGCCAAGTGGATGAGACTGAGGAACCAGACATGCATCTGCCCCATCCCTATGCTGTATCCCGGCGGGAGGGCCCGGAGGCAGCAGGTGCTGCCAGCACACAGTTCGACTCAGCCAGCGGAGTGTCCTACCTGGATGACATCGCTTCCATGCCCTGCCATACCGGCAGCATCAACAGCACGGACAGTGAGCGCTGGAAGGCTCTCAATGCCTGATTGCAGCTGCCCTGGCTGGAAAGAGTCCGGGCCCTGTGGATGGCAGAGGGGAGAGGAGGCCAGGCAGTGCAGAGTCCTTGGGAGGACAAGGCCAAGGACCTTGTGTGGGTGGCAGTGCTATGCAGGCTCTGTCCTTCCATCTGGGCCTCCAGTTGTCCTCAGCCATCTCTGCTCTAGCGACTCGCCCCCCGCTTTCCGTCTGCCCTTGCCCTGCTCCACAATGTGGTCCAGATTATGATCTCTCATGCTGGCCAAGGACACCTCTTTTCTCCAAAGGAGAAAGCCTGGGCACCCAGAGCTGGCACCCCTCCCTACAGCACTTTGGCCTTTTCAAAGCTCACTCTGGCAGGTGGGCTGAAGTGTGTATATTTTCTTGATCTATTTTTTAATAAAAAGGAAAAGGAGCACAAGGTGTTGCTGTGGAGATTCTGGAGGGGTACTGGGGCTGGTTCCTTTCAGGAGCCCAAGGGCTGGGATGTTCAGCGATCCCGGCAGATCCCTCTGCATCCTGAGCCCAGGGAGGCTCAACCAAGAAACACGGGCCAGTGCGCAGGCCCTGCTGGCTGCTGGGAGGTGGAGAGAAATCTGGGCCAAGCCATCTCTGTTTGAGTGGAGGGGACAAACGGGGAAGGAGAGTTGTGGGTTCTGTGGGCTGTCTTTCCGCTCTGCTAAGTGTGTGGGGGTTGGAATAAGCCCTTCGGTCCCGTCCTTTCTCTACTACAGCTCTCTTGGCTTGAGCCAGCCACTCCCTCCGGCAGCTCCAGTCTTACCCTCTGTTAAAAGGGATAAGGAGGTCTGTATGTTTGTGAGGACTAGAAAATAGTAAGTGGGGATGACTGGCATTTGGGAATCGAACAGTAATGATAGGGTATTATCTTTAGCCTCTGGAATGGTGCTTGGCACCCAGTAGGTACTGAGAAGACACGATGCTGGGGAATGACATTCGTGGTAAGATTGGATGTGATGAGGGGAAGTCAGAGTAAAACACTGGGACGGGAAAATGGAAGTAAGAGGGAAGAGCCACACGTTCATATTGCTGCCGGTGCAGCTAACTTTGGTTTTGAGTCCTTTGGCAGCCAGAGGAAAGAGGGAGTTGCAGTTATGTAATTCCCACTGTCAGAGGGGAGGAGGTCTTAGCCCAGGCAGTGGAGGTGCTGAGAGTCAGACTTGGCACCTACTTCTGCTCCTGCCCTTTTTCTCAGGAGGGCACTGAGGGTACCAGCTCCAGTACAGCTTGTGACAGTGGGTCCCACGTGCCAGGCTCCCAGAATCCAGGGCCCCGAGGGCTGACATCGGCTTGGGCGTGGCAAGTGCAAAGACAGCCAGTGAGCTGAGCTCCGCCTCACAACTTTTGAAGAATCCTGTTAGGTGAGAAAGGGAAGCTGCAAGTGTTGGAGGCCAGACAGGGGTTTTTACAGTCAAATTCAGAGCTGGGTTCAATATTGGAAGCCTCTGATGTATACACAATCTAAGACGTCATAGTGATAGCCTGCTTTACTCAGATTACTGAGCAAGCAGCCAAGTCCTCGGGGAGGTATCAACAGAAGAAAAGAGGTTAGAAGCCTGCTGCTTTTTTGTTCTGATTTTAAAGTTTGTTTCTTTAAATATATGTAGGAGGCAAAAAATGTTCATGCATTACAAGGGATATATATATATACAGCAAGAGGTGAATCTCTGTGACTTTGGCCTTCAGTTTCCTGCCCACCTCTCAGGAGCACTGCGAAGTGTGTGTGTGTGTGTGTGTGTGTGTGTGTGTGTGTGTGTGTATTACCCCTGGTTTAGGGGCCGTAAATGCTCTGTAGCTTCTTTTCTCCACTGGGTAATTGATCTGCTGATCATTCACTTTGGCAGCTGCACACATCATTATGGATACATGGCAATTTATTTAACCAGTTCCCTTGGGATGGACTTTTGTTTCTAAGACATTTCCCAACAACAAACAGTGCAGCAACAACATTTCTTATAAATATGCTTTTGGTAATTCATGTAAGTGAAATTGCTGGAACACACAATCTTAATTAAATTGTTTTAGTTTTATAGTCTTCTGGGAGACTAATAACTGTCCTCCGATATATACTCTCCTTTTCCTCCACAGAACTAGAATCCCTGGCTTTTAGCTGGATACACAGCTACCTGGAGTAAAGGCTCTCTTTTCCAGCCTTCCTTGCCAGGGGATGTGGCCATGTAACTAAGTTCTGGCCAATGGGACGTAAGTGCGCTCAGTTAATTTGTTTTCCAACAAATAGGGAGAGCAAGACTTCAGTTGGGACAAGGAATGCCTTTGGGTTTGCAGGGTCATCCCTTCACCTTCTGCCTCCTGGGCCTCATTTCCAGGCTTCATGGGTCATTGCCAGCTTCACACAGAAGTTGTTGCTTCCGTTTGTGACTTTCCTCCCTCAGAGACGCTGGGCCCAGGCTCATAACCCATTGCCCTCGCCCCCCCCCCCTTCCTTCAGGTTCTAGCAGCCTACCTCCACTTTGGGGGCATGGGGGACCTTGGGGAGAGCTGATGCATTGTGGGGGCACAGGTTTGATTTTGGAGATGGGGCCTGTGAAGTTGAGGAAACACTGACATTTATCATTATAGAGCGTCCCCAGGAATGCTGAGCCACCTCCTGGAACGCGGACAGGGAAGTGCTGTCCCTTCCCTGACAAGGTGTCACTGACAAGCTGCATGAACTTTGCAGTCCCAGGTCCTGAGCCCAGGAAGGGCAGGCGAGGGGAGTCACCCCTCTTAGAGCAGCTTAGCTTCCTGGACGTGTCTCCAACGATGCTCAGGTTGCCTACGCCTGCCACCCGGGCTGTCCGGCACCATGTCACTGAGCCTGGGGCTGCTTGAGAGAACTCCTGCTCCCACT
This sequence comes from Eptesicus fuscus, assembly GCF_027574615.1. Lineage (NCBI taxonomy): Eukaryota > Metazoa > Chordata > Mammalia > Chiroptera > Vespertilionidae > Eptesicus > Eptesicus fuscus. The sequence continues at coordinate 65,012,691 of NC_072484.1, read as the reverse complement.
TCTTCCTGCTGCCCGAGTCTGCCCCGCTGCCTCCTTAGGGCAGGGCGTCACGAGGGGACACAGCCAGTCCAGAGAAGCAGCCGCTGAACCATCAGAAAGGGAGGCCGCAGCCACAAGCAGCCTCAGTGTCAGAAGTTGGTTTGTGGAGCAGCGAGAGGTCAGAGATATGCACTTGGCTCTAGGCCCTACTGAACAGATAGGTGTGAGTGGCCTGAAGCAGAGTGGCAGTCTGACTGGGCCGGGGACAAGACTCGCATTCCTCAGAACTACAACAACCGAGTGAGACCTAAAGGATGTAGGTCCTGAGTACCTTGTGTCCTGGGATTCATACAAGGGCTCGGCCCTCAGATGCAGTCCCAGCAGGGCAGGGGCAAGGTAGGCCCTCCTGGGAATCTCGGGGTTGCTGTGGCTCAGAGCACCAGTCTCCTCTGAGAGCCGGTTATCCTTGTTCGTACCCAGGCCAGCCAACAGAGGAAATTCTGCTGCACCCCTGATAAGTACCCTGTGAGACAGGTATTCCTTGCGGATCCCATTTTACAAATGAGGACTCCAAAGCTCAGAGGTGTCATTATTGTCTCGTGGGAAGTGGAGCTGGGAGGTGGGCCCCAGGAGGGTGGGTTGCCATGCTGCACCCCAACAGCACTGAGTATGGAGGGTGTGAACCAGAGCTGGAGAGGAAGTCCAGGTTACCCAGCAGGGCCCTGTGTTGGCATTCAAGGCTGCTGGTTGGTTATCCTGGGAGATGATTGTTACTCAGGGGGCTGTGGTTCTAAACACTCTATGTGGGTTTCACTATTAGGACACATTTCCTAACATGGGGAAGCTGAGGCAGAGAGAAGTCCATGGCCAAACACAGGGCAGGTGAGATTTTCCTAGGCCTCTAACCACTGTACCTGACCGCCAAGGCACAGAAACACCTCCAGCATAGAAAGGGTGCTAAGCCTTGCCTCTGGGGCCCCTGGACCAAGGTGAGGAAACTACAGCCACTCCACAGCCCATCTGGGGGTGCAGAAAAACACCACAAGATTGCCAAGGAGGGACAGAGAGCTTCCTGGCATTTATGGCAGAGTGGGGTCCGGAATGCAGACAACCTGGTTCCCATTCCCAGCTCTGCTTTTCCCTCCCAGGTGACCTGGGCAGGGCCCCTCCCTCTCTGTGGCTTGGTTTCCCCACCTGTAATATGGCACTGATCAGGCCTCCTAGGCCTCTATGGAGCCCTTTCCCCCATCCTGTGCGGGGCCTGGCACAGAGCAGCTTCTCCATCGAGGGGGCTGCCTACCTCTGTTCTAGGCAGGACCTTGGCCAGGGTCGGGGTGGGGAGCGCTGGGGCTGCTGCTGGGAGTGCTCCTGTAATTGGCCCTGTGTATCAGGAGGCACCTGCTGGCCCGAGCGTGGCCAGTGTTTTATTTCTCATATTGTTTGGAGCTGGTATCTCAGCTGAATGCATCCAGCAGATCAAGACCCAATCACCTGCTGTGAAGAATGTTTAAAGCTGCTCCAGTCAAGCTCTCTTTCGGGGCTCTGGGCACCCTGGGATGCAAAATCAGTTCTGCTCTGCTGGGCCAAAGGGCATCCTGGGGAAGACAGGCCTGATTCCAGGTGGAAAATGTGAGAGCCACCCAGAGGGGATGGCCCTCCTCGGGGCTGGGCCCTCCCACCATGGCCTAGCCCTGGGGTTTGTGGGGTGACTGCACTCTCTTATAGTCATCCAAGCAGCCTCCTACCCCAGAAGGTGGCCTCTGGAAGGCTCCTGCTCTTCCCCTCACACCCTAATTTCAAATACTGACTCCCACCATCCTCATAGACAGAGATGGCCCATGGGCTTGCTGGAAAATTTTTTTTAACCAGTCAGAATTTAAATATTAGATTTCACGTACATGCCCAGATATTCAGTTTCTCAAAAATAATAAATAATAAATAAATCACAATATGCCACAATCCCCGAAAACTGGGCATTTTCTCCCCAGTTCTGACAGGTCCCCTGGCCTGCAGCATCATCTGTCTTCTGCTTGGCCGCTGTACGTCTGGGAATTTGAAATATCAGAGAAGTTCTAATGGCACAGCAATGAAGTAACATCTCCCAGGCTGCATCTTGTCCTCCCCACTTGTGTCATTCCACAAACATTTTCTGAGCACCTACTGTTTGCTGGTCCAGACACAGGTGGCAATCAAGAAAACAAATCTCAACCTCACATTGCTGTGCTCTTTTGCTTAGTCTACTGATAACCCTATTGCTCACTCTTTTAAAAACTTTCTTTAGCTTCCACAGCTGAAAGTCTTGTTATTTTAAAATATGTTTTTATTGACTTTAGAGGAAGGGAGAGGGAGAGAGAACATCATCGATGTGATTGGCTGCTTACTGGGGATTGAGCTGCAACCTGGGCATGTGCCCTAATTGGGAATTGAACTGACGACCTCTTGGTGCATGGGACGCACCTCAACCAGCCGAGCCACACTGGCCAGGGTTCCATTTCTCACTTTTATGGACGGGCCCTCCAACATTCCCATTCTCAGATTCTCAGCCCTCGCCCCCCCCCCCCCCCCCGCCTGCCCCCATGGGTGGGCCCAGGCCTAGCCCATGTGAGGCTACAGTGATTGGCTTAGGGATGCAAGTGAGACTTGGGCCTAGCCAATCAGAACCAACGAGCTGCTTCTAGACCTTGAGAACAAGACTTCTCTTTCTGCAGGGATGGCTGGGCTGGTGGGATGTTGTCTGCAGCTGCTATTACCCCCTTGTTAGAGCAGAGCCAAGATAGGGAGCAAAGCACAGAAACAAATACCAGCACCTGGATCCATCTGTGCCTGAGTGTGCTCTCGCCAGGTTTCTAGGCACAGGAGCTGAAGCGGCACCATTTTTGCCCAAGCTGGTTTGAATAGGGCTTCTGTGCCTTGTGGCAAATGTGATGAAGGAGGGATCAGGGAGATGCTGGGTGTGTGTGTGTGTGTGCGTGTGGCGGGGGGGGCGCATGCTGAGAGCATGGAGAAGGAGACCCAGCTCCGCCACAGGCAGGGTCCTTCCAACATGGAGACTCTGGATGAGCTGGAAGGGAAACCAGTGTTAATAAAACGAAGGGGGACAGAGTAGGAGGGCAGGGGGGGGCATGTGCAAAGCACAGTGCTGATGTCAGTGCAACCATGCTCTTGGCATCTTGGTTCAAATAGGGAATCCCATAATGTCTTAGTTTTAATTTTTTCCTTCTTTCAAATGGCCATGAGCTTCTTATGGTTTGACTCAGAAATTCTAGAAAATAACAGATGCCACACTTAATATTATCCGCAGGGCGAGAAATGATGACATATGACCTCCCATCATGGGCCTCGCAGCCTTAAAGCAAATGTTGGTCCCATTTCACAGGACAGGGCAGCCAGGTCCCAGGCTCCTTTGTACAAATAGCCCTTCTAAGGACACTTCTGTACAGACAGACAGTAGAACAGGAGTTTACACTCTCACGTCAGTCTCCACACTGAAGAGGAGAACATAGGTGCCTTTTCCGGTGAACATTCCCAGTTCTCCCCTCATCGAAACCAACGTGGTGATTGTGAATAGCGCCTGCGTTCTTGCAGCTGTAGGGGAGCGGGACCGTGTTCTTTCTTATCTTGAAGAGATTCCTTTTCCAGCATAGGAAAGGCTTAGAGTTTTCAAGGCTTAATGCTGAAATCTTATTATTTGGCAAGAAGAGGAGGTGGGGGAGCGGGGGAAGGCAGGCTCAACAAGCTTGAACAGCAGACTCTGGAAAGGCAAAGAGACAAGAGGATTAGCAAGTAAGGCACTGGGGCATCTGTCACTGCCTCCGCGGTGAGAGACAGCGGGCTCTGAGGAGCAGGTGTGTGGACACACCCCGACCCACGTGGCCAAATACAGAGATGCTTTTTCCCGGATGAAGTGAGGTCAGGAGGCAGCAGGCGAGGGCGGGTGCCGGGCTTCATGGTCTCCTCGATGCCCAGCTCCCTCTCTCTCTATGCGCGGCCACTAAGAGTCTTGGCTCCCACCCTCGGGGTGGCCTGGGTCACAGGATGGTGGCTGCAGCTCCGGCGGTCCTGGGTCCTGTCCTCGGCGGGAAGGAGGAAGGGATGGGGTGAAGAGTGAGAAGAAACCATGCTGTCAGTGGTTCCCGCATCTGTTTGAGGATGTTCCCATAAGCTGCCTTTGACCTCGCTTTCACCTTGCTGGCTCACGATAGCTGATTTGGCCACCACACGGCAAGGGATCCTGGAACATGTAGGGGTTTCTTTTTCTTTTTCTTTTGACCTGGGCACATGCTGCCCCAGATAAATCAACAAAGAAAGAAGGAAAGAAAGAGAGAACGAAAAGAAGAAAGTACTAGGGAGGCAGCTGGCAGTCTCTGCTACACGTACTCAAAAATATGAAGAATCAGTAAATGAACTAACTGGTAGTGGCGCATATCACAGTTTTACCTTTTCCCACAGTCACTCAAATAGGTATTTTAAGAAGAATTTTATGAATCTAATGTCACAGATACAATGAAACCCCCCATGGGACCCTCCCTTCCACATTCCCTCCCTGACCCCAGTAGCACGTTCTCACTACACCACTATCTTGAATTCTGTGTTTATGAGTGCAGCAAATAGACACGTATCCGTGAGCAATGTGCAGCGCTGTCTTGTTTCTTTACACTCATTAAGCGGGCACATGCTGATCCTTTCCCTCCACAACTTGAGTTTTCGTTCAATCTTGTTGATATTTGTCTACACTGATCCTTCTAGCTGCTGCATAGTATTCTGTTACGTAAACAGCATCGGGTACTTGTCAATGCTGTCAGCCAGGTTGTTTCCAAACGGTGAAAGCAGACGGCGCTGTGATGCACACCCTGACTTTCTGGTTTACTGTGCATGGGGAAGAGCTCTTTCAGCGTCTCCTTCTGAGCATCCCAGCCGTCCCTGGGCCAGGGAGGTAGCATAGACCAGGGTGTTCACACTGGGATCCGTGCCCTGCAGGGAGTTCTGAGATCCTCGGAAGGAATTGTCAGATCAAAGCTATTTCCAAACTCACTCTTTATTTTTTAATTGATTTTTTTTTCTTTTTAGAGAGAAAGGAAGGGAGAGAGAAACATTGATGAGAGAGAAACATGGATCGGTTGCCTCCTGTGCATGCCCCAACCAGTGATCAAACCCGCATCCCAGGTATGTGCCCTGACGGGGAATTGAACTTGCAACCCTTTGGTGCACGGGCTGATGCTCCAACCAACTGAGTGAGTATGGCCCTTGTCTCATGAGTACACAGTGGAATTTTCCAGACCTGACGTGTGATGACATGATAGCTCTGACAGCCAACAGAATATGTGCTTTAATTTTAATTAAAATTACATTTTGAATATTTAATTTAGAATAAGGTAAATGTTGATTAACAAACATCCCACCCACGAAAACTCTTTGGGGTCCTAGATAATCTTTCCGTGTGAAGGGGTCCTGAGACCAAAAGGTTCAGAACTGCAACAGACAGACCAGACCCATCGTTGAGATCCACAGGGTGGAGTGCAGGAGGGACCACGCTTCAGGGCAGGGAGAGCTGGAGGGCTCTCCCCTCCCCTCCCCTCCCCTCCCCTCCCCTCCCCTTCCCTATCCTTCCAAACTTACAGGTTGGCTTGCACTGTAAGAAAGCTTTCCTTCTTCCCTTTCCTTTCTTTTATTTATTTATTTTTAAAATTTTATTGATTTTTTACAGAGAGGAAGAGAGAGGAGTTAGAAACATCCATGAGAGAGAAACATCAATCAGTTGCCTTTTGCACACCCCCTACTGGGGATGTGCCCGCAACCAAGGTACATGCCCTTGACCGGAATCAAACCTGGGACCTTTCAGTCCGAAGGCCGACGCTCTATCCACTGAGCCAAACCTGTTTCGGCATCCTTTCTTTCTTTAAAATGTATTATTCAGAGGAAAGCATGGACACTTTGGAGAGTGAAAGGGGTCATGATATGAGAGGAATAAGCCAGGCCTGTCCCTAGAAAACTGGGATGTGTGCTCACCTATAACTCTCCCCGTTCCCAACTCCAGCTGGCTTCCAGCTCAGGAGAGCTCAACTACTACCACCCCAGAGGGGCCTGCCCAGCTCAACTACTACCACCCCAGAGGGGCCTGCCCAGATCTGGAAGCCAGGCTTTGGAGGGCTTCCTAACGCTTCCCACTCCCTCACCAACTACAGCCATTAGGTCACCAACTCTGTGTACTTTATATTTCTAAAATATAGCCCCAATCTAGGCTTTCCCCTCCTCTGCCAGCAGCCAGGTCCCTGCTGCCCATCCCATCTTTTCTAGACCAATGCTGTCATTCCCATATGGCCCCATCCCCTTTGCAGGCTGAAGCCAGAGAGATCTTTCTAGAGGCAGCTCTGATTTTGTTGCTCAGTCATCCCCGCAATGGCTCCCTTCTAGCATGGCTCCCCAGGGCCTCAGTAAGGCCCCGGAGGTCCCACCCTCCTCACCTGCCTCACCTGGAGCCACACTCCCCTGTCTACACTCCAGCACCCAAGTATGGGGACTCCTCCAATTCTGAGCTTTCCAGCACTAATCTACCAGCCACCGAGGGTCACAGATTGTTTGTGGTTGTGATGTTTCATAGCTACCAAATCAGTGTTTTACAACCATTCTACTAAAATTCACTTGGAATTATATTGGGAGACTATTTTGGCACCGCTCTGTGAACTAATACAGGCATTGAGACTTGGCTCTGTAGACTTCCCACCGGCCACTAGAAGGCGCTCTGTAGCAGCCTCACAAGGCGGAGCCCGCGCTGTCCTTTGTGAGTACCTGCCTGTCTCGTCCACAGTGACTGTCAAAGAGCCTACAGAACTGGTCCACAAAACAAATCTTGGTGAGGCGCTGTATTTAGCCAGCTCAAGCGTGACACCTGATATATTGGTGTAAAAAAAATAAAAATCGTGTTTGTAGAAGTCAGCTCAAGATTCATTTACATATTTAAACTGTTTTATTTGGAAATTTAATGTGCATCCAATATCGAATATCTTTTTCTTGTCATGCTTTATATATAAAGCGTCATCCTTTTCACCATGCCTCATGGAGGTGCCTCTGCCCCCTCTCATTTCTTCTCATCCAGGTGAGCCCCGATGTGCAAAGGTGGGATGTCCAGTCCCAAAATACCAGGGGGTCAGGGTCTGTGCACATACAGCTCCTTCGGTTTGCGATGCTTCTGCTCTCCCCCCATGGTTAATTCCTATTTATTCTCCAGCCTCTGTTCAAACCCTAGCCTTTTCTGACCCACCAAAAGGGGTAGGCGCCCCCTTCTACCTGTACTCAGGTGTTTGCTGAACAGACACATGTAGAGTTCCTACCATGGGCTAGGCACTGCGCTAAGGTACTTCAGCTCCAATGGCCCATTTACTCCTCCCAGCGGATGAAAAGGGAAGGGGCTGCTGTTATCCTTACCGACGACAAAACAGGCGCAGAGAGGTGCTGAGTGACATGGCCACGCTCACCCCACTGGTAACTGGCGGAGATGTGATTCAAACCCAGGCAGTCTGGCTCCACGCCCATGCTCTTAGCTGCTCTGTTAGGTTGTCCTTCATTCATTCAGGGTCCTCTGTAATGCACCATTTACTTGTTATATTTGATTATTATGATCTCTTTCAGGGTACTCAGCATAAGGACTGCTTCTTGGTAGGTGCTCAATATACACTGATTGAATGAATGTAAACATGCTTGTTTCTTTAGGTGATCAAAGTATCCACTTTAGCCTGGCCAGCGTGGCTCAGTGGTTGAGCATCGACCTATGAACCAGGAGGTCATGGTTTGATACCTGGTCAGGGCACATGCCAGGGTTGTGGGCTTGATCTCCAGTAGGGGGCATGCAGGAGGCAGCTGACCAATGATTCTCTGTTATCATTGATGTTCCTATCTCTCCCTCTCCCTCCCTCTCTGAAGGCAATAAAAATGTATTTTAAAAATATCCACGTTACCCTAAATTTTTCTTTCATGAACTGAAGATATATGAGGCTGGGGGAAGTCAGAAACCCTAGACCATGCCCCCCCCCCCGCTGCCCAGACCACTGATAGATGATTGATGCTCAGAGGGCAGAGGTGGGTCATCCTAGACTTGCTAGTGGGCAGAGAGGACCCACCTCTGCCAGAGGGAGCCAGGGAAGGCTGCCCTGAGGAAGCTACTTTGGATTAGGTTTTGCAGGATGAATAGAAGTTCACTGAAGTACAGAAATCCATCCTGATAGGACCTGGGGTTGGAAGCCTCACCTGTGACGAAGGTTCAGTCTTGGCCTCAGATGACCTCCCTTCGTTCAGGTTAAGGAGGGACCATGGAGGAAAAGAGGAGCAGCTGTGGGAACAATTACAGAGGTCTCTGTACCAGTGAAACAGTCAAGTGTTTTCCAGTCACCCCTTTGGCCAAATTATTTAGTGCTTTGCAGAGAAAAGCAAGTCAGGCCTTGTTCTCTATGCTCTCTCCCACTTGCAATGATGCTTCTGCCCACCACCTCTGCGCCTCCTGTGTGGCTGGAAGCCCTTAGGATTTCTGGAAGTCTCCTTTGAGACTGCAGGTGTCCTAGGAGTGAGGCAACTAGTGAGAGTAGTTGACCACTGATCTCTTCATTGTTGGCTCCCAGGTGAGCAGACATGGGCAGGGCCACTGAGGGCAGCATTGGGCCCTGGAGGGCACTGGCAGAGGTGGGTGGGGTGGGTAGGAGGGCTTGGCTCCAACCTCTGGGAGCAGAGGTAGCGTGTGGCCCAGGCTGGCCAACGAGAGCCCCGTGGTCCCTTGGATGCATTGATGGTTCAGGGCGGTCATGTGATCTTACCTTGTCCCATGAGAGAAAGTCTCAAGCTTTTGTCTGCATTGGTGAGGAAAAGAGAAGGTGTTGGGGCCGTGAGAAGCTGGAAGCCTGGCGCCGATTGCACGCCGTCTTCACCTCCACGTGGGAGGGCCGGCCCACGCATGCAGCTGGTACAGAGCAAACTGGCATCAAGAGACAGGCTTCTGAAGAGACGTCTTTCAACACCTGAATCTGCGTGGGCCCGAGGTCCTGGACGTTTAATGACTTGAACTTCTCCCCCGTACTACAGAGCCAGGCTGGGTTGAGTTTCTGATGCTGACTACTGAGAGGATCCAGGGCAGAGGAGAGTTGGCTTAATTAGGCTGTGTCCAGAGGGCATGGCACTGAACAGGCGGGGGAGACACTCCTGCATTTTCCCAGCTACCAGGGAGGGGTGGGCAGCACTGAGTGGTTTAGAGATTACAGGTGGGGAGAAAGCACACACGCTCACTTATGCAAAGCCACACAACAGACTTGCTTTGCTACCTGCATGAACCTACAGGCACAGGCCTATAGACTTACAACGGAAACACACATACACAAATACATTTCACATGGTTTACAAAAGTGCAGCCCAAAACAAAAGTACACAGCCTGTGACCTAGAAGTTCCGTGTCTGGGAGGCTACCCCAAGGACAGAATAAAGAATGTGTCCCGAGGCTTGGCTCCAGGGAATTTCCCTGCAAGTGCAGCTCGTAATAACAAAAAGTTGGCAGCTCTCTGGATTCCAGTAAGGGGGTGGCTGAACTGCCGCGGTAGAACACAATGGCATGCTAGTCAGCCCTCAGTACGAGAGGCGCAGCTGTTTACTTATGTGGAAGATGAGTATCATTTATTGTTGAGTGTGTGTGTATGGCGGGGGGGAAGCAGCTTGAAAATAGTCTGAATGCTACAAACCCATTTGGGTAAAACAGAAGTCAGAATTAGCATGGAACAGGGGCTGGATGTAACGGAGGCTGTTTCTAAATCTTATGATTGTGGTGCTATTTATTCTGGTAGGATGTGAGTGTTGCTTTGCAAGTGGGAAAAACACACACACTTGATCTTGAGAAGGAATATGAATTCTACACACATGTACCCTCCTATGTGGGAAAATGAGGGTAAGTATGTGGGTTGAGATTACCATGTTGCTTATAAAGCATACGGTTGGAAACAACCTTGATGTCCAGCCAGAGGGGATTGAGGAGAGAAATCAAAGGGCAGTCATAGAATGGTATGGGGCTGCCGTTGTTACAAAGGGAGGAAGTTCTAGATAAACTCTTATGAGGCACAGTCTCCGAGAAATACACAGTGGGGGGAAAAGCAGAACAGTGTTTACAGTGTGTGATCATCTGTATAGAAACAGTTGTATGCATACGTAAACATAAACTATTTCTAGAAGGACCCGCGGGAAACAGAAGAGCCTGTGCTTGGGGAAGGGAACTGGTGGTCTGGGATGGGGATGGGGGAAAGGGAGGCTCATGTTAGCTGTAAAGGCATCTATACCTTGAGTTAAAACACCATCTGCATGTGTTCCCTATTCCAAAGCATGACTTAAACATAAAGAAGAAGCAAGCACCGCCACGCGCAGGGAAGCACACAGCAGAGAGGCCCAAACATGCCGGCAGAAGCATCTGCTCGTCCCAACACACAAGCACCTCCCAGCAGACCCTCACGTGGATCTGTGTGTACAGGGCCCAGTGCCAGTGCTCCCTTCCCTTGTCTACGTCCTGCAGGTGGCTGAGCCATCCCGTGGGGCTGGGGGTGGTGTGGAGGGGGCTTTGGGGCAGCTGGGAGCGGTGGCAGTTCAGTGCTCTGCCTCTTTAATTCCCTCTGGCTGAAATGCCAATTTTCTGCTAGGCTGGCCTGGCTGCTGCAGAATCCCTTCTGCTAACAAACTGCACCGAAGAGCAGAGCAATTAGGCGATGAACGGCTTTAAGTGGAACCGAGAGGCCTGATGTTTCTCTGGGAGGGTGGCCTCTTGGCCTCGCCTCTGCCGGTGTGGTGACTGGGAGAGCAGAGGGGGAAAGGGCAGGCGCTGGTGATGGGCCTGAGTGGGGGCTGCTCAGGGAAGACTCCAGAGCTGGATACTTGGACCCATGGACCAGTGGGTCTGTGGCCCCCTTCTGGCTTATCCCTACATGCTAGAGTGTGCAGGCTCTGGATTCATTCATCCAGTTGTGTATTTACTGAACACCTACTATATGCCAAGCCCCGTTTTAAGCATTGGGATCCAATGGCAAAGGTCCTTGTCCTCTTGAGTAGCATATTATACTAGCAGTAGAGGAGGCAGACAATAAGCAAAGAAACGAAAAAGCAAGATGATTCCATAATGAAATGGGAAGATAGCAAAGGGAATGGATGGGGAGCGATGTTAGTTAGAATAGTCAGCGAAGGACTCTCCTAAGAGGTCACCTTCCTGCTAAGACACTGAGGATGAGAAGATGCAGACATAACAAGAGTTTTCCAGGTAGAGGGAGCAGTAGGTGCAAAGACCCCGAGGTGTACCCAGACTTGACTAATTGGGGGAACACCGGAGGTTAATACGCCCGAAGCATGGCGTAAAGGGAAGAGTTGGGAGAGACGGCCTGGGGCCCCCAGCATGCTGGCCCTGCTCCTGGTGCTCACAGCAATCTTGCGGAAGGGGATGTGTTATCCATACAGCCGCAGAGTCACCCAACAGGGGCTACCACAGGAGCCAGAGCTGTTCAGCCTGAAGAACAGCCCAGGCACCCTGTGCCCAGGCGGCTTTCCCTGGAGGAGGGAGCAGGTGGCCCAAGGGAGGGTGCCAAGGGCAAGGAGGCACAGCCACTGAGCGAGGAGTAGCTTTTCAACGGAAGCCTCTGCCTGCCAGGTGATGAGCTTTCAGTCCTGGGAGGTATTCAAGCAAAGAGTGGGCAACTGGTTGAGAGGATTTTGTAGAGGAACTCCGATGTTGAGCAGTGTGGGACCACATCGGTGTTTTCCAGTTGCTGGCATGGGGTCATCTCCAGGACTCGATGGGGCAGCGTGCCCACCTGTGTGGGAGGCTGGGCAGGGCACCCACCTCTCTTGGCCATTTCCTCACTATAAGATGGAGGGAACAGTAGTACTTGATGGCGCCTTAAAGGAGCTAGTGCACGCAGACACTGAGAAGGGAGCCTGGCTGGCTTAGGGCAGGCAGTGTGAGAGAGCTGTTGTATTATTTTAGCAGCCCGTGGGCTCTTACCCACTTTCTTTTTCATCTCTTTTTCTTTTGAATTGAAAACTTCAAACCATATCTATGGTTTAAAAAAGATCCCACCATACAAAAGGATCAGCAAGGAAAGGTGAATCTCCCTCCAACCCCTGGCTCTGTGTTCCTCCCAGAGGCCACGGTTGCCAGCATTTTTTTTTTTTTTTTTGGAGGGGGCTGTCTTCCACAGATACTCCGCACATAAGGAGCCATCCTTCCCCACACAAATTGCCGAGTCTATATATACTCCTTTGCATTTGGCTTCTCCCCCTCATTCCTCATCAAAGCCACATGCACTGATTTAACAATTTTAAAATTTCTGAATAGAAAATATGTTCTCACAGGGTTTAAAAACTACAATGATCTATACTGAGAGTTTCCTCTCTCCTTCGTGTACCTGACCCCAGACAGGTAAGCACTTGTATTGGTTTCTTAGGGAGCCTTTCCCTTTCAGTGTTTCTTTACACAAATCCAAACACACACACACACACACACACACACACACACACACACGCGCAGCTTATTCCCAGGCCCGGTTCCTACACCAAGGCCTTAGACTGAACACACAGTGCCGTACTGTACGTCGCTTAACCTGCCCCCGTGTCTGCCAGAATGCGGATTTTCCCGTATCCGCCTCAGAGCCTCCCACTGCTGTGAACAACTGCGTGGTATTCCAGTCTGTGCCCAAAGCAGAGTTTTTGTAACTGGCTCCTGGGTGGGTTGTTTCCCACATTTTCACTGTTCCGAACACAGCATTAACGGCTCCTCTGAGACCATTGAAACGAATCATTTCCTGGTACCTGGGTCCACCTGCAGGCCTCACGCTCAGCAATGGGGTTGCTGGGTGCCGTGGAGGACAATAGAGACAGCTTCCCTTGGCACTCCCACCAGCAACGGACCTGTCTCCACAGTGTTGCCAACACAGTGTGTCGGCCCCTGACAAAGGTGCCATTCTGACAGGGGAGAGATGACACCACAATGTCATTGATTTCCATTCCTTTTACCATATGTGAAGTCAGGCATTTTTCCTATCTTTAGGGCCTTTGAGTTCCCCCCCCCCTTTTTTTTTTAAATCTGTTTATATTCTCTGCTCATTTTTATTGGGTTGTCTTTTATTGATTTCAGGGAGCTTTTTATATATTGGTTAAATTAGACCAAACTGTGGCCCGTGGGCTAACTCAGGTCTGCGGATTTATTTTTTTGGAAATAAAATTCTTTCAGCACACAGCCACACGCGTTGTCTTTGGTTGCTTGCACACTTCAACAGCCAAGTTGAGTAGCTGCAAGAGACCTTACAGCCTAAAAACTGTAAATATTTACCTTGTGGCCCTTTTCAGAAAATGCTTGCTGACTTTGTGTTAGACTTTTGTGATATGAGCTGCAGATATTTCCCCCGGGTTGTCATTTATCGCTTGACATTTTTCTTTTGCTTTAAGTGCATTTTAAATATTAACATAGTTCCTTGGACATGGTATAACAGGGCTAAACACTTGGCTTTGGGAGTGTCTTGCTTCTCGAAAACCATCATCTTTATATACCAGACTGTGGTTCAAAGTTATGTGTGTTTCATTCTAGATCTAAAAAAAAAAAAAAAAAAAGAATGAAAAAGGCAAATTTGAACAGGCCTGCCTCTCGCACTGGGTGACCTTGGCGGTTTCCCGCTGTGAAGCAAGATCCAGAGCAGGGATGGGCTACCCAAGGTCACAGAACGCGTGCGACCAGGGCCTGGGCTGAGCGTGGTCCCCCTCCCCCGCTCTGTGTCCTCGCAGTCCCTCGTCCTGGGGGCGCATCTGGCCCCAGGAGGTTGCAGGGGCTCCCGGCCACTCCTCCCCTCCTCCCCTCCTCCCCTCCTCCTCGGCGCAGCCCCGGTGCAGCGCGTGGCGCGATGCTGGGCGCGGGCAGAAGGGGGCGGTGTCGCACCGAGAAGGAGCTCTCGGTCGCCTTGGGCGCTGGGCGGGCGCGGGCCGGGGCTGCCACGGTTCCTCCCGGCTCGGCGAATAGGGCAGGCGCGCCCTGCAGCCGGGCTCCGGGAGTGGCGGAGCGCTTGATCAGAACTGGGCCACACCACCCTCCTTATGCGCCCACCCCTCCCTCGACCCCAGCTCGGGGCCTGGGGCACAACCCCGCTAGTGTCCCACCCCCAGGCCCTACCTCGTGCCCCCACTCAGATCTTGGCCAGTGCTCCTCCCACCCCAGCCCCGCCTTTCCCCGGCCCCACGTCCTCTCTCAGCCTTCATTTCCTGGCTTAGTCCTCTCTCCTTTCTCTTGTTCTCTCAAGGTAGGAGTCAGGCTGCGCTGGATTCATTGTTAACATGTAAAGCCCACCACTGAGCTCCACTCCAAACCCTCTGGGGGCTCCTGTCACCTCAAAATAGAACCCAGCGCCTGGCTCCTAGGCTTGCATGAACGCCCTGCTGCCTGCCTGACATCCCCGACTACTGACAGCGCGCACATCCACCTGCCTTCCTCCCAACAAAGCCTCGAGATTGTGAGGGCTCCAGGCCGCGCACTTGCAGTTTCCTGCCGCAGTGCCTTCTCCTTCTCCCATAAGCCTCATTCTCTCATGCCCTCTAGGCTCAGCCGCATGGCCTTCTGGCTGGTCCCTAAGCAGCCCCCAGGTTCAAGCGGGTCTCTCGGCCTTTGCACCTGCTGTTCCCCCTGCCTCCTCCCCCCACACTGGTTCCAACTGGCCATCCAGGTCTCAGCTTAAAGGTCACCTCCTCAGAGAAGCAACCCTCCAAATCACCACTATGCTCCCTTCTCTTGAACTCTGCCTGCGGCATGCTGCATCTGGTCTCGCCCTGTGCACTCCCTGTGGGCCTCCCCAGAGCTGTGTGAGCTCCCTCTGGGAGAAGTTCATCTTGTTCACCCCAGCACCCCCAGAGCCGAGCTCAGTGCCCTTGTCCACACTGGAGGTTCTCAATGAGTGAATGGATGGATGGATTGGCTGAGAGGGAGGCTGTTTTCCTTCCCTGAGGATCCGGTTAACAGAAAGCCCCTGAGTGTCAGAGCAGCAGCTGGCCAGGTTAGGGCAGCAGCTGGCCAGCCCTCCCCAGCAGCCAAGGTCCATCTGGAGGCTTTGTTTAAAAATGCGGAAATGGGGCGCTCAGGGCACCCCCAAGGTGGATACAGCTCTCCGCTCTCAAGGGCTGTAGGTCCCTCTGGCCCAGTGTTGCTGGGCTCTACAAGGAGAAGCGGGAACTTAGGACTGGAGGGTCCTTTCAGCCCTCCCTTGGAGGCTCAGAGAACAGGGGACTTCCCCATCATCACACCGTGAGGCTGGGACCTGGGCTGAGTGAACAGAGGGGCAGGGACTGGCTCGGCAGGCAAGGGCAGGGTGGGGGTCTTGGTGGCAGGGCACAAGGACCTGTGTCCTCTTGGCGGGAGGGGTGACAGACCTCTTCCTGCCCTAGCTCAGGCCATTGCCGCTTTTCCTCACCACAGCTCCAGTCTCGCCAGCCTCCTTCCTCATGGCCACAGGGGGACGTCTAGTCCCTCAGTATCTGCCGGGAAGCCTCAGGACAAAGTCCACACCCTCAGCCAGCAGGTCACGGTCTCTCAGGTCTACAGCCTCTTGCCCAGACCCCACTTCCCAGAAGGCTGTCAGCTTTCACTCCCCTCCTGATCTTTGCCAGCGAGCACCTCTCTGTCCCAGCTGCGTCCCCTTGTCCTTCAGGGCTGGGTTCACTGTCACTGCCTGGCTGGTCAGGGGTCCCTCCAGCTCGGCTGCTGTCACTCTGGGCTGGCTGGTTTGTCTGAGGCCTCCCAGGGTTCTGCTCATGGTTGGAGAGAGACCAATGGATTGGAAACTCTCCAAAGACCTGAACTTTTCAGAAAGGCTCACTCTTTGATTGTATGGCTGAGCCACAATGTATTTATTAACTCATTGCTAAGGCTTGTGGCTTATGTCCAGTTTTACTCTGATAATCAATGCTGCAATAAACATGCTTATTTCTTTCCCTACCCCCTCTCCCCTGAAAAGAAAAATGAATGTATGAATGAGTGAATGAATGAGGGAAAATTCAGCACTGTTAGGGAAGCCTGTGACCCAGTGGGGTTTCCCAGTTCCCTCCTTGCCTCTTCTCCCTCCCCCACCCCTCCCTAAGTCTGGTCTGTAGAGAAATCCAGCCCGGCCAGTGTGGCTCAGTGGTTGAGTGTCAATCTATGAACCAGGAGCTCACGATTCCATTCCCTGTCAGGGCACTTGCCTGGGTTGCGGGCTCAATCCCAGTAGGGGGTGTGCAGGAGGCAGCTGATTGATGATTCTCTCTCATCCTTGATGTTTTTCTCTCTCCCACTCCCTATCTCTGAAATGAATAAAAACATATTTAAAAAGCAATTAAAAAATGAAAAAAAGAGAAGAAATCCAGTCATGTCTACCTCCAAAATACACTCAGAATTGACCTCTCTCCCAACCCCCACTGTCTTCCCCCACTGTTACCACCCTGATCTGAGCTGCTCCACTCTTTCTCTCCTGGTTTGTTTCAACAGCCTATCCCCCTACCATGCCCCCGCCAAGCAGCCAGAGGGACCCTGCCAAGACTGGAGTCAGATCCTGTCCCTCCATGCCCCCACCTTCCGCAGAGGAAAAGCCCACACAATCTGTTCCCGGTACCTCTCAGGCCTCTTGGCCTGCCTCTCTCCTCAACCCTCACTCTACTCTAGTCACACCCATCTCCTTACCAGTCCCAACACAAGCCAGGCACAGCCTTGCTCCAGGGCCTTTGCCTGTGCTGTTCCCGATGCCTGGGTGCTATTCTGCTGGATCCCTCCTGGGCTCCTTCACTTCCCTTGGGTCCCTGCCCAAGAGTCTCAAAGACGCCATCCCTGACCACCCTCTGTCACGCTCTCTTCCCTTTACACTGCGGTTTTCCCTTTTAGCTCTTTATTGCCCCAGACATTATATTTTTGTTTATTGTCAGCCTCCCCCGTTAGGGTGTCAGTTCCAGGAAGGCTTTTGGTGGCTTTGTATCCTGTTGTATCCCAGGCCCCAGGACATTGCCCAAATACAATAGGCGCTTACTAGATATTTGTTGCATGAGTAAATAGACGCCCGGTGGGGGCAGGAGGGACTGTGGGTGCTGCCTCCTTCCTGCCTGTGTGTGCAAAGCCCAAGTTTGGAGCGGCCTTGGCCCTGCCCACGCCTCTTCCCCAGTGTGACCTGTGTGGCGTGTCTCATGTAACTGTGGCGAGACCCAGGTTTGTTTAGGCAGAGCACTTGGGCTTTGCATTGGAATGAGAAACTCTGCTGTGATGCACAGTGCCCCCATCACGGGCCACCCTTAGTGACAGCTGAGTGCCGCTGCCGTCCCTGGGGGCATGGAGCAGGCCTGTCACAATATTTGTTCAACGGGCGGCGGAGGCTAAGCCAGGCTGCAAACACAGTGCTGCCAAGAGGGAACCTCTGGCTGCTGCTGGGCTGCCTCACGGAGCTGGGGCCGCGCCGCTCCTGCTCCAGCATCTGCCTCGCTGCCCAGGCGGGGGCTTGGGTGCGGGAACTCCCATGGCCCTGCCTCCTTGTCTTTCTTCCGGCCCAGGCCCCCTCCTGCTCTAGCTCCCACTTCCTTTTGCTTGAGCCCCTTTGAAAGACTTAGCTCCTCGACCCTGGCTCCCCACGGCCTGCAGCCAGCCACACAGGCTCCCTCGGGACTCCGCCAGGCCCTGGGCCACCTGGCAGCCCCAGACTTCTCGTCTCTTCGAGTAGGACAAGTGTGGGTAGGACTTGCTCTGGACAGGGCTCCTGAGGGGCCAGGGCCTGGGAGACACACACAAATCCAGCTGTTTGTGTTTGAGTGACTCTTGCTTGTCTGTCTGTCCGTGTCTCACGGTCTGTCTGACACCTGACAGCACCCCTCTCCGGCTGCCTGTGTGTTCCTCTGTCTGTGACTGCCTGGCCCTTTCTCTGTTTTGGCATCTCCAGTGTGCCAGACCCAGCGCTGGGGTTGCTGGGATCTGTATATAGACTGTCCTGTTGGGTACCCCTGGGCAGAGAGCTCATTTCACAGAGGAAGCCACTGAGACACTGAAGCCCACGGAGGTCACGCAGGGCTCACCCATCCCCTACCGTGTCCTGCAGGTTATGGGGCTGCTCTCCTCATGGTCCCTGCACCACCCCTGCTCCTGTCCTACCCCCTGCGAATGCCTTGTCCCCACCAAGAACCTTGTCCCCGGTGTGGCTGCTCCTCCAGCACAGGCTGCCTCCCCAGCCACACCAGCCTGGCACAACCTTCCACCTTGCACTCCAAAACACAAAACGTGACACCGAATTATACACTGTGCTCCCTAATTATTTTGTGCCTTATCTCCTCCGCTTGCGTGAGCTCCTCCTCAGGCAGAGCCAAGCTCTCGGGCCCAGCATGGTGTTCCTTGCAGGCAGGGCTCCTGGCTGCTGTGGCTGGGGGTGTGGCCACACCTTAGCCTGGAGCCCATGGTGTCACACTAGAGGCCGCAGGCACAGGCAGAGGCAGCCCATCCGTTAATTTTACATATTTATGCAGCCCTGTGGGCACAGTGATACACAGGATTGTCCCCTTCCCTGTCCTCCCGGAGCCAGCTGCGGGAGACGGGCTTAAGTAGCCCGGAAACACCTGGAGCTCTAACACGGACCTGACCACACCTGTTCTCTCTGAGGCCTGTCATCCCTCACAGCCACAGCCAGGCCAGCAGGTGGGCTTTTTGGCTCTGCCTCCCAACTCACCCAGAATTACCATGCCGTCGCCTAGTCCTGTGGTCGGCAAACTGCGGCTCTTTGGCCCCTTGAGTGTGGCTCTTCCACAAAATACCATGGCCTGGGCGAGTCTATTTTGAAGAAGTGGCGTTAGAAGAAGTTTAAGTTAAAAAAATTTGGCTCTCAAAAGAAATTTCAATCGTTGTACTCTTGATATTTGGCTCTGTTGACTAAGGAGTTTGCCGACCACTGGCCTACCAGTGGCCTACCACATGCGGCTCGTGAGCCGCGGTTTGCCGCTCTGTTGACTAATGAGTTTGCAGACCACTGGCCTAGGCCAAGCAGCTCTCCCTCTCACCTGGGCGACAGGCCTCCTCATGGGCCTCCCTACCTCCCAGGCCCCCTGCAGTTCATCCTCCCCTCAGTGGCCAGAGGAAGCATCGCTTCCCTCCAAACCCTGCTCCACGCAGAATAAAGTGCCAGTCTCTGTCACCCCACGTAGCTGCGACCTGCAGTCCAGTCCCACTTTCCCACAACTCCAGCTTCCTCGGAACACGAGCTCCCAGATGCCTTGCTGTTCTTGCCCTCCTTGTCCCCGGTACCTGCATGGCTCCCCCTCCTCCCTTCATTCAGGTCTCTGCTCCAAGATCACCTCCCCAGTGAGACTGCAG
The DNA here is from genome assembly GCF_027574615.1 of Eptesicus fuscus. Taxonomy (NCBI): domain Eukaryota; kingdom Metazoa; phylum Chordata; class Mammalia; order Chiroptera; family Vespertilionidae; genus Eptesicus; species Eptesicus fuscus. The sequence continues at coordinate 64,993,364 of NC_072484.1, read as the reverse complement.
CATCAGAGCTCTACAGAGAACCGGTGGGATATGTGTGGGCATGTGCTCGTATATGAGTGTGTGCATATATGTGTATCTGTTGTTATGTGTATGTGCTTGTACCTGTGTTTTATGTGTGTGCATGTATGTGTGGGGATGTGTATATGTGCATGTGTGTGCATTCACACATGTGTACTTGTTTGTGCATGTGTTTGTGTGTATGTTCATTTATGTCTGTGTATGTTAGTATGCATGCATGTATATATGTGTATGTGTGTGTGCATTTGTATGTGTATGTGCGCATGTGTGGAGAGAGAGAGCTATCCTATCTAATAAAGAGGGAATATACTAATTGACCCTCATGCCATTGCAAAGATGGCGGCACCCACAGCCAATAAAGAGGAATATGCTAATTGACTGCCACACCCTCAAAGATGGCAGTGCCCACAGCAACAACATGGTGGCGCCCAGTCCCCTCAGCCCTGCTGGGGCACTGCCTCCATAGTCCCCCAGTCCCCTCAGACCCCCAGCCTCCCAGGGCTGTCTGAGGCTCAGGTAACTAGGGCTGGCTGAGGCTTACACTGCTGGCAGTGGCAGCAGCAGGGTGTGATGGGGCATCGCCTTCCCCTGATCGCAGGGTCGCCTCCTGCCCCTGAGGGCTCTCAGAATGTGAGAGGGGGCAGGTCGTGCTGAGGGACCTCCCCTCCAGTGCATGAATTTTCATGCACCGGACCTCTAGTATATATAGAGACAGATTTATTTTAGGAAATTGGCTCACTCGATTGTGGGAGCTGGCAAGTCTGAAATCTTCAGGGCAGACGGGCAGGCCAGAGACCCCAGGAAGAACTGATGTTGCGTCATGAGTCCGAAGGCTGTCTGCCATTGGGAGCTCCCGTGTGCCTGCAGGCACTGGTGTGAGGTGCTCTATGCACCGCCCTCATGAAGCGCCTCCACCTTTGCGGGAGGTGGGGTTGGACGGGAGGGCAGGTGGTGTCCTCCAGGAGGTTCACTTCTAAGACTTACGCTCCTTCCAGTGAGAGAAGCCCACTCGGAGGCCTCTCCATCTTCCCTCTGCCCTTTGCCTCTTCTTCTCTCCTCTGCCTCTCCCATCACCTGGGCATCATGGCTCTGGTATCCAGGCTGCCCCCTGCTTCCTCCCTTGCCTCCTGGCCCTCTCTGCATACAGACACCATTATGACTTTACCAACTCACAGCCAACCCTGATGCATCTCTGCCTAGTGCTCTTCCGACCCCCTTGCCTCTGAGAGAAGGTCTGAGCCCACAGTCAGGGTCATCTGTGACCTGCCTGCCTTGCCTCTGTTCTTCCTCCATATCCCCTGTGCCTGTGGGGCCTTACACTGCTGGGAAAACTGCTAAAACTTGACAAGGTGGGGTGGGGGGTGGGGATGGGGTCCTGGCAGGCACCATCTCAATTACAGCCAAACCGTATAAGTAATAGGCACCCCAGTTGTGATGTGATGAGAGGGTGCCTACCTCTGTGGTCTTCTCCCTCCAAACCCACAACTTCAATGTAACCATGAGAAGTGACAAACCCAAATCGAGGGATACCCTACAGAATAACTGGGCAGTACTCTTCAAAAGGGTCAAGGTCGTGAGAGACAAGAAAAGACAGAAGAGCTCTCCCTGACTGGGGGTGGGGGGACCAAGGGAACACGCTGACTAAATGCAAGATGGAGCCTGGACTGGATGGACATCAGTGGGTAAACTGGTGACCAACACCTATTTCTCAGTCTTGATAAACGCACCTTGGTGATGTGATGCATTAACAGGACCCTTCGGAAAATCTAAAATTATTTCAAAATGAAACATGAAGAAACTCCAGCTGCTAAAAATTCTTTATTGTGTTTCTCATGAGAATGGTCATACATGCTCATTGCAATACTTCAAATCAGCAGAGCCGCCTGGGCTGGTGGCACCAGCCCGCCCCGCAGAGGGAAGCCTGGTTGCAGATACGTCCTCCAGGTTTCATGCATTCGTTAGCACCTACCATTCTCACCATTCTGCTTCTCTCACATGGGCTCCGAAGCACACTCTGTCTTGCCACCTGCCTTTCCATCTTTTCTTCCCGTAGGATGTCTCCTAGGTCAGCCGGTGTGACAGCTTTTTGAACAAACTTCTCCACGAGTTCGGCATTTTGTGTCCTTCTTCTTGTCTGAGCTGATCAGACAGACACTTTATTTACCCAGTGATGTGATCAGTAATGTGATCAGTGAGCTGCTCCTGGGAGTGAAGTGCCCGTGTTACCATGTTTGTTCTTAAGCTCATGCTTGCATTATCTTTGGTCCACATTTCCTTTCCACGAAACTTCTTAAGTCATGTGGCCATTTTGCTGGGGTGAGTCTAATTAACACCAGATGCTATAATCCACAAACCCAGTTACCCTGTCCCTGTGCGGAAAGACAACGACTGTGCGTATCTTCTGCACTCGGCCTCCCCTCCCTCCCTTCCAGGGCACATGGCTGTTCCAACACCCAGGCCTTGAGGCCCATGCGAGGTGGCATGTTACCATTATAGGATGCACTAATGAGCCTAGTTCCCTCTCTCTCTCTCTCTCTCTCTCTCTCTCTCTCTCTCTCGATACAAAATAGAAGTTCTAAATTTTCTTCTCACATACTGTGGTTGTGCATAGAAGTTCTAGCATATTCCTGTACCATATTCACCATGGCTTGGCCTGCTTGGAGGGTTGGTGCTCCATTTTGGGGACCCCTGGGCTGGAGCGCCCCACCCTCTATGAGGCTAACATGTTCTCCAACCTCTAGCTAATCTCGCATTCCCCAAGAAGCCCTGCCTGACTCCCAGGCTGCACCACGCTCCTCCCAACTCTGGTCCACAGCCACCACCCTCCCTTAGGGCAGGGCGCTGGCCACAGCGAGGCCTGGGCGGGGAGCCTATACTTCCGCTGCCCAGCATCGGGCTGTGCTAAAGGGATGGAGGGAGAGTTTGGATTTGCAGGAACACAGAAGGTGGTGGTCCTGGTGGGGAGAAGCACGACACAGGTCAGGGCAGGAGGGAGTCCAGAGTGGGCCTGGCCCTTCCAGTTTCCATGTCAGGGAGGGGCCCCCATCTACCCTGTTGCCTGAGCTAGAAACGTGAGCACCCAGGAGTCTTGCTCCTTCCTTCTCCACCCACTCACACCCAGGCATGCGATCCTCCACCCGCCAGGGAGCTCACATCTGCTCCCTTACTCCATCCCCATGATGTTGCATCCACATCTCCAACCAGAACTCACCCCTCTTGTCTGCCCAGGTTCTTCCATGGCTCCCACTGCGTTCAGGATGAAGGTGATCCTGACCAGGCACCAGCGGGCTTGCTGGCCCCACCTCAACCTCAGCCCTGCCACTCTTCCCTCATGCACTAGCTGCACACCAGTGCCCTGGTGTTCGCTCCGCCCCTCACACCCCTACATCCACTTTGTACTCGGGACCTTTGACATGCATAGGACTTCTCCACTTGACAGAACCTCCCAAATGTCATCTCCTCACGGCATCCCAAAACTAGGTCAAGGCCTCTTGTTATAAGATTGATGTGTTCATTTTCCATAAAACTCTACATGTCCTAAGGGCAGGGCAAGCTGTTTTCCTCACAGCAGACTCCCCAGACACCCAGGGAATATTGCTTTAAGGCGTAAATGAAAGGATGGGGCATAGTGAGGGTCTCCCTGCTGTGAGGGATAGCAATGGGGAGAGACCCTGGACCCGCCTGAAGGTGGCCTCTGCAATTGAAGGTAACATCGGAGATCCAGGGTGGGCTGGGCTGAGGTGGGCGGTGTGCGGGAGGGTGTGAGGGTGTGGGTAAGGCTGGAAGCAATTTTCTTGGGTGTCCCAGTTTTCTCTCCCCTGGGGGGTTCTCTTTTGTGTCGCTGGCTATGGCCACGACTGCATGGTCGGGCCACTCCCCTCTTTCTGGAGTGTTCCCGTGTGACCAAGAGTGGGTGGTGTCTGGCGCGTACCTGTGTGTGTATTTGTGTGAATCAGATCTGCCTGTTTTGTGGGCTTAGTATGTGTCTGGATCCATGGAGGGGTGTGTGTATTTGTGTACAAGCATATGATTGTGTGGGAAGGGTTGATAGGGGTAGATGTGATCCTGCTGGGGTATGTCTGTGATGATTTGAGTGTGTCTGCCCTCATGTTGTGGGTGTGTCCCCAAATGCCTGCGGGGCTGTGTAGTTGGTTTGTGGGCTCCACGAGTGCCTGGATATGCAGGGTCCCCCAGACCCATTCTTGCTCCCTACTGGCTCCCCACTCAGTACCCATCACCTAGCAACGAGGGACTCTAGTTGTCCCAGTGGCCTGGAAGACAAAGGTGTCTCTGTGAGGGAAGAGCTGTGCTCAGAGCGGGAGGGTCTCCAGACCTGCTCAGAGCAGAGCCTTGTTCGGGCCTCAGGCCCACGGTCGGGCTGCCTCTCCCAGCTCATCCCTGACCCTGGACAGAGCTCTCCCTCCATCCCCTCCACCCCTGCCTTCCTGTGGGGCTGGCAAGGGCAGGTGCTCACAGACACACTTGCTGCTCCCACACTGCCCCCCCCGCCCCCACCAGGGAGCCTCTCGTGGCCTCAGCTGGTGGGGTGTGAGAACAAGATGGAGTGAATACCCGGTGCACCATCTTGTGGGGTTCGGTTTTGCAGATTGGGGCTTGACCCTGAGCACATTCAGGTGAAGGCAAACCCATCCAGAGCGGGGTGAGCAGCTCCCGGAGAAGGTGAGAGGGCACCCAGATCTGCTCCTCCAGAGACGCGGCTTCCTTCCCTGAAAGCCAGAGCCCGGGGCATTCACCTGCAGCTTGGGGCAGGGGACTGGCAATCCTGGGGGCAGGCGAGGGAGCAGCTCCCGGTGCTTCCCACTGGTCTTCAGTGCTCCGAAGGCCTGGCCTCTTCTGGGGACTCCAGCCTCCTCCTCTCTGTACTCTGACCCCATGTGCCAGCCACATGGGCCAACAGGCTGGACCGATTCTTCCTCAGGGCCTTTCTACGGCTCTTCCCTTGGCCTGGCGAACGTTTTCTCCAGGTCTCCATGGAGATTGCTCCGCCATCAGGGCATCAGTCAGAGGCCACCGCTTTGACAAGGCCTGTCCCAGCTCCTCTCAGGAAACTTCCTGTACCCGCCCCTACTGTGTTTTACCTGCAGCACTTCTCCCTGAGATGATCTTATTTAATAAACTATTAATGAAATTAAAATAAACTACTAATAAATAATAATAATAGTAATGAAGGCAGTTTTATTTAGGACTTACTGTCTTCTAAGCCCTTGGTACATTTAAACTCAGTTACCCTCATGCTCTAGCTGGTTTTGCTCAGTGGATAGAGCGTCAGCCTGCAGACTGAAGGGTGCCGGGTTTGATTCCGGTCAAGGGCACATGCCCAAGTTGCGGGCTCCATCCCCAGTAGGGGGCATGCAGGATTCTCTCTCAATGATTTTCTCTCGTCATTGATGTTTCTATCTCTCTCCCTCTCCCTTACTCTCTGAAATAAAATAAAAAATATATGTGAAAAAACAAACAACCCCAAAACTCAGTTACCCTCAGAACAACCATGTGATGTGGCAGCTATGTTATCTCCACTTTACACTTGAGGACCCTGAGTCAGTGAGAGTGGCTCACTCTCACGGTTCCAGAGAGACTGTCCATCTTGTTTGCTGCTGTGTCCCTGCCCCGGGCACATAGAAGGGGCCCGGGGATGTGTTAGTAAGAAAGGATTGTGGCAGGAGAATGCAGAGTTTCCCGGCCCTTAAGAAAGGGGTCCAGGTGCCTCCTCCCCGCAGCCGTTGCTGTAGCATTTGCTGGTGAGGGCCACAGCCTAGCCAAAGCCCCAGAGGAGGAAGGGGCAGCCAGAGGTCTCTAGCTGCTTCATGGAATCAACCTGGACCTGAAGACTTCCTGCAAAACCTCTGGCTCCGGAGATGGGGACCTGCACACAGAAGCCTCCGTATCTTGCTCCTCTGAGTTCTTGCATCCCAGGTTGGGAAACTGCTGAAAATTGCTAAAGATGCTCAATGCTTTTTTTTTTTTTTTTTTGGGCACTCAATAAATATGTATGGAATGAACAAACAAATACACAATGCTTTCATACACATTTCTATCAAGTGGAACAATTTCCCCCAACTTAATAGTGACTTATTAGACAGATTGACAAAAGAATAAATAACAACAAAAATGTGACGACATTATGATATTAAAACCAGAGACTGACATTGCTTTGTGTCAGATTTGTGTAACCATCACTGTGGTCAATACGCAAAACTGTCCCTCATGATAACAATCCTCCTTGTGCTGGCCCTTAACAGGCATAACCACCTCTCCCTCCACCATTTCTAACCCATGGCAATCAATAGCCTGATTTCTATCTCTATAGTTTTGTTATTTCAAGAATTTTATGTAAATGGAATCAAACAGTATGTAACCTTTTGAGTATGGCTTTTTTTTTCCACCCAGGGTAATGCCCTTGAAATCCACCCACGTTGTTGGATGTATCAATGGTTTGTTCCTTTTTATTACTTGGGTATAGTCTGTCTCCCCTAGAACATGAGGGCCATGAGGACAGGAATTTGTCCCTCTCACTCATCCCTGTCTCCCTAACACATAGTAGGTGCTCAGTAAATATGAGTTGGGTAATGGAATGAATAAATTTAAAAATATAAATAAGCCTGTCCGGCCAGTGTTGCTCAGTGGTTGAGCATCAATCCATGAACCAAGAGGTCGCCAGTTTGATTCCTGGTTAGGGCATCTGCCCGGGTTGTGGCCCCATCCCTAGTGGGGCGTGTGTAGGGGACAGTGATCAATGTTTATCTCATCAATGCTTCTATCTCTCTATCCCTTTTCCTTCCTCCCTCTCTAAAATCCATAAAAACATATTTAAAAAATATATAAATAACCCTAATCCAGGGCAGAAAGAACTTCAGCCTGCAGAGGATTACCCAGAGCTGGGGCGAGTGAGGAAGGGAGAGTCCTTGCTTCAGTTGCCCAAAAGAGGTGGAGCAGTGTTGACCTTAGGGAGGATGTCAACCTCTCACTCAGTATCCCCAATTATAACCAAGGGGGTGATGCAGCCTTCCCACCTCCTAGGAAAAGCACCCGAGTCATTTTTAGGGTGTGTGCATTGGGGAGAATATACTGCTACAGATGAGCTGACCAAGGTTCAAATCCTGACTCCAGTCCCTCTCTCCACACCCCAGCTGCCTGCCCTGGCCTCTGTAGCTCAGTTGGTTGGAGCATTGTCCTTTACACCAAAAGGTGGCAGGCTCCATTCCGGGGCAGGGCACATACCCAGGTTGTAGGTTCAATCCCTGGTTGGGGTAGGTACGGGAGGCAACTGATCAATGTTTCTCACATTGATGTTTCTTCCTCTCTCTCTCTCCCTGACATCAATAAACAAACAAACAAAATCACACCAGCTCCCTGTGGTGCAAATTAAATGAAGTGAGAGGATATGGGTGTATTAGTTTGCTGGGGCTGCCATAACAAAGTAACACAGGCTAGGTGGCCTAAACACCAACTTATTTCCTCATAGTTCTGGAGGCTGGAAGTCCAAGATCAAGGTGTTGGTAGAGTTGGCTTCTTCTGAGGTTTTTCTCCTTGGCTTAGAGATGCTACCTTCTCCCTGTGTGTTCACATGATCTTTCCTCATGTGTGTCTGTGTCTACATTTCCTCTTTTTATAAGGACACCAGTCATATTGGAGGAGGACCCAACCTCATGACCTCATTTCACCTTTAAGGCCCTGTCTTCAAATATAGTCTTAGGTATTAGGTGCAGCCATCCCATGTTCTAGGAAAAGTCTATAGGAAAACGTTCATAGGTTAAGACTTCAACATATGAATTTTGGGAAGATAAAAATCCAGCTCATAAAATGGATTTTATTTTTATCCAGCACAGGTCCTCTGCAAGGTCAAGAGAGGCCTTGACACTTGCAATTTTGTTTTGTTTTTAAGAGTTTTGCTTATTAAAAAATGATGAAGTGCCTCAAGGGCTTAAAAAGTTAGTCTCTATTTTAAATGATGGCTTTAACAAATTAGTACTTTAAACACAATTCATGCAAATAGTGCACCCTGACTATGCTAATAACAAGACAATTCCAATATTTAAAATAAATGATCATTTAGTGCATTCCAGATCCTCTGGCCATGGGACACGATTTTTAAGTTTGTCATGAACAGCTTCTTTTAATCTTATCATGCATCTCTGTATTTAGGGATAAAATAGTCTAAGCTTTTGATTCCTTGAATGTGATGGCCTTGCCAGGCACATCCCAAGCATTACTGTGCAGACAGCAAATTTCTGCTGGGCTGTCTCAGGACGTGGGCAACCCTCCGTGTCCTTCTGCAGCCTGCAAAGCATGTGCCCAGGCCCTTAGCACTGTGGCCAGGCAAGCCGCTCAGTGAGTGGGAGGGGAGCCAGGCCCAGCTTGGGTATCACCATGGTAACGCTCCCCACTCTCTCCTCGCTGAGACCTGGGCATCTGTGGCCATGGAGACTGGCCCCCGCCACTGGCACATCTGCATAGCAACCAGAGAGGGAGCCAGCGCAGCTGGGCCTCGCTTTAGGAAAGCAGGTACACTCAGAGCTTTTATAAATCATTAAGGAGAAGATGGGCGCCTCGATGGGAAAACGGACAAAGGACACGGACAAAAGAGGAAACCACAAGTGGCTAATAAATATATGACAAGTGCTCAACATTACCAGAGATCATAGAAATGCAAATGAAAACAAGATGCCTTTTTTTTTTTCAAGCCAGCATAATTGGCAAGAGATGTGGAAAACAAAAAGATAAGCCCCCGTGTTGGGGGGTGTGCAGGGAAATGGGGACTTGCAAAGCCTGCTGGTCTGAGTGCACATTTGTAGAACATTTCTGGGAGGGCAATTTGGCAAAATGTATCAAAAGCCTTTAAAATGCGCACACTTCTCGAACCAACAATTCCAGTCCTAGTAATTTATTCCAAGGTAATAATTAAATGAGTAAAGATTTAGCTAGAATTGTGTCCCTGCAGGGGCAATTATAATAGCAAAAAGTTAGAAGCAACCACAATCTGGGGGGGAAAAAGTGATTCAAACATGTATTTTGCATTCACACAATGGAATGCTCTGCAACCATTAAGAAATGTTGCCGAAGAACGTTTAATGGTAGAAAATGCTATACACAGTACTGTGTTCAGTAGGAAAGTAACAGATGATAAAACAGGAGTGTAAGCGTATGGAAGGTTAGCAGGGAAGAGCATTCAGGGACTTTTTCCTAATGTGAGCCCAAGTGTTCAGCACTCTCTGAACTTGAGGAGGAGATATCAAGACTCACTCTGTCCCCACCCAGACCCTGGAGAGAACTTCCAGAAGATTCTGTGCACATGAGAGCATGTTGGAATGTACATCAGGAGAGGGGCAGCAAAGTGCAGGACACGTGGGGACCCTGGAGCCCAGGCTACCTCCTCACACCACCACTAAACCGTTGGGCTCGGGGACGGTCCTCTTCCACCTTGTCGTCAGGTTAAGGGATTCACGGCTACACTGGCCACCCCATCCCAGGCCATCTGTTTCCAACCCAGACCCAGTTGGCACAAATAGATAAATCATGAAGGGTCAAAAAATGTGTTTTCAAGGTAACTGTCCAGATCTGAGAACCTTGCTTTCATGAGAAAAATTGGCTTTAATGTAGGGCATTTAAAAAATTTAAACTATTTTTTTTGATTTGTGATAAAATGCACATAACAAAAAATTTATCATCATAAACGTTTTTTAAAAATACTCACCTGAGTGTTAAAGAGGATATGTTTATGGATTTTAGAGAGAGAGGAAGGGAGAGAGAGAAGGAGAGAGAGAGAGAGAAGAGAGAGAGAGAGAGAGAGAGAGAGAGAAAGAGACATTGATGTGAGAGAGAAACACTGATTGGTTTCCTCCTGTACTCAGCCCAACCAGGGATCAAACATGAAACCAAGATATGTGCCCTGACAGGGAATCATATCCACAACCTTTTGATATATGGGACAATGTTCCAACCCACTGAGCCACCTGGCCAGGGCTCCTCTTAACCATTTTAAGTGTACAGTTCAGTGGCATTAAGTACATTCACATCTGCGGAACTCTCATCATCTTCCCACACTGAAACTCTGTAAACATTAAACACTAACTCCCCATTTCCCCTTTCCCAGGCCCTGACAACCATCATTTTACCTTCTGTCTCTGAAGTTACTCTAGGGACCTCTTATAAGTGGAATCAGACATATTTGTGTCCGGCTTATTTCACTTAGCATAATGTCCTCAATAGTTCATCCATGTTGTAGCATGAGTCCGAATTTGTTTTCTTTGAAAGGCTGAATAACATCCCATTGTCCATAGAGACCACATTTTATGTATCCATTCATTCGTCAATGGACACCTGAATTGTTATGTCTTTGCGCTATTGTGAATACCTCTGCCATGAACATATTGTGAATACCTCTGCCATGAACATGGGTGTGCACATATTTCCTGGGGATCCTATGCAGTGCATTTTTGATGAAGAACCACCCCGCGGAGTTGTTACCGGACAGGGGCTGGCCCGGAGCAGGTCTGCCTCAGGCCTGCCTGTAGTGTGTGGGTTCTTGACTTCATGTAAAGATTTTGTGACACGAGTCCAGATGGGTTGGAGAGCATGGTCATTAAAGGTAGTGATAATGAAACAAAGGAAGGAATTAGGGTCGAAGAAACCACAGGGAGAGCCTAGGGGGGCAATGCTTTGTGTCTAGAAATGTTACAGGGAAGAAGCGAGCCAGGGCAGAGCTGCTTTAGCTTACTGGGACGTGAAGGTCACAGTGATGGGAGTGAGCCCAGGCGGGACTGCTTAGCTCACTGGCAAGTCAGAGAAAAGGGGGCCTTGGAGAGAGGATCAGGGGTGAGCCCAGGTTGAGGTGCTGCTGCCCACTGCTCCCTCCCCTGGATGCAAGTCCTGTGGGTCCCTTAGAAAGAAAAAGTTCATGCACAGGAAGGGGCATGGGCATGCTCTAGGTTGAGCCCGCATTGAGTCTTTGTCCTGAGGGATTTCTTTCCTGTAGGGGAGAATCTTAGGGGAGGGTTTCAGTAGACTATTCATCAGCTTCCAGATGCATTTTTAGTATGCGGATGCATCAAGATGAGTGTATAGGGGAGTTTTGGATTCTTCTTTGGCCTATTTTACTGTTATCTTGGGTCTGTCTGGTTTTCATGGGGTTTTTGTTATTTGCTCCCCAACTTCATCTGTCCTTGGGTTTAGCTGGCACAGATGGCATTAGTTGGGTCTTTGTTCTCTTATTTTCCCAGGCCAGGGTGGTGTCAGCTATGTATTCTCTGGTTAGGGAAGAAAGTATAAACCATTTGCTCTCAGTGTCCTTGGTTAGGGAAGAGAAGGTGTTGTGATTCACAGGCTGGTTGCAAGCTGCCCAAACTGTTTGGTCTTATTTAATTTTCTTATCTCAGTTTCCCCGCTCCACCTGCCCAGGAGTTTTCCTAGCTTCTCACACTCCTGCTACAGAGTGAAGCTAGAAAGGGTGATGAGAATGTGCTTTGATTCTCATGTGGAAAGTTGGGTCAGTTGGATAAAAAAAGGCAAACCAGGAGACATCTGTGGCACCCCACCCAGAAGAAAGCTCCAACTCATGAGCGAGTTTAGGAGGACCATGAGATTGAGGGGAAACGTTTTGTCTTCCGACTCGCATACCTAGCATGTACAAAGATGCAGCATAACAACTTAAACACTCACTAGAAAAGAAAAAATAGTGAGAAGTCATGTAGAAATAATGAGGGTGAGAAACCCCTCAGAACATTCCCTCTACACAGCACAAAAGAACTCAAATAAAAGATAAATCCTGTCAAATTACTAGTAGGTCAATTTGGTAGCCACAGTGCATATATATATATATACACACACAAGACAATTTACAGGAAATGAGCTATTACATATGAGGTCTGTGGCAAGTTTGGGACCACAGTATTAGTGGGCATTGGAGAATCTGTGTGGACGAGGGTCCAGATAAATGATGGGTGAACTCCCGCTGAAGTCTTTTGTGCTGCTTCTGATCTTTTCTCTCTTCTGCCTGCTAATGGTTTGTCTTCTTTGTGTGTCTACATCTTTGTTGAGCTCTTATATCTTACTTTGTACTCTTATTTTATACAGGCAGTGACTTCAGTAAGTCACCATCATTTATGATTGTAATGTAAAATTTAATTCATTAGTTAAAAACCCATTGTCTTATTCTGCTGCTGCTCAGGAACAATATTTCTAGTAAAACGGTATGCATCTGCCATATGTTTATCCTGTGAGATTTCTCATTTTTCATTTATTGCAATATCTTCCTAAACATCTGGTGCCCAATTATTTTTGATGACTCATCTCTGCATGAGGCAGTTTTTCATGACGAGCTGTTTCTTTCAGGTTCAGTGGAGGAGGGCCAGATTTGCACCCGTGCTGGATGTAATTGGTATGTGGGCATCTTTTAGTGTCGACTGGTTCTGATCCGTCAGTGCAGAGCCCTGTCAGTCTGGTCACAGAGCAGAGTCTCTCCTTTCCATGTGTTCACACGGCCGGCTGGTGTGTTGCAAGTATGTTTTCCCTCTCTCTGGGACTGATGGTGGAGCTCAGCCCACTATGTTTCAGACCCAAACTGAGTAGAGAAGATAGCACTTTTTTTTTTTCTTGACCAAAAATGATTTTGCTCTTACAGTTAAGGATTTTGTTTCTTACTTGGATACATGCTTGTCAACTCTTTCTTGCCCCTGCAACCAGGGGTATTTTCTCCTTTTATCGAGTTTTTAATACTTTACTTTTTTGATTTGGCATTTCAGCTAAGTCCAAGTTCTGATCAAGGTAAAATTTGATTTTCTTGCTATTTCTGAGAGATTTCAGCAAGAAGGAGAGAATGCCAACTAAATGGGGCTGTTCTTGAAAATTTTGTTTGTATTTTTAAATTTTCAAACAGTTTTGCTTTCAATCAATGTCAGCCAGTCTACATATCATATTTAGTATGGGTTATATGACAAATTCATACCTAGGTCTTTAGAAAATACAGATTTCAAGAAAAATGTCTAGATTTTCATAGAGATTAAATGATACTGTTTTATCTTGGAATACAGTGTAGATTTCATCACTACATAACATGTTACTATTTTCATAGTCTAGCAATCTGGCTTCTTAGTTGGAAAGCTCAGGAACCAACTTTAGCTCATTTACTGAGAAATAAAGCTTGTTAAAAGAATAATGGATATCTCACAGAATTATAAAAATATCCACAGAATCATTTCCAGGGCTAAACCTCTGGACACCACTCCCAGAATCCCGCTCCAGGACTTGGAATCATGCCCCTAGCCCCCATATGTGCATCTTGGTCTGGCAGAGCCTGGGTCACGTGTCCTCGCCAGCTCTGAATGAGACTGGGAAGCAGGACCCTGGGTTCGATGCTGCTTCTAAGTAGTCAGTGGGCTCTGCTTCCTGCCAAAACTCATAAGGTGGTGATTTGTCATGCATAGGAGGGTGTCTTAGTCAGCCCAGTTTGCTATAACAAAGATACCATAGACTGGGGGGCTTAACCAACAGACATTTATTTTCTCCCAGTTCTGGAGTTGGGAAGTCTGAAATCAAGGTGCTGGCCAATTTGGTTCCTGGTGAGGGCTCTCTTCCTGGTTTGTAGACTGCTGCCTTCTTGCTACATCCTCACAGGGTAGAGTGAGAGAGATCCTCTCTATTGTGTCCCTTCTTATAAGGCCACTAATCCTCTTTATGAGGACTCTACCTTCAGGACCTAATCACCTCCCAAACACCCCACCTCCTAATACCATCACATTGCGGGGGCGGGGGGAAGGGCTCCAACATATTTATTTGGTGAGGGGTGGGGAAATGAAAACATTCAGTCCACAGCAGAGGGTGATTCACTTGCTAAGCAGCAAAACAAACAGGCTTTCTTCACGGCCCCATCTTTGACTACCCATAGCAGCATGCACTTTATTTTCCACACTTCCACATATTTAAATGTGCATGTGTATTGCTGCTGACACAATACAACTCTCTTAGTACCAAAAGCATTCACCTTTTCAAAAGAGTGTCCCTCCAAGTTTCAAAATCTATGAATCTATGTCCAAGCTCAGTGTCTCAGGAGATGCCCATTACTGCTACGGTGAAAATTATTAACAGAGAAAAGGTTCAGATGCTGGGTGTCCAAGAAGAATAGAATAATTCTAAAAGTAGGTCCAGTTCCTAGTCTGAAAGCAAGGCCTTGGTGAGTCCCTCTGCCTATTTCCAGTGTATTTTTTGAGAAGTTTTCTTTAAAAGGGTTTTATAAACTGTAAACCAATTGGTGAAGGTGTAAGCAGTTCACTCGCTAAGATGATTTTAATCCTCACTTGTAATTTGTCATCTGAGCAAATCAGTGACTTTGTCTTTGCTACAAGAGTTTTGTTCTATAAAAATGCCTTTTCTTAGGTTATTCTTGGTGCTAAATAAATAATAAGATAAAATAGCCTGTGTTATGGCAAAGAAAGTATTGATATGTAACCCACTGGGGATTCAATTACATCATGATTTACTTTATCAAGATGGTCATGCCACTTGTTCTTGGGTCTTAACAGGCTTTATATTCTCCTGAATATTCACTCTGAGGTCAAGAACTTCTCCATGATGGTGGCCTTTCTGGGATCTAGATATTAGATCAAATTCTTGAAACTTGGCGGGCTCCTTGCCTTCTCCTTGTCCAGGTGGCACAAGTTCACTGCTGGATGGTACTGGTTTAGTTCTGGTTTGTTGATATCCACAGACCCCACTGGTTGGGGATCATCTGCCATTGGCTCTCTTCTCTCTCCCTCATGCCCTTTATTTGCTCTGTCTATCCAAACTCACTCCCCACCAGTCCTCATTAGTGCCTTGCCTTCCGAGAGGACAAGGACAGCACTACTTCTGACAGCCATTTGCTGGCCAGACACAATAGGTATAACTTACTGAATTGTCTGCTCTTTGAAAAGTATTGAGGTCCTGCCACAACCTGAGTTGGTGGTGTTATTTTCATAAAATAGGACACATCCACAGGATTATAGATGGAATGTGCTGAAATCTAGTGGTGAGACTTGTGTCAATGGAGAACCATGCTTACCTAAAGGCCCAGGGGAAAATTTTGGTGAAATCTCGAAGGTGATCAGGAGGATGCTGCTATGTTCTCTCACTGGCATTGCCTCCTAATTATAGTTCCGCAGGTTCCTCTGGGAGCAGAGAGCTGAGTCCCGGCACAGACCTGGTGCTGTGCACAGGCGGTGGCGACAAGGAGGAGCATCTGGACCCTGCACAGTGAGCCAACCACCATGGCAGCATCCCAGGAGAAGGGATGCCCAGCATCCGCACGTGATGCGTTCTCCATTTGTACCTGACATCTGATGGTGGTCTTCCCCCAAACGGAAAGGCAAGATGGCTTATGTATTTGAGATAGTTCTCTCTGTTTTTCTGGATGGATTCCAATCGGATGTTTAAAATAAAATTTAAAAAAAGTAAAAAAGAAACTGAAGATGAATCTCTTTTGCTTAAAAAAATAAATGGAAATCCAGTTGGTTCCATTGTGGTTAAAATATATATATACATGCATAGAAAAACTATTAGAAGGATATACACTGAGTGGCCAGATTACTATGATCTGTGAACGCATAATAATCTGGCCACTCAGTGTATATCCTATATAATAAAAGGCTAATATGCAAATTGTCCCCTCGACCAGGAGTTCGATCAGCAGGCAGGCCGGCCAACCGCCCATGTCCCCTCCCCCTGGCCAGGCTGGCTGAACCCCACCCATGCACAAATTCATGCACCGGACCTCTAATATATATATATATACACTGAGTGGCCAGATTATTATGCGTTCAGAGATCATAATAATCTGGCCACTCAGTGTATATTAAAATGGTAACAACGGTTATCCCTCGGTGGTGGATACAGATAATTTTATTCTCTTCTTGTTGTTTTTCCATGTTTTCTAAATGCTCTAGAACATGTTTTCCCCCTTAGAACATGCACTACTTTTAGAGTAAGGGAAGAAAGTTAAAAACTATCAACATCTGAAAATATAGACTTGTGCAGCCAGTAACTTAAGGGAGCAGTTAGTCACTTGATGAAAGAACATTTCAGGTTGCAAAGGGGTTCACAGTTCTGTGAATAAAATAGGCCCTTGATAAATATTTGCTGAATCAATTAATAAATGAACTCAGTCTGGGGTTTCCTGAGTGGCAGGCTCCCCAGGGCATTTTGAATAAAATCAACTTACAAAAACGTGATTTGCACTGCGCCCCCCCCCCCCTTCTCCCAACACATCCATTGTGAAAAAGTAGAAGATCAGATGTGACTGCACGCTCTGGCTCCTGCTCCGCCACTGCTCACCGCCCTCCCTCTGTGCCCCGCCGCAGCCTTCATTTCCTTAACTAAAAAGGGGAATAACGGCCACCTGCTAGCATGGTGTTTTGATGTTTTCGAAGGACTTTTTTAGAAAGTGTAAGCTGCTTCCAAAGAGTAAGAGTTAAGAGTCTGTGTGACTATAAATACTGGGACCAGAGAAACAGAGGTAGTTAAAATAATTTTTTATTGCGAGTTGTGAACATACAACAGAAAATTGCACCAAACAGAAATGAAAATTTCAGTGAGTTACCACAAGGCAAATACTACTCAGGGAGTCAGCAACTGGGGCAGAAAATCGAACACTGTACGTGCCCTCAGAAATCCCTTAATGTGTCTCCTAACCCTTACCCCTCCCCGCTCCCCCAAAATGACTGTTATTCTGACTTTTATGGTGATCACTTCCCCTCTTTTCTATACAGTTTCATCACTCTACTGATGATCCCCAACTTAGAATGGTTTGACTAAATGATTTTTTGACATTACAACTGATGCAAAAGCAATATGCATTCAGCAAAAAAAAAAATGAACTATTGCCCTAACCGGTTTGGCTCAGTGGATAGAGCGTTGGCCTGCGGACTGAGGGGTCCCAGGTTCGATTCCGGTCAGGGGCATGTACCTTGGCTGCAGGCACGTCCCCAGTGGGGGGCATGCAGGAGGCAGCTGATCGATGTCTCTCTCTCATCAATGTTTCTAACTCTCTATCCCTCTCCCTTCCTCTCTGTAAAAAAATCAATAAAATATATATTTAAAAAAAATGAATTTTGGATTTTGATCTTTTCCCGGGTTAGAGATAGGCAGTACGATACTCTCTCATGATGCTGGGCAGCAGCCCCAAGATGATTTTGCCCAACTGTAGGCTAATGAAGGTGTTCTAATTACCTTTAAGGTAAGCGAGGCTTAGTTATGATGTTTCGTAGGTCAGGTGTATTCAATGTACTTGTGATGTTTTCTAGTTACGATGGGTTTATTAGGATGTAACCCTATCACAAGTCAAGGAGCATCTGTACGAAGTATGCATCCCTAAAAGACGATTGCTTGGTTTTGCCTGTTTTTTTTTTTTTCTTCTTCTTCTTTTTAATGTAATGGAATCTTGTCTTCTTTTTATTTGGCATCTTTTGTTTAGCATCGCCTGTGAGATTCATCAAGGCTGTTGTGTGTAATGCAGTCATTAAATTGTTGAATGGTATTTCATTGGAGAACTATCGCTGCTCACATTCTTGTTTTCCTGTTGATAGACATGTGGTTGTTTCCAGTGTGGGCATGTGACGCCTGGGGCTGCCATGGCTATGAAGTGGCAAATGCGAGAATGAAGAGCCGAGCCAGCATGCTGAGATTGGCTGAGTGGGAGGGTGGGCGGGGCCTGATGTTGCTGGGCCAAGGGAGGAACTCCAGAACAGGCTACTTCCGGGTGATTGCTAAGTAAGCAATCAATGTCTGTTGGTTTAAACAACTGGTCACCCTGCCACATACAGCCAAAGCCTTCCTGAGGAACACACCAATCAGACCAATGGACTCACTCAAACATTCATCAACATTTAATTAAACATTTACGGAATGTTCCCTGCATACTGACACTTTATATTTAATTTAACCAACTTAACTTTTGACGGTACCAATTATTACCCCCATTTGAAAGATGAGGAATGTAGGAGTATTAGGATAGTCCTAGGTGCTTTGGCAGATAAAGACAGATCTCAATGGCTTAGCACAACAGAAGCCTGGATATCATTCACATAAAGTTCAATGGGTGGTTGTAATGGGGTAAAGTGTGTCTGCTCCATGGAGTCATTCAGGAACCCAGGCCTATGGGGACTCTGTCACCTTCCACAAGTGACTCCTAATTCATCTTGGGTATAAGGCAACCTGGGAAGAAAACATGTGGCCAGGGCGGAGAGAGGGGTGGGGAGGCGGGGTCTCACAGGAGGAGTTATGGTCCAGATCTGAGCAGGGTGAACATCATCGCTGCCCATGCATGTTCACTGGCCAAGCCCAAGGGCAAAGAGTCTGAGCCACATTTCCTCCTGAGCAGTTAGCCAATTTCTGCTTAACAGGACTCAGAGGGACTGCATAATCCACCCAATGAGATTCTCAATGACTCAGGGGGGCCATGTCCTGCTTTGTGTCAGAAATCCAGGGCTGTGCTAGGAACAGGCATGGGTGATGCCAGCTAAGCCAGGTGCTGCCCCAGGGCCAGTCCTTAGTGAATGCAGATGTCCCTCCTGAACTCCCCTCCATTAAGGCAGCTGCCTTTACCGGCCTCCCGGCAAAATATTTTACCACCTTCAGTTAGTCAGTGTGTCTGTTTTGGTGTTTGACTTGCATGGGAGAGGCTGTTTGAAGTAGAGGTGGAGAAGATGTGAGGGGAAAAATGAGGTCTTGGACCAGTTCTGCTGCAATCCAACTGTGAGGCCTTGGCACATTGTTAAAAGTCTCTGTGTTTGTTTCCTCCTTTGTGGAGGGCGCGAATACTGCCTCCAGCGTAGAGCTGCTGGGAGGGTGAGAGGAGTTAGGTGCACAGAAAGCAAGAGTTGGCTGAGTGCTGGCCTGCTTGTGATCTCATGAGTCCTTGGTCTGCATATGCCCATTTTACAGATAAGGACATGGAGGCTTATAGGGTGAATTTGTTCCTCCCACCAGTCCATTCTTCTTGTGGGTGTGGTTGGGGGAACTCAGGGACCACCCTCCACAGGCCATGGGGAAGGCCCTGCTCGCTGCCTCGTCCTCCTCTGTAGCTACCTCCCTGGAAGGCCTTTTCCTGTCTTGGGATTTCTAGTCCTCTCACTTACAGCTGGGACTGGGGCAGGGCAGGGCCTGCTCCTTCCTCCAGCAGTGTGCTCTGTGCCAGCACATTCACACCTCCAGCTGAGCAGATCTGTGATTCTGCCACGCTGTACTCACCCACATGCATACATGCAAAGTCCGTAGAGCCTTCTCTGTTCTGCTCTTGTGGCTCCCCACCCCCACCCCCTGGCAGCTGAGCAGTTCAGAGGAGGCCTCAGGATGTTTGTGCATGGAGAGATAAGGCCATGTAGGAATGTGAAGTGCTAGACTCCAAGGTTAGGGACACCTTAAGGCCCTTTTCTAATTCTATCTCCTGAATGTTTATCTTCTTCATAGCAGGCTAACAGCTCTTCATTCCTCCTTCCCTGCCTCCCTCCCTACCTCCCTTCCTCCCTCCCTCCTTCCTACTTATTCAATGAATTTTTATTGGGCACCTACTAATTGACAATTTAAAAGAAGGCCCTCAGAGAAGGCCTCACCTAGAAGGTGCCAGTCTGGGAGAAAAGTGTTTTGGACAGAGGCAACAGCCAAGGCAAAGGCCCTGGGGCAGAGTGTGCCGGGCTTGTTGGAGGAGCAGGGAGGAGGTGATAGTGGCAGGGGCAGAGTGAGCAAGGGGAAAGGAGATCTGGGAGGTTACAGGGTGCAGGCAAGACAGACCTGAGTGTGCTGGGAAAGGACCGAGGCTCTAAGGAGAGGAAAACCAGAATCAGGGTCATGGTTTAGCAGTGAACAAAACAAACTTTCCTGCCCTCATCTCTGCCCTGACATTCTAGAGGAGGAAGAGAGGAAAGAAATGAAATAAATAAGAAAATGATATTGCCTGTTAGGAAGTGATAAATCCTGGGAGGGGAAAAAAAGGGGGGAATGGAAATAGGGAATGTCAATGAGATGGGAATTTTAATTTATAATAGAATGGTCAGGGAGGGCCTTCCTGAGAAGTGACATTGGAGCAAAGACCTCAAGGGGGTGAGGGAGTGCCCTGGTGGGTAGATAGGGAAAAGCAGCCTGGACAGAGGAAACTGCAAGTGCAGAGACCCAGGGATGGGGCGTGCCATCCTTAGCTCTCTCTTATTATCATTACCCATAAAGTGGGGATTTCATGATAGAATGGATGTGGAAGTCTGAACACTAACAAATGTCATATGTAGTTATTTTTATTATTCACTAGAGGCCCGATGCACGAAATTCGTGCACTGGGGTGTGTGTCCCTCAGCCCAGCCTGAACCCTCTCCAATCTGGGACCCCCTGTGGGACCAGGCCTAAACCAGCAGTCGGACATCCCCCTCGCAATCCAGGACTGCTGACTCCCAACTGCTCATCTGCCTGCCAGCCCCATCACCCCCTAACCACTCCCCTGCCAGCCTGACTTTCCCCAACTGCCCTTCCCTGCAGGCCTAGTTGCCCCTAACTGCCCTCCCCTGCTGGCCATCTTGTGATGGCCATCTTTGACCACATGGAGGTGGCCATCTTGTGTGAGGGTGTGAGGGTCAATTTGCATATCACCTCCTTATTATATAGGATTCTTTTAAAGATTGTCCCAATCAGCCATGGCCACAAACGTGTTGTCTAACCCACACCCCCAAAACTCAGTGGCCTTCTATGCTAAGCACTATTTTCCCACCCAGGCCTTTGGGCAGCAGGGCTTCTGCTGACCCAGACTACCCACCAGGCTGGGCCGTGTCTGTTTAGGTCATTCATATTCCTCAGCAGTGGCTTCCTGTGCATGTTCTTCTCATGCACAAGGGCAATACCAGCCAGCACGTGTGCTGACAGCTTCCGCTCACCTTCACGTCTGCTCACACGCCTTTGGCCAAACTCAGTATCAAGTGGATGGAAAAATATCCTCTGCCTCCAGGCTATACGGGGAGGAGTGAAGGACTGAGACAAGGATGTGGTGTCAGCAAATTCTTCTGCACAGAGACAGGCAGTAAATAATTCTGGCTTTCCGGGTCATACGGTTGCTGTCACAGTGATTCAGCTCTGCTGTGTGACAGCAGCCACAGATAGTACGCAAACAAATGACTGTGGCTGTGTTTCAATAAAACTTTATTTACAGACACCAAAACTCAGGTTTTATAAAACTTTCTTGTGCCAGAAAATACTATTCTTTAAAAATGTTTTTCAACCACTTAAAAATGTGAAAGCCATTCTTAGCTTGAGGGCTATACGAAAATAGGTGGCAGGTGGCATTTGGCCTGTGGGCCATCATTTGCCGACCCCTATAACAGAGACCTAAAGATTCCAGCAGACCTTGAACCAGAGAGCTCAGTGCCGTGCCACACGAAGCCCACTGTGTCCAGGTTTCTGATCCCATATACGATCAACCCCACAAAGAACCAGACCTGGACTAACTCCATTGTAAACACCTCTGCATCTCTTGGGCCACCGACCCCTTCCCGGGGCCTCCAGCCCAGCAGTCGGGGCACACTCCCTGCCCCTGGCTGTTCCTCTGGGGACACGTGCAGAGCAGGCCAAAGGAAACCTCTGTGAGATTTATGGTCATATGAGGCCCGAGGCTAAAGAAGAAGAGGGCATTTCTGAGGTGTTAGGAAGGGCACGGGGGCAGAAGCATCCATAATGTCTGATGATGTTGATGATGGGAAGTTGGAGCCACAGAGTCTGCTCCACAGCCCAGTGGGTAGATGTCACAGGTGGTGTGACTCAAGTGAGAGGGTGGCCGCCAATGGGCTCCACAGATGGAGAGCGTAGTTATTGTGTTTCTCAGAGCTCTTGTTTTTATTTCCTCTGGATGTGAGTGTGTGTGTACGTGCGTGTACATGTGCATGTGTGGACCTCCCCACCACAGGATTCTCAGTTTGAACTTGTCTGCACCACCTGGGGCTTCTGGAGATGCAGATGCATTTACGATGGTGTTAGACCAGGTCTGGTTCTTTGTGGGCTTGAGTGTATATGGCAACCTGGGATCGGGAGCTGGGACCCAGGGGGCTCCGTGTGACACTGCACTGAGCTCTCGCTTCAGGCTGTGTCTGTTTCCATGAACCGTAAAGAGTTCACTAAACACACTGAGGTGTTCCAGCAGTTAGGTTGGGGAAAAAAGCATCAAAAGGAATTCGGAATTGTACCAGAGGGATAGGGGTGGAGGGCTGGACTGGGAAGCCATCAGCCACTGTTTCAAACAGTGATGCAGTTAATTGAGCTGTGGTCTACAATTCATTCCCTAACATGGGGACCCTTGGATAATTGTTTAATCATCACAACAACCCTGTTGGGAGGTACTGTTATCCCCATTTCATAGATGAGCTCACGAAGGCAAAAGGAAGTTTAATAATTGTCTAAGATCCTCCACAAAGACTGGTGACGCTGGGAGTTGTGCTGCATTATTTGACTCCAGCATCTGCTGGCTCCTTTTGATGTATTGTCTTTCTTTATCAAAAGAAACATTGGTGAAATCTGAGTGTTTACAGATCAGCTCGAAACCCATTACTTTGTGTGTCATTCACAATGCTCCCGCCTCCCCATCTGTCTTTCCCGGGACAGAAGTCCCCTCCACACCCACGTTTTGTCCTTAGGAGAAAGGGCCTGTCTCATTGTGAAGAGGCCTCTTCCTCCCAGCTTCCTGTTGGATGTAATCCCCAGAGAGAATGCCCTCGTTTGTTTGGCAGACTGTTGAGGGCACGAGGGGTCATGGTCTGGAGCTGGGGTGCAGAGACAGGCAGCTGTCATGCCTTGTCCCTCGTCTGGAGACCAGCCTGTGTGCAAAGAGCTCACGGCTCCTGGAGAACCCAGGGCCCCGCCGTACAGCTTCCTTTGCCCCAGTCTCTCCTGGAGGGACTCTTCTGTCTGCTGAGACCCTCAAGTGGGGGTGTGCAGGAGGCTCACCATGCTTGGGGAACAGAGTCCTCAGGTTTATGCAAAGAAACCCATGTTTATCAGCAAAATCTGCATTATTCCCTTGTTGCTTGAAAACAATTTTAGCTGGCAACTCTTCTGCCTTTTTCTTATGAAAACACTAGAGGCCCGGTGCATGAAAATTCATGCACGGGAGTGGGGGGTGTCCCTCAGCCTGGCCTGCTCCCTGTCAAAGTCTGGGAGCCTTCAGGGGATGTGACAGTTTAGGGGATGTGCCTCTGCGGGAGGCAACCAGGCTGATCAGGGGAAGGCACTGCCCCCATCACCCCGCTGCTGCTGCCACTGTCGGCCACCGCAGCTGCCGGCCCTCCTCAGCCCTCACGGGCACCCGCCCTCCTCGGCCCTCACAGCCTTTGTCTGGAAGGACATCCGGAAGATGTCCGGTCTATCCGGTCTAATTAGCATATTACCCTTTTATTAGAATTGATTTAAAATAGAAAAATAAAAAGAAATATGGAAAGAAAGCTGAGTTCAATCACTGTTACAAGTTTGCCACAGTTTCTCCCTCTTTCCTCCTCTTTTTATGCATCTGTCTTTGCTGAACTCATTGAAAGTAGCAAACCCCCCACCTGCATCTTTGAGAACAAGTGTGTATGGCCGGGGACCTTGAGGCTTCTCAAACAGCTCTCCTAGGATGTTTGTTGCTTCACCAATGGCACTCTCCCCTTATTTCTTTTGGGGAACAGAGTCAATCTGTGTGACATGGGCAGGGGTGACACCTGTGGTCCCCTAGGCCTCGCCACTTCTCCAGGCCTTTTTGGAAAGCCCTGGGTGCCCAGCTGGCTGCCCTCTGAGGGAAGCAGACTACGGAGCTGGCGAGGTCTGGGAGAGCCTCCTGCGCCCAGTGTCTGGTCTGGCCCACCAGGAGCCAAGAGGCACTCCTGTTTGGCGTTGCTTTGCTTAAACCAGTTTGAGTTAGGTTCTTGTCACCTACAAGTTGTGATGTAATACCAGTACCCTACCCCTCCCTAACATGTACTCGGTTATGTAAAAAGGTTAAATTGAGATGATAAATTTGAAATGATTTGTGAGAGCATTTTAAAAAGAAATTTGGCCATTAACTCTCCACTTGGTTACTTTCTGTGATTTAGTTACTTTCAGTGATCATGGTGGTAATGGTGAGCTGTTAACTGGCCTAATCTACTTATCAACGATGAAACGCGTGGTTCTGTTTATTTTGTGAGGAGGGCCGTGTGAAGAGTCATTGCAGGGAGAGGGCTGGAATGGAGAAGAGCCTCAGTCATGCCAGGGGATGTGGAGACAGGAACCTTGAAGTAGTTTGTTGGTGATAAGAGTTGCTCATTGTCTACTCCAGTCCTTTGAAACCCCTGCCTCCTTGCTTAGAAATATGAAAATGATTCAGAAAAGAAATTAATCAGACAACAACAGAGAAATGGAGGATGGGGTGGGAGACCATTCTAGGGGGCACAGAGGTGGCCAATACTGTGGGCCTTTCAATGTCACTTAGCTGGTCTGAGCTTACGATTCATATCTGTGAAATGGGCTCAGCAGGCCACGGGGACCCACCCATCCCACCCACGCAGGACCTCCGGAAGGACAGCTCACCACAGATGCCTTCGCAGGGCTCCCTAAGATCAAGGATGATCCCGACAGGAGGCGGGGAACTTTATGTCCCCAATTCCACAGGCGCTGCTCTAGAAGGGCGTCTGCAGCACCGTCCGCTCAGCTTTCCCTCCCCGTGGGCCTAGTGGAGACCCCCCTCGTTATAATAGTCTGCTTGCCTGCAAAAAATTAGAGAGCACTGGATTTGAAGTGGAAAGACCTTCACATTTACAGAGCTTTTCTTGATTTGATCTGTAGGAGGCTTTTCTATTTTATTACTCTCTTTTCAAAGGACCAGGTTTGGTATTTATCATTTTCAGTGCTTTTATATTATCTAATTTATTTATTTGCTTTTATCTTTATTATTTCCTTTGTCCTGTTCTTATTTGGGTTTGTTCGTTCAAAAATCTGAGGTTGAAAGCCTCCTCTGTTCATGTTCTCTTTGTGCATATGAGCAGGTTTTTGACAATAAAAGCATTTAAATTTATTGGGGAGCCTCAGAGGCCGGCTAGGACTGTCCCAGAGGTTCTGATGGGGTGGGGGAGAGGGGAGAATTTGTTTTCATTGTTTTCTAGGCATCTGCTGTGGGCTTGATTTCCTCTTTGACCTAGATGTTATTTAGGAGATTAGTTTCAAATCTCTGATTTTCTTTCTTTCTTTTAAAAAAATATGTTCTTACTGATTTTTTTTTTTTTTTTGAGAGAGAGAGAGAGAGAGAGATCGGTCAGCTGTCCCCTCCCAACACACCCCGACTGGATATCAAGCCTGAAATCTGGGCATGTGCCCTGACCAGGAATCGAACCAATGACCTTTCGGTGCACGGGACAATGCTCAACCAACGGAGCCACACTGGCATGGCTGATTTTCTTCCTATTTTTAGAAAGTATTTCTTTTTAGCTCTATTATATCATGGTCAGGACTGTGTATCTAAAGAATCTGTTTGAACATTGTTTTGATTTGCATGTGACTAGCGACCCACAGGTTGAGAACCACTAGCAGGGTCACCTAAGACCATCGGAAAACACAGATATTTACATTACAATTCATAACAGTAGCAAAATTACAGTTATGAAGTAGCAACGAAAATAATTTTATGGTTGAGGGTCACCACAACATGAGGAACTGTATTAAAGGGTCGCGGCATTAGGAAGGTTGAGAACCACTGTCCTAACCGCTTCAGCCTGCCAGCCTGATCACCCCCTAACCACTCCCCTGCCAACCTGATTGACGCCTAACTGCTCTCCTGCCGGCCTGATTGCCCCTAAATGCCCTCCCCTGCAGGCCTGGTCCCCCCGAACTGTCCTCCCCTGCTGGCCTGGTCGCTCCTAACTGCCCTCTCCTGCAGGCCCGGTCGCCCCCAACTGCCCTCCCCTGCTGGCCTGGTCCCCCCCAACTGCCCTCCTCTGCAGGCCTGGTTCCTCCCAACTGCCCTCCCCTGCCAGCCTGGTCACCCCTAACTGCCCTCCCCTGCAGGCCTGGTCCCCCCAAACTGTCCTTCCCTGCAGGCCTGGTTGCCCCCAACTGCCCTCCCCTGCAGGCCTGGTCCCCCCCCCCCCCACAACTGCCCTTCTCTGCTGGCCTGATTGCCCACAACTGCCCTCCCCTGCCGGCCATTTTGTGGTGGCCATCTTGTGACCACATGGGGGCAGCCATCTTGTGCAAGGGCGTGACAGTCAATTTGCATATTACCTCTTTATTATATAGAATACTGTCTTCTCAGTTATATAGTTCATATCCTCTGTGTTTATTTTTTGTTTACTTAATATTTCATAAACGTGTTTTAGTGAATTTAGATGTCTTACCATAGATTTCTCTGTTATGGTGAGACATCTAACATCTTTATATCTAACATTTAAAAATGTGTTTAGTTGCTATTTGGCATATGAAAGTGTGAGAAAAAAAGGAAAGACATGCCTAACTGAACATTTCTGTGATTATCCAAGAGCATGAACTCCAGAGCTGTACTGTTGGGGTTCAGTACTACCGGGGTTCAAACCCAGTGTCTACCCTGGCTGCTTATGTAACTTCCCCGTGCCTCAGTTTCCCCAAATCTACAATGGTGATTGGAGTTCTGTCCCCTGCATGGAGCTGTTGAGAGGAGGGAATGAGCCAGCATGTGGAAAGCAGTCAGCACATTGCTGCACACTAGTCACATGAGGGAATAGTGATGTCATAGTTGATGTCATCACACAAGGAGCCTCTGAACAACATTTACCATGTTGGCTTGTCTGATGTGAAGATTGCCATCCTTGCTGTCTGTCATTGGAGTTTAAATTACACACACACACACACACACACACACACACATACATGTGCACACGCATGCAGGAGTCTTAGCCCAGTCTGGCGCCTCCCCTGCTCTTCCACCCCCTTCTTATCTTCTGTCCACTGGATGTGGAAGCCTCAGCTGTGCCCTTCTGTCCCACAATCCATCCAGTTCTATTGTGTGTTTGGTAAATAAAGGAGAGGTTCGGTGGCTCCCAGCTACACCCCCACAGCCTGCCCTTTGCGTCTCAAGTCTCCCCCCCCCCCCCGCCACACACACACCGCCCAGGCCATTTCTCTTTATTTTTGTTACCTCTTTTCTTCTCAGGGAAGTTGTGTGGGCCCAGTCAGGGGTGCTCACCTCCTGCCAACCCTCCAGGTGGATCCTCAGCTCCCTAAGGAAACAACTCCTAGAGTCCAATTAGCAGGCTGTGTAGCCTGGCTCCCCCTGCTTCTGCCCACACTGATCATGGTGAATTTGGCCCAGCATCTGAATCTGCAGGGCCCCAACATGCCCACCCTAACCTCTCTCGGCTCCAGGTGGTGAGAACCCCTCCTGCTCCCTCTCCCGGGCACCCCCAGTGGCATTGCTGCCCATTCTCTTGCGGCTGAGGCCTGGGGCCTTCCTCGGCAGTTCCTGCCACTTCCCTCTCCTTCCCTGAGGCTCAGGCAAACATGTGTTACTATTGTACACTGTTAAACCTTCTTTCTTGAAAATGTCATATAATTGAGGTCAAAATACAGTGAAAACTAAGTGTCTCTCCTGTCACTGTCATCCAGTTCCTTTTCTTCAGGGCAATGACTCTTGCCAGTTTTATGAGCCTTTCTAGAAGTATTTACACACACACACACACACACACACACACACACACACACACACACACAGAGTTTTCTCCCACACATAGTAGCAAGTCATACAGAGTCTTCTGCTTCTTATCTTTTTACCTTAACAGTCTTCATACCATGTTATTCCATGTCAGCATATCTAGATCTGCTTTCTTTGTTTCTTAATGGCTGCGGAGGGCCCCCATGGCACGATGCACTCTAAATTATGTGGCCAATCCCTTGGGTGGGCACTGAGATGGCGTCTCTGTCCTCTGCTGCTCTGCCACCCTTGTGCATACTTATTAGTGCTCAAGTCCTCATACCCCCACAGGTGAGGTTCCCAGGGGTGGGAGCTGAGGCCAGGGCAGGTGCACTTGTGATGTGGACAGATACTGTACTGCCAAGCTCCCTGCACAGAGTGTGTTGTATCTGTTCGCATGCATTCTTACCAAACAGTGTGACATCAAACTTCCTGGTATTCATTAGTCTAACAGGTAAACATGGCAGCTTATTGCATCTGAGTATGTATTACTATAGGTGAGAATGACCATCTTCTAACATGATTTCTTTCCAGTGAACTGTCTGCTCCTAGCATTCGTTTCATTATGTTTCTTGGTGATTTGTAGGAACTCTTTATATAGACCAGCTTCCCCAGGAGACTTGAGCTCCGAGGTGTGTCCCCTTTCCCCCACAGCAGCCTCCCAGACCAGCACAGCTGGGATTCCATCCACTTCTGTGGACCCGCTGTGGAGCGGAGGCTTCTCCCTAGCTTTGTCACGTTTGCTGTCTAGTGAATTCGCCCCTAGGGTCCAGCCTCACCCCACCTCCAAGGGCCTGCTGACGCTGGGGGCTCTGGCCTCTAAGAGACCTGGGACTCCTGTGGCAGGCTGGGCTTCTCTGCTCTGGAGAAACCGGCCTCAGTCCCTCTACTCTGGGCTGACAGCTGGACAGCCCTCATTCCTGTCCCGTCCTGTACCCCCACCCGCTGCCTAATTAACGCCCGGAGCTCCGCTGCTGCTTTGCTCTGTCTCATCTCCAGCATTTTTCATGTCCAATCTACCGGGGAGATTTCCTCAAGGCTTTGAAGTCTCCGGGCACGCGAATAAAGATGTCACCCTGGCACACACAGCGCTTCTTAATGAGGGTGGTTTGATGTGGAAGCTGTGGGCCCAGAGGGAAGCAGCTCTCCCCGCCCCCCATCTTCTGCAGAGAGTGGCCAAGGCCTGCTTGCAGCAGGCAGGTGCAGGGGGAGGGCCCAGGTTTGGAGCAGAGCCGGCTAAGGGGGATCTGAGCCTGGCAGGTCCCCCGAGGAAGGGGAGGTCGATAATTCTCCTGTTGTCCATCCCCCTCCCACATGCCCAGGAAGCCAAATCCAGAGATCAGATCAGACACGCAGAGTTGGCTGAAGAGGGAGGACAGGTCAGGTAGAGGTGCAGTGAAGACAGGGCACTTTGAGGCGAAGGAGGGGTGGGAAAGAGATGAAGCCTGAGGCAGTGGGGCTGGGGGAGATGGAGCCTGGCAGGGGGCCCCTAGGGAGGAGACAGAGCCTGGGGAGGGTGGGGCTGTGTGAGGCAGGAGCGGGGAGAGCATCTGAAGAGTGGTCCCTATGTCCCAAACACCGCCTAGGTAGCCAGCTCTAGGAACTGCCCCACCGCCTCCTTCTGAAGACAGGTGTTCTAAAGCCATGGGTGAGAGGTGCACAGACGCAGGGCAGGCTTGCTGGGAAGAATCCCGGCTCTGACACCTGGGTGAGAACCTTACTTCTCTGTGCCTCAGTTTCTTTATTTGGAAGATGGGCTGATACCAGGCTCTGTCTAATAGACATGGTGAGGACTAATGAGGTAATTTGTGTCAGGGACTAGACATGCCAGACAGAACTATTATAACCCCGTTTTGGTTTAATATACACTGAGTGGCCAGATTATTATGATCTCTGAATGCATAATAATCTGGCCACTCAGTGTATATCCTATATAATAAAAGGCTAATATGCAAATTGTCCCCTCAACCAGGAGTTCGACCAGCAGGCAGGCTGGCCAACCGCCCATGTCCCCTCTCCCTGGCCAGGCTGGCTGTACCCCCATCCATGCACAAATTCATGCACCGGGCCTCTAATATATATGTATGTATATACACTGAGTGGCCAGATTATTATGCGTTCAGAGATCATAATAATCTGGCCACTCAGTGTATGTCTCAGAGCTTAGGCCTAGTTGGGGGCTCTGAACACCCCATATCTTCCTTCCTTAGCTTACCTATCACCCCCTCATTGTCTGTGCTCCTGGCTTGAGCTCTGCCAGCTCCACCCTAAGCTTCAGTGTCATGGATGTGGGAGGGGCTCTCTAGTGCTCCTGGTGAACGCAGTCACCCAGTCTCTGGGACATCATCTAGCTGCACTTGACTTCAGGATACTGACCCTGGGAGGCCCCTGCCATCTGGGACCACTGATCATTCCTTTCAGCCTAAGGCTCTCAGCCAGCAGTTTCTTAGCACCTACTATGTGCCTGGACCTTGTATATGAATGAGCTCAAGTCCCCTCCTAACAAACTAGAATGCAGGAACTGTTATCAGTCCTATTTTACAGGTGTTGAAAAGGAGGCACAGAGGGACTGAGGAAGTTGTCCAGCATCACAGGGCAACTGGTAGGGGGACTGAGTCAGTATTCCTTCTGTGACCAACAAGGGTGTTAGCTGGACTTTTTGATTTCAGGTCTCCAGATAAGGTGAGCCTGTATTGAGGACCAGCTGACCTCATGTAATGCCGGGGGTCTTATCCAGCATCTAGAAGGGTTTAGGAATCTGGAGAAGGGGCTGCTGTAAATTATTAAAGAGTCCAGAGACGAAATATAATATTGGAAGGCATTTTGGGGGGCCAGAGGAGCTTGGCTGTAAGGACCAAGTTCTTTCGAATCTCTGGACCCCTTGCTTTTTATTAACACAAATTGTCCTAAAGCAAGGTAGATATACATATCAAAGGCAAGGTTTAGTATACAGAATCCATTGTCAGATTGGGGGAACTGCCTATGGCTATTCAGGCATCTGGCCAGTAGGAGGCAATAACATGTAGATTGAAATGCCCTCAGATGGCAGCAAGCAATCATCTATGCAAATCTATAGGTGTGAGGAAATGCCCTTTGCCATTTCCATCAGGCAATCCTCAAGGTTCCATCAACCTTTTGATGGAACTTCTTGCATTTATGACATGCTGGAATTAGCTTCTGGCACTCATGGCTCTGAACATTCGTCTTGAGGTATTCCTGATTTGGGGTTGTGTGGATTGTGCAACCTTGAGCCTTGTGGGGGCTCCAAGAAGCCAGCAGAGCTCAGAATGAAAGCATTGCTCTCCCCAGCTATCCACTGAGGGCTCCAAGGGGTCCTGGGTCCCACAGGAAGGTTAAGTGCTCGAGCAGTGTGGAGCCGACAGGGCAGAGAGGGGCTGAAGGAGCCCCCAGCAGGGGCACTGAAAGGTCCAGAATTAGAAACAAGCCTGGCAGTGGGACAGTGACCTGTGGCCTTGCAAACATGCTGTGTAGGTAGGTCCTTTGTTATGTGGCTTGACTAGTCCTTCAGGCTTAGAACTCCTGCACCCCAGCATTTGGACCCATCCTGCTTTTGTCAGGCACCTCCCTTTAGCCTCACATAAGTCTTCTCAGGGAGATATTGCTGTACCCAGCTCTACTGAGGAAACAAAGATCAGAGAGGTAAGGTGATTGGTTGGTTGAGGCTGTACAGCATTTGTCTCCTTCCTTTCCTTGTCTTAGCCCATTTTTCCTAATGGAGCTATCTGGGCCCACCTCCAAGTGAGTGACTTGCACTGGATCCTTGTCTCAGGATCAGCCCCACCCAAGACACCCAGCACGTGTCTCAGACAATCAGGAAGCACCAGTCCGTGTCTTTGCTGACATTGCTATGGCAATCTGATATTGACGGTACACATGCTCAACCTTCTCTCCCGGGGGACCCAGCACTAGCTGGCCCCTGATCACCCTTTTCCATCCCGGTTGGGGCTGAGTTTAGACACTTCAGAACTCAGTTTGCAGCCTGTGTGATAACACTTTAAAAGTAAGTATCAAGCACCTGCTGTATGTTGGGACAGCATCCCTCTCCAACTGGCAGAGTTTCGAAGGGATGGTGACCTTTATGATGGCCATAGAGCCATCTGGAAGTGAGGGGGGTAACCCTTGGGGAGGGGCTGGGCCTTCATGGGTCGTAGGCTGCTGATGCCCTCCACCCACTGGCATCCAGGCACTGTGTGTGGCACCAATTCCAATACTCTGCGGCAGGTTCAGGCCCCATAAGCCACTGGACTCAGGGAAAAGTAAGGGATTAAATGAGTTAATATGTGTTCTAAGCTTTTGTTTAGAGCAGTGCTGTAATAAGTACGTTTACTATCAGCTGGAGAACTGATGAATAAACTGTGGCTCATTTATACTACAGAATACTACACAACATTAAAAAAGAATGAACCAGAACTATGCATGCCCTTAAAGGTAGATATTTAAAGTTTGGGTGACAAAGAATGTTGCAAATGAATATATATGATATACCATTTATGAAAAAACATAAAAGGATAGCATGCTTTCTTTAGGAACACATACATACCTGTAAATGAACAGAATTCATTACATTTATATGTGTGAATTGATAGAAAAATGCCTGGAAGGACATGATGTGCTGATAGTTGTGATACTAGGTGGGAGGTGAAGACGGTGGTGGTGGGGCCTGCAAAGAGATTTGAAATGGGGGGTGGTAGATGTGGAGGACTTTCCCTTACCTACAGTGTTGAAAGGAGAGTGTGATTACTTGCATGATGACAACTGAATTTATAAAAAGAAATGGTAGTGGCTATTGGAGAAGGGGTATGAGATGATGGCCCTGTCTGGGGTGAGTGGGGGTGCAGGGTGGGGATGGGGGTGGTGGAGCAGGGAATGCACCAGAATCCCTGTGAAGGAATATCTAGTTGAAAAAAAAAACACACACATTTCTGTATTACAGAATAATGCAATATTTGGGGATGAAAGGAAATTATTTTCCTTGTAATAGGAACTATAGGAAGTAGAACTAAACAAATCCCCAGGCAGCAGGGCTTGGATTTAGAAAAGACAGACACACCGACTGGAGACCAGTGCCAGCTTTGTCTTGGCATGTAGCATGTCGCTCTGATCCTGCGCCCCCTCTGTGGAGTGGGCTCACCTGCCTTTGTGCTGAAGATGCTGAGGTGTTGAGGGGCAGTGAGCTATTCAGGTCACACAACTGGAGCGAGAGGTAGATCCAGGCTGCGTGTTTGCCCTGCCCCGCTGTCTCTGCAGAGTGAGAGGCCTGCAGCTTGGATGCTTAGGCGCCAGCAGTCTGTGCCCATCTCCGCCACTAGCCTCCTTTGTTATTATTCTCAGTAACAAGCAGGCCTCCACTTTACTGAACACTTATGTGTGTAAAACCCTGCGAGCCGCATCTCATAAATCTTGCAATAACCCCAGGAGGCTGTCCGTGGTAGACTGATTACAAAAGTGGATCTAATTCCTTATCCCTTCCTGTGTCCATGCCCTCAAGTGGTAGAGTCGGTCCACACTACTCCCACCCCCAATTCTGGGCTGGCCTAGGACCTGCTGTGGCCAGCAGAATGTGGCAGAAGTGAGTGTTCTGGTTCCCAGCCTAGGTCCTGAGGGGCCCTGTGCATTTCCCCTGTGGCTCTGGGAACCGCTCAGCTGCCACGTGCACAAGCCTGGGCTAGCCTGCGGGAGGATGGGAGACACGTGGTCACGCGTGTCACCTGTTGCCCCAGCTGACAGCCATATCACAAGTCATGTGAGTGAGTGACAGGTCAAGACCAGCTGCCAGCTGACCGCAGAAGCATGAGCAATACAGTAAGTCCTCATTTTAACGTCGTCGATAGGTTCTGCGAATTTAAGTGAAATGACAAAACCGATTTTACCCTAAGCTCAATGATACCTCATCAATGTTATAACGAAACCACATTGAAGGAAAGGACAGAATTGGAGGGCCTGCTGGAAATGGTTGTTTTTTTAAAGCTTCTGTGTTTTGAGGTTAGGCAGCAGTATTTGTGATAATACACAATTGATGCAGTGTGGCTCAGCCCCCTTACACTGATCGGTTGCTGGTCCCCGAGAGACGGGGTTGCCTTGAAGTGGCTGGGCTTGAACCCCCATCTGGATGTTCATACTTTGAACTACAGACTTGCCTGGGGATCCCTAAGCTTTCTCCCTTTGTGTCAGTTCCACCTCCAGCACACAAAAGAAGGCTCTCTCCCTGCCCTGCCTACTTCGCAGCTGTATTTCCAGGCTGGGAGGATAGCTCACCTGTGAGATGTCCTGGGGGCGTCCTCCCCTTGCCCTCTCCTTGTTCCCATCTTGGGGAGGAGGCCCCTGCTGGCTTTGGTTCTGCAGGTCAGGCTGGCCGCAGGGAATCAGGTTGGCGGGAACATGGGACTTTACTGAGTAATTATAGGATTAAGCATCCCCCTCAAAATTAAATGCTACCTTTTTACCTTCCAGAGAAGAATCCCACCCCTCACCCGCTACCGTGTAATTATCTGGTGAATTACTCTACGGAGGTCTCATGGTAATTATTTGAGGAGTCAGAAGCCAGCGGTTCTCCAGTCATTACAATCGCGGAATTAGCTTTCATTGTGTAAGCCTGCCACGCCGCCTCAGCGGGGCCAGGTTGTGCCGTTCTCCCGGGCTCAGCCAATGGCATCCGGTGCCTTACTTACCACACACCCAAGAACAGGCTCCGTGCAGGAGAGGGCAGCCCCGGGTCACAGCCCTGGATGCCCTTCCTGACCCCTGAGGTGGGATGGGCACCTGGCATGTTCAGAATCACATGCTTATATGTCACCAAAAGACAGCAGGGTGTTAGGAGCATGGAGCACGGGGTCACACTGCCTGGGTTGAGCTACTCACAAGCTGCTGCCTCAGTTTCCCCATATGTAACATGGGGCTGTTGTCAGGGATTTTCACAGAGTGAATCTGAGGAAGGGCTTGTCTCTAAGATAATGGTGTGTGGGGCCGGAGGCTGGGTCCTTGAAATGCTCAGCTAGAGGCAGAGAAGTGGGTCCAGAGCACATCATCCGTCAGAGCCAGGAGAGGTGGTGCCCAGAGGGAGCTGACGAATGGGGCAAGAGGACCATTGAGGGTGGGATATGCCAGAGGAGGGGCTCATGCACAGGGCTAGTCCGTCACTTCTTTCAAAAGGACCGGGAGGCCAGGATCTCTTCCCCTCCCCCATATATCTGGAACCCAGCTCCACTGAGGAGGTAGGCAAGGCTTGGTTCACAGTGGTGGCATCTCTCTCAAGCATGAAGCCAGCCAGTGACGATGAAGGCCAGGGCAAGGAGCTGGAGGAGAAGGGGAGGAACAAAGGAGAGTCTGGAATAGCGCCCCCTCCTGTTTGCCAGTCTGGCACACCTGCGTAAGAGTCCCATTTCCATCGTTGGGGCACTTTGGCAAATTACGTTGCCTCTCTGAGCTCTGGGGAAATAGCTGAGCACACCTCTGCAGGCTGCTGAGAGCAGGCAGGCTGCGAACAGGGATTCATGCACATAGAGAAAGTGCTCAGCCAATGTTTCTTAAAAGCCAGGCTTCTCTTCCCCCGTGACCTTGAGATCCGACTCATCGGTCGCTCACATTTCCTGTCCTCCTTGAAGCGTCCCTTTGCAGGTTCCAGGGTCCCTAAAGCCTGGCCACAGAGTGGACCCCAGGACCCAATTTCTCCTGGTCCTTTTGACCACAGCACCTCTCCCAACCCATGCAATGGGTATGAGCACCTCTTTGGTGGTGGGGGGTTCAACCATGTTGCAGCCTTGTTGCCTAGTTGGGCAACTGCAGCCACAGGATTTAGTCCCTGCCAATATGGTATTCACATCTCCCCCACACTCTCTGTCTCTTCTGCCTCGGGCTCCCGTGGTTGCCTGGTCAACTCTTGCATGTCCTTCCTTGGTGGCCTGCACTCCCTTCTCAGAGCCCTGCCGGCTCCGGCTCATCCGTCTACTCCTCTGCCAGGCTTTCCCCAGTCTGTCAGCTGCAGTGGGCAGTGACCCATTTCTGGGGGTTCAGGGCTGGTACCGGTCAGGATCCAACATGTGAGCAGAACTAACAAAAGAGGAGAGCATTGCTTTGTGTCTCAGTTTCCTCTAGTCGTGGTCCCCTCCATCCTCCTCCATCTCCTTACCTGTCAGTCATGTTCCTCGGCTCTCCCCCTCCTTCTAAGCTTGCCTGTGGTCTGTGAGTGGCAATCTGAGGTTCCCCACTGAGCCTAGTTCCTTTTCAATCCATTATCCCTTCTATGGCTTCATTATTCTAGTCAGGCTGAGACACAGACTGAATGAGGCAGCCGCTCAATTCGAGCCTGGTACAAAGAGTATTTTGATGTTTTCATTTCTTTCTAGTTCAATAATTCAAGAAAACACACAGATTTGGTGCAGATTCCAACAGGCTCTCCACTTTCTAAAACTTTGTATTGGTCAAAAAATATATATGAGGTGAGGTATGATTGGCAGTAGGACCCTGGAGTGGGGATGCTGCTCTGCCCAGCAGGCTGGCTTATTCCAGTTCTCAGACTCACTCCCTGCCATCCTTTCCTGCACTCCCCCCCCCCCCCCCCGGGCCCTGAACTATTCACCATTTGGGCATATCAGCTAAGAATTCATTCCTGGAGAGTCCAGTCTAGGCAGGAGCCCAGGAAACAAAGGAACAAACCTAGAGACCCCTGCCCCAAGCAGCGGCAGCCCCCAGGAGCTCTCCGTGGTGCTGAAAGGGGCTAGACTAGGACTGCCCCCCCCCCCGCCCCCATGTGGAGCAAGTGAATCTTAGTTTATCAGCAGTACTAATATTTATTCTTTTACCCAAAAGATACTGAGTGAGTTCCTAACACAGGCTTTCTTTGTGCTAGGTACTAGGACACATCTTCAAAATAGTAACCAAGTGCCTGCCTGCAAGGAGCTCACAGACCAGTGAGGACATTCAGCAACCCCATAAATCATAAGGTAAGTATTAAGATTGAGGATGGTCGGGCCATGGGAGAAGGCATAGCCTGGATTTAGGGGTCAGAGAAGGCTTCCTGGAGGAGGCAATATCTCCGTTGAAATCTAGTGGTGATCAGGATTTAGCCAAGTGAAGACAGAAACTAAAGAGAGTTCCAGAGAGAAGTAACTGTGTTCAAAGGCATAAGAAGAGAGGGTCCAGTGCAGTGGCTTAAGAGTACAGGACCACTAACTAGTTGTGTGACCTTAGGCAAAATTACTTACCTTTCTTTTTTTTTTTTTTCCATCTGTGAAATATAATACAACTTAGGATTGTTATGAGGATTAAATGCTTTTAATAAATGCCAGTGCTTAGAATTGTGACTGGGATATAGCAAATACCAATCAATGATGGTGTAAAGCAGGGTTCCTCAAACTTTTTAAACAGGGGGCCAGTTCATTGTCCCTCAGACCGTTGGAGGGCCGGACTATAGTTTAAAAAAAACTATGAACAAATTCCTATGCACACTGCACATATCTTATTTTGAAGTAAAAAAACAAAACGGCAAAAACACCCGCATGTGGCCCGTGGGCCGTAGTTTAAGGATGCCTGGAAAGGCTCATAGTTGAGGGGAATATGGTGGCTGGGGACCATGCCATACTAGGCAGTGTGTGTGTGTGTGTGTGTGTGGAGGGGGGAGGTGAAGGGGGGCGGGGAGCAGTGAGGCCTGAGTCTGCCGAGACAAAAGAACTTGGGACCCTTATTCAGAGCTGGATTTCACTCTCAGGGCAATGGAGAGCCTCAAAGACTGACTGTGTGAACGGGCCAGGTGGGAGAGCCCTAAGGTAAATGCAGTGTGTGTGTTGGGTCTGGGTCGGGGAGAGTTCGGGAGATGTCATCATGTAGACAGGAGCAGATGTATGGGGGGAGGAGCAGGGGCTGGCCGAGACCACTCCCACATGTCTAGCTTTGTTGACGAGTGGATGTGGGGGATACACCTAACTGTGGCCATACATCTTTTAAAAGGCAGCCTTTATTTTTCATATCCTTTTTTCCCCTTGGTTTTCCTTCCCTCACAATAGGTTTCCCTGAAGAAAACCCTAACAACCTAACATATATCCTTCTGTTTTTTCCTTTGTGTTAATGAAATCCTGTACAGACGTACCCAGCTATACATATGCTCTCCCAGAGTATTTAAGTCATTGTTTTATAAAAAATGGGATCATTTTATACACACTTATCTTCAAATTGCTTTTCTCACTCAACAATACTGTATAGAAATCCCTTTAAGTCTATTGGTGGAGAGTTAATTAAATTTTTATAGGTTGGCTAATATGCTGTGGTCTGACTGTCCCACTGCCTGCCTTTCCCTCTCACTCCCAATATGTCCACCTACAGGCCTCCCCGAGCCCAGGGACACGGCACGCTGTTTCACAGCTCCACAGCGGAGTGCAGCCTTCCCTTCGCCCAGTCTGATTCACAGGGCCAACTCCTACTCATGTTCTCAAGATTCATCGGAAGCCGGATCTCAGGAGAGCAGGCCAGCGGGGCTGAGAGGGGAGAGAGAGAGAGAGTGTGTGTGGTGTAGGGGGGCAGCGGCAAATAAATCATGGCCTAGGTGAGTGGACAGTTTATGTGGGGCCTTGGACGCTAGGTGGAATTTGGCCTTGATCTCAGAGTGGAGGAGGCTCCTGAAAAGCTTGAAGGGGAGTGACTTGTGTTAAGAAGCCCCTTTGCTGCCTAAGCATCTGGAGCTTATGGAGATCTTCCTTCGAATCCCAGAGCCCTCCTCACTCTCCCAGGCCCAGGTTCTGCCTCCTCCTTCTTTGTACACAATCATCCATCTACGTTCCCCCCGCTGCTGTCAGGGTGGGCTCTTGCCCCACTGCAGGCCCCTGCTTCCCAGGCCACTGGGCTCCGCAGCTGCTCCCTATAGGAAACAGCAGGAGTAACAAAGCCACCCGCCATCACAGTGAGACGCTGGAAAAGTTCTGGTTTATCCCATGGCTAAGGCACTGTCTCCCCACTTCCTCTCTGGCAGCTCTGATGCATTCTATGCCTTGATTTCTAGGGGGGGGTGTGGGGGGTGGTGGTCAGCCCCTCCCCATCCAGGTGCTAAGAGTGAGGGGGACACAGATTGGGTGGCCTCCCTAGGTTCAGAGGCTCCAGGGGCCACTCCTAGGGCCCTAGAAAGATCAGTTTGGCACCCCTCCATCAGAGGTGACATTTCAGCAGCTCACGCGTGAGGATGTCCACCGAATGCCTTACTATGAGGCGGAGCAGGGCCAACCCTTTCACTGCAATGGTCCTGTTTTACTTCTAGGGTTCCCTGGCTTCTATGGCACAAGACACTGGCTTTCTAATTATAATAGGGATACAGCACAGCCTTTTTCAATAAATGTATTTAAGTGAAGAAAAATATGAAGGAAATACCCACACAACGCACGAGTCTGGAAGTGATGAAATCAGAGAAGTGCAGGACACTCCTAGCTGAGAAATGTCAACCGGTGCCTTGACAAACCCATGTTTTTCCCTCCTACATTGTTTTGTAAAGCTATTGAATTGTGAGACGTCCCCATAAAAACCCCGAATTTTCTGACTCCTTTTGAAAAATCTGAAAACTTGGCCAACAGGCAAGGGCTCCTCTGGGGCAGAGTTCCCTGGCTGGGGGCAGCGTCCCTGCGCCAGGGCCACCTGCCACCCCTTGTCGCAGTCCTCGCCAGCTGTTTCACGGATTGCAATACTTGCCTTCCGCGTGGGCGTTTGAGTCCTGCCCAGGAGACTGTGCGGGCGGGGAGGGAGGGGCGTGGAGGCAGGGCTACCAGCGTCCTCCTGGGACGGGAGGCCCGCCATCTGCAGCCCGTGAGACGCGGACTGCCTTTCAAGAGGGCAGCCCGCACCCACAGGCTTGAATTTCGGTTCTGGCGCGGGCACTAGCTGGCTTAGGTTCTCCCCTGGCCTGTCTCTGGGTCTCAGTTTCCGCCGAAAAGCAAGTGGACACCCGGACGCTGCAGGGCGGCCCTCAGGCGCGATGCTGGTAGCTGAGTGCTCTCTGCCGCCCGACCCTCCAGGGGCGGCAGGGGGCGCTCCCGGCCCACGGCAACGCGCTCCAGCCGCAGAACAAAGGCCGGGGCTGCCCCGGGCTGTGGGCTGCAGGGCCAGCCCTTTGACCACCGCCACCAGTCGGGTCCCAGGTGTGCGCAGCCAGGCGCTGGAGCCAGACCCGCGCCCACCCGCTGCCCCTTCCGGTCCCTGGAGCTGTCTGCAATCCTTTTTCTTCCTTTGTTTTCATCCATCTCGTCTGTCTCTCTCGGCCTTTCCTTTGCATTTCTCCCCTCCCCCATTCCTCTGTGTCTCAGCCTCCCCCACTCCATCTGTTTTGTACGTCTCTCTAGCCCTGGGTTCTCTGTGTCTTATTCTGTCTCCTGTCCTGTCTGTGTCTCTGACTCATATAGGGATGGCCCTGCCCCTTTGTGCCCCAGGGATCTTTGTGGCTCTGGTTGTCCTCTCGTCCAGATCTCTTTACCCATGAATCTCCCTGTCCCATCACCTCTGTCACAGGCACCTCCTGGAAACGCGGCCTCTGAGCTGCCCTCTTGTCTGCCCGCAGATGGTCATCATGAAAGCACTGGTTCTTACCTGGGTTCCCCCACTCTCCCCCACCAAGTCCCTGAATTACCTGGGATCGGATGGGGTGAGAGGTTGGGAGTCAGGTTTGCCTGGCTCACTGTTTGCCTGGTTTTAAGACGAACATTGGGGCTCCTGGAAACTAATGGCAAAGCTGGTGCTGCACGGGGTAGAAGCCTTTTGGGGCTCTGGGGTGGGGCGAAGGGATCCCAGCTGCTTAAGCTAAAAAACCCCCTTCCCCCCTTAAGATTCTCCCCCTCTCCAGTTCTCCACCTGAATAATGACAGTGCAGGTCTCTATGACATTTCCCAGCTCGGATCTCTAGGTTCCAGTGAAGTGGACCTAAAATCTCACATTCCTGGTCATCACCTTTTACAACTGGTGCTTTCTGCAATTCTCAAGACAACGACAGTGGGGGTAGATATCAGCATGCCTATTTTACAGAAAAGGAAGACCGAGGCCCAGACAGCCTAAGGAGCTGGCCCAAGAACACAGTCAGCTGTTAGTCTGGGCACTCTCCCCTGATGAAGGGCCAGAGGACTCCAATCTTTCCACCACCCCCAACTTCTTGGGACCATAGAAGCACTGAGTAGTCACCCCCATTTGCTGTGCCCTGCATGATTCCATACTCAAGAATTTTCTCTGCACTTTGGGTAAAAAATATGTACGGCATCAGTTAGGGTCCCTAAAAAGCAGATGCCAAGATGATGGAGTTAGAATTGTAAAGGATTTATTGCAGGCACCACCTGTGAAAAATAAAGGAGAGAGGGAGCAGGAGTGGGCGGTAAGAGACTCAGATCTCAGTGCAGGTCCAAGCCTTGTCAAAAGAGAGAGCGAAGTAATGAGGCGTGGGTGACAGGAGTCTTAGCCTATAGTGTAGCTCTGAGAAAGTCCTGCCAGCCCAGCAGGGGACTCCTGGTAGGTTGCCCCTAGAGATGCCCTGCATTGAACAGGAATGGCCGGGTTCTGGTCTTGCTGCCACACTCAATTTTTGACTAGTGAAGAGTGTGGCTCTGGTGGGTTTTGAAGGCACAGCGGCTGGAGGCTCACTGCTGCCCTCCAGGCAGGTTCTGTCTAGAAGAGAGAGCCGAGCAGTACAGCTCCACGGCTGGGGCACTATTCCAGAAAGAGCACAAGATCTGGAGCCAGCCAGACCTGCCGCTTCCTAGCTGGGTGCTCTCAGGCAAGTCTCTGGGTCTCAGTGGCCTCACCTATAAATTTTCAGACAGGTGTCCTGAGGATTTGAGGTCCTGCAGGTAACGGACCTGGCAGAAACTTGGCAGTAGGCACATTAAAAAGGTGGCTGCTTTTAGATAAATTTCTTCATTTGAAGAGTTGGCATATCTCCTACCCTTTCCCCCACAGGGGCTGACAAGACTCCACATATGACCCTGTGCCTCTGTTTCCTAATCTAGAAAATGGGACCAATAATAGTTATTTTCTTCACTGAGCTCCTGAGAGTATTAGAATGGGATAATGTATGCTGAGCACTCAGCACTGACAACATGTAACCAATGGTGAGTCTTCCCCTTCCTTCTCTTATTTATGTCTTTTAGAATTTGGTTCCTTACCATGACCAGGCACCAGCTCATTTTGTCCTCACAACATTTACATAGGAGGAGACGGAGCCCTAGAAGATGGCAGGACTTGGATTTGATCCTAAGCGGCCAGGTTCTTGGCACTCTCCAAAGCGACCTAGTATCCAGTGCTGTTCATGTTGTTGTGTGGGCTTCAAAGGGATGAGACATCAACTAGGATGGGCACAGCATTCTGGCTGAGGCACAGCATGTGCAAAGGCTCAGGGGCAGGGAGCCACAGCTTTCTCTCAGGGCCTGCAAGATGGAGTCAGAACTCCAGGCTTGCCCTGGAGCACTGGGACCCAAGAGATAGCAAAGGCCAGGCTCAGGAGCCCTGAGGACTGAGGACTTGGGGCTTGATCCTGAGAGCAATGGGCAGGCATGGAAGGATCCCAAATTAGCAGTCTGGGGGTGTGAGCTTGGGACAGGTGACAGGAGGTCTGCCTGCAGAGTTGGGCTCCAGGTCAGGAGGGGTCAGGAGTGGTCAGGAGTGGTCCAGCAGTAGGGGGTGGGACTGAAATTACTGAAGTAGCCCCTCCCCCATTTCATCAGGGTTGCTGCATGGAGAGAAGGAAGGATTGGGTAGCTGGAGCTGGGAGCTCTGGGAGCCTCACAGGGCAGGTGGCTGCCTCCTTTCCCCAGGAAGACACCATCATACCCACACGTGAGCCATCCTGACTGAGCAGGGTCTGTAGGTCTCTATGTTGTGCTTGCTGGTCTAGGTCTCTGCTGCCATTTTGGTGGAGAGAGAGAGAGAGAGAGAGAGAGAGAGAGAGCGAGCATCCCTGGGCTAGATGCAGAATTGGAAACAGGTTCAACAGCTCATCAAGGTTGCTGGCAAGGGAGAGGTCTAGTGAAATTTGAACTGATGGCTGTCTGAATTCAGAAACAAGGATCTATCCACTTACAGTAGCTTCCCTTCAAGCTGCCTTTCTTCACTGAGAGGCTGCAGAGGCACATCCTTCTGAAAGCGGCCCTGCCTGCCCCAACTGGCCCTCTCCCCAGCTCTGGCCCTTGGACAGCAGTCTTGGATGCTGGCACTTGGCTCCTGAGCCTCACAGCTCAGCTGCCACAGATGGCTGCTCAGTGGGACTATGCCCACCATCCTGGTTACTTAGGGACAGATCTCCAGTGTCAGAGGCGGTCTCTGCAGGCCCCCTTGTCCAGGACAAGGCCCCCTGGCAGGCAGCACTTGCGAACACAGCAGCCCTGCAAGGCCGGCCGCACCCCAGATGGCCTGAGTGCTGATATGAGATGTAACGTAAGGCTTTTGTTCTCTGGATCAACCAGCTGCTGCACGAGCCTTTTGGCATTAGTCAGCTTTGGGTCTTCCACCCAGGCTTGGGTGACCTTCAGCCAGTCAATGTCTCTGAGCCTCGGTGTCTTCATTCTGAAATGAGGGAAGGTTTGGCTGCTCACGCTCTGAGATGAGCTTCTGGCTCTGACATTCTGAGGCCATCCTTGCACTCACACTGCTTTCATTGGTCCTCTTGAGTATATATTTATTCTTCTTGCTACCACATCAGCATGAAATTAGCAACACTTGGCAATTAATTCATTTTCTTCCCAGGATTCAACTCTTAAACAAAGTTCTGAGTATTTGACTTTTATTTTAAATAGGTTGCCGTCAGGAGGAATTACATGGCTCCTAAAGAAACACACAGACATTATAATTAAAGAGATGCCAATCTTGACAGGTAGTCAGAGACGAGAGGGTATGTGACAATGAGAATGGAAAGGGGAGACGGGAGCTCAGGGCCTGGCAGGATGAGAGGGATAAGCCGGAGATGTGTTCCCATCAGGATGGAGAGCTTGGTGTCGGCGTCAGTACCCAGGGGACCACTGATAATAACAATGATAATTAGGCCAAGGTTGGACAACATACAGTTTTCAAAGGCACTTTTATGACTTCTCTCAGGATCCCATGATGTTCCAGAAAAGTAGGCAGAAAGTCGGAAATCTGTGGTCATTTTGCAGGTGGAAAAACTGAGAGCAAAGGTCAGAGTCCTTACTAGGTCCCGATGAAACTCTAAACCACAGACTGATAATCTCACCTGATCCAGCCTGAGCCCAGTCAAGCTGCAGCCAAATCTCTTCCCCATGGATCTACCAGTAAAGTGGATGGAGTGTGAGAGTGTGGGTGAGCCAGAGCAAACCCCTCTCCTGCTGGCAGAGCTCAGAGCTCCTGGCCAGGGGCCTTCGGGGAGGCCGGCCCTGAAGCTGGCTGGCTGGGAGAACCCCGGCCCATTCAGAATCAACCCAGGGGATGGGGGTTTAGAGGGGCTAAGGGGATCACCCTCTTGAGTGGATGCTGAATGTCTGGGCGCACACAGAAGGATGGGGGTGACCGCTTCCTAGTATGTGCTCCAGCTGCCAGGTTGGTTCTGGGAGGACCTGCTGTCTTCCTGTGGCAGGTCCCTGAGGGGCTGGTTGTCTGAGCAGCTCAGACTGGACGCCCTGTGGGACCTTGGCAGGTTTCATTGCCCCTACACCTCATGTGCTTCCCAATCTCTGGATGATGTGTGAGATCACATGGATGAAGAGCCTCAGATCCAGTAGGAGCTTCCTTTCCTCTTCTTTGGAATCTTGCCCCTTCCCTCGAGGTCGGTCCGCTCTCTCTCTCTCCCCACTCCACTGTGGGCTCCCCTTCTGACAGACACCTCATTAGTGGAATCTCTGTAAATAACGCCAACCAGTTAAGAGTTACAACAAGGTAGCTCATTAAAGGCACTCAGCTTGTCTCACTTCCCAATTAGTGTTTCTGCCAGTGTAGCTACCAGGACTGTGTGACAGGGCGCCCTTGGCATGTTGTGGGACCCAGGCAGCCCTGATCAGCC
This sequence comes from Eptesicus fuscus, assembly GCF_027574615.1. Classification (NCBI taxonomy): domain Eukaryota; kingdom Metazoa; phylum Chordata; class Mammalia; order Chiroptera; family Vespertilionidae; genus Eptesicus; species Eptesicus fuscus. The sequence continues at coordinate 64,948,689 of NC_072484.1, read as the reverse complement.
CAGAGGAGCAGTATTGGCAACCCCAGGACTTGAGGAGGCGGAGCTCTTCCCTGCCCCACTGCAACTCAGCAGCCTGCATGGCCGGCCTCTGAGAGGATGGCGACCACACAGGCACCAGTGCCCGCTGGGAGGGAGTGCCAGCTACTCTGGGCACCAGGAGTGGGCCCAATGTTGCTCTGGGCTGGGGAGTCTGTCCCCCCACCCTGACCCTTCTATGTCCATTTCTCCTACAGCTTTCTTGGCTCCAGATTTCGACTCGGGATTGCTCCATCAAAACTTACCTGTCCCGTGTCCCTTCTCCTCAGTGTTCCTTCTCAGTCTTTCTTCTTCTGAGTCACCTCTTCCTTCGGTGACCTCAAACTTTTCCACAACAGCTTCTGGGGACAGGATTCTTCTTCTTGGGTTCTAATGTTATCGACGACTAGAATGGAGAGGTTTTCAGGCTAGAGAGGGGAAGAACATGCCAGAAGAGGCTTTGAGAATGCAGGGATGATGAAGTCCCTAGGATAGGTCTATCAGGATGCCATTTTTAGCCACTTTTTTTTTACACATGAAGAAATAGGCTAAAAAACATACTTTTTCTTTTTCGTGGTACTTTTCTTAAAGCTTATTTTTTCTTGTTGACAGCATTACAGTCATTCCCTATTTTCCCCTCACGTCCCCCCTCCATGCAGCCCCCGCCCGACTCCAAGCCTTCACCAACTATTGTCTGTGTCCATAGGCTATACATATCCTATATAATAAAAGGATAATATGTAAATAGACCGAACGGCAGAACAACTGAACAACCAATCAAAGTGTAATATGCTAATGATATGCTAAGGCTGCTCAACTGCTCACTATGAAGTGCACTGACCACCAGGGGGCAGATGCTCCTACAGGTAGGTTAGCTTACTGCTGGGGTCTGGCCAATTGGGACTGAGCGCATCTCACCCTGGAGCCCTCCCATGGTCCCTCCCTGCCCGATCAAGTACCGGTGGGGTCCCTCAGCCTGGCCCGCACCCTCTCGCAATCCGGGACCCCTCAGGGGATGTCAGAGAGCTGGTTTCAGCCCAATCCCTCAGGCCACTCCCCTTGGGAGGGCGCCAGACGCAGGGCTCATGGCTGGCGAGCGCTGCTGTGGCAGCTGGAGCCTCTCCCAATCAGGACTGATTGGGGGCGAGCCTGGCAGGCACAGCTGGGATGAGCGGGAGCAGCAGGTAGGAGCTGCAGGTGGCATTGGACTGTGGGTTTCGGCCCAATCCCTGCAGGCTACCCAGAGGGACCCCACCTCTAGTAAGCATATAAGTTCCTTGCTTAATCTCTTTCTGCCCCTCTACCCTCCCCTCTGAGAGCTGTCAGTCTGTTCCATGCTTCCATGCCTCTGGACCTATTTTGTTTGTCAGTTTATTTTGTTCATTAGACTCCACAGATAAGAGAAATTATATGGTATTGATCTGTGTCTGACTGACTTATTTCACTTAGCATACCAGTCTCTAGGTTCCTCCATGTTGTTGCAAAGGGCAAGAGAACCTTCTTTTTTTATAGCTTCATAGTATTCCGTTGTGTAAATGTACCACAGCTTTCTTTATCCACTCATCTGATGGGCACTTGGGCTGTTTCCAGATCTTAGCTATTGTAAATAATGCTGTTATGAACATAGGGGTGCATATATTCTTTATGATGGGTGTTTCTGGATTCTTAAGATATATTCCCAGAAGTGGGATCACTGGGTCAAAAGGCAGTTCCATTTTAAATTTTTTGAGAAAACTCCATACTGTTTTTCATAGTGGTTGCACCAGTCTGTATTCCCACCAGCAGCATAATTCCCTTTTCTCCCCATCCTCGCCAGCATTTGTTGTTTGTTGATTTATTGATAGTAGTCATTCTGGCAGGTGTGAGGTGATATATCTCATTGTAGTTTTTTTTTCTTTCTCTTTTTTCATAGTTCTTTCTTAATTGATTATAAGATAACTATGTGTGTATACACATATTTATTTATTTATTTTAATAATTCTTTATTGTTGAAAGTATTACATATGTCCCCATCTTTCCCCCATTGACCACCCCTCACCCCCGCCCCAGGCCTTCATGTGTCCATGGGTTATGCATATCTGCATACAAGGTCTTTGGTTGGTTACCTCCTACCCACCCACCCTCTCCTGCCTTCCCTTGGAGATTCCGCACTCTGTTCCATGCTTCCAAGTCTCTGGATCCACTCTGTTCATCAGTTTATTTTGTTACTTAGATTCCACATACCTCATTGTAGTGTTAATTTGCATCCCTCTGATGACTAATGATGTTGAGCATTTCCTCATATACCTTTTCATTTTGTTGATTGTTTCTTCAGCTGTGCAGAAGCTTTTTAGTTTGATGTAGTCCCATTTGTTTATTTTTTCCTTTGTTTCTCTTGCCCTAGGAAATCTATCAGTGAAAATACTGCTATGTGAGATGTCTAAGATTTTACTGCTTATGTTTCCTTCTAGGATTTTAATGGTTTTGAGACTTACATTTAAGTCTTTTATCCATTTTAACTTTTTTTTCTTGTATGTGGTGTATGTTGGTGGTCTAGTTAATTTTTTTGCACATATCTGTCCAATTTTCCCAACAGTCTCTTCTTTGCTGAAGAGACTGTCTTTACTCCATTATATGTTCTTGCCTCCTTTGTCAAAAATCATACTTTGTTTCTTATTTTGTTTTTTTTTATTATAGTTTGCATTCAACACTATTTTGTATTCATTTCAGGTGTACAGTACAGTGGGTAGACATTCATACAGGCTACAAAGTGTTCCCTCAGATAATTCAAGTGCCCATCTGGCACCAGGAATAGGTATTACAAATTGTTGACTATATTCTCTACATCCCCATGTCTGTTTTGTATCTGCCAATTAGTGCTTCTTAATCCCATGAGCTTTTTACACCCCTCTCCCCTACTCTCCTTCCCCCTGGCAGCCATCAGTCTGCTCTCTGTATCCATAAGTCTGTTAATATTTTGTTTGTTAATTTATTTTGTTCTCTAAATTCCACATATAAGTGAGATCATATGATATTTGTCTTTCTCTGTCTGTCTTATTTTACTTAGCATAATACCCTCTAGGTCCATCCATGCTGTTGCAAATGGTATTTCATTCATTTTTTTATGGCAGAGTAATGTTCCATTGTATGTGCCACAGCTTTTTATCCTGTCAACGGAAGACATATTTTTATCCATTTTTTAACACATGAAGAAACAGGCTCAGAGACATCCAGCCACTTGCCCTAGATTACACAACTGGTAGTCTAGAACCTGTCGTGGAAGCTAGGGTCTGCTAAGTCCAGCGTTGTTTACCTGTGCCAATAGAGAGATCTCATGGAAGTAGAGAGATCCTTCCGTACCTCCACTGTCCCCTGGCAGGTGAACACAACACAACCCACACCTGTTCCATCTTCTTCACATCCAGGTTTTGCTCCATGAGACGGTACTAGCTTTCATTTTCACTTTGGGTCTGCACTTTCTGTTTCACTTTGGGAAGGAAACTGCCCCAATTTCTCTCCCTCTCACTGAATCAGTAGTTTAGCTGGGCAAGGCACAAAAAATAGAATTTACATTCAATGGTTTCCATGGCAACCACAGCGCTGGACCAGCTTCTCCTGCTCTGGGGGCATAGTCTTCTCAGAAGAGCCAGGTATCAAAACCTGTACTCCCTAAGAATGTGGCAAGGGTTTTAAACAGAACTAGAAAGAGCTCACGTCCCCTAGGCCACCCATTTCTCTGGCTGTGCATTATGTGGGGGAAAGGAGAGGAGCCCTCCTCTTTTCCAGTACATCAGAGATGCAAATCACTTGTCCCCTCACCTCGGCATCGCCGTGGTTAACATGTTTTAATTCTGCTATGCGCCAGGCTTTGTGCTAAGTGCTGAAGCATTATTTCCTTTTATCTCGACTTAAATCTAATGGGTAGGTACTGTTGTCATCCCATTTTAAAGATGAGGAAATTGTGCCACAGGAATACTATAACTTTGCTCCATGACTCAAAGAATCAGAGCACCCAGAATGGAACCCACATTTGCTTGACCCTGGACCTATGGTTTTCATCGTTCTGCAATAAGGGAGTGGCATTCAGAGCTTACACCAGGTGATCCATACTCACTTTCTGCTCCCCACAGTCCGCAGAGAGGGCTTTGACATCGAGGTTGAGAGCACACGGGTGTCCTTGCCCATCTCATCGGTGCCTCAGTCTTTAGCCCTGAACGAGGGATTAAACATAATGTCTACTGCCTGGCCAGTGTGGCTTAGGATAAATCATAAAAAAAATGGATAAATCATCCAGTGCACCAAGAGGTTGCCAGTTTGATTCCCGGCCAGGGCACATGTCTAGGTTGCTGGCTTGACCCCTAGTAGAGGGTATGCAGGAGGCAGCTGACTGATATTTCTCTCTCATCAATGTTTCTACCTCTCTCTCTCCCTCTCCCTTCCTTTCTCTAAAAAATTAATAAAACATATTTAAAAATATAAATAAACAGTGTTTACCTCTTAGGTGGAATATTGAATGGATTAAGTGAGATAAAAACCTGTGAAGCACTCAGGGCAGTGCCTGGCACACAGTCATTACTCAATGTCAGATTTGCCACCAGGTGGGGGACAAACCAGCAGGAGTCAGCCATTAATACATGGTGTCAGTGTGTGCCAGAGAGATGGGAAGAAGCCAGGGCTGTGGGAGCCCAAAGGAGGCAGCTAACCTGGCCTGTGGATTTCAGTGGCTTCCTGGAGGAGGCCTGCTGAGTGAGGGGATGGACGTTTGAGGCAGAGAGGTTGGTAGGGCGGAAGGAGGGTATGTGGTATGTTGGGCAGGAAGTAGTGTGGTGTGGGCATTTGTTGTTCCTGCTTACACAGCATCTATTCCTCTTCCTAGTGTTCCTGTTGGAGCCAGTTATTCTTCCATTCTCAGTCTATGCAGTAGTGCAGGGGCTGACGGTGCCCTCTGGGTCCATATATGGGCACATGCCTCAGTCCTAGCTAATGACAGACCCGCCTCTCCCTGCCTGTAATGATTGGTTGGTTCAAGTAGAGCCAATCAAAGTCAATGCTGTGAGTTCTGAGTTTTTTGCTGGACAATGAGGCCAAAGACCACTATCATGCACCAGCGGTGGTTAAGCTGGTAGAATGCAAGCTTCAAGCTACTGGGGACTGTGTGCCACCAAGAGGAAAGAGCCTGCTTCAGAATGAAGCCAACAGAGGAAAGGATGGCTTGGAAGTGGCAAGAGATGGATTCCTGGCAGCGTTCCTGGATCCAGCTGTGCTTGAAGTTCCAAGGTTTTTGTGACACACGAGCCAATAGATCTCCTTCCTTTTATTTAATTAAGCCTGTGTGAGACGGGATTATGCCTTTATAATCGCAAGAGCCCTCCTTAATGCAAGAGGAGTGACAAGCATGGATCTGAGGCCCTTCATCCATGTGATCTCATACATCATCCAGAATGAGGAACTGAAACTTGAAGGTGGATTATAAGCAAAGTGGTGATATGATCAGCCTGGCCTTTTGAAAGACCCTCTGCCAGCAGTGAACCAAAGTGACTTACCGCAGGGCCCTGCTTTCTCCATAAGAGCAGAGATTTGGCCTCTACATAGCTCTGTGCCTAGTTCATGGCCCATGAATGAGGATGAGTCATCATTAAGGCGCCCATTTTGCAGGTAAGAGACCTGAGACACAGAAAGGTCACATGTAGTCAGTGGCAGAGGTGGGATGTGAACCTGGTGGTCCGGTTCATGACTTCCTGTCGGGTGAGGCTTGCTGAAAAGGTATGGCTGGCAGGGTTGCAAAGAAAGCACTCTGGAAAAACTGGTATGTGGGTCCAAGGTTTAATAGGTTTCTGGCACTGATCCTGGGGTGGAGCAGAAGGGCTGAAGGCAGAGATGGAGCCCTGGATGCTGGACAATGTGCTGTCCACATGGTCACTAAGTCACCAAGTGGAAGGGTTGGGGACAGAGCCCTCAACACACGGGCCTGGAGTTGGGGACAGTGAACGATGGCCCCCTCTAAGGGAGGAGCCCAGCGGGGGTGGGAACACGGCCCTCAGCTGCATGCTGCTGGGCAGGCCATTCTTTTCGCAGAGCCCTCAAATGAGCTCCGTGGGCTATGAATCCCAACACTGGAGGGCCCGGAGGACACAGCTCTCCTCTCTGGGGAAGCAGGTTGGGTGCCCTATCTGCAGGGCACTGCTTCTCAGCTCCTGCCAACTGATTCCAGATAAGAACAAGGGGGTTCCACGTGTTTCAGACTTGAACTTTTCAAGAAAATTAGAAGTCTGAATGTTTAATGTGGAGTCTACCATTTTCTGAATGTTAACAACTAAATAAATTGTACTCTTAATTTGTCGACTTGTGTCAACCTTCCTAGGGATGAATCCCTACTCCTCCCTGTCCAAAGTGCCCCCACCTCCCCAGCCCAGGGCAACCTTGGTCATTAGCCTCTATGTCTCCTTTTAGAGTGTCATTAGCATAAGTGCAGATACAGGTTCCTACTCCTCCTCTCTTCTGACAAAAGAGGTGGGGTATATGCACTGCACTGTGCCTACTTATCTTACCCAGGAATAGCCTGGAGCCCTTGTCCTGTCCTACAGGGAGAGCTGCTGCTTTTCTTCTTTCCCCAGAGGCCTGCATAGTTTCCTACTGTGTGGATGCACCACAGTTGATTTAACACAGTGCTTCTCATCCAGGACAATTTTACTTGTCATCAATGCTGTATGTGTATGTGTATTTGTATGTGTATGTGTATGTGTGTTACTGTTGTCTAGAGGTTAGAGGTCAGAGATGCTGCTAAACATCCTACAGGGCTCAGCACAGCCCCCAAAACAAAGCATCATCCTGTCCAAAGTGTGCATAGTGCCAAGGTTGAGAAACACTAATTTAATCCATTCAGAGTTTCCATATTTAGCAAATGAGATTATAGGACATACTGCCTGAATGCATACTTACATTAAAGTGCATTTATTCTTTACCTGAAATTCAAACTCAATTAGCATCCTGTATTTTATCAACCCTAAACCTATTTCCTACTGATGGAGCTTTTGTTATTACAGTATAACAGTTAATGTCATTGTATATCTCATTTTGTTCACATCCAAGTAAATCTATAGGTCACATTTCTCAAAGTGGCATTATTAGATCAATGATCAAAATTTGTAATTTTGATATTGCCAAATTTTCTTTCATTAGGCCTACATCAATTTACATGTTCACCAGCAATGTATGAGAGTTTCCGCACAGCTTTACCAACAGAGTGTGTTATCAAATTTTGGGATTTTTGCTGTTTTGATAGTTGGGAAATGTGAATAGAAAACTTTCAAAACACTGTCAGCAAATTCATGTGGAAAATACAAATAAGAAAAATTGGCCAGATTCAGCCTGTGACAAACCAATTTGCCTGTCACTCCAAACTTCGCTATGGCTGTGTGAGCTGAAACGTCCAGTCCAGAGAGGCCAAATGACCTGCGCAAGGTCACACAGGAGGTGAGTGGTGGAACAATAATATTTTACCCACGCTCACAGAGCGTAGGTGGCCTAGGAGGGGCACGGCCACCCTCTCCTCCCACGTCTTGCCTGGAACTCCCACTTGTCGCATTACAGATCGCCACTTACCTACTGCACACGGCATTCGCAGCAACTCTGGGTCAAGAGGGAGTGTGGAGGGCCTTGTTGAAGCCTGGACAGTCAAGTTTGACTCAGCTAATTGGTGAGTGGATTCTTCTCCATGTGCAGTGTTGAACTTTCTGCTTCGATAAGGTATAATAATTTTAATTAAAGCTCTGAAGTCTTGACCAAATATTTCCATTGCTGAGCGTGTGCCTTGATCACAGAGTTGATATTCCCCTGAGACAAGGCCACTGGGGAAGAGCTGCCCTCCCCCAGGGATACCCCCCTCTGCTCCCCACCCTGAGAGCAGGGCAAATGGGTGGGAGAGAAGCAAGAAGAAAAATATAACCGAGGACCTACTATGTGCTGGGTCTTGTGCTTTAGGCTTCCCATGCATTATTTAATTTAATAATACAAAATGGAAATTTAAATCTCTGTGTTAAGAGCTGTAAAAAAATGGATCAGAAAATTAAGATGTTTGTGATTAAGATGAAGGTTACATGGCTGCAGTTTGGAGCCACCCAGCACCCACACCTATTTTCTAGTAACAAAACTTTGATTGTCCTTTAGGGAACCATTCCTTCCCACTCAGTGCAATTATGGTCCAGCTGACCCAGCCCTGATCCTTTAAAGTACTTCATCCCTCTGCCATGGTGATTGGATCAGGAATGGACATGTGACCTGAGCCTGCCCCTGAGGTTTAATTCGGGTTGCATTGGGAAAAGTCTCTCTTCATAGTTGAGTCAAATTGGCAGAGGCCACCCTATGGAGAGTGTAGCCAGCATTGGGGAAGACAGAGCCTAGAGGAGGATGGGTAGTGTAACTGGACAATCAATGGGTCCGTGCTGTCTGTCACTACTTGAGCCAATTCAGCAGAGACAGGGTTGAATCGTATGAGTGTTTATTCCAATATTGCTGGCAGTATGGGAGAGCAGCAGGTCATCCACACAAATCTGCTCTCCAACCCCCATAAGCTAGCTGCTTATATTGCATAGAAGGACAAAGATTACATGGGGAAGTAGACAAAAGGGTATGTCAAATGAACAGTTTACAGGTAATACAGGCTGGAGATTTGCAAAAGCCTGTGGGTTTGCAAAGGGCTGGGGGTCTTCATAGGGCTGGCGATTCTGGTTTCTGCAACAAGGTTGTTAATCTTTCCATGATAATCTGCATTTCCAGGTGAGCTCCCAGGTCCCAGGTGCAACTCCCAGCCAGGTTAGAATGTGCCTTCTTTAATCAGAACAAAACAATCACAGTTAACAGGGCTTGATTAATATTCCTTACAACTATAGCAGGTCCCCAGTATTGTATTTCTGCCCCTATCAGTAGAATGAAGCTAAGAAATAAATGCAGAGTATAGTGTCATGCCAGCCCTGCAATTCAGTCATGCCTGAGGGAGACCACACTTGAACTTTTAAGTTATTTACCCATAAATTATAAAACTATTTCCATCCTCCTCCCGCCTTTTCCCCCTTCTCTGCTCCCCTTCCTTCCCTCTGCTCTGCTTCTCCTCCCTCCACTCCCCTCCATTCCTCCTTTTCCTGATCCTTCTCCTCCTCCTTCTCTCCCTCTTCCCCCTTCTTCCTCTCCCTCTTTCTCTCCTTTTCCTTTTTGCATAAGCCATTTTGAGATGCTTAACACATTCCAGTTTTAATTCTAGCTCCAGCTATAGTAGGTTGAGCACAATTAAAAAGAGCTTTCCAGCCTGGTGTGGCTCAGTGGTTGAGCATCCACCCATGGACCAGGAGGTCAGGGTTCCATTCCTGGTCAGGGCATATGCCCGCATTGGATTGCAGGGTCGATCCCCAGAAGGGGGCATGCAGGAGGCCACTGATCAATGATTCTCTCTCATCAATGATGTTTCTATCTCTCTCCCTTTTTCTTCCTCTTTCTGAAATTTAAAAAAAAAAATTAAAAAAGATACTTCAGTCAGCTATCTGAGATACAGCTTCCTGCCTTATCTGCTCCTGACTCTGACGAGTCCCCTGAGATGGCCCAGCCCCTTGGTGGCTAATTTGCCCAGCTGTCTTTGGGCGCCTACTCCTCTGCCATGAAGCTGGGAGTCACCACATCCTGGGGCCGGGCTCACTTGGGCATTGAGCCCAGACCCAAGTTGAGGGAAGGGTACAGCTGCCCAGAGACATCAACAGTGAGAGGACATGTAACACCCACCCAGAGGCATGTGAGTGCAGTGCACGCCCGCACAAACACATACGACCCCTATCTATCCATTCGTGCATATACCTCTAGCCAGAGGTCTGGTGGCCATGCTCAGAATAATGATGCTGATGGATTGTTCTGGGTGGTGTGACTTTTGCTTGCGGAATCTCTCTCTGAATTACCTGAGTTTTCTAAAATAACCATGCATTATCTTTGCAAATAAAAATAATTCATCATTTTATTGTTTAAAATTAATTATAAATGTAATGCAATTGTGAAATTGTAAAAAATTTTTTACAAAAATTTGTAAAAAAATTTCAAACAGAATATAATCAATACTCTGAGTGAATGGGAGCACTCATGGTTTTACAGCCTTTCCAACAGGAGATGTAATGCATTCTTATAATAATTTTTACCAATCTAATGGGCAAAACCTGAATTCAACTTTTTTACTTAATTGGTAGTTTCCTGATTAATGAGATTGAGCTTCTTTTCATATGTTTATGGCTTGCTTGTGTTTTTGTGTGTGTGAATTTTCCGTTCCTGTTCTTTGCCATTGTTTTTGCTGGGTTGTTTGTCTTTTGCTTATTGTGTTAGGAGCTCTTTATCTCTTGTTGATATCTGTGCATTTCCTGTAATAAATGCTGTAAGTATTGTCTCCCAGCCTGTCATTTGTGTTTGAAATCTGTTTATGGTGTTCCTCCCAGCACCCCCATAGAACTTTCCCATCATATGTAATCAAAAGGGTTTCCTTTATGGTTTCTCAATCTTTGATTCTGCTTAGAAAGTCTTTTCCTGCCCCAAGTTCAGACAATTTGTGCTACATTTTTTCCCTCATGCTTTTATAGATTCCTATGTTCAGATTTTGATCTATCTGAAATTTGTTATTGTGTATGCTGTGAGGTAAAATGCCAATTTTATTGTGTTTAAGATTCCCATATATTCACCAACTGTCTTATTGCTATTATTATTAGTAGTATTAATTATTGGATTCTATCCTTGTGCCTTTCAATTTGTCTAGTTTTTCAGAAAAATTCTGTTGGGTGTTTGGTTGATGTTACATTGCATTCATCTAATGACTATATTTGTGTTTGCTTTTTTTTTGTATTCAGGGGTAAGACACTGAGTTAATTATTTGTCCTCATTTCATGGTTTACCATCATCATCCATGTAATGTATTTTTATTTGATATATTTATTTATTTATTTATTTTTATTGAATTTATTGGGGTGACATTGGTTAATAAAATTATATAAGTTGCCCTAGCCGGCTTGGCTCAGTGGATAGAGCATAGGCCTGCAGTCTGAAGGGTCCCAGGTTTGATTTAGGTCAAGGGCACGTGCCTCGGTTGTGGGCCCCATCCCCAGTAGGGGGCGTGCAGGAGGCAGTTGATCAATGATTCTCTTTCATCATTGATGTTTCTATCTCTCTCCCTCTCTCCCTTCCTCTCTCTGAAATCAATAAAAAGTATTTTTAAAAATTATGTAGGTTTCAGGCGTATAATCCTATAACACATCATCTGTATATTGTATTGTGTGTTCACCATCCCAAGTCAAATCTCTTTCCATCACTATTTATCCCTCCTAAACCCTCTTCTACCTCCTTCTGCCCACTTTTCCTCTGGTAATCACCATACTGTTGTCTGTATATAAGAGATTTTAAAAAAATCTCTTCACCTTTTTTTACATAGCCTCCAACACCCTCCTCTTTGATAGCTGTCATTCTGTTTTCTGTATCTATGAGTCTGTTTCTATTTTTTTTCCATTAGTTTATTTTGTTCATTAGATTCCATATATAAGTGTAATCACATGGTATTTGTCTTTCTCTGACTGTCTTATTTCCCTTAGCATAATACTCTCCATGTCCACCCATGCTATGCAAAAGGTAAGATTTCCTTCCTTTTTATGGCTGAGTAGTATTCCATTGTATAAATGTACCACAGCTTTTCTCTCCATTCATCTACTGATGGACACTTGGGCTGCCTCCAAATCTTGGCTATCCTAACATAAAAAAGCCGGGGGCTGTCACAACCGAAACAACCAGACGGATGACTGAACAGCAGGCTGCATGGGGCGACCAGGTCGGCAGGGGGGATAGTGAGGGATGACCAAACGACTGAACAGCAGGCTGCGTGGGGCAACCAGGCTGGCAGGGGGGGTAGTTAGGGGTGACCAGTCTGGCAGGGGGGCAGTTGGAGGTCAACCAGGCCAGCAGGGGGGGGCAGTAAGGTGCGACCAGGCTGGCGGGGGGCAGTTGGGGGCAACCAGGCTGGCAGGGGGGGCAGTTGGGGTGATCAGGCGGCAGGCAGAGGTGGTTAGGGGTGATCAGGCTGGCAGGGGGGCTGCTAGGGGCGATCAGGCAGGCAGGCAGGTGAGCAGTTAGGAGCCAGTGGTCCCAGATTATGAGAGGGATCCCGGATTGTGGAGGGTGCAGCTGGGCTGAGGGGGACCCCCTCTGTGCACGAATTTCATGCACCGGGCCTCTAGTTGTAAATAATGCTGCAATGGACATAGGGGTGCATATATTTTTTTGAATCAGTGTTTCAGGTTTCTTTGGGTATATTCCAAGAAGTGGGTTTGCTGGGTTATAAGGCAGTTCCATTTTTAATTTTTTGAGGTAACTCCATACTGTTTTCCATAGTGGCTGCACCAATCTACATTTCCACCAACAGTGTATGAGGCTTCCCCTTTCTCCAAATCCTCACCAACATTTATTATTTGTTGACTTACTGATGATAGCCAGTCTGACCATGTAAGGTGCTATCTCAGTGTGGTTATAATTTGTATTTTTCTGATGATAGTGATGTTGAGCATCTTTTCATGTCTATTGGCCATCTATATGTCCTCTGTGGAAAAGTGTCCATTCTGGTCCTTTGCTCATTTTAAATTAGGTTGCTTGTTATTGTTTTTTGCTGTTGAGTTTTATAAGTTCTTTACAAATTTGGATATTAACTCCTTATTAGACTTATCATTGGCAAATATGCTCTCCCATTCAGTGGGTTGTCTTTTAATTTTTTGATGGTTTCCTTTGCTGTGCAAAACCTTTTTAGTTTGATGTCCTATTTGTTAATTTTTTCTTTTGTTTTCCTTGCCCATGGCAATATATCAGAAAAAAATATTGCTACTAGAAATGTCTGAGATTTTGCTGCCTGTTTTCTTTTAAGATTGTTATGGTTTCGAGTCTAACATTTAACACTTTAATCCACTTGAGTTTATTCTTATATATGGTGTAAATTAATGGTCTAGTTTCATATTTTTTTGCACATGTCTGTCCATTTTCCCCAATACCATTTATTATATTGAATAGACTATCTTTTCTCCATTGTAGTTCTTGCTTCCTTTGTCAAATATTAATTGAACATAAAGGCATGGATTTATTTCTGGCCTCTCTATTCTGTTTCATTGATCTATATGTCTGTTTTTATGCTAGTACCATGCTGTTTTTATTACTGTAGCCTTGTAGTATAGTTTGATATCAGGTAGGGTGATTCCTTCAATTTTGTTCTTTTTTCTCAAGATCACTGTTGCTATTTGGGGTCTTTTGTGGTTCTTCTTTATGGTCTTTATGTCCTTTTTATGCTTCCTATCTCTTAGTTGAAGTTCTCACTAAGTTTCTTGATCAACCTTATAATCATTGTTTTGAACTCTGTATCTGGTAGATTGCTTGCCTCTATTTCATTTAGTTCTTTTTCTGGAGATCTCTCCTGTTCTTTTATTTGGGGCATGTTTCTATCTATCAGGTAGATCTGCTATGACTTTCAGTCTTGGTATGGTGGCCTTATATAGTTAGGTGTCCTGTGGGACCCAGTGATGCGGTCTCCTTGATCATCTAAGCTGGTGCTTCAGGAATGTTCCTTATGTGAGTTATGTGGGCCCTCTTGATTTCTATTGGCCTGTTTATGTGTGGGGTTGACCCTCAGTCTGTCTGATTGTGAGGATCGACCTGTACCTCAGTGTAAGAGCTGCTATGCAGGTGCTGACCACATGAAGCGGAATTTGCTTCAGCAGGTTCTGGTGCCTGTTGTGATTGTCCTAACTGAAGCTAAAATGGAACCTGCTCTGATGTTGTCTGAAGCTCACCACTTGGTGTGTTGGTTCTGGGACCTCTTAGGAGGGACTCTGGTGCAGGCCAATGTCAGACACTGCCCATGACTGGCCCTGGAAACCTGTTTGTAGCTACAAAGTGATCCACAGTTTGTGGTGCCTCTGCTGGGCCTGGGTGTGCACAGGAAGGATCAAACTGCACACTAAGGCCACCTTTTAGCACCACTGGGTTTGGGAGCAGGTCAGCAAAAGTCCCAAGGCACCCAAAGATCTGCATCCACCGGCCTCTTCCTGTCGGCTACATGTTAGGCTTAGTCACCGAAAGAGCCTGTGGTACTCGAGTGGCATGAGGTATGTTCTCAGCACGTTACCAGGTATGGGCAAGTGGTGTTCACCAGACTGATACAGGTTCATACTTGGTGCCAGTGCTGGTGCTGAGGCCACTCAGCATCTGGGTATACCAAGTCTCACATACACTTTCTGGGTACTCCCACACTTTTTTGGTGTGTCAGAGTTTCAGGGAGTTATCAGGGTGAGGCCATCCGAGTTTATCAGGCCCAGACAGACCAAGATTTGGCTGTGAGAAGGAAGAACCCTGCACTGCTCGGGCATGTGAGGGGGAAAATGGACCCCATTGGAGAGCCATACAACTCAGTCTGACCCAGATTCTGCCAGGAGCCCAATCTCAGCAGGGGAGGGCCTTGGGGAGTAGGAAGAATGGGGAGGTGCCAGTCATGCTTGGGAGAAGGTGGAGGTAGTGGCCCCCACCGCAGAGCCTCATAACGCAGTCTGTCTTGAATTCTCCCCAGACCTTGGCAAGGTGGAGCCACCTGGAGTTGAGAGGATGAAGTTCTCGGGATCCCAAGGGGTGAGGCTAGCAGACGTTCCATGAGGAAGAGGCATAGTCAGGTTCACGAGACAGTGGGGGGAATGGCTCTCACCCCAAAGCCATGCAACTCAGTCACTGATACCCCCTGAGTCTGCCTAGACCTCTACACTCTGGCCCAGGCAGCTGACTCCTCAGTAGAGCACAAGGTCCACGGAGTGGAGCTACAGGGAATCCAGGGTATGGGTCTATTGCATTCCCCCAGGCTGATGCTGTTTGGAGGGGAGTGCTCCATCCATAAAAGATGACTTCTGCAGTGTGGGAGAGGGATTCAGCACAGGTATCCTGGCAGCTGTTCCTTCAGCTCTCTCCCTGGAGACTCTGGTCCATCCTGCCTTCCCTCCACTGGAGCCCAGGGTGAGTGGCTGTGCACAGTATTTTGTGTATTGGCCCTTTAAGAGGGTGCTTGTGTCTCTAGCAAACTCTGTCTCTCCCTCATAGACAGAATCCCCACTAATTTTCACATCCAGATGTTATGTGGGTACCTTCTCTTGGCTGTGGTGCTCTGGGCTGGGGGGCCCAGCTTGGTGTTGAGACCTCACACTTCTCAGGGGGAACCTTTGCAGCTGAGATCTCCCTCTGGAATCTCAGCTGCTGCCGGTAAGAGTGGGGCTAGTCCTCTTCGCATCTCTGCCCTCCTACCAGTCTTGATGTGGCTTCTTCTGTAAATTCTTGGTTATGAGACTTTTCTTCAGCTAGTCTTCAGTTGATTTTTCAGGTTGAGTGCTCTATATTTTAGTTGTAATTCTAGTTGGTCCTAGAAGGAGATTAGTGTAATATCCACCTACTCCCTTGCCATCTTGGATCTCCCCTCTTATTTTTTTTTTCTTTTTTCTTTTTAAATTTCTTTATTGATTAAGGTGTCACATATTTGTCCTCATCCCCCCATTCCCATCCCCCCCTCCCCACGCATGCCCCAACTCCCTGTTGAACTTAACCGTTGGATAGGATCATATGCAAGCATACAAGTCCTTTGGTTGAACTCTCCCCCTCCCCCCACCCTCCCCTATCCTCCCTCTGAGGCCCGATAGTCCGATCGATGCCTCCTTGCTTCTGGTTCTGTTCTTGTTCCTCAGTCTATGTTGTTCATCATTTCCCCTAGATGAGCGAGATCATATGTCACTAGATATATACTTATGAGAACTGAATGTGAGACAAGCAATAATAGTTATGCTGACAGGCAAATGAATCAGTCTGTAGTGAGTTTCTTTCTGGACCAACAGTTCTTTTGAGACCCAATTTCAATGTCCACCAGTTCCTTATGTGTACATGTCAGCACTGACCCCTCAGCTCTGGATGGTGGACAAATGGTGGTAACGGAGGTCCGACTCCCTCTGGTTTGGTCTCGGCCGGACCCAGGGGCACGGCTTCACCCGGACTAAGGGGCACGTGGCCTCACCCGGATCTAGGGACACATGGTCTCACCCGGACCCAGGGACGCTTGGCCTCTCCCAGACCCAGGGGCACGTGGCCTCACCCGGGCCTAGGTGCACGAGGCCTCACCCGGATCCAGGGACACATGGTCTCACCTGGACCCAGGGACACTTGGCCTCTCCCAGACCCAGGGGCACATGGCCTCACCCGGGCCTAGGTGCACGAGGCCTCACCCGGATCCAGGGACACATGGTCTCGCCCGGACCCAGGGGTGCGTGGCCTCTCTCAGACCCAGGGGCACGTGGCCTCACCTGGACCTAGGTGCACGAGGCCTCACCCGGATCCAGGGACACATGGTCTCACCCGGACCCAGGCGCGCTTGGCCTCCCCCAGACCCAGGGGCACGTGGCCTCACCCGGGCCTAGGTGCACGAGGCCTCCCCCGGATCCAGGGACACATGGTCTCGCCCAGACCCAGGGGCGCGTGGCCTCTCCCAGACCCAGGGGGACGTGGCCTCACCTGGGCCTAGGTACACGAGGCCTCACCCGGATCCAGGGACACACGGTCTCACCCGGACCCACGGGTGCGTGGCCTCTCTCAGACCCAGGGGCACGTGGCCTCACCCGGGCCTAGGCGCACGAGGCCTCACCCGGATCCAGGGACACACGGTCTCACCCGGACCCAGGGACGCCTGGCCTCCCCCAGACCCAGGGGCACGCGGCCCCACCCGGGCCTAGGTGCACGAGGCCCCACCCGGATCCAGGGACACATGGTCTCGCCCGGACCTAGGGGTGCGTGGCCTCTCTCAGACCCAGGGGCACGTGGCCTCACCTGGACCTAGGTGCACGAAGCCACCCTGACCCAGGGGCGCGTTACCTCTCTCAGACCCCTGGTCGCGTGGTCTCACCCGGATTCAGGGGCTCACGGCCTCACCCGGACTCGGGACCCAGCCTTACCCGGATCCAGGGGCCCACGGCCTCACCCGGACCCAGGGTTCAGATTCGCCCGGACCCAGGGGCACATGGCCTCACCCGAACCCGGAATCCAGCTTCACCTGGACCCAGGGGCGCGTGGCCTCACCCAAACCCAGGAGCGTGAGGCCTCACCTAGACCCAGAGGCGTGTGACCACATCTGAGCCCAGAGGCTCGCAGGCTCGCCTGGACTCGGGTCTCAGCGGGGTTTCGTCTTCTTGATCCCAATTCCTGTTGGTCAATTCCCTCTCAGCAATTCCTTCGGTCATTTTCTCAGAGCTCCAGGGCGGCTGCCGCAGAACTCGTTGGGCGGCGGGCTCGGCAAGGCTCCGGTGTGCCCGGTGCCCGGCGGTGGGCTGGTCCGGTGTCGCTGCGTCGGCCCTTGGGTCTGCAACGGTGGCCGGTCGCTGAGCGTGCACACCTGGCCACTTCGGGGCATTGAGATTCTTGAAGGACTCGGAGGTCAGCAAGTGCGGAGTCTCCCACCCCATGTCTCCCAGGGGCTCGTCTGTCCATGCTCGGCAGCGAGTGGAGCTGTCCCCTCAGCCGGAGACCGCCGGGGGAACTGCGCCGAGCACGTTCCAGGCTGCCATTGTGTCGCCTGAGCCATAGTTCTTAAAGTGTGGACTTTGGGTCACCGGCATCAGCATCATCCTGCGTACCCCTCTCTTTTATTCTAGTTGTAAAGCATCTGCTCAGCCAGCCCCCTGGTCTTTCTGGCTGGTGTCTGCTCTGCTCTCCCGTCGTAGTCTCAATATTGTTGTGGTAGGCAACGATCAGGCTGCCGCCCTATGTCTCCATCTTGGTCCTCCTATGTACAGTTAAGTCTTGATTGTTGTTGGTGTCACTGGGAGGAATTGTCCTCCAGGCCAATTGGCCGTGAGGACCCTCTTTGTCTATATAGGAAGAGTTGCTGTGCAGGAGACATGTTTGTGGGCCGGGTCTTGATGCAGCAATGCCTTGGCGCTCACTGAGTCTGCCTCTAGAATGCCTCCCTTATGCAAGTGATTGAAATCTGGTGTCATCTCACACCAACCACTAGATGCCCTAGTTTCTGGGTCTCCAATGTAGTGTGGGTCAGCCACTACCTGAGGCACTCAGCAGGAAAAAGCTTCTGCTCAGCTTGGCTGGGGCGGAGCTACAGGGTGGAGCCTACAACCTTGGCTTCCTGTCAGCCCGCCCTATGAGGCTCCTGCGTCTGTGTCCCTCTGTATTCCTTGCAAACACCTCTGAGAGAAACGCGCCCTGGAGTTTCGCCCACTGCCAAACAGTCCAGTCCCTCCCCTAATGAATCTGGACTCCCAGATTCTCGCCTGGAACTGGGTTTCAGTGTAGTTGGAACTGGGTCTCAGCGCAGTCTGGCGTCCCTGTCTCCTTCCCAGCAGGGCCACCCAGTGGCGCAGGCAAAAGTCCGTCCTCTGCGCACCTTCCAGTGCGTGCGTCTGGAGCCGCCGCTTCTCTGTGCCTCCGCCACCACAGCCCAAATTCATTCCCCCAGCGTGCGCCTGGCTTCCCAGAGTTTCGCCCGGAACTGGGGTTCAGTGCAGTCGGAACTGGGGTTCAGCACGGTCCTGAGCTTATGTCTCCTTCCCGCTAGGGCAGTTCAGTGGCGCAGGCAACAGTCCGTCCTTTGCGCCCCTTCCCGTGCGCACCTCTGGAGCTCTGCCTTCTGCCGCTCCTCTGTGCCTGCGCCCCACAGCCCAGATTCATTCCCCCAGCCTGCGCCTGGCTTCCCAGGGTTTCGCCCGGAACTGGCGCTCAGTGCAGTCGGAGCTGGCGCTTAGCGCACTCCGGAGCCTTTATCTCCTTCCTGCCAGTGAACGCCGGCCAGGCCGTCAGCCGCCCCTTCCTCTCCGGCTCCATCCTCCCCGCAGGCGCGCGTGCTCGTGTCTCCGCCAGTTTCTCCATACCTCAGGCTTTTACGGCTCCCCCGATTGTCCCCGTGGCCTTCTCCTTCCCCCCAGCTGTGGGCATTTCAGTCCGCCAGCTCTCCTGTGGCTCTGGACGATGTCCGTTCTGACCTCTAGTTGTATTTTTGAAATTGTTGTGCCCGGCTGCAGGTTAGGTGTTTAACCTATGCCGCCATCTTGGTTTCTCCCTCCCCTCTTATTTTATATTAACTACTAGAGGCCCAATGCATGAAGATTCATGCAAGATGGGCCTTCCTTACCCTGGCTGCCGGCACCGCCTTCGCTCCGGCTGGAGCCACCTTTTTGCTCCGGCTCAGAGCAACCTTTCTGCCTTCCCATGCTGCCCAGAGGCCCGGAGTGGCTGGGGCAGTGTGGAATGCCTGCGTTGTCACTATGGTGACAATGCAAGTGTCCCGCCCCACCCCCGGCCGCTTGGCGTCTGCATATGCAAATTAACCCACCATCTTTGTTGGGTTAATTTGCATACTCACTCCTGATTGGCTGGTGGTCGTCATGAAGGTACAGTCAATTTGCATCTTACTCTTTTATTAGTGTAGATTTCTTTTCCTTTTCTGCCCAATCTGCACTCCTCTGTAGGTACCATATAATTTATTGCATAAGTGTCTTTGGTTAGTTATTAATACTTATAAAACATTTAGTATTATTTCATGTCTCTACACATGATGTTTTAAAATATATCCATGCATATCAAATTTATTGCTTCCAGCAACTGCATAGTATCTCTTTGACAACATCTATCACAGTTTTCTTAAACAGATCTCTAGTAATAGCTACAAATGATGACTCCAACTCTGTGATTCCACAAACAATGCTGGATGAACCTCCTAGCACAACATCCTTTAGATCTCTGCTCATGTTTCTTGAGGGCCTGCTCCAGGAATATGCTTGCTGCATCACTTAATTTTTACTGAACGCTGTCTGATTGCTCTTCAGACTGGCTGCACCCATTTTCACTTCCATCCAATGCCTCCGTCTTCCCTATCTTTGCCAATGCAGGATATTTTCTGACTTCTTAATTTTTGCCTGTGATGGGGGTAATTGTTTGAATGTGCGTTCTCTGATTACGAATGAAGTTATGTGCTTAAGAACTATTTGGAGTTCCCCTGCTACAAATTGCCTAATCATATCTCTTATCTCTTTGCTGTTAGGTTGATTATTTTGTTGTTAATTTGTAGGAGTTCCTGGCATATTCTTGGGTCTTAGATATTCCTCAGTCTATCACTTGGTTGTATATTTGACTAAATGTCTTTATTGAACAAAAATGCTTCATTTTGATAGAGTCATATCCAGCTATTTCCTACTTTATGATTTATGCTTTTATGTCTTGTTTAAGAACTTTTCCTTCATCCTTAGTTCACAAGTATATTCTCTTCGAAAAAGCACCCCCTCACCTAACCCAGTCCCACAATGCCTATCTCGCTTCCAGTGTAGATTGCCATGCTTCCCTCTCCTCCCCCCACACACTCACATACCACATGCCTCCCACACTCCCATACATATACACAGTCACACATTCTCACATACACTCACATACACACACCGGAACTTAACCACCTTCTGTCTCATAGTTTCATGCTAGCTTCTCAGATCCATCTGCCTCTCTTTCTCTTGTGTCATCACCAGTGTTGGGTTTCAGGCAGGCAGCCAGCAGTCTGTTTTTGGTATCTTGTTTGCACTGAATTTATAGACTTTTTTTGGGGATATATGATCTCTTTGTGTCCAAGATCCTAATATGTTTCTCTACTTATTTAAGTTTTCCTTTCTATAAATTTTGAACATTCATTATGTATGGGTCTTGTTCCAATTATTAGTAATGATTTTTTAGTTTTTGTTTATTTTGTAAGTGGGATACATGTATCACTCCCCTCCTCCCAAATATTTTCTAATTGGCCATGGCTGTTGAGTTGGAATTATGTTGTGTCTGGCCATCTCCTGAAATCTTTTACCAGTTTTTATAGTTTTTCTAGGTGGACAACTGTATCATTTGAAACAATGACAGCTTAAGTTTTTTCTTTCCAGAGACTCTTCTTTCTTGTTCTTACTGCAGCATATCTGAGGACCCTGCCTGGGGCATCCCAGCCAGCATAGCCCCAAGGCAAGGGGGCAGACCTCATGGGCACTCTAAGCACTGAGTTCCCTGGAATCTTACAGGTGGGTGGAGAGTTGGGATGGAAGTGGGCATCTTTGTTTTGTTCCTGACTGATGGAAAGACTTTTGAAGTTCCACTGTTAAGTATCAAGTTTGCTAAGAGTTTCTACTAGACAATCTTTATTATTAAGGAATTTCCTTCTTGTATCTAGCTTGCTAATGGTTTTATAACTCAGAAATGACTATCAAATTTTATCAAATGCTTCTTTGGGGTAGCCATATAACTGATCATATTAGTTGTATGTTTTAAACTATTAGTATCTATAATAATAAAAGGGTAATATGCTAATTAGACCAGATATCCTTCCGGACGTCCTTCCTTCTGGACAAAGCTGCAGCAGGCGGGGGCTGAAGCAGAGGCAGCAGAGGTTCCTGGCCTTGGTTGCAGGCGGGAGCTGGGAATTTCGTGCATTGGGCCTGTAGTTACTCTAGTGCATTCATAATGTTAAGTTGTCCTTTAACTACTAAATTACACCCTATTTGACCATGAACTGTAAATCTTTGGATTATATTATGGCTATAATTTATTAATATGTTATATCAATTTTTTGGAAAATTTTTAATGTGTGATATGGAAACGGAGGGTTCTTAGGATTTTTATTAAATTTAGTTTTTGCTTGTTTGTTTTTTTCTTTAAAAAATATGGAATGCTTCACAAATTTACGTGTCATCCTTGTGCAGGGGCCATGCTAATCTTCTCTGTATCGTTCCAATTTTAGTATATGTGCTGCCAAAGCAAGCACTAAATTTAGTTTTAAAACATAGCTCTAGAATCATCTCTCCTCTCTACCCCTCAGACACTGGGGTTAGGGGTTGGGGGATGTGCTGGAAGCTCCTCCCAACCCCCATAATCAGCAACCCCTGAGGCAGCAAAAGAGAGTAGCCCGGACCTGACTAATGGTCACATGACCCAGACCTCTGGCAGGCTAAAGATAGCATCTTTTGACCTAAGTTATCTTTCAGTTCCTGATCCCTAAGATGGAACGCCTCCCCGACCCTACCCCCTCCGTGCTACTTTTCCATGAGACTGAACAAAGGCATGCTGGAACAGACCTCAGAGCTGTCCTCAAGACCTGAAGAAATGATTTATTACCCTTACCTCACCTTCAACCAATCAGCTTCCAGCACATCCCCCAACCCCTAACCTCTAGTGTCTTGTGATTTTGCCCTATATAATCTGTAACCTACATGCCACCAGGGAGTCGTTTCATTTAGAGCAAAAGCTCCCCAGCTCCATATTGGCCAGTTCAATTTTAAACTCTTTTCTCTTTCTATAGTGCAAACTCCATTCGTGCATTTCTTTGGGCCACTGAGCAAAGACAGGTGGACCCAAGGGAAAACACTGGGGTTCTGGTAACAATATAGGTTTATATATTTCTACTTTTAAAACATCCCTGCCTAGTTCTCTTAGAAAGAGATGTCATTTTCCATCTTCCTTGGTGCTTTTAAACCTATATATACAACTGGAAAACATTTTAAAAACATTCTTTTATAAACAACTATTGAGTTAAAAGGTAAATCAAAACAAATAAAAAAATCTTTAAAATGAACATCAATGAGAACATGATATGTCAAAATTTATGAGCTAGGTACATTTATTTGAAAACAAAAATTCATGTACTTGGAAACAGAAATGGCTGAAAGTAACAAAAAATTAACTGAGAGTTCCTCAAGACACATGTTCAAGTAGAAGTGTTTTTTTTTTTTTTTTAAACTCCTGGAATGCTTATATAAATATACTAGAGGCCCTGTGCATGAAATTCGTGCCCTGCGGGGGGGGGGGGAGTGTCCCTCAGCCCAGCCTGTACCCTCTCACAGTCCAGGACCCCTTGCTCCTTACCGCCTGCCTGCTTGCTGCTCTTTAGCACTGCTGTGGAGGTGGGAGAGGCTCCCACCACTGCCGCTGCTCGCCAGCCATGAGCCCGGCTTCTGGCTGAGCAGTACTTCCCCTGTGGGAGTGCACTGACCACCAGGAGGCAGCTCCTGCATTGAGCATCTGCCCCCTGGTGGTCAGTGTGCATCATAGCGACCGGTCATTCTGGTGGGTCCGCTATAATGGTCGCTTAGGCTTTTATTATATAAATTATATAGACTAGAGGCCCGGTGCATGAAATTCGTGCACGGTGGAGAAGGGGGTCCCTCAGCCCAGCCTGTACCCTCTCCAACCAGGGACCCCTCAGGGGACATCCCTCTTGCAATCCGGGACCGCTGGCTCCTAACTGCTCACCTGCCTGCCTGATTGCCTTCTAACTGCCTCCCCTGCCAGCCTGGTCACCTCCCAACTGCCCCTCTGCTGGCCTGGTCACCCCCCCCCAACTATCTCCCTCTCAGCCTGGTTGCCCCCAACTGCCCCCGTGCTGGCCTGGCCTCCCCTCAACTGCCCCCGTGCTGGCCTGACTGCCCCCCAACTGCTCCCCTGCCAGCTGGCCTGGCTGCCCCCCAGCTGCACCCCCGCCAGTCTGGTTGCCCCCCAACTGCCCCCCTGTTGGCCTGGTCACCCCCTAACTGTCTGGAAGAAAGTCAGATATCTGGAAGATGTTTGGTCACCTGATATAATTAGCATATTACCCTTTTATTAGTATAGGCTAGAGGCCCGGTGCACGAAATTTGTGCATGGGGGGGTGGTGGTGGGGTGTGTGTGTCCCTCAGCCCAGCCTGCACCCTCTCCAATCTGGGACATCCCTTTCACAATCCGGGACTGCTGGCTCCCAACTGCTCGCCTGCCTGCCTTCCTGATTGCCCCTAACCGCTTCTGCCTGCCAGCCTGATCACCCCCTAACCACTCCCCTGCCAGCCTGATCACCCCCTAACCACTCCCCTGCCAGCCTGATTTATGCCTAACTGCTTCCCTGCCAGCCTGATTGCCCCTAACTGCCCTCCCCTGCAGGCCTGGTCACCCCTAACTGCCCTCCCCTGAAGGCCTGGTCACCCTCCCCTGCAGGCCTGGTCACCCCTAACTGCCCTCCCCTGCCAGCCTGGTCCCCCCCAACTGCTCTCCCCTGCAGGCCTGGGTCCCCCCCAACTGCCCTTCCCTGCAGGCCCGGTCACCCCCAACTTCCCTCCTCTGCCGGCCTGGTCACCCCTAACTGCCCTCCCCTGCAGGCCTGATCACCCACAACTGCCCTCTCTTGCAGGCCTGGTCCCTCCCAACTGCCCTCCCCTGCTGGCCATCTTGTGGTGGCCATCTTGTGTCCACATGGGGCAGCCATCTTTGGCCACATGGGGGCAGTCATCTTGTGTGTTGGAGTGATGGTTAATTTGCATATTACTTTTTTATTAGATAGGAGGATATGTAAATTTTAAAAACAGGACTGAAAAATAACACTCCAAATTATTTGTAGATGTTAACTCTGAGAATGAAGTTGGAGAGAAAAGAGTATTGACAAAGGGAAACCTTTTTAGATGTTTGATTCTATAAGATTCTGTATTAATTGACTCTTTTACAAGGGATGATGTATTTTTATATTGTCTTTGCTTTCTAAAACTTTTTTTCAAAATTAAAAAGATCTGCCAGACACATTTCCAAACACAATGCAGATAAAACTAGAAATTAACAAGAGGCTAGCATCCCCACATCTATCTGCTTGGAAATTTAAAAACAAGCCTAAATAACACGAATTAAACAATAAATCCAAACTGAATTACTGCCTATTTAGAAATGAACAGTACTAAAGGCACTGCATATAAACCCCACAGGATACCTCCCGAGACATGTGTATTTAGAGGAAAATGAATAGCTCAAAATGCAGTCATTAAAAAAGAGGGAAGATGAAAAGATAAGGGGACTAAGCACTTCCTCAATAAGCTTGGAAATGAACATCAAAATAAATCTAAAGACAGCAGACAGAAAAAAATTAATAAAGAAAAGGAGTAGAAATTAATGAAATAGAATAAAATAATAATAGACTAAAGCTATAAAAATGAAAAATAGTTCTTTGAAAAAATGGATAAGCTAGACAAATCTAGCGAGTCTGATCAAGAAAACACATCAGTAGTCATAAAAATGAAGAAGGAGCATTACACATACACAGATATGTTACGTTATAAAGAGATACAAATTTTGCCCATAAATTGGACAGTCCAAAGTAAAATGAACAATTTTTAGGAAAGAACAAAAACAAAATGGCAAATGCTGTAACTTGGCTCATCTCACTTCCACCCAATCCCTTGGAAGTGCCTCTCTCCACCAGAAGTGAGGAAGATGAAAACTACCTTTCCCATATGTCCTTACAGCTAGAGTGGAGCATGTGACCTGGACCCAGCCAAGCAGATGTGCTAAGGCAGGCCTCCAGGGGTGAGAGTGAGGGCTGGGGAGCTGGCTCCAGCAGAGAGACCTGCTCTTGTGGCAAAGGTATTGGTTCCACTGGGGCAGCTGGGGCAGAGGTGCCTGGGGATGAGGGGTCAGAGGCAGCTGGGGTTCTGCTAGGACAGTCTCTTGGGGTGGGGATTACTCCTCACTCTTATCTATATCCCTTTCCTTCCCAGGAATCCAGGAAGCTCTCTAAACCCTGTGGTATACAATTTTCTGCCTTAGTTTGCTAGTGGTGGTCTATAACCAGCAACTGTGACTAATACACCAACATTGATTCAAGAAGAGGTAAGGAAAAAAAAAAAAAAGAATTAAAAAAAAATTAAAAAGGCACCAGGTTCAGAAGGTTTTATGGGAAAATTCTACTGTACCTTCAAAGAACATATATAACTTCTGTGTTGAAAATATTGATTTGTATGTTTAACCTCCCAATTTTTATGTCATGAATGAACTCAAGTTTACAAATGCCTTGCAAGTTAACTCGGTATAAGATGAACAAAACAGGCTTCCAGATGGATTTTGCTTGTGGGAGCCTCCATTTGCCCCTCTGATGTGGTCCAGACCTTCCTGGTTAAGATGGAGAAAATGGGGCTCCGAAGATGGGGAGTGATTCATTCACTGATCGCTCCCACATGCTCGTGCTGCTCTAGGCATAGAGAATACAGCAGTGAGCAAAACAGACGTCCGAAGCCACAGAGATCTGGGGGAAGTTCTCCTGGGGACAGAGGGAACTGGTCACTGCAAAGACATGCACGCAGGAACATACCCATCATGCTCCAGGAACAGCCAGGGCATGAAGGTGGCTGGAGTCAGGGAGAAAGAGGAAGGAGATGAGCCAGAAACCCGAACAAGTGTGGGAGGCCATTCAAGGGCTCTGCCTTTTTCTGAGGGACCGGGACCAGGGTGGTGGCTGTGGTGCAATAAGAAGGGGTCTCATACTAGATGTGTTTGTTTTTTTAATCCTTACCCAAGGATATTTTTCCATTAATTATTAGAGAGAGTGGAAGAGAGAGGGAAAGGCAGAAAGAAATATGGATGTGAGAGAAACACATCGTTTGGTTGCCTCCTGCATGCGCTCCGACCAGGGCCTGGGCCGGGGAGGAGCCTGCAACTGAGGTACATGCCCTGGACTGGGAATAGAACCTGGGACCCTTCAGTCTGCAGGCCGACACTCTCTCCACTGAGCCAAACCGGCCAGGGCTCATACCAGGTGTTTTCAGGCAGGGCTGACAGTAGCTGTGGATGGGTTCCACGTGGCAGTTGAGAGAAAGAGGAGTCAAGGATGGTGGCGCCAGCTTCCAAGGCTGTATGGTGGGAAGGGTCTCCCCAGGCCAGGGCAGTGTGCATGTGTGCATGTGTGGGGGTGGGGAACAGGGCAGGGCTGCTAAAGGGGACAGGGTGGGGTGGAGGTGATGGGTGGGTGACCGAAGTGGGACCATCCCTGGCTCTGATCATGCCTCGTGCCTCTAACTGCATTTCTAAGCGCATCCTTTTTTTTTTTTTTTAATTCCCATGTTTGGAGGTGCAATTTTGCTGCTATTGAAATTCAATGTGCCATCTCTTTCCTTGGTCTCCCTGCTTTAATTGTGTACCCCTGGCTCTGCGCCTCTGTGCCGGGCGGCTTGGAGATTCATAATTTCAGCCCGACACCATAGTAACCACTTAGTTTGATTCAAGCTTCCAGTGTCATCTCTGGCTGCACTTGAATAGGACTCCTTACAGCAACAGCAATTATTTCTTCGTTTCCAAGGAAAATGTAAACAGAAGGTCAGCTTTGGCCAGGCCGCTCCATTTTCTCCCTTGTGGTGACAGGTTGATGTGGGGAAATTGGGTCTGTTTGTTATTTCTCCTCCCGGTTCCCCCTGCCCCCACTGGTGACGGAGGCAGTGGCCATGACAGAGATGGGCTGCCTGAGGTAGGCACAGAGATGGAAGACGGGTTCTTTAGCAGCTGCGCATGCAGCCAGAGCCTGTCCCATATCCTGAACCATCCCTTCTCCCCTCTCCCCTGGCTGTCCCCACCCCAGTCTGTGGGCCCCAACAGAAACCAATGCTAGCGAACATTCGGGGAGTGGCCTTGGGTTGGCCCTGCCTCCCCACCTGCTCAGCACAGGCCTGGAGATGCCACCTTCCAGCCCCTCCAGTCCCTGAGCTGGCACGGTCTCCGCAGCTGAGATACAAAAGCCCCCTGCCTTGCTCTAGCCGGTGTGGCTCAGTGGATAGATTGTCAGCCCCCGGACAGAAGGGTCTCAGCCTTGATTCTGGTCAAGGGCACGTACCTCAGTTGCAGGCTCCCCACACCCCACCACCACTGCCCTGGGGCCGTGTGGGGGAGGCAACCAATGTGTCTCTCTCACATCGATGTTTCTCTCTCTCTGCCTCTCCCCCTCCCTTCCACTCTCTCTAAAACTCGATGGAAAAATATCCTGGGATGAGGATTAACAACAACAAGAAAGTCCCCTGCCTTAAACGCTAAGCCCAACTAGCACAGCGCCCCTGCCCTCTCCTGATGGTGCTCTGCCTGCCTGAGGCGCTCCCTGCCTCAGTTGCCCTGTCTGCTTCTCCAGACCTCGTGAGGCCTCTAACCCCCTTGCTGGACACACTCCCCAGTCAGTGTTTGCTGGAGTCTGTGCTGTGAGTCTCTCCAAACCCTAACACCACGGAGGTTCCCATTGCCTCTGATTCCTTTACCTGTCCGAGCCTCAGTTTCCCTACCTGTGCAATGGAGACACTAACAGCCCCTTCCTTGAGGGGGAGTTGGGAAGTTTCCAAGGTTCTTACTCCGAAAGGGCATCTGTCAACAAAGCGGCAGCCTCTTCCTCTGGGTCTCAGGGGACCGCCTTCCCCTCAGGGTGCCAGGTGGAAGGTGGCAGGCGCGGCCAGCCCTGCGGCTCTCCCTCAGCCCGCTGTGGAGCAGGCAGCCTGGGTCTCCAGGCAGCGTCTGTGCCAGCATCGCTCCCCTTCACTGCGGCTCGACAGGCCAGGGACCGGCGCTCCCAGGGCTTCCTCACCTCCACTCCGCCGGCTCCACATCACGGGGTCTGTGTCTTGTGACATCTCACTTCCAGGCAGCCCTGTCCGTGTTCACAAAGCCTCTGTCCATGAGTGGCAGGGCCCGGGGAGGCCGGGGAAGTCCGTCAGGCACAGTCGGATCCAGGGCACAGTTGATAACTTCAGCTCTGCTTCCCTGCGTCTCTCTTTATCTCCTCTGGCTGGCAGCTTCCGTCTGCAGCTCTCCCAGGAGGGGCGTGCGGCTGCGGGCTGTTCCAGATTCCCTTCCTGCCAGCTTAGCAGAAGGAGAGCTCTCAGCCTCAGCACGCACAGGCCAATCCCAGAGGGGGCTCTGAGCAGCCCAGCGGGTCCTGCACCCCCCCGCCCCCCCCCCCGCCCCGTTCCCCTCAGTCCAGTCACTGTCTTCAGGGGGCAGCCCGTTCCAGTCACACACTTTCACCAGAGGTTGGGGTGTGCATGCACAGGCGTGCATGTGGTACATGTGTGCGCACACACCTGCACAGCCTCCCCAGTGCCACAGTGTGGGGAGAATTTCTCCAGAGGTGGAAAGTGTTGGCAGAGGAAGGAGGGCAGGCATGGCCATTCGTCCTTCTCTGGCTCTATTGCTCCTGGCTGCCTGGAGCCCTCAAGGCCATCTCTTACAGTGGGCACAGGCATGAACTCCCCGAAACAAAGACCCAAGTGTCACTCACTTGTCCAAAATCTACCCAGGACTTCCCAGCTAACCTTGGGCAGGCCAATATTCCCAAACACGCAGCCCCGTCTCTCTCCTCTTCCTGGAGCTGCCTCCTCTTTCTTCCTCCCAATCCTGCCTTCTTTTCCAGTGTCTTCCTTCTTTCTACCTTCAGCAAATATTCCCTGAGCACCTACTGTGTGCTAGCACTCTGCTACAGGCCCCGGCGGCCCATCCAGGAGCCCTGCATTCTCCACGAGTACAGGCTCAATCACACAAAGATGGGCTGGCAAACGCTGGGAGGTTCCAGGAAGAGGAAAGGTGCTGGGAGAACATCCATCAGGGGCCTTGGCGTGGCCGTGGTCAGGGAAGCTCCCGGAGGAAGTAACTGTGACTTATGAAGGACGAGTACAAACTGGCTCTGCTGGGAGAGCAGCAATGAGGGACCATTCCAGGTAGGAGGGACAGTGTGGGCAGAGGCCATGAGTGTGGGGGCGCACGGCCTGTGTGAGTGTGGGGAGAGAGAAGGGGGCAGCGAGGTGGACGGTGGTGAGGCTGAAACAGGCCCCCGGCCATCTGTAGCCCCTCAGGAAGCAGCGGAGGTTCCACCTCCTCCAGGGAGCCCTTCAGGATTTCCCGGCCCTTGCTGCCTGAGCATTTACAAGGTGCATTTTTTTTTTTCAGTTGTGCCCTTGTCCATTTTCTTCTCTAGGCTTTGAGCTCGTTGAGGGAAGGGGTGGTTTGTTTCCATCTCAGAGTCCCTAGCACCTGGTGTGAATTCTGACTCATGGTAGGAGCTCAGGAAATGTTTGGGGAGACTGGAAAGGTTTTGTTCAAATGGCAGCAGAGTCCTAGAGTGCAGCTGCATAGACACAAACCCTGCAATGGCCCTGCTGGTCCAAGGACGTTTACTTCTGCATCCCTTCTAGAGGGTCAGGTCACTGGGGGCCCAGAGTTTTAAGTCAGGCCGGGGAACTCAGAGCCACAGCTCCACTGAAAGGGTCAGAAAGATGCAAATAAAAGATACACTATGTGTCATTGCCTCCCCCAAGACCTGCTGTATTGTGTTGAGCTGATGCAGAATAACTCGGAAGCTGTGACTTCTGGGTTAGAGCTGGTTACCTGTGTCCTGCTTCCACAAGCAAAGGAGGGGTGCTGGTGGGGGCTCCTCTAAGGAAAAGAGCCAGGGCTGTTATTCTCTCTTGATTTTATTACAAAACTAGTGGCCTGCTGCACGAAATTCATGCACATTAAAAGGAAATTAATTAGAGGAAATATTTTAATATTGCTATTTGCCCTTTCTCTATAATAGAAGTGTCAGAGATGAAAGAAAATTAGTAAAATGTATATGAAAATCTCCCTCCTGTCAGAGTCTGGGGCGTGCCATGGGACCTAGAGTCAAGTCCCCGCCCACCACCCGCACGCACTTCGAAAACGCAGGAGACCCAGACCCAGCTGGCCTCACCCCCATTGGGTGAGACCCAGACCCGGCTGGCCCCACCCCTGTCAAGCCCCTCCGGGCAGGGGGCGTGGCCTGAGGTCTCCCGTCAAGCCCCATCGGGCAGGGGAAATGGCCTGCGGTCCCCCGGCCCAGCATTGGGGTGGGGGGGCATGGCCTGAGGTCCCCTGTCAAGCCCCACTGGGCGAGGGGCACGGCCTGAGGTCCCCCATCAAGCCTTGTGGGGTGGGGGCATGGCCTGAGGTCCCCCATCAAGCCCCACTGGGTGAGGGGTGTGGCCTGAGGTCCCCCATCAAGCCCCACTGGGTGAGGGGTGTGGCCTGAGGTCCCTCGCCCCGGCCAGGCGCCATGCAGCCTCAGGTCCCTGCTGTGCAGTCGTGACATTATGGCGTCCCAGTTAATTTGCATATTCCTCTATTATATAGATAGATTGACCTCATTATAGGACATTGGGAACTACTCAAAAGTAGGAAGGAGAGAAGGGGAAGGAGAGAGGGAGAGAAAGAGGAGGAGTAAGGTAGAGAGAGAAAGGGAAGAGTGGGAGAGAGGTCAGTCCCTATTTCTACTGCTCAGGGTAGTATTTTCTAGAATGGCTAAAGCACAGACCTTAAATTCCAGCTTTGTCACTGCCAGTTTGCGGCTCAGGGAAACTTCCCTCTGAGCACCTTTCCTGATCTGTGGAATTAAATGCAAGGATGGTCACATGGGTGAAGGAGCCTGAGCCTGGCTCAGGGAGGGCTCCAAGTGTTAGCTGTTGGTGGTTTGCACTCTCCATGTTGCTGGAAACACTTTTAAAAGTCTTTCTACTGTGGAGATTTGAGACCCAAAAATGAGCCACATTTGAGACCCAAAATGTGCCTTCAAGTAAGCTGGGTGCCTTCCAGTTCCCCAGTCCTCATTCCCTGGGGATATCCCTGCTTCTGTAGGAGAAAACGGGGCTCACTCTGGTGGAGGGGTGTGTGTGTGTGTGTGTGTGGGGGTTGGGGGGAAGGACTGCTTGCAACAGGATGCACTAGGCCCGTTTCCTAGGAAACCCAGGTGGGGAGGAGGGCTGTTCACAGCTCCTGGGACTCACAGGGCACCAGAGTAAGGCCCTCACTGGCCCCTAGTGCTGCCTGCTCACTGTGCTTTTGTCACCGGAGAATCAAACTTCTCCGTCGCCTGTGGGAGCGAAGTTCGTGCCATATCTTCAGAAAGTGAATGTCCTGAGAGTCGCAGGGGAGAATGAGATGTGGTAAAGGCGTTATTTGCATGAAGTTACATTTCTCAGGTTCCAATGTCCCATGCCCCTAAACCAGTCCTGAAAGAGGTGCCCGGGGTTCCAGTAGAGCCAAAAGGGGGGGGGGGCAGGGCCAGAGCATCTGTCTGGTTGCAGCCGGGCCCAGGTGAGCAATCAGGCCAGATTAAAGCCCATAGTTCATTGGGTGGAGTCCCACGTGGCCGCGAGCCACGTGGGCGCAGGAGAGCACAGCCCCCTGCAACAGGAGTCCCAAGCGCTCAGTGCGCCAGAGAGAGTCAAAGCCAAGAGCTCACGCCTTTGTTCCGAAGTTTAAATCTTCAGGTTTCACGTGCTTGCGGTGGCCACGCCATCCTGGCCACTAACTTGTTCCCAGGTGCGACCAACAGACAGGCACCTTCCCAGGTCACTCAGATTTACTGGGCATGTGTCCAAACTGCCTCTGTCCAGTGCCTTCCCCCATCAGTCAGAGGGGAACAGACTCAGAGAGTATTAAATTCGCAAAGCTGCATAAATGGCATGCCTATATCACCCAGTTCTCTCTTTACTCCTTTCCTGCCAATAATGACCAGGTTATTAAAAAACGGTACCCCTTTCAGCCCCCAGCCCTTCCTCTGAGGCTCAGTCTCACCATGTGTGCATGGGAAAGGGGGGAGGGCCACTGGTGCCTTGGTTTCTGAGAGCCACCTGGACTCTGCCCACCTGTGTTTCCTGCCCAGTCTTGAGCCCACCTGGATACTGCCCCAGCCTGCCAGCCCCCTCCCTTCTCTCTGGTGGACTGGCTCGATCTCGTCTCTAGTGGCTCCTCAGACCCAGCCTCTACCCACTCTTGTTACAAGCAGATCTACCCCCGCTAAGGTCCCTGGCATCAGTGAGTTGCTGGCTCTCTCTGTTCAAGGTGCTTTCCTTTCTCCTCTGGGATACCCGCCGGGAGGTCAAGGGAAACCTGTGCTATGCTTGGTAGGCAATGGGGGTCACTGTCTGCCCCCAACTTGAATAATCTCCTACCTTGCCTAGCCCATTCCCCTTCCAAGAACTCCCAGGACACAGTAGCCTTTTCTATCTGCTTCTGGGAAAAAGGAAACAGTAGATACCATTTTCCGGCTCCTGCTGTGTGCCATGTGCAGCTCATCCATCACCTCCAACTTTCACAGCCAACCAGGGAGGACAGTGTGATGTCCATTGTGCAGATGGTGAAACCAGGGCTCAGAGAGACCAGAACGTCACAGCTGGCAGAGCTGGGGTGTGTGTCAAGGTGCTTGTTCGTTGGACTAAACCACACCAAAACCAAGATCAGTCCACAGGAAACAGGGTGCAGTGCGGCTGAGGGGTGCACAGGGTTTAGTAGTGATGTCCTTCTGCACCTTGACCTTCAACTCTGGGCTCTGGTTCCCAGAGACCACTGTGAGCACCTGGCGTGGCTCCAGGAGGGAAGTAAACACCAGGTTGTCAAAACTACTGTCTGGTTGCTATTTTTGGTGATTTCTGTGACCAGCTTCTGCAGAGAAGGCATTTTAAGTCTCTGTTTGAAGAAATTCTCATGACTTGTATAAATGTGCATAATGAGCTATGTCCTGGCCAAGGCATGGATTTCCCCTTAATGTTCAGCTAATTTGCATGAAATGCCAATAAATTGGGAGCAGAGGTACCTGTGGGGGCCTGTGTTTGGTTCAGGCACAGCTGCTACTGTTTGGGGTAGGAGGGCCAGGGAGCCTTGTTGTCCTGCGCTGCCCTGGGAGCAAAGCCTGCCCTCTGCTCCCACCTGCTCCAGGGCCTGTCCTGGGGCTCAAGGGAGTGTGGGCAGGGAGGGCTCCCCCAGAGCCAACTGTGAATTCCTGCTCTGTCACCGAGGAGCTATGTGGCTATGCGGGAGCGCTTTAACCTTTCTGTGCCTAAACTTCCACGTCTGCTAAATGGGAAAAGTGAGTGAACATACATAAAAGCCTTTAGAACTGTGCCTGGCAAAATTGATCACAGGTAGAGCTGGATAGGGCTGGCAGGACACCCCAAGTGGGGGCTATACCCACAACTTCCTGGTGGCCCCTGAGGTGAGGAGACCAGCTAGGCGGACACGATGTTGAATGGATGAGGATTCACACAGGCAGAGGGCAAAGGACCCCTGATCCCCTGCTTCTTGCTCCTGCCCCAGCCCCAGCCCCAGCATGGAGATAGGGTGGGGGCAGTGTGCTATCAGGATCTCAGGAGGTTTATAGCTTGCACACTGGCTATAATCCTCTCCCCACTTCTCTGCCCAGTGGAGTGCTTTTTCAGGATTCTGAGGAAGTGTGTAGTCAGAAATAAGCCCTCTAGGAATTCTGATAAAATTCCTCCCCTATTGAGAGCCACTGACATGGAGGATATGGATGTTAGAGAAAACGCATTTGCGAAGACATTCGATGCAAACATGGTTTGAAGTCTTAGACCTGGCAAGAGCTTCAAGCCCTGGGAAAAGGATGGGTGGGGGTGGGAGTGGGGATGGTGGGGCAGCCCCAGCAGGGCACCTGCTTCCTGAGCCCCACTGAGCAGCCCTGTCTGCACCTGTTCCAGCCAAGGCAGGTGGATGCCCAGCTTCTCATCCACCTGTCCCCTGGGCTCAAAGCAGATACTGGAGCAGCCACAGGCCTCAACAGCAGGACTCTGGTGAGGATTCCTCTGCTGCCCCTCAGCCCCAGGGCATGCTGCCAGCACTGAGTGTGGCCGCTGTCCTGGGGATTTCCAGTGGCCACTCTTGGTCGAGCGCCTCTCTCTTCAGTTTTCTGCCAGGTCTCCTTGCCTGCCTCCCAGGTAGGACCTGAATCCAGGCAGTTCTGCCTGTCACCCAGCTAGTCTTAGAAGGCTGTCAGGAGAGGTCGGCAGGGGCCAGATGGTGATGGCTTGAACCTAGGGAACAGGTGGTGCACAGCCAGGTTTAGGGAAATTCCACTCCCAGCAGGTGTGGGGAGAGGAGCGAAGGTGGCAGCATGGAGGAGGCAGCCTGGCTGTTGGAGGGAGGCCAGGGGCTTGACTTGGCACACGATGGTAGCCCCTGTCTTCTCCCTTAGCTGCTATGTTTGCCTGGGGTGCTCGGGGCTAATGGAAACCACGGAGGGGTCTGAGTGTTCCTCCAGGGGAGAGAGTTAAACCATTTATAACGGGTGAAGCAGGGCTTGGCCCCCATCCTGGCTCAGGGCCTTTCAGTGCCAGGCCCCCTGCTGCCTCTGGAGAGGTGCTTCAGGGACAGCCGGGGCAGTCAAGGGGCACAGAGCAGCGGTCATTTGCTGATCAGCTGTGAAGTGTTTCTGTATTTCTCAGAACTGCTGAAGTGCGCTGCTGAAGACCAGCATGGCGGCCGCGCCGGGGGAGACCCTGCAGGCAGGCAGGCCATTGAGGGGATTATTATGGCATCCCCGTGAGAGAGGAGGAGGTAAAGATTTGTAGGGGAGGCACAGATCATTCACTGGGGCTCCTGGGCCATTCACTAAGGGGCTCCAAAGCTTCACAGTTTCCACGGCTCTAGGAATAGGGTGTGAGTGTCAGCTAGTTGGGGCACAGCCCATCCACTCTGTGCCATCCAGGTACATTTTTTATATCTAGAGAGAGGAGGGATGGGGGTCTTGGGTGGTCCTCTTAGACCTTGGAACTGTCTTTCTCTTTATTCTTTACTCATCCTCCAAATCCTGGCCCCTGACCCTCCAGGCCTGGTACTTCCCCCACCCCTAACCCAGCCCAATACGGAATCAGATTTTTGACAACCATTAGCAGGGGATTTATTTGTTTGGCTGGGCCTGCTCTCCGCCCCAGAGGACCAGGCACCTTCAATTACTGCAGGTGCAAATTCATTTCGTTCAAATTCACAGGATGCCTAAAGGAGGCTGTACTCCAGCTTTATTGCAGAATGCATTATTTTCCCTCCTCTCTCAAAAATATTTATCTATGCTAATTTAGAACCAGCTAAGTTCTGCATGGGAAATTGCTCTATTAATTCTGTCTCCTGGAAATGCTGTGCCTGGCTGCCGAGATGTTTCTGTCGCCTCCGGCAGGAGGGTGAGGCTGGGCAGCCTCCCTCCTCCGATTGGATTCCCAGGCTGGAATAGAAGCTGGCTGCCTGGCTAGCCATTTGGAGTGGTGCTGGGGCCTGTGTCTCCCACATAACTC
The DNA here is from genome assembly GCF_027574615.1 of Eptesicus fuscus. Classification (NCBI taxonomy): domain Eukaryota; kingdom Metazoa; phylum Chordata; class Mammalia; order Chiroptera; family Vespertilionidae; genus Eptesicus; species Eptesicus fuscus. The sequence continues at coordinate 64,912,762 of NC_072484.1, read as the reverse complement.
CTCCCCAGACTGAAACAAAACAAGACAAAAAACAACCCTTTGCATTTGGGAGGCAACGTGGGAAGGGCCCAACGTTTCACGTGGACAGAGATAGGTTCCCTTCTGGTGCAGGCACCCTCATTTACCCAGCAAGTTACCTCGGGCAAATGATGCAATCTCTCTGAGCCTCAGTTTCCACGTCTATAAAATGAAACCAATAGCCTTGCAGGGAGGCCATGAGGGTCATTCATGTGACGCTCTCAAAGCTGCAGGCGTGAAGCAGCTGGTCATGAAGGGAGGTTGCTAATATTCTTTGTTTGCACATCCACGCTACCTAGCATGCTTTCACCATTTGCCTGTGAGTTAGGTGTTCCCTTTCCCTCCTTACAGCTGAGCAGACTGCCTCTCTGACCCCCCAGGGGGATGTCTCAGGCCCCCTTGAATAGACCTCCTGATGTGCAGCCCTCGTGTCACCTGTCAAGGTGATTGCTGCTGTGGGTAGCACCAAACAGCCCTCCACCTGCCAGGTTAGCAGACCGGCGCCCCAGGGGTCCTTCTGGGCTCCTCCTTTCCCCTCCCCTCTCCCACACTCAGCCAGCCCCCAAGTCCGTGACCCTGACTTCAGCATCCAGTATCTTCTTTTTATGCCCCCTCCTGCCTGAGAGAATATAATGGTCCCAAGTTTCATTTTGCTGCCCTCCAGTCCATTTTTCACACAGCTGTGATCCTCTTAAAATTTAACGGGGATCATGCCATCCTGACTGCAGCTCTTTTGGAGGCTTTCCTGGCACTTAATACAAAGGCCAGCCTGGGCCCTCCTGCTGCTTGCCCCCCCCCCCCCCGCCGCCCCCACTGTGTTCCTGGCGCTGGTCCATTTCCCCCCTCAGTTCTTCCGTTGCAGTGAGTGCGTTCTTCTGACGACAGCCTCTGTGGTGCTCTTCCCTCTGCCCGGAGCACTTCTCTTAGCTCTTCCTGCACTTGGATCTGCCCCTCAGGCTGGTTTGGGCTCCAAAGCCACTTTCTTAGAGAAGCTCCACCTGACCTCCCCTGCCACCGGCCATCTCATCTCTCCACATATTGCTTTCCTTCAGCAGCGCACACCCTGCCCTGGGTAGTTACATTGGCCCATAGACACATGAAAAGGTGCTCAATGTTACTGAACATCAAATTAAAACCACAGTGAGATATCCCCTCCAACCTGTCAGAATGGCTTTTATGAATAAATCAACAACTAATAAGTGTTGGCGAGGATGTGGAGAAAAGGGAGCCTTTTGGTGCACTGTTGATGGGAAAGCAGACGGGTGCAGCCTCTATGGAAAAGAGTATGGAGTTTCCTTAAAAAATTAAAAATGGAACGGCCTTATAAGCCAGTGATTCCACTTCTGCGTATATATCCAAAGAAACCCAAAACACTAATTTAAAAGACTCTGTGCACTCCCATATTCATTGAAACATTATTTACAACAGCCAAGATATGGAAGCAACCCAAGTGCCCATCAATAGATGAGGAGATAAAAAAGCTGTGGTAATATATACTAGTACAATGGAATATTACTTTGCTATACAAAAGAATGAAATCTTATTTGCACCACCATGGACTGACCTAGAGCATATTCTGCTAAGTGAAATAAATCAGACATAGAAAGATAAATGCCATATGATTTCACTTATGTGTGGAATCTAAAGAACAATATAAATGGACAAACAAAACAGAAACAGACTTATAGACACAGATAATAGACTGATGGTTGCCAGAGGGGAGGGGAGTTGGAACGGGGTGAAAAAGGCGAAGGGATTGAGAAGTACGAAATGGCACTTACAGAATAGTTACTGGGATGTGACGTACAGCACAGGGAATACAGTCAATCATATCGTAATAACTGTCCGTGGTGCCAGGTGGGTACTGAAACTATTGGGGGACACTTTGTAAAGTAGGTGATTGTCTAACCACTGCGCTATACACCTGAAACAAATATAAAACAATACTGAATGTAAAAATAAATAAAATTAAATTAAAAAAAATTAGGTCTCAGACTTGAAGTGTGAAAGTGACAAAAGAGGGGAAAGAAACAGCTGAACTAGCGGAAGACAGGACTGCTCTGGCAGACTCTTGCTCAGATCAAATTCCTTTACGGGTTGGAAAGCCCAATATCTGCTGTGTAGGAAATGGCATTTTTTTCTTTCTCGTAGCAGCTACCTGTGAGACTTGTTCTTTAGTCATGAGCCCTGTTTCGGAAGATAAACTATACAGATTGCAACGAGGAAAGAACATGTAATACTTGCAAAATTCCTGTGCAAAGTTGCTCTCTGCCTAGAAATTATGCTCACTTGAAGTTTAATGTTTCAGTTGGAGAATACCTCAAAGGAGGCGATGGTGTTATGACTGGTTGTCACCTCAGCCATCATCTCATCATCCGGGCTCTGGGGAGGTAAGAAACAGAGCCAGAACAGCCCTTCCCACACTGCCTTAGTAGCTGGTGGCGGGACCTACCGAGTGTGCCAGGGTGGAGGTGGGTAGTTCCTTCTTTGTCACCATCCTCTGCCCTCCTGCCCCCCACAAAAATCATGCCACCTTGGAATGTTCCCAACAATTCAGATTTGTAACTCGGGTTGTACAGTGTAGGGTTTAAAGTTGAGAGTTCAAGGCAGAGTATTTGGGTTCAAATCCTGTCTGCCACATGCTGACTGTAGGCAAGTTGAATTGACCTTGAGCCAGTCATTCAGCCTCTTTGTGCCTGTTCACTTAACCATAAGAAAGGCGAGTACTCTTTGTGCCTAACTCAGGTGCTGGTGTGAGGACTAACCCACATGTGCAGTCCCTGGCTTGGACCAACGATCCCTGGTGGAGGGTGCCTAGGGCCCAAGGATACTGCATAGGGAGCAAAGGAGGTGGCTCTAGACAGTGACAAGGTAGGAGTCCCACAGAGGGCCAGAATCCAGGAGCCCCAGTCACAAAGCCTGGGAGCCAGGGAGAGCTGCTGTGGACACCCGTTGGTGACCTTTGAGGGCTAAAGGGCATTCGGACAAATGTGAGGTGGAGTGCTGGGAGGTTCCCAGACCAGTGCGGGGCCACTAAGGTGTGAACCTCAAGGTGACAGGGGGATTGCAGGAGAGGAAGCAGGTATGGTCTGTGCCCAGAGGTCACATGATGTCAGGGAGACTTGTGCAGCCAGGGGATTTGTGGTGCTCTGGAGGGGAGTTGGGCAGGACTGCAGCAATCAGCTCCAGGCCTGGCCTTGATGTGTGTGGGAGGACCACCTCATGGGCAGATGGGGGTGGGCAGAGTTTTTTGGAATGTGGGTGCTTTCACCATCCCCAAGACTCACTGACTTCTGGGCCTCTCACAGAGGAGGAGGAGGAGAAGGTTAGGAATGCTAAAGTCCAGGCCATAATGCAAAAGGACCGGAAAGGGAAGGAGAGTTCCAGCAGAGTTTTGCTGTATATTTGGGCCAGAGAAGCAAGCGAAAGGCCTAACTGCATAGCTGGATCTGCCTGTGAGGAGGGAGTAACGGAGGAGATGGGACATGGGGGGCCTAGAACAGCACTGAGGAGAGAGCTCGTGGTGGGGAGTGGTGGTCCCCACTCTCACAAGGCCCTCAGGGTGCAGGTCAGGGAGCTGTGGAGGGTGATTCGCCAAATGGAGTGGGGTGGGCCATGGAGAAAAGAACCAGAACTCACAAGCCCACGGCCGTCCTGATTGTGGGCAGGAATAGCAGCCCCAAGGCCCGGAATAAAGATGCCTTGGGGTCCTCTGGGCTGTTAGCAAGTGGAGAGAGGTACACAGGAGCCTGGGGCTGGGGGAGGCAATTCCAATGCTGCAAGCTCTGACACCATTGCAGGGCTGGGGTCATCAACTGCTCTCCCTCAGCAGCTGGTAGCTACAGCACACGTGTGAATGCACAATTCCACCAGGGTGTGAGGGAGGCACTATTTTTATTGTTCTTCGAAAACAACCTGTTCGTTTTGGAATAGCCTTAGATGTACAGAAAGGTTGCAAAGATAGTGCAGAATGTCCGGTACATCTCTTCCCTAGCTTCTCCTGTACATCTGCCACAGGAAGTGAGCCAGCACTGATACATTACCGTGAACAGATGTCATAGCTGATTCAGGTTTCCCTGCTGCTTACCGATGATCCCTTTTCTGTCCCAGGACCCTGCTCAGCATCCCGCATTACATTTAGTCATCACATCTCCTTCGGCTCCTCTCGGCTATGGCAGTCTCTCAGACTTGCCCTGTTACTGATGACCTTGGCAGTCTGGGGAAGTGCTGGCAGGATGTTGTGGCATGCCCCTCAATTAGGATTTGTCTGATTTTTTTCTCATGATTGTACGGTAAGTCCCCACTTAATGTCATTGATAGGGTCTGCGACTTTAAGCAACACTTAAGGAAACTAATTTTACCATAGGCTAATTGATATAAATAAGAACTATGTTCCTGCAGCAACAGCTCATCAACGTTATAATGAAACGACATTACTCAAGGACCTGTTGTATTGGAACTCTAGGTTTCTGAGGAAAGCCACCGAGGTAAAGTGCCGTTCTTATCACGTTCCATCAAGGGTGCCCGCTTGCACCAGGGTGCATCCCTGCCGAAGTCGCCGTGACCATGGCTGAGGCCCTGTTGTCGGGTTCCTTGTTTGTACATTTATCTTTCTCTCCCTTTCCATGCTGAGTGAACGCTTTGGAAGGAACAGCAAACGTACTTTATGCCATTTTACAGAGGGTAAACTGAGGCACAGGGGCTGAGCTGGCATTCAAACCAGTTTCTTTGCATCTTTCTGAAAACCACCGTGTAGTGTCACCTCATGAAGGCACCAAAAAGCTTTAAGTAGGCAGGGTGGGCACTAAGGGGAGAAGGTCCCGGAAGGCCCTTGCCCATAGGCACATTTTTCATCCACAAGGTAGATGCTTCATAGTTAACTTCCTGATGGATTTAAATGATACCCGTGCTTTGTGCCTGCTTCCCATCCCTTCTTCTTATTCTAGCAATGGTTACCGATTTCTGTTTGGGGGAGCTCCCTTCCCCTGAGAAGCTGGCCACGGTGTGTTTCTCTGTCAGTTTCATGCCTCCCCCCCTTCTGAGACTCAAGTGGGCTAGTATCCCCCATTCTGAGGATTTAGGAGAGCCACGTGCTGGGCTGGTGCCAGTCATCTGCTCTGCTCTGCGATGCAGGGCCGCATTCCAGGAGAAAAGGCAGAGCCTCCCTCTCACTGCCTCTCCCGTGGTGGCCCAGACTCCACCTGGAGGCTCCCGCCAGGTGCTTTTGCTAGGAAGCCCCAGCATCTGCAGCAGCAGCCCCTCCTCCTGTCCCCTCTCTAGTCTTAGGCGGGTAGCAGCTTCACTGGACTCATCTCTGGGTGGTTTGGCTTCTGGGTACCAATCCCGGTATTAAATGCCTTCTATTTGAAAGACTTGGATAGTTTCTAGTTTCCAAGCTGATTGGCGTGAAGGTGTCTAGGGAACACATGTGGAAGACTGCTTGCCAGTTCTTACAGCCTCAGTGTCTACTCCTTCAAGGCTCCTGGACTTCCTGGGTCTGGTAGTCAATCTGCCCTAGATCCCAGCTGCCATCTTTTCCCGGGATGGGCAGAGCCCTGCTGAACTGCCCAGGACTCTGGCCGCATGGCCCTGGGTGAGTAAGGCACGTGATCCCCGGTGGGGTTCCACCTCTGCACCCAGGCAGCCCTGCCCGAGAACAATGTAGACAGTAGCACGAGGGCTTGGCAAGGAGGGCTGAGATGGCTTCGTGCTACTTTAGCACCAACCAGCTCTTCACCTGACCCGCAAAGGCAGGCACCAAGAGCATCACTGCCTTGCACAGGGGAGGATGCCAGGGCAGCTGTGGGTGCTGGCTCTCCATGATGCCACTGCAGGTCAGAGACACACCTTCTGCTCTTTGCTCCTCTTCCAGTGGAGATGGGTGGATTCTTATTTCTTCTGTAGTAGGGAGTATCTGGAACTGTATCAGTCAGGAGCCCTTCCCCCAAACAGAAACTTCCCTAGGTCTTATACACAGAGGGTATTGAAGCCAGAGAGCTGGTTATAGAAGTGATAGAATTGCTAAGAAGCCACATATTGGCTGGTAAAGAAGGTAACCCAAAATCAGCAAGAGAAGGTAGTGTCACCACAGCCCTGAAGCCAGGGCACCTGGCAGGATCTGGAGCGTGGTGGAGGCTTCCTAGGGGCAGCTAGCACCATGGGGGCTGGAGCTATGAAGGGAGCACATTGCCAGCGATGCTGCCCGCAGCTGACTGAGAGGGGAGTACTCTGGCTGGTCTCCTCCCACCCTCCAGCCTTCATCAGCACCTCCTATTGGACGAAGCCACCAGGAAGCCAAGGGCAGGGAGCCTGAGGAACGTAAGCACCCTGTGATGCTGAGTAGGGTGAGGGAAGGGACGCGATGTGAATGCGGAACGGCAAATCTCAGACGGTATCCAACATCCGCATTGCCAGGCATAGTCCAGGCTCAGGCTGGGGTCAGAGCTCGGTGGTTTCCCACACTTAATTGAGGCCATGCCTTTGGCCCTGTCAGCTCTGAGTTACATTCCAGACAAACAGGAAGAAGATTAGGGATTTGCCAGGTCTAAGAGTTGAGAGGGAAACCCCACAATGGGACCAAGAGGAAACCACTCATTTCCACACACACTTGGCTCCTCACCTCTTAGACGCCTAGAGAGTCACAAAGCGGGTCCAGCAGCTCTGTGAGCCTCAATGGTTTTCATCTCTGAAATGGGAATAATATACCCTCATGGGCATATTATCGTGGGGGCCAAATGAGACAAGACCCTGTGTGAAATATCCTGGCACCACCCTTCTCTTCCTTCGACCAGTGGCTCCTGCAATGAGTGACAGACCCCCTCTGTGGCTGCAGGCTCGGAGGAGCAGCAGGGACATTCTGGGTTCACCTGGCCTGGGCTGCCAGCTTTGGGGCCTGCCTTACTCTTTGGGAGGTTGAGGGGAAAGGGCTGAGCAAGGGAGGGGGCGGTGGAGAAAGGGGAGAGCAAGATAAATGAGCTGCCAGGGGCGGGTCAATTTCTTCTCTGGAAAGGCAGCTTTCCTTTCCCTTCCCTTGGCTGGGAGTGACCGGAGGCCACCTTTGACAGCGTTGAAAGGGTCTGTAAAGGTGGGTGAAGGCAGTTGTCCCCAGAAGTGAAGGGACAGTGACCCCTGGAGACAGTTGTCCCCACAACAGGCTGCTGAGGGAGGAGGAGGACAGAGGAACTGGTGGGACGGCGGCAGGAGTGGAGACCCCCATTCTCAGGCTGAGCTTCAAGAGAGACTGAGGAGAGAGTAACTATCCCACTGAGTCTGCCGATACCTCTTAAAGGTGAGCTGGCTAGAGGTGTTAAGTGACTTTCCCAGAGGTCATTTTAGCTAGTTGGTCCTTGGGTCCCTCAGGGTCCAGAAGCCGAGAGGCAAAGGATTAATACAAACTGCCTACCCTCCTGGAAAAGAGACCCACTAGCCAGTCATCAGCGAGGTTGCCTTTGTAAAGCCGGCAGCAGTCAGGCATTCCAGGGATGGCCCAGGTGGGGCTCATTAGCCACCTGCCCCTTGGGCTTGGCCTGGAGGCCTCACCCTCATTCCATGGACCCTCAGCATGGGTGGGAGGGTTGCCCTCACTTCTGGGCTCGCTCCAGCGCATCCCTGGCTCCGTTGCCATAGCAACCCAGAGCTCTCTGCACCTGTAACATGCCTATGGAGAACAGGTGGGTTGGGTCCCCACAGGCAGAATATGCCTCATTCCAGGATTCTCCCCCTCCCCTTCACCCAATTTCTGCCTGGATTCCTCCTTATTTTCAGGACAATGGCAGCCTGTTTCCGGCGAGGTCCCTTTCCTGGCCACATGCCAGCAGGGGCTCAGGGAGTGGTCAGTCTGCAGCAACTCTCCACCCCCATCTTTGTCTGGTCACTGTCCTCCCTGGAGACTGGTCCGCTTCCTGCCTTTTTATTTTTTCCTCTCATTATACATCTCCATCTTTATTTTTTTTTAGATTTGTTTTTATTGTTTAAAGTATTACAAATAATAGTACATATGTCTCCTTTTTTTTCCCCAATTGACCTTCCCCCAGCCTCCCCTACCCTCCCAGCACATGCCCTCACCCCCCTCCCAGTGTCTTGTGTCCATTGGTTATGCTTATATGCATGCATACAAGTCCTTCGTGCCTTTTTTTTTAAAATATATTTTATTGATTTTTTTATAGAGAGGAAGGGAGAGAGATAGAGAGCTAGAAACACCGATGAGAGAGAAACATCGATCAGCTGCCTCCTGCACACCTCCCACTGGGGATGTGCCCGCAACCAATGTACGTGCCCTTGACCGGAATCGAACCTGGGACCTTTCAGTCTGCAGGCCGACGCTCTATCCACTGAGCCAAACCGGTTTCAGCCCTTCGTGCCTTTTGAAAGGGATTCTGCCGCAACGGCACCCACCCATCTGTTGGTGGAAGGTCTATCCTGGGCGCCCGGTCAGAGCTCCAGCCTCCTGAACCCAAGTGGTGCTGGACAGTTCCTGGGGTGCACAGAGGCCCTTATGCACGGTGTGTGCGCACACATGCTCCTCTTCCTCCCAAAAGCTGTCCGCCCTGCCACCTCCTGGGTCACAGTGGACTGTAGTGCCCTGTTCCACTCACTCAGGCCAAAACCTTGTAGTTCATGGCCACCATCCTCTCCCTATGGGTGACCATTACAGCCTCCCAGCCTCCCCCCGGGAGCAGCTAGAGTGGCCGTGTAAAAAGTAGGCATGGCAGGCCTCTCTCCCTTACTCAGACCCTCCCTATGGTGCCCACTGTACTTAGAATAAAGCCCACAGCCCTGGGCCCCACCCCTCAGGCTCACCCCCAAACAAGCAGTTCCCAATGGCATCTTCTCAATTAAGCCCACCTGTCTAAACAGTGAGCTCCCCACCCCACTCTATTCATTCCAAAGCTTTATATTGTCTAACACGTAATCTACTCTTTTATTAGAGCTGCTGTTTACCGTCTGACTTCCCCAAACATGAGCTTCATGAGCATGGGGCTCTCGGCTCAGGAAGTATGTGCCCAGGGACGACGGCATGGAGCAGCCTACTCATTCAGCCCACCCATTCTTCACTCCAGCCACGCAGGCAGGGCCTGATGGAGACAACCCAGTCTTTCCATTAATTTGAAAGTAAAGGCCAACATTAAAAAAAAAAAAAAAAAAAAGGTCGTTGACATAAAAAGCCTTATTTCTGAATTCTCTTGAAAAAATGGGGTGATCTGGCCATGCTATGCCCACACCCCGACCTGGCAGGAGTTGGCTGGAGCTGGGCAGTGGCTGCCCCCTGAGGTGGAGCCGCAGTCCTGCTGGTGCCCCTTGTTCACTGCTGGCCCTTTTCTTGGGCACTCGCCCTTCAAGGGCACTGGAGTTCGGGCATTCCCATTGTCCAGTCATTTTTTATAGCTGGTGTGTTCTTGCTGCTCTGTGCCTGGCCCTCGGCTGGGCTTGAAGGCCAGACTGATGGGTCAGCCTTTGTTCCTCTCTGGGTGGGGAGAGAGATGGATGAGGCTCGGAGGTCGGTCCCATGACCTAGCCGGGCTGGAGGTTAGGGAGGGCCTGCGGGAGGGGCCAGCTGGTGAGTGGAAGTTAGCCCATGGGAGAGGAGACATGTGGGGAGCCAGGGCTTGTTGAGGAGGACGCTGGTGGTGAGTGTGGCCAGAGGAGCAGAGGGCTCTGGGAGCAGGGGGCAGAACGGGAGGCCAGATGCTGTGGACCATGAGGGCCCGGCATAGATACTTGTCTGGATTCTGCCTCAGAGGGAGTCATCAAAGGCTTTGAGCTGGGCCCAGGACCTGATGCAGCAGATGCTGCGGTGTCCCCCCAGCCCCCCAGCACATGCGCAGCCAGCAGCCAGCCTCCAGCTGTCAGCGCTCAGGACAGGCCTCAGCTGCAGAAAGACCTCACTCACAACCATGCCTTCCTGAGGGGCCTGAGGGTAAAGGCCAGCCATTCCCATTGACTGGGCTGCTCTGGGCAGGGTTTGCTCCCGAGGTTCCCTCTGGGCTGGCTGAGGTCTGTCCTCTTTGTGCTGCAGTTCAACTTCTCCCCGTGCCAGGCCTGCTCTCTTCTTGTACAGGGTTGATTTACAATAACATCCTTTACTCCAAACTCATCTGTCAGGTGGGGTGAGGTAGGCCGGACACAACGGAAGGTGGGAGTTGAGCCAGAGGCTCCTGCACCCTCTCTATCGGGGCGGAGGCCAGAGCCTCGCGGGGACCGTGGCAAGGAAGGTGGGAGACTCTGAGCAGTGATAGGCCCACACAGCTGCTCAGCCCACTTGGGGGTTTGGATTCTACCTCTACCACTTCCCAGGGACCCCGAAGCAGGATTTCCTGAGCTGCAAAGATGGCATTAAAAAGAAAAATCCTCGCCTGAGGATATATTTTTATTGATTTTAGAAAGAGGGGAGGGAAGGGAGAGAATCATTGATGTGAGAGAAACATTGACCGGTTATCTCTGCACACACCCCGAACTGGGATGGAACCCCCAAAACCTAGGTATGTGCTCTGACCAGGAATCGAAGCCTCAAACTTTTGTGTATGGGCGATGCTCTAACCAACGGAGCCACCCAGCCAGGGCCAGAGATGGCATCTTTAAAATGGAACTGACAGTAACAGTGCCAACCTCATGGGGTGGCTGTGGGGACTCAGTGAGACAATCTACTAAAAAGCTCAGCCCCGTGCTTGGCAGGGAGGGAGTGTGCACCTCCTCTCTGAAAGGTGGCACTGACAGGTCTTGTAACCATGGAGCCATGGAGCCAATCATCAACGCATGCGTCTGAGGAGTGTGAGCCCCCACCTCAGGGGGAGAGGCCGTGGGCCACCCTCCACATGTGATTAGGTCTCCTGGAGTATTGGGAGTTGGTTGGGGACACCTATTACTGCCTTTCTGGACCCAGAGCGGTCGGGCACCTGCGGGTCTGGAGAGCACTGGTTCCCAACCTCCACTGCTGGGCTGGAGGTGGGCACCCCCACTTCCAGCTGAGCGCCGGGAACCGACTCCACTGTAGCAGGAGGCACTCCCAATGGATGTGGGTTCCATCAGGTTCCATAATCAGGCACCAGGATTGCTGTGCCAGTTGCTAAAGTTGAACCACACAGCGGAAAAGAGCCACTGCCTTGAGCTCTTAAATGTCCCTCCTTACTAGACCCTCTGTGGGACTCCCTTTGCCTCCCCACTTCCTACAGCTCATGGGCCAGCGCCTGGCCCAAGGCCTTCTGATTGGCTAGCGCTCCTGCCAACCATCACGGCCTCCTGCATTGGGCTGCTCTCCCACAGGTTACCTGCGGTGCCATCGGTACAGCTCACCGTCAGAAGTATGTCCCAGGTTCCCACCAGCCCTTCCAGGAATGTCCTGCCATGTCCCGTGCTGCCAGCTTACCACTGGGACAGGCCCTCAGCAAACCTAGCTCTTCCGAAGGATCAGGAGTAGCAGCAGCTCACAGCAGCAATTCTGCCAGGGGGTTGGGGAGGGTGTTCCAGGAAACCAGGGTGCTGTTTTCAGAAAAAAATGTCACAGCTGGAATTTATCAGGGCTCACTCCTGCCCGGAGCTGTGCTAAGCACGATCTGTGTGTTTGTTCACTTGAGTTGTCCACTCACCGCAGAAGGCCGGGCCATCATCACTTTACTCATTCTTATCTTCCAGGTGAATTGCATCCTTCGCCCAGGACCACACGCCTATTGAGTGTGGAGTCAGAGTCTAACTCAGTCAGTTTGTTTCCAGAGACCTGCTCTTAGTGACAAACGTCCCGCACAAGGGAGGGAGGGAGTCCCCTGCTCAGCCATGCAAGGCCATGCTCTGGGACCAGACTGGCATCCCTCCTTCCTCTTCTGGGGACTGTGCCGGCTCCACGCCTGCCTTCTGGGAGCTTCTGACTGTGCTCTCCAGGCCGAGTTGGGCCCACCCAAGTGTGCTGCTTCCCTTCCCCACATCTCCATCACTGCCTCTCTGGGGATCTTGACAGTAGATGAAGCGGCAAGTCTTTGTGCTTAATTAAGAAACATTGTCCCTCAAATTGGGAATTGGAAAATGCTTGGGATGTTTTACAAATAGAAACAATTCTTGTTCATTATCCCATCATTGAGGCAACAAAGGGCTCTGGAAAACATCCATCAAAAACACATTCATATACATCATCAGAGAGGATTGAGTTTAGAGCCACACAAAAGCCCCAGCAAATGTTCCAATCAGGAGTCATGCAGACAAAGGGAAACAGAGGCCCACAAGCACAAATACTGCAGAATTAGCCAGTTACACAGTGGATGTGGTGGGGAATTAGCTTCCCGGCTTTTGGCCAGCTCTTCTCTTGGTCTCTTTTTATCCCTTCCACTTCCTTGGTACCAGAAAAAAGGAGCAAGAAAGGAATCTCTCAGACCCCTGTAATGCTGACTTTGGTCCCCAGAAACCAGGGGACCAGCCTTCTGGGTCCAGAGGAAGAGAGGGGCTGACAGAGAATCATAGGGTGGGGGGCTGAAAATTGTAATCTGAATTCCCGATGTGGGCTGCCTGTAACTTCCACCTCCCTCTTTCTGGTCACTATGCTTCTTGTGATGTAACCTAAGATACTGAGGCAGCTCTGTCTCTAAGTGTTGGTTTTGTGGTCAGCTTGTGGCTGGCTAAAACCCCTGACCCACCCACCCGGTTCCCCGTGGTTCCCTCAACAGTTTTTATGACATTTTTTTTTTTTTGGCTGTGTCTTCCCCATCTTATAGTTATGCAATTAAAATTTGGGGTCCACGTTAGGAGTTTGCATTCATCCCTTTTGTCGTAGCCAATTCATCTTGTCACTCAGTGGAGCTGAGTGAAAGTGGCCTGCTGAGGCCATAACACAAGCTACTCCTGGAGTGAGCTTGCGGGTCTCTCACCTCCACTGGGGGTTGAGAGAAAGAGAACCTGACTGCTTAAGACAGAGCTTTTCCTCTATTTTTCTCATTGATCAGGAAATGACTGGTCATTGAACAAAATTTTAAAGTCACTAAAGGTACAAAAAAGCATCAGTGAACCAATAAATCCCACTAGATTCTGAGTCAATTTTTTGTGAACAATTTTGTTTTATTTTTTCTAGTGTTTCTTCTAGGCACACTTTCCCATGTGGTTGAGAACAGGCTTTGTAACCTGTCTCCTCCCCTCCACCCCCCATATATTTTCACATGATTTAAAACTGATTTTGATAATCTCTTCAATGACTGCACATCATCCCATCACATGACCCCGAGTCTATAAAGGGCTTGGGGAGCTGTACCTCAGACCTGCTGGCTGCCCACAGCAACCCATGGGCAGGGGTCCACATTCCCTGCTCCCCAGTGTACCAGGAGGAGCAGAGCACAGAGGACAGCCCCTGGCAGGAGCCTGCTTCTCCTTTAAGGCCAGTAAAGCCTCCCCTGACTTCTCTCCCTCTGTCTGCCCCTCATCTGTTCTTGCCCAGCATTTGCTCCTGTTTCATTCTGGAATCACATTGTCCTTGTCTGTTTGTCCCTCTCTCTTGATGGTGGTGTTCTGGTTGCTATTGCTGGATGAAAAAACACCCCCCCCAAAAAAAAAAAAAATTAGTGGCTTAAGACAACAATCGCTTTATTATCTCTTACTGGAGGCCCAGCGAATGAAATCATGTGCGGGTAGGGTCCCTAGGCCTAGCCTGCAATCAGGGCCATATTCTACCCGCTTGCCAGTCCCCAGTGCCGCCCCACCACCACCCACCCGTGGTTCCCCATTCGCCATGCTGCAATCGGAGCCTGTGGGCCAGGGGGGAGGGACCAAGAGGTCGGCCGTTCCTCAAACTCACCAGTCCCCAGTCCTGCCCTGCTACCACCCACCTGGTTCCCTGTTTGCCATGCTGCGATCGGAGCCTGCAGGCCAGGGGGGAAGGGACCGAGAGGTGGTCAATGCACCTTATAGCAACTGGTCGAGTGGCTGTTATGGTCGTTACACCATTAGGGTCGCTGGGCTTTTATTATATAGGATGGGCAGTTCTGGCTTAGTCTCATGTGGTGGCTGTCAGATGAAGAAGCAGGAGCTGGGGTGGATCGCTGTGGAGCGACAGGGGGCTGGCTGTGTCTCTGTGTGGTCTCAGGGCCTCTCTACTCATCTCCGCACCAGGGCTAGTTGAGCTTCCTGGCAGCATGGTGGCCTCAGGGAACTGGACTGCCTGGGGGCTCAGGGCTCCAAGGAGCCCTGCAGATGCTGAAGCACCTTTCATGATCTTGTCTGGGAAGCTGTGGAGCCACACTGCTGCTGTGCCTATTGGTTAAAGTAGCTGCAAAACCCTGAATCACAGTCACTGGCAGGAACAGGGGTCTTGCAGGGCACGCCTGCAGAGGTGGGAAGGAGGGGCATTGTCTCTGGGCCCCTAGCAACATCCAGCACGGAGTCAGGCCCAGACACGCTCAGGGGATTCTGTTTTTCTCTGAGGAGATCACAAATCCCACCTCAGTGAAGGGTAATTTACACCACCATAGCACCTCAGGGTCAAAGGTGCCTTGTATGAACCCCCTCAGGCTCACCCTGACCTTGTTCTGGGGGTGGTTCTCTACAGCCCTAGGGAGCAGAGCTGGTGGGAGTCTCCTTATTGTCACACCAGAGTAGCTATTCCTTCCCCCAGGAGACAGGGAGAACCATGTGGGCCCAAGTGCGGCGGGAGCACAGAGGACTTGGCATTGCAGGGTGTGAATCTCAGCCCCACTGCTTTGGAGTTGGAAGACCATGACACACAATTTAACCCGAGTCTCCATTTCTGTACTTGCAAAATGGAGATAATAATCCCCTCCTCTCAGAGCCGTGACCGGGATCGATGGAGATAATAGATGAGAAAATGCTTGGCTAGGGAGAAAATGCAGTAACATAAGAGGAGCTCTCACCTAGAGCCCCTTTCCCCCGGCCGCCTGCATGATTTAATGAGTGCTGGCTGCTCCTTGGGATTTTTAATTAATTGTTCCTGGCCCCACAGCTCCAGTGCCAGCAGATTAAAGCCTTCCTGGGCAGGAGGTAGGCTGTGGATTGCTTTGGATGCAACTGCCTGAAGTGGAGGATTTCTGCTGGTGAAAGAGCTGACTAGGTGATTTTAGAGCAGCTTCGTCCAGGCTGCCCCAGAGGGACTGAGCCTCCACATCCTCAGCAGAATCAGGGCAGCCAGAGGGTGCCTGGCTCTAACGGAGAGTTCTCCCGGGTGAGGTAAGGGGACTGTTGCCTGCCAGCTCCGCCGGCCCAGCCCACCCCAGCCCAGGCAGGAGGATGCAGGCAGTTTAGTCCTACAGGGGGCTGGCTGAGCCCTCTCTGGCCAGGTTTGCAGCCAGCAAGCTCTCTTTAGGTACATCTCCAGGTATCCTCCAGGTGTCCTCCAGCTAGCCCTCCAGGTACACTCTAGATAGCCCTCTAGGTCTCCTCCAGGTCAGGTACACTCCAGGTACCCTTCCAGGTGCTGTGCAGGCACCCTGGCCGCTTTGTTCCTGAGAACTGAGGCCGGGCTCACGGCACCGTTCACATTTTGCCACTTTGTGCCTTGGGCTTTGCTGCTTTTCCCCTGGGTGCTCTCTCCTGGCTGCCACAGCAGGGCTGTCTGCTTTACAATCTCTGGGTCTCCACTTAAGTGTCCTTTGTCTGCCCTGGCTGCCCTTCCACACCTCTCAGTCCCCAGGGCCCCGATCCTGTCCTCCACAGCCCTGTGTGGGAAGCTGTCCTTCATTTGGTGTTTCACTGGCCTTGCTCACTAATGGTCTGCCTTGTGGAGGTGTGGCCGGTGGGTGCCCCCACGGAGCACACAGCAGGGAGAGAGGGAGCAGGAGTAAGCAGTGAGGGATGCTGAGCAGCTCAGGGCCTGCAGGCAGAGTAGCCTCCAGAGCTGTCCCAAGTTGGGGAGGTGGCCAGGTCTTGACACATCTGTGTGACAGTGACAGGTTGTGGGCCCAGAGATGGGAGGCCTGTGTAGTGGTGTCTGAAGTGGGGGTGCAGTGCGGGCACCTGCTGACAATCCCAGCAGATGGGCAGCACATCCCTGTGGCCACCATAGAAGGTAAGCATCTTGACTTTTAAGTAGAAAGAAGTGCTTATCGCATGGTGGGAGCTAATTAATTATTTGACAAATAAATGACTGAATAAGATCCAGTCCCCGTGAAGCACCCCGATTCTGAAACCCTTTTGCTGCCCGCGTTCCAGCCCCTGCTCTGCAAGAAGTGGCCCCTGTTGCTGAGCCCAGACAGAACCTCTGCTTGGAACTGCATGTCCATTCACGTGCCCTCCGGCCCACCGCTCTGCACTACAGATGAAGAGATGGAGGCACAGGCCCGCAGCATGGCACTCCTACCCTGCCGCCTTGCCTGGCTCACCCCTCCTTCACCCCTCAGATTTGGACCCTGAGTGAGGTCTGGCCTGGCCCTCTCTGGTCTGGGACTAGTGAACAGGGAGCGGGAATTCCTTCCTTGGCCCTTGCCCGTGCTCAGCTGGGCACCTCTTGGCTGCACTGTTATCTCACCAGGACCCTGGTGCTTGTGCCTGTGGCAGACAGCAGCATCTTTTAGTATTTGCATCTGCAGTGACTGTCCAACCCCCCAGGAAACCCCAGGTCCCCACTGGGCCCCTGGGGGTCACACCAAGGAATATTTACAGAAAGAGCCTCACATATTTATTGAGCATTTACTGTATGCCAGCTACACTCTTCACATGCAATGCTGCGTGCAGCCTCTACAGCAGCAGCCTTACCAGGGCCCGCTGGAGCCAAGCGTGCATTCTTCACCAACCATCCCAAAGTGTAGCACTGCCTGGCCCCTCACTCTGCAGCAGCGAAGAATGCCTGGGGCCTTTAGACCCCAGAATCATCATCGTTCTTCAAAGTTCTCTCAGGTTCCAGCCCTACACCCCTACGCAGCCACCCTGGAGTCACCACTATGACCATGCTGGACCTTGAGCCACACAGGTGAGTGGGGAGTCCCTGTCTTGGGAGTGTCACAGCCTTGTGGTCAGGAAAAGCTTCCAGAGGAGTGAAGTCTGAGTCACCTCTTCAAGATGACTATCCCAACACAGAAGACATAGAGGTATGGGAGCTACAGGGCGGGATGCCCAGGAAGGATGAGTGTCAGGAGTGGGAAAAGATGGCTGCTGACAGAGTGCCTTCAATACCTGGGCCAGGTGGGTTGGAGCCAGGTGGGCTGGTCCTACACAGGGGCAATACCCCTTTGGGCCAGTTCCCCTTCAGAGTTTCCTGAATCCTCTGTGGTCTGAGGATGTCATTCAAGTTAGCCCTACACCCTCAGACCCACCCCCCCCTTCCTGGCTTCCTCACATTCTGTGTCTCCAGACACTCTGACTTTCTCCTAGGTCCTCCATGCCACACTATGTCCTGGCACTTGCTATGCCTTCTGTCTAGAATGTTCTCCCTCCCCTCCCCCGTATTCAACCCTCATGTCTTTGCCCAGTCAACTGTCTCTCATCCTTTGAGTTTGAGCTTCAACCGCACCTGCTCAGGGAAGGCTGCTCTAGCCCCTGTCAGTCCTGCTCCTCGCTGCTGAAGGTGACTTCGGGAACAAGAAGATGGAGCTGAAGACTGCTTGCATGGAGGCACTGAAGGGAGGGCAAGAATGAAAGACAGTTACTGGACATTTTCCTTTTTCTAAGTGTATTAATAAGCATTCTAGATAGCATGTGTTGAAATTATGATTCAGGATGGCTGGTCAGATTATGAGTCATAGGTATTACATACTTAAAGCACTGTGTATTGCTCAGAGATCTGGGATTTGGAGTGGCAGGCAATACTGGAATGCAACTTTGGATGGTCTCTCTTTGGGGAGAGGAATGTATTTTGGATTTATGTGGGATGAAAGTGTAATTTAAGCAGGGGACAGTGGGGACTTGATGTGCAGTGAGAAGCATGTGTTTCTCTTCCGAGCACACAAGGGGTGGATTGTAGTGGGCTGTTGCAGCTCTGGTTTTCATCTTTTCAGACCGCTTGCCACCTCTCTCTTTTTCTGGTGGTAATAGCACCTCTTGCCTGAGGAACTTTTCCCCCTTCCACGTGGTTCTGATGAACCTGCCAACCTATGTCCGCACCCTCCTCTGACCTGCCACACACAATCACTGGATAGTCACATGGCCCTGGCTGGAATGCTAATGACAACCTATGGCTTGGTGGATAACTGACCCAGTAGTTGGAATGCAAGTGGACCACCAACAATTCTCTCTGGAAAAAATACGTGGATATGGCTAGAGAGAAGTACTTTTCCTGCTTTGGAATTGTATGTCTAGAGTTGCCAGTGGCCATTCTCCCTGATACTTATGAAATTCCTGCCTGGAGAATGGAGTAGACAGAGATAGGCAGAGACTCAGATAGGAAAACAAAAAAGATGTTTTGGTATCATAGAGCTAGCTGGGCTAAAGACAGAACCATTGCAAGGCTGTTAATGAGAGATAACAAAACAAAACTTTTGTGCTTTAAATACTTTTGAGTTGCATGACCCTAGTGCGTGGTAACATTCTGACACAGGATTGTTGGAAGTCATGATGTATTTTTATATTAATATTATATCAATGTCACCTGAGTTATCTTCTTGAATTTTCTAGGTAGATATTTATATCAGCTGCAAAGACTTATAGTTTTAGTTTTTTTCTTTCCAATATTTATATCTTGTCTGTTTCCTATTTATTGTCATATCTATAATCCTCAGGACAATGTTGAATAATAATGTTGAGAATGGGTATCTTTGATTTGTTTCTGTTATTAATTCACTCATTATTTATTCAACATTGGTGGAGTGGCAGAAATCCCTCTGGGCCATGGAAATGCAAATGTGACCAAGATGGACAAAATTCATCAGAAAGTTTTGAAGAGAAATAGGAAGGAGTAAAAGGGTTATCAAGGAAATTGGATAGAGCTCTACCTTGGAGAACAAGAGAATTCTTCCCTCAAAAACTTCTCAATAAAATACACCTTGTCTTTCATCATAAAAAATGATCTTTGCTATTTACTGGTATTTAAAAAAATACATTTTTAATTTTATAATTACAGTTGATATATAATATATTACTTTCAGGTATACAACAGTGATTAGACATTTATATAACTTATGAAGTGATCCACTGATAAGTCTAGTGCCCATATGATACCATATAGAGTTATTACACTATTATTGACTATATCTCCTATGCTGTATTATACATCCCTGTGACTGTTTTTATAACTGATAATTTGGACATCTTAGTCCCTTTCTGTTTTTACCCATCCCCTCAATCCACCTCCCATCTGGCAACCACCAATCTGTTTTCTGTATCTATAGGTTGGTTTTGTTTTGTATTGTATATTCTGTTTTTTAGATTCCACATGTAAGTGAGATCATATGATATTTATCTTTCTCTGTTCGATTTATTTCACTTAGCGTAGTGCCCTCAAGGTCCAACTGTGTCATCACAAATGGCAAGATTTCTTTTTTTTAAATAACCGAGTGGTATTGCACCATATATATGTTCTTTATCCATTCATCCATTAATGGACATGTAAGTGTTTGCATATCTTGGCTATTGTAAATAATACTCCAATGATCATAGTGGTGCATATATCTTTTCAAGTTAGTGTTACCTTATCCTTCAGATAAATACTCAGAAATGGAATAGCTAGATTATATGGTAGCTCTATTCTTAATTTTTTGAAGGAACTCCATAATGTCTTCCATAGTGGCTGCACCCATTTACCTTTTCACTAACACTGCACAAGTGTTCCCTTTGGAGTCAGATCTAAATAAACATCACTAAGACTGATCTCAAGGAACTTACTGCGTATATTTTCTTCTAAGAATTTTATGGTTTCAGGTCTTACATCAAAGTCTTTAATTTATTTTGAATTAATTTTGTGTATGGTATAAGATAGTGGTCCAATTCAATTTTTTTACAAGTGGCTGTCCAATATTTCCAACCCCATTTATTGAAAAGACTATTCTTTGCCCATTGTATGTTCTTGACTCCTTTTGTCATTAATTAATTATCCATATATGTGTGGATTTATTTCTGGGCTCTTTATTCAGTTCTATTGTGTATATTTTTATGCCAATATCATCCTGTTTAGATTACTGTAGCTTTTTAATATAATTTTAAATTAGTGTGATACCTACAGTTTTGTCCCTCTTTGTCAAGATCGCTTTGGCTATTCCATGTCTTTTGTAGCTCCACATAAATTTTAAAATTATTTGTTCTATTTTTATGTAAAATGCCTATGGCATTTTGATAGGGGTTGCTCTGAATTTGTAGATTGCTTGGGTAGTATGGACATTTTAACAACATTAATTTTTCCAATCTATAAGCATGAGATATCATTTAGTTGTATCTTCTTCAATTTCTTTCATCATTGTCTTACAGTTTTCTGTGTACAGGTCTTTTACCAATTTGATTAAGTATATGCCTATGTATTTTTTTTCTTTTTGATGCATTTGTAAATGGAATTCTTTTCTTCATTCCTCTTTCTGATAGTTATGTATTATATTAGTGTGTAGAAATGCCACAGATTTCTTTATATTGATTTGTTTTATCCTGAAAAACTACTGAATTCATTTATTAGTTCTCAGTTTTTTGGTAGGAGTCTTTAGGGTTTTTCATATATAGCATCATGTCATCTGCAAATCGTGGCAATTTTACTTTTTCCTTTCTGATATGGATGCCCACTCACATTTTATGTTTTTAATGTCACATTTTATATTTTTAAAAATTTTGCTACTCTGTGATTTCGGTTGCCCTGACTTCCAGATCACTGATCCTTTCTTCTGCTTCATCTAGTCTGCTGTGCAATCCCTCTAATGTTTTTTCAGTGACGTTATTGTATTATTCAGCTCTGTGACTTATGTTTAGCATTTCTTATCTTTTCTATCTCTTTGTTGAAGTTCTCTCTGTGTTTATCCATTCTTTTCCCAGGTAGGTGAGCATCTTTATGACCATTACTTTGAACTCTTTATCAGATAAATTATTTATCTCCATTTCATTAAGATTTGCTTCTGGGGTTTTATTTTGCTCTTTTATTTGGAACATATTCCGTTGTTTCCTTATTTTTCTTAACTCTCTCTTTTTGTTGCTGTCTATTAAGCAAAATATCTATCTCTCCCAGTCTTGAAAGAGTGGTCACTGGAAGGCCGAGGGTGTGTTTCAGTCTGGCCTTTGCAATGCCCTGCCAAGAGCTGTCTTTCTGATTAAGTCCCCCAATGCTCAGTAAAACAACCCCTCTTTGCCTCCAGTGCCAGGAGCTCATGGTATACCTCCTGTTTGGAATACATGCATCCTCCTGGGTGGGCAGGACAGGGGCAGTGGTGGTGGAGCCCCAGGCTGGGGTGAGCTCGTCTGCTGGGTAGAGTGGAGATGGTGCTGTGGTGGAGGAGCATAGGGCTGTGTGGGACAGAGTAGCAGGGAAGAGCTAGGGCAGGACAAGCACCAAAATATGGCACCCAGAGATGCCAGGCTGACAAAATAGAAGGAGAATGAATAAATGGTACCTGCCAGCACCTCTATTCCTGGAGAGAGTTCTAACAGACCTCTGTCCCTCTGGCATATGCTTTAATACTAGTTCATTAATCTTTTTCATGTATGGTTTAGGCACTTTTTAAAACTCATGCCCTTTTTTCTAGGACTCAGCATAAGTGAGTCTGTGCAGTGTCTCCATTTCCAACAGTTTTTTGGGTCTCCTAGATGTAAACCACATTGGTTTTCAAAACCAAATGTTCTGGGGGCTTGTCTTTCTTATGCAGGTCCCAGGGTTGGGGTGGCTGATGTGGAGCTCAAACCACTTGCTCTTCAGAGAGGAGCTCTGTGTTTGTGATATCCCTCCCACTTGTGGATCTCCACATCGGGGTTGGGGGGGTCTCTGCCTCTCCTACCCATTTTGATGTGGCCTTTTTATCCTTTATTATAAAAGAGCTATTTTGTGAGTTTTCAGGTGTTTTCCAGGGAGAATTGTTCCATATGTAGCAGTAGCTTTGGTGTGTTTATAGCTCAGGGACATTCATTTATTTCCTTATTTTTTTTTAACTCTCTCTTTTTGTTGCTGTACCACCTATACCATCATCTTGAAACCTTCTCCAGTATACTTTGTTTATTAAAAGCATTTTAAAAAAAATCAGGAATGGATGTTGAATATTATTATATTACTTTTTAGTACTCATGAACATAACCACAGCTCCTCTTTTTTTAGCCTATTAATGTTGTGAATAACACCAAGAGATGTATTAATATTGAACCAGCCTTGCATTCCTGTATTCTTGTATGATGGCATATTCTCTTTCTGGCCTCTGGAATTAATTCTGCCAATATTTTATTAAGGACGTTTGTATCTTTACATAAGTAAAAATTAGTTTCATGTGTGTGTTTTGTCAAATGTTACAGAATGAGATTGGAAATGTTTCCTTGATATATATATATATACTCTGAAATAGTTTAAGTAGCATGGGAATAACTGGTTCCCTCCCAGACTCTCCAGTTGTTCTGGAGGAGGTGGTTACATTTTCCTGCTTCACTCTTAGTTCTGAAATCTTGTTGTTCCATTTTTGGATTGTCACTCTCAACCATATGGGCTGTCTCTGTTCTGTTTTCGATTGATTATGATGTATGACACATTTTTTCCCCATACACCAGATGGGTGTGTTACAAAATTGGCTGAAGATTTAGGAAGATTGAAGAAGGATATGTCACATCATCTCCCAGCAAATAACCTAAAAGTAAACAAGAGATATCTCCTGTCCTCAAGGCTTTTTTCCTCTCCTCAAAAGGCCTCCATGATGTTGCTGTCACTCTCCCTACCCCACAGACTTGCCACTTGTCTCTTTTCCAGGACTCTTTAGCTCAGGCTTCCCCAACTGATTCCCTTACACTTGGCAGGTAGATTTATGTGTTATGCTAAACAGGGGCCACCTACTCCAGACCCCCTTTCTTTGACAACATTTTCCATCAGAAAGGGCACAGAAAAAAAAATTTCCTTATTCTTTTGTATGTACAACATAACTTGGAAAGCAGAAATGGCCATAGTCACTTTAAAAATACATATATTTTTTTAATTGATTTCAGAGAGGAAAGGAGGAGAGAGAGATAGAAACATTACTGTGAGAGAGAATTATATTCAGCTGCCTCCTTCTCACCCCCTTCTGGGCATTCAGCCCACAACCTGGGTATGTGCCCTGACCGGGAATTGAACCATGACCTCCTGGTTCATAGGTCGATGCTCAACCACTGAGTCACACCAGCCAGGCCATAGTCACTTTTGATTTTAGATAACTCTTTCCTTCTCTGTAGTAGATCATATGTCAGTCAGGATTTATCAGCTTTTCCAACTTCTGGGCCAGTCCACCTCAACAATATAGTCAGAAGCTGGGAGATGGTGAGAGACAAATGCAGGGTGAAGTCTTACTGTGGTTTCCTGCTTGTCTTTGCTACTCAGATTTCACACCCACCTGTTCTATCATTACTGGGAACTTGGTAATCTCTTTTTGGTTCTCACAAACATACTGCTGTGAACATTTGTGTATATTTCTTTTGTATATTGAAAACATATGGATGCTTTTCAATCAAGTATTTGGAATATATCCAATATCCTAGGTATGGAATGGAATTGCTTGGGCATAGGGTGGGCTTGTGTTCATCTTTGATAGAAACTGCAAATCTATTTTTCACAGTAGTTTGTCAATCTACTCCTTCACCAGTAGCATAAGAGTGTTACAGTATTTTCAACACGTGGTATATTTCTGTCGTTTTCATTATAACCATTGTGAAAAGTGTATAGTAAACTCATTGGGGTTTTAATTTGATTTGCATTTTTCTGATGATTAATGAAGTCAAGTACCATCTCATATGTTTACTAACTATTGAGATAGCCTGTGTTTGAAGATTTGTCCAAGTTTTGCCTAGTTTTCTATTCAGAAGTGTCTTTTTCTTATTGTTTTGTAGGAATTCTTTCTATCCTAACGTGGGTCATTTGACAGATGTACATATTATGACTATTATCTCCCACTCTGTGGATTGCATTTTCAATATCCTGATAGTGCCTAAACCAACAATGAAACAAAAAGACAGCCTGCCGACTGAATAGGAGATGATTTTGCAAACAGTAGCTCCAACAAAGGTTTAACCTCCAAAATATATAAAGAGCTCATAAAACTCAACACCAAACAAACAAACAACCCAATTAAAAAATGGGCAGAGGACCTGCACAGACACCTCTCCCAAGAAGACACACAAACAGCCAACAGATATATGAAAAGATGTTCAGCCTCACTAGCAATTAGGAAAATGCAAATCAAAACTACAATGAGATACCGCCTCATACCTGTTAGAATGGCTATTATCAACCAGACAAATAGTAAGTATTAGAGAGGTTGTGGAGAAAAGTGAACCCTCATTCACTGCTGGTGGGAATGTAGATTGATAGAGCCATTATGGAAAATAGTCTGGCAATTCCTCAAAAAAAAAAAAAAAAATAGAGCTACCATATTACCCAACAATCCCTCTTCTGGTATATATCCGAAAAACTCGAAAACATGTATTCACAAAGATATATGCACCTTTATGTTCATTGCTGCATTAATTCACAGTGACCAAGACATGGAAGCAACCTAAGTGTCCTGTGATAGAGGACTGGATAAAGAAGATGTGGTACATTTCACAATGGAATATTACTCAGCCATAAGAAAAGATGAAATACTGCCATTGGGACCTTGAGAATATTATGCTAAGGGAATAAGTCAGTCAGAAAAGGCTAAGAACCGTATGATTTCACGCATATGTGGGATATAAAACCAAAACTCGTGGACACAAACAGCAGTGTGGGGGTTGCCAGAGGGAGGGGGATTGGAGGTGGAGGAATGGAAGATGGGAGGTGATTTGACTTTGGTGGTGAGCACACTGTGCAATATACAGATCTTGTAACATAGAAACCCACACCTGAAACCTATATGATCCTATTAATTAATGTCACCCCAATAAATTTAATAAAAACAAGCCCCACAAAAAATAAAATCATACTCCACCATCACACATTGTCCCCTTACTCCATTTTAATCTTCTTCAATGAACTGATTGTGATTTGACTTTAAATTACATATTAAGTTATTCATTTATTTGTTAGTTTATTGTCTGTCCTCCACGCTAAATGTCAGCAGGGACTTTTTTTGTTGTTTACATCTTTATTCTCAGAACTGGGTCTGGCACACAGTCGGTGTTCACTATATATTTGCTACATTAATTAATAAATGATCTCATTTAGTCCTCATCATTGCCTTACAAGGAAAGATTTATCATTTTTGTCCCTTTTAGTCCAGGCATACCCCTCTTTAAAAAGCAAAACCTCGTCAGTCATTTACACTTTAGTATAAATAAAATACTGTCTACTGTGCTTTTCCTAGGTGACATTTTGCAGGTGAGGACACTGAGGACCAGAGAATGCAGCTCAGTGATACTTTTGGAGGCTGTTTCCTGTGTCAGGCTCTGTGCTTAAATCTGGTGGTACAAAGATGCATGAAACGGTGGCTTTTTGCAGCAATTTTGGTTGCAAGGGACAGTCAAGTATGAAACGCGGGACTCTCTGACTCTAAAACCCATATTCTTTTTGTTCAGATATTCAGGGATGTTGAAAAAGAGGTGGTTGGACTTTTCTGGGTAGGAGCATCTGAGTGTGTTTGCAGACTGTGGGGTAGGGCCAGTAGGGGAGCGAGGTTACAGGTAGGGAAAGGCCACATAACGACGAGGCATCCACTCCCTTCTTCCGGTGACTGACGTCTGGGTCTTCTTTCACCCCCAGGCCTTAAGAGGCCAGGTCTCCACTGTGTCCAGGCTGACCTCACCTTTAGGGAGTGACACCCCAGCAAATCGGTGCTTGGCTCTGTAATTATCCCTTCCCGTCACCCTTTTCCCTAACAAACTTCCCTTTCCTGTTTGAGCCTCTCCTCATTTATACTAAACTCATGTATACTAAAGTGTAAATGATTGATTAAACAATGTTTTATTGTTCTTAGCAGGGATCTGCATTTTCCAGAATGGATTAAAAATAGACAATACTGTAATTGGAGGGATGACTTGGTAATGGTGTGAATTCTGTCATGGATAAGATAATTGAAGGGGGCAGTGGAAACTTTTTTATATTCAAAAACACCACGAAGGCACCCACTCTTGCTATACCTAATGATATCCAGCCTCTTGCTATACCTAATGATATCCAGCCTCTTGCTATACCTAATGATATCCAGCCTCCATATTAGCAGAACATTTTCTAACTTACAAAGGACTTTCATCTCAGCAGGTGGTTCTGAGGAAATGATGCTCAGGGGAGAGGGGACAGTGGATGTGAAGCTGTCCCTCTGGGGTCTGTGTTATGATGGCGCGTGCCTTCCATAAGTCAGAGTCAGCCATCTGGATTTGAATAAAGAGGCAGTTTTGCAGACCAGCTTCCTGGCCCCTGCTGACGTCTCCTGGGAACCAGCATAGCCTTCTCCCAATCCTTCGTCTACACAGATGGTTTGTGTGGCCTTGGCCAGACCCCCACCTTTCCCCAGGCCTCAGTCTCCCCATTTGCCCAGTGCAGGCTTAGGATCAGTGATCTCTGGGTCCCTGAAACAATTGGAAAACCTCAAGTGCTTGGAGCCAAGGCTGAGTGGCATGTTCTTCTCCTGGTGGACCTGGCTGGACCACCGGAAACCTGGTCACCTGGGAATGGCCGAGAGCATAATACAGGGAAGCTCAGGGTTCGAGAGGCAGCTGGATCTGGGCTCAAATCCTGGCTGGGATTCAGGTGAGCTGAATTGCCCCGAGACTGTCACCTACTCTCCTCAATTCTTTGTCTGTAAAAGGGGAATAATGTGCCCGCTAACAAGAGCAGCGCGTGTTGAACAGAATTGGGGATCTGTGATGCTCTTAGCCCAAGAGGGAGAAGGTGTTTTACAATTGAAAACCCTCCATGCAGTTCCCCTGCTTGTGCCCCAGACTCCACGTGGCCTGCCCCTGCCCACCCGCTCTCCTTTCTTTTCACTCTGGCCTCCACGGCCTCCTCTTAGTACTTGAGTAGCTGTCCTTCCAGCTTGAGCGCGTCTCCGCTTTTGCTCTCCTCAGCCAACTCCTATTCATCTTTCAGGTCAAAGAGATCTCCTCAACGAGGCCTTTCCCCATCTCAGTGAGTCCCCCTGGTATAACTTCTCAGAGCACCATTGGACCAGGACTGCCCCGGCTGGGCAAGATCAAGATTTCTTTCTCTCTTTTGTAAATGAAGCTTAGAAGTAAGCAGCTCTGACTGCTGTGGGGGTCCCACAATCCTCAGGAACGTAGGCTTCTATCTTGTTCCATGGGTCTCGACATGTAGTACACCCCTCAGAGAGCACGAAGCTCTGGCCGTCACAGCCCCATTCCAATGAGAAGGAGGAAGGAAGAGCAAGGAAAGGCTCACCTCCCCAACCACAAGACACTTCTAAGGAAGTCACACACTTCCGCTCACACCCCCAAGGGTAAGAACATGGTCACGTGGCCACACGTAGCTGCCCAGGAGGCTGGGGAGTGTTCAGGTGGTCATGCATCCAGATGAGAAGGAAGGAGAGAACACATATCGGGGGCCGAAAGCAATGTGTGCCAAGACCCCGTTCCTTTCCTGCACAGTCTGTAGTCACATGCGCACTCGTGGTGGCCTCATGAAGGGGTATCTTCTCCCCTTGAGTGGGAGCCACGGGAGAGCATGGAGTCGCCCTGCACCCACTCACCTGTACAACCCCATGCCCAGCACAGTGTCTGGCAGAAGTACGTAGTGCACAGGAGAGATCTGTCCTTTGTTCAAGACTCTGTGCTAGGAAGCATCATCCCCCACATTCTGTGTCTTTTATGATCTTCAGAGAAGGCCTCTAGGGACTCACCCTCCTGGGCTTCGTGGTTCCAGGCTGCTCAGTGATTGGGCCCTCCCAGGCCGGAGTTTGAGGAGCCGCTGCTGGCGTAGGGGTGGGCAGGTTCCAACGTGGAGGTGTGCCAAGTCCTGGGACACCCGCAGCCTAATCGGCAGTGCTGGAGTCAGTGCTTCCCCAGCACCGTTCGGCTGTGAATCACCTGGAAACTTGTTAAAAATACAAAACTTCTGAGTCAGTAGGTTTTGGGTGATATATTTGGTTACAAGTGCCAGAACGCCAGCTGGCTTAAGCAAAAGGGGAATTGATTGCGAGGGAGGGTGGCTTCTCCTGTAACTGCAAGAAGGCGGGCTTGTGGGTGTGGTCAGGCCAAGGACTCAGCTCTTCCCGCAGGCAGCCTAGGTCTGCTTTTCCCAACTCTAGAGCTCCGGGCCCCAGGGCCTCCCCCACCCGCAGGGAGTGACTGGCTCTCCACCGGGTTTCAACAAGACTGTCCTGATGTGGGTGTGTCCCAGCAACTGTAGCTGCCCTCTGGGGACTGGGCATTCCAGACAGGGTGCCTCTGGGCCCCTGGTGTCTACATGCCTCCCAGGGTAACACCTCCCAAGCAGCTTCAGGTGTGTCCTCCTCCCCCTTCCTGCCTCCCCCTCTTCCCTAAGGAGAAGTCCCCCATCCTCCACCCCCATTTGTTAGGGTCCTGGTGGTTAAAGGGCTGGGAAGGATGTGCGCAGTGTGGAGACAGAGGGTCTATGGGAACATTTGTTGGGTTGGTTCCTGCACAGTCAATCTTCCCTGTGAGTCACAAAGCACAGGGGTCCCTACATTTTCATCAGATTCAGCAGCGTGGGAGCAATGGGGGCAGTAGGGGTCTCCCTGCCAGCAGTGGGGGAGTCAGGATCTGGTGGGAGAATACAACAGCTCCCCAGGGCCATGGGGCTCAGAGCGGGGCAGGACACCGCATGGCCCCAGCCCAGTGCTTCCCAGCTGTGCAACTATGGGAATCACCTGGGATGTGCCTTAAGATGCACTTTCCAGGCCCACCCAGACCCTCCAAATCACACTCCAGAAATGACCCCAGGAGGCTGCACTTGAATCAAGTTCCTCAGAACAACGACACCCTCCCATCCCCCCACAGGCACACACATACATGCACAGTCTCTCTCTCTCTCTCTCTCTCTCTCTCTCTCTCTCTCTCTCTCTCTCGCGCGCGCGCGCGCGCACACACACACACACACACACACACACACACACACACACACTATCAGAACCATGGTCTTTGACCCTTCCCTTCACAGAGTCCATTCAGAGTCAGGATCTTGGGGGTCTTGTCTCTGAGGCCCTGTTGTCAGGGCAGGTGGGGGTGGGGCTGCAGCAGAACTGCAGTTATCCCCCCTGAGGTCCTGGGCCCTGTGCAGGTCAGGACCCACTGTGGGGAATGAGGTCCAGCTTGACCCAGTGGCCTGGGGAATGGGGTCTAGCCTGACCCTCTGGCCTGGAGTCCAGTCTGCAGCCCAGCCTCCCCTGCCCCTACAGCATATAGTGTGTCATTTCTGCCCGCTCCTATTCTTTGAGGAGCTACCAGCAACCCCCACAGGGTGCCCCCTTCTAGTGGATTGGGCTCCTGTGCCTGCAGTTCCTTGTGACTCAGGGTGCAAACTGGGGCACAACCTACTTATTTGGCCCTGCAGAGTGCTTTACAGATGACACTGGTGACCAATGTGTACAACTCAGAGATCTGATGTATTTCCAGCTCCTTTTGAAAATTTGGCAGTTTGTCATGCTGGGCCCACATAGTGGATGGGTCCAGGAGCTATACTGGGCCACCTACCCTGAGTCCCACCTTGCTCCTCAGGCTTCCCTGCTGCTGGCCCCAGTAGGCATCTGAGTTTGGGATCTCCAGGTGGGCATCCAGCTATGTCTTTGCCAAAAAGTTATGAATTATTGTTATTGTCATTATTGTCACTATTTTTTAAAAATCACAGTTCACTACATATACCTGAGTGGCCAAGATTATTATGATCTCTGAACGCATAATAATCTGGCCACTCAGTGTATATCCTATATAATAAAAGGCTAATATGCAAATTGTCCCCTCAACCAGGAATTCAACCAGCAGGCAGGCTGGCCAACTGTCCATGTCCCCTCCCCCTGGCCAGGCTAGCCAGATCCCACCCATGCACGAATTCATGCACCAGGCCTCTAATATAATGTAAATTGTATACTGAGTGGCCAGATTATTATGTGTTCAGAGATCATAATAACCTGGCCACTTAGTGTATACACTCTTGATGCCTCACTGAGCAATCACTCTGGAGTATGCACTCATTTTATAGATGAGAAAACTGAGGCCCAGAATGGCTAACCAACTTGCCCATGGTGCCCAGCTGCTAGTGGCAGAGCTGGTGTTTACATCTAGGTTTGTCTCCCTTCAAGGGAGACACTTACTTAGCCTTTGCACTCTGCCCCCTGACCTCTGAGCTCAGCATCTTTCTCTCTCTAGTCCATTCTCTAACCTTCAGGTTCCCGTGGTCAGACTTGGGTCAGATGTTGACAGCCAAGGGGTTCTTAGGCCTGGGTGAGGCCAGGTGCAGGGGGCTGAGCAAGATTAGGGGACAGGTGGTGGGTCAAGGGCACAGGGGCAGAACTGCTGACTGAGACCCTTCCCCCATCCCCAAGTGGCTGCCCTGTCAACCCACACACTGACCCCAATCCTTAGCCCTAAGGGGGAATTCCTGAGGCACTCCTCAGAGTTCCCTATGAGGACAGGGGCCCCCACAGTGTGCTTTGATGGGTACCTTGGCGACTTTCTTTCCTATTATCTTTCAAGATGTCTAGAATTCCACCATTAGCATCTGCAGCAAACATTATTCTCTCTTTTAGGAAGGCATATGAGGCCAGGGAGGGATGGGGTAGCAACAGAAGGCACATGCCCCCAGGCAGGTTGGGAAGAAGAGCTCACAAAGGCCAGAGGGGCAGCGGGTGTGTGGGAACCAGGGAACTGTCTGGTGAGGTGAGCAGCCTGACGGGAGGAGAAGCGAGAACAAGAGGACAGGGAGAGAGGCTGGAGGAGGGAGGATACACTGGACTAGGAGGGGCCCCGGGCAACCAGGCCCCTGCACTTAGGACCAGGTGCTTCAGGCTCTCCCTCTGCCTCTTCTGGGCTCTTGTCTCTGTGCCCTTTTCTCGCTCCTTCCATCCTCTCACCCCTGCCTGGTCTCACATCTCTGTCTCCGTTCTGCTTCCTTTTCATCTCACTGTGTTTGTCCGTCTTTTCTCTGTCTCCCTGGATTGGTCTCTCCCACATCTGTTTCTCTCTGTCTGTCACTTTGAGTGTCTGTCTGTCTCTGCATCATTCTGGCATCTCTGGTCCTACATCCCTGTCTCCGTGGGCATCTTTGTCTCTGCGTGCTGCGTCTTTCTCCTTGCCTCTCTGTCTCCATCTCTCTGCGCATCTGTCTCTGTGTCTGTGTCTTCCCTGGATGTCTGAATGTCTGTTTGTCCATCAGTCTCAGACAAGTGGACACACCCCCTATGTCCTATTTGATGTGCAGTTTTGAGATTCCCTTTGAATATTGCAGGAGCAGGTTGACGGTTACCAAGGGAACAGGTCAGAAGAAATGGAGGGATCAAGGCGGGGGGAGACCATGGTGGTGTGGGTACCCTTTTCTGCTTTCATATTCTTTGGCACTTTCCTTTTCCAAAGCAGAAAGAAAGGGCGACAATTTAAAATGATTTTTCAAGAATCCACATGACAGAAATAATGGGTCCTAACTGTGTTGGACTAAAAGGCAGGCGGGGAGGGTACAGCTGCTCCTCCTGTGTCTGGAGGGATTTAATGGCCAGATACTAGAAGAGGGTGATTAGAGGTTTTGGAGCCATTTGCCAAGCATTGGGGCTGGCATCACCCATGGCGGCTCTGGCTGCTCAGCCCTTGAGGAATTTCAGACCCCTCTCAGCCTAGAGCATCCCAGTAGGGCACAAGGCCATGCTCAGGACATTGGACACTGAGCTGCCTGCAGGTCTTTTATCCGAAGCCAGGGGCCAGGGGCAAGAGAGGAACAGAAGAGGCCAAATTCTGGCCACTCAAGAACCAGCACAGAGCCCAGCTCTCCCCAGGCAGTTTTCCAACAACATCCCTCTGCTCTCCTTGGCCCAGCCCAGATTTGGTTGTCATGGGGATTAACAGAGATGGTGCCTGCAGTGTTCCCAGCACACTAGCCCCTGTTACCCAGTAGACAAGCCAAGAATCCTGTGAGTTTGGACTGGACTTGACCATCTGCTTCTGGGGTTGTCATTGTTGTGTGAGCATTTACTTATTCTATGAGCAAGAGTCAGGCTTGTGCAGGACACGGATGAGCTATCAGTTATAATAGTGATTACTTAGCCCTCATAACAAGTAGGCATTATTAGCTAGCATTTCTTTATTCTAAACTCTGATGTGCCTTTATCCATTTAGTCAGCACAGCTAACATTTTTACAGATGAGGACTTCCGCCACTACAATACAAAAATGAAAATGCAACACAGGAAGCCAGGGACACAGGAACAGCCGCCCCCTCCCAGGAGGTTGGGATTGGAAAGGGGAGCAGGGAAGGCCTCCCAGCTGAGCTCTGAGCTGGGCAGGCATTTTCGGGGTGGATGGTGGTGAGTCAGGGGCTTGTAGAGTGGTGTAGAGGCTGGAGTGAGGCAGGCCTCGGTGATTAGGGCAGGTGGAGAGTGGAGAGGAGGGCAGGGGAGCTCCTGGGAGGTATAAGCAGGGCGGGCCTTGAGCACTCTCCCATCCCCCACCAATCGTAGAGTTCATCACATTGGAGGTTTAGGTCCTGCCTCAGCCGTGTGCTTCCCCTCCTGGCTCAACTGCCACAGTGGGTGCGGGACCAGCCCTTTTCATGACGTGGTCACTGGAGGAGGCAAGCACAGCGTTTACCTGCTTTGCCATCTTGACTAGATGCCCCACTCTGTTTTGTATCTTGATCGTGATGCTGTTTACACAAAGGCATGGATTTGTCCAAACTCCTAGAACCACATTCTAAAAAGGGTGAAGTTACTGTATGGAAATAAGACCTTAATAAACATGACTTTAAAAAACACACTCTAAAATAAGACTGTGGCCAATGGTTTGGTGAATTACTACACACAAACACAATATGTAAAAACTGAATGTTGGACAGTAAAATGAATAAATTATGCTTTTTGGTTTAAGCTTGATTTGGAAAAAACATAACATTAAGCTAAGTAGAAGAAGCCAAACACAAAAAGCCACAGACTATATGATTCCATTTACATGACATTCTGGAAAAGGCAAAAGCATAGGCATAGGAGTCAGACTAGTGGCTGCCACAGGCTGTGGGTGGCGGACAGGATTGACAACAGGGGCCACGGGAACATACTAGGGGTGATTATAATGTTCTGTATCTTGATTGTGTTGGTA
This sequence comes from Eptesicus fuscus, assembly GCF_027574615.1. Taxonomy (NCBI): domain Eukaryota; kingdom Metazoa; phylum Chordata; class Mammalia; order Chiroptera; family Vespertilionidae; genus Eptesicus; species Eptesicus fuscus. The sequence goes on along the minus strand of NC_072484.1, from coordinate 64,879,514 downwards.
GTTTCATGACTGCTTGTACTTGTCAAAGCCACCAAACTACCTGTTAAAAGGGGTAACTTTTACTGTACCTAAATTCTGTCTCCAATTATGTAAATTATATACACCTGCCATTTTCAGAAAATAGGATGAGTGAAAGAAAATTATTAGAGAAATACCATATAGGTGGTGTGCAGATATGGCAAAAATTGTGGAGGTAGGATCAAAATAAATACATTTTGAGAAGAATGTATTTATTACATTAGTCCCATTTATATTTCTGTCTAGAAAAATAACTAGCTGAAGAAGGTAGTAGACTGTGTATTTTCTCCCATCTAATCTATATAATTTAGTATTTTTTATAGTTTAACCTAGGATAAAAATTAGAAAATCAATGAAAAAGTCAGAGACAGTTGACTTCTGTTTGCCCTCACCCCCAGATTCTGCCATTGTCACCCATGTCATTCATTCACTCATTCAGCAAGCAGGATACCAGAGCTGCTCTGATAGGGCATTTGAGGAGTGTTTCACCAGGGACCATTGACAATGTGTAGGCAGGGTCAACCAGAGAACAATGATGAAGCCCTTACATGCCTAGACCTGAGGTGCAAACTACGAAAGCAAACTCCAGAACCCAAACAAACAACCTGTGTGGTAGAGGGCACCCAGTGAGAGCTGTGGCCTCTGCGGGGGAACTCAGAGAACCTTTGGCCCAGTGGGGGAGATAGGCATAGGAGTCACTCTCCTTTAGCCTCCTCCTGGTGCCTCCAGCCTGCAGATGCCACCTGAACACAGGGACAGGCTCCCAGGCACAAAGCAAGTGAAGGACAGCGGTGGGTATGCAGGGGCACCTGGAGAAGGTGCAGCATACCACCTCGTGGGGCTGTGTTTTAACCTGTAAGTTTTAGTATCTTTCAGGTCTGATAAGCCAACAGGTCATGAGATGACTGCTGTCGGAAAGATAGTTGGTTACACTAACAGATCCCTAGAAACAGGAGCCATGGTTCACCATGCCGGGCCACACGGGAAAGCACCAACGTTGGTCATGAGCAGGGAGAACTGGACAAGAGCCTTTACTGTGGCTTCTGCAGGAAGGACCTGGTGAGGCAGGGTAAGCAGGCTTAGGATTGGCGGAATGTCAGCAGGCTCTGGGGTGTAGTAGCTGTTCACTGAATTGTCTGGTACTTGGCCCTCAGTGATTAGGGCAGGTGGAGAGTGGTCCTGAGCAAGAGAGTCCCCTAGAGGAGGCAAAAGCAAGCTCTGGATGGATTGGTTTGTGTACAAAATGTGTGCTGGCAGGGGAGTCATTAACTCTCTCTAGAAGTTGGCTACCCCAGGAAGGACCATCCTTCCGGGGTCAGAGCTTCAGATACAGAAACTAGAAAATCCATGAATACATTATATGCTTTCACTATTTAGATCTTCCTCAATTTCTTTCTTCAATATCCTATAATTTCTGAGTACAGGGCTTTTACCTCCTTGGTTAAATGTATTCCTAGGTACCTTCTTTTGTTGCAATATTAGATGGGATTGTTTTCTTAATTTTTTTTTCCTGATAGTTCATTATTGGTGTCTAAAGATGCCACCAATTTCTGAATATGAATTTTGTATCCTGCTACTGTGCCAAATTAGTTTAGATGAGTAATTTTATTTTTGGTGGATTCTTTTTTTAAAAAAATATACGTTTTTATTCATTTCAAAGAGGAAGAGGGAGAAAGCGATTGAAACATCAATGATGAGAGAGAATCATTGATAGGCTGCCTCCTGTATTCCCCACACTGGGGATTGAGCCCATGTGCCCCAACCGGGAATCAAACCGTGACCTCCTAGTTCATAGGTCGACGCTTAACCACTGCGCCACGCCATCAGGGCTTGGTGGATTCTTTAGGGTTTTCTATGTACAATATCATGTCATCTGCAAATAATGACAGTTTTACTTCCTTTTCTTAAAATTTGGATTCCTTTTATTTATTCTTCTTATCTGATTGCCATGGCTAGGATTTCCACTACTAAGTTGAATAAGAGTGGGGAAAGTGTCTTGTTCCTGATCTTAAAGAAAAAATGTTTAGTTTTTGCCCATTGAGTATGATGATGGCCTTTATTATGTTGAATTATGACTCCTCTATTCCCTCATTGCTGAGAGTTTTTATCATAAATGGGTGCTGGATTTTGTCAAGTGCTTTTTTCTGCATCTTTGATATGATCATATGATTTTTATCCTTCATTTTATGTGATGTATCATGTTTATTGCATCTGCAGAATAAATCCCACTTGTTCATGGTGTATGACTTCTTTAATGTATTGTTGGACTGGATGCCTTCACAGGCAAATTTTACCAAACATTCAAAGAAGAACTAATACCTATCCTTCTCAAATTATTTCAAAAAATTCAAGAAGAGGGAAGACTGCAAGCTCTTTTTACGAGGCCAGCATTATCCTAATTCCCAAACCAGATGAAGAAACTACAAAGAAAGAAAATAATAGGCCAACATAGATACTAAAACCTCAACAAAATATTGGTAGTACATTCTTTGACATTGTTCTTTGTAATATTGTTTTGAATATGTCTCCTCAGGCAAGGGAAACGATAGAATAAATATACAAATAGGACTGAATCAAACTAAAATTTTTGGCACATCAAGGCAACCGTTAACAAAATGAAAAGACAACCTACTGAATGGAGAAGATATTTGCCAATGATACATCTGATAGGGGTTAATATTAAAAATAAATAAGAACTCATACAACTTAACATCAAAGACAAACAATCTAATTAAAAAATGGACAGAGGACCTGAATAGACATTTCTCCAAAGAGGACATACACATGGCCAATAGACATGAAAAGATGCTAAACATCACTCATCATCAGAGAAATGCAAATTAAGATCACCTCATACCTTCAGAAACACCTGTTGCTAAGCATGTGGAAAAAGAAAATGCTCATGCACTCTTGATGGGATTGCAAATTGGTGCAGCCTCTATACAGAAAACAGTATGGATGTTTCTCAAAAAGTTAAAAATGGAACTTCCATAACCCAGCAATCCCACTTCTGGGTATTTATTTGACCTAATCCAAAACACTAATGAGAAATGATATATGCATCTCTAGGTTCACTGCAGCATTATAATACTAGCCAAGATACGGACACAACCAAAGTGGTCAATTAAGTGAAAAAGAGGTGCTACATATATACAATGGGATATGACTCGGCCATGAGAAAAAAATTAAATCTTTTGTGACAACTTGGATGGACCTAGAATATGTTATGCTAAGTGAACTAAGTCAGACAGAGAAAAACAACTATCACATACATTCACTTATATGTGGAATCTGAACAAAATAAATGTCAAACAAAAACAGAAACAAAGCCATAGATATAGAAAACTAACTGACATTTGCCAGATAGAGGGTTATTAAGGGTTGAGTGAAGTACAAATTGGCAGTTTCAAAATAGTCACAGGGATGTAAATTACAGCATAGGGAATATAGTCAATAATATTTTAACAACTATGTATGGTGACAGGTGGGTGGGTACCAGACTTTATTGGGTCTTAATAAGTTGCATCTAACTGTTACCAGACAGGGGCCGGCCTGGAGCAGGTCTGCCTCAGGTGGCCTGCAGTGTGTGGGTCCTTGGCTTCGTGTAGGAAAGATTTCACGAGTCCAGATGGGTTGGAGAGCATGGTCATTAAAGGTAGCGATAATGAAACAAAGGAAGGAATTAGGGTGGAAGAAACAGCAGGGAGAGCCTACGGTGGCTCTGCTCTGTGTCTAGAAATGTTACAGGGAAGAATTCAGCCAGGGCAGGGCTGCTGAGCTCACTGGGACGTGAAGGTCACAGTGATGGGAGTGAGCCCAGGCGGGACTGCTTAGCTCACTGGCAAGTCAGAGAAAAGGGGGGCCTTGGAGAGAGGATCAGGGGTGAGCCCAGGTTGAGGTGCTGCTGCCCACTGCTCCCTCCCCTAGATGTAAGTCCTGTGGGTCCCTTAGAAAGAAAAAGTTCATGCACAGGAAGGGGCATGGGCATGCTCTAGGTTGAGCCCGCATTGAGTCTTTGTCCTGAGGGACTTCTTTCCCTGTAGGGGAGAATCTTAAGGGGAGGGTTTCAGTAGAATATTCATCAGCTTCCAGATGCATTTTTAGTATGCTGATGCATCAAGATGAGTGTATAGGGGAGTTTTGGATTATTCTTTGGTCTATTTTATCTGTTATCTTAGGTCTGCCTGGCATTAATGGGGTTTTTGTTATTAGTTTCCCAACTTTATCTGTCCTTGGGTTTAGCTGGCACAAATGGCATTAGTTGGGTCTTTGTTCTCTATTTTCCCAGGCCAGGGTGATGTAAGCTATGTATTCTCTGGTTAGGGAGGAAGGTATAAACCATTTGCTCTCAGTGTCCTTGGTTACAGAAGATAAAGTATTGTGATCCACAAGCTGGCTGTAAGTTGCCTAAAATGTTCAGTCTTGTTTAATTTTCTTGTCTCAGTTTCCCCATTTCACCTGCCCAGGGATTTTCCTAGCTTCTTACTATCCTGCCACATAACCACTATGATGTGCACCTGAAACGAATATAATATTGAATGTCAACTCTAATTAAAAATTTAAAATAAGTAAATAAATAAAAGGTACAGAACAGTGCTCTCACCCCAAAACTTCCCCTTTCTAGTTGATCACTTCCCCCACCCTCAACCTCTGCAGCCACCAAAACTGACCCGAGTCACATAGCTTTGTCTTTTCCAGAATTTCGTATGAATAAACTCATACAAAGTAGCCTTTTGATTTTGGTATCTTTCACTGAACAGGTGTTTGTGACTCATCCACAGTGTTGGATGTATTAATATTTGGTTTCTCTTTATAGCTGAGTAATATTCTATTGCATGGATATGCCAATGTTTCTTTAACCAGTCACCAGTTAATGTACACTTGGGTTTTTTCCAATGGGCCTATCCTATATAATAAGAGAGGACTATGCTAATTATCTGTTACACCCTGAGGCGTAACGACTGACTGCATAATGACCAGATCACGGATCTGCAGGAGGGTGGTGCAGTGAACTACAAGCGGGTGGCAGAGACCTACAGGAGGGGGCAGGGCAGCAAGCTATGAGGGTGGGGAGGCGGGCGGGGGTGGGGTGGGGGAGTTTACAGGAGGGCAGGGCAGTGGGTGGAGAGCTACAGGAGGGTGTCAGCTACAGGAGGGTGTCAGCACACAGGATTTGTGCGCAGGGCTACTAGTTATAAATAAAGCTGGAAATTCTCCTGCTCTTCTTTTATCATATGACATAATCCCTGTCTCAGATGCTCCCCCAGGAGATGTCGGTTTATGTCTCATGGTTGGAGCTCAGGCCTGTCTCAATGTCATTCCGATGGCAAAGGAAGCTGGGAGAAAAGTATCCTTGCATCTGTCAAGGAAAAGTGAAGAAAGCAAGCTTCTATGTGAAAGTGAAGAACATCCCCATGTGTTCAGGATGCAAACAAATTGTGTGTGTCAAAAGGATGTGACTGGGGTGCCGTTTTGAAACCAGCTGGTTTTGCTTACTTACCATACCTGTTTGGCTCCAGGTGCATAAAGTTTGTAAACTTTATTAAAAGCTGTGTGCATTGTGGAATTACAGAGGTCACAGAATAGCCAAAACAATCTTGAAAAAGAACAAAGTTGGAGGACTGTAAAGCTACAGTAATCAAGACTGTGTGATACTGGCATAGAAGTAGATACAGAGATTAATGGACTAGAATTGAGAGTTCAGAAATAACTTATGGTCAATTGATTTTTGACAAGTGTGCCAAGACCACTCAATGCAGAAAGAATAGTCTTTTTCAAATAATTGTGCTGGGGCAACGGAATAGAATGAATTTGGATCCCTACCTCACACCACATAATAAAACTAAACTCTAAATGGATCAAAGACCTAAATGTAAGAGCTAAAACTACCAAACTCTTAAAAGGAAACATAGGAGAAAATCTGCATGAGCATGGATTAGGCAATGATTCCTTAGATATGACACCAAAAGCACAAGCAATCAAAGAAAAAATAGATAAATTAGACTCCATAAAAGTAAAATATTACATATATCAAAGGACACTATCAAAAAAGTAAAAGGCATCTCACAGAGAGGAGAAAATATTTTATTATTTTATAACATATTTTTATTGATTTCAGAGAAGAAGGGAGAGGGAAAGAGAGAGAGAGAGAAACATCAATGATGAGAGAGAATCATTGATTGGCTGTTCATCTTCTACTGGAGACTGAGCCCGCAACCCAGGCATGTGCCCTTGGCCAGAATTGAACCAGGGATACTTCAGTCTGCAGGCCGATGCTTTATCCACTGTGCCAAACCAGCTAGGGCTGGAGAAAATATTTTAAAATTATATATATGATAAGAGTTTAGTCCTCAGAATATATAAAGAACTCTTACAACTCAACAATAAAAAATAAATAACCCAATTTAAAAATGGACAAAGGATTTGAATAGACATTTCCCTAAAAAAGTTATACAAATGGCTAATAAGCACATGAATAGATAGTTAGCATTAGTCAGTAAGGAAATGAAAATCAAAACCACAAGGAGACATGACTTCATACCTATAAGGAAAAAAAGGGAAATAACAAATGTTGGCAAAGATAAGGAGAAATTAAAACCTGGTACATTATTGAAGGAAAGGTGAATGATGCAAACACTATGGAAAATAGTTTGGTCGTTTCTCAAAAAGTTAAACACAGAATTATCACTTGACCCAGCAAGTCCATTCCTGGGTATAGACCCAAGAGAATTGAAAATATATGTTCACACAAAGACTTTATAGTAGCATCACCTATAACAGCCATAAAGTCTAAAACAATTCAAGTATCCATCAGATGCTGAATGGATAAATAAATGTGGCATATCAACACAGTGGAATATTCTTCAACCATAAAAAGAAGTACAAGTTCATGCTACAATATGGATGAACCGTGACAACATTATGTTTAGTGAAAAGAGCCAGGCACAAAAGGCCAAGTATTGTTTGATTCCGTTTATATGAAATATACAAAATAGGCAAGCTCACAGAGACAAAAGTAGAATAGAGGTGACCAAGGGATGAAGGAGAGGGGAAACTGGGACTAACTGCTAGTAGATGAACATGTTTTGGAATTAGACGGTCGTTATGGTTGCACAACATGAATATACTAAGTGATAAACTATATGAACCACTGAAGTGTCCCTTGATGAACAGTGAGTTTTATGTTATATGAATTCCATCTTAATTTAAAATAATAGTAAAAGGAAAAACCATTCAGCTGCAGAGGCTCCCTTAGAAAGGGAGGAGGGTGGCCGTTCCACCTCAGAGTGTAGCATCTCCTTCTTTGGCAGAGGAGCCTGTGGTGGCACAGGGCCTGTAAGGAAAACAGACAGAGGCAGGTCCTTAGCCTGGAAAAGCAGGAGTTTGCTGCCTTCAGAATGTGGCAGAGGCCTGCTCTGGCCTCAGAGAGCTGCTGCGGAGTCCCTGGCTCAGGGCCAGGATCCCCAGCCACCAAGACAAACATCACCTGGGGAGGTTCCAAGCTAGCTTGGCGTAGGCTGCTTTCAAAACGTGCTCAGAGCCTTGGAGACACCTGGGGTGCCAACTTCTGGGCCCCAACCCCTAGAGACAGACAACCTGCCGTCCTCCCTTCTTCTGTTTGCACAGGCTGGCTTCATTAGTGAGGAGGTGATGATCTAATTCCCTCTAAACAAATGTTTGGGATGTGGAGTTTTCCTTCAACAATGAGCAGTGGCAGACGGTGAGAAATCTGCTTGCACCTTCTGGGGATGGGGTAGGGGGAGCCACCCTGGCATGCCTGCCAGCATGGAGAGCTCTGTCTCCATGGCTGTGGGCTCCCTTACATCCTGGGCTGGAGCATGACTGGCTGGGGTAACAGAAAAGAAGATAATATTGGCCCATTTGTTGGTGGTAAACACATGCTGGTCAGACTGGCGGTGGCCTCTCAAACAGTCCCCCACCAGCTTGGAGTCAGAGAACTCTAGATTCCTGTACCCTGTAAGTGATTTGGGCAAAGCACTTAACCTATCCCTGCAAAGGGGTGGTTGAAACAAAGCTCCATGAGCAGGATGTCCATTGAGGAAGGTCCCTGGGGACCAGTGCAAGGGAGAGAGGAAGCAGCAGCAGACACCATGACAACTTGAGTGACTCCATGGGGCCCAGAGCTGGAGTGGCCTCCAGAGCTGCGCTGAATCAGGGAGGTGGCCCAGGCCTCGATGCACCTGCATGAGTGATCCTCCTGGGGTGGGGGCACTGAGGAGACTGGCTGCCAAGCCTTTCTGCCCACAGCACTCGTGGGAGCTGGGGGAGTTTGCTTTTTACTCCAGCAGGGGGATCTGGGCAGTGTGTCATGGTGCCCATCACTCTGATCTCTAAAATCAGGTATCAAGCTCAGAAGGCCCTGGGGTGGAGCTACAGGAGGCATGTATTTCAAATAAACGACATGGGTAAGATGGCTGTTATTGGGGTGAGGAGTCAGGGAGAGGCAGTGAGCCAGCTCATTCTGCAGGGATATTGGTTGCAGGCCTTGTGCAAAGCCTTTGCCCATGTTCTCAGTCACCCCAGGGACCTTGTCATCTTTGCTGGCTGCATCTGAAATATTTTGCAGATGGCAAAGAGGTCCCCAGGTCCAATTTGCCTGTGTCCCTGGTCTCCAGCATGAGGTTTTCCTGGCATGGAGCGGGCACTCGAAATCTGTTAGTTGGAATGAGGAATGGGCATTGGTCCTCAGCATTTCTTCACTCTTATGTTCAGTGACTACATCCATCCTTGTCGTGTAATCCTCAGCATTAACTTCCTTCTTCCTGCTACCCTAACACATCAGTGTGTCCCAGATCCAATATCTGTCTGTCTTAAAAAAGTAGATTGTATTTTCTTATAAATTCAATGACTAAAGTATTTGTCTTAATAGAAATTGATAGTTCAAAATGTATTCACAAAAATATTATTATGTATATTCCCCACATTTTGACCTGCTTTGAGGCCCAACTAAAATGCCATCTCCTTACTCAGGAAACCCCTGCACTTGCCCCATGTGCTCTGTGCATCTTGGACAACAGGACATGGTGCCACACTTGCCATCCGGTCTCTATAACATCAGTGGCCGCAAACCCAGCACAAGCTAGCACAAAGGGGCGAGGTTTAGGTAAATGAAAAGTCTAGAGGGCTCCTCTGTCGAGACTGGATCCTGAATCTCAAACAGTAGCTCCAAGAGCCTAGCTTACGATCCTTGGGGTCCTTGGGGCCTGCCTGGGCTCTCCTCCTGCCGCAGCTCCCGTGCTCATATCCCCACACCACTGCCATCAGCAACAGGAAGAGGAACCCATTTCCCCACAGAAGTCCAGTACAATCTTGGCTCTTGTTGGACCAGATGGCCTGGGAATGGGTGGTTCCCAGAAGAAAAGTGTTGGTTCATTTTTAAGTCAAGGGAAGAATGAAAAGCATGGGCGAAAAACATATAGGTACTTTCAAAATAGATGTTATTACACACACATCTTAATCCAGTTGAATTCCTGTTACTCCTGGGCCAGCTTAAAAGCCACCATCTCTAGAAGCACCTAAATATATAAAGCAAATATTAACAAACCTAAAGGGAGAAATAGACAGGATTACAAAGTTGGGGACTTTAACACCCCACTTAATCAATGGGTAGATCATCCAGACAGAAAATCAATAAGGAAACATGGGCTTTAAAGAACACATTAGGCCAGATGAAGTTAACAGATATATATAGAATATCCCATCCAAAAGAAACAGAATACACATTCTACTCAAGGGCACATGGAACATTCTCCAAAATAGATATTAGGCCACAGAGCAAGTCTTAACAAATTTAAGAAGGCTAAAACCATACCAAGCATCTTTCCAACCATAGTAATATGAAATTAGAAATCAGTTCTAAAATTGTACAAAATTTTAAAAGGTGCAAGCATGTGGAGACTACACAACATGCTACTGAACAATCAATAGGTCAATAAAGAAATAAAAAGCAAAGTACAAAAATATATGGAGACAAACAAAAAAGAAAATAGAACATACCACAAGTTATAGGGTGCAATGAAAGCAGATCTAAGAGGGAAGTTCATAGTGATAAATGTGTACTTCAAGAAACAAGAAAAAGGTCAAATAAATAACCTAACTTTACACCCCAAAGAACTAGAAGAAGAAGAACAAAGCCCAAAGTTAGTGGAAGAAATCCTATCCTATATAATAAAAGGCCAGCGACCATAAGGGCGTAACGACCAGAACGACCGATCCACCAGTCGCTATGAGGTGCATTGACCACCTCTCCGTCCCTCCCCCCATCCCGCAGGCTCCTGATCACTGGATGGCCAACGGGGAACCATGAGGAACCAGGCTGGGTGGTGGTGGGGCGGGACTGGGGACTGGCAAGTGGGTGATCCTCACTTTCTTCCGAAAGGAAAGTGGTGCCTCCACTGCGCAACCTCCCAGACGCGGACTCACCACTGTGAGAGGCTCTGGTGCGGGGACTTCAACAATGACTTCAGCACCTGCAGCGACCTTCAGCCTTCACTGCTGGGAGGTGGACGGAGAACATCAGCTTTAAAGCACAAACACCCTCCTCAGGAAGAACCCGCCACCTCCCTACTCCACAGCTGCTTCCGGGTCGGCAAGAAACTGCGCATGCTCCTCCCTGTGGGATGGGTGGGGCCAGAGCCTGAGATGAGTGGTTCCGTGATGGGGGAGGGGCTGAGCTAGGTGGTTGGGCCAGTGCAGGGACAGAGGGAGGGAGGGAGGGTGAGGCAGGAGCAAGGGGGCAGCCCTGGTTCCCTGCACCTCCTCCCACAGGCATAGCCCTTCCTGGTTGAGTTTCCCATATCATTGTTAGGGTTTTGGTTGGTGACACGGGTGTGAAAGGATTCACAAGGGAGAGAAGAGACAGGTGCAGAGAGAGGGCATTTATTTTACTTCTTTAAAGGGAGCAAAGGGCCAGGTGCCCTTTGATGGCACAAGGCACCTAAGGCAGAGTGGGCTGTTCTTTTGATCACCGGAGGAACCGGGGTGGGTGGCAGTGGCAGGGCTGGACTAGAGACTGGCAAGTGGGCGGAACATGGCCCTGACCACAGGCTAGGCCTAGGGACCGTACCCACACACGATTTCATGCACGGGGCCTCTAGTAAAGTAATAAAGGTCATAACAAGTAAATGTAAGTAAAATAGAAACTAAAAAGACAATACAAAAATCAACAAAACCGCCCTGGCTGCTGTGGCTCAGTTGGTCATAAAGTTGTCCCATATATTGAAGGGTTGCAGGCTCAATTCCTGGTCTGGGCACATACCCAAGTTGTGGGTTCAGGTTTTATCCCTGGTTGGGGTGCGTACAAGAGACAACTGATCGCTGTTTCTCTCTCTCTCTCTCTCTCTCTCCTCTCTCTCTCTCTCTCTCAAATCAATAAAAACATATCCTCAGGTGAGGATTTTAAAAAAATCAATGAAACCAAGAGAGCTGGTTCTTTGAAAAGCAAAATTGACATTTAGCTAGATTAATCAAGAAAAGAGATAAGACTCAAATAAAATCATAAATGAAGGTGATGTTACAACTGTTGCCAAAGAAATATGAAGGAACATAATATACTACTACAAAAATTTATATGCCAACAAATTGGACAACCTAGAAGAAGTTAATACATTTTTAGAAATATACAACATTTTAAGACTGAATCATGAAGAAATAGAAAATCTGAACAAATTGATTACTAGTAAGGAGATTAAATCAGTAATTTAAAAACTCCCTACAAACAAAAGTCCAGGACCAGATGGCTTCACTAGAGAATTCTACCAAACATTCAAAGAATAATTAATACCAATCCTTTTCAAATTCTTTGAAAAAATGGAATAGAAGGGAATGCTTCCAAATCATTTTATCAGGCTAGCATTACCCTTATATCAATACCAAGCAAGGATACCATAAGAAAATATTAATTACAGGTCAATATTCCTGAAGAACACAAATGCAAAAATCCTCTACAAAATATTAGCAAACTGAATTCAACAGCATGTTAAAGGATCCTACACCACGATCAAGTAGAATTTATTTCAGGGACACTAAGAATGAGTCAGCATTCCCAAACCAATCAACATCATATGCCACATTAACAAATGAAGAATAAAATTCATATAACCATCTCAATAGATGCAGAAAAAGCATTTGACAAAATTCAATATCCATTAAACTGGACCACTATATCACACCATACACAAAATTAACTCAAAATAGATTAAAGGCTTGAATGTAAGACCTGAAACCATAAAACTTTGACAACAGCCTTGGTGATATTTTTTTTTTGTTTGGATTTGACATCCAAAGCAAAACAAACAAACAAACAAAAACAAATGATATTATATCAAACTAAAAAGCTTCTGTAGAGCAAAGAAAACCTTTCATCAACAAAACTGAAAACTTTTCATCAACAAAAATGAAAAGTCAACCTACTGAATGGGAAAAAATATTTGCAAATTATATATATGATAAGGGTTTAATATCTAAAATATATAAAGAACTGATACAACCTAATAGCAAAACCACAAACAATCTCATTTAAAGAAGTGGGCAGAGGATCTAAGTAGACATTTTTCTAAAGAAGATATACAGATTTCCAACATGTACATGAAAAGGTGCTCAGCACCACTAATCATCAGGAAAATGCAAATCAAAAAACTGAAATGAATATCACCCACATGTGTTAGAGCGACTATCATAAAAAAGACAATAAATGACAAGTGTTGGTGAGGAGGTGGAGGAAAGGGAGCTCTTGTGGGAATGTAACTTGGTGTAGCCACTATGGAAAACAGTATGGAGGCTCCTCAAAAAATTACAAATAGAATTACCAGATGATCTAGCAATTCCACTTCTGGGAATTTATCTAAAGAAAATGAAAACACTAACTCAAAAAGATATCTGCACCTCCATGTTCATCACAGCATCCTATCTAATAAAAGAGTAATATGCAGACTGATCATCACTGCAACACACAATATAGCTGCCCCCATGTGGTCAAAGATCCTGCCCCCAGGTGGACACAATATGGCCACCACAAGATGGCCAGCAGGAGAGGGCAGTTGGGAGGCACCTAGCCTGCAAGGGAGGGCAGTTGAGAAGGACCAGGCCTGCAAGGGAGGGCAGTTGGAGGTGATCAACCCTGCAGGAGAGGGCAGTTAGGGGTGACCAGGCCAGCAGAGGAGGGAAGTTGGGGGCAAACAGGCTGGCAGCGGAGTGGTTAGGGGGTGATCAGGCTGGCAGGCAGAAGTGGTTAGGGGCAATCAGGAAGGCAGGCAGGCAAGCAGTTGGGAGCCAGCAGTCCTGGATTGTGAGAGGGATGTCCGACTGCCCGTTTAGGCCTGATCCCACCGGGCAGTTGGACATCCCTTGAGGGGTCCCTGATTGGAGAGGGAACAGGCTGGGCTGAGGGACAACCCCCCTCCGTGCACGAATTTCATGCACCGGGCCTCTAGTTATTTATAATAGTCAAGATATGGAAACAACCTAAGTGTCTATATATGAACGAATGGATAAAGAAAATGTGATATACATATATGTATACACAATGGAATATTATTCAGTCATAAAAAGGAGAAAATCCTGACATTTGCAACAATACAGGTGGAATTTGAGGGATGCAGGAGCTAAAGCAAACAGCAATTAGCATAAAAGTGCAAAAGAGACATTGGAAGGCCAATGGACTTTGATATTCAGCAGGGCTGAATATCAGCACAAGTCTGCCCCACTGTGATTGCAATGACTCGAGGTAATTTCCTGACCTGATAATCCTTACATTATTTACCAGACTTTACCTTTGACCTTTGATCTGCTTGTATGTATTCAAAGTAAATAAAAGCAGAAGATCTAGTCTCAGTGTGCCTCTTCACGAAAGAGGTGTCCACCTGGCCCCCATGCCTTTCAAAATTCATATTTCTTGTATAGCATTTTCATTTGTGCGTTGGCCCCTCCTGTAGAGTCTGAACCCTGCCATGCAGGTCTCAGCAGAGGAAATTATGCAAATGAAATAAATCAGACAGGGAAAGACAAATACAGTAATACTGTATAATGTCACTTATAATGTGGAAACAAAAAAAAAAGGACAAGTTCATAGATACAGAGAACAGATTTATGGCTGCCACAGGCAGGGGTGAGGAGTGGAGGTAGAAGGCAAAATGGTCAAAAGGTACAAATTTTCAGTTATAAAATAAATAAGTCATGGGGATATAATGCACAGTATGGCAACTATAGTTAATAATACTGTATTGCTTATTTGAAAGTTGCTAAGAGAGTAAGTCATAAAAGTTCTCATTACAGGAAAGAAGTTCTGTAATTATGTATGGTGACAAATGTTAGCTAGACATTGTGGGGATCATTTGCAATACAGTAGGTCCTCCTTACTTGCAGGGGATGCATTCTAAGACCCCCAGTGGATGCCTGAAACCATGGATAGTACTGAGCCTTATACATATTGTTATTTTTCTACATATACACACACCTGTGATAAAGTTTAATTTATAAATTAGGCATAGTAAGATATTAAAACAACAACTAATAATAAAATAGAGTGATTATAACAATACTAGAGGCCCAGTGCACGAAATTCATGCACGGGGCGGGGGGGGGGGGGTCCCCTTCAGCCTAGCCTGCACCCTCTCCAATCTGGGACCACTGGCTCCTAACTGCTCACCTGCCTGCTTGCCTGGTCGCCCCTTACTGCCCCCACCTGCTGGCCTGGTCGCCCCCAACTACCCCCCTGCCAGCCTGGTTGCCCCTTATTGCCCCCTGCCAGCCTGGTCACCTCCAACTGCCCCCTCCGCCAGCATGGTCACCCCTAACTGTCCCCCCCGCTGGCCTGGTCACCCCTTACTGCCCCCCATGCTGGCCTGGTTGCCCCCCAACTGCCCACCCCGCTGGCCTGGTCACCCCTCACTGCACCTCCCCTGCCAGCCTGGTCACCCCCAACTGCCCCACCTGTGGGCTTGGTCGTCCCATGCAGCCTGCTGCTCGGTCGTTTGGTCACCCCTCACTAACCCCCCTGCTGGCCTGGTCGCCCCATGCAGCCTGTTCGGTTGTCTGTTCAGTTGCGATGGTCGCTTAGGCTTTTATATATATAGATACTGCAGTAAAAGTGATGTGAATGTGGTCTCTCTTTCTCTCTCTGTGTCTGTCTCTCAGCACTAGCACAGATTTCTTTTTCCTTCCTCACAATTTCATGGATAGAAGATTCATTCTTACCGTAAATCTTGGCATCCTTAGCATACAGTATTTTTTTTCTCTCTTTAATAATTTGAGAACTTTTACCTTTTCATTTAAAAGAAGCACTTTATAGCTCCTCTTTGGCATATCCAAATTGCCAACGTCACTACTTTTGCACTTTGAGGCCATTATTAAGTAAAATAAGGGTGACTTGAACACAAGCACTATGATATCATGGCAGTTGATCTGATAACCAAGACAGCTACTAAGTGACTAGCAGGCAGGTATTGTATACAGTGTGAATAGTCTGAACAAAGGAATGATTCACCTCTGGAGGGTGGAGTGGGACGGCACAAGATTCCATCACACTGCTCGGAACAGCATGCAATTTAAAATGATGAATTATTCATTCCTAGAGCTTTCCATTTAATGTTTTTGGACCTTGGTGGACTGTGGATAACGGGAATTGTGGAAAGCAAAACTGTGGATAAGTGGGGACTACTGTATATACAAATATTGAATCATTATGTCGTAAACTTGAAGCTAATATAATGTTGTATGTCAATTATCCTATATAATAAAGAGCTAATGTGCTAATTAGACCAATCAGCAGAACAACCATCCGGACGACCTTCTGGACGAAGCTGGGGCTGCGAGGGCCGAGCCCCTTGCACGAATTTCGTGCATCAGGCCTCTAGTAACTCAATAAAGAAAAGAGCCATCATCTCCATAAAGCTTTCCTGCCACCCTTTCCTGGTCTCCCAGCCCACTCGGTACTCACACAGCTCCTTGCATGGTCGTGAACTGGTCTGTCCACCCTTGGGTCCAAATGTCCGATGGTGTCTGACCCCTCTCCTTGTCTCCAGCCTGAAGCACAGCCAGGCACAGAGAAAAAGCTTGTGTGTGTCTTCCAAGTGTGTGAATTGGACTGTCACACTCATGTGGTGATAACCGTGGGGGCAGGTATGAGGCTTCAGTTGAGGAGACTCCTGGGGCCAGGCTGGACACAGCTTCTGCAGCATCCCAGGGGCAGCCACACCGCTGTAAGTTCACACCTTGAACTCTGGAGAGGGGGCACAGCTAGGGAGCATGTTGGGGGAAAAAGGGGCAGGCAGGGTTCTGGGACTGCTGCTTCACACTCACTGAACACTCCTCACCTCCAACCACGTCCTGTTTCATCGTCCTGTTTCCTCTAGCTCCTGTTTGCTTTTTTCATCCTTCATAGCCTGGGGTGTCTCAGGAATTTCTCTTCAGAGGAGCTTAGTGGTGGCTCTAGGTGAGGTGGTAGAGGCTTATGCAACTCACCTTTCTTAGTAACTTGTATGTTTCTTTGAGGAGACTGTGGTGGGGACGTTGGAGATTATGGGAGGGAGAGTTTAGCACTTGCAAATCTTGGTGCCACCAAGGCAAACTTCCAGAAAGAGTCTCTACATTCACTGTACAATTCCATTTACCCCTTCAACACATTTCAGCTGGATTATACTCTCACATTACTTCTGAAACTGCTCCATCTAGGGCATTTTTATCAGCCACTGAACACTCATATATTCATGGGTCTCTTTCTGGATTCTCTATTCTCTTCCATTGGCGTATGGGTTCAAAATTTGAATACTTTTGTCAAATTCAATTGAGTTTTTGGTAAAAAAAAAAAAATTCAATTAGAATTTTGATTTAGAGAGAATTGATGTTTTTACATGAGTCTTCTTAGTTAATAAAAAAGTATGAATCTCCAATTATTTTATCTTAATTTGTCTTTTAGTTGAGCTTTATATAGTTTTCTTCAGTAAGTCCTTCACATTTTTTAATTTTTAAGGCATTTCATATTTGCAGTTGCTACTAAAAAGGGGCTCTTTTCTTTATTATATTTTAGCTATTTATGTTTTATATAAAAAGGTATTGATTTTGATGTGTTAATTTTTATAACAATAACCTTAGTGAATTCACTTACTATTTCTAATATTTTTGTATTTTAGCCAATGGTACTGTACTACCACTTTGAATGATACATTTTTCTCTTCCTTTCCAATCTGTATGCACCTTATTTTGTCACTTACTTAATTGCACTAATTCCTCAGAAGAATAGTCACCACTGTTTACTCTAAGAGGATGCAAGCTTAAACCAGCCCTTAGTATTGACCTCTCTCCTTCCTCCTGAGGGGCCCCGGGAGGGAGGCAAGCCAGAGGGCTAGCTCAGCAGTGGGGAAGAGGTTTCAGGCAAGCGGTTCCCTGCACTTTTCTCCTCTTTCCTTCTAGCCACTCTCCTTCTGAACACGTCTATTTTGGTTTATTCCCTGAGTTACCTGGTTCCAGATCTGCACTGTGCTTTGGTAGCGCTTAGCCACACATGGCTATCTAAATTTAAATTAAAGTTAACTGCAGTGAAATAAAGGTTAAAATTCAGTTCCTCATTTGCATTAACCACATTCCAAGGGCTCAGGAGTCGCATGTGGCTTGTGACTCCTGTGCTGGACAAGGCAGATGTGGGGCATTTTTATCTGGCAGATGTTCTCCTGGAGAGCTCAGCTGCAGACATTTATTTCTAACTCCCAGACATCAAACTCCTGCCATGAGGAGAACTCAGAATGCCTCTAGGGTTTCCATATTATTTATCTGGGCTTGGGGGAGAGGGACTCTTAAGACTACATTCCATTGTCCCTCCACCCCCCTAGAATTGCTCTCACCTTCAACCATCAAACTAGAAAATGTTAGTGGTTTGTTTGTTTCTTTTTCAGCATTTGTTCCATCAGAATTTTCCCAGTTCTACTCTCTTCTCCTAGGATGCAGGCAGTGTGGCCACAACAGCATGTCCTATCTCAAGTGCTCCTTTAGAAGCTTGCCACTGCTGCATCAAGTGGTAGGGTCTAATCTATCTCCTCTTGTGACTTACTTGTAACCAGTAGAATATGGCAGAAGTGATGCTGCATGACTGGAGGCCATGTCAGAAAAGGCCATGCAGCTCCTGCCCCAGGCAGGAGCACTTACCCTGGAGCCCCAGCCACGGTCAGTGGTTGGACTGCTGCGAGGCAGCCATATTGGGAGGAAGCCCAAGCTAGTCCACCCAGGAAGACTGCATGGGCAGGCCCCCAGGCTACACAAATAAAAGTGCCCAGCCAGCCAACTGCTGCAACACAGCAAAGGCCCCAAACCAGAACCTCTTGGCCAAGCACCTCCTGAATTTCTGACGCATGAAAGTGGGAGAAATAATAAGATGATGGTTGTCACTTTAAGCCACTCAATTTGGGGAACTGGAGCAGAAGGAAAATGGGGGTTGGCTTGTGTGTGTGTTGGGGGAGCTGAATGTCAATTCCCAAAGCTTTCAACTGTTCTACCTCAGGGAGAGCACTTTTGGATATTGTGGGCTTCTTTCTTATTTTTCCACTCCTGGTGACATGACTTTGATCCTGCTCCTGGTACTTCTATGTGAAGGAGCATTTGGCTCCTCTCTGTGCCTGGCACTCAACAGCTACCTGTCACCAAGACAGCAGTGATTGGTACTACCTTTGCCATCCAAGAACTGAGTAGATTTTTCTGATTCCCTAAATCTCTACTCATCTCAATAATTCTTAGCTGTTAGAATTCATAGGTCTTCTCCATTCCTTTTATGATTTCAAGAACAAAATTTCTTAGCTCTTTTGCCAAGACTATTTGAATTAATATCAAAATTACATTTGCTTTGAGTATAGCTGCCAAGGCTCTAAGTTTATTCAGGCTAATATCCTTTCTCTGCAGCTTCCTACAGAAGCACAGTTAAAGTTTGCATCTTAGTCTCTCCCGCTCAGCCACAGAAGGGGCTTTTCGGGGAAGACAGGGAGAAAAAGCACCCTCACCTTTGGGGCGAGGCTCTCAGTTTCCTGTCACATAGCATGGGTGTGCCCCTGACAGGGACTCTGGCAGTGGTGGGTGTGGAGGCAGAAGAAGAAAGCTATCCTGGCAGGGTTCTGAAAAGGATAGAAAGACAACAGAGAAGTCGTGATTGGAAATAGGTCAGACATGCGAATATAAATTGGTGTAGCCACTGTGGAAAATAGAATGGAGGTGCCTCAAAAAATTAAAAATAAAACTACCATATGATCCAGCAATCCTACTTTTGGGTATTTATCTGAAAGAAACAAAACCACAATTTTGAAAAAATATCAGCAGCCCCCTGTTTTTCACAGCATTATGTACAGCAGCCAAGATATGGAAACAATCTGTATCCGAACTGGATAAAGAAGTGTATATATAATTCAGCCACAGAAAAGGAGGAAATTCTGCCATTTGTGACAACATGAGTGGATCTTGAGGGTATTATGCTAAATGAAATAAGTCACACAAAGACAAATACTGTATGATCTCACTTATATGTGAAATTAAAACAAAAACAAAGACTTGAACTCATAGAAACAGAGAACAGATTGGTGGCTGCCAGAGGTGGGGAGGTGGGTGGCATGTGAGGGAAATGGGTGATGCATTAAAAAAAGAAAGAAAGAAAGAAAGAAAATTGGCAGACAGAAACTAAGCATGTGCCAAGGAGAAGGTGGGCGAGGGGAGCAAGAAGGAAGGCATACTGTCTAGGGGCAAGGACAACTCATCTGTCCAATCATCTGTTGATCAACTGATCAATTGACCAATCACACATGTTCATTTGTGCAACAACTAGAGGCCCGATGCATGAAAATTCGTGTAAGAGTAGGCCTTCCTTCCCTTGGCTGCCTGCACCGGCTTCCCTCTGGCACCCAGGACCCGACCTTCCTTCCTCCGACCACCTGCAGGCACCCAGGATCTGGACTGGCTTCCCTTGGGCCACCTGCAGGCACCTGGGACCTGGGCTGGTTTCCCTCTGGCCCGGCTTGGTCAGGAATGACATTCGGTAGATGTCTAGTCTAATTAGCATATTACCCTTTTATTATTATAGACTAGAGGCCTGGTGCACGAAATTCGTGAACGGGGAGGAGGGGTGTCCCTCAGCCCAGCCTGCACCCTCTCCAATCTGGGATCCCTATCACAATCCAGGACTGCTGGCTCCCAACCGTTCGCCTGCCTGCCTGCCTGATTGCCCCTAACCACTTCTGCCTGCCAGCCTGATCACCCCCTATCCACTGTCAGCCTGATTGACGCCTAACTGCCCTCCCCTGCTGGCCTGGTCACCCCTAACTGTCCTCCCCTGCAGGCCTGGTTGCCCCCAACTGCCCTCCCCTGCTGGCCTGGTCACCCCTAACTTCCCTCCCTTGCCGGCCTGATTGCCCCTAACTGCCCTCCCCTGCCAGCCAGGTCACCCCTAACTGCCCTCCCCTGCCAGCCTGGTCACCCCTAATTGTCCTCCCCTGCAGGCCTGGTACCCCCCAACTGCCCTCCCCTGCAGGCCTGGGTTTCCCCTCCCCCCAACTGCCCTCCCCTGCTGGCCATCTTGTGGCGGCTATCTTGTGTCCACATGGGGGCAACCATCTTGTGTGTTGGAGTGATGGTCAATTTGCATATTACCACTTATATAGGATTATTTCTTGAGCAAAGGTTCTAGGTGCTGGAAGATAATAAACAGAACCCCTGTTCTGGTGTAACTTGGAGTCTGGTGAGGCAATAAACAAGTGCTGGGTGGGAGTTGCAATTTTAAATAACGTGATCACTCTGGGCCTCACCATGAAGGTGATGCCTAATGATGCCGAGCAGATGACCAAGCTCTGTAGATATCTAGTAAGAACATGCTTACAAGACAAAGAGAGTGGCATATGCAAAGGTCCTGAGTTTGGGCATGCCAGGCTTCTTCAAGAAATAGCAGGGGTCCAGTGAGGGAGGCAGAGAGAAGTAGAAGGTGGGAAGGTGAGAGCTGTTGGGGCCAGACTTGGGTTTTTACAGGGAGTGAGATGGTGGGGGCCAGGAGAGCAGTGTGAGGGGCAGAAGATTCCATTTGGTGGGCCTTGTTTCCCCTCCTCTTTTGATAATGCCGCCGGTGTTTGCTGGAGAGAGCTCTGGGGAGCCTGTGTTTGCAGAGTCTCTACTGATCTGTGCTCCTTGCTGACCAGGCACCTGGCAGATGAGCTCTCTTTTATGCCAAAAATCTGTGTAGAGAAAGCCCTGTGTGAACATTGTCATGGGAATCCTAACAGGAGGGATCTTTACACAGGGTGGGTGCCAAGCCACTACATCCCTTCGTAAGCACATCTGGACAGACGTGCAACAATTATAGCCCTTGGTGTTTGGCAGGACACCATGGTGTAGAGAGACAGAGACATGGAGAGAGACAGAGATGAGATGAGATGAGAGAGAGAGAGAGAGAGAGAGAGAGAGAGAGAGAGAATAATTGAGGACCATGTGAGGACAGCTTGTGTTTCCTGCAGAATTGCTGGCTATGATACCTGCCTTCCCTTCTTTCTGCCTGTCTGTTTTCTCCAACTTGGCTGTCAGCACAAGGAGTGGGATGGAGTTCTCCATGCACTTCCCCAGACCAGGGAAACCCGGGGCCTTTTGGTCATGTGGATCAGAATGGGAAGAGTCCATACACTCTTCAGTCTGGTAGGGGACAAGCCACATGCAGCAGGTTCACCTTTACAGTGACAATATCTTCTCGTCCACTGAGGCCAGCTCCCCACAAAGACCTCTCCCAACCTCCCCTGCAACTAGGGGGCTGAGCAAGCACAGGAGAGCTGACATCACCTGCTAAGGCCACGAGGAGGGGGAGAGAGGACTAGGAGTGTGGATGAAGATACATGGCACCCTCTGTTGGGGGAAGGAGGCCGCTGCCCACAGCCTATGCCCAGAGATGAGTGGGACAGACTTGGACTCCACAGATGGACTGCTGGAGATCCTGCTTGGGTAGGATTACCTGCTCAGGAGAGGGGTGCCACTTGCTCAGACCCATCCCACCATCTGAAGCCCCTTGGACTTTACAGTGTGAATGAGGAGCAGGGGTCCAGGCCCCTGACAAATGAAGTTGCTTTTGTTGGGTACTTCCATCATGAGAGCTGTGCACTGGCAGGGAGAAAGGATAAAGCACAGCTCTGAGGTTGGCCAGACCAAGGTTTCTTTCCCAGTCTGGCCACTGACTGGTCATGCCAAGTTTAGCACCTGTCTGGGCTAAACTCGCACCAAGAGGGAGATGATGGTAGCCTGCCCCAGAGTTATCCTTTCCTCACAGCTTATCACAGGAGCTCAGAGCACAGCCTGACTCCTGGGCAGACATCACACTTGCCTCTCCACTTCCATTACTTGACCTTTGTACTTTACTCCATTTCTCTCTTTGGTTTACGCGGACTGCTCTATCATCCATTTATTTACTTTATCATTTTATTTTAGATATTTTGCTTAAAAAATGATGTGTTAGCTCAGTTGGTTAGAGCATTGTCCCAATATGTCAAGGTTGTGGGTTCGATCTCTGGTCAGGGCACATACAAGAATCAACCAATGAATGCACAGGTAAGTGGAGCAACAATTTGATTTCTCTCTCTCTCTCTTTCTTTATCTCCCCCACCTCCTTCCCTTTTTTTTTCTCTAAAAGCAACCAATCAATCAATCAACAGCATTATTTTAAAATTTTTGAACCTTATATTTTAACTAGAGGCCCAGTACACAGGATTCGTGCACTGGTGGGGGGCATGGCCTGTGGGGATCGGCCAGCTGTGGGAGTGCCATTCATTCTGGTCAGCTGAGCGATGCTCCCACTAAGGGAGCGCACTGACCACCAGGGGGCAGCTCCTGCATTTAGTGTCTGCACTCTGGTGGTCAGTGCACATCATAGCGACTGGTCGACTGGTTGTTTGGTCCCTGGACTTTTATTACATAGGATGAGGGACTAAATCTATTTATGTTAAATAGTCACAACTGCTTGGTCTTATTTCAGCTGCTGTTTTATGCATTCTGTCTTAGTTTGTTTGCTTTCTGTCTTTGTGCCATTTTAACTCTAGTTTATTTGGTTTTCCCTGAAGTGATTGAGAAGGTATACTTCTTATGTTCAATTTTGCTCATATGCCTTTATTCTTAAATGGACATGTATAGTAAAAATAAACATAAGAATAAATTGGTAACTATTGATTTCCCCTATGTAGAAAGAAATTAGCCTATTCCTCTCCACAATTTTTATAGTTATAATCTAAGATGTTAGATCCAAATCTTCATTTTTAATTTGTTCATTTATCTTATCACCAGAGGCCCTGTGCATGAATTCGTGCACATTGAAAGGAAATTAATTAGAAGAAATATTTTAATATCACTATTTGCCCTTTCTCTATAATAGAAGTGTCAATCAAATTCACGATCGACAATGACAGATTGAAACATACGTGTGTGAGTAGTGCCAGCAAGAGCTTTATATATATAGATAAACTTGCTAAATTAAATCTGCTTTCTGATTTAGCTAAACTTTTTCTAGCCTAGTGAAGCACCCCAACTTCTCTTTCAGGTAATTGTCAGCAACACAGCAGTAAATATCAACACGAAGCAGATTATTATTGTAGATCATGAAGGGAGAACGAAGAGTGAAATATTTAACTGCAGCAGCATTTGATTATATTCTGTGCAGTGAGAAAACCTGAAGTCATTTTCGAGGTCCACCATTCTTAACTTCTTTTCAGTCTGGTCAAAATTCTATGCTTTCTAAATCTCCGTTTTCCAGCTAATGAAAAGAAAATAGGATTCCACCAAGTCTCCTACTTACTCCAGGACTTCTGTGAGGATCAAATGAGACGAGGCACAGGAAAATGCTTCACAGACATTTGGTTAAAGTGTGAAATGTTTCCACCTGGCTATAAAGCAAGTTGTGTTCCTGGGCTGAAGAAACTCCAAGGAGGCTAGTCACTAGGAGAGGAAGCCGGGTGTTGCTATGTGATGTCATTATCTGGCGCCCACAGTGACCATTCCAGGCTGGGTTGGGCTGTGGGCCACATTTTGCACAATGGGGTCTTGGAGCATTGGCTGTGATACAGTGGGCTGTCGCTCTGGGGTGGTGGTGGTGTTCCACTTGGGGGAAGTGGAGTGTTGCTTTGTGGGCACCAGGTCTGTGGTGCCGTTTCTCTGTAAAGGCCAGTGCGCATCATGGCAGCTCCTGTGTTGAGTGTCTGCCCCCCTGGTGGTCAGTGCGTGTCATAGCAACCAGTCAGAAAGTCAGAACCTTAGCATATTAGCCTTTTATGTATATAGATTATTCATCTTCTCTTTCAAGAATAATTGTCCCTATTTGGAATCCTTTCTCTTCTAAGTTAACTTTCCCATTCTTGAAACTTGCTGAGGTAGAATATTTTTCCTACTGAGTTTTCAGGAAGGTTGTAACTTGTGAACTCATATATGTCTGGGTGATCTTTCTGTTACTCTCATGCATAAGAAATAATTATTTGGCGGGATATTGATGTTATTTATCTATTTATTTATTTATTTTAGAGAGAGGAAGAGAGAGAGAGAGAGAGAGAGAGAGAGAGAGAGAAACATCAATGTGAGAGAGAAACATTGATCAGTTGCCTCCTGTACCCACCATGGCTGGGGATCGAACCCTCAACCTTTTAGTATATGGGATAATACTTCAACCAACTGAGCCACCCTATCAGGGCTGGACATGGACTTATTTTTAAAAATTTACTTTCAGTTGCTTAAATCTAAGTTGTAAGTGTACATATTTAAAAAGTCATGTTTTTATAAGGTTTGCTGTGAAAATAGCAGTCCTTCTACCATCTCTCCTCATTTCTTACTTTTCAGAGGAAAACACTTTCAACTCTTTTCACAGATCCTTTTGGATTTTATCTCCTTACCTATGTAAACATGCTTTTACTGTTATTTGTTATTTTATGTTCCATTCCAGGCAATGTGTTTTGACTCTGGAAAACGAGGCTCTCTCGCCCTCCCCTGCAGACATGCATGTTCTATCACTGTCCTTGCAAAGTGGGTCAAATCCATATTTATACTCCACACAACTTTTTGGTGCTAAATCATAACTATAGTTATTTTCCTTTCCTGCAAAATATTTCTGTTCACTGGCATTAATAATTATCTTTGCATTTTTGCCCCAGCTTTATTGAAGTATAATTTTTTAAAAACGTTTGCTTAATTTTTTTATAATCTATTCTATTAATTTTCTATTCATTTGTGTTGCATTCACGTTCAAACAGTCTCTAGTCTCTCTGTATCTCCAAACCATCATCTATTCTACCACGAACCCCTAAAATGTTTTCTCAGATCTCTGAGTATCCACTGTGACCTCTACCCTCCTCTCCTCGTGGTGAGCGCTTCGTTTACCTCTTGGTTTTACACCCCAGTTTCAAGGCATTGAATGTGGGAGCGTAAGTTTACTCTCCTCTTGCTCTTACTTGGTCGGATAAGAATTTGAAGATGGAAACGAGATTCTCAGGAATATTGGAGAGATTGCTGCCTTGGCTTCCAAATCCCTGGGCTGCTTTGGGAATCAGTGGCAACGCGATCCTTAACAATCTGTACAATTTTTAGATTTGTTTTATTCTCTTTGTGGAAGTTTTTTGGGCCTTCTCTTCGTCTTTAGGGATCTGAAGTTTCACATTGTGTCTTGACAAAGGTCCATATTCCTTGGGTGTGGGCCCTTCGGAGCTAGAACCTCCAGACCCTCCACTCTGCGCTATTCTGTGGGTTGTTTTCTCTCTGTTGTCTGTTCTCTTCCGCTGGAACTTTTTTATTCAGATGCTTGGTTTCCTGAATTGGTCCTCTAACTCTCTGGTCCTTTTATTCCCTTTTCTCTTTCCCCTGAACTGTATGCCCCAAAGTCTTCTTTTAAGAGTTTCATTTCTACTACCACATTTTAATCTCCAAGAGCTCTTTCTGTGCTCCTTTTGTTTAATAATACTCTGTTCTTGGTCAGGATGCCATCTCTTATTCCTCTGAGTATGTTAATGGTAATTATTTTGAAGTTTTCTTCTCCCTGCATAATCTTTTTTTCCTTTAAGTTTGTTTGTTCTGACTTCTTCCTCTCATATCAAAGGTTTCCTCAGATGTCTGTTGATCCTTTATTGTCTGTTTACATTTTAACGTAGGGCACTAAAATATTAATGGGGATTTCTGTGCATGCTTGTGCACATGTGTGAAAGTGTGTGCTTATGCATGTGTGCATGTGTGTGCGCGCGTGTGTGTGTGTGTGTGTGTGTGTGTGGCAGGGGAGGGATGGCTATTGTCTGTGGGTTTCATTGCAGGATGATCTGCCTGGAACATCCCTCAAGGCTCCTTCCTGACCTGGTCAGATTCCAGAGCATCTCAGGTTTCTGCCTGGAGAGAGCAGCCATGCACTGGCGTCCAGGGTATTGGCGGGGAGAGGGCTGGAGGTCTGGACATTCAGTGTGTTAACTCACTTATTGTCTCTCTTCCAGTTGTGCCTGCTACTGCCCAGTTTGGAGACCACTATTACAGTTTCTAGAGAAGTAGCCTTCGGCCTTCTGCTGGGACGAGGCTGTACAGTCTTGTGGAGGAGACCTGGGGATCTGACTGCTAATGAAAAAGCTTTCAACCGATCCTCTTTCTTTTGCTTCAGTGCTTTCAACGCCCAAGACTTTCAGAGGTGGAGTATCAGGCTTCCCACTGCCAGCGGGCTTAGGAGTCAGCATTCTTCGGTCTGCTAATTAAGCTATCAGCCGCCCAGTCTTCTTTCCTTCCTCTAACACTGGTTGCTGTTCTCTTCTGTTCTCTTTGTCCTTATGAGCTTATGCCCCATCACCATCCTTTAAAATCCTTTCACAGCATTTTAGTGGGAATCCAGGAGGCAGCTGAAATTAATACCCATTTTTAATCAGCCACATTAACCAGGAGTCAGCATTGGCATCTGAGTCACTCAGTAGGTAAGGGGAGACCTGCCCTTTCCTGGTGACATCCTGCCCCGCCCGCACTACTGCCAGCCCTCTTCTCAGCTTAGATCCCAGGAGAATGATGGAGCTGATAACATTTCTGTCTTCATGGTAGCTGCTAGAAGTTCTGAGGCAAATGTGTGCCCCGAATATTTGTGGTGGCAAGTCTACGTATTATTTTATCTGCAATTCCAGGTCTTGCCTTTGGTTGCATCTTTTCCAAAACTTAATTTGTTCATCTCCTCTGGTAACACCTTCACCGATGCTTCTATTGTGCCTATTACCTACACATTATATAGCTCATTTTGCAACCACCAACCTAATGAATGACTCAGGCGAGGATCATCAAAGAACAGGGAGCTGGAGAGTCACAGAGTCTCTAAGTGTCACCTACAGACTACTTGTTAATTTTAAAAATGGGAAAAGGTGCCTTAGATGAAGAGAGTTGATGGATACCACCTTAACAAAGTGATGACACTTAGCATCCCCGATTATGAGACAGAAAGGCTTCAGGTGTCTCCTGAGGTGAGATGGTAGGAAGCAAACATTGTATAAGTTTAAGGTGTGCAATGTGCTAATTTGATTCACTTACTAGTATATATTGTAATATGATTATCACCAAAAGAACACCTCCATCCTGTCACACAATTACCATTTCTTTTTTTGTATGTGTTTGGTGAGAACATTTAATGTTTACTCTCTTAACAACTTTCAAGTATAAAGTATACACTGAGTGACCAGATTATTATGATCTCAGAGATCATAATAATCTGGTCACTCAGTGTATATCCTATATAATAAAAGGCTAATATGCAAATTGTCCCCTCAACCAGGAGTTCGACCAGCAGGCAGGCCGGCCAACTGCCCATGTCCCCCCACCCTGATCCGGGACACCATTCAGGGCAAACCAGCCAGCCCCTACCTGTGCACCAGGCCTCTATCCTATCTAATAAAAGAGTAATATGCAAATTGACCATCACTCCAACACACAAGATGGCTGTCCCTGTGTGGTCAAAGATAGCTGCCCCCATGTGGACACAAGATGGCCGCCACAAGATGTCCAGCAGGGGAGGGCAGGTGGGAGGGACCAGGCCTGCAGGAGAGGGCAGTTAGGGGTGACCAGGCCTGCAGGGGAGGGCAGTTAGGGGCAAACAGGCTGGCAGGGGAGCAATTATCCATCAATCAGGCTGTCAGGGGAGTGGTTAGGGGGTGATCAAGCTGGCAGGCAGAAGCAGTTAGGGACAATCAGGAAGGCAGGCAGGCGAGCAGTTGGGAGCCAGCAGTGCTGGATTGTGAGAGGGATGTCCAACTGCTCGTTTAGGCCTGATCCAACCGGGATCAGGCCTAAACGGGCAGTTGGACATCCCTCGAGGGGTCCCAGCTTGGAGAGGGTGTGGGCTGGGCTGAGGGACACCACCACCACCACCACCCCTAGCCCCCGTGCACGAATTTCTTGCACTGGGCCTCTAATACACACACACACACACACACACACACACACACACACACACACACACTGAGTGGCCATATTATTATGCGTTCAGAGATCATAATAATCTGGCCACTCAGGGTATAATACAGTGTTACTAGCTATAATCACCATGCTGTGTGTTAATTAGATCCTGAGACCTTTGTTAATCTTATAGCTGGAAGTTTAAGCAACATCTCCCTATACCCTCACCCTCTGGTCACCACCACTCTACTCTCTCTTTTTGAGTTCAGTTGTTAAAGGATCCACATGTGAGATCATATAGTATTTGTCTTTCTCTGTTTGACTTCTCTGATGCAGATGGACAACGAGAATAATATTGTTTTCATGTCTGCTAGCACAGCATCCATTTTGTACCACATCGATCAAGGAGTAATTTTAACTTTCAGGTCTTATTATTTAAGAAATGCATTGCATAAGGCTGTGGCCATAGAGAGAGATTCCTCTGATGGACATGGGCAAAGCAAACTAAAAACCTTCTGGAAAGGAGTCAGCATTCTAGATTCCATTGGGAACATTCGTGATTCATGGGAAGAGGTAGAAGGAGTTTTAAAGGAGTAGATTCCAACCCTCATGGATGACTTTGACGGGTTCAAGACTCCGGGGGGGGGGGGGGGGGGGGGAAGTACCTGCAACTGAGAGAGCTAGAATTACATTGGAGCCTGAAGATGGGACTGATTCTGCAATCTCATGATAAAACTTGAATGGATGAGGAGTTGCTTCTTATGGATCAGCAAGGAAAGTGGTTTCTTGAGATGGAATGTACTCCTGGTGAAGATGCCGTGGAGAGTGTTGAAATGACAACAAAGGGTTTAGAATATTACATACACTTAGTTGATAATGACTCCATTTTGAAGGAAGTTCTACTGTGGTTAATATGCTCTGAAAAAAACAAACAAAATTGTGTGGCTCACTTTATTGTGATGGTCTGGAGCAGAATCTACATTATCTCTTAGGTATGCCTATACACTATATCTTTTAAATTTGACTTACATGTCATTGGGACCCTGAAAAGCATAATTCAAAGGATATGATGATGAAAACGTGTGGCAGTGCTGTGCCTTTCTCTGATCGGCCGTAGCTGGTTGTCCTAGGATTACTTTACGTCATATTTCAGCAAGTGTCCAGGTCCAGGTAGTAATAAAGGGCTTTTCCCTCTTTAGGGAACCCCTCTGGGGGTTGATGGCCCGTGGCAGGAAGGGTAGCACAGTCCTCCTTTGGGTGAAATTTTCTCTCCTTCCCCCATTTTGGGTGGAAGAGATGTAGGTGACAGGTGCTGCTGCTGTAAAGTGGCATCATCACTGTCTGGCTGGTCACTGCCGAATGGTAGCTCTCTCCCCACGGAGACTTCCATGCATTACTTGCAGGCCCTGTGCTTTGGTGGGCCTTTCCCCCTCAGGGTGGACCTTGTCACCCCTGCGGGGTAGGATTTAAAACAGCTCCTGGCTGTTTCTCTTTCCCATGTGACCCACATCTGGTCCTTGAGAAGCACTCACTCTTGCTCCCTCTGCGTTGCCTGTGTGGCCACCATGCAATCAGAGGCACATGTGTGTGGAGTTAGTGAGGCCTCAGTGGCAAAACTGTCACTTGCACAGGCCCTGCCGAGACCCAGGAGGGGCCCAGCAAGGTGCTCCATGGGAATCTGACTCCCTCTTCCTCGGGGAAGGTCTCCCATAGTGTGCAACCTTCAGGCTCTCCAGCACCCAGGCTGCCGTGCGCTCAAAGTGGCTCTTTCTCTCTCTTCCCTGGGGCACATGTCCACAATTGCCTGCCTTCACACTCCTCAGACACATATCACAGGCCACTCCCCATGTCTCCAAACTCAGAGGCATGGGCCATGCTCTCCTGAGGGTTCTTCTGGAAGCCCCATTCACTAAGTCAGAGGGAAGAGCACACTCACTCCCTGTCAACCCCCCTGGTTTCCTCCCAGCACCTTCGCCACTCTCTCCCCAATGTCTCTCTTTAGAAAACATTTCTCTCCACTCTAGACCCTTTAATTTGACTGTGACTCTTGTTCCAGGTCATCTCCTTTGTGAATTCTGCCTTTGGCTTTGCATCACTTTCAAGGAGCTGCATCTATTGAATTTGGACACCTACACTGACATTTCCGATTTAGCATCCAGTTGCACTTACATTTATTTTAAACTAAAACATTACATCATAGATTGCTTGGGTTAAATGTATTTTATTAGAATATATCTGAAAATAAATACATTAGAATGTTACAATGGAAAATGAAATGCTTTTTATTTAAATGCTTTTTATTTAAAATGCTTGTCCTTATACTACCAACATCATAGGCGATGTCACCAATGGTGACAGCGCCATCCTTTGGGAATGACTGGGATAGCAGAACACCAAGGTAAGCCTTTGTGTAAAAATACACCCCAGGTCACAACCTGGTTGGCTAGGACAGAGACAGCTCCCTTGCTCAGCATAATTAAGCAAGAAGATTGCTGGACTTCTCTCAGGGACCAGGAAGGAGTGTGAGTGAGGAGGCACCCAGAATAGAGAGAAGCTGAGATAGTGAGAGGAGGTGGGAGAGAGGGACAGGCATGTCTAATATTTAGTGTTAACTAGCTACAATGCTGTGTACCCTTTCTCCTTCATTTCTTGTCACCCAGGCTTCAGGATAGGGAGACTAAATCCTAACTCACCCCAGGGTTCTCAGGCTCTCTCCAGATGGTCTGGTTGGGACAAGGCACATACATCACTGGAACAACCTAACAGAGTCCTTACCTTCTCTCCTAGTTCCTCTAAGGAGAGGTAGGCATAACCTTATGTATCAGCTGGCTATTGCTGTGTAACAAATTACACTGTAATTTGTAATCTAGTTGCTTGAAACAATAAATATCATATCTTATGAGACTACGGGTTGACTGGGCAATTCTGCTGATCTCAGGTGGGCTCACTCAAGCATCTGGGGCCAGTGATGGTCAGGTAGGCAGCTCAGTTGCCTTAGGTGTGGGTCTCTCACATTGGAGGGTTGGCTGAATGCAGGCTAATGTAGGATGCCAGCATCTTCCAGCAGGTTAGCATGAGCTTGTTCACATAGCAAGTGTTATGTTCCAACAGAGCTGGTGGAAGCTTCAAGGTTTCTTCATCCCTAAATTTAGAACTGATCAATGTCACTTTCAACCTCATTTTATTGGCAAAAGAAAGTCACAGGCCAGTCTGGTGGGGGAATTGGACTCCACACCTTGATGGGAAGAGCTACAAAGCCACATTGCAAAGGGCATGGACACAGGAAAGGATGAAAAATTTTAGCCAGGTTTGCATCCATCTTACCACATCTTGCAACCCATAAACAGAAGTGTCTGTAAAAAACCCCAGCTGCCACTGGTCAGGGCCAAAAGCCATTGCTTCTTCGCCATCTGTGGGCCCTCTATCAATGCAGTCTCCAAGGTGGGAGGCACATTTCACTCCAGGTGAAGGGCAGAGCTGACGTGACTGACACGGAGGAGCCATAGAGAGGAGGGGTCAATAGTGCAGCAGCTCCGTGGGCAGCCACGTCCTACAGGACAGCTGGGGGCAGAGCCAAGTAGCCACGGGGCTTTCTGATGAGAGGTGAAGAACCATCCAGAATGTGGCAGAGAGCCTGCCTAGACTCTCAGGCCCAGGCCAGCACAGTCAGCCAGGGAGAAATGAGAATGCCAGGAGAAACTGGAAAATTATCGCCTGGCCTTGAGATGTCCTGGGCAGGGAACCGAAGGACTCGATGCCCAGATGGTGTTTTTTTATCTTTCATTCCAATTGGCAACTAAGGCTTTGGAAGAGAAAGGAGCATATGGGAAATGAACAGCTGGCTAAGTAGATGCAATCAAAGAATAAGATTTGGTTTCCTAGACCGTGGCTTAAGATGGGTTCTTGGCTAGGGCCTAATATTAGCCATCTTAATATCATGCACTTGTACAGGATTTAACTGTTTAGAAATCACGTTTGTAGATATGCTGTTTCATTCTCACTCTACATTAACTGGGCCTGAAGGCGGATGGATTTTTATCCATTTCACAGATGGAGTCAGAGAGGACAGTCCCCTGCCTGGGATCCCAGGGCTGGTGAGGTTCAGGGTCCTAGAATCTAAAACCAGTGCTCATTTTATTATATTAGAAGTGTGAGTGATTTGGAGCAATGTTTTTCCATGTCTTTCTGGACCACAGGAATAAAAAATATACATTGAGACTCAGGATATATGTCAGTTATGTGTGTATTGATCTCTTAATATTTAACAGCGTAGTTAGAAAGCTGTGTGTGTGTGTGTGTGTGTGTGTGTGTGTGTGTGTGTGTGTATGTGTAGTATTCGTGAAAAAGAATGTCAGAGGGCCAGAAGGAAATAATTGGGAAGATGGTCCACCATGTACCTGGAATGTCTGTGTATAAAGGATGGACAATGGGGCATTGTTCTCTGTATTCCCAGACCTTCCCATGTGTCCATATTTGAAATGACTCCATACTGTTCCTCTAGACTCTTTTGTAGGGTTGGCTGCTATTGCTACCTCCCCAGCATCCCTTCTCTCTCACACAACTTCTTTGTTGATTTTATAACTAATCAGTGGGCTGAGGTCTACAGTGTGGCAGGGAGAACTTCCACATCTCACCTTCTCGGACTGCCTTCCCCACCATGGCAGTAGGGAACATGACCTAGGCTGCCGACCAGAGAGTCTGGTTCCCTTTGGCAAAACTAGCAACCCTCTTCCACCAAGGTTGGGTGAGTCCCTGAAATCAGACCTCTGGGTGTGCATCTACTAGTATTGTCTGTCCCACCAGAACCTGACATGAGGGAGTCTGTCTTCTTTGCTACTGTGCCCATAGACACCCAATAAAATGTGTTGACTGACTGATTGGCTCCAAAAGAAGAAGTAAGTATCGGCATTTTGATCAGTGAGCTACCCAGGAACTATCTGATAAAGTCACTGCCCATCTCCATGTGAGGGAGCACTGGGAAGTATTTGGAGTTGGTTGGTTCCACCTGGTTTCTCAAGGGTTATCACTTCTGACCCTTCCAGTTGGCTCCAGAGTGGTCCTCTCTCCTGCCCCAGCTAGGTGGGCACGCCTGGGCCTCCTGCCATGCAGCTGCAGAGTGAGAGCTGGGCTGGATGGTGCTAAAGTGGAGGTTGGCTGGGAGGGGGCTGTTGGCTACATCTTCCACACCCACTGAAAGAGCCCTTCCTCTACTACCCAGAGCATATGGGAGAGAGCTATGTCAGAAGTCTTCCACACCACATCTCCCTGCACCCTCCCACCACTCTGTCAAGAGTGTTAGGAGTCTCTCTGACAGATAAGGAAACTGAGGCCATGTGAACTGCCCAGTCCTCAGCTCATCAGCTGAGCACAACTCCCTCTGGTGCTGAGATGAAGCTCTTGCATATTACCGGTGTCCTCCAAAGTGTGTTGGCACTCAAGAGACACATTGAAGAGAGCCACGAGCCAGCTTCAGATACTATCAAACTCCAGAGTGAGGAAGTGATTTCCCTACACATTATCTTCCAAGTCTTCTAATGGCTCCAAGGAGAGTGTCTTGATTTACTACTAGAATATTTTAATACCTGTATAATAATTGCTAATCTCTCTTCACTTAACAAGAAGGGGGTGGCCTTGAGCTTAGTGTCTTGCCAGGCAGTGGAAGGGTTTGTGTATGTGTGTGGGGTGAGCAAATGTCTGCTATGAGGAAGCTTATGTGAGTTCTGCCTGGTGGGTCTTTCTCCATGGTCTGTAGTTCCTTCAGATCCCGTTGGCCCATGGGAATGTCAGTGGCAAGGGAACAAGAAGGGTGAGAGAAGACTAAAGAGGTAGAAGCCAGAGAGAGCTTCAGAGGATATGTCCCAGACCCAAGAGTGTTCCAGACACACGAGTTGTGTGCCTGGAGGGGTGACAGGGGATGTAGACCAGTTATGTGGGCTGAAACAAGCAAAGGGCTGCTTCTTCCAGAGCCCTTTTGCCTGTGACTTTGCCAGTTGGCCTGTGGAGGCAAAAGGGATGTGCTCTGAAGGACCGTGGGGGTCCTGTTGCAATGGGAGAGCACTGGGGCTGGGAGAAAACTGTCCTCTGGCCGCTGATGGATGCGCAAGAGCTCCCTGGCAGAGAACAGGGACTAGAACAGATGGGAGAGAAGTGCTCCTCCCCGCAAGACAGACTCAAAGCCTGATTTTATAATAACACAGAGATACATCTATACAGTCTCCTTAAAAACAAGAAAAGAAATTCCAGATAAACCCAACCTCTTACCCTTGTGTGCTCCCCAGAGTAATTATTCTTGTGAAGTTGATGGGTTTCCTTCCAGACTGCTGGTGATCCATGCAGATCTGGGCTCAGTTTTCCAGTTGTTGCACAATATTTTATTGCCTGATTATGGGACATTTTATCTGTTCCCAGGTGAGGGATATATGATTGTGTCCAATGTCTGCATGCAGCATCCTGGCTGCACGCCTGCTGGGGCTTCCCCAGGGCCTACACTGACACTCAGAAGTGGCACATTCGTTTTCACAGGGCACAAGAGTAACCCATTTCCTTCAACATTAAAGTCACAGGATACTATCAAACCAATTTCTGTCAGCTGAGTGGGTGAATGAGACAATATCTCATGGCTGATTTAATTAGCATTTCCCTGATTACTGGTAAGGTTTAGCATCTCTTGCATCAGTTGGCCTATCTATTTCCTCTTCAGTGGATTCATATCCTTTGGCCATTTTCCTATTTGGTTGCTTATCTCTTCTCATTAGTGTGATGTGTTGTTTATATATTCTCCAACCTCTAGGATAGATTTCTCTGCAGAGAGCCCCTGAGGCTTATTGGACTAGTTAACAGGAGTGCTTTGTGGGACCAAAGACAGTCTCTATTCAGAACCTCTGTAATTTTTTTCTTTCAGTTTTATTGAAATACTAGCAGCCCGGTGCACAAAATTCATGCACAGGTAGGGTCTCTAGGCCTGGCCGGTGATCAGGGCCAATCTGTGGGGCGACCGGCAGGGCGATTGGGGGGGCCCCTGCTGGCACCCACCTTGGCCAGCCTGGGGCCTGCAGGCTGGGGGCAGCTCCTGCGTTAAGCGTCTGCCCCCTGTTGGTCAGTGCATGTCATAGCGACCGGTCATTCCACCGGTTGTTCTGCCCTTTGGTCAATTTGCATATTAGCTTTTATTATATAGGATAACTGACATATAGCATTGTATAAGTTTAAGGTCACAGCATAATGATTTGGCTTAAATATTGTGTGAAATGATTACCACAATAAGTTTAGTTAACATCCATAATCTCATATAGTTACAAAAGAGAAAGAAAACATTGTTTTTTTCCTTGAGATGAGAAAAATTACAGAGGTTCTGAATAGAGACAGTCTTCGGTCCCACAAAGCACTCCTGTTAACTAGTCCAATAAGCCTCAGGGGCTCTCTGCAGAGAAATCTATCCTAGAGGTTAGGATCTATTCTTTCAACAATTTTCCTGTATACATATGAGAGTGTTAACTATGGTCTATCTTATAACTGGAATATCTGTGATCATTTTGATTGACAGCTGCACCTTCTTCACCGAGAAATGGGCCTAGGGCAATGGTGGTGATTGAGGTGGGGCTGTGGTAAGCCCTTATGGAGGAAACAGTCATTCCCGTTTGAACATCACCTGTACCAGTAAATGGAGTTCCTATTGGGGTAAAACATCAATTATCAGGCAGTCTCAGGTAAGCGGCTGCTACCAGGAGTTGGTAAGGCAGCACAAACACTCACACAAACAGATCAGGGGACATAGTACCAGTCTTCATTCTGGGAAAAGGAGCATCCACACCCTCCAACTCAGAAATGTGTGTGAATCCAGTGGAGGTGTTGCAGAGGGAGGGGAACACTGAAGACCCCATCACAAGGCTCTCTCTGAAAACCAGAGGTGCTGCTTCCCTGTCATTGAAGGAGCATTGATTTAGCATGGGGGAGGCTGTACAATATTTCAGGTGATTTAGTCTCTTCTGCTCATAACTCTTCCTCTTGGGAGCCAGACTCAGAGTCAGAAATGTGCTTGCAGGTTGTTTGCCAGAGAGCGGTCTCCTCTCTGGACAGCACCTTGGAGGGAAGAAGGGAGGGAGGATGATTTGGGCAGAGGGAGCAATTGGGCTGCAGTGCAGCCTCACTAAACCCCCAGAGCTCTGGGGCTGGAATGGGCATCAGACATTCCAAACTGAGACTGGAGGGCTGGGCCTTTTCACCCCTGCATTGCCAGGGAAGGCTGGGTCTTGGCAGAGGCAGCTCCTGGAGATGGCTCAGCTGCCAGCCCTCAGCATCCAGCTCTTCCGACGGCTGGGGACTAAGAGCCTGTGTCCAAAAGGGGAACATGCTCCAGTGCTCTCCATTTGCAGAGCCTGGGTCTTAGAGGCTTTCTGACCGGGCTGCTGCTCCCTCTCTGGCTCTGCTCCTCCTGCTTTCCTTTCTTTCCCACGTCACTTAATCTGAACTGCCGCCCGCCATCCCTGAAAAGTGCCCAATGTTTTCCTGCCTTGAGCTCTGACCAGATGTTCCCCCACTTATCCCGGAAGGACATGGCTTCATCCCTCACCTTCTTCCATGACTTCAGTGTTAGAATATTATCTTCTCAAGGAGATGTGTCCTAACCACCCCATTGAAATGGAAACCATTCTCCAATTATCCCTGTCCTCCAAACCCCACTTTGTGATTGTCTACACTCAGTGGTCGGCAAACCGGCTCTTGAGCCACAAGCGGCTCACGAGACGTGGTTTGCCACTCTATAGACTAATGAGTTTGCCGATCACTGGTCTACAGCATTTATCACCACCAGTCATAGGTCATCGTTTTGCAGATCTTTTCTCCTCAGGGGAATAAAAGTTTGATGAAGGCAGGCATCTTTGTTTCCCTTGTTCACTGCTGAGTCCCAGGTGCCTAGAACATGGCCTGGCTAATGAAGGAACAGCAAACAGTAAACGTGATTCTTCAGTAGTCAGTGAATTTGCTGCACCAGGAACCCCCAGTGCAAATGGAGCCATGCCCTTAAGGCAGGAAGGGCTTTCTGTGACAAGGATTCACTAAGGACACGGCCATGTCCCTTCAGTGGTGCTCACATAATGGTGGGCAGACACAGCAATATGGTACACCTAGAGTAAAAGTTCAGACAAACTTTAAATATTAGACTTGGATGCCAGAGTGCAAGATGATAGCTACAGCAAGAATACATAAAACTACATTCAGATAAAGTTGTTCAGCTGGCCTGGTGAGGGAGGGAGATGGGGTGGACTATACACCCAGGGCCTTCCTTAATGCCACTGCTGGTGAAACCTAAGAAGAAGATTCTTAGGAAACCAACATGGCGGCATAGGTAAATACCTAAACTGCTGCCTTGCACAACAATTTCAAAACTACAACTAAAAGAAGAAGGTTCTTACCTTATCCAATGAACAGAAAAGACAACTGCAGGAAACCCACCTTCATCAATTGAAGGGAGATACTAGCTGTGTTTGAGTTATTTAAACACTTTTCTAGGTCAAGATACAATCACCAAGGGCCTGATCAGGATAGACCTAGCTATCTAATCATCTGAAGATTGAACAAAGATGGCTGAGATGACACAATCAGTATAACAGTTGCTCAAAACATAGTTGACCAGCACACAATGTAGAAGATAAGATGAAGATGAACAATTGTCCTGGACATAGCTGGTCAAGAAGACAGTCACAGAGGAAATGATCAGTGTCCCTAGTTTCCCAGGATTTAGGCGCCAGTCCATAATCATGAGTACAAAACTAGAGGGGAATGCTGTCCAAGACACCATGATTAGTCCTTGAGGGAAAAGCTAGTGAAGACTGGTCATTGTTGGCCAAGAATAAGTCTTGGGGACACACAGCCAATGCCAATAGTGTAGACAGCTATACAGGATGCTCATTGCCATTGTGTGCTTGGGGAAAGATTGTCCTTAAGATAGGTACCACATGTACTTGTGCTAGAGGTAGGCTGTGATTTATTTTTCTTACTTATCCAAGAAGCTATTTTTATTCATTAAAACCTAGTTACTCGTTGTGTCTAGCCAGAATTCCGGAGTGCTCGCTTGGTTAATTTAAGCAAGCAGAGCTTTGACGAAGTAATTTTATTGTCTTCTGGGATTGGCCAGCTTATGCCAAGCCTCTCTCTTTCCGTTGAAATGGAGTTAATTTTCTCTGAAATTACTTCTTAGCAGACAAACACATTCTCCCATCATTGAGGGCTTATGCTTCGGCAGCTCTATTATTCCTTAATTTACACACCCAGGCAGCACAAGATCCTTGCCCTAGACAGATAAAGACTCCCTTGCAAGGTGAAGGCAAAAGAGGGAATGGCAGTATCTGCTCGGCACTGCATACCTGGTTAGAATTAGCCATTAGCTATTAGTCATTAATCATCCAATAGTCTGCACAGGCAGAGCTCTTATGCCCAGCTCTGTGCCCATCAGAGGAGACACTGTGATCCAGGTCTTCAAATAACTCAGCTAATCTGGGGAGGTGAGACTTAGGACATTCAGAAATGGCACAGGACAAAATTAATGCATGCTTGGCTCTAGTCCAGGACATGAGAGAATAGACCCAACTTCTGATGGGATGTGAAGAGTGAGGCAACCTGAAAAGGGAAGAGAATGACCTTTGGAGGGGACCTGCTATGGAAGAGCTCAGAAGCTTCTACGGAACTTCAGAGTGGGGCTGCAAGACTGGAAAGGGTTGGGATGGACTGGGTGAAGGGGTGCAGAGCGCACAAATACACTCAGTGTGCTTCAAAGGGGTAGTCAGGCCAGGGCAAAGACCACAGCTGGGGTCAAGGCCATGATGATTAAACCAGCATCAGAGCCACTATCGGTGCCAGCATCTGAAGCATAAAGGGAGTCAATTATAAGAGGAAGGCTAGTGGGAGGGTCAGCATGGGCCACCACCCTTGTCTTGGCCAACACCATGGAGACCTTCAGTAGATGCTGGTGCAGGGAGCTTCCACAGCCAGTGGGCATAAATATTTAACCCCAGTTATTCAGGCAGAAATGTATAAGCCCATATTCTTTACTTTAGACTTGACTAAAAAATGTAACTGAAGCAGAAGCTATGGAATTTGCCTAGCAATTAATGAAGAAGCTTAAAAAAAATTGAGAATCTGTTAACACGGATGCTTTAAAAAGATGAGCAATAAGGTAGCCATCACATCTCATTAGATGGATTAGGAGAATGATGGGAAATATTTGCATACCAATTACCATA
Organism: Eptesicus fuscus; assembly: GCF_027574615.1. Classification (NCBI taxonomy): domain Eukaryota; kingdom Metazoa; phylum Chordata; class Mammalia; order Chiroptera; family Vespertilionidae; genus Eptesicus; species Eptesicus fuscus. The sequence goes on along the minus strand of NC_072484.1, from coordinate 64,839,873 downwards.
AAATTTAAGTTCAATTTCTACTTATTTTATGTCTTCAGGAAGTTGAATTTCTGTCTACATCTGTTTGCTAAGATCAATTTTCCTATAATATTGAAAATTTTGTCATAATGGTTTAAAAAAGTGTTGACTTGTAACATTAAGATAAAAAAGTGTTTATTAGAATAAACAACATTCATTAAATTGTTTGTACAAAGAAAGCATTCATGCAAAGGTATGTATTTACCTTGATGACAATTAACTCACTATTTCTTTCACTAATCCAGCAAACTGTAGCCAACTCAAGATATGCAAGACAGTGCCAAATTTCTTGCTACTGGGAACACAGTAAGATGCACATTTCCATTACAATGTATTTGCAAGTATAGAAAAAATATTCTAACATATTAACTTTTTAAACCAAAGCACAATCTTTGTTTATGGAGAGGTTCAGGGACCACATGTTTGATCCTGCCCCAAACAGAGGCTGCAGTCTCTGTCTGTGACCCTGCTCAGGCATTAATACCCCATCCCTGGAGCCATGGCCTTCCATTGGCTATGCAATTGGTGTTTTTTTAAAATCCTCACCTAAGAATATGTTTATTGATTTGAGAGAGAGAGGAAGGGAGAGGGGAGAGGGAGAGAGAGAGAGAGAGAGAGAGAGAGAGAGAGAGAGAGAGAAACATTGATCAGTTGCCTCCTATAGGCAGCCCCAACCAGGGATTGGACCCACAACATAGGTATGTGTCCTGACCAGGAATTGAACCCATACTTTTTTTTGGGGGGGGGGGGTGTATGGGATGATGCTCCAACCAACTGAGCCACCTAGGCCAGGATGCAGTTTGTATCTTACTTGTATTGTACTGAGTTGTCTCTGTGTCTTCCACCTGAAATGTCAATTTTGCTTCAAAACTTATCTAGGTTATTAAAATTTAAGAAAGTATTTGAGTACATCCACACTTTGGGGATGCATGTGGGGTGTCTGCTATTTGACCTTGACCGACAAGTCCCATTTTTAATTCCAGATTGGTTAATTACTTCACAATGCCCAGCACAAAATAGAACTTACTAGTTGTTTGATATATTGGTGATATATAGACAAATGATTGAATGAATGAATGAATGAATGAATTAGAATGTAAAAACAAAATGAAAGAGCAGTACTTTGGACTTTTGGCTTTCTAGGAGAGCAACGTGTCTGAATTCAGGTGGCGAATCATTAGCATCGAAGAGCAGATGGAACGAAATGTGTTGGGAAATTATTTAATCAAAACCTTGTGCCGCCTCACCTGGCCTCAGAGCCTGCCTAACACACAACTTGGCACAAATCTGGATGATGTGGCATTGACCGTGGGGGTTTCCATTGTTCTTGAGGAAAGGAGGGGCAGCCCAATAGCCCAGATTCTCTCCAGTTTGGGGATGTAAAATTAGACAAATTTGAGTTTGGTTTGAGTTTCAGCTATGGGCCTGGGAGAGGTTACTCAACCATTATAGTCTCAGCTCCCTCAACTGTGAAATAGGGATCATGAAGAATGCAGCTTTATCAAAGCACAAAGATGATTAGACATTTTGCACTGCATGTGGCATAGAGAAGGCGCTAATAGCCATTAGTATTGCTGAGTAAATAACACTTGTTGCCTCCCACTGGGAGTAGCAATTTGCAGGTGTCTGAGCTGCCAACAGAGACACAACTCACACAGGCAACAGGCAGAACAATGCTTTACTCAGAGAAGAGGCAGGACAAGATCAACTTCAACAGTGGGCATCTGGCCCCCATGTCCAGCAGATCTTGCTGAGGGTGGTGGTCTACATGCACCTCTCCTGTGCTGCAGGCAAAGGACCCAGCTCCCTCCACTTGGGGAACAGATACAGGGGTGGGGTTGGCCAGGTGCCAAATGGCACACATGCCTAAGCAGAACAAAGAAGTGCACATCAAGCCTGGGACAAGGAAAGAGATGTGCCCAGCACAGGTTAGGACGGCTCCTTCTCTCCACGGAAGGAAATGGTCCAGGTCCCAGGCACAATCTTATGCCACCTTGCAAGGTTCCAGCAAGCTGAGCTTGACCGCCTTTCCCAACAAGTCTTGTAGGTCATTAAGGTCATGGTGGTGGTTGTTTTTCCTTGACCCTGTCTGTGCCCCCTTTCCACCTGCTTCCTTAGGGAAGTCTCGCTCCTGCAAATGCTGAGTCCCAGACCTCAGCTTCAGAGGCAGGGCCAGCCACCTTGGTGCTTCCTTTATCTCTTTTGCTTGTTTTGTTTTTCCGTGAATATTATTTTCTGATTGCAGAATTAATATATGTTTATGGTAAAAGAAAGAAAGAAAAGAAAAAAGACAAAAATCCCTGAACTTGCAGAAAAGTGTAAAGAATAAAATTAACATCATTCATAAGCCTGTCACTGCTGTTAATATTTTGGAGTATTTCCTTACAGCATATATTACATTATTTATGAGGGGGTTCAATATAAATTTTTACTCAACATTTCCTCAACACATTACCACATATTCTTTTTTTTAAAGCACATTGGAATGCTTACCTGATATTTTATTTTATGGGTGTGATGTGTTTCATAATTCTAGCGGTGTAAGTTTAAGAGATGTGATATTTTTGAGTCTAGTATCCAGGTAGACAAACAATTGTAGTATTTTGCATTTACCTAACTCCACCCATGCTCTCTTCTTCAGATGGCAGAATTTTGATCTAGTCATTTCCAGAGAAATTCAATTACTTTAAATTCAAATTCAAGACTAGACCACTATGGAAAACAGTATGGAGTTTCCTCAGAAAATTTAAAAATGGAACTGCCTTTTGACCCAGCGATCCCACTTCTGGTAATATAGCTGAAGAATCCCAAAACACTAATCAGAAAGACTATATGTACCCCTATATTCATAGGAGCATTGTTTACAATAGCTAAGATCTGGAAACAACCGAAGTATCCATCAGTAGATGAGTGGATAAAAAAGCTGTAGTTCATTTGCACAATGGAATACTATGCAGCTTTAAAAAAGAAGGATCTCTTACCCTTTGAGACAGCATGGATGGACCTGGCGATTATTATTCTAAGCAAAATAAGTCAGATATAGAATGACAAATATAACATGATCTCACATGTGGAATCTAATGAACAAAATAAATTGACAAACAAAATAGATCCAGAGGCATGGAGGCATGGAAAAGACTGAGGAATCTCAGAGGGAAGGCAGGAGAAGGGGCGGGAAGAGATTAAACAAAGAATTTATATGCCCCCAAACCTGGATTCTCCTCACACAGCTCTAGTCCACTCTACCCTCCCTCTGCTAGAGCCCAAGGTGAGTGGCTGCTCATGAAATTTTGTGTGTTGTCCCTTTAAGAGGGTGCCTGTATTGCCAGCCTTCTCTCCCTGGCAGATAGCAAACCTGCTGCTTTTCACCACCAGATGTTATGTGGGTACCTTTCTCAGTTCTGATGCTCTGGGCTGGGGATCCCAGCTTGGGGTGTAGACCCCAGAGTTCTCAGTGGGAACCTCCCACAGCTGAGATATCCCTCCCGTACTTCAGCTGCTGTCTGTGGGAGTGTGGCCAATCCTCTTGCACCTCTGCATTTCCTACCAGTCTCTATGTGGTCTCCACTCCCCGTCCTTGGTCATCAGGGTTCTCTCCTGCTAGTCATCAGTTGATTATTCAGGATGGTTTTTCCGTATTTTAGCTGTAATCCCAGTTTAGTCCTGGGAGAGTGTTAGTGTAGCTTCCACTTGGTCTACCACCAGCTCTAAAGTTGGATGGGTAGGGTTTGTTTCCCAAACTTTGAGAGAGGGGGTAAATTTTCAGTTTGTATAAACATCCAGTGAAATCTCTCACCAAGATTAGCTACAGGAATCATTTCTTTCCTTGTTTGGTCTGAATTGATCATCTTCGGTTGTCCAGGCTTATTGATTTCCTTTTCCGTCCCAGGCAAGGCTGTTGGGGTGGCCACGTCTCCCCCGCCGAGCCTCCTTCACCGAAGAGGAGATTGGTCGTGCCCCACACCAGCTCAGAGCGCAAACATTTCATAACAGAATCCTTATAAACCAATTTCTTTTAAAAATGTCTAAACACACAAGGAATGTGCTATCATAAGGAAATAGGGGAAAAACATATGAGGAAAGTCCCCTGTTCTAAAGCTCTGCTGTACAATATTGACTCAGTAACAATACTATGGGCTTCAAATTTTGTTAAGAGAGTACATCTCATTTTAACATAATAAAAGTAATTGAAGTGTGTGAAAGCACTCAAAAAATTTTAAACCTTTATTAAATTCATATACTCAAGGAAAAACTTTATTTTGAGAAAATGTTTTTACCTCTAGGAAACAAAGGTGCCTAAAATTAACAATAAACCTTGATTTTAAAAAAAATGTAAGAGAGAATGTCAGAATTCCTAGAGATGATCTTTTTCCTCCCAAGGAGCTTCCCTTCTGAGAGGTGGTGGAATTAATAGACGGGAACCATGTTCATTGTCAAGCCACATCCACACAGCTTTCTGTGTTGGAACACAAGGGGTCTGCAGAGACCCACAGTCCTTTATTTCTTTGTTCAAGAGTTTTATCTGCTTTTCCCTTTTTTTTGTTAATCCTCACCCGAGGGTATTTTTCCATTAATTTTTAGAGAGAGTGGAAGAGACAGAGGGAAACATCGATGTGAGAGAGACACATTGGGGCCTCCCACACAGGTCCCAACCAAGGCCAGGGATCGAGCCTGCAACCAAGGTACATGCCCTTGACCGGAATCAAACCCAGGACCCTTCAGTCCATGGCCTGACGCTCTAGCCACTGAGCCAAACTGGTGAGGGCTGCTTTTCTTTTTGATATATATAACAAGTGACGAAAAATGTTGTTTATTAGTATCCCAACCAAGGTGAACATGTATTTATTTATGTTTTTATTTATTTATAGAGAGAGGGGAAGAGAGAGAGAGGGAGAGATAGAAACATCGATGAGAGAGAAACACCAACCAGCTGCCTCCTGCACACCCTCCACCAGGAACTGAGCCCGTAACCGGGCAGGTGCCCTGACCAGGATTCGAACCCGAAGACCTCTTGGTTCATGGGTTGAAACTCAACCATTGAGCCACACTGGCCAGGCATCATGTAATTTAATTGGATGTTAATTTGGGTCCTAATTTTATGCCTCAAAAGAAAACACAAAAAGGAATAGAACATATCAACAACACTCCCCTGGCCCTGAGCCTTCCATCCCTCAGCTCCCGATGGAGCTTATGAAGTCTTTGTAACCATTCCAGAAAAAAGCCTCAGCTCTCTCCTATCTCCCCACCCCCAGTAAGCTACATGTGCGCAGGTCTTTGAGGGATCCCACCTTTCTGAGAGTGGGCTGGGGTCAGTGCAGGAAGCACAGGAAGTATCTGGCGTGGTATGACAACAGAAAGTAAAGACGGGACTTTCCCTGAAATCTCAGTTTTGGCTGAGGTCCCACGCCAGGCCACCATGCCGTGAGGACATCCTTAGGCAGGTGTCAGGCTGTCTGGGGAGAAGATGCATCAGCTCTTCCTGACGTCCGTTCTCCTTTCTCCCCACTTTATCTGGAGCGGTGCCATGACCGGTTCTAGAACATTTTCCCGGGTTCCTTGCAGTGGTGCAGTCATGTGACATAACAAAGCAGAGGGGAGAGAGAGGGGGCTGATTCCGCTAGCCTGTCCCTTTCCTGCTCTTCCTGCTTGAAATGCAGACACAAAAGCTAGGGTTCTGGCAACCATCCCGAGGACATGAGGATGTGAGTCAGAACTTAGGAGAGGCAGAGAGGGAAACGCGTGGAGGCACCAGGCCAGCCCGGGATGCCTATCCTCAGGCTTCTTTTAGGTGAGAGCAAAATAACTTTGTAATTTATGAAGGCCACTGTTTGGGGAGCTCTACGAAATACAGCTAAGCACAATTCCTAAGAATACAATATCCTCACTGGACTTGCACAGGCCAAGAAGGGAGAGCTTGGAAGGGTCCTGGGTTCGATTCCGGTCAAGGGCATGTACCTTGGTTGCAGGCTCAGTACTCTGCTGAGAGCAGAGGCTGCCGGGACTCTGCTGCCCTCTCCCCCTCATCAAGTGAAGGGCTTCAAGAGGACAAATCTGAAAGACTGGCAAGCCTCCCTTCCCCTAATAGAGTAGTCACACCTAAGCCATCTCTGGGAGAGAAGCAGGGAGGGCTGCCCCAGAGGCAGAGTAAGAGCTGGGTGGCTCCTCAGCTAGGCAGACAGCATTATCCCACCGCCATGGGACCTGTAGGCTCGATGAGGACCCAGGAGGGATAAGTCAGATGGCAGCACCTCAAGAGGGATTCCACCCAAAAGGACCACCTGCAGAGGGAGGTGGCCAGACAGTTTGAGTGGGCCGGGTGGCCAGGAGCAAGGACGTGCAGGGGGAGGATGGCAAGCCCTCACAAAAGAGCTTGCTCACGCAGGAAGTTGTAGATGCAGGCCCTTGGGGATGGTATCTAAGGAAGCTGCAGAATTTCTCCCAAAAGAAGAGCCAGCTGAGGGCATGCAATACACCGAGAGCCCTGGCACCATCTGCCCTGCTGCCTTCCTCAACCACAGGGACCCTCGGGAGCCAGGGGATCTAGCATGAGGAGAGGAGAAAGAGAAAAGAGTAACCAGCATTCCTTCCTCCACTGAAGGCCTAGCTGGGCTGATGGAACACAAGTTTTAAATTAGACAAGAGTCTGGAGTTTGCTATCAGACCAGACCAGACATTTTCTTCTTTGCTAGAAACCAAAAGGACTGTGAAACCTGCCCACGAGTTCATTCAGAAGAGAAGGGCAGTGGTGTGAAAGAATGCCTGTCGGAGTCGAGCGAGCTTGCTAGTGACATGATCTGAAATGGAAAAGGAGGCAACCGGAGTGCACTCCGCTGGCTGGCCTCCGTCTCCTGGTGTCCTGTGATTTCTGTTTCTTTGCTAGTGGAAGAGTCAGGGCACTTTGCTGTCAAGAGGAAGGCGTTCCCAATCAGGGCAGACCACCAGATAAGAGATAAGCATGAAGAATGAAATAAAAGTCACCCGTATCCTGCTTCTCAGAGAGACCTTTGTGTGTGGTCTTTCCAATCTGATTACAGGATTGTGATGACACTTGTTGTCTCGGAGAAGTGCTCCCGTATTTGACAGACTGGTGGGAGACACATCCATGCAAACTCAGTAACAGCCAAATTGGACCCAGCATCGTCATCTACCACCTCCAGCTTGTATCAGGAGCTAGTGGCTCAGTAGTAAAAGGTGATTTGCAGGAAGTGCTCAGACACAGAGGGCATGGCATTGTTTGTCCCTCCACTCCCTCCTTCAGGCCAGGTATGAGATATGCAATAGAGTAACTATAAAAATTGGGGTAGTGTGCAATAGGGGAGACCAGGGTCTTCCTCTGTGGCTATATGCTAGCCTGGCCGTGGAAGCTGCTACTGGTCTGAAGTATCAAACAGTTCTTGGGCATCCAACTCTCAATAGGAGGCTAGCTGGTGATTCTCCCAATGGTGGGCAGGGAACCACTTGAAAATGAAGCTTTTCTCATTCCTTCAAGTGCCAGATATGGCCAGAGAGTGTGCGAGGGGGGCCTGAGTATCATGTGACGAGGCAGTGGTGGGAGAGTAATAAAGCTATTACTCTCATCACACCAGGCATGGATTACACATTCCTTACACAATCAAATCATACCCTATAGTGCTTTGAACCTTGTATTTGACTTAACAACGTATTGTGAACAGTTTTTCATAAAAAACTTCTACAACTTCATTGTCAGTGCCTAATTGAGTAATTCATTTAATTCCCTAAGAAAAACCGAATATTCAGAAAGATTCTTTTTAAAATCTAATCTTAGGAACTCAATCTCAGATCAGCAGCCATCACACTAAAGTCTAATAGAAATTAGGAATAAAATGTGAATATTGGTTTCCATCATTTTAATTGAACAGTTTCCTGTAGTTTCTAGCTATTTCAATTACTTATGAACTGTAAATAAGAGGTATGATTCTTACACCTGAAGAAAAGTTATAAATTATTTGCCAATGATATGTTTATATACTTATGTTTCCCAAGAGTATAAAAAATGACTGGAAATTAGTAAGAGGTTTTAGGATAAACACAAGATAACTACTCAACAGGATGGATTTTCTATATAAATAAATAACCAGTTAGATAGTACCATCAAAAGAGATCCCATTCACAATAACAACAGAAAATATTCATATGTTTGAAAATAACTTTTACCAAAAAATTTGAAGACCTATCTTTTTCTGAAAAAACAACAACAGTGGATAACTTTATTTCTGGGTCAGAATACATACCTTTTAAAATGTTATAACAACTGAGCGTATGATAAGATGTATAACATCATTTGTCATTAGGGAATTTAAAATTATAAGAACAATGAGATACCACTATTCACTTATTAGAATAGCTAAAATCTGGAACACTAACAACACCAAATATTGGTGAAGACATGGAGCAACAGGAACTCTCATTCAAAGCTGAATGCCAAATGGTACAGCCACTTCGGAAGGCAGTTCAGCCATTTCAGACAAAGCTAAGCATAGTGGTTACTATATGGTCCAGCAAACCCACTCGTAAGTATTTACCCAAATTATTTGAAAAGTTGTGTCTACACAAACATTTGTTCATGGATATTTAAGCAGATTATTCAGACTTGACCAATTGTGAAAGCAACCGAGATGTTCTTCAGTAGGTGAGTGGGTACACTGTGCTTACCTTCATAAAACGGGACATTATTCAGCAATAAAAAGAAAAGTTATCAAACTGTGAAAAGACCTGGAGGAATGTCTTACAGGTAAATGCTTAAACCCATATTTGCCAAGTGAAAGAAGCCAGTCTGGAAGGCTACATATGGTGTAATTCTAACTATATGACATTCTGCAAAAGGCAAAACCCCCCACTCCTTAAGTTTGGGCTGTGCTGAGTGACTCCTTGCAGAGAGGTCAGCGTGGGAAGGAGGAAAAGAGTAACTTTACAGCAGAGAAACCTCACAAATAGGACCTCAGCCAGGGGACCTAGCTCACCACCAGGAGTGATCTGTCATGTTGATGGCAGGTGATAAAAATGGCCTTTACCTGTGTGTCCTCTTCACAAACACACACAACTTCAGTCTAATCATGAGAAAAACACTGAACTAATCTCAGGGGAGGGACATTCTATACAACCCCTGACCAGAGCTCCTCAAAACTGACAAGGTCATCAACAACAAGTGAAATCGGGGCGATGGGTCCAGCTAAGAGACGCCTGAGGAGATATGATAACTAAATGTAATGTGGGATCCTGGGACAGAAAAAAGGTCGTCATATAAAAACCAAGGAAACCCAAATCAAGTAAGGACAATACTAATGTACCAATATTGGTTCGTTAGTTATAATAAATGTACATTAATTGTACCTAAGGTAAGAGGCTAGTAAACGGGGGAACTGGGTGTGAGGTGTGGGAGAACTGAGTGTGGGGTACAGGGGAACTGTGCCATATTTGTAACTTTTCTGTAAATCCAAAGCTGTTCTGAAATCCAAGTTTATTTTAAAATCTATGTTAACAGTTCCATAACAGCCAATTTACTAATTTCAAGATAATTCAAAATCCTTAGTAATTTTTTCCCCGAAATAAAAAATTGATCACAAGAAGAGGAATAGCATAGTAAATTTTGGAAAATATAAACAAGGGTGTGGATTTCTATAACTGACATTAAAATAAATAAAGCCACAACCTTAAAACAATGTGGTTCTGATTCGAAAACAGATCGATGAAGTAGAATGTTTGATCCAAAAGCAGGAACTCATGAAAATTTAATCTCTATAATGGTAGCCACTCTGATGGACTGAAAAAGGGAAGGGCTGCCATAGTTGCATACTTGTTCCTGGCATACAGTTATACAAAAAGCACCCTGTTTTATTTAATTTTTAAAATTTGACCTCAAGCGCAGAAGGTTAAGTTGGTTACATTCTTCAGATCGTGACCTCCTCTCATCAGCACTCCATGCAAGGCCCTGTCTGGCATTAATCTGTTTTTCCTTTCTCCATGATTGCTTCTCCTACCTCCCCTCCTCCAATGGCACACAATCCAATGGATTTGGCTTATGTGTTTAGAAAAGCAAGCACTTTTGAAAAATAGGTTGTATTGCTTTGTGCATGTGTTTCAACTTACATAAGTGATCACGTCTGATAGGTCTAATTGTATTTCTTCCCCTTTTCACCCAACAGTATGTGTCCATATTGCTGTACATTCTTCCCGCCCAGGGCTTAGGACTGCTGCATCGTGTTCCATAGGACACATCCGACACATATATTTATCCATATCCCTGGCACCGCGTGTGTAGAATCCCTCAGTCTTCACAGCCCCATGAATAACAGTGTGATGAGAAAGCTTTGGTCATGTTTCTCATTCATGTGTGACCTTCACCAGGACTGATACTCAGGAGGGTGGGGTGCAGAGTCATAGAGCTCCTCAGGCTGAATTTTACTGAGCACTACCAGCTTGCTCTCCAGAGTAACCAAACCGGCTCCCATTCCAGCTAGCAGGGCATGAGGGTTTCCATTATCTACATTCTCTCCAACATTCATATTAGCTCATTTTCTCATTTTTGCCATCTGATGGGGATGCAGTCACGTATCGTTGAGGTGATGTTTTAATTTAATAACTGGAAAGGTTGAGCATCGCTTCCTCTTGTTCTCTGTTCCAGCTTCCCTTTCAATGGAGGGCCCCTTCTATTTTTTGCTCATTGTTCTACTGGATTTCCTGCCTACTTTTCATTGATTTGTAAGCATACTATGTATGTTGCAGATTAGCTCATTTGACTGAGTGCTGTATTTCTGCTTTACTGTGGGGATCAGCAGACTGTGGTTTATTCAAGATGGTGTAGTTAGCCCCAAAGTACCCCCTTCACACTTTCTCCATGAAAGGGACATAGCCCCCTTTTCGCTCAGGACTGCCACTGCCCATCTCCCCACCCATTCACTGGCATCAGTTGCTCTTAGGGATGGGGCGGGGGGTCACTGTTTTTAGCATTTGGTTGAAAAGTCTATAAACACCCCTTTTGCCTTTGGTGTCATCTCTAAGGCTATTTTAGGGAGTGGACCCAGGCTAATTCGACATCTTTTTTCTAAAGCAGAAGACAGTGTGCTACTTTTTTCCATGCCAATTTTACAGGGAAAACTGTTGGGGAGAAAAACATTTAAGTACTCTTTATATATGTGTATTGAAAGTATATTAAAGTGTTTTCTTAGGGAAAACATATAATTACTGTGTTTGCCACGTCTAGCAGCTGAAAGCTGCTCTTCTTGTTTTCTCCAAGTCCTTATCATTTTCTTGGTTGGTGGCCAACCAAATTACTACTCAGCCACCCTTGCGTGATGCCTGTAACATTAAACAGAACCCAGTGTCACAGCAACAACTCATTTGCTTTTGCACCAGGGGCTGTGGAAGTGATAGATTTAAATCTGAATAGCAAAGGATTAACTGAAACTCTGTTTCCCCTGTCTTGTTTGTTGTGTGGCTCATTATTTTTGTGAGGAAATCTACCACAGGAAGTGAGGCTGGTGCCTTCCCAAGGCCATGCTCCATCTGATGCTCTGGTGGTGCGACCCAGTCATCCGTGTTTTTGAAAAGCTTTCAGGTGATTTCAAGGACAGCCAAGGTTGAGAACCAGGGCCAGCTCAGATGACTGGTTTTTAAACCCAGTTGCATATAACAGAACCTAAGAAATGATTATGGATTCTGTTTTCTGGGTCCCCCTCCCAGAGGTTCTGATTTAGTTGGTAATTGAAAGCAGCCGAGACCCCTCGCTCCTCAGGAGGACCTCTGCAGCTGAGATATCCCTCCAGGTTCTCAATCTCCAAACACGGTGTGGGGCCAGCCGGTTTTGTCTCTGCCCTCCTACCAGTCTTGAGGTGGCTTCCTCTATTCCTTAGTTTTGGGACTTCTGTTTAGCTAGTTGTCTGATGGTTATCCAGGATGATTGTTCTATAATTTAATTGTGATTTTGATGTGGTCATGGGAGGAGGTGAGTGCAGATTCCACCTGCTCTACCATCTTGACCAGAACTTCTCTCCATTCTTGGAAAAGGAAATTGAGGACCAGGTAAGTTAAGATAAAATTCTAGGCATTCTGGATTCAGAACCATCTTCCCTGTGATACCCAAACTCCTTCATTTCCCAACTTGTCATACATACATTCTTCTCCTGGGCAGGTGTGAGAAGTTTATTCATTCCCGCCATCACCACCATCGGGGTTGCAGGAATCCTGGCTTGTTGAAGGCATTTCAGCTCCAATTCTTCACCTCCAATGGGCCAAATGCCTCCTTTTCTTATGTGTACAGAACACTCAAGCCTCTAATCTGTAGGGTCCATAACTGGCCAGAGTCACCGGTGCATGAGCCAACATTCCCTGCAATCATTTCCCTTTTTGCTCTGGCACCTGGGCATGTTCCCTTCTTTCTTGCCATCTATGCCATCCATGGGTCTGCAAGGGCAGTACAGAAGAAAAGCTAAAGGCACAACCTCTGGGGCCAGATTGCTTGGATTCCAATCCTGGCAACTCCATTTACAAGCTATGTAACCACAGGCAAGTTTCTTTTTTTTTTTTTTTTTTAATCTTTTTTTTTTAAAATATTTTATTGATTTTTTACAGAGAGGAAGGGAGAGGGATAGAGAGTTAGAAACATTGATGAGAGAGAAACATCAATCAGCTGCCTCCTGCACAGCCCCCACTGGGGATGTGCCCGCAACCAAGGCACATGCCCTTGACTGGAATCGAACCTGGGACCTTTCAGTCCTCAGGCCGAGGCCCTATCCACTGAGCCAAACCGGTCTCAGCCACAGGCAAGTTTCTTAACTTCTTTGAGTCTCAGCTTTCCCAGTGATAACATGGACACAGACAGTGCCACCTACAGTGCACTGGAATGGAATCCAGTCCATTAGGTGCTTGGACTTGAAACTCAAACATGAGGAGCACCCAGTGGGTATTATCTACCATTACTTCAAAAATGGGGCAGGAGTGGTTCTGTTTTATCCGGCACCCTAAGGGCTACTTAGTGCCTCCTTGTATCCACCACTTAATCTTTTAGGCGTATTGTCTATGGTGTAAACTAACTGTATGCTCCAAATTTTTCAGGGTTCTGGCTTTATTTTAGGGGGTGCGGTACCAAATAGCTTTATTGGAAGGAATGGCATACAAAAGTAGGAAGAAAAAATAAGTGGGTGTTTTGTATAGGTTATGGAAAGAGTAAAAACAATGCAAAGTTCTGGTTATTTAGTGTAACCAATTGCCCAGAAACTTAGTGTCTTAGAACCAGTGTTTGATTTCACTCATCATGTAAATGGCCAGGAATTCTGGAAAGGCTCCCACCTGTGACATCAGTTGGGGTGTCTATAACTGCTGATCCACTTCCAACATGATTTCTATGCTCAATTACAGGTGTAGCTATAGAGTATCAATTTTTTCATTACTTTGTAATATCCAATATGTGAATATTACTCAATTTATTCATCTATTTTCATGTAGGTGGGCTTTTGAGTGGCTTCCAGTTTCTTATACATTATGAACAGTGCTACCATGAACACTTTTGTACTTATCTTCTAGTAGACATGTGCAAGTTTTTGTCTTGGGGACATATCAAGGAGTGGAATTGCTGATTCATAGGGCATGCAGATGCTCAATTTTATAAGATTACACCAAAGTGATTGTTCCAAATTACACTTTCTTCAGCCACGTGTAAGTTAATATATATTTCCTCCAATACTCAGTTTTGTCAGACTTTTTATATTTGGCCAATAAAACAATCTTGTGGTTTGCATTTGCATGTCTGAACCACAGTATTACTCAGTTCCTCTGCAAGTGTTTTATGTTCTGTGCAACCGCTATTTTTATCTCTTGTCCATTTATCTCCTTTTACTTACTGATTTGAAGTGTTCTTTTTTGTTTGTTTGTTTAATCCTCACCCAAGGATATTTTTCCATTGATTTTTTAGAGAGAGTGGAAGAGAGAGGGAAAGACAGAGAGATATATCAATGTGAGAGAAACACATCAATTGGTTGCCTCCTGCACTGGTTGGGGAGGAGCCTGCAACAGAGGTATGTGTACTTGACTGGAATCGAAACTGGGACCCTTCAGTCCGCAGGCTGAAGCTCTATTCATTGAGCCAAACTGGCTAGGGCTTTTTGAGGTGTTCTTTATTTCATCTGGATACCAATTCTTGGTCAGAAATATGTTTTGCAAATATAATCTTACACTTTGACTCATATTTTTATTTTGTCTTTTGATTTATAAAAGTTCTTAATCATAAGGTAGACAAATATATTTGTTTCTTTCTTTTGCACTAGCACTTTTTGTACTTTATTTAAGAAACACTTCCCTACCTTAAAATCGGAAATTCTCATCTTTTTTTTTTTCTAAAATTTTAAAATTTTGCTTTAGGCATTTTCATTGACATGAGTTCTTAATCCATCTGGAGTGGATTTTAGTAGTAATTTAGTTTTCCCCATATGGATAACCACTTATTCCAGGTACATATTTGAAGTCACTTCTTTCCTTACTGGCTTGCCATGTGACCTATATCATACATAGGAGCTCCATATGTGCATGGGTCTTTTTGGGGACCCTTTATTTGTTCCTCTGGTCAACTTATTTACCCTGACTCTAATACTACATGACATTCCCTTTATAGTAAGTCTTGATATCTGTCAGAGCAAGTCTACCTTCCATCTTTAGAATTGTCTTGGATATTCTTGGTATTTTATTATTCCATTTTAATTTTAGAAGCAAATTGTCAAATTCCACAAAGGATTCTGTTGAATTTTTATTGGAGTTATTTTAAGTCATTAGCTAAATTGAGGGAGGTTATTTTATTTATTTATTTATTTTTAAATATACTTTTATTGATTTCAGAGAAGAAGGGAGAGGGAGAGAAAGATAGAAACATCAATGATGAGAGAGAATCATTGATTGGCTGCCTCCTGCCCCCCTACTGGGGATTGAGCCTTCAACCCGGTTGGGTATGTGCCCTTGACTGGAATCGAACCTGGGACCCTTCAATCCGCAGGTCAATGCTCTATCCACTGAGCCAAACCAGCTAGGGTGAGGGAGATTATTTTATATTAAATCTACCAACTCTTAACATGGGATATGTCTTCATTTATTTAGTGTGTTTTTTCATATCCTTCAGGAAAATTTTATAAATTTCTGCACACAGGTCTTTGCAACTTTTGTTAGATTTATTTTGTTATGTTTGTAGATTTTGTTGCTACATTAATGTTTTACAACATTTTAAAGTTTTGATAATATATACTAGTAAAAACTAGAGGCCTAATGCACAAAATTCGTGCAAGGGGCTCGGCCCTCGCAGCCCCGGCTTCGTCCGGAAGGAAGCTCAGAAGGTCGTTTGGCTGTCTGGTCTAATTAGCATATTATGCTTTTATTATTATAGATGCAACTGACATTTGTATATACAGTTTGGATATGGATCTTGCATTCAGCTACATGGCTAAACTCTGCTATTATTGCTAGTAATTTGTCTCCAGATTCTTTTCCTTTTTTATTTCCTAAATAGAAAATCACATTATCTACAAAAAAATAAGTGCCTATATCTTTTCCTTTATAATCCATATGTCTTAAGTTTCTTTTTCTTGTCTTATTTCACTGCCTCAGATCTTTAATACAATATGGAATCAGGGTGTATTTTGACCGATTTTAAAGACAATGCATAAATAGAATTCTCTTCACTGTCTATATATTTTCCATTGGTGGTCTTATTTATGTGGGTCTCATTGAGGACGACAACTCCTCAAGCTACTTTCATCCCTGCTCACCCACTGACCTCCGACCCACATATTCAACGACCCATTCAAGCGCTCCCTTGGATCACACAGAAGCCCTTGGCTCACTCTGTTCAAAGATGAGCACACCATTGTTCCTGCAGAGCTGGTTCTCGCACAGCGTTCTCCGTGTACATCAATGTCTCTGCTATCCACCCAGGAACCTTAACAACATCCTCCCACACCTTCTCCCTCTCTCTAGTCACCATCACCCAACACATTCTACCTCCAAAAAAATCTTAGATCTTCCACTTCTTTCCCTTCCTATTGCTCACTCACCAAATGCCTCCTAACTCAGGTTACCATCTTTTCTTTCCCAATTGCAGCTCTAACTTATCTTCCTTATCATCACCCTGCCCTCCCCCAGACTTTTTTTATCTTTTAAGCAAAGTATACTTCCTAAAGTATATAGAATATCAAATTGCCACCCCCCCCCCCCCAAAAAAAAAAAGCCTTTAATGTTTCCCATTGCCCTTTTTGAAGTGTGTGTAAAGGGACTATGTGAGCTGGCTTCCACTGGCTCCTTCCTGTCTTATTTCACGGACCAGTATCTTTAATATAACATGGAGTCAGGGTGTGTTTTGTCCCCCGCCGTGAGGCACACGGGCTCTGACATACTCGCCCAGACCTGACAGACCTGGCCTGTTATTGAACTCCTGACTTGTGCCCCTGTGATACCACCTGTACCACAAGTGGAAGCTCCACCCGCTTTGGAGAAGATTGACAGGAGGCACACATGAAACAAGAAGCTGCATGGAGGGCTTAGCACACCGGCTGGCACCCATAAATACCGGCTACTTCCTGTCCTCATAGGCATGCTGAGTGAGGCTCTTTTTTTCCAGGTGCCCACACTGAGGCTGGCAGGATGCAGAGGTGACTCTGGAGAAGTAGGGATGGGAAGGGGAGATGGTTCCCACTCTGGCAGGGGAAAGCCAAGTGTGGAAAAGCAGGAATGGCATTCCCTCTGCCCATAGAGGGCTGGGAGTCAGGAGAACCTGTTCCCTCTTCCTCTCCCAGCATGTGGGCTCCTGCTCCCCTTCCTGGCTTTCCAACCTGCCTCCCTAGTTGCCAACATTGTGGTGGAGCAGGCAGGTATTCGGGATCCTGTAGACTTGGGCTAGCCGTGCACCTGTGAGCACACCACTGAATCCAGCAATCCCATATCCTCATTCACACAGAGGACCACTGTGGGCTGACGGTAGCCAGTGCTGGGGGAGGACAGATGATACACCATCTCCTTCCAGGACGACCTGGCTCTGGCACTCGGGAGGTAAGTGTTAACCCTCTTCCCCACCCAGGGTCCTAGCCTGCCTTCTCCCTGCATGGATTTCTAGACTCGGACATTACCTCTTCTCCCCACCCTCCCCAACCCTCCCACTTCCTCTCATTAAAATGCCCTCCTACCCCGCGGGCAGCGCCTTCCTGCACTCTGCCGCTTGACTGATCCTCCTTCTGCCTGGTAAAGTGGGCAGGGGGGTTATTAATAGTAACATTAATAACCAGCATTTATTGAATGCTCACGATGTACTTGGCACTGTGCTGAGCATTTTAAATGCATTATCTCAATTGATCTGCACTGGGCAGGTCCCTTAGCACTTGTTTTCTTGTAAAAGTCTTTAGAATTCATAGGACTCCGGTTTTTACACTTGAGCAAATTGAGCTCCAGAGCCAGGAATGCTGCCTTCCCAAGGTCACCTAGCAACTGGGTGGTGAGAATGGTCCTGTCATCTCTGGAGTCTGGTGCACAAAGAGCAGTGGCCTGGACCTCCTTATCATTGTTGTGGTGCCTCCCACCAGCACCCATACCACACCCCAGTCCCCTTGAGCAGGACGCTCACTGCTGAACCAGGGTGTGGTTCAGTCTGGGGCCAGGGCTTGATGTGGTCTGTTAAAGAGTCAATGTGGGCTGGGGTCAAGGGTCAGAGTGTGGCTGCCAGGTGCCAATGTGTGGCTGGGGTTAAGGGTCAGGAGTCACTGTGCGGCTGGGTAGGAAGGGGGTCAGGGATGAGTGGGTGGCCAACCTCAAGAACCACTCCTAGAGAGACCCAGACTCTCCCCTTATGCCCATTGTGAAGAGAGATCCAGAAGAAGCACAAGATGAAGGGAAGAGAGATCAGTGGTGGGAGTGAGGCTCTAGAGCAGGCTGGCATGCACAGGACTGCCCAGGAGCCTCAGGGAGGACTGGCAGCTGAGCCAGGTGGGAGCTGTGGTAAAAAGAAAGGAAGGAGTCTCCACAAGCAGCTCCACTCAGCCCTCGGCCCTCGTCTCTGGTGCCTGGCCCTTGCCTCCACTCACAGCAGCCTCGGCGCCCTCTCCAGGGTGAAGCCCGACCAATTCACTCTGCTCGGGTCCACCAGCAGGGCCTTCCGAGTGTGGCTGCACTTCCTGGGAGCCTTTCACACCCCACCCCACAGCCCTCTCCAGGACTGACACTCCCATCTGCCACCTTCTAAGCCCTCCAACTCCCTGCCAGAACTAGCTTTTCCCGGGCCCCTGGACACACATACTGCCTTGTCTAATCCTAGTGGATATCGGAGCCACTGGGGACATGAGACAAAGTTAGGAAGTTCAGGGCATGTCTACCATCTTCATAACACTTGTGAGTCACCCTCTTTAAGGGAGAGAGCATAAATCTCGGACTCAGAGCAAATCTGATAAGGTACCGCTGGGAACTCGCCCAGCTCTGAGGTCTGGGCGTTTGGAAGAGGGCGGACATCAGCCTGCTGCCTGGCTTGGCCTGGAGCTCAGGTTTGCTGTTTTACCTGTGGCGGTTGTTATTGTTCTCCCATTAACAACAGGCATATGTTTCCCTTCGAAATTCCAGGAGAGGCAGGAGTGGGTGCCACCCAATGGGTGCTGGCTCATTCACAGGAATGTCTGTTGGTCCCCCTTTCCTGTGGGTGAGACCCCCCACATAGCCTGCGGGAAAGTTGAACTCATTAAAAATAATTGCCTGGCTGGAGTCATTAACATCCCCTGGCAGAGCCCCATTACTCAGCAGGCCCAGGCTGCCAGGCCCTGGGGACCCTTCATCCTGTGGAGAGGTGAGACCAGAGATCAGAGCCCTCGGGATAATGAGGGGCAGGGCTGTGCTCACCGCCCTGAGCACTCTGCAGGCACAAGCTCAGAACACTCGCACAGCTCTGTGGTGCTGATGCAGCTGCTCCCTATTTTCCTGGGGGAGAGTGGGAGGCTGCGGCAGACACGTGGCCTGCTGGCGGTACACAGCTTTATCTGGGAGCCCGCTATCAGAGTAGAGTGGAGGGCTCAGGGCGAAGCATGCTGGCTGGAGAGGCAGGGCCATTTCGAGTTTGCATGAGTCTTTCATGAGTCTCAAAGCCTCTATTTTTTATCTCAGAGTTTCCTAAATACGCCCTCTGAACTTGGTGGAAACTTATCGCTCCATTTTTAGGTAAGATAATAGACAAGCTAGTAAACAATATAAACTTTCTCTTACTTGGGTCTCACTTAACCCTGGTTGGGGTGGGGGGGGGGGGTGCTCATAGGAGGCTCCATGTGACCAATGAGCGATGGATGAGAGGTTCCTCCACCAGACCAGGGGAGATGGGGCAAGACTTCCTGGAGGAGATTCCTAAGTGGACTCTGGAAGGCTGGGCAGGCCAGATGTGGTAGGGATGGGAAAGGCATTCCAAGCAGAGGGAACAGCATGTGCAAAGGCATGGAAGCAAGGGAGGGCCGGGTGGCGCTGCTTGTGGAGACTCCTTCCTTTCTCTTTACCGCAGCTCCCACCCCTCTGAACCCTGCATGTCCTTTTCCCCTCCTCCTAAGTGGCAGTGGCTCCAGGGGTCAGAGAAGTCTCTCTGGAGAAGGTGGACTCTTAAATGAGGTCTCGATGGCAGAGGGAGGTTAAGAAACATTCCAGGCAAAGGGAACTTCTTGTGCTAAGTCCCTGGGGTATGTAGCATGTTGCACAAGAACTGGAAGTTGCTCACTAGGGCTGAGAAGGCAGAACTATTGAGGGACAAAGCTGCAAAGTGGGGCTGGCCACAAGGACAGTAGGGCCACTGCAGGTCCTCAAGTCATAAGCATGTTTACAGGAGGGCCATGCATAGGAAATGACCTGTTTATTGACCACCCAGCATGTACTGCTCACTGTCCCAAGGGCTGAGTATAAAGCTGTAAACAGAACAAACAGTCTCAAGCCCCAAGAACTGAACGCAGACAGTACCCTCAAACAAAAGCCAAATGTAGCAGGTGCTACTAAGTGCCCTGGGGCCAGGGACAGAGTGATAGGCAGGGACCAGAGTGCTGTCTGAGAGGGCTGAGGAGGGACATTCCCTATGGAAGTCTGGAAGGGCTGTAGAAGGAAGTCCTGGAGGACTCATGGAAGATGTTCCAAAGGCCCTGAGCCTGGAGCCCACTCCCTCTGTGTGTCCTGAGCACATTGCAGAGAGTGGGGGTAGAGAAGGGGATGAGGGCAGAGAGGAATGGGGGGAAGGAGATGATGAAGATAGGGATGGGGGTGGAGGAAGAGATGAGGGTAGGGGGGTCAGGAGGAATATTGAGAGTTTGGGAGGACACAGCAAGACTGAGAATGCAGCTAATGGCAGGAAACAGTGTCCCACACTGTGAACAGGTCCAGAATGGGCAGGGGCAAGGCTACAGATAGCTTAGTATCCAGGAGGTCACTGGTGGCAGAGATGAGAGCTAGGTAGACATGTGGGAAGTTGGGAGCAGGACCTGCATTGGCAGATGGAGGGCATTAGAGATACAAGGAGTGTTGTTTAGAAACGGGAATAATACAACACTTGTGTGCTCCTTGGGATGGTCCAGGAGAACAGGAGAAATTAAAGGGGGGCAGATGAGGCTACGGCAGAAGTAGCAGGGGTAGGGCCTGTGCTACCCCAGCTAGAGGGTGCACCGTGGTAGGATGGAGGAGCACAGATACAGGTGGGTGGGCAGCTTTGGTGAGGGTATTGGGGGCATGGGGTCTTTCACCAGTGAGATCACTGCCCGAGAGTGAGAAGGCGCTGGGTGTGGTAGAAGAGAGGAGAGTACTGAAGGAGAGAGAACCAAGGGAATGCACAGCCCAGGCACATGCAGGGCCTCCAAGGTCAGTGACTACGATGTCACAGTGAGATGTCACAGTGATCCGCAAGGATATGGTGTCTCTTTCGCCACATTAATCTGCTCAGGTGCAGGCATGCAGGGAAAAGGGGATTGGCCAGATGAGTATGAGGAGGGAGGGCAAGGGGACTGAAGCTGTTGCAAAGTGGGTGACTACTATGATGGAGCAGTGAATGGGCGCAGGGAAGGAGAGAGGGGAACACTGAGCCCGAAGGGGCAGAAAAGAGCTGCTGGGTTGACAGGGGAAGACCCTGTTGACTAGAAGACTTGGAATCCAGGGGTGAGAAAAGTGATCTGGAAAGACAGAGGCTTTAGGCAGTGGGGGCAGGTGGTTGGAATGAGGGGAGAGTAGCGGCTGGTAGGGCAGGCACTGCAGGAGAAGGGACAGGCCCAGGGCTGGAAGGACGAGTATCAGAAGGCCGTAGGCAGGTCATGAGTTGTGAAAACCCTGAAATGGCCAACCCTTCAGGCTCCTGCTTCTGTCAGCACAGGGCTGAGTATGGAAATGGAGTTCGGGAACCAGGGGACAGAATTACCCTTTCACCTCTGAGTGCCTGTGAAAAGCAGCCCACTACAGATGCAGACCCAGTGGGCTGGATCTTTGTGCAAAACTATCCAGGAACAAACAATCTGGAAAAGGAAAGGTGTGTGCAGGATGGGAAGGCTTTCCTGGCAATGTCACCAAAGGTAGAAACCACTAAATGTAAATGATGGAATGACAAAAAAAAAAAAAAAAAGTTAAATATCTCTATGCCAAAAAACAATTTTAAAAAAAGAAAAACCAGGAACAGAAAAGCAAAAGAAATACAAAGATATGTACAACCAAGTCACAGGGAAGACTTGTGACTGCCAATAAACACTTGAGAATTCTGTTAACTTTAAGAATACCCAGAGAAACTTAAAAAAAAATGTGAGAATGTGATATTATTTTTCACCTCTCCAATTGGCAGATTAAAGAGTTTAATAAGTGGGGCTCCGATGCTGTGGAGAAAAACACATTCGCATGCATGATTGCAAGAACTCAATTGATATAACTGTTAGGGAGAGCAATTTGGAAATTGCTCTCAAATTTAAGATGTCTATTCCCTTTGGCCCAGCTATTCTGCTTCTATGTATAAGAATGAATTATTAGCTGAAAAAGGCAATTTTGACTCCAGTGGGTGGCATATGTTGTGGTGGAAATTGGTCCATGGAGATCTATTTGGGGAGAACAGAGCAGGTAGGTGGGATGCAAACCAGCCCCCAGAGCCCCCCAAACTCCATGCCTGCCTGGTGGGACCACTGAGGCCCGGAGCAGACTCTGTGTTTGCCAGGGGTTTGGCTGTGAAGAGGGGTGTCCTGGGCCAACAATGAAGAAGCAGGGCAGGGAGGACACAGGGGGTGGCAAATGGGATGTTAAAATCTCACCCAAAGAGAACTAATGGTGGTGGGCAGGAGGGGGCAGGCAGAGCGGACTGGACTAAGCAGAAGAGATGCTAGCTCATCCTGGATGAGGCAGCTGCATAGGCTTCTTCAGAGGAAGTCTAGCCCTTCTCCAGTGACCGAGGAGGAGGAGAGCCAGAAGGGCTAGAGGAAGCTGAGTTGAGGTGGAGTTGACATCAGTCAAAAGCCCTGTGGCTCTATGCCCAAGGCAGGAGGACCATCCCAGCCACAGAGCCATTGTTCCCGTCTTCAGAGTTCTCAGAAGACTTCAGGGACAGCAGCAGAAAGTTTCTCAGAAGGCCGAGGCCCAGTGCCTCTCAAGTTGGTTGTCAAGACCCATGGGCAAGTCCTCCGGCAGGTCCCAGGCTCCCAGAGGCCCTCCCACATGCACGTCCATCTCCGGATGGGTCAGACTGGTAGCTGCTTCCCTCCGGAAGGATTTTAGTGTCTGAGGTGGCCCAGCCAAGATTCCAGTAGGTCATGCTTATGGTTGGTGGTGACACCACAGGCCAGGTTCAGGCGTCCAGGATGAGGGGCTGCGGTAGGAAGCCTGGTTTCACCACTTGGACATGACATAATTCTGGTTTTTGCATTCGTTAAGGACGAGGTGAGCTGACCTTACACTGAAAACAGGGCCTGTTATGTTTGCATACCTCTATGAGCTCACTAATGACAAGTGAGGTGCCATTAAGTGGGGCAACTTTGTGACCTGTAAATCCTGTCTCCATGAAGCTGTTTAGAAAAGCTTGGAAGGTACACATCCAAGGGCTATGCCTGGGGATGGACATGGACATTTTTCATTCTTAATTCATATGCTCCTGTATCCTATATAATGAAAGCCTAGTATGCAAATTGACTGATGGGCAGAACAACCAGTAGGTGGGTGGTGGGGCCGACTAGCAGGCAGCACAGCCAAGGTGGGTGCCAGTGGGCAGAGGGAGGGGACGGTGTTGGGGGGGGGGGGGTGGCGGCGGCTGGCGGCAGCGGCGGGGCCAGAGCTGCCTCCTGGTGCTCAGTGCGCTCGCACAGGGATGTCCGCAGGGAGCGAGCCTAAGCCATCAGTCGGACATCCCCTGAGGGCTCCTGGACTGCGAGAGGGTGCAGGCCGGGCTGAGGGACCCTCCCGCCCCCATGCACAAATTTTCATGCACCAGGAATCTAGTATTTTTATAGTAAGCATGTACTACTTTTGTAATTAAAACTCTGAATGAGAGAGTTTCAAGATGGCGGCAGAGTAGGGGGATCTTTCTCACACCTCCTCCCAGAAACAAACTGGAAATAAAACTAAATTGGGGAATAATCACCCTGAGTTACCAACTAAAGATTATCTGAAGAGGAGACTTGTAACCAAGGCAGAGAGGCCACCTCGAGATTGGTAGAAAGGGCAGAGATGTGAGGGTGGCAGGCCCAGGATACAGAGGGGTATCTCAGCTGTAGGAGGTTCCCATGGAGAGACATGAAGTCTAGGCCCCAGGCCAAGCTCACTAGCCCAAAGTACCCACATAGCATCCAGCTATGTAAGGCAGCAGGTTTTCTGTCCACAAAGGAGAAGTGGAGCAGTTGGAAAACAAGCCACTTTTTAAAATGGCCAACACACAAGATTTTCATTCACAGCCAATGCACCCTGGGCTCTGGCGGAGGGAGGGTGGTGCAGGCTGGAGTCGCTGGAGGAGAGTCTGGAGTGGGTGGCTTTGGGGAAAGACACAGGGAAGCAGCTACCTGGCTGCCTGTGCTGGGTCATCTTCTGAAATTGCAGCAGCCATCTTTCTTGAGAGTAGCAAGCCCCTCCCAGCAGCATCAGCCTGGGCAAAAGCAATTACCCCACCGTCTGGAATCCCCGCTTGCTCCATTCTGCATGTGAAGCCCTGCTGAGGAGCCTGTGGCAAAGGCTGGGGCATGCAAGTCTGGGCAGACTTAGGGGTTGTCAGTGACTGGCTATGGGGCAGGGCCATGCCCCCCACTTTACCGGGAACTGACAGGTGCTTCCTCCTTATGGCAGAGCTGATAGCAACACCCTCCTAGCTTCTAGCTGACCCAAACTCTGGGCTCCAGAGGCCCCACCAATCTGCCGACTAGGGGCCCCACACTGCTGAGGGCAGGGGAAATAACCCAGACAGACTCAGATGTGTGGCTCTGGGACAGGGAATACACCCAACAGCTTCCCTGAAGTCTGAACGGCACCTCTGGCACCTCCGCCTCAAGGGAGATCCAAGGCCCCTATCCTCCCGATTCTGCCAGAAGCCCTGTTAGAAACTGAGCCTTTTCAGTGACTACAACTGGCAGATGGAGGCAGGAGGAGGCGGGCCCAGGGTGCCTTGGGACATTTGCTGACCTGCCCCTGGGCCCTGTGCTGGTAAAAGCCCACCTTGGAGCACAGCTTGGTCCTTCCTGTGTGCAGCCAAGTCCAGCAGCAGCAGCCCCAAACTGGATCAACTTTGGCTTCAGACAGGTTGCTGAGAGCCAGGTGTGGACAGTGTCTGACATCGGCATATCCAAAGACAGATCGCAGCAGGCAGGAAATCCTGCTTGAGTTGCACAAGCCCCCGCCTTGGTCAGCCACGGCTGCACCATCGCAGCCGAGAGTCCCTGCCAACACTGCGCATTACCCAGCTTATAAATGTTGCCGATCTGATGGGCTAACGTGATTCACTGCGGTTTCACTTTGCATTTTTCCTATACGTGAGACGTTCTCCTCACACAATGGTTAGACTTTGCAGTTTCTTTTTGCCTATTTTAATACGTTGGCCTGCTTCTCTAAAAAACATATAAGTAATTTCTGCTTTAAAATGTATTAAATTTGTCTTTGTTTTTCTGTTTTTGTTTGTTTGTTTGTTTGTTGTTGTTTTAGAGTTTGGGGTTCATGACTTAGTTCTGTTGGCAGCGGTGAGAAAGGCACTGGTGTTAGACCTGTGGGGTCAGACCAGACCTGGGTTCAGCAACCTCAGTACTTGAGTTCTGGCTAGGAAAGAATTCAGAGTCAAGATATAAAATATAAGAGAAAATTTATTTAGAAAGTCACAGAGGAGGAAGAAGAGGGCTTTAGGAAAGAAGTTACAGAAGTAAAAGAAGGGCTCTTGGAGCTTAGGAGAAAGAGAGAGGCAAGGAAATGTGGGGTTGGGAGTAGGGGAGGTGGGGGGGATGAGGAGGTGGGGATGAAAATCGGGGAGGAGAAAGGGGAGGGGACCACACACTCCCTGGAGGGAGAGTGCACTGGGTCCTCCATCCTAAGGGCTTTTAAGGGCAGGGATTTAAGGGATGGATCCCAAGAAAATATTATTAGCTTTCCAGGTGTGACCTTTCAGGGTCATGGTCTCCACTGATTGGTCAGCACCAGAGGGGCCATTAATCAATGCCGCTGGTCCTGAGGTCAGCCATGGTGTCACTTGTCTGGTTTTGCTGTTTTCCTGGACCTGGAGCTGAAACACAACTAAGGCCTAGATGTTACTTCTAGGGAGGAAAGGTCTGGACGTTCAAACCGCATGACCAGTGATATGAAAGGTCAGGAGATCCAAAATGCATAACCAGTGATATGCTAGGGGAGGAAGGTCACCCTGGGGGCGAGGTCCCACCTTACACTTGTGCTTTGCTGGGCACCAAGGGCTTTCCTCCCTGGTGACCTTCTGTACCTGGCCCATCATCCTTTCTCGGCTCATGTCTGTCTACCTACCTACCACAGTTCATTTATTTTCTTTATTATTATGAAATATCTCAAAACACTGAAAACTGATGAGAAAAAGATAAATATCTATATACTTACCACTATAATTTGGCAAATTTAATATTATGTCACAGTTTATTAATGATTTTGAAAAGATATTACACTTAATCTTTCTTTTGCTCCTTCAAATCCCTTTCTTCTCTGTTCTCCTTCACAGTTTTAATTGCCAATTTTTTAAAATCTTTTTTTGTTGAGTTAAAATACACATAACAAAGTTTACTATCTTAACCATTTTTGCTAGAATTACCAGTGAAGTGCCTGGTCCTAGACTTTTGTTTTTTGGGAGGTTTTTAATTCCAGATTCTACCTCCTTACTAGTAATTGGTCTATTCAGATTTTCTATTTCTTCATGATTCAGTCTAAGGAGGTTGTATGTTTCTAGAAATTTACCCATTTTCTTCTAGGTTATCCAATTTGTGTATAATTTTTCATAGTAGTCTCTTATGATCCATTGTATTTCTGTGGTATCAGTTGTAATGTCTTCCCTTTTAATTCTGATTCTGAGTTCTCGCTCCTTTTTTCTTAGTGACTCCTGGGCAATTTGATTTATCTTTTTAAAAAACAGCTCAAGATTTCATTGCTCTTTTCTAATGTCTTTTTAGTCTCTCTTTCATTTATTTCAGCTCTGATCTTTGGTATTTCCTTTCTTCTACTAACGTTGGGCTTCATTTGTTCCTTTTCTAGTTGCTTGAGGTATCGTTAGGTTGCTTATTTGAGACTTTTCTTGTGTCTTGAGGTAGGCATTTATTACTATAAACTTTCCTCGCAGAGGTGCTCTTGCTATGCCCCATAAATTCTGTACTTCCATTTTTATTTGCCTTGAGGTGTGTTTTTTTTTTAAGTTCCCTTTTGATTTCTTTATTGACCCATCCATTAGTAGCATGTTGTTTAATCTCCATATATTTGTAAATTTTACAGTTTTTTAATAACATAATCTTCTTATAATTTCTAGTTTCATACCGTTGTGATTGGAAAATATACGTAATATGATTTCAGTTTATTACATTTATTAAAACTTGTTTTGTGGCCTAACATACGATCAGTCCTGGAGAATGCTCCATGTACACTTGAGAAGAATGTATGTTATGCTGCTTCACTTTGCTTGACTCTGTGTTTGTTTCTATGTATCAGATAGAACAGTCACCTCTCCCAGGCTTGAAGGAATGGCCTCATGTTGGAGGTGAACCTTACTGTTCAACCTTGCCTCAGCTCTTGGTTATCTGTCAAACTTTTGTGATTGCACAAGCAGCCTATTTTGTTTTTAATAGCTTCTAGTGATTGAGGGTGTGCCAAGACTTGTGAGTGACTCAAAATGGGGGACCTTAGTCAACACTTAGATTCAGGCTGATTGGAAAGCTGACCCTCAGACAGCAGCTTTCAAAGTATGTAAATATCTATAGTCTGTGGGACTACAGGTATAAGCCCTGCTGGCTATCAGACCAGGTGATCTGGAAGCATCTGATGGAGAACAGTTACAAAAGTTGGGACTCCAGAGGAGTGTATAAGCTCCTTTCTGGGGGATACATGCAAGCTGTGGTGAGGAGAAAGCACAAAGATGACATTCCATGTCCGATGTTTCCTGAAAGCTCTTCCATAGGCTTCTAGATGAAGCCTGCCCTCAGGCTGAAGCTCCAGGACAAGCAAAGAGGCCTATTTTACAGAAATACTGGAGTTGTGCTTGTCTGCTCTCTGTGCTAGTGCTCCAGTTTGTTCCTCTAAACTGTCTCTCTGTTTGTTACCATTCCATGGGGCCTAGGAACACCAGCCTCTCTGGCCTCCAGAGCCAGGTGGTCAAGGGGTGGACCCTGGGCAGCAGCTGCCCCCCAAACCAGGACAACAGGCACATGTAGGAGCTCCCCTCCAAGAGATGTCTATGCTCTGGAGCACAACAGAGGGAGGGTGTGAAAGTAGTGCCCATCTGCCCAGGTCTCTGGGAAAATTTACAGCCAGCCCTTAAATGCGTGTTTGATTAGAAGTCTGCTCCTCAGGCTACAGCTGTGATGATCACATTATAGGACTCTTTTACAGAAAGACTGAGTTCCTGGATCTTGCTCTTGCTGTGCCCTTGGGGGTGGTAGCTGTTTAAGATCTCCTTCTGTGTTACAGTCCTGTGGGACCTGTGAGTGTAAGCCCTGCTGGCCACCAGAGCCCAGTGTGATAGAGGTGTCCTCTGTCAGCAGCTGCAAAAATTGGGGTATCAGACAAGGGGATAAGCTCTTTCCTGGGAGATACTGGCAAGTTGGAGTGAGGCAGAGAGAGCACATACATTGTAATTCACCTGCCTCTGTTCTCTGAGAGCACCTCTGTAGGTCTCTAGGAGTGTTCTAGACCAGAAGCCTGCCTCTCAGGCCAACATTTCTAAATAAGCAAATAGGCCTCTTTTTCAGAAAGATGGCGTGTGTTTCAGTCTGACATATGTGCCATACCTTGATGAGGTAGTCTGCCAAGTACTGTCCCTCCACTTGCTACAGTCCCATGGGACCCATGAATGCAAGCCCCCCTGGTCTACAGAGCCAGGTGATCAAGAGGAATTCCCTGGACTACAGATGCAAAAACAGGGCACCAGGTATGTAAAAGTTCCTTTCTGGAAGATACTGGTGCTGTGAACATGCTAGAGGAAGAGCATGAAGATGGCACCCACCTCAATAGATGGAGATAAGTAACCTATCTGATAAAGGGTTTAAAGTAAAGGTCACAAACTGGGGAGAATAACGCATGACATAGTGAGAATTCAACAAAGAGAGAAAATATAAGAAAGTACCAAGTAGAAGACACAGAGCTGAAGGATACAATAACTAAATTGAAAAATACACCTGAGGCATTCAACAACAGACTAGATGAAGCAGAAGAAAGTATTAGTGAACTCTAAGACAGAGCAGTGGAACTCTCACAAACAGCAGCAAAAAAATAAAAAGAATGGAAAAAAAAAAGTGAAGATAGTTTAAAGGACGTATGAGAAAACATCAAGTGGACTAATGTTCACATTATAGGCATACCAGGAAAAGAAGAAAGAAACAAATGGACAGAAAACTTATTGAAGAAGTAATGGCTAAAAACTTCCCTACTTATTCTTACTGATTTGTAGAAGTTCTTTTTATAAACTAGATACAAATTCTTCACTAGTTATAAACATTGCAAAGATCATCTCCTGTATGTCTATTTGCTTTGTTGATGTTGTCTTTTATCATCTAAAAGCTTTATTATTTTTTTCAGTTGGAAACCTTACTTTAACTTTAATGCAGTTAATTTAATTAATCTTATCCTTTATGCGTTGTTCAAGAAGACCTTCTCTACCCCAACATCATTAAAGGCATTTTCTCATTTCTTTTCCCTAATATTAAACATGTGCTTTTCAAATTTAGACACTTAATTCATTTGGAATTTATTTTTGTACATGGTATGATATAGAGAATTCATTTTAAAATGTCCATGTTAAAATTTTTTTCTCAGCACCATTTATGTAATAGTCTATTATTTCACCAGCAATTTATTATGGTATCTCTGTGGTATAACCATTTCCCCATATGGGTTCAGGGCCATTTTTGCACTGTCTAGGAGGAGGATGCATTAGACAAGCTGGCACTCTTCTTGTATTCTAGAAATGACAAATTTGACAAGAAGGTTAAAAGGCACAATTCAAAAGTGAGGAGACTTAAAACAGCTAAAGGTCTAGTGAGAAGTAAAAACCCATGTGATAAAGGGAAAGATTAACTTACAGTGTCCCCAGTTAGGCTGGAGGAGTGGCTTCCCTGAAGGCAGGTGTTTCACACCTGTCTGAAGCCCTTTTGTCTACCACATTTAATCTAAATTAAACTAAGGGAAATATTCTAAGATTTTCCCTTGAGAAACTGTTTTCTTTATTAACTGTCAATATTTATATTTCAATAAGTAATTTTATGCACTGATGTTTGTTTACTGTAAATTAATAAATCAATAGCTATACTCTCCCTCCAGGAAAACAAGATTCTTAGCACCATTTCCCCTCATATATCCCTAATATCCTATTGATTTTTGGAGGCTTAGCTTGATCTTGATATATACTTTTCTAAATCAACACTTACTTACATTTAACCACTTTCACTAATGACTTTGTTCACCACTGCATTATGACATGCACAATTTACTTCTGGATTAATTTCCTTTTACATTTTTATTCTATAATTTCTACAATATAATATATAATTCACATTTTCCATAATTTTAATTCTGTAATTCATTCTATAAGAACCTGTACATGATAAAATTTGGAAAGATTTTCTACCTGAAAACACAATGAGATACCACTTCATACCAACTTTGGAAGGCTATAATAAAAAAGACAATAACTAACTAGATCTGCTAAGGATATGAAGAAAGTGGGGCCTCATACATTGCTGCCCGGGATATAAAATTGTGTAGCTGCTGTGGAAGACAGTTTCCACAAAGAGTATAGAGTTACCATATGGCCTAACAATTTCACTCCTAGTAGTCTATACCCAAGAGTAATAAAAACATGATCACACAAAGACTTGTACATGAATGTTCATAGCAGCATTATTCACAGCATCCAGAAAACCAAACAACCCAAATGTCTATCAACTATGAATAGATTGTATATCTACACAATAAAATATTGTGTCATCAAAGGATTAAAATTGAATACATGCTACAACCATGAAAATATTATCTTAAGTGAAAGAAGTCATGCATTTATATGAAATGTCCAGAATAGGCAAATTCATAGAGACTAGAATCAGATTAGTGATTGCCAGGGATGGAGGTGTGTGGGGGGAGTGGGAATGGAGAATAACTACTAATGAAAATGGGGTTTCTTTTTGGGGTGGGTGATGAAAATGTTATGGGATTAATGGTGATTCCACTTAAAAACTTTGAATTACTAGTACATACTCTAAAGCAGTGAATTATACTATATAATAAAAGCCTAGGTGGAATCACACCCTTGCACAAAGCCCTCGTGCGATGTTGTCACAAGATGGCCACCACAAGATGGCCACATGCACAGTGGAGGCGGGGCCCGGTGGCTGCTCCACAGGTGAGGACTGGGGATCCCACAGCTCTGCGTGGCATGGAGGAGGCTGGTCCCGGCGAAGGAGGTGGGTTGTGGCAGGGGAGGGCAGTTGTGAGCGATCAGGCTGGCAGGGGAGCAGTTAGGGAGTGATCAGGCTGGCAGACAGAAGCGGTTAAGGGGCAATCATACAGGCAGGCAGGCAGGCAGGTGAGCGGTTAGGAGCCAGTGGTCCCAGATTGTGAGAGGGATGTCCGACTGCCGGTTTAGGCCCGGTTCCACAGGGATCGGGCCTAAACTGGCAGTCGGACATCCCCCAAGGGGTCCCAGATTGGATAGGGTGCAGGCCGGGTTGAAGGACACCACCCCTCCATACACAAATTTCGTGCACCAGGCCTCTAGTAACTCAATAAAAATGTCATTAATCTGTACACTTAAGATTAATGCATTTTTCTGTATGTATGCCACTCTGCAGTAGAGGGTAAGAAGGGGGACACATTTAGATTGATCTAAAAGAGAATTGAAAATTTACATCTTACTCAACAGATACAGCAATCAACTCTAATGTATCATTATTGATCCTAGATTTTAAGTTATAAGATATGTTCTAAGGACATTTATGCAAACTTAAATATGGACTCAAGTAAATATTGAATAATATCATGAAATTGATCTTTTTGTAGGTAAGATGATGGTATATGTGAATGTGAGAGAATATTCTTATTTGTTGGAGATGCCTCCTGGAGGGTCCCAGTATTTCTAATTTATTTTACAGCGATTTAGCAGTGTGTCTGTGGAGAGGAGTGGGAGGGGGCCTCTGGATGGCACACTCTGTGTGTATCACAATTTTTTTAAACTGGCAACTTCTATTTATAGGAAAGCTATTTACTTGGGTATAATTATCTTTCATTCAGCTATGTAGAGAAACTCTTTAAACTGCAATAAAATTTCTATTTATTCAGAGGAACTTAATTGTACACACATTAATTAATGATCATTTTTGTCTGCTTGTTTACAGAAGTTATACCTCCTATTTCAGTTTCTTGTGCTATTGCATTAGCTAGAATTTACCCCAAAATAAATGTTAATAAAATGGTTATCCAGAAGCAGGGATGGGAGTGGGAAAATGGTTGAAGAGACTCAAAAGTTACAAACTTCCAACTATAAAATAAGTCAGGGAAAATAATGTATAGCATAGTGGCTACTATTAATAATACTGCATTGTATATTTGAAAGCTGTTAAAAGAGTAAATCTTAAAAGATCTCATGTATGAAAAAATTTTTTGTCACTATGATAGGTGACAGATGGTAACTAGACTTATTGTGGTGATCATTCTACAATGTATACAAATATTGAATCATTATGTCAAAATGAATGTAATACATGTCAATTATACCTCAATAAAAAATAAATAAAATAAATGGTCATAAACTGAGAGCCCTGTTTTATTCTTGATTGCCCACGAGAATCTTAATGGTATTAGCTGTTATCTTAAAATGTCTCTTCTCTTCTTAGTAAAGAAAGCTATTTTTAAGACATAAAAGTGCAGCAAACCGAGATTGATAGCAACTAGAGCTAGTCCCTAGTGAATGGCACTGTATTTATTTGATGAGTACCGTCTACTTGTGGCAAATGATACTGGTTTTCCATTGAGCCCGTGAACTCCTGGTGATCAGCCTTTTGCTATTAAGTGTTCTCCATGTAATGGTCCATCCTAGAATTCTCCCTGGGCAGATCTCCTCCAGCTCACAGGTTCCAGCCCTCCAGTCTACCCTTTGAAAAGTGGAAGCACATTTGTCCATCTGCATCCTGGTGGCTCCTCTGTGGCCCTGCTATTGGGAAGGCTGGAAGAGCATTGGTTCTGGGAGAGGTTATTCCTGAGCACGCAATCTAGGATCGAAAGTTCTGGGATCTGCCCAGTGCCCTCTCCCCATCACATTCTCCATTTCCATGACCCATGTGTAGGCCCCTCCTGCCCACCTGCGGATAATTCCCACCCAGGGAGAAGGGGAATCAAAGTGGAGCAGACCCTCACACCCAGCAGGGAAGGCAGAGGCCGCCATCAGATAGCAGGAGACAGAAAACTACTTTGGAAGTCCTCGACCCCAGCTTCTACTCCCCTACGGAACCCTCTCCCTTTTGGAAGGACCTTGTATCTCCATTTGCCCTACATCAGCACTATGCAAACTTCTGCATCTCATGGCAGTCATAAACTAATTACTAAAATTTTGTGGCACACCAAAAAATATATTACCTATTTTTTGCCGAGCCGACAAAAAAAAAAAAAGGTATAATTTTTATTCATTCACACCGGACAGCAATTGTTGTGTTGGCTGTTGTCATTTTTTAATTTGACAATCTAAGGGAAAAGAGGTCAGTGCCCCTGACTGAATAGTCAGGTATTGAATGTTTTAAAAATTCTTGCAGTACAGCAGTTGAAATTCACTGCCCTACATGAATCAAATCATGAAAACCCACTGATTATATTTTCTTTTTGCTCAGGACCCTACTAGGCCTTACAGTCCTCAGAGGCTCTGCCCTTGGTTATGCCTGACAATTGGCATAGTCAGGCCTCGTGTCAGGATGACGTCAAATCCCTTTTAATTCTCTTCCTTAATCCTACTTATTGCATCCCTCAGAAAGTCTCAGTTTGCTTCTAAACTGTCTTTCACACCTTTCTAACATGTGTTAATCTCCCTTTTTGACAGAGAAAGAGTGCAGGCATGAGGCCCAGGGCCTTGGCAGGTTGAAAATGCGAGCTAGAATTGGTTGCTATTGTAGTTCATTGTGTTTGCTTTACACTCACCTTTCTGTGATGGCAAGGGGAACTGGCTTTCCAGTGTTTTTGTGGGGATTTACAGACACAGTTGTTTAAGTTTTTAAAAATGAACAGAATTGAAGAAAACATACGAAGTAAATAAAAGCATATGTGGTCCAACACCATGACCAAAAATGCAGCGACAGGAGGCTGGGGGATGCCAGTTTACAGAATGAAGCCTGACATTAATTAAGGTTGCTCCCACCCCAACCTGACTCTCCCACACAACCTCCCCTATTCCCTTTAGGCACCACGTGCCAGGTCAGAGGAGATGCTGTCTTGAGCTTCCCCACGTAGGGCCCCCTCCACCTGGATGGGCATCCCTCTCATTTCCTTGTGGCAAAGCCATGCCCATCTGCCAGGGTCAGCTCATAGGCCAAGGTTGCTTGTTGTTGCAGCCGACTTTGCTCTCCCTCTCCTGGGACCAGTGGTACACACTGATGGTTCTGGCCAGGTCCAGGAGGGCAGGCTGTGGCTGAGGTACAGTCTGTGGCCAGTTCTGATAGAGTGAGGCTTTGCCATGCAGGTCAGCACAACAGCGAGCCTGGCTGGATGCGAACCAACACAGGTTGATGGAGCACTTGCTCTGTGCAGGACGTGGGTGCTGTGTGCTCCATGTGTGGTGACGTCACAGCACTCATGAGGAATGCACTCAGCTCTAAGAAACAGAAGACACCAGCCTGCAGAGGCTTAAACCTAAAGAGGTTTGTTGTCATGCAGGGAGGAGTCCAGAGGCAGCAGGTCCCACCTCCGGTTCACTGTTCTCTCAGGAGCCTGGCTCTGGTCCCGATGCCTGTGGTCTCTGACATCACATTCCAGTTCAAGGCAGGAAGTGGAGAGAGAGGGTCCAGTGCCAGGCTTGACTTCCCGGGGTCCCAAGAAAACCCTGACAACATTTCACTGGCAGGTCACAGTCCTGTGGCTGCCCTCAACTGCCAGGGAGCCTGGAAAGGGATGCTTTTTCACCTGTGTGGAGACAATGGCTGCTTCTCCCACAAAATAAGGAAGAAGAAGTGAAAAACGGATACGGAGCAGGTGCCCATGTGACACCCATTTTGCAAATGGGAACACCGAGGCTCAGAGATGTAGAGGACTTCCAGAGGGAAATGGAATTCCAAGTGGATCTGTCTTGCAAAAAGGCAATTTTCTAGCACATCATCCCTCTTTATCTTACTCTCTGAAGCCCAAAATAGTCAAAGAAGGAATCATTCATTCATTCAGGAAACCTGCTGTCCCTGTGCCTACCTAAGGCTTATGCTGGTCACTGGAGACATGGAGGTGAATGAGACTGGGCTTTGTCCTTAGACTGCCCAGTCCAGAGGGTAAGCTGGACCCGGCATCTCATGTGTGGCCTAGAGGTGACTGGAGGCCCAGGCACAGTGTCCACAGGCTGAAGGCTGGGTGGAGTGGACTGTCTTGGGGGAGGCGGGGCAGCAGACAGAGGTGTGAGAGACCGGAGGGCATTGCAGCTGCCAGTGCAGAGAGGGGGTTTACATTCTGGGCTCCAGCCAAATGCCCTGTGAACATTAAGTCAGTCCTCCAAATCACCCACAGATACTTGTCCTTCCGCCTATAGATGGAGAAACTGAGGGTCAGAGCGGCTAGAATTGGCCAGATTACACAGCCAGGTAGCCTAACCCCAGGCAGCAAGCCCCAGAGGCCATGCCCTAACCGTTCTGCCTGCCTGGCCTGCCTCAGTCAGCAGAGGGCTGTCGGTAGTGAGCTGCATGTCACTGCCAGCATTCGAGCAGCCTACATCAGCGCTGCTGCATCCTGTGCAGGAAACAGGCAGTGTGACTCCGTGGTTGCCTCTCAGCCCGGCAGGTGTCTGATATGGGCAGCAGGGGCGGCTGCAGTGGCTGCCATGTCTTTAGTACTGTGTCTAGCCCCTCTCACAGACACACACAGGGTGATGTTTTATGTCTTAATTAAATGGAGAGGAGTTTAATTGATGAGCAGCCGGCTGGCTGCCCAGCTTCCTGGCTCCCTACCCCAATGACTCATGCGCGGAGGTCCCAGATGCAGAAAACACGCTAGAAGATTTGCAAGGCTGATCACTGCTCCAGACCCACTTAGCCAGGCTCCAGGAAGCCTCTTGCCACCCTGGAATTGGATTGAATTGCTTTTCATTTTGAGTGTTGTCCCATAAATCCCTCACACATCTCCCACCCTGAGGAAGAGCGTCACGCTCAGGCCTCCTCCCAGTGCAGGCAGAGGCCTGCAGCTTTTTGTAAGAGGGGCAGCTACCATGGGCCAGGATGACTGACTGGGGCATCTGTGGCCTGGACATGGCATGGGGGAGGGAGGAGAGAAGCTTGTAGGGGGGCTGGCCCTGTGTAGCATTTTTTTAAATCCTCACTAAGGATATTTTTTTCCATTGATTTTTAGAGAGCGGAAGGAAGGGAGGGAAAGGGAGAGAGAGGGGGGAAAAATAAAAGGAGAGAAACATCCGTGTGTTGAGAGAGACACGTCGATTGCATGTGCCCTGACCAGCCCAGGATCAAACCTGCAACCCAGGTATGTGCTCTTGACCCGGAATCAAATCTGTAACCCTTCAGTGCATGGGGCTGATGCTCTAACCACTGAGCACACCTGCTAGGGCCCTGTGTAAGATGTTTTTAGTGGTGCTGTCTTTCCCACTCTCACGTGCCCCGCCCCCCGGGAGGGGCTGTTCTTTTCTCTGCTTCATTTAATGAGCTAATGGGGGCCCAGAGGGAGCAGTTGACACATGCAAGGCTACTTGGTCAGAAAGTGTCTGCCCAGGGGTGCTCACATTCCCTCCCCACTGTGTCATGGAGCAGTGACTCCCTGCTTCCTCACGGAAAATTAAGCGGGCAGTACTCTATTTCCACGGGGAAGGGTCTAAGGACACCATGGGTTCACTCTCTCCACAAAGATTTGTGGAGCACCTGCTATGTCAGGCTTAGGAGCTGGAGGTAAAGTCATTGACCAGACAAAGTCCCTGGCCTCTTAGAGCTGATAAACCTGTGGGGGGAGGCAGACAAGAAACAACTAAACCAAAAAAATTATGGGGATAATTAGAGGTTGGGTCACATGTAATGAAGATAGCTAGAAAGGTGATGTTATAATAAAGACTATTGGGTGGGGTTCCTTAGAGGGGTGATCAGAGAGAAGGAGATTTGGGGACTGAAACCTAAAGGATGAACAGGGGCTCACATGGAGAAAGCATTCTCGGGGGAGGGAACAGAAAATGCAGAGGCTCTGAGCACTCCAGAAGAGAGAGGCCCATGCGGCTGGAGCAAAGTGGACCAGGGCCCATCCGAGATGAGTCAGAGGCCAGTAGAGGGAGTCACACAAGAAAAGATGTTTCTGTTCTTCATGACCAGCTGGCAGTAGGCACACAACAAATGCTCATTAATGCTCTCCCTGAATTCCTCTGGAACAATTCTCCACGGCACCTTCCCACCTCCTGAATGCCCTACTCTCTCCAGTCTTTGGCTCTGCCCTTCCTACCCAGCCATCTCCTACCATGGGCCACACAGTTCCTTTGTCTAGCATCCTGCTTCACATTCTTCTGCCTCCTCCCCTATGAATTCTGCCACCATTCACAGCCCAGCTCTCGCCCCAGGAGACCTCCCTTCACGCGCACCTCCCATAAAAGCCTCTCCATGTGGGCACACAGCACCTCGCTGTCCACACACTCGCATGTCTCATGTCCCTCCACCCGCCCCCTGACCTCTGGGCAGACACTGGGAGGGTACAGCCTCTTCTTCTCGTGCCCAACCTCCCAGCACAGCCCAGGGCCCTCCATCTAACAGTGTCCTGGGAGCCATCCATGTGGCCACCAGCTTCTCCATGAATGGGAAGGAATGTCAGAAGGGGTGTCCTCCCTGGGCTTGATGTGATGCTGCTTCTCTGCCTGGATGGGATGACACTCTGATGCCAACCCCCACCATGTCAGGATGCCTGGGGAGGGGCAGGACCCTCGAAGGCCATGTGGTGGGCAAGAGGCAGCTCATGCTCCCTCCAGCAGAGGGCCTGTTGGGAGGAATGTGGTTGGCTGACAGCCTACAGCTCCTGTGCCTTCAGGATCCAAGGTAGCTTCATGTGGAGGCATAGAGGGTATTGGAGTTGCTGCTCCAGCCAACCTAGGGCCCCATGGGCAGTCTAAGCTCTGGGCTCCCCATGAGCATGGTCAGGGTGTCTCCAGGCTGCACTACAGTCTGAGGCTCTTCCTTCCCGTCCTCCCTCCTTCCCTCTCCTTTCCCAGGTGTCAGCCCTGCACCCAGACCAAGGCTCTCCCACTGCCCCTGCTACCACTTCCTCCATCTCAGTGCCTGCTTCTTGGAGACCAGAAGACACACTCCCTGATCCTGGCCAGACAAGCTTGGTTCTCTGATCCCTCTCTGTGACACTCCCCACCTGTGCCCTTAGGCCCACGCCAGCTATCCAGGAGGAACATACATAGTCCCTCATGGTGGGACAAACTGATGCCCCATGTTGGGAGAGCCTCCTTGGCAGAGTGCTTGAGTACTCCCCATCCTGAGGTAGTAACCATGGAAACAAGGCCAAGATCAGCTGTGTCTCACATGGGTCTGAGGTGCCTTGGTGCCCAGCAGCCACACCAGTACCAAGCCCTGGCTCTGCAGGCTGGCTAAGCATTGCCAAGAGAGATGGAGGAGATACCCTCAACTCTCCCAAGCTCACCCAAGTTGCAGGTTCACTTACCCCTAGGGACCAGTTTTAAATCCTGACGTGCAAGTATATGCTGAGCACCTAAGTGCAGGCATTTCACATAGGTGTCAAGTCACACATTGTGCCTTCTTGCCTGTCTAAAGACACACAGCTGGTGACAAAACTGGAATTCAGACCAAATTTCCTAACTACAGGCCCAGGATATTGGGGATCATGAGAAGATGGAGAGAGAAGAGGGTCTGACAGGCCTGAGTATAAAGCCAGGACATACTCTATGTAAAAGTTACTGACATAGTGTGTGGTGCTGGCCCCCAAATAGAGATGAGGCTGGAATAAGAATTCAGACAGAGCCTTGCAACAAACTCCCATCAGATACAGGAGGAGTTCATCATTCACACAATAATCAAGACCAAATGATGGTGAAGGAAAAGTAATTTACAAAATTACGTTGGTTATCAGGAGATCAATTTTGGGAGAAAAATGAATCTATACTTTCTTTACATAGTTGAAGTTTGGC
Source organism: Eptesicus fuscus (assembly GCF_027574615.1). NCBI lineage: Eukaryota > Metazoa > Chordata > Mammalia > Chiroptera > Vespertilionidae > Eptesicus > Eptesicus fuscus. Next base: position 64,800,860 of record NC_072484.1, on the reverse strand, counting down.
AGGTAGGTGAAAATATTAACATCAAAGATCCTATAGGTAAGTGTGCAAAGGACCAGGGGCAGAAAGAAATGCAGTTAGTGGTGAACCAGGATCAAATGTCTCACCTTCCTTGTAATCAAAGAGCTGAAAACGAAATAATTAAAATAATAAAGCTTTACACCTACTGAATTAGTAAAAGTTAAAAATCGAAAAAAAAGTTGCCCTGGCCAGGTGGCTCAGTTGGTTGCATTGTCCATGCATCAGAAGGTTGCAGGTTTGATTCTCGCATGGGGCACATACCTAGGGTTAGGGTTCGATCCCAGTCTCTCTCTCTCTCTCTCTCTCTCTCTCTCTCTCTGTCTCTGTCTCTCTCTCTCTCAAAATCAATAAACATATTCTCAGATGAGGATTTTAAAAAATCGGCATAAGTGCTGGCAAGGCTGCCCAGCAAGAGTGCACACACCCGAACCCCTCCCCTGCTCACAGCCACATAAACCAGCACTGTCTTATTGAAGAGCGATTTTGACTGCACATGTCAAAGCCCTAGATCCGGTAATGCCGCTCGTGGGAATTCATCCTCAGAAAGCAATGCAAAAGGAGTGAAAAAAGCCACGAACAAGAATATATTGGTTGGAGCACTTTTTACCATTTTGTTATAGAAAATGTCAAACCTACACAAAGGTACATAAAGAGAATAGGATAATGAGCCCATGTGTCATCCCCAGCTTCAACAGTTATCAGCTCACAGTCAATATTGTTTCATCTCCTCTCCTCACTCCACCCCACAACACACTTGGGTGCTCACACACACACACACACACTTTTTTTTAGTAAAGCAAATCCCAGACTATTTCATTTTGTTCATAAATACTTCAGTTTGTGTCTCTAGCAGATAAGGACTTTAAAAAAAATAATCATAATATCATCATACCTCCCAAATAAACAATTTTTAAGTCTTTTATTTCATAGCCCATGTTCAAATTTTCCTAAATGTCTTTAGAAAACTTTAATGTTTAAACTTTTAGAATTGGTTTATTGGAGTTGGGATGCAAAAAAAAGGGTGATGCATTGTGTTTGGTCACTGTGTGTCTTTTAAGTCTCTTATTCTATAACAGCTCCCCTCTCCCCTCTTTGTTCTTTATTGAGACATCTTTAAATAATGCCTCCAAAATGAGAAACCATCAACATGCCCAACGCCAGGACCACTTAGGCAGCGTATGGTGCATCTGCCCGGGATGTCCCAGTGCCCTTGCTGTCCTGGGCAGCAGCAGCCAAATATAATCCAGGATCAGCTGGCCATGGGCTCCTGCCCAGCCTGGCAGTCACCTCTGCCACCCACAGTGACTTGGCTCCTGGACTCAGCCCTCTCCCTCAGATCATGCTCCATTATGTCATGTTTGGACCTGGTCCTGCTTCTGGACATCCCTCCTTGCTGTGGCTGCCCCACTGTACTCAACAGCTGTAGGGAAGAAGCACCCACCCTGCTCCCCTCCATGACAACACTAAGCCATCAGCCAGGAGACCAGGGAGACCCAAGGGAAAGATCTCCATGGGGTGCTAACTGCATGGTCACCACCCACTCTGTCCATGCCAGCACATACAACTGTGCACATTGTGACTGCAGTGGAGGAAAATGGAAATGTCCATTGAACAAATAAGTAAAAGCCTGGGTCCTGAAGAAAAGAAAGTAGTCGTTGTGTTAGAGATGGAAGAATGGGATGGCTACAATCTCTCCTGGAATGTCTTTCAATGTAGATGAAACTAAAGTTATATATTTTCTTTTTAATTAAGAGAAACAGGCCACTCATCCCCTCTCCATTCTTCCATTCCTAATGGAGCCCACCTGTTGGAGAAGGGGATTGGCCAGTGTCACTTGGTTGCCATGGGAACACTCTCATGCTAGAGAAAGGGACAGGTGTGGGTGGGAGGGCCCCAGGAGCATGGGCTTTCTCTGCCCTTTCTCCTCCACTCTGGAAAGCCGAAGCAGACAGCCCTCCCCCAGTGCACACTCCCAGGGTGTCCTGATCTCGTGGCTGTTGTAAAATTCAAGCTTTATTATTCACATATGGGGAGGCTTAACTGATCGAGAAACAATTGCCATTGGAAAGGTAGGTTGTTATATTCCAAGATCCCATGAGGAGAAGGCATGCCACACCATGGGGGTGGCAAGGCGGGAGGGCACATAGGGAAGCCCCAGGGTCAGTCAGGAGGCTGGGGGTGGGCAAGAGCCTTCATTGTGGTTTCTGCGGGAAGGAACAAGAGAGGCAGGGTAACCAAGCTTGGGATTGGCTGATTTGGATAACTTTGGGACTCTGGGGTGTAGGGCTGTCGCAAGCTGTCTGGTATCTGGTTCTGTGTCATTAGGACAGCTGAACCGTGGCTCTGAGTGTGAGAGCTCCATAGAGGAGGTGAGGATGTGTGGGCTCTGGATTGGATAGTTTGTATTAGAAAATCATGTTCAAAAAAATAAGTCCTTTACTGTCTCTAGGAATTGACTGGCCCTGGGAGGGGCAGCCCCTCGAGGGTCAGCACAGCCCCAGGATGTCAAAGCATCAGAAAATAAAAGGCATAGTTAGCATGATTTGAGTCAAAAACTTGGGAGTCTCTCCTAACCCCTTTCTCACCCTCATCCCATCTACTCAATTACCAAATTCTATGGGTATTGCCTCCCTCATCTCTCTAATTCATTCACTTCTCTTCCCATGGCCACCAGCCTATGCACAGAATCCTCAGCTCTCCCTGGACTAACAGCCACTGGGTGTCCCTCACTCTCACCCACCATCTATCCATGCCAGGGCTGCCGCGCTGTCCCCAGTCCCAGCACTCTTTCACAGTGTGGCTTTGCTACCCCACTATCTGTGCAGTGTGAACTCTGCTTCTCCACCTCTTGAGCCCTGGAGGGCCCTGTGACTCCTCTGGCTGATGGTGATGTGCTGGTTCTGGACACGGCTCTTATCCGTAAGAAGTTCGACTCCCTTCCCCCCTGAGCCCACCATGTGCGAGAAGCTCAGGCAAGCCATGTTGGAGAGGCCTGGCTGGTGAGACACCACCTGGAGGACAGAGAAAGGCGAGGAACACCAAGACACCAGATGTGAGATAAAGAAGCCAGCTCCCACCAACACCACGGGGAGCCTAGACCCTGACCCTCAGAATTGTGAGCAAAACAGAATGGCTGTTCTAAAGCCCTTTGGGGGGGGGGGGTACTTTGTTATACAGCAGTAGATCACCAGAATGTGGCCTAACATCCAGCAAGACTTCCTAAAAATGGAAACGTGCTGGTGCCACTGCCCAACTTCAAGTTCTCCAATCACTTCATATAAAATCCAAACTTCTCACCATGGCCTACAACACTGAGTAGTCAAGCCCCTGCCCATCTCTCCAAGCCCAGTTCCCACTCCTCTCTCCCATCCTCTCTTGGCTCCTTCGGTTCCTTGAATCCAGCACATTCTTGCTCATGGCCCCCTGCCTGGGTTGACAGGACACATAACTCTGGAGGCCAGGAGAGAACCAAGAGCTGGCTCAAGACGAGTCACCAGGTGAGAGGTAGTATTGAGCCCTGAGATTTGCTCTGGGTATATTCTACGTGATCGTTATGAGAACCCCCAGTGGAACAGAAGTCCCACAATAGAGAGAGAAGGCCTCACAAAGCCTCAGCTTACCCATCAGGAAATTCTGGAGTGACTGTGGCTGACCAGCTAATATACACACTGGGGAAGAATTCAGATCACAATAACAACATGTATGACAGCTAATGTTTAGTGAGGAAGCAGCTTAGTCCTTACCAGCATTACTTCATGTAACAGCCCTGGGAGCAAGGCACTATTCTTACCTGCATTTTACAGAAGAGGACACTGAGGTGAGAGAGGGGAAGACCCTTGCTCGGGGCCCCTCACCTAAGAAGTACTGAGCCGTGATCCACTCTCAGGTACTTACTATACAAGGCGAGTCTCTCTCACAGAGACCCCCAGGCTGCAGATTCCCATGTATTCTTCTAGAACTGCCCTATACAATTACAGCATGCTTGAATGCCTTTTTCCTGGGGTTTGTCGCACACAAAGGGAGCTCAGCGCCAACACCAGCTTGCCCCTTGTTCCTCTTACCATCACACACTCTGCTTTGTAGGTGAGAAAACTGAGGCTCAAACAGGGGGCCTAGCCACTCAGGGTCACAGAGCAGGGTATGGGGCTGGGCTCCTGGAGCTGTGCTCTTGGCCTCCCCCACTTCTCCAGAGTCACCATCCCCCTCCCCCTCCCCCCACCACCAGCCAGCTGCAGCCTCCCACCTCATCCCTCCCACCCCCATCCTCAGTTCATTTTTTTCCCTTTTAGGGTATTAAGCACAGAAGTATTAAAGGGATTGTCAGACCCATTAATTAGCTTAGAAGAGGCCTCTGTGGTGGCCCAGGTCATGGCCGTCCACCTCTCTTTATTAGCCGAATTGATGGAGACAGCAGGGCCCAGATGGGAATAAATTGAATCTGATGGCAAAGAGGCTCTTGTGCAAGCTATTAACAGGAGAGAGCAGGCCTCACACTTTGCTCACTGGCTTTCTTATAATGCCTTTCTCCCGCTACTGCCAGACGCTCCCAGACACCCGCTAGGGAGGCCAGGTCCGAGGAGAGCACCACCTGCGCCCTTAAGCTCAGCCATGGGCTGCATGGCAGGGAGGTGTACCAGCCCCAATAAGTGAGGGACATGCTAACTCCAAGAGGAGGGAGGCCCCACCACAAAGCCAGAGTTTTTGGCATCCATCCCAACTAATGTGACAAAGACCCTGGAGCCCAGGGATCCAGCACTCCCTGCCCTGGGGGTGGGAGGCACAGCTTTGGCACTCACCCCCTTACCTCAGACCTCCCAGCACTATGCCCAGGAAGCATTGCTGTCCCTATCTCTATGACAGGCAACAGATCTGGGGCTCAGAGAGGGCGAGAGACTTGTCCAGGTGGCACAGCTAGGAAGGACAGAGCAGGGCACTGACTGTAGCCTGACATGTGATGTGGGTCTGCAGTGGGTCAGGCCCTCCTCCTTCATGACAGCCTTGGGGTGTGGGTGCTAAGTGCTGGCCCATGCTGCAAAGGAGAAAGCTGCTCACAGAGAAGCTTGGGGACTTGCCCAAGGCTGAGCAGGAGTAAGTGGAGCCAGTCCAGGTGCCTGCTCTGAGCCACCGCCCTGTGCTAGCCTTTCAGCACCCTGGTCAGGGCTCAGCTTCCCCTCGGGGCAGAGAAACCCCCAAGCTCAAGAGGAACTTGCCTTTTCAAGACAGCTCTTCCCTCTCCCCTGACCCAGTTCTCTCCCTCCTCCCACTCCCTCTCTTTCTTCCCTCCGCCCCACCCCCTCTCCTCCAGTCACATTCACCTCCTTGCTTTTCAGGAATGTGCCCCCTTATTTCTACCTCAGAGCTTTCATTCTTCTGATCCCTCCTTATAAAGAGTCTCACAAGAGGAAAGTGTCCCCTGTCATTCTTTTCTGGCCACAGAAGTGTCTGAATGCTATGCTGAAAATGACTGTGATTGTTATTTTTGTGACACACACACACCAGCCTGAGTTGCCGGCTCCCTTCCCCCAGGCCATTCTTCACCAAGAGCATCTACTTTGCTCCAGATCTTTGCCCTGCTGGCTTCTCCTTGTCACTAAGGTCTCAGTCCTTAGTCACCACCTCAGAGAAGCCCTCATGATGGCCAGACACAAGATGTGCAGCCTGCCCTGGCTAGTGATATTCTATCCTGCTAACTTTTCTTCTCTCTCTCTCTCTCTCTCTCTCTCTCTCTCTCTCTCAAGCTCCAGGAGGACAGAGCCCTCTCTGCACAGTAGGTGTTTAATAACCATAGCTTGAATGTCAAGTGCATGGATCTGAGCACCTTCCATGTGCCAAACTCTAAAGGCATTTAACCCACTGAATCCACACACAGGGGAGAGGTCCTGTCACCCACTCTGGGGAACAAAGGAATGAGGGCTCAGCGAGGGTTTTGATGTCCCCAAAGCCATGAAGCCAGTGAGGCCCAAGCTGTGAGCCACCCAGAACTTGCACCTCAATCCCTCTTCTCTCCTCCCTCATCTCAGACCTTCACAGACATAGGAGGGTGGTGGTGAATGGAGATTGTTGGATGGGAGTAATGGTCCCTCAGCTTATGTCATCCTCCTCTCTTCTCTACTAGTGAACTGCAACTCAAAGCCCAACTCTGCCTACCCACAGCTATCCCTTTCCTTCTCTCCTGAAGGCAGAATCTACCTTTCCCTATTGAGGATGGGAAAATGCTGGATGTTCATTTTCCCAGTCTCCCTTGCAGCTAACCCGGGCATGGGCCAGTCCTGGCAAGGGTCTTCTCCCCTTATAAAAAGAGTCTCATGAGAGGAAAGTGTCGCCTGTGACTCTTTGCTGGGCACAGAAGTGTCTGAATGTTATGCTGAAAATAACTGTGATTATCATTTTTGTGACACACATACACAGCCTGAGTTGCCTGCCCCACCCCACCGCTGCCCATTCATCACCATGAACATCTACATCAGTGGGGGCTGCACAGGGACCTCAAAGGATGCCCTTCTGAGTCCCCACAACCTCAGAAACCACCAGGAATGTAGAGCCATGGAGGGTGGACATGTTGTCAGAAGCAGGGAGGAGGGCCCTCCCTTTGCAACTCTGGCTGCCTGGACCCCCCTACTGCCCACCCACTTCTGTCTGACATCCCCCAGGTGAGAGAGAGGGCAGAGGAGGGAGCATATCCGGGATTCTGGACTTTCTCCCAGGGAAGCAGCTGGGGCGCTCCTGTTGGCATCAGGCCAGTGGGGTTAATTGCTCATACAATTTCAGCTTGCACAGGGGTCTCATTTCCTTATTACTGAAATCATTTCCTTGGGAGTGCTTACAAACCACCTGGAAAGCCAGTGACAAAGAACCAACTCCCCACATCCCCAGCTTCCCACAGAAATCAGAACCAAGCATTGAGGACAGATGGAGCCCAGAGCTAATGTGGGGCTGGGGAGGCCCTCTGCTCCCAAGAGGGCTGAACCCCAAGAGGGACAGAGGCTGCCTTGAGGACAAGAGCATCTTGATTTCCTCAAAACTGATACTGCATTTTGGACAATGGTGCAGCTGTGAGGGAGCAGCAGAGTGTAGCTGAGAGACAAGCGGGGGCAGAGACAGTGGTTAAGAACTTGGCACCCTGGCAATCTTTGTTCCCTTTCCTGTACTCCTGTTGCTTATTACTCAGCCTTTGGACCTCCCAAGTCATTCTCTGGGGTTATATTTTTGTGCCTATTCCTTATTTCTTTTTTTTTTTTTCTTCTCCCCATTGACCTCTCTCTGGCCACTCCCACCCTCCAGCGCATGTCCTCACCCTCCTAGTGTCTGTGTCCATTGGTTATGCTTATATGCATGCATACCAGTCCTTTGGTTGATCTCTTACCCCCCTCCCCTTCCCCTGCCTTCCCTCTGATGTTTGATGGTCTGTTCAATGCTTCTATGTCTCTGTATCTATTTTTGTTCATCAGTTTATGTTGTTCATTAAGTCCACAAATGAGTGAGATCATGTGATATTTATCTTTCTCTGACTGGCTTATTTCGCTTAGCATAATGCTCTCCAGGTCTATCCATGCTGTTGCAAATGGTAAGAGTTCTTTCTTTTTTACAGCAGCATAGTATTCCATTGCGTAGATGTACCAGTTTTTTAATCCACTCATCTGCTGATGGGTATTTAGGCTGTTTCCAAATCTTAACTATTGTAAACTGTGCTGCTATGAACATAGGGGGGGGGGGTATATATTCTTTCTGATTGGTGTTTCTGATTTCTTAGGATATATTCCTAGAAGTGGGATTACTGAGTCAAATGGGAGTTCCATTTTTTTTTTTCCAGAAAACTCCATACTGTTTTCTACAGTGGCTGCACCAGTCTGCATACTCACCAGCAGTGCGCGAAGGTTCCTTTTTCTCCACATCCTCTCCAGCACTTGTCATTTGTTGATTTGTTGATGATAGCCATTCTGACAGGTATGGGATGGTACCTCATTGTTGTTTTGATTTGCATCTCTTGGATGATTAGTGACTTTGAGGATTTTTTCATATGTCTGTTGGCTTCTGTATGTCCACTTTCAAAAAAGTGTCTATTTAGCTCCTTGGCCCATTTTTTGATTGGATTGTTTATCTTCCGTTTGTTAGGTTGTATGAGTTCCCTATAAATTTTGGAGATTAAACCCTTATCGGATGTAACATTGGTAAATATGTTCTCCCATGCAGTGGGCTCTCTTGTTTTTTTATTGATGGTTTCTTTTGCTGTACAGAAGCTTTTTATTCTGATGTAATCCCATTTGTTTATTTTCTCCTTAGTTTCCATTGCCCTAGGACAATGGTCGGCAAACTCATTAGTCAACAGAGCCAAATATCAACAGTACAACAATTGAAATTTCTTTTGAGAGCCAAATTTTTAAACTTAAACCTCTTCTAACGCCACTTCTTCAAAATAGACTCGCCCAGGCCGTGGTATTTTGTGGAAGAGCCACACTCACGAGCCACAGTTTGCCGACCACGGCCCTAGGAGATGTATCAGTAAAGATACTGCTATGAGATATGTCTGATATTGTGCTGCCTATGGATTCCTCTAAGATTTTTATGGTTTCCTGTCTTACGTTTAAGTCCTTTATCCATTTTGAATTTGTTTTTGTGTATGGTTGTAAGTTGGTGGTGTATTTTCATGTTTTTACATGTATCTGTTCAATTTTCCGAACACCATTTATTGAAGAGACTGTGTTAACTCCATTGTATGTATGCTCTTGCCTCCTTTGTCAAATATTAATTAAGCATAATGGCTTGGGTCAATTTCTGGGTTCTCTATTCTGTTCCATTGGTCTATATGTCTGTTCTTGTGCCAGTACCAGGCAGTTTTGATAACAGTGGCTTTGTAATATAGTTTGATATTGGGTATTGTGATTCCTTGAACTTTGTTCTTCTTTCTCAGGATTGTTGTGGCTATTTGGGGTCTTTTTTTATTCCATATAAATTTTTGGAAAGTTTGTTCTAGGTCTATGAAATACGCCATTGGGGATATTTTAATGGGGATTGCATTGAATCTATAGATTGCTTTGGGTAGTATGGACATTTTAATGATGTTGATTCTACCAATCCATGAACATGGTATATTCTTCCACTTGTTTATATCTTCCTCTATCTCTTTTTTCAAGAGATAGTTTTCTGAGTACAGGTCTTTTACCTCTGTACAAACTTTTAAATGTGTAATATATTCCACAATAAATACTTTTTTTCATTGATTTCAGAGAGGAAGGGAAAGGGAGAGATAGAAACATCAATGATTAAAGAGAATCTTTGATCAACTGCCTCCTGCATACCCCACATGGGGACCAAGCCCGAGACCTGGGTATGTGCCTTAACTGGGAATCAAACCATGACCTCTTGGTTCACAGGTCAATGCTCAACCACTGAGCCATGCTGGCCAGGCAATAACTATTTTTAATAAGAAAAAAATGTGAGAGCTGGGGGTGGTTTGAAGAAGAGATTCAATAGTTGAAGGAAGAGGAGAGGAAATGCTGAGGGTGGGGACCCCATATGTGATTAGTGTCCTTATAAGAAAAGAAAGAGGATATGTAAGGGCACATCAAGCAAGTGGCCATCTGCACACCAGGTTGTGGCCCCTCACCAGGAACCAAATCTTCATCTTGAATTTCCTAACCTCCAGACTGTGAGAAGTAAATGTATGTTGGTTAAGTCACCCTGCCTGCCTGCCTGGCTGATCACCCCTAACTGCCTCTGCCTGCCTGATCTTCCCTAACCACTCTGCCTGCCTGCCTGATCGCCCCTAACTGCCTCTGTCTGCCTGATCACCCCTAACCACTCTGCCTACCTGCCTGATCACCCCTAACCACTCGCCTGCCTGCCTGATCGCCCCTAACCACCCTGCCTGTTTGCCTGATGCCCCTCACCGCCTCTGCCTCGGCCCCCACCGTCACGGCTTCATCTGGAAGGACATCCAGAATGACGTCCAGAAGGTTGTTTGGCTGTCTGGTCTAATTAACATATTATGCTTTTATTATTATAGATGATGTTGAACCAAATTATATTAGTCAAGAATATTCTGTGTATTTAATTTTAGAAGGAACTGCCAGATAGCTTTCCAAAGTGGCAGTAGCATTTTTACACACTCAGCAACAATGAAAGCATTCCAGTGGCTCCACATTCTTGTCAACAGTTGGTATTGTCATTTCTTTTTTTAAAATTGAGATATAATTCACATACCATATAATTCACCCTTTTGAATTATACAATTCAGTGGGATTTTTTGAATATTCACAAAGTTGTGAATATCACCACCATCTAATTGGGGAACATTTCTATCACCCCAAAAAGAAACCTTGTACCCATCAGCAGTCACACCTCATTCACCCTACTGCCCCCTTCCCTAGCCCTTACCAACCAGAAATCTCCTTTCTGTCTCAATTCCAGATATTTTACAAAAATGGAGTCATATAATATGTGGCCTTTTTGACTGACTCCTTTCACTTCATGTTTTGGTGTTCATCAATATTTTAGCATATATCAGTACTTCATTTCTTTTTATGGTATCATATTGAATTGTATCACATTTTGTTTATCCATGTATAAATTGATGGGCATTTGTTTCCACTTTTTGGCTATGGTAAATAATGCTGCTATGAACATTCATGTATAAGTCTTTGTGTGGGCATCTGTTTTCAATTCTCCCCAGTACATACTCAGAAGGGGAAATTCTTGGTCATATGGTAATTCCATTTTTAACTTTTTGAGGAATTACCAAACTGTTTTCCACAGCAGCTGCACCATTTTATTCCCACCAGCATTATATGAGGGTTCCAATTTCTCCACATCTTTACCACTTGTTAATGTCTGTCTTGGTACAGTCATCCTTGTGGGTATGAAGAGGTATTTCATTGTGGTTTTGATTTGCAGTTCTCTGATGACTAATGATGTTAAGCATCTTTTTATGTGCTTATTTGCAAACGTACATCTTCTTTGTAGAAATGTTAATCCAAGTCCTTTGCCAATTTTTAAATTGAGTTATTTGTCTTTTTTAATTGTTGAGTTAGAAGTTTCAAAATATATTCTAGAGACATGACCCTTACCAGACATGATTTGCAAACATTTTCTCCCATTATGTGGGTTGTCATTTCACCTTCTCTGTAGTGTCCTTTGAAGCACAAAATTTTTAAAATTTGATGAAGTCCAATTTGTCTATTTTTCATTGGTTGCTTTAAGTGTCACATGTAAGAAACCATTGCCAAATCTATGGCCAAACCACTGGTCACAAAAATGTATACCTGTGTTTTCTTTTAATAGCTCTTATTCAGATCTTGATCCATTTTGAGGTCATTTTTATATATGTTGTGAGGTAGGGGTCCAACCTCATTGTTTTGCATGTTGATACCCAGTTGTCCCAGGATGGATTGTTGAAAAAATGGACTTGGCACCTTCGTTGAAATCATTCTTTTATCTATGACTAACTGATTTCCAACAAAGGTGCCAACAGGAAGCAGAGACCACACAGAGATGATGTCAGTCCTAGCTTATGGTCAGGGTTGACCACCAACACGGGAGGGAGCCAGCTTCAAGATGACTTCTGTCCTCTGCCCTGTCTGGCTGCAAGCACGTGAGAGACCCTGAGCAAGAACCACTCAGCTGAGCCCATCCATCTATGCCAGGAACCAGGAGAACTAATGATAAATGATTTTGTTGTTTCAGGCCATTATGGGCTGAATGTTTGTATCTACCCCCCAAATTCATATGTTAAAGCCCTAATTCACAAAGTGATATTTGAGGTGGGGCTTTGGGAGGTGATTAGGGTTGGATGATGTCGTGAGGGTGGGGGGGACCCCATATGTGATTAGTGTCCTTATAAGAAAAGAAAGAGGATATGTGAGGGCACATCAAGAAGGCGGCCATCTGCACACCAGGATGAGGCCCCTCACCAGGAACCAAATCTTCATCTTGAATTTCCTAACCTCCAGACTGTGGGAAGTAAATGTACGTTGGTTAAGTCATGCATCCTATGGTATTTTGTTATAGCAGACTGAGCGAAGACCTAAGCCATTAAACATTGGGTAGTTCACAGATAACCAGAACATTATGGACTATATATTGGAATATTGGAACATGGTTAGTGGCCAGGGCTTACAACCTTAGCTGTACCACTGGCAAACACCAACTGGGCAAGAGACTGAGCCCGCTTCTTCATCTGTAAAGGCAGATAATAATAGTTCCTACCTCATAGCTTGGTGAGGAGGGTAAAGTAAGTGAATATGTGCCAAGTGCTTAGAATGGCACCAGGCAGACAGTGAATGTTCAATAAATGTTAGCTCATGATGGCAGGTGATAAAAAGGGTGGAGGAAAAGATATGTAAAAGGTCTTTGAAACTGTGCGAGTCTGCAGAGCTGTGGGGACTGAGCATGAATAATGAGGTGAGCAGCTCACCACAGAGAAGGGAGGTGGAAGGAAGCAGGCTTGTTGGGCAGAAGCCTCAGCTCAGAGAGGAGGCTGGGTGGCCCAGCCTGGCCCAGGGAGGTGGGGGAGCCCTTCAGGCCAGCCTGGGCCCAGGCAGTCTGCTCTGTCCTGGCTGCCTCCTAACCTTCTTACTGGCCCTGGGAAGGGGGCACACCTACCCTGGCCTGAGGCACAAAACCAGGCAAAGGCTCCACAGCTGGCCCCTACTCCATCATGATCCCCTCCCTGACCCTGTGCCCCCCCAGATGTCAGGGCCACTGCAACAGAGACCTGGGCAGAACCTCCTCTCTGGGACTTCCTGTCAAAACTTCAAGGCAGGGTAAGGGGGAGCAGAGAATATTTCTAAACCTGCAAGTAATTTACTATGTTTATTAAGTGGTTATTATAGGTTAAATAACCAACACTAGCTTATTAAGAATACGTGAAGATGATAATCACCCAAGTCTTCCGTTTGCTCCCGACAGCAAGGAGCAAGCGGTCCTGCTGGGATCGTCTTTAATAATGACTCTCGGGGAGCAGCATTGAGGAAGCAACTCCAGGAATCCCTGTCTCCATTCTGACAGCTTTATGCTCCATAAATACTTGGAGATTATTAAAAACATATTTATTTAAGATGAATAGCTCTCCTGCAGATACAAATCTAAGCCAATAAGGCTCATAAGCCCACTTACAATAATCAATGATACTGTTTAAACACCCGACCAGCTTTGCTTAAACTGGAGGCTCTGGGCTCCTGAGAGAGGAAGAAGGGGGAGGGGAGGGGGAGACGAAGGGGGGTCCACCTGTCGGTGCTGTGGGGCTGGGGAGGCCAGGCTAAGGGCAGGGATTATCTGGAGGCCAGGAGATCTGGAGAAGCTGTGCACAGCTCTATAAGACCTTTTTTCCTTACCCGCTTCACAACCATCTCATCTCTCTGAGCCTCAGTTTCCTCATCTGGAATAAGGGCCCTTCAGCTCTAAAACTCTATGAGTTTATTATGGTTCTGAGAGTCAGCTGTGTGAAATAAAGGCCACCCCCATGGAATAGTGAGGGGGGTTAAATGAGGACACAGGAGCTTTAGGTCTTCAGAGACTTTCCAAACTCCATCCCTAGATAGGGTTCCACCCCACTTTCCCAAATTCATCCCACCTTCCTGCCTCTGGGCAAGACTCTGTACACACTTCTCCTCCCTGGGAGCACCTCCACCTCACCCCACCACACACCTCACCTGGAGTATACAGACTCATCTCTCAGATCTCAAGAAAATGCCACCTCTTCCAGGAAGCCTTCTTGGACCACCTCACCCCACCACCCCCTTCCTGTACCCCCAGCCTCCCAACTTTCTCATCATAGCTCATTATCACTGTGTGAAAGTGACTGTGTGACTATTTCTGCCCTGTCCCTTGCACTGGAAGCAACATGAGCACAAATGGAGTTGTTGTGCTCACCACTGCACCCCAGCACCAGTCCCAGGGCTGCGCAGAGATGATGCTCAATCACTGCTCACTGCATGAATGCAGACCAGGCCTGCTGAGCACACGGAAGAGCAGCTTCATTCAACAGAGCATCCTGACTCCTGCCCCAGGCTGGACCTGTGAGTATGTTAGACTCACATCCTATTCTGATGCCTGTATCTCTCTCTTATCACCATGGCTTTGCAGGGTGTGTTAAAATCTGTTAGGGCAAGTTGGTCTTCTTTGCTTGGCTTTTTAAAAATAGGCTTCACTATTTAAATAGTTTTATTCTTATATGTAAATTTTAGAATAAGTTTATTATGTTCATTTAAAAAATCCTGCTGCAATTCTGATTGTGTGTTTTTTTTTATGGATTTTGTTGTTGTTGTTGTTGTTGTTGTATGTTTTTGGCAGCTGGACCTCAGGTTTGGAGAGATGTATTAACCACATTCCTCAATTTATAGCTAAAAGATTCCCTCTTTTGGGTTATTAATTGTTATTCCCTTTTCCCCTTTTCTCACCTCACTACCAAAAAGTGACCAGCCTGTGTTCAATGCATGTGCTTTGTATATGCTTTCAACATGAGCATTGTTCTTTCTTATATATTTTTTATTACATAAATAATATTATGTTTGAACTTCATGCTGTGTCTTTTTCCCCAACCAGAACTATTTTAAAGGTTGTTCCATGTTGTCTGTTGTGACTTTACCCACTGCCCGACCCCCACTGCTCACCCCATAAAGGACCCAGCATGCCCCTTCTCGCATAGGCCCCATATGCATGGGATGAGCTCCCAGGGTATATACCAGAGAGGCTTGCCAGCTCAAGTCACGTGCAGGTATTCAACTAGAGTAAGTCCTGTGAGATCTCCCTCCCAAGCACCACAGCTACCTGCATTCCCACCTGAGGTCCCTGCGGCCCATTGCCCCTCACACTTGGCATCATACAGTGGTCCCCTTTTTGCCAGTTTAGCAGGTCTTGTCATTTTTGTCTACTTTTCTGTGGTAGTGGTAGGTACTAAACAGTCAATATATATTCAGAACAGTATAGACTAGAGTTGTCTCAGTTTTAGACATTGTAAATATCTTCTGCTAGCCAGCCACCTGTCTGGGAACTCTCTTCAGTGTCCCTCATTGAATGTAAATCCTTAATGCTGATGACAACACAGTCACCCACTCTTTTCATCTTACAGCGTATGCTTTTGGAATTAGGTTTAAGAAGTCCTCTCCTGGCCCCCAGTTACAAAGATGCTCACCTAGATGGCTTTGTACTTACAGAATGGAGGATACCTGACAATTTTCCAATGTTAAGTGATCCCATAGGTCCCTGAAGCCCAGATAAAGGAAAACAATGTTTTCAGTTGAAGGAGTAAATGATCTTGAGCTGCCCCACCGCAGACCACAGACCCTGTCCATCCCCTGCCCTCGAGGGCCCAGCTGAGGCCAGGGACTGGCCCTGCCCCATGGCAGCTCCTTACACCTTCACTCAAATGGGACTTGCTAAGGACCCATCTTGGAGGAGGCCAGGCACCCCAAGGTGAAAGGGACATTATGGGGACAGAGCTAGCTTGGCCATTAATGGGGAGACAGACAATGTTTAAAAGTAACAGACACAAAAAGTATAATTGCAAGTTGTGTTTTCCATCTTTCCTAGGCATGGATGGGAGTCTATATAAGAAAACAGTCTCTGAGCTATACACTGAAAATGTGTAATTTTGCTACATGTGTATAATAGCTCAATAAAAGAAGTTTTAACCCCCCCTCAGCAACACACACACACACACACACACACACACACACACACACACACGGGACAGTAATGGTGAAAACAAGTCAACGGAGATTCCCAGGAGAAAATAGACCAAGAGCTTCTTGGGTGCCAGAGCCAGAGCCAATGATTGCCTGCTATCTCAAAGGTCAAAGACAGCCTAACCAGAGGCATCTGATATGGGGGCTGGGGGAGTCAGACTGAGATGTTAGGTCAACATGGACCCCAGTCCCAGCTTTGCCAGTCACAGGTGTGATCTTGGGGAGGCTGCATAACCCCTAGAGCCCCAACATCCCCATCCACAAAATGGGCTAGTGCCACTCCTCCAAGGAAGCAAGATGTGGCTGGGGATTCCTCCTTAAACTGTGATAATTATCCATGGAAGGCCATGCCCCCTCATTGTTTCCTGACCCTCTGCATCACCAGCAGCCCTGCCTGACCACAGGGAAACAGCTCATGGCCAGACCAAAGGCATTAAGACACACAAAGCCTCAGGTTCACAAGAAGCACTCAATAAAGATCTGATTTTTCCTTTTCCAGAAATGGCTTTCTCAGATCCACATACTTAAATAGAGCAGGGTCTCATTTACCTCCTGGGCTAGGCATGACTAGGCAGAGAGCTAGCAGGAAATGTGGGGAGCTGGGGGCGCAAGCTCCACCAGCAGAGACATGCCCCATTGCTGCAGCCAGATATTGCCAGGGTGACAGAAAGCAGCCCCAAAAGCAAAATAAAAATCTTCTGTCACATATAGCTGGAATCTGCATCTTTATGTGAAATCTCCTTATTTTAAAATTTTGGCAAGTCACTGAGATTTTTTAAAACACTGTATGGTCCAAACAAAAATCATGTCTTGGCTGCCAGGTTGCCATCTTAAGCATGTCTCCACCACCCATGTTACAAGGGCCACACAGACAGGTTGGCCAACTGGGCCAGGGCTACACAGTGAGCAGGTTAGGCAGTGGATGACTGGGACCTGGAACCCATCCATCCATCTCTTCATCAACCATCATCCATCCATCCATCCATCCATCCATTCATCATCATCATATCATCATTCACCCATCCATCCCTTCATCCATCCATCCATCCATCCATTGATCCACTATTCATTAATCCATTATTTATGCACCCATCATCCATTATCCTTCTGTGTATCCATCCATCATTTATTCATTCATTCATCCATTCTCCCACCTGCCATACATAGAAACATCCTTCCATCCATTTATGCAGTTAGCAGATATTTGTTGAGTGCCTACTGCATGTCAGGGAGCTGATGAAGCTACAGAGGTGAGAGCTGTCACTGGGCCCTCCCACCCATCACTTCTAGAGAGCCCCGCACCAAGGGTAAATCCATAGTGTTACACAGGAGCACATACACACATGCGCGCGTGCACACACGCACACACATGCACACACATACATTTAGACACACATTTAGACCTAAACACATACACATAGATATACACACTCACAAGGCACAAACATCACCCATAGAAATATAGACAAGCATGAACAAGTATACATGTCAGAAAGCCTGTACTCAGAGACATACAAATTCAGACACAAACACACATAGGCACATACATGGCATAAATGTACCCATGTGCTCACAAACAGAAATAAATACAGATACAAGCACATGCCTGCATTTACACAAAAACGCAAGAGCATACAGTCATGTGCAAGTGCACATATAAAACTCAGTAACAAGCCTAGGCAGACCCAGACCCACACACATACCTATACCACATGCACACATATACAATCTTCTCCATATCTCTGTCTGCATGACTCCCCCCAAAATTCTAACTCTCTCTCTCTCTCTCTCTCTCTCTATCTATCTCTCTCTCTCTCTACACACACACACACACACACACACACACACACACACACACGATGGCTCACTGTTGTCACCAGTGAGTGCCTTTGGCCTAAGCTCCAAATAGAGCTTCCTCCACTCTGACTCCCCCCACCACCACTTCCCCAATTAACTCAGGAAACAGGGCTGCTGGAACAGCCAGTTCAGCCTGGGCCCGGGGTGTGCCTGAAGCTAAGAAGCACCTGTCACTTAGAGGCTCCCTCTCAGCTCGCTGACATCTCCTGCCCCTGGCTCAGTCCAGCAATTACAGAAGGACCAGAGCATCCTCGAAAAGAGGAGGTGGAATTGCTCACTGCAGGAGCCCCTCCCAGCTCTTCCCCAGCCAATGCCCTTGGCAACAGTCCATCCATCTATCAGATATTTGCTGGGTGCCTACTGGTGACAAGCACTTGCCAGGCTCTGGAGAGGCAATGGTGAGCAGAGGCAAACAGCCCAGCCCTCACAGAGCTGATGGTCTAGTGCAAAATAAACACACTCATCAAACCATTACAAAAGTAATGGTCAGACTGCAACTCTGCTGAGCACAGCCCAATGGGGGACAGAGTCCTATGAGAGCTCCAGGACGGCATCTGACCTCCACTGGGACCCGGCCAGTGGAGCTTTCTCTGCTTCTGAAGCCTCTTGATCTGAGGCACCATCTGGGTGAGGCTGGAGAATAGGATGCTGAAAGGGTTAGGCTGCGTGCAAAGACCTCGAGCTGGTCCAGAGAACACTTGGCCACACCTTTCTCTCCTTGGTGCTTCCCAGAGCTGCAGGCAGGGCAGGCACTATCCATTACTCTCCCTGCTCTCTGGGGCGCTCGCCACTCAAGCACATAGTTCTGGTCCTTTGCAGTCCAGGATGCTGCGATCAGCTCCATGAACTGAGGTGGAGACTTTGAGCTGGGAGATTCATTGCAGAGCTGTGGAAACTGAGGCCCAGAAACCAACACCAAGGCACCCAATTGTGGTAAAGGAAGGAAGTGCCACAGACAACATAGCCAGTTAGCCAGAGTGCCTCACAGAGCAGCTGGTTCAGTCTCTTCCTTGTATACCCTCCCTACCTGGAGGGCAGGTAGGCAGCGGGGTGAGAGTTAGATTGGCTGCTATGGCCCCATGGAACTGAAGGGGTCCCAGCAGGGCATGAGTGTGGGTGTAGGTGTGCATGTGTGTGCATCTATATGCATGTGTGTGTGCATGTGCTGTGACATGGAGGAGTGAGGGAGATGAGCAAGCTGGTGTTGGACATCCACAGTGTCTGTTCTGATTTGGCAGTGCTCATATCACAGGTGTCTTCAATATTTAGCAATGTTGAATGCGACCCTACTGGGCATCACTGTGCCCCGGTCTCAGGTCAGACAGAAGGCCCTGATGAGAGTCTGGATAGCCCATCCCCCAGGGCATCTGATAGCCAGGCCAGCTGGGGATGAAGCCGTGCACCACAGCAGGCCAGGTGGCATGGAGTGTGCGTAAGCTGCTGTGTTTAATGCCAGTGCAGGACAAGCCCAGCAGGGCTCATGTGTAGGGAGGTGGGGGCGAGGAGGGGGGTGGCTTCTGAGCACCAATAGCAGGTGTAAGAGGTGTGGCACTGAGAACCAATGTGCATTTCCCAGGTACCCTCCTGAGTGACCATTGTTGGTCAGCAGAGCCCTTTCTGCAGAACCAGGGGACCCAGGGCCCCTGGAACAGACTGGACTTCAGCCAGGCATGGGGCAGGGCTGCTGGACAGTCCCATGAGAGCAGTGCTCAGAAACAGGGGGAACCACTGGCCTTATCAGAAGGAGCAGAGACTTCTCCAGGTCCTCAAGGGCACTGCCTGCTTGCAGGGCACAAATACAATGTATCAGCTAGCTTTTGCTGCATAACAAGCCATTCCAAAACTTGATGGTTTAAAACAATAACCATTTTTCATTTAGTATCCCATTCTGAGTCAGTGGGTGCTAGTCTTACCCAGATCTGCCAGGCTCTCCCCAGTATCTGTGGTTGGCATAAAGTTCCAGAGTGGCTCCCCCCATGTCTGGACAGTGGCAGTTCTGCTGGCCTTGGTGCCTTGGTTCTCCATGTGGCTTTTTCCTGTCTAGCTGCAGGTTGGCCAGACTTGTCTCCATGGCAGTCTCAGGTTCAAGTGTAGCAAGAGATAGCAAGCTCCAGCACACGGTGTTTTCCAGCCTCTGCCAGCATCATATTTGCTAATATTTCATTGGCCAAACGAGTCACATGACCAAGCCCTCATTCCAGAGGTGGAGAAGCGGACCCTGGCAGGATTGGAGAAGCCACATGTGTACAAGAGAAGGGGCATGTGTACAAGAAAGGGAGGGATGTATACAAGAAAGGGAGGAATTGGGGCCTTTTTGCAATCAATAAGTGGATCAATGGGCCACACTGGAGGAGACAGATGTGGAGATGAGATAGCCCCTTCCAGACCTTCCAGAGATCACAGCCCAGATGCCCAGATGGGCCAGGCTGGTGTGCACTTGGGGGAAACGTCCCAGGTGTGGCCCACAGTAGGGAACAGTGGGGACTGTGGCTCAGTTGGGTGGCGATCCTACTGAGCATCACTGTGCACTATCACTTGGGAACACGGGCCCAGTGCTGCCTGAACTCCTGTTGTTTCAATAGAAGTTAGATCGCTGTATTTTTATGTGAAATTTGTTGAATTATTGTCAACTAATTTAAAATGTGACATAGTGTCCTCTTACATTGAAATGCTTTATAACAACAACACAGAGCAAAGGATTGCTATGCCAACCCTGGAAGTAGAGCTCACTTCCATGTTTAGTAAAAGCAGCCAGAGTCCCTGCACAGAGTGGTCAGAGCAGGGAGGCTAGTGGCAGGCATTTCCCAGGACCCTCCTGAGGTGCAGGCCATCTGGGTGGGCTTCCCAAGTGGGTATGTATATGGAGGATCAGTGACCTTACTCTATGAAACTTATACCTCAATAAAACTTAAAACACAAAACTCACTCTACACAGGAGACGAAGCGAATCTGCAGACTGACCGTGACGCAGGGCAGCAGCCTCCCCTCTGCTCTAAGTTTAGGGCAGGAAGTAAGGGTTGCTGGAGGTCGTGGAGGGTAGCTACATGTGGTGGTCCCTGGTGAGGATGAGGTGTGGGGCAGGGAACCATGACTGAAGGTTCACCACGTGCTGGCACTCTTCTTGCAAGTGGCTTATAATTATTAACTCATTTATTCTGATTTCACAACCCGATGAAGTAGAAACGATTATTATCATCCCATTTTACAGGTGAGGGAACTGAGGAATAGCGAGGTGAATCATGTGCCAAGTGAGCCAGCTAGTCATTTGATCCCCTCTCTAATCAGAGGCTGACGTATGCCATCTTATGGGCTGACATGGCCAGAATGGAGCAGATCCCAATGGAAGTCCATTGTGGGTGGGGTGAAGGGCAGTTGGGGGCACAGATGTCCCAGGTGTAGGGGCTGGAAGGCCTTGTAAGGCTGGCACAAGACCCCCCCATAGCCTGACTCAGGTGTGTGGTGGCATCAGAGTGACCTGGTGATGGGAACAGAGGGTGCGTTAGCTCTGCCCACTCCAGCCTGTCCATTGAGGCCTCGGGGACTGCTCTATGCCAGCACCATGGTGAAGCCATGCCTGGCCCTGGTTACCCAGGCGAGGTGTCCGGACTGGAGGGACCAGTGGGATGCAGACGTCACTGCTCTGAGAAAGCTGAACCTGCCTGGGTGCAGGTTGGTTCCCGCACTGGCCCTAGCTGCCCTACATCCTAGAGCACAGAAAGCAGGAGTAGACGGCCCAGAAAGCCCCTCCCCGAGTGACCAAGCTCAGGTGTGCCAGAGGGATGTGAGTGGTAGTGAACATGGCCAGAGCTGTTCCCCCTTGCATCTGCAGCCCTCCAGGGGGTGGAAGCATTATTCTGATAGTGTGAGGGGCACAGGGATGGGAGGAGGCGGGGGTAGAGGTCCTCAGGGCAAGCTCTGTCACAGCGGCTACCTGAGGTCCAGAAGGCAGAAGGTCTAGGGAGTCATCGAGGTAGGAAGAGGCTATGTTAAATTCGTGGAAAGCCTGCCAAATCACTGGCAACCTGCACTCTGGACCTCCTGGGGGACCAGCAGGACCTCCTGGGGGACCAGCATCAGGGTGTGGCCTGAGTTCTCTCCAGCTCTGTTTATAGCACACTAGGCGGAATCAGGACTCAGGGTGTCTGAGGGTGCCCCTACGTTTCTCCTGCAGTGGGTGAGGCTATGCACACTGGGGCTCCACCTGGTTTCAGGGTGCAAGGCACTGCGCAGGAGCCGCCCCTCTCATGGCCCCCACAGGTTCTCCAGTGCTCAGCAGAACCCAGCTCCAGCCAGGACAAGCCCTGGCCCATGCTTCCTGCAAGGAGGTGAGCCGAGGCTGACGGCATTGCCCACGTTGCAGGATACAGTGGGTCCTGGGCAGGGGAGAGGGTCACCAAAGGGAAGGAAAAGGCTGAGAGGCCAATGTGAGGGGTGGGAGGGCCAGGGGGTGCAGCAGAGTGCCAGGGAGGCCAGCCTGCCAACTTCAGGCCCATGACAGGAAGAGAAAGCCTCTGCCGGACCATCCCCTGGGGCCAGTAAGGGCCCTAGTGCCCGTGGGAGGAGCCAGCTGTGGGGAGAAAGACCAGGTGCTTTTGTTTGCAACCATGTTCATTGGGAAGCCAAGGTCAGGACCGGAGCCCCCCACGGGAGCCCCCTCAGTGGCAGCACTGTACCTGGTGCTCTCCATTTGTCACCTCAGGACAGCCTGTCAAGCTCAGGCAGGGACTCAGGGGTTCCGAGGCTGCACAATCATCCAGGCTCGTGCCCAGAAAGCGGCCCTTCCTCAGGACAGCTGGCCAACGAGCCCAGACTCTGCCCCGAAGGGGAAGCAGCCCTTCCCAGGACCGCCTTTCCAAATGGCTTGGTGAAGCCGAGGCTCAGGGCAAGCTGACTCCGAGTTTGGGAGAAAATGACAAAGGGTGGAAATTAGGTCAGCTTCTTAAGAAGGAAAAGAAACCAGAAGCCGTGTGACTGCACAGGGGCAGGAGGCGATGGCGTGCAGGGCCAGCACGTCAGAGACGGCAGGTAATAGGAGAACTTTCTTCAATTATGTGAAGAAGAGCGAGTGTGCGTCAGCCCAGGGACGGCAAGGACAGAGCTGATAACAGATGACTGGGAGAGGCAGGCGCTTAATGGGTTTTTCCCTGCAATCAGTTAACCCCAGCCAGTGGCCCTGGTGACAGAAAGGGGTGAGGCGCTCGGGGAAGGCGGGTGAGGGCCGCGCTCAAGGGCCCCTTTGTGCTAGCTGTTTTCCAGTTCCATGCCTGGTGACGCGGATTTTGGTGACAGCAGCAGGACAAAGGGCTCTAGTATTCAGCAGACCTGCCTGAGGGCTTGGCAAGATGGGGCTGCCAGACGGTCAGGGCACACGGTCTCTCCACCAACCGGTGCTCCTGGATGGTGCCGACGTGAGCACGCACCCAGGACCACATAGACATGACTTACATATAAGTCACATGCGCTCCAGCTCACACACACAAACACCCAGACCCAGAGACACACATGGGCCCAGAGCTGGCCACATAGACCCACGTTCACTCACGGACACTGTCATGGACATACCACACATACCCGTAGATACCAGTTTGCAGAGAAGGTGGGCACCCAGGTCCAGGGACACTCACATACTCACTCCCAGGTGCTCACTCAGCACACCCAGACACCAGGCACCCACACACATGTTCCCCAAACACACCCAGACATGCTCAGATCTAGATACACATGTGTCCACGGGCACATTCATACTCTCAAACACAGACATAAACACACACGCACTTCTACACTCACGAATAAACAAGGACACACCCACACAGACACAAATCACACCTCAGGCACACACTCCTAAAAGTTCCCACACATGTGGACACAGTGACCAGACTGTCCTACTCATGGGCACGTCCATGCAGCCACAGAGTTCACACCCTGCTCACGTCTCCCTGCTGTTGGCCCAGCACCGCTCTCCTGGGAGATCCCCACCGTGGCCCTGCCAGGGAGCCCCTGCACCCCCACCTCACCTGACACCCCAGTCCAGAGCCCACCCAGGCGGAAGGAGAGAATTTCTCAGCACAGCTCTGGCAGGCTGCGACCCTCTCACAGAACAGCAGCCCCAGGCAGCCTGCACCTGGCATCCTCCCAGAGCTCACGCTGACTCCATTCTTCATTCCCCCTCCTGCAAACGTGTCCTAGCATCTATCACGTTCCAGGACTGCATTCCACTTAGGATACCGCCTCCCCCTCCCCCCGCCCCGCCCCCCCCCCCCCCCCGCCCAGAGATTCTAACAGGGAAGACAGCATCATGGTAAGTGAGCAGAGCACAGGAGCTAAATGCAATGGAAAAGCAGGACAGAACAGGGTGGGGGAGGGGCCAGCTGGCAGAGGGCGTGTTTAAGAGGTGGTCATGAAAGGCCTCATTGAGAAGGCAGCAAGGGGCTCTAGGCGGAGGGAATGCTGGTGCAAAAAGACAGGGGGGGTGAGGGGGGCAGAGTGCCTGAATGCAGGGGAGCATGCAGAGGGGGCAGCAGGAAATAAGGCCAGAAAGGAGCAGACAGCACACCATGTGAGGCTGACGAGTCCCTCTGGGAGTCTGGCAGCAGGAGGCCAGCTGGAAGCCACTGCAGTAACCCAGGCAGAAGCTGTGCGTGGCTCTGACCAGAGCAGGTGAGAGAGGTGGTGGGTTCTGGGTGTACTTCGAAGGGAGAGCCGAGAGATTTTGCTAACAGGTTGCTGTGGGAGTAGGCAGGGGAGAGGAGGAAGGTTGAGGAGGAGGTGGCTGGGGAGGAAAGTCAACAGAGTCGCTTGGACACTGGTAGGTGGGAAAATCCCCCTCACACACACACATGCACTATCCATGTCCCAATCCCCAGAGTGTATCACCTCATACGGCAAAGGAGACGAGGCAAATGTGATTATGTTAAGGATCTTGAGATGGGGAGGTTATCCAGATTGTCCCACGTGGGCCCACTACCATCACGTGGGTCTTTATAAGGAGGCAGGAGGGTCAGAGTCAGAGAAGGAAAGGGGGGGGGCGAGAGAGAGAGAGAGAGAGAGAGAGAGAGAGAGAGAGAGAGAGGAAGCTGCTTTCCATTGGCTTTGAAGAGTGGGGAGGCGAACACAAACCAAGGAATACAGGTGGCCTCTAAAAGCTATTTGCAAGGCAGGGAAAGAGGTTCCGTCCTAGAGCCTCCAGAAGGAACGGCGTCCTGCCGACACCGTGTTTCACACAACTGCAAGGGAAGGAGTTTGTATTACTTAAGCTACTATTTCTGTGGTTGTTACAGCAGCAAGAGAAAACAGTCATGCCCAGTGGGAGATGGTAAGAAGGCAACTGTATGCATGGTGTGGGGCTCCCCAGGGGAGTCAGTGGGCTCTGGGTGTTAGAAACCCTGACGCAGGGTGAGGCCACCCTGGGAATCTGGGTAATAGATACAAGAAGAGGACCCATCCAAACCCTGGGAGCCCCAAGGTCAGGGTCAGAGAGACTAAAGAATCAGAGAAGGAGGCTGAGAAGAAGGGTTTCTCCTGTAAGCCAAGGGAAGACGCTGCTTCGGAAAGGAAAGAGTGGAGCTTCCACGCAGGGAGAGCACTCAGGAATAAAAAGGAACGAGCCACTGATACAGGCCACAAGTGGGTGAATCTCAAAACCATCACATGATCGAAAGAAGCCTTATGCAAAAGAACACACAGAGTAAATAAAATTCTACTTTCATACAATTCTAGGAAGTGCAAACTATCCTCTGTGACAGAAAGCAGACTGGCAGTTGCCTGAGGCTGTGGCTGGGGGTGGGGGCTGTGAGGAGACTTCAAGGCTGATGCAAACTAGATTTTGGTGGTGATCACGTGGGTAAACACCACTGTGAACACTCACTGAATTGCACACAAGTGGGTACAACTTATTTTATGTAAATCACACCTCAATGAAGTTGATTTTTAAAAAAATCGGCAGAGGGTACGATCAACTTCAACTTCTATTGGAAGATGAAGCAGGGTAAGGCCCAAGATTCACTGATACTGGGATGTGCTTTGGTGGCCACAAGCCAGAGGGGGGTGGAAGTGATTGTCTCAGGCCACCAGGGAAATCCAGTCACCCTGACCTGCAGTTGGCAGAGGGTGGCCATGTGACCCAACAATGGCCAGTGCTGTGGGGGAAATCTGCCGGGGACACAGGAAGGACTTTAGCCCCCACCTTCCCTGGTCTGGGAGGAGATGCTGCCACGTGAGCACGAGGTGCTGTCGCTGCAGCAGGCGCCCTCCAACCACAATGAGAGGACAGGAGAATTTCAGAGATGACCCACACTCTGGTCTTGTAGGGTCTCAGAAACAACCCTGAACCGGTTCCTCTCCATTCTGCCACCCCACCCCACCCATTCTGTGCCCAAGAGGCCGGCCCAACATACCCCAGTTAGCTCAGCTCCAGTGTCACTGGCCAGTGGGAGGTGCGGAAAGCCATTAGAGTCATGAATAGATATCAGTATGTTTCTTCCCCTCCCTCCCTTCTGTGGGCTCCCTTATCTACAGTGGCTGCATCCCTTCCTCCCAGACCACATCTGTTAACCACCTCCCCTGCCCCTGGGTTCTGGCAACACAATGTCTTTCCCTTGCCCTGAGGGCCTGGAGGTGCCAACAGCTCCCAGCCTGTGCTAATTTCTCCACAACCCTGTGATTCCCTTTGAGCCTGCCCATATCTATGAAAATAGTCCTTTATTTCCAGTCCACACAACTGGCTATCCCCTTCTTACTGTTATGTAAGATCATCAAATATACATATGTCTTAAAGCATATCATGTCAGCCAGAAGCCGTCCTAAAAGAACCCCCCAGTTAGCTGTCCAGCCAGTGGGAGACAGACCTTCAAGCCCATAATTACAAAATATTCTGCACAGGACCAAAGGTGTCGGTCGATCCCAAAGCTGGATCTGGCCACAGCAGAAACCGCCGTACCACTGCCCTGGCAGTGAAGGGAGCCAACTCCCATGGAGTTAAGGCACTTTGACTTGGACTCCTGTCTCTTGCCACCAAAAAATATCCTAATAGTTGTCTTAAAGAGGGGACCCCAAAAGATACTGTGTTTGACTCTTGAATCTGACAACTGGAAAAACAAGGGCTAAAGCGTGTGTTTGAAAAGCTGAAGTTAGTTAAGCTGAAAACACAATACGTGAATTTTCCAAAACCTTGAAATATATCAAACGCAAAGGAAATGGCAACAGAATCTTAAGGGGGAAAAGGCAGGAACCAGAAGATGTTCTGGAAACTTTTCAGACAGAAGTAAGCCTGAAATTATTAATTACATTACAGGCTTACCTTACTGGTTCACAATAAGTATAAAGCAAACCTGATTAAAGAGTCTGCCTTTTCATATTGAGTAAAACAAATCAAACCAAATGCTGTTCCTGAGCGACACTTCCAAAGCAAAGTTACAAAAGATAAAAATACACCAGGATACAAAATCAGGAGGAATGCACGGCTCAAGTATTCATTTCAGATGTGGTAGCATGTAAGACAAAAAGCAAGAAGCATTACACGGACAAGGAGCACCAAGCTGTCGTGAAATGTTATGCACCAAATTGCACTGCTTTTAAATAGAGGAAGTACTGTAAAAACTCTTAGAAATATGAGGGAGATTTGTGAAACTACTCTACTAATTGAAGACTATAATTCATTTCTCACAATCGTCATAGACCAAGTAGGCAAACAAAAGGGAGGCAATAAAGATGCTAAATAATATAATTAATAACATTGTGTGTAGGTGTGCATGTGTGTGCCCATGTGTGGGAATGAAGTGTGAGGTATATATGTATAAAACTTTGAACCTCGCCAACAGAAAACACATCTTCCTTTGCAACACCCCTGGAATAAACTGGTCATATATTCAACTATTAAAATACCTAAATAATTTCTGCCAACAAAAGAATGAAAATAGAGGAACTGTCCAGACCATGTTCTATGGCCTCAGGGCTATACAAAAAAAAAAAAATTTAACTTTAAAAGTTTCCAGAAAGATCTTTCAGAAAAGTACAAGAAAGATTTGAATAGAGACCTGTGCCCTATCTTTGTTGGGAAGATCTGATTTTAATATAGCATTTATGTAAATTTGACATGCACTGACCTGTCAATGGGATACAATTCAAAACTCAAATGAGATTTTTATTTATGTGACTTTGAAAAAATCATTGCAAAATGGACCTGGAAGACTTAGTTCATGAATGGACAGGGAGATGTTGAAAAGTAGTCAACTGAAGAAGACACTTGCTCTCCAAGATATGAAAACTTGTTATAAAACCACTAGAGGCCTGATGCATGAAATTTGTGCACTCGGGGGAGGGGGGTGTCCCTCAGCCTGGATTGCAAGAGGGCACAGGCCAGGCCGAGGGACCTCACCAGTGCAGGATCAGGGCCAGGGAGGGATGCGGGAGATTGGCCAGCCTGGGAGGGACCGCAGGAGGGCTCCAGGGCGTGTCCGGCCCGTCTCGCTCAGTCCCAATCAGCTGGACCCCAGCAGCAAGCTAACCTACTGGTCAGAGCATCTTCCCCCTGGTGGTCAGTGCATGTTATAGCAAGTGGTTGAGCAGCCTTAGCATATCATTAGCATATTATGCTTTGATTGGTTGAATGTCTGACCGGATGACCAGACACTTAGCATATTAGGCTTTTATTATATAGGATAGTATACAGAACAACTGAAAGAGCCATGGAGTGGAAAGGAGCACATGGGAGACAGTAGGCACCATTCAGTGGGCACCATTCAGGGCCATGAGAAATGTGGTTCTGTTCGATAACATCATCTAATAAAAAAGATTTCCAGGAAAAAAATTAATTTAATTAAAAATAAACCATAAACTCTTAGCAAAGAGGGAATAGAGGAATCATACCTCAACATAATAAAGGCCATATATGAAAAAACCTACAGCCAACATCATACTCAATGGGCAAAAGCAAAAGCATTTCCCTTATGATCAGGAACAAGACAGGCCTCTGTTTTTATCTTTTAATACATTTTAATAGTTTCTTTTATTGATTTCAGAGAGAGGAAGGGAGAGGGAGAGAAAGATAGAAACATTAATGATGAGGTAGAATTATTGATCAGCTGCCTCCTTGATGTATGCATTGGGAATATAGCCCACAACCCACACATGTGCCCTGACTGGGAATCAAACCCTGAACTCCTGGTTCGTGGGTTGGTGCTCAACTACTGAGCCACACCAGCCAGACTGCTTTCACCATTCTTTTGTTTGTTTGTTTGTTAATCCTCACCTGATGATATTTTTACATTGATCTTTTAGGAAGAGTGAAAGAGAGGAAAAGACAGAGAGAAACATCGATGTCAGAGAAATGCATTGATTGGTTGCCTCATACACATGCCCTGACCAGGGCCCAGGCCAGGGAGGAACCTGCAACCAAGGTACATGCCCTTGATGGAAATCAAACCCGGACCCTTTGGTCCATAGGCCAATGCTCTAATCACTGAGCCAAACCAGCTAGGGTGCTTCCACCATTCTTATTCAACATAGTACTGGAATTTCTAACCACAGTGATCAGATAAGAAAAAATATAAAAGGCATCCAAATTGGAAAGGAGTAAGTAAAACTGTCATTATTCATAGATGACATGTTATTATACATAGAAAACCCTAAAGACTCACCAAAAAAATACTAGATTTAATAAATGAATTCAGCAAAGGGGCAGGATATAAAATAGTTATTAAGAAACTGGTGGACTTTTTATACACAACAATGAACTATCAGAAAAAGAAATTTAAAAACCATCCTATTTACTATTGAAAAAAAAAAGTACCTAGGACTAAATTTAACCAAGGAGGTAAAAGACCTGTACTAGAAAAACCATAGGACATTGAAAAAAAAAAAAAAAAGAGGAAGATACAAATAAGTGAAAGCATATACCGTGTTCATGAATTGGAAGAATTAGCGTCAGTAAAATGTCCATACCACCCAAAGCAATCTATAGATTCAATGCAATTCCTCTTAAAATACAAATGGCATATTTCACAGATCTATAATAAATATTCCAAAATTTTATATGGAACCAAGAAATCCCCCAAATAGCCTCAGCAATCTTGAGAAAAAAGAACAAAGTTGTAGGTATCATAATACTTGATATTAAACTATATACTACAAGACCATTATAATCAAAACAGCCTAGTATTGGCATAAGAACAGGCATATAGATCAATGGAACAGAGCAGAAAGCTCAGGAGTAAATCTGTGCCTTTCTGGTCAATTAATATTCGACAAAGGAGGCAAGAGCATACATGGAGTAAAGAGAGTCTCTTCAATAAATGGTGTTAAGAAAATTGGACAGGTACATGAAAAAAAAAAAGGAAGAAAGAAACTAGACCAACAACTTATACCATATGCAAGGATAAACTCACAATGGATAAAAGACTTAAATGTAGGTCCCAAAATCCTAGACAAAAACATAGGCAGTAAAATCTCAGACATCTCCTGTAGCAATATTTTTGCCTATATATCTCCTCGGGCAAGGGAAACAGAGGATAAAAGTATAAACAAATGGTACTACATCAAACTAAAAAGCTTCTGCACAGCAAAAGAAACCATCAACAAAATAAAAAGGGAACCCACTGTATGGGAGAACATATTCGTCAATGATACATCTGATAAGGGGTTAATTTTCAAAATATACAACTCAACACCAGGAAGACAAACAATCCAATTTAAAAATGGGGAAAGGACCTGATTAGACACGTCAACAAAGAGGACACACAGATGGTCAATAGACATATGAAGAAATGCTCAATGTCACTAATCGTCAAAGACCGTGGTCGGCAAACTGTGGCTCATGAGCCACATGAGGCTCTTTGGCCCCTTGAGTGTGGCCCTTCCACAAAATACCACAGCCTGGGCAAGTCTATTTTGAAGAAGTGGAGTTAGAAGAAGTTTAAGTTTAAAAAATTGGGCTCTCAAAAGAAATTTCAATCGTTATACTGTTGATATTTGGCTCTGTTGACTAATGAGTTTGCCAACCACTGGTCAGAGAGATGCAAATTAAAGCCACAATGAGATATCACCTCACACCTGCCAGAATGGCTATCATTAATAAGTCAACAAACAACAAGTGCTGGTGAGGATGTGGAGAAAAGAGAACCCTAGTGCACTGTTGGTGGGAATGCAGACTAGTGTAGCCACTGTAGAAAACAGTATGGAATTTCCTCAAAAAATTAACAATGGAACTGCCTTTTGACCAGTGATCCCACTTTGGGGAATATATCCTAAGAATCTCAAAACACCAATTCTAAAGAATATATGCACCCCTATTTTCATAACAGTGTTATTTACAATAGCCAAGATGGGCACTTGGAAACAGCCCAAGTGCCCATCAGTAGATGAATGGATAAAAAAGAAGTGGTACATTTACATAATGGAATACTAATCAGCCATAAAAAAAAAAAAAAAAAAGAGGAACTCTTACCTTTTGCAACAGCATGAATGGACCTGGAGAGTATTATACTAAGTGAAATAAGCCAGTCAGATAAAGACAAATACCATATAATCTCACTAATATGTGGAAACTAATGAACAAAATAAACTGATGAAAATAGAACCAGAGGTATGGATGCATGGAACATACTGACAGCTTTCAGAGGGAGCGGGGAGGAGGTACTAGATGAAAGAAGGTGAAGGGATTAGCCCAAGAACATATAAGCAAAGCCCATGAACACATACAACAGTGTGGTGATGGCCAATGGGAAGTGGGGAGGGAAGGGCAGGGGCTGGGTAGAGGTGGGTAATTGGGGGAAAAGGAAGTAGAGACATCTATAATAGTATCAATAATAAAAATAAAGTTAAAAAAATAAACCATGAAATATAGATGAGTGTATATAAACCTTGAAGAACAGAATGCTTTCCTAAGCATAACACCTAAAGCCAAAATCACAAAAGAAAAGAATCACAGATTTTGACTATATAAATATCTGAAACCTCTGTATGTTTAAACAGATAAAATAAACAAAATAAAAATAAACCAAAATAAAAATGAGATGATGAATTTGGGAAAAGCACTGCAATATCTGTATCTAGGTAAAAGGTTAATATCTTTATCATATAAGTAACTAAGGAAATATTAACATACAAACTGAAAAATGAACAAAGAACATGATCAATCTGTGATAGAAGAAATACAAATACCAAAAGGCATTTGAAAAATGTTCAGTTTCATTAGTATTCAAGTCCATGCAAATTAAAACAACAAGCTATCATTTTTCAGTTACAAAATTGGCACTTTATTATTACTATTACTAGAGGCCCAGTGCACAGATTTGTGCACTGGTGAAGGGCATGGCCGGTCAGCCAAGTGGCTGTGGACCTGCCCTCTGAGTGGCTGCTCCCACTGTGGGAGCAGCTGCTCATCCCGGTCAGCCAAGTGGTGCTCCCACTGTGGGAGTGCACTGATCACCAGGGGGCAGCTCCTGCATTGAGTGCCTGCCCCCTGATGGTCAGTGAGCATCACAGCGACTGGTCGACCGGTCATTCCAGTCATTCCATCGTTTGGTCGCTGGGCTTTTATATATATAGATTGCATTGAATGTTAGCAAGAGTATGGGAATATAGGCATTTATACTTTCTTGGTGGAAACATAATCTGGTATAGCTTTCTGGAGGGCAATTTTATTTTCCATATCCATGTCCATTTTGCATACCTTTTGACCCACCCATTCTTTTGGTAGAAATTTGTCCTGAAAAATAATTAGCTACAGGATTGTTCATTGCAGTGTGTTTTGAATGGCAAAATAAGAAACCTAAATGTCACCTAATAGTCAATTATTGCTTATATAAAATCAATTATTTGTGCACAATGGGCTTCTATGCAGCCATCAATAATGGTGTTATACAAGTATGTCCATCAGCATTATATTGTTAAGTAAAAAGAGCAAGTGATAAAATAGTACATACCAAAAAATTCATTTTTTTTGGAAAAAGTAAGAAAGGCTGCAAACTAAAATATTAAATGGATTAACCATGGCTGGTGAGGTCATGGGTCATTTTTACTTGTTATATGGTTATTTTAACTTTAAGATTTCCTACAGTAAAATACATTAATTGTGTAATAAAAATAAATGTTTTAAGGAGCAAGAGGGGATTGAGTAAGTTATAATACAATCATACAGTCATAATCAACAGCCAGTAAAATTTTTGTAGTAGAATTATATTCATTGCCATGAAAGATAATCATTATACATCGTTAAGTGAAAATTGAACATTACAAAACAGAATGTGTACTATAATCTCTTTTTGTTTATAAATAGAAATATGTCTATATGCATAGAAAAATAACAGAAGATTATAAAATGAAATATTTAGAATGGTTATCTCTGGAGCATGCAAGGGAGAATTTTTTTTTCCTTTGTGCATTTCTGCATTTTTTAAGTTCCCTGCAGTTATAATGTATTAATTTTATAATTAGAAATTACATTTCTTTTAAAGAAAATATTTACACCCTTGCATCCCATAATTTTATTTCTAAAATTTTTGTACTGGGGAAATAGCCTACCCTTACACTTGTCTCCTTAAACTAGCAGTTCTCACTCAGGAGGACGGTGTCTCCCAGGGGAGTTGGTAATGCTGGGGCATTTCTTGTTGTCACACTGGGGGATGGGAGTGCTACTGGCATTTAGTGGATAAAGGCCAGGGATGCTGCTAAAGATCCTATAATGCACAGGATGGTCCACACAGCCAAGAATGATTCAGGCCTCAAATGTCAATAGCGCTGCAGTTGAGAGGCCTGCCTTAACCCATCCTTTCTCCTTTTACTATGTAAAGGACAAGTCATTCCCCCAACGCTGCCCACATCTCTGCAGAGGGTCACATTCAGGAAAGCCTAGAAACTGGAGGCACCTAAAACGTGTATTAAAAGTCTTAACTTGTACAGTAAGACAAGAAAAATAAGTTAAATATATCAAGATTGGAAGGGAAGAAACAAAACTTTCCATTATGCACAAATTATAAGATCATCTACACTAAAAGTCCTGGAAAACCTGCAAACAACCTAATGCAACTAATTAATGAAAGAGTTGAGCAAAGTTGCAAGAACAATACATTTATAAAATTAGGAGGGAAATCTAACAAAACATGTGCATAGCCCTGGCAGGGTGCTTCAGTTGGTTGGAGCATCGTCCTGTACATCAAAAGATTGTGGTTTCAATTCCCAGTCAGGGCACATACAGTAGGCAACTGATCCATGTTTCTCTCTCACATCCATGTTTCTCTCTCCCTTCTTTTCTCTCTAAAAATTTAATTTAAAAAAACAACAACAACAATAACAACAAACACCATGTTCTTAGGTGAGGATTTAAAAAAAAAAGATGTGCATAATCTTTGTGGAGGTAATTATAAGACTTTATTTAAAACCATAAAAGAAGACCAATTTAGACTGATATGCCATGTGCATGCATGAAAAAAAACTCAATATCATAAAAATGACAATTCTCCCAAATTGATCAATAAATTTAATTTAATCACAATTAAATCCCAATAGGGAATTTTATAGAACTTGACAAACTAATCCTAAAATTTATGTGGATGAACAAAGAACTAAGAATAGCTATGATTCTCCTGAGCAAAAATATGGCGGGAACCCCCAAGATAGTTATTATGATCAACCAGAAAGCTTTAGTAACTAAAAGTGTGAGATATCGGCACAATAAGACAAGTACATGAAAAGGAGAGAATAGAGAGCCTACACACAGACTCAGACACAGAAGGAAAGAAGTAGTCCTACAGATCAATGCGGGAAAGTGACAGAAAGCAAATATTATTCCTGCAGAAAATATATATATATGTATATATATTTCATTAAAATCATACAATCAAAAAATATGTTACAAAATTAAATGAAGAAAAACTAGAAAGCCTATAAAAATAGACTACTAGCCCCAGCCGATTTGGCACAGTGGATAGAACGTCAGCCTTCGGACTGAAGGGTCCCAGGTTCAATTCTGGCCAAGGGCACATGCCAGGATTGTGGACTCGATCCCCAGTAGGGGGCATGCAGGAGGCAGCTGATCAATGATTTTCATCATTGATGTTTCTATCCTCCCTTCATCTCTGAGATCAATAAAAATACATTTAAAAAAAATAGAAAACTATGTTTATGACTTCTGGTGGAGAAAATTTTATTGCCTAAAACAAAATCACAAACTACAAGGAAAAAGATTGAGAACGTTGCATACATTAAAATGTAAAGCTGCAGTGAGACACAATAAGCAAAAATTTTTAAAAGCTATAAACTGGGCAAGATATTTGCTATGTGCATAACTGACAAAACACTATTGTTTGGAATATGTTAAGAACTCCTACAAATCAGGAAGAAAAAAAAAAAAAAAGGCCAAACAATCTAGCAAAAGAATGGGCACATGGTAATGCAGGGAAGAGGGAAGTAGGATGGCCAGTTAACATGGAGAGCTGCTGGATGTTGGCAATCACTAACAAGATGTAAAGGAAACAGCATTTCATTTCATTCAACTCATATGGACCAGGTACTGTTCTGCCATTTTAAAGTGTGGAATTCCCAGACAGGTCTGTCTTCTATGTAAACTTTGACCAGATCTATCTATATATATATTAAAAGCCAGCGACCATAATGCCCTAATGACCAGAACAGCACGGCCCTTCGCCCAGGCTGGCCCCACCCCCCAGGGAGCGGTTAGGGGCGCCCCTAGGCAATGCGATAGGGTGCGAGTTTGATGGGGGAAGTCGAAGAAATAGGGGGGAAGGTCTTAGGGCCTGCGGGGTGGGGTGGTCGCCCGGAGTGGGTGTGCAGTGCTGGGGGAGGAAGAGGAAGATCCGGTGGGGACGGCTCAGCACAGCACCTCCTCATTGCGAACCAGGACGGGGACTGAACGGGCGGCTGCTTCCCGAGTGCGCTGGGACCGACATGCTCATGGCAGCCGCAGTCCTCCCGACACGTCACTCATTCCCAACAGTAAACGGCTGCCGACACCAACACAGAAAATCCCTCTCCAGCCAGAGGCCCTGGACGGTGGAAACACACTAAGGAGGAGCTAGAAAAGCCGGAAGTGTGCGACCAGAGGATTGTGGGATTGCGGAGGACGCCTGGGCGCCTGGGGCTGGACCTGAGCCTGTTACTGCGCATGTACATGGTCAGCCCTGCAGCCCTCCGTCTTCAGTATTTGGACGTCACTTCTGGCGGGAAGTTATTTGATTGAGGTTTGCTGTTCCCTTGCTGCAGGAAGATCAGAATTAAAGGTTTCGCTTGTTACCTTGGTTTGAAGCGGAGGAAAATGGGACAGTGACGAAGAAGAAGCTTTGGAGATAGTGAAGGGCAGTGTGTCCAGACTGTTGAGAGCTCAGAATTAGAGTTTAATTGGGATGGAAATCCTGCCAATAGCACCTGATGCTGAGATCTGAGCACTCTACTTTTAGGTGTTCCAGTTCAAGCTTGGAGGCTGCCTATTAAAACGTTCCTGGTTGGAAAGTGTTTGTCTAGAAGCCCATAAGTACTAAGTATGTGCTGTGTTTACCATGCTTAGCTCTCTGTAAGGAATGTGGAATAATGTTAAATGCCTCATGTTCTCAAGAAGCTTGAATTTTAAAATAAAAAATAAAGAAGAAATGTAAATATTAAAAAATTTTTAAAAAGAAGCTTGAGTTTTAGGGGTGAAATCAGGCAGGCAGGTGAGCAGTTAGGAGCCAGCAGTCCCGGATTGCAAGGGATGTCCCGGATTGTGAGAGGGTGCAGGCCGGGCTGAGGGACACCCCCACCCATGCACGAATTTTGTGCACCAGGCCTCTAGTATTAGAATAAAATTACTGGATACATAAGGTTCTAGACCAAAGGTCTGCAGCCCATAAGTAAGTACAAAGGAGACTGTGTAATCCTTTTAGATCAGGGGCAGGTGACTGATACCACACCCCAAAGCTAGGTCTTTGAGTGTGAAATTGGGGCTTCTTTGAGTGAAGAGATGGGGCAGGTGGTGCTAAGACCTTGGCAAATCTTTGAATTAAGCCAGACATCAGTAACTGAAACTGTTGAGTTCAGGTAGGAGCTTCTATGGCTTGTGGGAAAGCCTTAGGGGGCAGGAGGTGGGGCCACACTACCGTGCTGGTCACAGTCCTGCGGGGGGGTCATCAGCCAATCCTGCCTGAGAATGCTGCTCTCCTGGAGTAACCTGTTTAAGGTTCCAGAGCCTCCTGCCTGGAAAGTGGGAAGGCTACCCCGGCACCTAGCTGGGCAGCACAGGCTCTCTACCAAATCATTCACTTAGTGGGACTATCACTGGCTAAAGGCCCCTGTGGGTCTAAGCCTGGGGGTCCGACCCCATTAGAGGGAAGAAAGGAGAGAGAGAGAGAGAGAGAGAGAGAGAGAGAGAGAGAGAGAGAGAGAATAGTATGCAGCACTTAAAATTAAGGAGTCATAGTTAAATCTAAAACACATGTTTAGCAAAAGAAAGCAAAATGCAGACTTTTACATATATTATCCATGAAATTTTAAAACAGGTAAGACAATACTAAATATTATTAAGCGATACAAGAACACATAAGGTAAATAAATAAATAAATATATGATTGGAAATGAAAAGCACCGACTTCAGGAGAGTGGTTTCTGCTGAGAAGCATGGAGAGGGAGCAGGGCAGGAGAGAGATGCTCAGGGAGCTTCAGCTATACTGATAAAGTTTTACTTCTTTAAATCACACACACACACACACACACACACACACACACACACACACACTGTGAAACACACAGAGAGGCAGAATGCTGACAAACCATGTGTTGTTTATGAGTGTTTGTCCTCTTATTCTTAGCATTTTTTCTGTGTTTGCAACATTTGTCATTTAAAACATTGTAAGTCAGTTGTGAAAGTACATGAGCCCTGATGAGTGATGTACCAGGGAATGGCGGTGACATGACTGAGAGTGGACACTGCCCCTCATGTGCTGGCAGCATCGCTGTCAAGGGCTGTGCTCATCGAACTGCCCCCAGGAGAGATCTATAGTCATTGCTAGACCAGAAGGGGACAGGCGGTTGTATGACCAAATTAGTTCATAGACACTGCATTTTCCTTACTGCAGGCCTTCTCAGAGCGCTTAACAAGCTAATATGGATGGGGAATCTCCAAAAATGCGGTGCATTCTTCAAACCTTTTAACACAAAACCCACTCCCTGCAGAACACAGTGTGGGAAAAGCCCGTCTATGGCCCCTTTTCAAACACCCAACCCTCGGGCCTTCCGTGTACTGGGATCCAGAGCCCCACATCCACAGACCATAAAGCTGTCAGGTTTCCATCCTCATCTGCATGTGATTACTCCCAGCAATTCCAAAATCTACCAACGGGTAAATGGGTAAAGAAACGGTGGAACATCCACACAGTGGAGTACCACTCCACAACCAAGTTCACGGCCTGCCAATCTGCAAGAACAAGAGTGAATCTCAAAATACGCTAGGTGAAAGGACCGGGAGAAACAGGAGCACAGACTGTCTTGCTCTATTTACAAATTTAAAAAAAATTTAAACTATGCTGCAGTGGCCAAAAGCAGATCAAGGGTTGCCTGTGGGTGGGAGGTGGGGTGGGAGCAGGAGGGAAGGATGACAAAATAACAAAGGAGCATGTGGAAACTCCGAGGGCGATAGTTCATAGGTATGTATTATGTCAAACTTATCATATTGTACACTTTAATGATGCACAGTTCATTGTGTAGCCATTATACTTCAATAAAACTACAGTAAGTCCTTGAATAATATTGTTTCATTCAACATCATTTTGTTATAACATTGATGAAATGCTGTAGGAGCCTAACATTTGTTTATATTAATTAGGCTATGGTAAAATTGGTTTTGTTATATGACATTTCACTTAAAGTCGCAGAACCTATCAATGATGTTAAGTGAGGACTTACTGTGTTTTTAAATAGATTAGTTCACTTAAGGCCTGGCTGGGAGAAAGGAGTCCTTTTGACTTGGGCCCTTGGGAGACCAATTTGACTAAACTTCATTTTCTAGAATGGTCCCTTACTCATCTTAGTGACTCAGTGAATAGTTGTTGAATAATGAATGGATAAACAAAGGAATAAATGAATACATAGACAAATAGATTAGCCAAGACCTGAACAAAAAAATAACAGACCAACTCTCTAGGGTCCTCTTTGGGCCTAGATAGTATCATGTTGAGGGTGGGGTGCAGGGGCTGACAGCTGCCCTGGAGAACAGCCATTCATGGTAGACTGAGGTTCGGCTGGTCAGGCAGCAATGAGTGAGGAGGACAGGCACAGACAGACCCCCAAACACAACTAAGAGCCAGGCCTAGAGACAAGAAGGATGCAAAGCTGTGACTGGAATTAGCCCTTGGTAGTGGGATCTTGGTCAGCACCTTTGTGTCCCCTCAAAATTCATATGTTGAAATCCTAACACAATGTGATGGTGCTTGGAGGTGGGGCATTTGGTAGGTGATTAGGTTTAGGTGATGTCATGAGGGCAGGGTCCTAATGATGGAATTAGTGTCCTTGTAAGAAAAGACACTAGAGCTTTCTCTCTGTCTCCTCTCTCCCTCTCGCCTCCCCCACGTGAGAATGTACTGAGAAGGCAGCCTTCTGAGCTAGGCAGAGAGCCCTCACCAGAAACTGAATTTCCCAACACCCTGATCTCGAATTTCCCAGCCTCCGGAACTGAGAGAAATCAATGTCTAGTAAGCCACCCAGTTGACGGTATTGTGTTATGGCAGCCCAAGCTCAGAGATTACCTCGTGGCTTTGCCTTCTAGTAACCGCACCCGGCCATGCCCCTGCTTTCACTTCATGTGGCAGAAAAGAAGCCGAGACTCCTCCCAGCCCTGTCCTCACTCCCTGTCCAAGGAGAGAGAGGGTTAGGCCTAAGCGCTCAGAGTCAGACCACCGGTTCAGTGATGGGCAAAGGACCCCGTGTCACCCAATGAAGTGAGGCTGCGATTTGAGGGACCCACTCTCCCCTGGGCTTGCTGAGCTGGCAACATGGAGGCTGTGGCCAGTGAGGCCCAAAGAGAAGTGAGCCTGCCTGAGATTGAAGCCAACGCAGAGGGAGAGAGAAAGTCCATCCCTGGTGGTGCCAGCCTGGACTGAGCACGCTTGACCAGACCCCGTGAGACAGTCACATGTGCCAATTAAGTCCGCCCTTTGCTTAAGTCAAGTCAGACTTCTTTCCTTCACAGCCAGAGGAGGGCTGACTGACAGGACCACCCAGCCAGAACGGGATGGTGAGATGTGGTCGCGTGGCCTCGGAGAGCAAGGTTTATCTGCTTTATGCTCCCTGTGTGGAGAGCCCAGCCCTGCTTCACACGAGGCTCTCTCATTGGCCAGGCCCAGGCTGATGACCCAGCACGGTGCCAACAGTGGCCAGTGTGCTGGGGTCCCTTTATAGCCCCAGAGAAAGGGAAGTGACAAGCAAAGCTAAAGATGACAGTGACAAAACCAATCCAGTCTCATGAAAACAGGCCAACAGCCAGTACATAGGGTTCGCCTGCCTTTCAGTCTTACTCCTCAGTGTCAGTCAACTTACGTTTTCAGGGCAAAGGCCATAGGAGTGCACATTCGATGACACTGGGGCTGCAGGAGCTGCTGATCTGTACCTCAGGGCGGAGCTTCGGCCTTTGCGGCGATGGGAAGTCCAGCCCACCCTGGGTCTGTGCGAGGAGACGGCTCCAAGTGGGGCGGGTTACATAGCACCACTCACTCTCCCACCCAGTCTCTCATCTCCAGCGTCACCAAGCAAGTCAATCAGCGGGTCATGTCCCCTCATCTTTCCCAAGGGGCATAGAGGGTGGCTGCGAGTGTTAATGCAATCAGGGTGTGGCATTACCCGGCTCCATGAAGGGTTATTATTATTGTCAAATAATAATAATCGGGGAGGTTATTTGTGCCACAGCAATCTCCCCACTAGAATGTGAGCCTTGCATTTCTCCGGTTTATTTCTGTATCCCAGTGCCTTTATGAACTTAATAAATAACGGACAAGTGCTCAGTGTTTGTTCCCTCTTGCCCCTTCCACTCAGCACTTTCATCACTGTCACAAGATCCCTTTCCCAGATGAAGGGAGCCCACAGGACAAATCTAACGTATGCCTTATTTTTGCATGACCCACTTAGTGTCCTAAGAATTTGAATAAGCTGAAAACATTTAAAAATCTGAAGTACTTGTTTAAAACGTGAAACTACCAATTTCTTTTTTTAAAAAAAATCTAACGATTTATTTCCCCTGGGGTAGCGTTCCTGCCTGGCAACAATCGCCTGGCGAGAAGCACTGGTTCCCCCTTTAGTCAGGCAGTGTCCTCCAAACTGCCCAGGCTCCCCATTCTCGTAGTATCCTCCCGCCCACTTCCCTCATCAGTGTTTCCTACTGGCCTCTGCAGGCATTTGAGTTTGTAAGTCCGGAATTATCACTGTGTGTGTGTGTGTGTGTGTGTGTGTGTGTGTGTGTGTGTGTGTGTGTGTTGGTGGATGGGTGAAGCACTCATACATTAAGCTGTTGTCCCCACTGAGTCCCTGTGTAACTGAATTTATGATTTCATTTGGCAAGCTGGCACTCACCACGAGGGGAGAGGGTGTGTAGGTGAGT
Source organism: Eptesicus fuscus (assembly GCF_027574615.1). Lineage (NCBI taxonomy): Eukaryota > Metazoa > Chordata > Mammalia > Chiroptera > Vespertilionidae > Eptesicus > Eptesicus fuscus. Next base: position 64,759,739 of record NC_072484.1, on the reverse strand, counting down.
GAAGGGCAGGAGGGGTGGGCAGGGGTTCGAGGCTTGTTTTGAAAGAAGGTATAGCATCTTTACCCTTGACTGCTGCCCTCACCCCCAGCTTCCTAAGTGACAAAGGCCCCTGATTCCATCCCCTGCAGGGCCATTCTTCATTTCTGCCTCTCTGCCTCCCGAGAGCCCCGTTCTGACCAAGTCATTTCCCCTCGCTGGCCCTTAGTTTCCCCATCTATAGAATGATAGGCGCAGCCTCGCTGACTCTGGGGTGAGCCATTTATCTCAAACACTTCACTAGAAATGAGATAACTTTGGGGAGAAACAATTAAATAAGCACATTAAAATCTGCTGTGCCAGAGAGCCCTTAAACAGAACCAGATGGTACCCATTTCAGTAATTCCTGGCCCCGCCCCACTCCAGGATTCTCAGCCCAGGGTTCTGACACACCAGGGGGCCTCCAATTATCAGAAGAGAGCTTGCAAAATTGGAAGAGAAAAATTCCTGGTGCAATATTATTTTTAATTCACTTGATTTTTTTATTTATCTTCATTGTTGAGAGTATCACAGATGACCCCCAATTCTCCCTATTTGCCCCTCCGTCTGGTTCCTGCCCCACCCCAGGCCTTCACCATACCATTGTCTGTGTCCATGGATTATGCATATATGCAAACAAGTTCTCTGGTTATTCTCTGCCTGCACCCCCTCCCTCCTTCCCTCTGAGATCCATCAGTCTGTGCCAGGCTTCCTGATTCTAGGCCTATTTTGTTTGTCTGTTTATTTTGTACATATTAGAGTCCACATATAAGTGAAATCATGTGACATTTGTCTTTCTCTAACTGGCTTATTTCTCTTAGCATAATATTTTCCGGGTCCTTCCATACTGTCTCAGAGGGTAAGAGATCCTTCATTTTTACAGCCAAATAGCATTCTGTTGTGTAAATGTACCACAGCTTTTTTATCCACTCATCTACTGATGGGCACTCGAGCTGTTTCCAGATCTTAGCCATTGTAAATGGTGCTGCTATGAACATAGGGGTGCATATATTCGTTCTGATTAGTGTTTTGGGATTCTTAGGATATATTCCTAGCAGTGGGATCACTGGGTCAAATGGAAGTTCCATTTTTAATTTTTTGAGGAAACTCCATACTGTTTCCACAGTGGCTGCACCAGTCTGCATTCCCACCAGCAATGCAGGAGGGTTTCTTTTTCTCCACATCCTCACCAGCATTTGTTGTTTGTTGATTTGTTGATGGTAGCCATTCTGACAGGTGTGGGTGAGGTGATACTTCATTGTTTTAATTTGCATCTCTCTGATGATTAGTGACTTTGAGCATGTTTTCATATGTCTCTTGGCCATCTGTATGTCCTCTTTAGAGAAGTGTCTATTCAGGTCCTTTTCCCATTTTTTTTTTAAATTGTATTGTCTTACTTTTGTTGAGTTGCATGAGTTCTTTATATGTTTTGGAAATTAACTGCTTATCAGATGTACCATTGGCAAGTATGTTCTCCCATTACAGTGAGTTCCCTTCGAATTTTAAGGATGATTTCTTTAGCTGTGCAGAAGCTTTTTATTTTGATGTAGTCCATTTATTTATTTTTTCCTTTGTTTACCTGTCCTAGGAGATGTATGCTTCCACTTGCTTGTATCTTCCTCTATTTCTTTTTTCAATGTCCTATAGTTTTCCGAGTACAGGTCTTTTACCTCCTTAGTTAAGTGTATTCCTAGGTATCTTTTTTGTTATGGTTGCAATGGTTAAGGGAGTTGGCTTTTTTCAGTTTCTCTTTCAGAGAGATTATTATTGGTGTATAAAAATGGCATTGATTTCTGGATGTTAATTTTGTATCCTGCTACTTTGCCGAATTCACTTATTAAACCTAACAGTTTTCTGGTGGATTCTGTAGGATCTTCTATGTACAATATTATGTCATTGGTGAATAATGACAGTTTTACTTCCTTCTTTCCAATTTGGATGCCTCTTTATTTTTATGGTACTTCTTGCCTGATCACTCTGACTAGGACTTCCAGTACCATGTTAAATAAGAGTGGTGAAAGCTGACATCCCGGTTTTATTCCTATTCTTAAGGGAAACACTTTCAGTTTTCCCCACTGAGTATTATGTTGGCTTTAGGTTTGTCATATGTGGCCTTTATTATGTTGAGGTATGATCCTTCTATTCCCACTTTGCTGAGAGTTTTTATCAAAATTGGCTGTTGAATTTTGCTGCATCTATTGATATGATCATGTGGTTATTATCCTTTATTTTGTTAATGTGATGCATCACATTTGTTGATATGCAAATATTGTACCAGCCTAGCATCCCCAGAATAAATCCTACTTGGTCATGGTGTATGATCTTTTTAGTGTATTGCTGGATTTTATTTGCTAATACTAGAGGCCTGATGCACGAAATTCGTGCAAGGGACTCAGCCCCCGCCACCGCCGAGACTGCCTTGGCCCCCACCTGCCGCAGCTTCATCAGGAAGATTGTCCGGAAAGATATCCGGTCTAATTAGCCCCCCCACGGGAGGGCCCCAGGGCGTTTCCCACCTACCTCGCTCAGTCCTGATCAGCCGGACCCCAGCAGCAAGCTAACCTACTGGTCAGAGCATTTGCCCCTGGTGATCAGTGCTTTTATTAGTATAGATTGTGTTGAGGATTTTAGCATCTATGCTTATCAGGGATATTGGCCTGTATTTTCTTTCTTCGTACTGTCTTTCTCTGCTTTTGGAATTAGGATAATGCTGGCCTCATAAAAAGAGCTTGGAAGTCTTCCTTCCTCTTCAATTTTTTTAGAATAGTTTGAGGAGAATAGATGTTGGTTCTTCTTTGGCTGTTTGTTAAACTTGCCTATGAAGTCATCTGGTCCAGGGCTTTGGTTTGCTGGGAGTTTTTTTGTTTGTTTGTTTGTTTTTTTTTACTGCTTCAATTTCATTAGTTGTTATTGGTCTATTCAGTTTTTCTGATTCTTCCTGATTCAGTTTTAGAAGATTGTATGTTTCTAGAAATTTGTCCATTTTTTCCAGGTTGTCCAATTTGTTAGCATATACTAGTAGTTGCCCATAGCATTTTCTTACAGTCCTTGGTATTTCTGTGGTGTCAGTTGTTACTTCACCTCTTTCATTTCTGATTTTATTTATTTTGCTCCTCTATCTTTGTTTCTTGATAAGTCTGGCTAAAGGTTTATCAATCTTGTTTTATCTTTTCGAAGAACCAGCTCTTGGTCTCATTGATCTTTTGTATTGTGTGTGTGTGTGTGGGGGGGGGCGTATTTTAGTCTCTATAGCACTTATTTCCATCTGAACTTTATTATTTCCTTCCTTCTACTTACTCTGAGCTTTTCTTGTTCTCTTTATAATTCTACTAGAGGCCTGGTGCACGAATTCGTGCACTGTGGGGTTCCTTGGCCTGCCCTATGGGATCAGGTCGAAACCAGCTCTCTGACACCCCCCGAGGGGTCCCAGATTGTGAGATGGTGCAGGCCAGGCTGAGGGACCCCACTGGTGCATGATTGAGGCCAGGGAGGGATGTGAGAGGTTGGCCAGCCGAGGAAGGACCGCGGGAGGGCTCCAGGGCGTTTTCCACCTATCTCGCTCAGTCCTGATCAGCCGGACCCCAGCAGCAAGCTAACCTACTGGTCAGAGCATTTGCCCCTGGTGATCAGTGCACGTCATAGTGAGTGGTTGAGCGGCCTTAGCATATCATAGCATATTATGATTTGATTGGTTGAATGGCTGACTGGTTGACCAGACACTTAGCATATTAGGCTTTTATTATATAGGATTAGTTGTAGGGTTAGATAGTTTATTAGAGATTTTTCTCGTTTCTTGAGGTAGGCCTATAATGCTATGAACTTCCCTCTCAGGAGACTGCTTTCACTGTGTCCCATAGATTTTGGGTTGTTGTATGTTCCTTTTTATTGATTTCCAGGAATCAAATGGTGACAAAATGGTTCATGGGTTGATGCTCAACCTCTGAGCCACACCAGCTGGGCAGTCTGGGAAGCTCTTTATTTCATCTTCAATTTTGAATACTTGAATAATAGCCTTGCTGGTTAGGGTCATCTTTGTTTTAGAAGCTTGCTTTTCATTACTTTAAATGCTTTATGCCATTCCCTTCTGTGGCTTCTGTTAGCTGGACCCTCCAGCTCAGCAGCATGCCAGCGTACAGAGGATGCAGGGAGCCCAGGCTGGCCTTGCCTTTGCTGCCAGGTCAAGTAACAAACTAAATCCATTTGGGTTGTCTGGGTCCTCGCCTGGCCAGCCTGTGGAAGGAACCCAGGCCAGGAAGGCAGGGAACACAGTAGCAGCAAGTGTGCCACATCCCTCTACAGTGGCTCATGGCCCAACCCCCCAAATTCCAGAACGTAAGAACCCCCAGCCCAGGCCACAGTGGATCATGGTAAGGGGGGTGGGGGCAGGAACAGGGGATGACAGAAAGGTGAAAATGACATTGTGTTTGGGGTGGGTTATGAAGCTGCTGGTCCCAGCCGGGAGTGTGCATGCTCAGACTTGCTCCAGAGAGGACACACTTGGCCTTCTTGACCTGGCTGGCCCTGAATGTCCCCAGCTCAGGAAGATGGGCACTCTCAGCAGATGCAGAAGTGCCCTGAGGGCAGGAACATTGTCCAGCACAGGGCATGGCTCTAAGCAGCCTCCGTATGTGCTTCATAGGTCCTGGTACAAGGTAGAGACAAGCCCAGACGTGGTCTCAGGCAGTCCAGGGTTCCATTCCAGTTGAGCCTCTTATAGCTGTAACCTTGGGCAAAGCACTCAACCTCTCTCAGCTACTATCTCCTCTTTTGTCAGGCAGGGATTATAGCATGTACCTTTTAGGGTTGTTGTGTTGACTACAGCATGTGAACTGTGTAAAGCAGCTCTTTGGAGGCTTTAGGAATACCAGATCTCAAAAATTATTATTGACAGAAAGACCAACAATAAAGCAAACACTTACTGAGCACCTACTATGTACTGGGTATCTGTTTTGGGTTCCCCCCAAAGCAGACCCTTGACAAAGGCTTAAGTGTAGGCAGTGATTTTTGGAAATGACTCAGAAAACACAAGTGGGAGGGGGACAATGAGACAAGTAAGGCTGAACAAGTCATACAGGGCATGACAGTGGGCAGGGTACACTCTTTGCAGCCTCTGGAAGCCTGTGGAGAGCATGCTTCAGAATCACCTGCCGTGGGGTAACCCCTCATGTATGCAATCAAATGATCTCCACAAAGATGCCAAGGCCATTCAATGTGGAAAGTACAGTCTTTTCAACAAATGGTGCTGGGAACACTGGATATCCACATGCAAAAAAAAAAAAAAAAAAAAAAATGAAGTGGGACCCTTACCTTATAATATTAAAAATTAACTCAAATGGATCAAAGACCTAAACATAAGAGTGAAAACAATAAAACTGTTAGAAGAAAACATGGAGGGAAAGCCTCTAGACATTGGATTTGTCAATGGATTTTTAGATGACACCAAAAGCACAGGAAACAAAAGCAGGGATAGATCAATTTCACTACATCAAAATCAGGAACTCTGTGCACCAAAGGTCACAACCGAGTGAAAAGGCAACCTATGAAGTGGGGGGAACTATTTACGAGTCTTATATCTGGTAATCCCCAGAGTATGTAAAGAATTCCACATCTCAACAGCAACAAAACACTCTGATATAAAAATGGGCAAAGGACTTAAGTTAGACTTTTTTTTTTTCAAAGACAATATACAAATGGCCACAGGCAAAGGAAAGCACACTCAGCTTTAGTAACCATTAGGGAAATGCAAATCAAAACTATAATATATGACTTCACACCCATTTATATGGCCACTATCAGAGAGAAAGGAAAGGAAGGAAGAAGGAAGGAAGGGAGGGGAAGAGGGAGGGAGAAATGTTAGCCAGGACGTGAAGAAATTGGAACCCTTGTACCCTATTGATAGGATACATTCCACATTTTACATAAATGGTGCAGCTGCTGTGAAAAGCAGTATGGTGTTTCATAAAAAGACTAGAAGCCTGGTGCATGAAGTTTCATGCACGGAGTGGGGTGTCCCTTAGCCCAGCCTGTGCCCTCTCGCAGTCTGGGACCCCTCGCTCCTTACCGCCCACCTGCAGCAGAGGCGGGAGAGGCTCCCACCACCGCCACTGTGCTTGCTTGCCAGCCATGAGCCTGGCTTCTGGCTGAGCGGAGCTCCCCCTGTGGTAGCGCACTGACCACCAGGGGGCAGCTTCTGTGTTGAGCATCTGCTTCCTGGTGGTCAGTGTGCATCATAGCAACTGGTTGTTCCACCATTCGGTCGTTTTGCATATTAGGGTTTTATTATATAGGATTACAGGTCGAATTACCATATGATCCAGCAAATATACTTCTGAGTATATACCCAAAAGAATTGGAAACTGGGACTCAGATATATCTGTGCACTCCGTTCATAGCAACATTATTCACAATAGCCAAAAGCAGCATTATTCCCCAAAACCAAGTGTCCATAAAGGGATGAATAAAAAAACAAAATGTGGTCTATTAATACAATGGTATATTATTCAGCCTTTAAAAGGAAGGACATTCTGACACCTGCTACAACATGGATGAATCTTGGAGACATTGTGCTAAATGAAATAAAGCCAAATACTGTATGATTCCACTTCGATGAAGGACCTGGGGCAGTCACTCTCATAGAGACAGAAAGGAGAACGGGGGTGCCAGGGCTGGGGGAGGGGAATGGGCCTTTGGGTACAGTGGGTGCAGAGTTTCAGTTTTGCAAAATGAAGAGAGGTCTGGAGATGGATGGTGGTGATGATTACACAGAATCTGAGTGTACTTAGCACTACTGAACTTAAAAATGGTTACGATGGGAATTTTATGTTACATATGTTTCACCACAATTAGTAATTAGACAGTGTATCTTTATTGAGATTAACCTAAGGACAAAAAGAACTATACAAGATAAAAAATAATATAAACAAATTTACCCCCAAAATAATAATAATAATTGCCCACCGTTGGGCTGCAGGGTGGGGAAGCTGGAATATCCATCTATCAGCTCTTGTCCTTCATTGGTTGAGGGCTGTTCCTGGATTCCCTAATCCATGGACTTCCAGGTTGCCCTGTCCAAGCCCCTCCGGCACAGGAGATGAACCTCAAGCATTTGAGGGGGGGTCAGTGTGCACGTGTAAAGGACAGTGCACCCCAGCCCTGGCTCCATGCAGAGGTGGGATGAGGGCATCAGCTGGGTCAACACACCTGGCACCCTGCTCTCTCTGTCAGTTCTCACACGAGGCTACTGTGGTTCTCCCCATAGGTGGGGAGGTGGGGTGGCTTGCCTGAGCTCACACAGTTAGGAAGTCATAGGCTCAGAGTCTGGTTTAACCTCCTCACTCTGTGCCCCAGTGGATAAAGAATCTAGCTTTAGGGAGAAGGACCAGGGATGCCTCCGCTGGTGCCGGCTCTGGCATCATCTTGGCCAAGCCCGACTGGCATGACTCCTGGGTGTGCCAACAATGAAAAGTAGGTAGGTTTTCAAGAAAGGGCAACTTCAGGACTCACCTTTGGCTGCCTTTGCAGTCAACGACCAGAAAATAACCATCCAAACCAGCCCCTGAGTGCCGACTGCTGCCCTCTGTCCACTGCCGCAAAGTCTCAGGCCCCACGCCTGCAGCAAAGGGTCAGCTGGCCATCCTGCTCACCAGCAGGAGGCAGATAGGCAGAGCGAGCTCCTCTGAGCAATCTTTGTTTTTAATTAAAGCATGCCAAGCCTGGGGTGTGGCCAGGGAAGGGGTCAGTGCCCTGGAGGCTGCTGAGCAGGCTGCAATTAAACCTCTCTCCTGCTGTCTCCTGAGGCTCTTTGAAACAAGAAAAGAGCTACACAGCATGCCAGGAGGCAGTCTTCCCTTCCCTCGTGCCACTGCTAATTCAGTGCAGGGAAGGCCACATGGCTACGGAGAGAGAATGCGCAAATGCACAGGCGAGTGCGGGTCACAGAGCAAGAGAGAGAACAAACACTTTGTCTGTGGCTTTTTAACCAGGAGCTTCTTCAAACTAATTAACTTTCCCAGATTGCACGTGCTTCAGATGGGGTCCACCGCTAGCCAATCCATGGTTCCCCTGGGCTAGAGTGACAGGCGAGCACTGTGGCACCCCTTCTCCCCCTCCCATCCCCCCACCCCAGCAATCCAGCACCAGATGGGGAAAGGGAACATTGCTGTGTGAAGCTGTAGCTTCCTGGTGAAGCTTCCCACATGACCATGCTTATAATGCCTGTCTTCCCTTGGCCTACTTTCATTTATTAGTATTAACTAGCTAGTTACAATGATAACATTATGGCTTATATGGTGTTTCCACCTGGTTCGTTCTCTCTCTCTCTCTCTCTCTCTCTCTCTCTCTCTCTCTCTCCCTCCTTCCACTCATCCTTGGAACCCAGCCACTGAGTCATAAGGAGGGCGAGGACACATGGAAAAGTGGCATGTAGGTATTCCTAAGGTATTAAGGCCCCAGTTAGGCCAGCACCAACCAGTGTAGGGCCTTCAAATGGTTGCAGCCCACCCCCAACCATCAGCCCTCAAGTCTCCCAGCCGAGGCCCCAGACATCAGGAGCAGAGACAAGACGTCCTCGCTTTGTCCTGTCTGAATTCCCAACAACAGAAAACATGAAAGGTAAGAGATGGTTATTGTTCTAACCGCCAAGTTTGGGAGTCAATGTTAAGCAACAGCATACCGATTTAATTAGTGCCCCCACTTTCTACGTCAGGAAACTGGGACACAGACAGGTTAGCAAATACCTGAGACCACACAACTGGTGGGCGGATTAGATTTTGTTCATCAAAGTTCCAACCCTCCCCCACCTCCATGAGTGCAATCTATTTCCCACTCCAGTGAGACTGAACTTGCCCGTGTGACCTGCGCCAACCAGTGGGACATGGACAGAGGGAAACGTCTGTGACTTGAGAGTCGGAATGCTTCTGCCTGCCCCCCTGGGAGCATCCAAGGATGTGGTCCAGGAGAAGGAGCGCTTGGCAGAGCAAACGGGAACTCAGCTCACAAAGCCTCCCCAGCCAATGCACAGTTGGGGGGAAATGCTTACTGGTTGTAGGTGCTGAGTTTGGGGAGCCTTTTTACGCAGCGTTAGCCAACTGCTACAACTGTTAACGCTGGCGCTGGAGCTTGAACCAGGAACAACTGGCCTCGGAGCCTATCTCTGAACTGCAACGCCATACACATGGGTTTGCTGATTTCCACTCTGTCCCCCCGACTTGATGTGAGCTGTGAGGATAGGGGTTTTGTTGGCCTTGCTCACTGTACAGCCCCTGTGCGTGGCACAGTACCAAGTACCCAAAGGCCACGTGGTTGCTTACAAATTAATTTGGCTCAGATACCAGGCACTCTGTCTCCAGTGAGCACTCACCTTGGGGGCCCGTGGTTGACCGGGGCCAAGACAGAGGTCTGAGCAGAAGGTGGAGGGGTGGCTAGAAGGGGAATGATGCGATATGCCTAAGCCTTAGGCCCTAAGGGATACTGGGTTTCGGGAGAGGTGTCCCAGACAGAGAAAGGGATAGTGTCATCGGGAGAAAGAACCAGCGAAGACAAAGGCATGAGGGGTGGAGAGGGCACCATCTGAGGAGTGGAGGAGAAGGAAGAAGGGGTAGGGGAGGCGAATGGGCTTGAATCCTGAGGATGGTGAAAGCTAGACCTAGCACAGGGTGGGTATGCAGGGGTCAGGCCTAAGAAGGCTGGAGGTGAGACTTTTCTTGAGATTTTGAACAGGGATCATTCAAATAAAAAAAGAAGCACTAATGGTGGAATGTCAGACATCCACTTGAAGAGTGGCTGGCAGGGAGTTCTGCCAACAACCCTAGAAACCACGCAATGTCTGGTTTGCGCAAAGTGCCTCTCAGACCTCTCTGAAGAGTCCTTAGCACTGCTCCCAAATGATGGTCTCCGGATGGGCTCGGGACCGACTCAGCCAACAGAGAACAAGAAAGGTGGCGCTGCCCCACTTCTGACTCTAGAAAGGCTTGGGGCACTGGCTTTTGGGGACTTGAGGCTCCTCATAAGAATCTGACTGCCTTGAGGCCACCATGCGCCATGCTGTGAGGGACCCTGGGCCTCATGAAGAGTCTCCCTACTTGGATACGTGAGCTAAGAAGCTTCCAGATGAGTCACCCCAGGTTTAAACTTCCCAGCGGAGACCAGACAGGATAAGCTGTGCCCATATATTTGCCTGAATTCCAGATCCACAGCACCCGGGGGCAGGGTGAGATGGGTGTTCGTTATGCAGGAACAGGAATAGTTAAACGGGTTATTGTCCTCAAGGAGACACTAAAGCTGCTTGGGAAGAGAGGACATGGACCTCTTCCCCTGACCTCTGACCTTGTCCCTGTGGTTGTGACACTTCCTGGGGAGGGGACAGAGCTGGGCTGACCCTTGGCTGGGGACAGAGGCGAGGGAAGCTATTTGCATTTTCTTCTTCCTCCCTGAGGGGTCCAAGGTGAGCAGACCTGCCAAGGATCTCTGCAGGCAATACACCAAGCTCCCTGCCTGCCCGGGGATGGGGACAAACTCAGTCTGCAGTGGCATTTCACAGAAGTCTTCTGGGAGCTGGGCTGGGAGCTCCTGGAGCCGTCCCGGGAAGGACAGTCCCCACTAAGCTCTCTCAGGCCCTCTTCCCAGATGAGCTGAGGCTCAGAGAGGGATGTGACATGTTACTGGGGCAGAGATCATAGCCCTGGTCCCTGCCCTCTGGCCTTGGCCTCCGGTGACATCAGTGTACCTGAGAGAGGAGCTGCCTATGGGTGTGGCCTTGCCCAGTTGTGGCCCTCTTCATGCCCTCATCACGCCAGCCCCTTCCTCCTTGCTCCTGCTTCCTCACCCCACAGCTGCTATTCCTACTGCTTAGACCCCTCCCACATTTTTCAAGACCCAGCCCACACATCTCCTCCTCCAGGGAGCCTTCTTGGCCTGCAAGCTCGGTCAGGACACAGCAGGACCTCCTCTCACTCTGGGTTCTAATAGTTTGTGTACACTTCTGTCTCCCCACCCCACCCCACATCCCACCCCACCCCACCAACCTGGGAGTTCCCGAGGACAGGGGATGGCACCTTGTGTCCACCTCTGTGTTCTTAGACCAGCCTGGAATCTGGCACAGAGTTGGCATCAGGGAGAATGAATCAGAGGCCCCAGTAGACCACTGGCCAGACACTGGGATCAGACACTACCTATCGGCTTTAGCAGAAGCTAGGCCCCATTATAAATGTAGATTGCAGGACCTCCTGAGGCATAATGTGCTGTACGGTAGACAGATGTCGAAATGTTAGCTCAAAATTAGAGACAAACACAATGTCACGAAGCAGGGAGAACAGTGACATCAGGGCATCAGGTCACAGCTGGGACTCAGGGGAAATGCCCACTAGGAGAAGGAGGGACCCTAGTGGGGGCGGGGGGCACATCGAAGGTCAGAGGTCAGGTCCAGGTGCTGTGTGGCAGCCTCACACACAGCTGGAATGAGCATCCGTGCTCACAGGTGGGGACTGGCCTGGATCTGAGCTCAGAGCCTCATTTAATGGGATAAGTGCTGTCAAGAACCCCATTTCACGGATGAGGAAACTAAGGCACAAAGAGGTTAAGTCATTTGCTCAGAGGCACATAGTGACTTCGGTGAAGCCATGTTTGAACCCAGCTCCCAAGGACTTCATTCCTGGCAACTTTTCCTAAATAGTTAACAAGCAGCTCTCAGCAGCCAGAGGGGTGGCTAAGCACACAGACTGACAGCCTCTTGTGTGTAGTGTGCATGTGAGTGCACCTGCGGAATTACTGCCTTCCCAGCACCCATCAGAGCTGCTGTTAGAAAGGAGCCCATGGGCGTGGGAACAGAGAAGCAGCAGAGATCCCACTGCAGAGCCCGGGACACCCGTGAGACCCTCCGCTCTTCTTCTGGGACTCTTATGACATCAGGGATGGGGAACCCCCAGGATGACTACCAAGCCAGATTCAGTTTGACTTTTTAAACTGTCACGTTTGTCTCTCAAGTTCGTGGCACGCACATCATTGTGTTTAATCTTCACAGCAACTTCACAGGGGTGAGAAGTCTGTTATTGTCTCCTCTCAGTAGCTCCAGGCCCCAGGGTGCAGCGGTGGGTGGGCCGAGCAGGGCTGAAGAAGCAGCCCATGCCTTGGATGCAAGCTGAGAGGAGAGAGGAGGGGCCAGGGCCATCAGCAGGGCCAGCGTGGGACAGAGTGGTTGGAAGGACATAGAAACCATAGACCCGACAGCAGCAGGGCTTGGGAAGACCCCAGTCCAGTGGCAAGGATGGTGTGACCGACCAGATTCTGGGGCATCAACCTTGCCTGGCTTAAGTTCCTCTAATAAAATAAAGATATCGGAGGTAGGGTATCATAAAAGTAATTCCTAGTCAACATAGCACATCTGAAAAGTGTAGGTGGAAAAAGTAAAGGACAAACATTTAATTGCCCAAAATAACATCAACCAGAAACACACGGTCCATGGTTTGGCATATTTCCCACCTGCTTTTTTGTTTTGTTTATTTTTACAGTCAAGATAATATTGGATATGTAATTATGGAAGCTGCTTTTTTCCCCAGGTAAACACTCATTAGCAGTCTCCCTCTCATAATACATAATTTGTGAGCAACCCTTTGGGAAGACTGCACGGTGTGCTACCATGTGAGCTTGACCTCAACAATCCCCTTTGGTTGGACAACTATATTGTTTCTTATTTTTCACACTCACTAACAGCACCGAGATGAACATAATTTTTAAAATTGTTTATGGTCTTTTAAATTTAAAACATTTGAACACGGTAAGCACTTCCAAGACCACAGCAGAATATACAGAAGAGCGTCTCTCCCGTCCTTGATCTCTGCTTCCTTAGCCTCCAAGATACTACTGGTACCCAAGATTTATGTTTTCACACAGAAACACACACATGACCAGGCTCCCTCCATTTTCCCCACAAATGACAGACGCAGCTTGCTTTGTTCACTTACCCGCATGCATTGGAGATTGTTCCTTACCACTACATAAAGATATGTCCCATTTGCCATAGGGCTGGGGGATACTACCTCCAATGAGCCAGGGGAATGCTGCTAAACTGGCTCTCCAGAAAAGATAAAAGGGTCTGCCTTGTAGCACTTGCCAATTTTTGTGGTGTAAATACTCACGCCACAGCCAGAAGTGTCAAACTACTAATAATTTAACAGCTGGATGTCTAACACTCCTCCAATGGGCCAGCACTGACACAATGGACTTATAGACTTTTTTTTTTGTATTGGGGAATTATTTCCTTATGACTGATACCCAGATGTGGAATTTCTGGATCCAAAGATCTGAACATTTTAACCTATTTTTTAAATATTTTTTATTGATTTAAAAGGTCTGAACATTTTAAGGTGTCCATCCATTTACTAAATGAACACCCAGAAAGGTGATCCGATCTGAGTGCCTCCCGCCATGGTGGCAAGCGCCCGTGTGCATACATGCACTCGGCAGTAGCCTCGCGTGTTAGTCTTGGTTGGGAAGTAGCTAATCGGATGGGAAGTGTCCGTGTTTCTTGGGGCTTTAATTTGGCAGTGGCAGCCAGGGATGAATGGGGACTTCAGTCCTGCACCCCACTACTAGAAGAGGCAGTGGGGCAGACTCCGCAAAGACTGGGGACCAGGGTTCAAACAACTATGACAGTCAGGCTTGAGGGGCAAACAGGAAAATAAGGGCCTTCCCAGGGTTGCTGATGAACCTCCCAATTGCCTGGCCTGTTTGCCCTGGACACACCAGGCCGTGTCCCCGACCACCCCGGAAGGGAAGCGCATTTTGCATGTGTGTGCATGTGTTTGCAGGGGGGACAGGGAGGCAGCAGGCATCATCTTTTTCCAGGGTCCCCAGTTTACAGGCTTCTACCTGCTACACAGCATGTGAGTGTTGGGCACCGGCCCAGGACCCAGGTCTGCCAAGCTGCTGGGATAAGATGCAGTCCAGAGCTCAAGTGGCCCCAGGAGTCCCTCCACTCTACTCAGCCAACACTTGGAGGTGCTTCCCGTGTGCCAGGCACCGTTGAGAGCCCTGTGAGCGCCCTGTCATCCAGGTTGTAGATGAGGGCCCCGAGGCACACAGGCTAAATGTCCTGCCGGCGGTCACGCAGTGCGGCAGAATGGAGCCAGGATTCAAACGCCAAGCTCCAGGGCCTTTGCCCCTAAACATCGTGCCTCATGAGTCTGCTCTCCCAGGCTCAGGACTGGACATGTCAGGGTTCAAGCCCCAGCTGCCCCATCTTCCAGACTTGGCCCTGAGTGCGTGAGGGGGAGGGGCACCCGGTACAGGGAGCCGTCTCACTCAGGGGCTCCGGGGGCACCAGCACAGGTGTCCCATGGGTGAGTTGCACCTGCTCTAGCCCAGAGTGACAGACACAGAAGTCGGGAGGCAGGCACAGTCTCAGGGAGGCCTCACCTGTGCCTCAGTGGACTTCCTGGTTGCCAGTGACGGGATCCCAGCTCAAGCCTGCTTAGGGCAACAGGAGAACAGATACAGCCGAGTCAGGCATGGCCACCCAGGGGGCCGCATGACACCAGGCAGGCTGCTCTCCCTTCTCGCAGCGTGTCCTCCCTGCGGGCAGGCTGGGAGCCTCTTCCCTCAAGGGCCAAGACGCTGTCAGAGCTCCGGGCTACACAGCAGGCTCAGCCAGTGAGAGAGCGTCTCTTCCCTGATTGCTCCGCAGAAGTCCCAGAGTGTCACAGAGAGGGGACCTTGCCTGGGTCACGTTATCACCCCTGCACTAACCACGCTGCCAGAAAGACAGCTGTGCTGATGCCAGCCCTGAACCACACCCCTGCTCCCGGAGTCAGCCCACCTGACCCCGGCACTGACATAGGAAGCTCGCTCTCCCAAGCAAAGTCAGGGCTGTCCCAAAAGTTAGGGAGTGGGGGCTCACAGGCCAGAGCAGCAGGCGCCCCCTCTGCCAGATGGTTCAAGCCAAGGGAGCAAGACATGCAAGGCTTGGCATGGAGCCACCAGGAACCCCCACACGAATCTCTCATGCTCCTGGGGAAGTGACACCACCAGCTGATGCCAGGACAGTGCAGGCCAGAGGCCCTGAAGCTCGGGCTGGTGAAGAAGCCCGCTGCCAGCTGCTGGCCACAGCCTGGGACCAGCTGCAGCGCAGGCCCCTGCACTCAATTAGTCTGAACAGGACGGCAGCCGGATGGAGCCGCCTTCCGAGATGTCTGTCTGGCCTCCGCCCCTCAGGGCACCCAGAGCTGCCTACACAGGGTCCTTAGGGGGCTGAAGGATGGTGGTGTGGAGCTGGACCTGCGAAGCCACACAGCCTGGGTTCCAATCCCCACTCTGCACACAGCAGCCAGCCAGGCGACCTCGGTACTTTACCACCCTGTCCTCAGTTTCCTGGTTATTGTGCAAGAAGGAAACACTTAATGTGGGGAGACAGGGAGAGGGGGAGAGAGAGAGAGAGAGAGAGAGAGAGAGAGAGAGAGAGAAGGCTGTATCAATTTCTGCCATCTGGGGTGGGAGAAGATGGGAGAAAGGTCTCATTCACACGAGCCCAGGAAGCCAGCCGGGGCCTGCAAGATTAGGCAGTGCCCGAGCAGCTGGAGGTGGAGGCCTGTGAGGATGGTCCTCTGCCTGACTCGGCTGGTCAGGAGTCTGGGGTCCAGCCTGGCCGGGGCTGCAAGCAACAGATATCTGATTCAAACAGGCTGCAGCCCTAAGGACGTGCATTTCCCCAGCTTCAAGGCTTCAGTCTGGAGGAAGGCCAGGCCCCAACAGGGGAGCCTCCGTGGCCACCCGCATGCCCACCCCTGGTCCCGCCTTTGTTGTCAGGGCTGCAGCATCAGGCTCCCCACCCAAGGAGCAGGAGGAGCTGCATCTTCTTGGTGGTGGGGGGAGGGGTGTCTTCCCTGAGACCTTTCCCAAAGCCCCCAGCCAACTTCCCTAGGCCTCAGAACGGGGTCCATCCTGTCCTGAACCCTCATTAGCAAGGAGATATGGCAACCAGAGTCACCAAACTCTCTCATTCTCACTCTCTCTCTCTGGAGTGACTGAAGGGAGGACATAGCCACATGTCATATGAGTTGTCATGTGTAGGCAGTGCCTCCCCAGGGTAGACCAGTGTGGAGGAGGGCTGGAGAGAGGCCTGCTGAGACCACTGCCACACTTGGCTCAGCCACACGAAAGCCACGGGAGCCCAATTGGAGTGAGATTACTGTCCCTACTGCCCAATGCAATAGCTCAGGACAACTGCCCTGTCTCCGATGAAGCCTCTCCTGGTGTTTAGAGGAGCTCGTCTCTCAGCGTACTGTTCACGGTCACTGGACCATCTCTGTGCCCTGCTCATGTTCATCTCCCCAGGTGGGTCAGAAGTCCCATGAGGGCAGGGGCCACGGCATCTGTGAAGCCATGTGGCCTGGAAGAGATGGAGGTGGGCTCTGCATCCAGCATGACAGCCTCAGTCCGTGCCGGTGCTTCCAGCTGTGTGACCTTGGGGAGATGCTGTGCCTCTCTGGGCTGCCTCCTCTGTAAGAGTCATGAAGCTGTGCTGAGGGCTCCCTGAGTACATGCAGCCGTCGGCCTAGATTCTGTTTTCACTTATTTACTTAACAAGTTATTCTCCGGTGCTGGTGTGGGCCAGGCACAGTTCTGGGCAAGAACAAGACCTCCTAGATCCTGCAGGTCCAAGGAAGTGGGAAGAGATAAGCAAATGCACAAGCAGAGGCAGATCGATGAGGATGGTGGTGAGTGCCATGTGGACGAAAGCGCAGGGAATGATCTAGAACAGCACAGTCCAGGAGACCCCTCTGCGATGACGGGAAAATGTCCTATATCTGCTCAGCGGCACTACAGAGCACTTGTGATGTGGCCAGTGAGACTGAGGATCTGTGGCTTTCATTTTATTGAATTTTAAGTAATTTAAAATTCTAAAACGGATGCTCAAATCAGTTAAGATATTTGGAACAACTTGGGTATGTAAATCTACTCTTTCAACAGTACATTGATCAAATCTAAGTGCAGATCAAGTATTTCCAATGAAAATTTAGCTTCTGAGCTGACATATGCAATAAGTATAAAATATACACTAGGTTTCTAAGACAGTACAATAAAAAGGCTGCAAGACTATCTCATTAACATTTCTTTATTGGTCACATATTGAATGATAATATTCTGAACATGTTAAGTTAAATGAAAGTATTAATGAGAAACAATTTCAATTTATTTCTTTTTTAATGTGCTCACTATACAATGTTATATGACAGATGTGGCTTGCATGGTCTTTCTATTGGATGGTGCTTTCCTAGAGCGTTCTTGGAGAGGGGCAGTGAATTAGACTGATGGCCAGAGAAGGACAGCCTGAGGGGATAACATTTGAGCTGAGTTCTTCAGGAGTGGACGGAGCAAGCCACATAGAGACAGAAAGTGCAAAGGTCCTGAGGCAGCGTATGTTCCACGCCTGAGGGATAGAAAGAAGGCGGTTGCCTGGAAACAAGTGAGGGAGAGGAAGCGGTAGCTCCCTCAGTAGTGTGGGTCAGGGTCAACCTGTATGCACCAGGCAGGCTAGCATTTTCCAAAGACAGCCACACCAAAGCCTCCCAGCTCGTGTGCGCTGCTGACTGCAACTGCCGCTCTGCCATCGGTGTCTCCTCCCCGTGCCTGGATGTGACTGTGCCTTCTCCATCCAGGAGAGTACACAGCGAAGGCGCTCCATTATGTGACCTCCAGGGCCAGGTCAGAAAAGGCCGTGAGCTTCTGCCTTGCTCTCCAGAAGCACCCTCTCAGCACCCGGCGCCATGCTGTGAGGGAGCCCAAGACACACAGAGAAGCCACACGTGGGTGTTCTGGTCACCAGTCCCAGGGGGCCCAGACCCGGCAGAGCAGAAGCAAGCTGTCCCCTAGGTCCTTCCCGAAGTCCCGACACAGAGCCCGTCATAGAAACAAGACGGCTGCTGCGCTAGTCTGGGCATGGTGTGCTACCACCCTGTTCACCAGGATGCAAGGCGCAGCACGGCATTTGAGCTGCATTCTAAGTTTCTTTAGAAGCCTTTAGGCATAAAAAAATGACATAACTTGACATATAATACGTGAAATACGACTGCTGTGCTGAGAACTGGCTAGGGTGAGTGGGGTAAGAGCAGGAGAGAGAGAGAGAGTTAGGGGTATAGACGGGGCGGGCGTAGCCAGGAGGGTGGCAGCACTCAGGAAGCTCTGCTTCACCTGCATCACCTCGTGTAACCCTCCCAGCAGCCCCATGTCCTTGACCCCACTCCAGCAAACAGACAAGGGGAGTTAGCAAGTAGCCCAAGATCACATGGCTCATGACTAAACAGGGAGGGATTTGAACCCGGGTACTCTGATTCCGAGCCTGCTCTCTTAGCCATTGTGCCGGGCCACCCTCTGGCTTGGAGAAAGAACACTGCAAACAGAGCCCACGTCGGGGTTCAAACCCAGCACCAGGCTTGGAAATGCCAGCCATGGTCCTGTGCTCATGAGTGCTATTAGGAGCCATGGGCCAGTGTGTGTGGCATTATGGGGCATTCTGTCGGCCTCCTCTCCCCCATGAAGTCTCATTTCACCCTCCCTGTGGCCACGCTCTGTCTCTGTGAGGATCTTGGCTATCTCCCACCTCCACACTGGCCTAGCCAGACCCCACAGGAAGGTGTGGGTGTGGTGGGGGGGGGGAGGAGAGGGGTTGTCTCCCAGGGAGGTAGACCGTTAGGCAGTCAGAGAACACCATGAACAGTCTCACCATCCGTAGGCCCGTGGCCTCAGTTTCTCCTTCCCAGCTCCAATGCCCTGGCTGGCAGGAGGCCTGAGGTCTGGGCTGATTCCTCAGGCTCTTTTGGTTGCAAGTGGCAGAAACCCAGTGCCAATCGGCTTCAGCAGAAAAGGAGGAATGGACTGACTCGTGTAACTGAAAAGTCCAAGGAGAAGCTTTAGGTGTGGCCAGATCCAGAGGCTCACCCTTGTCACTAGAAGCGCATCTTTCGCTGTATCTCCATCCTCCTCAGGGTGGCTCACCCTTCCTGCAGGGCCCGAAAGGCCTGGACGGTCCAGGCTCCCCGTTCTCACCCTGGGCTATATCAGTCCCAAGGTGGCTTTGATTGGCTTTTCACGGTTCATATCTCCACTCAAAAGACCAATCAACACCCCCCAAGGGATAAGGCCATCTTGGTCACATGGCCATCTTGGTCACATGGCCTGGGGACAAGGAGATGGAGCCTTACACCCACTGCTTGGGGTGGGGGCATTTTTGAAAGGCAAATGAGTGGACAATTGTCCTCTCTATGGGCCCCTCCTCCTAGGTCAGTGGTCAGCAAACTCATTAGTCAACAGAGCCAAATATCAACAGTACAATTGAAATTTCTTTTGAGAGCTGAAAACTGACTTCTGTGCATGGGCCACGAAGTTTCAATCACACTGTACGTGTGCGCCCGCACGTGGTATTTTGTGGAAGAGCCACACTCAAGGGGCCAAAGAGCCGCACGTGGCTCGCAAGCCGCAGTTTGCCGACCACTGTCCTAGGTTATTGTGAAACATGGAAGAAGAGGTCAGGGATGCTGTTTGAGCACATGAGACTCCAAGTGTCTGCCCAGCCAGCCAACCCTGGCCACCCACAGAATCACCTGTGCCCTGGAGCCTGCCCGCCCCCCATGCCCAGCTCCTAGGTCTGTGCACCACTGGATCAAAGACACCATTGAGGTGAAGGGTTCAGATCTCTCTCTGTCTCGGGGGCCCTGCTAAAAAGATTATCAGTCCGTCTTCTATCGGACACCCCGGGTCTCTGGGCTGGCTTCACTAATCCTGACAAAGGATAACAGGCCCCTAATTAATTCTCCAAATCTGATGGCAGCATGAATACCAGCCAGTCCATCCGCCGTAATGAGTTTAATCGACTGGACTTGATGATTTTATTTAAAACCTAGGGCCGAAAATTAAGCTCTTAAAAATGCACTTGAACTTGATTGGCAGCAGTAATCCCAACAAAGTCCATTTAATCCTTGGGCTGCCTGGTGGGGCAGCCTGTGCCGGACTGTGGGCTCCAGAGTGCCTGCAGCATGAGCACCAGCTTCCCTCCTTCCTCAGCTCTTGGCTGGCTTTTCTCTACCTTCTGCCTCCAGGCCCAGGAGGAACCAGGAGTCAGGAGTCGCCTGCCCTGCTCCTACTGCCCACAGGTCTACTCCTACACACACTTCCAACCCCAGCCCAATTCTCTTCACAGGAATCCTTCTGTCACATTTTCCCACTGCTGGGTCTGCATTAGTGTCCTCCCTCAAGACCGTGCACTACAAAGGCAGCAGCCACATCTTATCCCTGCCTATCGCTGTGTCCCAGCCCCCAGCATAGGGGCTGTGTGCTGAGTACTGGTGGTCAGCTTTGCACAGACATCCTGTGCACTCCTGTTCTGCTGTGTCCACACTCTGGGCGATGTGACTATAGCACCTCCATCAAGGGGTGGAGTCCATTTCCCCACCCTGTGAATATGGTCTGGTCTGTGACTTATTTTGGCCAGGAGAATTTGGTAGGCATGACATTGTGCCAGTGCTGAGCCTACGTGCATCTCTCTCAGAGGCTGCCTCAGCTTGAGAACAAGCCTAGGCCACCCCGTTAGAGAATGGGAGGCCCCATAATCATCCAGCAGAGGCCATCCTAAACCAGACAGCCTAGCTGATCCAACAACTGACCACTGGTGCTTGAGCCAGCTCAGCCTAGACCAGCCCAGACCAGCCTGCTCAGACCAGACCAGCACAACCCAGACCAATTCAGGCCAACCCAGATCAACCCAGACCAGATCAGTACAACTCAGACCAGCCAACACCAGCCCACATCAGCCCAGATAAGACTAACCCAGCTCAGACCAAACCAACCAGCTCAGCTCACACCAGCCAATTCAGCTTGCCAAACAGTAAATGCTATTAAGCTGCTGTTTGGATGTGGCCTGATCCACAGCAGCATTGCACTGGCACACCACCTTGGCTAGCCCAGCTCTTCATACAGCTATGGTGCGCTACCTTTGGCCTCCAAGGGCGAGGTATGTTTCAGAGCACCCCACCTCAGCATGCTCTCTGCCAGAGCTGGGCCAGCCCCACTGAGCTCTCAACCTGCAGTCATTGTTTTCCTCACTGCCTGCTCTAGAGCTGGCCCCTTGTCATGCAGACCTACCAGACAGATCTCTGTACCTTAGATCTTGGGAACAAGGCCTAGGGCATTTGTTCCCTCCACAAAGAAGGCCTTGGTCTCTGTGTTGTAGACAAAAATGGGCCACATGCTAACCTGCCAGACAAGCTCAAGGAAGGCTGCATGGCAGCCTTGGAAACTCAGAGGCCTAACGTAACCACAAAGGATAGGTCCTTTCAGGATTGTGGTCTCCACTGACTGGTTGGTTGGCACCAGGGCAGGGGCCATTAATCAATGCAGCTGATCCTGAGGTCAGCCCTGGTGTCACTTGTCTAGTTTTGCTGCTTTTCTGTTCAGTAACCAGGACAGCTGGGTGTCTGTGGGTTGGGGAATTGTCCAGGGTCCACACTAGAAGGGAGGCAGATGCAGACTGCAGAGATAATGAGATGGCGAGAGAGGCCAGCAGGGCAGCGGCACAGCAAAGCTGGGGCCAAGCTCCTGGGGACAGGGGAAGGGCCAGCCTCTGGCTGAGATCTGGGAGACACTTGTCCCAGGACCTTTCCAGTAGGTGGTAAGGAATGGAGGGCTTTGATCGTCTCTGGAAATTTCCCCCTTTGGGGGTATGGACTTTTGAAGAAAGAGATTGGCATTTACTCACAGCTTTTTAGCTCATTATCTTTATGTTACTTTATTATGGATATTGTTTGAGTTGATTCTTTTTGCATTCTTACTTAATTTACTATCTTTCATTTTTCCTTCCTGGTTTTATTTACTTTGAAACTGACTGGGTTGTTTTTATCTTAGAGGAAGGAACAGTTAAGTTTCATTTTTTTCATTGTATTTTCTCTTCAGTTTTTACATTTATTTTCACTGATAATTCTTAGCCCTTAATTCTTAATTTCTTTTTTTATTTAAATATCTTTATATTGATTTCAGAGAGCGTCGACCTATGAACCAAGAAGTAACAGCTTAACTCTCTATTTCAACCAACAGTTTTATCTACTTAAAAAAAAAATTATTTTGTGGATGTTAACTTTATCTTTGTTCTTAATCTTTGCTCCTTTGTGTTCTAGCCTTCTGCTTGGCATGTCATTGGTTTCTTGCTTTTTATCTCTTTATCCTAAATCTCATTTTCATATCTTTTATTTTATTATTACTGTTTTACATTCTAAAGTTCTCATTTTTATTAAGTTCTTTTTTAATCTCTTGTTTCAAAATCTTATGTCATACATTATAAAAAATATCCATTCTTTTATTGTTATGCTTAATTCTTTATTTTAATCTTCACTAGCCCCCCTTTATGATTTCACCCTAATTTGCATCTCCCCTTTTTCTTACATGCTATTTTGCATCACACTCCCTTTTCACAATAGCAGGCAGAAAGTGTAGACTGTGGGGTTGGTGGCTATGGGAGGAGCCCACACATGTGTGTGTGTGTGGGGGGGGTCTCTTTCACCTCAACTAGAATCACCTGCCGGACCCTCTCTGAGGTCCCAGGTCCCCTCCCCCAACCCATGACCCCTCTCGCTAGGAAGAGGTCCCCATGGTTGAGAGGCCTCCAAGTGCTCATGGGAACAGCTGTCCTCAAGCCCAAGCCCAGCCCATCATTCAGCCCTGGCCATAGAGCGAGGAAGCAGGTGTGCCTAGCTCCAAACACCCTTGTGGAAATGGACCTGACCTCCAGGGGACCCTGGCCCAGCCTCTGCCCCTCTCCTGACCTCCGGGGAGATCTTCTTTCAAAGGGTCAGAGCATGATTTTCTCAAAGTGAAGCATCCCAGGCTTCATTTTCAAGGTATTTGGAATAATAAAATAGAAGAGGGGGAGATCTAAATCTCATCACTAGATACATATTTCCAAAGGAGGAGGAGGCAGCCCCTTAAATGCGGCCAGCCCATCTGTTCTAATGCAGGAAAATGCCCAAGATATATCGTTAAAGCAAGTTGCACAACACTATTTGTTTGGTATGACCCATTATGGAAAAAAAATGTGTGTGTGTGTGGGGGGGAGGTGTGAGGGGGAGGAAGTACATAGAAAAAAGACAAGAGAGTCACACCAAATCACGAACACTGGTTATCTATAGGAATGCAGAGTGAGGTCCAGTTCCTTGTTTGATTCTATATGTTTCTTCGTTGTTTGAATAGTCTATATGAGCACTTACTACTTTGTAATTAAAGTTTGCTTGCAGTGGCATATCAAAGAGAATGGCTAGAATCAAGGTCATCCGAACAGTTTTCAAGGAGACCCTGTCTGGAAGCTCAGAAGTTGTCAAGATCCTTCGTGGGCAGCCCCAGCTCACCTGGAGCAGGAACCCCCAGGGAAGTGGGGGACCTGCCATCTCTTGAATTGATCAGAATTTTTAAGTGCGAGTGACTGAAAATCCAACCCAGTCTGGATTAAACAACAACGTAAAACATCCTGACAGACTGAGGTGAGTAAAACGGAGAAGCCAGGAAGAAACATGGTCATGTGGGCCCTCCCCACCCCTTCCGAGGAGCTCACGTTGCGGCACTGAGAACCCTGTGCCCCAGTCCAGCTCCAGAAATGGCTCTGCACCCACAAGTAGTCTAGTACCAGGAAATGGGCTCCGCTGACCAGGATGGGCTTCTACCACCTTTCCCTCTGCCCTTGAACGAGGCACGTTTCCACCCAAATGACACTGAGGTTTTTCTGTCGGCAAGGAAAGAAGGAAAGAGTTGGCGGGTAGACTGCCACCAGTGGCTGCATCAACTGAATACAACACTCTACAGTTTACAAAGCTTCCCATGGTTTGGCAATAAAAACGCTGCCCCTAGAAAGCATTGGTAAATTCAACAAGCAAGTTCATTCATTCTCTCAATCAGTTCTCACGGTCACGTCCGGGGAAAGGTACTCTTGAGGCTCAGAGAGCCCACCATGCCCACGGCTCTTTTCTGAACAAAACAGCCACATTTCTTCCTAATTCCTCATGTTGATGCCTTCTTCCCAAGTGGCCACTTTCCCAGGTCACTGGAGCCTGCTGTTCAGATCATAAAGTTTGGGCCAATGAGAGGCACCAAGACAGCCTCTGAGGTGAGCTGGAGTATGGGGGAAGGCCAGGAGGAAAGAGGGGGGCGGTGGGAGGAGCGCCATAGTGAACATGCATGGGCCAATCAGAGCCCGTCTCCTGCAGAGCCTGTGTGAATGCATTCCCTAGTGGGTGAGAGGGTCAAGGCCATGATGGAGAGACAGGGACATGGGGCCACGAGAGCAAGAAGCACAGATGGTGGGGGGCAGAGCCCAGCATGGTGTGCAAGGCAAGGTCTGGGCAGACAGGCTGCTTGGTCCAGAGCTTGGCTCCACTGTGCCCTGTGTGTGCTTAACTCTTCTGTGCCTCAGCTTTCCCTTCTGTAGACAGGACAAGTTCAAAGCAGAGCAGTGGGGCACACAGTAAGTGTCATTCAGGTGTTTGTCATCGTATTTGCTATTTCTCTAAGGGACCAAGCAATGGGCAGGTCCCCAGAGCTGGCGCAGGGATCCAGAGCAGATATGCAATCCTTCTGCAACCAGACCTCCTTCCAGCAGCCGGAGGCTGGTCGCTGTTGAAACCAAAGAAGATCCTCTAATTCAACTCTCCATTTATCCTGGAGGGACGGGGCTGGTCTAAGTTCACACTTCTAGGCAGAGCAGAGCAGGAACAGAGTCAAGGGACCTGGCTCCCAATCCATTTCCCACCCGCAGTGTCCCACGAGAGCAGGACCCACCCACTGTGCTGGGGGAGGCGGGGTCCAATGATCCAGAGTGAAGATACTGCCTGTATTAGCAAGGTTCTTTGGTTGCAAATTTGTGGAAAGGATAACAGACTGTTATCCTATGAAAGGATAACAGACTGTTCACAGAATCAAAGAAAAGCAGAAAGCGCAGATCTTAAAAAGGCCCAGACCCAGATCAGCTCTGGAGTCTCTAGGTAGTGCAATTCAGGATGAATCAGCTCCAATCACTTCCAGGCCATCCTGGGATTGAGGGGGACCGGTAAACAGTGCCCTTTTTCCATGCCTGAGATGAGGGCAGCAGGATGGAGCTCAGAATGTCAGCTTGAGGTGGATGAACATGGTGGCAAACATGTGTTTTTTTTTTAACAATCTTTGTCTGGAACCCTTCTTCCCAGGCTGCACCTCGGGGCAGCAGCCATCTGGAGAAAACATGAGTCTGCAAATGGGACCTAACCACCCAGAAATGAAACTTCTCTCCGCTCTGAGGCAATGGGGGGAGGAAAAAGCAGAAACCCGCCAGATCAGCCTAAGACAAATGAGCTCCACCCTATCAAGAAAAGCAGACCATTGGTTGACATCTTCCAATCAAGAGCCTTGGTATCCTCCATGGGGTGGGAAAAGGAATGGGTGCGGTGGGAAGTCCTGGGTGTGGCCCTAAAGAAGGTCCTCCCCATGGATACCACATGGGTGAAGCATAAATGTTCCTATTTAATACTTTTAACCCTTTGAACGAGACTCCAGTTCAAGAAAATATTAGCCTAGCTTGGTCACAAATGAGCTCTGGTGGGATATGGATTGGTGACCCTACCCAGCTGATGCAAATAGGGAGGGTAAGTCCTCAGATGTAAATCTTCAGAGGACTGGATGCTAGGCAAACCTATCAGATGACTTCCACACTGCCCAGCCTAGGGTTCACCTGGCACAGGAAGCTTATCCTAAGACACCTAGAGCCCAGATGGATGCCCTAAATGCCAAAGAGGACAATGAGAGAGCTGAAAATCCTTCTCTCTATTGAAGAGTTTACCTGACATGAGAATCAAGAAGATGTGACACTGACTACAGGAAGGACCGACTGAGGAACACTGGACTGGAATGGTCTGGAAATGATTGTTTCACTCAATTCCTAACAGGCCCCTCTAGATCCCTATGTGCCAGTCTATCACCTTGCCCCACACCATGAACACTTTATCTGCAGATACACCCCAAAAAGGCACCCCCCCCCCCCCAGGCAGTTGGATTCTCTGGTTCAGGTCCCAGCCTCGCTCTTCCTGCATGTGTAGCTTTGGCCAATGCCAGCCTCTCTGCGGCTCATTTTCCCATCTGTGAAAGGGGAGCAGACTCTTCACCTTGCAGGGAACTTCTAGGACCAAGGTCCTTGCACAGTCTTTCCAGTTTTCTACCTTCTTCTTCTTGGTCCTAGCAGCCAATTTAAGGGCTAAGGTCATTCCTAAAAGCTGATTTCCCACCCCCAAGGTCTGTGTATTAGTTTTCTATACTCCATAACAACTTGCCATAAATTAGTGACTTAAGACAACACCCCTTTTCTATCTCGCAGTGTCTGTGGATCAGGTGTCTGGCACAGGTTAGCTGGTCCTCTGCTTGGGGTCTTCCCAGAATGAAATCAAGGTGCTGGCTGGGGCTGTGGTCTTATTTGAGGTTGGGACCTTCTCTAAGCTCCCTGGTTGTTGTCAGAACTGCATTCCTTGCAGCTGTAGGATTGAGGTCCCCATTTTCTTGCTGTCTGTCCATAGGGAGCGGCTATCCCATCCTGTTCACAGGCCCTGCCCACCTTCCAGGGAAGACGATTACCCAGGCAGTATGCCCCTGGGACAGGGATCTTGGGGCCATCTCAGAATTCTTCCCACCATAGTCTGCAGATGCCTCGGCATCCCTGAGGGCTTCCAATCAAGAGCCCTGAACTCTTCATTAATTATGAATTTTGCCTAGCAACCATTGCCAAGCAACAACTCTTCAGAAAGAGATACTCAAAAATGTTTGTGGTTACTTCATGGTAGGGATGAGGGAATGTGGGTCAGTGGGTTCTGGGCCCAGGACTCCATGCGGACAATCCTCTGTCCAGGCGACTGGGTGTCAGGAAGTCTGGTTGGTTCACTGACCAGCTGCGTGAACTGGGCAAAGTCACATGACCCCTCCGGATGTCAGGTTCCTGTCTGTCAAACTGGGATC
The DNA here is from genome assembly GCF_027574615.1 of Eptesicus fuscus. Taxonomy (NCBI): domain Eukaryota; kingdom Metazoa; phylum Chordata; class Mammalia; order Chiroptera; family Vespertilionidae; genus Eptesicus; species Eptesicus fuscus. The sequence goes on along the minus strand of NC_072484.1, from coordinate 64,732,727 downwards.
ACATCTGCGTTGTTTTTCTTGAAAGGATGCAGGGAACCCTAGCTGCTTGGATCAGGACAGGCATACTTCTAGAGCCCTCAGAAGCTTTGGTGGCATAAAGGAGGAGCTCTGAGAGGGTTTTCCCCAGGGGTATTAAGAGAACGGTTTGGTGCTACAAGGAATGGTCTTCCATTCAGCCCTCAATCAGCACCTGCTTTATGTCTGTCCTGCTGCTGGGCCCTCAGGCCCCAGGGGTCCTTCACACTGTCACTATTTCTTCTCTCATTCAATGAATTGCTACTGAGCACCAGCTGCGCGTCAGGCACTGGGGCACTGTCACATTCTAGGGAGGGGGATGTTTAGAACAAAATTAACAAATAATTGTATTGTATATCAGATGGTAAAAGTTCAATGAAGATAATTAAAGCTGAAAAGGGGGAGAGGGCGTTATCAGGGAGACGGGGAAAGGGGGTTATCATTTTAAATGGAGTGGTCAGGAAGGTCTCAGGGGAAGAGAGAGCTCTGAGTAAAATCCAGAAGAGGGTGAGGGAGCAATGCATACAGGGCAGGCATCTGAGGAAATAACTCCAGGGGAGGGAGTAAGTGCAAGGGCCCTGAGGCACAGGTGCCTTGCCTGCAGGAGCCGGCCAGGGCTGCAGACACGCCCATAGCACATGTGAAAAGAGCTTCTGTAGAAAGAGCCACAGGACACCCTCAGGGAGAGCTGAGCCACATGCAGAGTCAGCCATGGCCCAGGCGCATCCATCTCAGCTTGTGAGGCAGCACCTGACTGGTCCCTGCTGCCACACCGGCCTCTCTGCACTGCATACCACAAAAAGCTCGAGTGAGCTCCGTAAAATGCATGCTCCGTCTACCCCGCCACATCCCCTGACGAAAAGCACCTACCACTTCCCCGTACCCCCAGTTAAAGTGCAGGGCCCTCACAATGGCCTTCACATCCTACTCCCAGCCCTGGCTGCACTGGGACCGGAGACGCCTGCACCTGCTATTATTAGCCTTTGGCTGCAGGGGAGGAGGCACCCCTCCCAACAAGACTACCCAGCAGGCCCCAGGGTAGGGAGAAAGTTGTTCAGTGGGAATAGAAGAGAGCTGGAAACAGATCCACACGTCTTGGAAGCTTGATTTACTAGTGTAACCAAGGTGAGCCGGCAGGTCAGAGGGAAGTGGATGGACTAGTCAAACAACAGGATGTGATCATTGGTGATCCATCCATACAAAAGGCATGAATAAAGCGAGGTCCCTGCCTCACACCCTACACAAAACCCAGGGAATCAAAGGCTTAAATGTGAAACTACCAGGAGACTCTATGGGAGAATAGTTTTATGACTGTGGGGTTAAGAGTGAGGCCTTCAACCGAAAAAAGGAAAAGACAAAGTCAGTTATATTAAAATAAGGAATTTCTGTTCACCAAAAACCCATTAAAAAAAGTGAAATCACCAGTCACAAACTACAAGAAGATATTTGTAACAGGATTCATATTCAACATTTATAAAAGACTCTGAGTCAATAAAGCAGTGTAATAGGAAAAAGGGGATAAAAGGTATCAATTAGAACCAAGACTTCTTTTCACAAAAAGAAAATCTAAATGACTAATGCACCTTATCAGTAACCTTGGGAAGTCAAATGAAAACTACAGTAGGATCCATTTCACATGCACCAGATGAGTAAAACATAGAAAATGGGGAAAAAAATCAAATGTTGGTGGGGATGTGGAGGAGAGGGCATGCTCTCGTGCTAGTGGGGAGTGAGCGGCCGCGGTCCCTGGGGGAATGGTCTGCTGTGATCTGGAAAATCACACACAGAACACTGACCACCGGCGACTGCTCTCCTGGGAATGAAGCCAGGAGCACCAGGGCTGTGTGGGGCTTTCATCGCAGCCCTGTTAAAATCTCCCGAGAGAACGCGGCCAAGTGTCCATGGATATGGGATTCGTGGGCCATGCATACAGCAGAGGCCTTCCCAGGACTGCCCGTGCCATTGCCGTAAAGGAGCCTAAACTGCACATCCACACCAACTCCCTCTAACCCTGGTGTTGAGCAGGAGAGGCAATCACAGAAAATGCACAAGTGTGATTCCACTTATGTAAGTTCAAAAATGGGCAAACCAAACAGGATATTGTTTAGGGATTAAACCATCAATAAAAAAAAATACACATTCAGCACACATTCTAGAATAGGGTGTTACTTTAGGGAGTTGGGTCTCACAGGTACTTCTTTTCAAAAAACAAACAAATATATATACATATATATATGTATATATATATATACATATACACACACATATATATAATTGATTTCAGAGAGGAAGGGAGAGGGAGAGAAAGATAGAAACATCAATGATGAGAGAGAATCATTGATCAGCTGCCTCCTATATGCCTCACACTGGGGATCGAGCCCACAACATAGGCATATGCCCTGATTGGGAATCAAACTGTGACCTCCTAGTTCATAGGTCAACGCTCAACCACTGAGCCACACCAGCCTGGCTCTCATTAAGGTACTTCTTAATGACTATCGATGTCACCTTTGGCAACTGATGAAGTGCACAGGCATTTGTTTTGCTGTAAATGTATATGTACACATACACTTTACACACCCTCTGATGTGTGTGATGTGTTACATAGTCTTATAAAACAATTTGGAAGAAATAGTACTATAATGTGTATGTGATACATTGTCTGGGAACCTTCAACTCTGCTGGAGAAAGTAAACAAATGGGATGAGTGAAATTCAAGATGAAGCATAGATAAGTAGTTAATGATCCATGACACATGCCAGAGAACACAGCACAAGTGTGGTAACCATAGATAAAAAGGGACGGAAGAACCAGTCAGGCACTAAGTATTCGTGATACTAAATATGCAACACTGAATATACACGGCACGTTAAACCTATGAGTCACTTCATTTTCGTGAAGTCTTAAATTGGTCACCCACTGGTGACACCATTCAGGGCCCTCTTGTCCTCTTCCAGCTAAAACCCACAGCTGTCCCCTGGCAGGCTGCTAACTGGCTAGTTTGCACGTGACAGCTCATGGCCAGGCACGCTTGCTCTTGTGCTGCCGCCAGAGAACGCGCGTGTCCTTGGCCCCAGGAGCCTTCTGTGTCAGACCCCTGACCTGCCTCAACTTTGGTCCTTATAACGCCCCATCGGCGGGAGGGAGCCTGGGCCTTCACCCCTGCACCTACCCTCTTTATCCCCTTGCTTCTTGCTGTATGCTTGGGCATCAGAGGTGGCCCATCAGAGGAAGACTCCTGGGGGTCCTGTGAGGTGCCCCATAGCCTCTCCATAAATTCTGGTTCTGTTCAAATCAGCGTCTGCTTCTGCTTGCCTGCAACTGGGAGCTCTGGCCGATGGCTCTGGTCAGTGCTGGGGAACAGTTTCTGACCAAAGCTGCAATGCAAAGTCATCACCTAGACAAGGAGAACACCCCCTCCACTTCTCCCCCGCCCCCCCCCACCTCGTCACAGGACACACCCTCCTAGGAAAGGATGGCCCCAGAAGCTGTGTGGAGGTGACTGCCACCGTGAGCCCCAGCACCTGAGAGGCGGAAGAGGAAATTACAGGCCAAGCCCTGCCTGGGATATGGGCCCTGTGACAGGGAGTGGGCCCACTGGAGCTACAGAAGCCAGGCCTCTCGGAAGGGTCTTAGGAGGAGCACTCCGCCATCTGTAACTGAAGGTACCAAAGTCAGAAACACTGAAGGAATGGCGTAATATAGAAGCCTCCAAGTTTACACACCCTGCTCTGAGGGAACATGAGAAGTCTGGGAGGACCAAGCTGGGCACGAGCGACAAGGCCTGAGCCCCCCATGTTGATGGGGCCACTCGGCTGCCCACGGGAACAGACTTCTCAGTGCTGGACTCCAAGATGGCACATCACCAGTAAGTGGCTGGAGGAAGGCAAGGAGACCGGCTTCTTGCTCAGTGGGACGTATTTAGCTTGTTGGAATATTTCAGGGCATCTCTGGAGCCCCAGGCATGGTGGAGAGTGTGGTTGGTGGGGTGAATGAACTGCATGCAGTGTCAGAATGTTTGGATAATGAGCTTGTCATCAGGGGCCTTGTGGGGGGGCAGGAAAAAGCTGGATCAACTTCAGTGGGAGCCGGGGAAGTTCAGCACACAGGGCCAGTGTACTGTGTGGGGCAGTGTATGGGGCATCGTTTTCCCACCTGAGAGTATACACAGATCCTTCCCACTCCCGGAGCCTGGCTCATCCGACGGCAGGGAACGATGTCCTAAGTGACCGAGGGAGACGGCCCAACCAGCTGGCCAGCATCTTGGCAGTTTGACTCCAGCGCCTGGCAGACACGAGGACCTTGGAACCGTCAGGGTTCTTGATTACAAGCAGCAGAAACTCCATGAATTGATGGCCAGGGCTAGCGGCAGGCTCTCCAGGAGGCCTGGAGGACAGGGGGAAGGGGAACCAGGCAGGAAAAGCCACATTAGGACCACAGCCGAAATCACGACCTGAAGTAACCGCATAGGATGGTCCGAAATGAACACGTATTACCTAAAAGCAGTTCGTGGCAGGGAGTCATGTCCTAGGCTGGTCTTTTTCCCCAACAAAGGTCAATCTTCACGTTACCTGGGCCTATCTGTTGTCTTTTTTCCCATCTATGGTAACAATACCTGATAACATACCTTTGGAATATCAAAGTAATTTCCTTTTTTTCCAGACCTTTCAAAGCACAACCAATGCACCAGAGCAGGGACCACAAACCCCTCATTGTTATCATTATCATGTTAATTATCAACTGTTAGCTATCCTACACCCACCCTGTAAAAGAAGCATGTGTCTATTCCTTTCACTTTTTATCCAATCCCAGAGATGTCCCCGCTTTGCTTTCTAGCACCAGTGGATTTCATGAAACCCCCTTACATCTTCCCCTTTGATTCTGATGTATATATAAAATAAGTGGTAAAACTGCCACATTTCGGAGCATTTTTCTCAATTCATTGAGATTTTGCTTCCCGGCAATTATTGTCAGTTTGACTTAAATTAACTCAAAAAAAAAATTCTTACAAGTTTGGACCGTTCTTATGTTGACACAATAAATAATTTTCTATTGTTTACCTGACATACAAATTCAACTGGGTGTCCTTCACTTTAAAAGCAACCTTCTGCTTAACAAACCACTCCAAGCTCTGTGGCTTAAAATTACAAACATTAATTACTGTTCACAGGTCATATGTTTAAGGTCAGCTGGTCTTGGAGGGCCAGGACAGCTGGCCTCCACTGCACATGGCCTCTCGTCCTCCAGCTGTTTGGCCCAGCTGCGTTCCTGCAATCCCAGGGAAAGAACGCCTCGAGGTCTCTTGAGGCCCAGTCTCAGCACTGGCACACCAGCACTTCAACCACGCTTTGTGGACCCAGGTGAGCCGCAGGGGTGGGGAATGACCCTGCATCCTCTTGGGAAGAGCAGCACAGGCCGTAACAGGGAGAAAAAGGAGCCACTTTTGCAGTCAATCTACCTGGCAGCCTTGGAACTTCCCAGTGCTGAGCCCGAGGTGGCTTCTTCATGGGGAGGGGAGTGCAGTTTGGACCCAGAGTTCTGTGGGCAAGTCAGAGTTGGGAGCATTGTTATGAAGCAGAAATGGTCCTCCGTGTAAGGGGCACAAAGGCTCTGCTCTGGGGACGGGGAGGCAGTTACCAGGGTCCTGCAGATTCCTGGGAACAGGCTGTGGAGCCAGCTCATCCTGCCTTGGAATGGGTGACAGCTGTACATCTGCAGGAGAAATGGTGCCGATGCCCCTGGCTGAAGATGGGTGAGGATGGCCACATAAAAGCATGGGCCATGCCTGTGCAAAGACCAGGCAGCCATTACCATGCAACAGGTATTTCCTGAGGGCCTTCGGTGCGCCCTTCATTGCTCTGGGTGCAGAAGACACAGCAGGGACCAAGACAGGAAAAAGCCCTGCCCTCACAGGGCAATAAACAAGACAACCAAAATGATGTTGATGGGTGCGTGGGAGAAAACTGCAGCAGAAGGGAGAGCTGGAGACAGTTTAGGGGTAATGGCCATTACAAATCACGGTATGGAAGTCTCACTGAAAAGGCAGCCCCTGAGAAAACAGGTGGAGAATTCAGATCAGCAAACCTTAGCATGACTAGGCCTTGATGCATATGGAGTTTCTAGAATCCAGTGGTCATAACCTGGGGACCTTATACCAGGGTGGCAGACCACACGTTCCTCATGGCAGCCCCTCCCAACAGATCTGCCAGCCCCACCTGCACAGAGCTGTGGGGACATAGCTTCTCCTGGCTTCAACTCAGTGTCATGGTGGGAGACGCTTTGAGAGTCATTTGCTATGGGAAGTATTTCAATTGGCAGGAATTCAGAAATCAAGAATGACTGCCTATCAGCTTTCGAACCCCTCCTCCCCCCACACCGAAGTTTAATGGGCCTTTAGAAAGGCGTGCTGGGAACACACCCTGGCTGAAGTGGCTCTGCAGCTTTGCAGTTCCTTCCTAATCCAGGATTACCCGCCATGAGCGATGGGCCAGGGGTTCATGTCCTTTCCACTGATGTCCAAGCAGGACCCCCAGGTGTCCGGCGACCTCTGTGGGTGTAGGTAGAAGGGGACCGTCTCAACTAGTGGGAAGTTAAATTGAGGAACATTCCGACCTCTCACCAGCTGGTGGCCACAGCAGTTCTGAGCAGACGCCCCTGATACCAACTACTGGGTCCTGGTGGTAGAGAGAAGATGGAGGGGCTCCTATAAGTAAACCAGAGCCAGGGGGCTGCTGGGAAAGAACCTCAGATTTTGAGACAGTCCAGCAAGGAGTTCCTTTGTAAGCTCCTCCCGTAGAGTCTGGGGCTGTAAATTTCTTGACAACATTCTATGCCCTGGTTTCAGATCACCCACAGAAATAACCATGATCCCTTGGATGGCAGGCTCCACTGGAATATTATTCTCGCTTAAAGAGGAAGGAAATTCTAGCACATGCTACAACACGGATGAATCTTGGGGACATCATGATTAAGTGAAGTAAGCCAGTCACAAAAAGACAAATACTGTATTATTCCACTTATATGAGGCCCCTAGAGCAGTCAAATTCATAGAGACAGAAAGTAGAGTGGGGGGTGGCAGTGGCTGGGGTGGGGTGGGGAGAACGGAAAGTTGTAGTTTAGGGAGAAAGTTCTGGAGATGGAGGGTGGCGATTGTTGCACAACAATGTGAATGTACAAAATGTCACTGAACTGTATACTTAAGAATGATTATGAAGGTAAACTTTGTTATGTGTATTTTACTAGAGTTTTTAAAATGTAAAAATGAAACCAAGTTTATCACCAGGTAACAGATTCAAAGGAGCTTGTACTCTATATTTCTGGTGTTTTCAGAGTTCCTTTCTCTCTGTTTCCCAGGCACTGCCTTGCCTGCCAGCTCCAATTTCTCTTCCCTGGATTCCATCCCACACCTCTGAACCTAACATCAGATTTCTCATTCTTTCACTAAAAGCTGAGCATTTGAAAGACAATACCAAGAAAGTGAAAAGATAACCCATAGAATGAGGGAATTTTTTTTCAAATTATATATTTGATAATGGACTTGAATCTAGAATATATAGAGAACTTTTATAATTTAATAATGAAAAGACATATAACCAATTTTAAAAGGATCTGAATAGAGGTTTCTCAAAAGAATGTATATAGCCAATCAGTAGCCAATAAGCACATGACAAGATGCTCAGCCACATTGATCACCAGTGAAATGCAAATAACAGTCCGAGAGTGGAAACAACTCAAATGTCCTTCAACTACTCCCCTTCCTTTCCTCATCAACACCCATCGCCTTTGTCTAATGTGAACACTATTTGGGTTTCTGCCCAAATCACTGCTTTCCAAATAGCTATTCTTTTTATCACAAATAAATGCTTGTTGTCTCTCACTTTGGCCTTTTATTTTTAGGTTAACAACACAATGGAATGTTATTCAGGCATAAAAAAGGAATGAAGCACTGATCGTGCCACACACGGAAGAACCTTGAAGACGTTTCGCGAAGGGAAAGTAACGAGGCACAAAAGGCCCCATACGGTGTGACTCCATGGATATGAAATGCCCAGAACAGGCAGCTCTCTGGAGATAGAGAGTAGATTAGTGGGGCCAGGGACGGTGGGGAGGAGGGAGGGGGCAGTGGAGGAAAGGTGAAAGCGTTTTCTTTTGGGGTGATGAAAATGTTCTAAAACTGAGTGCAGTGGTGGTTGTACAACCATGTGAATGCGCTACAGAGCACTGAACCGCACCCTCGGCACCGGGGAACTACAGCTCCATGAAGCAGTTAGAAAACAAGACGCAGAGCGTTTCCTCTCTTCCCCAGTTCCACCCAAACCCGCATGCCCAGATCCACCACATCCTCAGAAAACCAAGAACTCCCGGGTTAGCAGAAAGCAGTCTCCTCAGAAGCGGTTAGTGTTAAGTCAGACACACACACGCACACACACACACACACACACACACACACACGCACACACAGAGGCATGCACAATAAAAAAGCATATTCTTTTATTCCTAGAAAACTGGTCTGGTCCTGCTCTGTCAAATAGAAACATAACGTGAACCAGAAATGCAATTCTAAACTTTCTAATAGCCCTATGTTTAAAAGTTAAAAGGAACAAGTAAAATGAAGCTTAATGACATAGTTAACCTTATCTGTGCAATATACTGTATTATCATTTCAACATGTAATCAGTATAAATAACTTCAATGAGATATTTTCCATCGGATGTGTATTTTCCACTCGCAGCACCTCTGAGTTCAAAATGGCCACATTTGAAGCTCTCAGGGGACAGTGGCCATCGCATTGGACAGTGCGGGTCTGCACCCTTGAAGCTGCACGTGGCAGATTGATTTGAGCCAAGCCAGGAGAAGGAGGAATTGGTTTGTCTAATGTAATTAAAGGCCAGAAGAGAGCTTGTCTTCAGGGACAGCTGCATCTTCCTCTCCCCTCTGACTTCTCCCCCTCTCCCTACCTCCTCCACCCTCCCCCTCTTTCTCTTTATTTCTCTCTCCCATTCCTACCTCTGTTTCCTCTCTTTATCACCTCTTGGCTCCACATTCCTCTGATCTGGCTGCACTCCTGGGCAGGCTTCTAAAGTGGCTCAGCTTAGCGATTGGTTTACAAACTCATCAGGTGAAGGAGCATTCTCTCCTTTCAACAGTTTCAGGTAGCTTGCTGAGCCTGACAGGAGGAAGGGATGCTCTGATTGGGGTTATGTGTCAGTCAGGGGGCGTGGCCAGCTGCCCTGAGTTGGGAGGAGGAGCAGTTCCCCAAGACCAAGGCAGGCAGAGCCCACAGACCTCCACTCTGCACCCCAGCCCAGCACAGTCTCTAGGGTTGAAACTGCACACAGCTCTGCTCAGGTATTTCTGGTCATGTAGCCTCTTAATTGTCTGTAATTTATCTGATCTTGCTCCTAAGCTTCAGCCCCACTGGGAAATAGGGACAAAACCTTAAACTTTAAAAAATATCTCAATCTCGTGCTATTTAATATTTATTTTGTTTTAACACAGTTTCTGTTGTAAAAAATGTTGTGTCTAAGTCACAATTCAACTTCCTAACAGGGCTCTTCCTCCCTTTTCTTCCTTCTTCCCAAGATGACACTGGGGTCTAGGGAAAAACTCAGCAGGCTTCCTGCCGCTAGGGAAGGGGGGGCCCCTTCCTCTGTCAGCCTGGTGGGGGGAGCATCTCACCACGCAGGCCACTCTGTGCCCTGCAGAACCATCAGCATGGACCACGGTAAACGCGTCTCCCTGGAGTTGTTCGGGCAACAGCCCTGACCCCAGGCACCCCTGCCCCAGCCTCGGTTCCTTACTGAACACCTTGGGGCATGCGCTGCTGCTCACACTCCCTCACCCCAGTAGTTTCCTCTTCCCGTCTTTAGACTTTCTGGACCCCAACCCTGCCCACTGTGGCGGGGGCTCCTGAGTGGTCTCTGCATCTTAAAACTGCTTCTGGCTCTTGAGGTTTAGAAACCGCCCCCGCCCCCCTTTGCTCCTGTCCATTGGCTCACAGAGGAAGTGGGCACTTTGGCCAGACGTGATGGGAGAATTCCTTTGCTCTGGATAGTCATTCACCCTCCAGGATACTAGTATTAGGATTTGCAGGCATGAAAACGCACCTGCACGCACCTCAAACATACTTCCCGTTACTCTTTTTTTACACGAAGGTTATCATGCAATTCTACCGTCATCCCTGACAGGCTGGTAGAGTTGTTCTTCCATTTTACAGATGAAGAAACTGAGGATGAGGAAGAGACCAAGGCTTGCCCCATCACACAGTACTAAGCACAAGACCCAGGTTTCCAAGCCAGGAATGCCCCTTGCCCCTCTTGCGGACTGATGGCTTAAAGGTAAATTTGTATCTTGAAAACTACTTTGAAATAATTCATTCCAGCAGGAGAAATGAGACCTCTCTCGTTCTCTTTCTTGGACTGAAACTGTTGGTGCACCCTCCCCTCTGTCCTTTCAGGCCGTGCAAACATATAAAGAATGACAGGAATGTCACACACCTGTGTGGGGCTGTTGCCAGAGAGACCAAGCCCACAGGGAGACAGATACTGCCCCGCTCACACACACATGGGGAGGGGGCACCGTTGGTGTCTGGGGGAGGGCTCTGGGGACTCCCCCTGGAGGTGGCTGGAAGCCAATGGAAAAAAGGGAGGAAAGGTGCAGCTCAGACACACAGGGAGGAGCAGGGACACACTGGGGCGGGACCACCTGCAGGTCCACTGATGCCAGGTATTTGAAATATGTGGGCTGCTACCCCGCTGGTGAGTGAGTGTTTTAGGCAGGACAGACCTGACCTTCACTGAAGCTGGGGACTCTCCCAGGAAGGGTTCAGTTGTGAAAGAAGCAGCGCCCCAGAGGGAACTTCACAGCAGGGAGAGGCAGCGGGCAGGAGCCATGGCCACCCCGCGGAAGGAGCAGCTGACAGAAAGGGCATTGCTGGCTCAGAGCCGGGCTGCCAGACAGTGCGGGGCTGGGAGAGGGTGGGGGTGGGGGGACACCCTGGGGGATTGATTGCAGGGCCCTTCCCTCCTCCCACCCCAGCCTCCTGCCAGGGCTGGCTGCCAGCGAGGGAACGGAAGCAGAGGGTGCAGGCTCAGCTGAGAACACAGGGAGAGCTGCGTCTGGGTCCTGGGTGTCTCCATGCCTGACTGGCACTTGGTAACTTAATAGACAGAAGGGCTTTATGTGCTCAACCCCTTGTTGCTAAGACGTTATATTACTTTTACGCCTACTGTACTATTTTTTTCCATCACCTATTTATGGCAAGCGATACTGGTCATCCACTTAGGATAGTGCCAGAAAGTTTCCCTTGTAAATCATTTCTTCAGGTTAAAAAGGAGAGAGTGTATTTAGAGGAGCGTTCCAGGCCGCTGGGAGGACCCCCCGTGGCCCAAGAAGCGAAAGAGGTGAGGCAAGGGGCCTGCCTAAGTAGTGGGCCACCTGGGGTGTGACAGGAGGGCATGGCCAAGGCTGGTCCTGGCCGGTGCCCCTGAAGCAAGGGCCTGCTCCCTGGACGTGGAACCTGAGTCCAGCCAAGCGTCTAGAGCCAGGGCCAAGGAGCACGTCACACACTGCATCCGTCCTGAGGACAAAGGACCTGCTCCTCTGACAAGAAATGCTTTTTAAAAATATATATATTTTTTAAATTGATTTAAGAGAGGAAGAGAAACATCAATGATGAGAATCATTAATTGGCTGCCTCCTGCAAGCCCCCCACTGGAGATCGAGCCCACAATCTGGGCATGTGCCCTTGACTGAAATTGAACCTGGGACCCTTCAGTCCGCAGGTCAGCGCTCTATCCACTGAGCCAAACCAGCCAGGGGAAGAAATGCTTTTTAAAACAACTCCTAGGTCCTCATCACACAAGCCCATCTATGAAAATGCAGTTTTGAGGCAACATTTGATATGCAAATATTAATTTTATTAGTGCAATAATGACAAGGTGGTTAAATAAAGAAAAAAATATCATTATTCATAAAAACATAAAAAGTTTCATGGAGAGGTGTTTTTGAAAGCTGGGCTTGAGGACGTTTCACCCGGGAGCCACCAGCTGAGAGAGCTGGAGCCCCAAGCCCAGCAGGGGCAGGAACACACAGGACCACCTGGGGCTGAGTCACAGCTTCCAACCTCCTACATCCTGCTTGTGCCTGGTCAGGGTGGGGATGCCCAAGGAATCTTCCTGTAGGAGCTGGGGCTTCAGGCTGTGGGAGGGGGGACCCAGGCGGGGACTGCAGCCAGAGGTGTGGGGTCACCAAGTCCTTGCAGCCGAGGTGTAGATGAGACCACCAAGGCCGAAGGGAAGAGCCGAGTGCTCCTGCTGCAGAATATTCTGTGGCCCTCTTGTCCACACAATACAGCTCAGACTCTTTAATTTATTATTATTTTAAAAGGTGGTGATATACACATAATGTAAAATTGAACATCTTAACTATTTATTTTTTTAATCTTCATCTGAGGATATTTTTTCCATTGCTTTTCAGGTAGAGTGAAAAGGAGAGAAGAAGAGAGGGAGAGAAAGGAGGGAGGGAGGGAGGGAGGGAGACATCAATGTGAAAGAGACACATTGACAGTTGCCCTGACTGGGGGTGGGTAGTGAACCTGAAACCCAGGTACCTGCCCAGCCCAGGTATGACTCAAGCCACTGCCACTGCCAATCCAATGATGGATCAGAACAAGTCACACAGCTCTGTTTTCAGAAAGGCCACATGTTCCCACAGAATAACACCATCTGATGGGCTGTCAGGTCTCCAGGAAGGCCCCAAAGGGGTACATTGGGGCCAAGGTCACAGGGAGACGTCTTTAGGAGTCTCCCAAATGGTCTCTGGCTTCCTCTAGCCTCTGGCCCTCTAGTGCCATGGCCTCCAAATGCTAACAGAGCCCACCCTCCTTGCTTCCCAAGGAGCTCAGAACAGCTCGTCTACTGCTGTTCAGGCTTGAGGCCCCCCAGGACGCGGACCACCTCACACAGTGCCCACCCTGCCTCCTCGCCCCATTGCTCAGGCAGGCCCCGTTCATTCCACTCAGGGAGCGCTCTTCTGACACCACCATGGCCGGTCCCCCTCGTCCCTCAGGTCTCCACACCACTGCGCCTCCCCAGCGGCCTACCCTGTCCCCCTGGCTGCCCTCACATGTGATTATGTTTTCTTCACGCCTGTGGCCCAGATGCCGTTACCTTGGTGTTTATTCAGTCTGGCCTATTTGATGCCTGCTCACAGAGCCCGTGTGCCGTCTGCCGTCTCATCACAATGCAGTTGAAGGTGCTGGATCGCAGGCTAGCCTCACCCTCTGCCACCCAGACACCCCCATCCACATGCCCTGCGTAGGCAGACAGCCCCCATATTAATAGCTGATGGTCTTAATTCCCTCGGTGAGCCCCGGGGTCGGCAATCAGAAGGCGCCTGCCTCCTTGCCGCGCGGTGCCAGCTGCATAATTACGCTTGATCGCTGCACGGTGTGCGCTGATTGCAGCTGAGATGATCACCCGCTTTCCGGCTGGTGGGCTGGGGGCCTGGCAGCCTAACGAGGGTAATTGAGGCAGGGCTGATTGTACCAGAAGGCTGGAGGGGACCGAGCCACGGGAACAGGCCGCGTCACACCCCAGACTGGACCACATTTGCTAAATTTGCTTCTGATGCAATTTCATGGTGATTATACTGATTTCTTTTTAGTGATTGAGCCCGGCTGTCAGGGCGGGCCCAATTTGGAGCAGGAGGTATTAGGACTTATGGCCTGCTGTCAGAGCTCACGGAGGGGAGACACTGTGGGAAGGCAGGCCAGAGTGCTGCCAGGGTGCCCTGGGAACCTCCCTCCTGACTCGCTGGGACCTGCTGTCAGTCTGGCTGTCCCTTACCACGGGGCAGCCGTGGGCAGCACCTGTGTGTCCCTCAGCATCCTGTCTGTATGTTGGGGATAATAACCCATACCTCACGGTCGCTGTGAGGTCCAAACCAGTTGACTCACCGGCCAAGCTTGGACAGTGGCTGAACTACAAGCGAGCAATCAGCCTCTGTCATTGTCACTGCCTGGCGACAGCCTGAAGATCAGGTACAGAGCAGAACCAGATACGACCTTTGGGGACACATCACACTTGTGTCCTCCAGACCCCGGCTTGCTTCATCCAAAACGATCACATCTGACTCCCTGGGCAGGGAGGGCCATCCCTGTTGGGCCATGGAGAAAACGGGACCACAGCCAGCAAAGGCCGCACAACACCTTCACCATCAGGGACGTATGACGTCATTCCCACGGGATGGAACAGGGGTTTGTGGGGGGAAGGCCAACATTCCCCGGCTGCAAGGCTCCAGAGAAAGGCAGGGACATGCAGTGTTAGCCCCTCCTGTTCAAGGTGGTGTCCCAGAACTATGGCCTCAGGTCCCCCGAGCTTGCGGGCCACAGGCATGGGGACTGCCCCAGGCCCTCTGTACCAGAGCCTGCATTTTAAAAGGCCCCCAGGGAACCGCTACTCCGAGCCATGGGTCCACAACCCTGCTGCACATGAGCCCCTGGGGAGCCTCTGAAAAGCACACTGCAGGGCCCCCTGGACTACAGGCTCCGATGGTTTCCAAGTGCCTCCAAGGCCCAGACACCCGCGGGCTCTTCGCACACAGGAGCAATGCAGCCCCGGCCTGGGCCGCACACCTGCGGGGCGGCTGAAACCCTGGAGGCCAATTGGCACCTGCGGCCACCAGGCCTAGGACAGCGGACACTTCTGAGCAAGGATGTGCTTGCAGTCTTTGGCACATGCCACCCCCACACCCCTCTCAGCAAGAAAAGCCCAGAGCCATGAGCTTTAGCAAAAATGTTTAATCTCTCCTTAATGTTTGTATTTACAAGTACTAAATCTGAAGAACAGTAAAATAGGAAATGACCGTGTATTTACACAATCTGTGGGCTGAGCGCCCCTTCAGCCACACTGCTCCTGGGAGAGGCAGTGGCAGGGGCGGCTCAGGCCGCGAGTGATTGCTCTTCTTTTGGGTGGGGGCCCTGTGGCGGTAAAGGACAGCTAGTTGTGGGCTTCGTCTTAAAAATATCTCTCTGTAAATACATCTATTCTAGCGTGTATAGCACCAACATGAGCCATCACATCCAGAACTGGGAGAACCAGGGCGGAGGCTCTCAGCAAGGTCAGACCAGGGAGGGGGGAACATCTAGGGCCCTCCATCTTGGGGTGACCCTGGCTGCTCCGCCCTGGGTCAGGGAGTGCAGGGCAAGCTCGAGGTATATTGAGAGGCCGGGCTCCCAGACCAAGGCGTGAGCCGTCCCCGGGCACTCCTGAGACAAGAGTGGGGAAGGTGGGAAGGGAGAGCCGGAGGCAGGACAGGCCATAGCAGCAGTGCCCGGGGGGAGGGTGTCCCTGCACAGCACTCCGTGCTGCAGCCCAGACTCCCTGGTCTGCGCCTGCACAGGGGCCTTCATTGCAGTGGCACTCCATCTCCAGGCTCCTGCCAGGGCCCCACACCCCCAGGGCCAGTGCCAGAGCTCGGGGTCAGAGCCCCTGGCAGGACAATGCTTGGGAGGTGGTGGTGCAGTGCCTGGGCCCAGCGCCTGGGGTGCTACAGAGGTTGGAGGACTGAGAGCCACTGACAAGAACTCAGAACCTAACTCCAAGATCTGGCGGGAAGGGAGGTGCGGGACCTGCTGCACTGAGCAGACAGCAGGCTTAGAATCAGCTTGATCAGCTCATATGTAAACAGATATTGCTAAAGTGCTTGCGCCTGACAGGTGTGCGCTATTAGGTGGGCCTCCCCTCCGCCTGCCCAGGAGCAGCCTCGGGAGGTGAGCGCGGGGCTGTCTGCAGGCGGGAGGCCTCAGGACGAAGGGTTGGAACTGGATTCTGGAGAGGGCCGAGCAGGGAACTGGAAGAACAGGGCTTCCACTGGAAGCCAGCATCCAGGGAAGACTTTGGAGGAAACAAGGTCCACACCCAGGCACAGCCAGGCAGCATCGGAGGAGCAGGGTGCACCTGGGACTGGAATCCAGGCCAGAGCAGTGGCCACCAAAAAGCAAGCTTAATCTCCGACAGGCCTCAGCTCTGCCCCCACGCCGGCCCAGGGACGAGCCCACGCGGGCTGCACGAGTGTCAGAGGGGCTGCCTGGGCTCCAGCTCCTCATCCACGGCGGCGGGAGACCAGCCTGCTCATCACCGGAGCGGGTGAGGGGGAACCGTTTTCCCCGGTGCCAGTCAGGTTCTCAGTTCCCACTGCTTCCCCACGCAAGGGGCCGCCCTTAACCCATCTCCAAGGTGTGCCGCCTGGCCCATGCAGCTTAGCGGGGTCCTCAAGATGACGCTGGCCACAGTTAGCTGTCCCTTAAAGTCCATGGGAATCTTTAGTACCGTCAAAAAGTGAACTTGAAGAGGGGGGCCGCTTGTCTGCTTTCACAAGTGACTAATTAAAAAACATTTTAAAAAGTGTCTAACATCTCTAGTATTCAACACTTGCAGTTTTAAAAAGATCAAGTCAGACTTAACGCTAGCACAGTCATGCAGGAACTCACAGCCCCTCGCCCTGGAAGCTGGGGGTGGGGGTGGGGGTGGGGCGCCAAGAGAAGTTCTCTCCTTTATACATCAAAACAAACAAAACAAAACAAAAAAACAGGACAAACCACAGGTCGAGGGGTGGAGGCCTGGAGTGTTCCACTCAGGGAATCTGGCCACTTGCTTCACGACCATTTGGTATTGCTTTCCCATTGCCTTAATTTTCTTATTCTAAATTGTTTGTAAAATTTCTCCTCCTCCAGTCAGCTATACAGGACCCCACTGGGGCTGGAGACTGAGGCTAGAGCCACATATATATATATACATATATATATATATACACACACACACATATATATACTAATGTACAGGTTTTGTTTTAGTTAAAAATTTGTTCTCTCTTGCTCACTGAAGGCAGGGTGGACAGAGCCAACCACCAGGCCCTCTGGTCACTGTGTCCTGCTCCCAGCCAGGCCAGAGTATGACCCAGGACCCTGCCATGTTCCTGGCCACCCCAACAGAGTGCAGCAGGGTTTCTTTGTTCCCCCTAAAGAACAAAAAATAGCCCCAGACGTCCCATTGCGTGTGAGGGGCCAGCATGCTGCCGAGATGCCAGGCTGGAAGCCGCTGGAGGTGGATGTGGAGAGAGGGGGAGACAGATGCAGGGAGGGAATCGGACAGTCGGGCTGCTCCCAGGAGCTCCATGCTGGAGAGCTTGCCCAGAGCGGATGCAGTGGAGGAATAAATAATGGGAATGTGTGCTCATGACCGGAGCTCCAGACCCCAGTGGCCCCCAGAGGCACAGCCCTGAGGACACACAGGGAGTGGCTGAGTCCTTCTGGAATTCACCTGGGAGCGGGGAGCGCTGCCTTCCTGCAGCCCCTCCACAGGAGGGAGCTGGGCCTCTCTCTGGGCGAGGTGCTCCTGCCTCCGCCGCAGAGCACGCGGTGAATCGGAGGATGGTGGTGTGGTGCAGCAGCAAGCGTGAGGGTGGCAGGCGGGTGGCAACAGTCCAGACTGACTTCGGCTCACCTGGGCCAGGCCTGGCATTCAGCCTCCCCAGGCTGCCCGACAGGCCTCAGCCCTTATACTCTGCCAGGGAAGCCGAGAAGGCTGACCCCCTCCAGCCCCTCTTCCTGGCCCTTCTGGCCTCGCCAGCCTGGCTTCGAGGAGACAACCAGACGGGCATCCCTCCTCCCAGAGGGCCCAGCCTTACTCTCCAGGTCTTCAACAGTCTCCGGCGTCTCCGAGGTCTCCAGCTGCAACTGGAATCCACCTGCCCTGTGGCCAGCAGCTCTGGGCACAGAGGGTGCTGCAGGCACCGTCTCACCCACACCAGTAAGAACCAGGACCCCCAGCCAGGGGGAAGAGAGGCGGGGAGGACGCTGGCCCGCACGCCTGCCCCGAGCACACAGGCACTCGGCACACGTGGGGGAAGGCTGCCTCCAGGGACCTCCCAGCTTTGGCTGTCGTTGGAGGCCACCCTGCGGCCCTCTCACTAATCTCCCGTTGGGCAGTGGTGGTGGGTGGCTCAGCTGCTCAGGGCCATCGTGTCTACCACCTGCTCCAGCTTGCTCCGGAGCCGCTGCCGGCGAGCCTGCTCGTCCTTCTCCAGGGCCATCAGGATCTGCAGGGGCAGGCAGGGTGTTAGTGAGCCTGGCGGGCTCGCTGGGCCCACATGGGACCACCTCATAGAAGCCTGGAGGATTACACTCTCTAAGCAAGTGGCATGGCTGGGCTGGCGGGGCTCTGCAGCAGATACCTAATTCCATCCCTTCCACTGTGAGCTGAGGAACCTGGGTTTTGAACCTGGACCTCCAGGTCACTGGTACGAAGACTGAGTCCCCTGCCCTCTGGTCACTATTCCTACCCTCGACCCACAAAACACCAGCCCCAAACAGGGCTCTGGTCACAGCCAGCCCTTCCTGTCCCCTTGGTGCAGTTCCCCGCCTGGCCATCGGGGACACAGACATGCCGCCACCCCCTGGAGTCTCTCCCTGCAAGGCAACTCAGCCTGTTGTGTCTAGCCCCCAGGAAGCAGGAGCACCCTAAGTCCACGCTCCTGGTTCCCGCTGGTGCCTCAGCCTGACAGCACGTCGCCTTCCACCACCTGTTTCTCTGGCCCCTTACAGTGCAGCTCCGCAGAGAACCTCTAGCTTCTTTGCTCTCCCTCGTGAGCCTGAGGAGGGCAGGCTTTAGTCTCCAAGCCCCAGGCGGCGTCTCCAGGTCACCCAGGATCTGTGGCTTATCCTTCTCATCTGCCCAACCTTACTTCCGAATACCTAGCCCCAGCTCTGAGTCTCAGCCTGTCCTCTTTCTGCTCTGGACTCACCTCTAGAGCCATCTTGCGGCTGCCGACCCCCACACGCTAACCCTGGAGCCTGAGTCTCTACCCAGTCCCAGCTCCACCTCAAACTTATATAAAAATCCAAGGTGGATTCCTTGGACTTTGCCACCTCCCGTAGCTCATTCCACCTTGAGTCTGGAGTCACACCCCATAGCCAGTCTGATCAGCAAGTCCTGATCCCTCTCACCCATAGCCCAGCCCTTACATGGTCCCTGACTCCCCCTCCCCCTGGGCACCTGACAGTCAGATCACAGTTCTCTCACAGGAAAGCCCAAGTTCCCCAAGGCCTGCACACCCAGCGACAGACCCCTTGCCTCACCCTGGCCTACTGCTCCCTCCTCCTCTCAGCCTCCTGGCCTCCATGGCCCTGTAGCCAGGCCCACTCTGGCCCCAGGGCCTTAGCAATGGCCATGCCCATCCTGCCTCTCCGGCCCTGTGTGCCCCAACCAATTCAGCCCACGAGTCAGTCCTTCCCCAGGAAGCCCCAGCTCTGTGAAGCAGATGACAAGGAGACCTGTTGCAGGCTCACCCAGGTCAGCAGAAAATGCTAAAGGAGGAAGGCTCTGGAGATGCCACCCAGGCTCATCCACCTTGTAATGCAAGCAGGTCAAACGCGTGGCCTGCGTGCCTCATTTATTTAAGGAGGCATGCGGCTCACCAGCTGCGAGTTTGACATGCTTGTTGTAACGGGCCCTTGGAGAACAGTCATTCACCAACCCATGTTCTCCACTTGAGGAAGCCACTGCAATCTGCTCCCCCAAGACCCCGTGCCCAGAAGCATGCTCCCTGGCCTGCTGCAGCCCAGCTGGACCCTGCCAGGCCTGATAGGTAATCAAACAGCGCTGTATCCCTGCCTCAGCACGTGAGGTGGCCAATGGGAAGCAGATCAGAGGAGGCAGGCACTGGATGCGGTTGGCAGAAGGGCCCTGGGGAGGGAGCCCTGCTTGGCAAGGCCTGGTGAAGGGCTGAGCAGGTGGTGTGAAGCAGGTGAACTTGGGCAAGGCTGGTGTGCTCACCTCATCCTTGTACTTGGTGATGTAGGAGTAGATCTCATGCAAGGCGCTCATGCTGTTGAACTGGCTCAGGTGTAGTCGCGACTGCTCGGCCAAGTATGCACTCATGTCCTGGTCGCTGATGGCAGGCATCTTGGCAATATCAGCATAGTACCTGCAGGAGATGGCAGGCTGGCACATGAGCTGGGTCCCAGCCCTCGGCTACCACCCACCCCCTGCACACTCGCCGCACCTCTCCACCCAGCTCTTATAGTTGGGGATGTCCTTGGCGTAGAGCAGTTTGTTGGAAGGCGAATCCTTGCCCAGCTTGTGCTCAGAGGTGGAGCAGGAGTCCATGAAGGTCTGGGCCACCACCGACAGGCAGGCATCCGTGATGCTGCTCTTGTGGATGTCGAACACAAACTGTGGGTTCTTGATCACGTTCACCCAGAAGCGCAGGGGCAGGCTGCGTGGGCAGGTCAGATGCATGGTCAGTACCCCTCCCAGCCGACCTGGCTCTGACTTTCAGTGACCATGGATTTCCATGCAGATGGGGAAATTGAGGCCTAGAGAGGGGCGAGGATTCTCAGGAAGTGAGAGCTGTCTCCTGCCACCCACACTCCGGGAGGACAGTCTTCTACATGGCCACAGGCTTACACATGCACTCACACACGATCACAAGCCTGCTTCTGCCCAGGAATGGCTCCAGGGGACACATCCGACAGACATTTGACCTCTGTGCCCAAAATGCCACCCCTAAAACAGCCATCAACTGGGCTACTTGTGGCTGTTTAAATTGAAATAAACAAAGATAAAAATTCAGAATCTCAGCTGCAGAAGTCACACATCAAATGCCCAGTAGCCACACGGGGCCACAAAACCACCACTCTGGATCTAGAGCATTCTGTCACTGCAGAGAATTCTCCTGGATGATGCGACCAGACGATGCTCCTTCCCTGGTGCCCATGAAACCCCTCCAAGGCCCATAGGCAGCACAGGCCAAGGGCTGCATCCAGGCTTGGGAAGTAGCAGCATGTGGAGACCAGAGTGCTGGGAGGGAAAGGCTACCAGGGATCGGCGGGGAGGGGCGAGGGGGAGGCCAGAGGCCCAGGAGCTTCTCTGAGATGGGCCAGATGCTGCGGGGCACATGCTCAGGCTCAGGGAGACAAAAGCCAGACTGAGGAGTGGGTGCTGGGGGTGGAGTGCTGACTACCTGAGGGGGTGAGAGTCCCAAAGTGTTTGCTGTCACTACCACTGTTGTCCTCATCACTGCCAATGGCTGGCACAGGCCTGGTCCACCAACTTCATTTCTCACACAAAGCCCACACTCACACCCTTGCACAGAGCCATGTGTGCATACATGCAGGTTCCACAGCAAAGGGGCTCCTCCGAGCTGAAGCAGAGGCCATGCCCAGTCCCAGAGCTCGGGGGGCAGTGGATGGCCCTCAGATGGGTGAATCGGGAAGGCCCATATGAAGAGGGTCTGACCATAGCAGGGAGAGAGCAAACTCAGGCCAGCCTCTCCCCTCACCCATCAGAACAGGGTACCCAGAGGACAGGCCTCTTGCAGCTGCTCAGCCCTGCCCCCCGGATGTGCCCCACCTGCCCAACCGCCAATCCCACTCCAAAGGTACCAGTTGCTCTTCCAGGTGTGGCGCACATCTGAGTCGTGTATCTGGTGCTGATCAGCCTGCTCGTCCAAGAAGTCGAACATATACTTGATGGCCAGTGGCAGGGCCGAGCCCCGGTGTGCCGTGCTAAAGATGGTCTCAAACAGGTCATCCACAAACTTCTGCAGCGTGCCCTGCAGGCAGGCAAAGGCACAGAGCTCCAGGGCACCACTGGCAGCCCCTCAGCTCCTCGGTGGCCTGCAGCTGGCTGTGCTGCGCCCATGTCCCCACCGCCTGCCCATCCAGGCCTACCTTGGTGGCCAGCAACCGCGTCAGGTAGATCTCTGAGACCATCTTGCTGCCACGGTCACCCTCCCGCTGGTCCAAGTGGTCGTGGTTCTTCACCAGGTGCCACAGCTTGGTGCCGCTCTCCAGGTCAGGTGTGATCATGGGTGTGCGTGAGCGCAGGCTGTCGGGGCTGCTGGCTGTGCGTAGCATGCTCTCTGCAGGCACCACACAGTCAGCTGGCAGGCCCACTGCATCCAGCACCCACACCCTGCCCTGGCCCTGGCTGGGCAGCCTCAGGCTAGAAGCTCCTCTGTCTGAGCCTCAGTTTCCACTTCTGAAAACTAGGGTCCTCAGCCCCCGCTCCCTGGGTTGTGAGGGTCAGAGGATGACATGTTGTGTCTGGGTATGTGCTATAGGGGAAAGGTGAAGCCTCCAAACTGAGGGAAAGGCTGTGTCCAAGTGACAGGCCGTGATGTGGCCCCTTCCAACCTTTGCATCGCCCTGCTGCAGAGGGGCCCAGGGTAGGCGTGCTATCCAGGCCAGTGAGCCCTGCCCGCTGCCCTACCCGACCTCTCACCATATCTGCTCAGGGACTTAGTGAAGGTGGACGAGTTGGAGATGTTGTAGGCAGACGTCTGTTTGGGCACCAGAGCCACCGAGGACCCATCCGTCACCTGTGGGCAGAGGGCCGGGAGACTCATGACCCACCGCTGGGAGCTGTGGTGACACCTCCAGTCCTTCCCGGTGCTGTGCTGGAGGCCAGTCACCTCACCACTCTGAGCCAGGCAGGCGGCAGGCCCACTGCACCCAGCACCTGCCCCTTCCCACCGCAAAGAGGCTCCTCTGAGCTGGGGCAGAGGCCATGCCCAGTCCCAGAGCACGGGAAGCAGTGGACGCCCCTCAGACGGGTGAGTGGCGAAGGGCCACGTGAAGAGGGCCTGACCATAGCGGGGAGAGAGCAAACCCAGGCCAGCCTTTGGTACACCTCCAGATGGGCCCAGTGGTGGGTCTGGGAAGGTAATACATGTGACCCGTGTCCCTCTTTTTGCCAACATCTGCCGCCCATGCACAAGCAGGGGCTGGACACCAGCTTCCGCACTGCCCTGGAGCCTGAGGAGAGGTTGAGCCATGCCAGAGGGTGGGAGGTGCAGGGTCACCTGATAATGAGCCAGAGTATTCAGCCTCTTCCAGTCGTTGTCAATCTTGGTGGTGACATCCTCATCCTGCAGGATGATTCGTGCCATGCGGCCCTGGCGCCACTCTGAAGAGAGGAAATCGGTGAGGGCGGGGCCACAGGCAGGTGCCTCATTTGCCCCTTTCCTTGGTCTCCCGCTCAGCCCAGGAGCACCGGTGTCCCAGGGCACTTAGTGCAGAGCATCCTCCCTTCCTCCCTCCCAGCAGCTCACAGCCTGGCTCAGAGCTGGAAGCATGTGCCCCCAGCGGCAGCTGTCCCGCCCCAGGCAGCCGACCCCCACGTAACACCTGCCTTTGAGCTCTAGGAAGATCTTCCAACTCCTCAGCCTGGCATTGAAGGCCTCCATGTTGGTGCCCCACCTCTCCAGCCACATCCACGGTGGGATTCCCCAATCCCAGGCCTGCTGCTCCTCCTCTGCCACCCCCCTCAGCCCTGTGGGTACCCCTACATGCCCAGCTCATGAGCCACAGTGCCACTCCCTGCGCCAGCTCCGATGGCCCACCCTCTTCCTCCAGTAAGTGGGAACCCCAATCCCTGACTCTTACCTGGACAGGGTGGCCCTCTAAGTATACTCCATGATTCCATCCTCAACCCCACCTGCCTCCACCCTGCCCTGCCCACATACAGAGCCGTTGGAATACATCCCTTCCCTCAAGCCCTCAACCCCCCTCCAAGGCCTCCAGCACCTTCCACCAGCAGCCTGTGGACAAGAGGAACAAGAGGCCCTGCTTGGACTTCTCCAGCCCTTAAACCCAACCCTGGCACTGCCCCTCTCCTTGCACACCTGGGAGGCCACCTTGGCAGGCCCATCGCTCAGAACCTCAGCACGGCCACATTGCCAAATAGCATGGAGCCCCTCCCTCACTCACCCAGGTCCATGTCCCCAGTCTTGGGCCGCTGGGAGTAAGGCACACCCTTGTACACAGCGTCCAGCAGCTTCTCCTTGACCTGCGTCACTGTGTCGCAGTTGAGTCCCTTCACTGGCACCTCAGGTGCGTTCTCGTTCTCAGGGTTCACACAGTTCAGGGTCTGGGGGCAAGGAGGGGTGCAGCATCAGCACTCACCTCTCAGGGAGTAGGCCGGTGGGAGAGCATGGGTGGGGGGCAGGGCAGGACGCTGGGCCTGCGCTCACCAGCATCTTGTAGTCGATCTGCTGCCGGATCAGCTTGTCCTCACTCAGGGAGTAGCGCGCCTCACCCGTGATGGCGTCGATGGGGCCCTTCTCCATCTGCTGCTTGATGGCGCAGTACAGCATAAACAGAGGCTCCCCTGCGCACTCCTGTGGCAGCAGGCAAGTGGGCAGTCAGGCTGCAGCCAGCATCCCTGGGGCTTCCACCCCTGCCCACCTGCCCCCACCCTTCCAGTGCCTCTGCACCGTTCCCGCAAGGAGAAATCAGCAACATTTTCAAATTCTTCCGAGAAGGCGCGTAGAACCCTGGTTCTAGAGCCCAACAAAGACTGTGCAAGAGAATAAGTTAGACAGACCCGCTGCCCCACGAATGTTGACGTGAAAACCCCAACGCGACCTTAGCAAAGAGTGTCACGAGTACATGAGAAAACGCGATGTGGCCATGTGGGCTTCATGCCAAGGAAGACTCAAGCCCTGAGTCTCCCCAGCTCAGGCCTCAGCGGGTCCACTGCCCCAGTCCTTAGCCAATGCCCTAGCACCCCACTTGCTGGAGCCTGAAGTGCCAACACTGCATTCTGGACCCCCACGGACCACAACATGGGCAGACCCTGTGCCATAGATCACTAGGTATGACCTGGATTTGCTGGCTGCCAGGGGCCCTCCTGGCTGGGACCCCGCCACTGCAGGTGGAGGGCTGCCCAGCTCCGTTACTCGCGAGGTGCGGATGCACCGACACAGGGCAGTTCGCCAGCACTGAGGGGCATGAAGTCAGAGCCGCGGTGCCGTGGGGCGGCCTCTGGGCATTCTGTGAAGGTCTGCTCTGCTCCCACCCTGACCACTGCCCAGCTACCACACCGCAGCCACGAAAGCTGTCTCCTGCTCTTCCGAACACCTAGTTCCCACCTCAGGGACTTGGCACTGCTGTCCCTGCAGCCAGCAATCTCTCCTCAGGTCTTCACTGGCCCTCCTGGACTCCACCCAATCTGCCTTCTCAGAACAGCTCCCCCAGGCCAAAGCTGCTGGCCCTCATCACCATCAGGGCCCTGCTACAACCTCCAGCTTCTGCTGCTCTCTTTGAGGCCCTCTCCCAGCTGGAGTGGAAGCTGCCTGAGGGCCAGAGCACAGCCGGCTCACCCACATCACATCCCAACGCCTAGCACGGAGCCTGTGTATGCCTGGGGCTCCAGACACTGCTGGACAACAAATGCCATGAGTGAAAAGAGTTGTCGAAGGAACAGGCTCATGTCCTTACAGCAAAGTGAAGACAGTCAACGTCAGAGCTCACCAGTCCTGTCTGTCCTAGGCTGGCCCTGACTGCAAGAGCCACACCTCAAGGGGCCTGACTGGCTGTGCCCCTTGCACAGGTAAGGCCCAAGTGTGAGCACAGCCTCCGGTATTGCCTTGGCCCCGGTGGATGGAGTTCAGGAGTGTGCTCCAAGAAGGCAGCACACTGGCCTACCCCACCCACTCCGTCACCACACAAGCAGCAGCTCTGCCCCATAACCAGGCGCCCTGGGCACCTTGTTAGCATCTGCAATAATTAAAGAAACAGCCCTAGACTCCCCGACATGTCTATCTCTGAAATTATGTTTCATTTGCAAACTTGACTTCATTAAGTCAGCTGGGAAGGAGGCAAGAATGGGTGCAGATTAGGATGCACTGCCATCAATAGCTGCCTCTTCCTGCAAACCCCATCTGAAGAGAGTGGCTGGGGGGGGGGGGCAGACCAAGAACCTGCCCAAAGGCTCCCCTGCTTGCCCTGCGCAGGAGAAAGGGGTATTTCTAAAAAGTCAGAAGGAAGAGGTTATTGGCCCAGGGTCACACAGTGAATATGGGGAAGCCAGGATTCTAATCCAGATCCATGTACCTCTAAAGTGCCTAGTCCTCAAATGCCAAGTCTCCTCAGAGGGCGCAGGCTGAGTGGGCTATCTATTCCTGGCCCAGCCAGCAGGCTCCCCAGTGCTGGCTCCAACCACTCCTGCAAAACCTGCTCAGATGGGGCAAGGTCGGAATGGAAGATCTAAGGCCAGGAGACAGGAAGGCCCAGAACTCAAGGACCCATCTAGTCCTACCCTCCTGGGCCTCAGTTACCTATAAAGTGAGGGAAAAGGATGTCCTCAAATGCCTCCCAGCCCCAGCTCTGAACATGCAGAAACTACCAATGAATTCTCAAGTACAAAGATAATACAAATATAGTCTATTCTATGAATGATGTTAGGACAAGTGTTTCTCCACTTCAAAGTGGGGAGGGGGAATCAAGTGCGAGCCTCCCTCACAGAGTACACAAATAAAAATCATTTCTATGAACAACACAGGAGCTATACAAAATGGAAACTTTGTGTTTTAAAAAAAAAGCTGTATAAACTACTGGAAGAAATAACCCTAAAAAAGCAATTAAGGATTAAAAATAAAAAGACATTAAAAAAATAAAAGTAGCCAATCAAACAAAAAGATGCCCAAGTTATTAGAGAAACAGTAATTAAAGCAACAAGCTGGCAAAGATGAGAAAAAAAAAAAGCTGATAAAGTAGGTATTATCCAAGGCCTGGGTAAGATTCTCAAACACTAAATCGGTGCAACCCTTCTTTGCAGGAAAACTTGGCAGCATATATTCCAATAAAAAATGAACATGCCTGATCACCTATAATCATCGTTCTGGATATCCACTTAAGCATTAACACGGCAAGCAATGATCACTGGATCAGCATGCTGGCCGCAGTGCAGGCCACGGAGAGGAAAAATGCAAGCTCTCCCACCACCTCCAGCAGCACAACACTCACACTGAGAACATTATGCAACTGTTAACAAGAAGGAAAACCACCTGCAAAGGCGGCCACCGCACCTCTGCCCGAGGAGGGGAGTACCGTGCAGTGTGAAAGGTACGGTCCTAAAACGGAAAGAACCTGTAGTGAAGAAAAGGTACACCACCAGGGTTTCTTCTTATGTATGCTATTTATAGATAGTTGTTTCGCAGTTCAGAAACCAGCGTGGAGGACACACGTCAAAACACTGATGGTGGTTACCCCCAGAACTGGGAGGATGGCTCAGCACTTTACACTCACTCTTGTGCTGTTTAGGTATGCTAAAATGAACAGGGGTTACTTTCCTAGTTCATTTTTTGTTTGTTTCTTAAAGACAGTAAAGAATGACAGGGATTTGGGGTGTTTAAAAACAATTTATGGCACACTGAAAAGAAATGAACTTCCAAGCCATGGGAAGACATGGAGGAACCTCAAGTGCATATCACTACATGAAAGGGGAGTCTGAAAAGGCTACATACTGCATGATTCCAACTACAGGACATTCTGGAAAAGGCAAGAGTGTGGAGGCAGGAAAGTATCAGTGGCTGCCAGGTGAACAGGTGGAGCATAAGCATCTTCAGGGCAGTGAAACTACTAATACTGCAATGGTGGGTACAAGCCACTACCATTTGTCCAAACCCAAATGCGCAGCACCCAGGGGGAACCCTCACATGAACTATGGACTTTGGGGGATGTTGTTTCAACTTAGGTTCATCGATTGTAACCAACGCACCACTCCGGTGGAGGATGTAATAATGGGGAGGCTGTAAGAGGGCACGTGATATATGGGAAATCTCTGTAACTTCTGCTTGATTTCGCTGTGAAACTTAATTGTTCTAAAAAAGTCTAGCAAGTTGGTATGGACCAATGGAGAAAAAAGCTGTTATCATGAGAATTGTTTATTTATTTACATGAGATGGAGATATTAACTAACCTTACCTTTGTGATAATCATATCCCGATATATGTAAATCAAACCCTTATGTTGCATACCTTAAACTTATACAGTGATATATGTCAATTATTTCTTACTAAAACTGAAAAAAAAAAAAAATACAGTGCACTCATCCCTCAGTACTCAGTGACTGGTTCCAGGACCTCCCCCACAGCAAACTCCACAGACAGACTTGAGTGGCATAGTATCTGCATATAACCTACAGACATCCTCCCACTTACTTTAAATAACCTCCAGATTACTTATAACACCTCATACAATGCCAACGCTGTGGAAGTAGTTTTATACTGTATCGTTTAGGGAATAATGACAAGAAAAAAGTCTGTACCTAGTCCCGTGTAGATACAACCATCATAAGCCTAACTACATAGTAACACGTCAGTAACAATGTAACATCTTTTTTCCTGAATATTTTTTATCTGTGGTTGGTTGAATCCATGGATATAGAACCTGCAGACACAGAGGAGTGACCGTATACATTAAAAAAACCAAAAACAGTTGTGGCACAAAGTCAGTGGCCAGCTAATGTAGACAGGAGGAGCCTGAGCCAGTGTCGGGTACCCCTCCTGCAGATCCACGTGGCTCTGGGCCAGTTCCTCCTGCCCAGCACCTCACACATCCATATCGTGAGGGGGCAAACATGATTTGTGAGTAGGGGGGTGCTCTGAGCAGATTGAAGCACACCTGGGCCCTGCTCAGCTTCTTCAATGGAACCCTGTAAGGGTGGGCCAGTCAGCTTGGCCTGTAGCTCCCAACACTGCCTTCCCGCTCCCTTGGCCAGGCCTGGCCTCCTCTCCCCCTATCCGATACCCGCCCCGACCCTCCATGAAGTGGCCCCCATCTTCGAGCCCACAGCACCCACAGCTTCCTGATAGCAGCACCCACTCAACCGCTCTGCCTTCAACCCTCTGCGCCGGCCCCACTTGCCTACTTCCTGTAGCCTGACCCTCCACCAGGCATCACACAGCACACACCCAGTCCAGGCCTCAGACTGGATTGGTCAAGCTGGGGCCCCTTTCTCCGCCTGTGGAGACTCAGGAGCAGACGGGTCGATGAAGCTAAGGCAGCTCGGACCCAGTGGCTCGTGTCCTCTAAACTTTTGATTCTCCTGATTCCAGAGTGCAATTCAATGAGCGTGTAAATACATCACCGTCTCACCGAATTTTACAGGAAATGCACAACTTTTCATTACTGGCTCCCAGCTCAGCCTAACAAGAGCCCCAGCATTTACTGGACACTCTCCACAGGCCTAGATTTCCCCAGATGAGCCCTGCCCAGCCTGTCTTCCCTGTCCACACAGTACCTCACCCCCACCTCAGAGCTGTCGCTCCCTCTGCCTTGCTAAGCAACTCCTTCCCTTCCTCAAACCTCACCCACCCCTTGACATCTGCCCCCTTTTCACATGTCCCGATTCCTATTTACCCTCTCCCCCCAGCCAGGCAGAACTCTGCTCTGGGCACCTCTAAGCCACCAGGGCCAGGGCCCAACAGCATTCTGAGTGAAGGGCTGAAGGCCCCCTTGGGTGTCCCCGATTCAGTAAGGACACAGGAAACAGAGGTCCTTGGCTAAGAAGCAATCACGGGGATATTCAGGCCACTGGGCTCCACTGCCCATCATGCTGGCCGTCTGCAGAGCATCTATAGAGGTCAGAGAAATGAGCGGAAGCACGAATGAACATACAGCCTGGGCCTGGCCTGGGGCCCACTGTCCTCTCGTCCTGAGTGTGTCTGCCAAGCCTTCAGATTTCAAGGGAAAGCAGATGCCTGGGTCTGAGCGATCTCCCACTCTCTACGTGCAGCCCACACGGGATCCACCTGGACCCACATCTGGCCTGGGGCTGCAGTGTGTGCCCTCTGCCTCCACCCCTTCTGAGGACGGCCACAGGTCAGGGCCTGTCTTCTAGGGATGGGGGGGTTCTCCCAAGCCTAAACAGGGGCTTGTCTCTGTGCAACTTCTCCCCACAACGAGAGCCATCAGGAGGTCCCAGGTGTCTCCCCAGGCTAGCCCAGCACTGGGTGCTGGACACATGAACCACCCCTGCCAGGTTGTTCCCCCTCATCCTTAGCTGTAAGCCTATGGGTACAGTGCAGAGACCTGGGCCTGTATTCAAACTCCAGCTCAGCTGCACACGGGCTGTGAGGCCCAAGACAGCTTGCCTCAGAGCTGGGGTGGCCACTCCTGCCCCGGTGGCTGGGTGAGGCCTGGACAGCCTCATAGAGACAGGAGAGGGGGCCAATGGGTGCATGTCCTGCGGGAGACCATCCTGAGCCACTCTGGGCTGAGACTGTGCATCTCTGGCCTCCTCTTTCCCTCACACCCATTCATCTGTCCCCAGATCCTCTTGTCGTTCTCTCCTCCCCAGCCCACCTACCTTGAGGAATTTGTACAAAAGGAAGGTGAACCAGTTGGTCAGCATCTTCTCTGCTACTGACTCAGTCCTGGAGACAGACAGAGGCAGGGTGACATAACTCCCACTGCCAGGCCCACACAATATGCCCACCCCCACCCTCACCCCTTCCTATAGCACTAAAGGCACTCACGGGCTGGGGAGCTGCGGTGGAGACCCCAGCCCTCAGCCCCAGAGGAGGCCTCTGAGCATGACTCAGGCCCGGCACTGATGGTCCCAGGGTGGAGACCCATGCACAACACACCTGGTCCCCACTACCAATATCTGGTCAGAGGAAGCCGGAGCTTCCCCCAGAACCACTACAGTAACGCCCCAGGCCGAGCACCCAGCAGGCCTTGGTGTCTGCAGGTGGGAGGTGTGGGCTCACCGCCGCAACAGCAGCTTGGGGTGGTTCTTGCTCTCGAGGTTCTTCTCAATGAGGTCAGACAGCAGCTGCTTGAGCACGCCCGTGGCATACTCCATCTCGCCCTGCAGAGCTGTCATGATGAGCGAGGCCACGTTCCCACGGTCGCGCATGGAGAAGCTGCGTTGGGCCTCCAGCGTGCGGATAAAGGTCAGCAGGAAGTGCTTCTTGGTCAGCAGCTGCCCAAACAGTGTCAGTGATTTCTCCACATTGGCCTGTACCTGGAAGGACAGGAGCCTGCTCAGACCCACAGCAGGGTACCCAGTACTGTCATGGGGGGGAGGGAGAGGGCAGGGAAGAGGCCTTCTGGGCAGGACAGGGCCAGAGGGCAGGGCAAGGCCACAGAGCAGGCCTCAGAGGCAGGTGACACCCTGACAGGTGTCCAGGCCTCAGCAGAATGGATGTAGCCTGGCAGCTGCCTGAAATACCCACCCAGGCAGAGACTCAGGCATACCAGCGTTAGTGAGGGGTGTAGAATGAGGGCCTGTTCCTGCCACTATCTAGCAGGTTGGAGGGAGCCCAACCCAACACCCCATCGGCACATCCATGTTTTCACTCTGCTCTTGCCACAACCATCAACCCAGAAACCACCCTCCCTGCTTCATGGAAGATGCCTGAAGTCCAGTGGGGGAAGAGGCTTATTAGGGCCACGTGGCACGGAGGTGGGAAAAAGAGGTGGGATGCAGGCATGGCTGGCTCTCTTATCTGTACCAAGGCTAGTCAGGCAGGAGGTTCCCCGCTACTGGGCTGTGCCAGAGGCCACCAGTAACACCTGGCTCCCAGCCCAGGCAGACAGATGGCAGGTCCCAAGAACACATAGTCACAGCTATGAAAGCAGCTGGACCAGCACAGCAGATAGCAACATCTGGAGAGAGACCTGACAGAGGACACAGCTCCCAACATGCAGCAATCCCAGGGAACGCCTGGGCCCAAGCCAGAGTGACAGGAAATCTTTCAGGTTCAGTCTAAGAGGAAACATCCCACCAATGGAACCGCACAGGTGAGCAGGCCCCCAACATGCAAGGAGTGCAGAGAAGGGATGCCCTCGGCTACAGAACAGGACAGAGCTGATCTGCAGAGCCCGGCTATTCCCAGCTAGGAACTGGGCTCCTGGCCTGCCATGGAGGCCCCTAAAGATGTATTGTGCCAACAGCCAGGACTCTGACAGCTTCAGAGAAAAGCCCAGCTCTGATGGCCTCCATGCTCCCTCGGTCACGTGCTCCTGCCCCAAACAGCCACAAGAATTTCAGGTGGGCACTCACACCCCCAGCATACATGGGCTGGGCTCCTGCCCAGTGAAGCTTGGCATTCAGAACCACCCAGGAGACAGATCAG
This sequence comes from Eptesicus fuscus, assembly GCF_027574615.1. Lineage (NCBI taxonomy): Eukaryota > Metazoa > Chordata > Mammalia > Chiroptera > Vespertilionidae > Eptesicus > Eptesicus fuscus. The sequence goes on along the minus strand of NC_072484.1, from coordinate 64,700,780 downwards.
GTGAGCTGTAGGGTGTATGAGACGGACTAAAGGGCCCAACAAAATGAAGGCAGCCCCAAGGAGCCCAGTCACTGGGGGGGTTTGCTGGGTTGTGACTCTCCCACCCCAGACCCCTTCCCGACCTTCCTCCTTGCTTCCCAGCGCCCCTTCCTGCAGGCTCAAGCCATCCATCAGGACCCTCCAGCTGCCCACCAGCACCCCAGGAGCCCCTCGGGTGGATGCGGGATGAGCCCCGGCCAGCAGCCCACCTCCATCTCCTTGAGCACTGGGTGGTCCTCAATGCCGGGGAAGAGCACCCGCATGGCATACGTCCTGTAGTCGAGGAAGGGGATGCCAGCACCATCCAGGTCATTGGTCAGCTCGTGGATGTCCGTCTGCAGCTCTGCAAAAGCTATGGCCAGACCAGGAATCAAGGCAGGTGCCCCACTGGCCTCCAGGCTCCCCGACCCCCACTCAGGACCAGGCTTAAACCCTGGCTCTGCTGCTCACTGGTGGGGTGACCTTAGGAAACTACTGCACCTGCCTATACCTCAGTTTCCCTAGTCCTAACACAGGGATAAAATCCCTTTGTTTCTCTGAGTTGTCACAGGATTAGCCAAGATGAGAGCAGAGAAGGTACTGGACAAGGCCCAGGACCTGAGGGGTACATGGAGCTCCCAACATGCAGCAATACCAGGGAACGCCTGGGCCCAAGACAGGCGTTCACCCCTCATACCGCACACTGGCATGTGGGGGTGGAGTAATAATGGGTGTCAGCTCTTTGCCACCTGAGAGGGCACCCACCGCCCACCCTGGCTCCCCTGGACTCAGCCGCCTGGAAAGAGAAGGGGTATGTCCAGATGAGGGAGTTGGTGGGCAGCAGAGGTGCCAGGACCCAAGGGCTGTGCAAGCCCCCCAGCCCTCCACACTGACAACCGCCAAATGCACAGCTCAGACCTGCAGGCTGCTACGCTGCCCACCCACTCCAGGCAGCTCAGCCTCTCTCAGAAACAAGGCAGGCAGGTGCAGGCCCTGACGGAAATATTCCAGAGGTGTGAGGCATTGACCCTGCAGCAGCTCTAGGAATGAGCTATCTGATTAGGAGACAGAGGAGTGCCTGGCGGGCTCTGGGCAACAGCTGGCAAGTTTAACTGAGAGCTGGGCCTTCATCTCCTCAGGCCCGGACGTCTGGTTATCTCTACCTGGCTGCCCTGGAGAGCCCGCCAGCTGTTGCACCTACACACGCTGGCAGATTAAGGCTGCATGCACACCCGCCTCAGTGGGCAGCCGTCCTTGCCCCAGTAGAGGTTCTCGCCTGCAGAACTCTGCTCTGGTCCCTGCACACCTGCTTATGTCCCATCAGTGGCAGGCGGGTTTGTCAGGGAGTGAGGAGGCTCCCAGGACTGGCAGGGTACTCGGCAAAGGGATATCTTGATCCCATTCAAGTTAGCAACCTGATGACAGGCTCGTTATGACCCCGAGGTCCTTAGGCCCACCCTACCACTTAGCTCCTTTTCTTCATTCAAAATTAGGAACACTGCTAGTGTCTGCCTTCTAGAACTGTGAGCATTCACTAGTCAATATCAGCAAAATGCTATGGTTGTGCCTAGCACCTCACAAACATCCAATAACTGGTGATTATCACCAGTGCTGCTGTTCACCCCTCATAACAGCCCCAGACTCCGTAGATGTTGCTCAGAGACATGCACAGAGCCCGAGACCATGAGTGGGTAGGGCTGGCCTGTTGCTGGGGCCCTAGCCCTGAGGCACCATCTCATACCCAGCCAGGGAAGCCGACCATCATGGTAGCTGAACCTAACCCTCAAGTGACCACTGTGCAGCCCATCGCCCATAGCCCCAGCCCCCACTTCCCTGCTGCCAGTACTCAGTCCCACCCACCCACCCAGCAGCGTTGCCCTCAACTCTGCCAGGGATGAGCCATGGCACCTCAGGCACACTGGCCTTCCTGTGAAACATCAGGAAATGACTGGCAGCCCACGGGGATGCCCTCTGTTCCAGCTTGCTGACCCGCTAGCCCACTGCTCACCCAATTCCGACACCTATGGCCTCTGCCTCCAGAACCCACCCCATTCTCTGGACCACCTTCACCTGCCCTTGGGGTCCACCCACTTTCCATCAGGGGCTTCAGGGTCACAGGCTTGGGGAGCACGTGACCAGGTGTGACATCAGGAATTGGCTGGAGTTGGACACAGCAGGGAAGCTAAGCTCACCCACTATGGCCATCTTGTCACCACAGGGAGCGAGGAGCCCCAAGACGAAGGGATTCCTGACAGGCTTACATTCCGGAAGCCAGTGTATTCTGCACTTTCCCTGATTGTTGCCATTCACACCCCAGGGTCAAGACGTACACATGCCCATCCTCAGAGGACTATAGCCTGACTCCCTGAGAAAGGGCTCCTCAAGGACTAAGGCCACCCCAGGCCAGGGTCTGCATGTGCTGAGGGGTAAAGAAAAGGCCCCACTCAGCACGATGCTTGGCCACAGGCATGGAGCCACCACGCTAGCATGAGCATGCATGCAGCACTGCCCTGCAGGCTCTGCACAGGCCATCTGGACACTCACAGCGCCCAGTGAAGTGGGCACTGGCACTATGCCCATTCTACAGATAAGGAATCGAGACACGCACGATTCTGTGTCTGTCCAAGGTTCTACAGCCAAGATGGGTTCAGATGGCTAGAGTCTGCGTTGTAAGCAGCACCCCACAGAAGCCATACCTGCCCCAAGGCCCTAAGGCCCCAGTGAGGACCCCGCCTGCCTCACTGGGAACAAGTCCAGCACAGTGAGGCCATCAAGAATGTTGCAAACTGAGTGGAGGTGGCAGGCAGACAGCCCCTGGCTCAGAGGTAGCAGTAGCCCAGCATGCCCTCGTCCCTGGAACCCCCCATGTTTCTCTGCCCATAGCTCCAACAGACCTTCCTTGCATTCGAGGGCCACACGGGATTCCAGGTTGTCCATCTGGAGCTGCAGCCGCTTGAGGGTGCGGTCAGCATCGCGAGACTTGCGCTTGTAGGCAATGAGCACCGCCACGATGACAAGCATCAGGAGGCCCCCACCCCCGCCGATACCCACGATGGCGGGCAGGGTCAGCAGGCTGTCTGAGTACATCTGCAGCATGCCCGGGGAGAACTCGAAGCCACCAGCCCGAACCTGGAGGTGAGGGTGCAGGCTGTTCAGAAGGTGACATGCCCACTCACAGCTCCTGGGCCCACACACTCAAGATCCCCACAGCATCTGGCCCTGGCCTGGACTGCTCAGTGGGGATGGGGACACTGGGGACCCAGGGTAGGTACCAGGCCACCCAGCGTACATGGGCTGGATGAGGGCCAAGTTAGGGCTTGCCTGGAGCTGGGCTCAGTCACAGAGTTGGGGTTGTCATAGGTGGGACTAGGTCAGCAGGTCAAAGACAGGAGGGACCCAGTAGACCAGAGCCAGGGCTGAGGCACAGATCACCGGGCTATGGACATACCGTGACCTTGTGCTGCCCCGTGAGGTTGGGTGACTCGCAGAGGAGCTGCGTCTCCGACACTGTGAGGATGCAGGGCGTGGAGCCGATGAGCACCGTGTAGTTGAGCCTTGAGTTGCCAGGTGCAGGTGGTAAGAGATTCCGGCCCTGGGGGTGGAGGGCGGGGATGAGCTAGAGCCCCATTGGCCCTTGCCTCACCTGCACCCCCACTCCTGCCCACTGAGTGAGGCCCACCTTGAGGATGAGTGGGGAGCCAGGCTTCAGCTCCAGGAGGCCCGTGGGGCTAAGTGGCTCCAGCACGGGGTCGGGAAAGTAGAGGAAGGAGGAGGAGTTGAGCACAAGCAGGGCACGCACGTCATCCATGACAAAGCCCAGCTCTTCAGGCCGCTCCCCCAGCTCGGGCGGGCTGCGGGAAGGGTTGTCCACCGATGGGGCCAGGCACACCATGGTGGTGTCGTTGTACACCAGGCAGTTCTGGGGACACAGGTGCGAGGACACTGGGCCAGCTGCTCTGCACATGGAGCCCGGCCCTGGCAGGGCCAAGGGGCTGCCGCCACATATGCACACCCAGAGGCCAGGGATGGCTTCTTTCCCTGGGGCCTCCAAGCACAGCAACTGCCAAGGTAGCTTGGGCTGCACGAGGAGGGGGAGGGGTACAGGGAGGGGCAAGGACTCACGTTCTCCCTCTCGACACCTCCGTACTTGGCCCGGATGCGGGGTTCTCGGACAGTGGCCAGGTTGGTGCCTATGACTGTTAGGAGGGTCCCTCCACTAGAAGATGAGGGGATGAGAAAATGAGGGGTCATGGGGTGAAGCTCTCTATCCCAGCCCAGCACAAACAGGTGGGTCCAGACACACCACCCAGCTTCCCAGAGACATAAGCAGGTTACAATCTTTCAGCACCAGAACTCAGATTAAATCAACCACATCTGAGGACAGGGATCCATCATCCTGAGAGCTGATGCTGGAACATCTTTATTCTTTGTTCTTTTTTTTTTAAAGAGTGCAACATCAGAGTTTAGAGAAATTTTTGTATAACACAATTTTCCAGGTTGCTGCATCTAGAGCAGGGCAGTGAACAAAGTCTTAAACTTTGCTATTTCTACTCCCACCCACAGAGACAGACCTGGGCAGCACAGGACGGTGTGGCCACACCCTGCCCAGCTCTGCACAAGGCACCACTGTAAGGAAACCACCAGAAATTCAACTGGTCCCTCCAAACAAAAAATTTGGTGGCAGGACCACACAAGGAAGAGGAAGAGGAGAACCCAGTGCAAGAGCTCCGTCCTCACAGCATCACAGGGGACAGAGGGGATCACTGGGGCTCAGGGCAGGCTGGGGCAGCCCCACCTGTTGATGCTCCACTCGGGATCAATCTTCAGGATGGTGGGGTCCTCGGTATAGTTGTACTTCACCTCAGGGTTGGTAAGCTGAGCACGGTTGATGTTGATGACAATGGGGGCGCTGCCAGGGCTCTGCCCGGGGGGTGTCAGACACCGGATCTCCCGGGAATTCCTCCTGGAGGGGCCCCATGGGACAGTGAGGATGTGGGTGCTACAGCTCACCTCCCAGGTGGGCTAAGCTTCTAGGTTCCATCGAAAACAGGCATGTGTACAAGTTACGCCCCAGGCCTTACCTACCCAGTTGTAAAACGGGGCACACCAGGACCTGAGGACTGTTACAGCCACTTTCCCATTAGCCCCTCCAAGGGGTCAAGTGCTTATCTGCCCTTCTTGGACCCCATCCTGGCCCTCTCCTTCCAAATTGCCCTGCTTGGTATTCGAGGCCCTATCTGACCAGCCCACCAGCTAAGGGGCAATCCTGACTCATTCCCCAGGTGACCCAGCCATGCCCATGCCCCGACTTGAGAGCCCAGCCTGGGCAGTCACCACAAGCAGGCTGCTGAGTGGTAAGGGAACTCAAGGAGGCCCAGGGATGGCTGGCGAGACAGAGACTGTGGAACCCTGACCTTCCCACCTGCTGTGGCATTGCCTCCACTCGGCCTGTGGCTTCTGCTGCCAGGAGAACCAGAGTGCCAAGCTCAGTGCCAACTCTTGCTACATGAGTGATGCACACGCCTCCCCTGATGTGAAACTGGGGCTAAGCCTGGGCCTGGAGTGAGTAGGCAAAACGAGCTGGCTGGAATGGGGGAACTGGGTCACCCCCACTGGGCAGCCAGCCAGTCACTACCTGCACCTGGGTCCCCATCTCCTCAGCTCTTTCAGCACAGCTGGGAGGCCCGCAGCCACCAGGCCTGCGAGTGCAGCAAGACTGCAAACACCAATAATTAGTCTGATAACGGGTAATTACCACAGGAAAATATTTAAAGGGCCGCTCCATTATCATCCCTAATCTAAAATTATCTATTTCAAGCCTCAGGGCTTTTGTTAGCATTTTTTCTCTTTTAAAAATTTTAAAAAATACTTATTAATGTTCCCAAGGGATCCCTCAATCCCAGGACAGGGTGGTTGTGCCTGCCCCTTGAGCCCAGGCCCTGCCCACCGGCCAGCCCTGCCTACCTGCCCTTCCCATTCTGAGGTAGCCTGTCTCCATGGTAACCTTCTTACCACTGGTTTCCATAGTGATCACCCTGGCCAGGCTCTCCAGGTTCCCCTTGTTTCCCAGGCAACAGGAGGGGACATGCAGCCATCTGAACCAACCACCACCAGGGAAGGTGGGCCATACCTACCACCCCACCCCCAACCCCATTCACACCCCTTACCAGGAGAAGGAGCAGGGCCGGCCGCCAACAGACACGGCCACATCACTGCCTGCATTGAGGTGGCTGCCCTCGATGCCAATCCAGGTGCCCCCCGAAAGAGGCCCCCGGGCAGGACTCACGCGGTAGAAGGTTGGAGTCTATGGGAAGAAGGAACTTGCTGGAGCTCCAGGAAAGGCCTACCCCTGGCCCAGAGGCTTGCTTGCATCTCCAGCCTTGCCCAGGCCCTGTGCTCATGGACTCTCAGACAGCCCATAGGCAGGGCCCAAAGTGTACAGAGGAACCTGGAGTCAGACCCCAGAGATGAAGAGGGGAGATGGAGACTAGGCGCAGAGGTGTTGCTGCACGAGGGGGCCCACGGGAGGACAAGGAGCCCCACACTTGAGGTAGCCTTTGGGCCAAGCCAGGCCCTGCAGAGACAGGCCTCACAGCCCCCTGAGGCTTCATGGGAAGAAAGGGTTCCAGGCTGAGTGGGGTGGGGCTTACCACAAAGGTGAAGCGTTTAGGCGACAGGGCCCGGAACTGGGGGGAACAGTCCCGCACGCACACCTCCACCAGGGCGTCATGGGCCCGCACCGTGCTGGCATCTCCGATCTCGCAGACGATCCTGTGGGCACCAGAGGCCTCAGCAGGCTGCAGCGTCCCGCTGGGCATCGGGGCCTCCCCACCCGCCCCAGGCGGCACTCACTGCTCGGCACTGATGTACTCGCTCTCCACAGGGCTGCACAGCACCTTGCCCACTCGCACGCCCAGCCGCACGTCCTCGAAGCGCAGGCCCAGGTTCTCACCCATGATTGTGAGCCTGGTGCCTCCCTGCCGCGGGCCTGTCTCTGGTGACAGCTGTGGGGAGACAGAGGGTGGGAGGCCAGCAAGGGCCATGAGGAGCTGCACAGGGAGGCAGCTAGGCAGTCAGAGACCCCATTCCCCTCGGTGGCCCAAGAGGTGCACCTACTTTGAGGATCTTGGGGTCGGTGCAACGGCTGCTGCCATGGCGGGCATGCATCCAGGCAGCAGGCAAGTCAGCAGGGCAGTGGGGACGCAGGGAGCAGCGGCGCTCAGCCACGCACCAGCCGCACTCGAAGCGAGGGTCAGCTTTGAGGCAGAGGCCACAGCTCTCCCGCAGGGCCGGGCATTTGTAGAGGTGGGCTGTAGGGGGACACACAGTCAGCTGGGCCAAGCCACGGCCCCACCCCCAGTGCCACCCCACCCGGCTCACCCTGAATGTTCTGAGGGTTATCGATGATGAAGTTGCCGTTCCACACCACCGACAGGTTCACAGGCAGGTCGCTGATGTCATTGCCCTCGTAGGAGTACTGCGGACAGTATGCAGTGCGGAGTCAGGCCAAAACCCCCGGAGGCACGTCAGGGCTTGTGTACCCCTCCTGGCCACGGCTGGGACTGGATGCTGGGAGCGAGCCTGGTGGGGCAGGGTCTGGGGGCTTTGCCTGTCCAGACTGGTATTTCCAATCCAGAGCTGGGTACTCAACAGAAACACCTGGCCGCCAACCAACCTAGGGACTAATCCTTTCCTGCCAGACCCAGCTCTCCCTCCAAGCCCTTAACCCCAGGTCTTCCTTCCCAGTGGCCCTGGCCCCTGCTCTCCAGGCAAACCTCTGATCCAGCAGCATATGAGGTGTAACCTCCAGGATGACCTCCCTACTTCCCCCACCAGGAGTTCAGGACTTCCTAGCTGGACCCCTAGGATGCCTGCCAGGGATGCTCTGTGAATTGAGGTACAAGCTGTGTGCCCCCATGCCCCGGGCATAGGCTGGTAAAAAGCAATGCCAGGTGAAGCTCGGCCCCCTCCCCCTTCCCTCCCGGGAGCTCAGGCCCAGCACTCCCAGCTGTGCCCCACTGTCGGCAGTTGAGGCCCTCCACTCCATCCCAGAGCAATCCATCGTCATTTTATCTGCAGGAATTTAGCTGGATCCTATCCCATTCCCTGATACTCCTGTTCCCTTTAAAAATGGTGACAGAAAAGATAAATGTGGGCCTGGTGAGAGGAGAGGCAGAGGGGAGGAGGAGTGCAGGGGAAGAAGTGACAGAGGCTCGGGGATGGTGAAGAAACAGAAATAGAGGGAGACATACACACAGACGGCCTTAGATGGAGAGGAAGGAGAAGGTGGACAAGGCTAGGCCAGGGAGCCACACAGAGATGCAGGTGGAAGGTGTGGCTGGCAGAGTCAGTGACACAGTAAGGAAGGACAAGGAGCCCCACACTTGAGGTAGCCTTTGGGCCAAGCCAGGCCCTGCAGAGACAGGCCTCACAGCCCCCTGAGGCCTCATGGGAAGAAAGGGTTCCTTGAGACAGAAGCGAGAGAACTGAAAGGACAGAACAGGCAGCAGGGCACAAGGGGCTCCAGCACCAGCCAGCTGGCTGACCTGCCCCCAGGAGCCTGTTCTGACCCCCAGACGCCCGCCCACCCTGCTAGGAAAAAGAGAGGTTGGTGAAGGGTCTGCCACCACTGGCAAGGGGCCCTTCCCCTGGGATTCTACAGGGTGGGGGCCAAACACAGGCCTTGCAGAGAACTCAGAAGCCAACAGGGCCTTGGCCACCGCAGGAAACCCCTCCTTTCCTGACTACATTCTTCCTGAACAGATGGGGAAACCGAGGCCTGCCAGCAGTCACAGAAAGAGCTGGAAGAAGGCCTCTCGGGACCACCACTCCCCCAACCCACAAGGAAAGGTTTTGGCTCTACAGAGATCACAGTTACTAAATTCACTAAACTTGATAACAAGCTTTGAAAATGTCATCCTATTAGATTCAAGGCTCCAAATGTGGCTGCTCCTTGGCACTGGGGCAACACCTGCCTCCTAGTGTGCAAACGCACGGGCCACTATGAACAGTTTCTGTGTCTGGCCACAGGAGACATAAAAGGAGCTGAGTACTTGGGCACAAATCCCCCTGACCTTGGCCCTCTGGAAGCATTGGGTAATTACAGCATGTGGGAGTGTCCACACCCTCAACCTGGCCTCCTCACCCACGTTCCCAAGACCCCATGCAAAGCCCTGTCTGCATATCTTGCCACGTCTATGTTGCCCATTCCCACTTCTGAGATGTGCTCCCTCCAAACATCTGGGTGGCTCTTGGCAATGCCCCACCCGCACACCCAGGCATGCCTTAGGGGCGTGGCAGACACCTTGGGAGCTCGAAGAACACCTGACTGTACCCTATCCTTTTGCTCATGAGCAGAAAGCAGATCCTAAGGCTGTGAGTGTGACCAGCCCAGTCCAGCAGAAGGGGTTCCCCAAGCCCCCTGCCAGCTCCACCAGCCTTACCGAGGAGTTCTGGCATTGCAGGCTGGAGCTGTTGAAGCGCAGAGCGTTGACACGGGCCGGGCTTCCCGGGATGTGAAAGAGGCACTCGTACCCACGCTGGCCCGACTGTGGCTGTGGCAGGTTCCGGGCAGTGAGGGTGATGGGCTTCACCACGCCCACTGGCACGTAGATCTGAGTGGAGGGCAGGATCTGCGGGCAGTCCTGGGGGTGACAAGGCTTCAGCTGAGCATAGAGGGGGCCAGTGAGCAGGATGTACCCCACTGTGGCCCAGACTGCAATCTGTGTGCATAGCCCGTGCTTCTCCTGGGCAAGCACCACTGTGCCCACTTTATACACTGGAAGACTGAGGACCTCAGGAACAGCCAGCTGCTCCAGAGGCAGAAAGCCTGGGTTCTACACTTGCCAGGCTATGTGGCTGCACTCTGTGCCCTGGGGCAGGCCCTCCCCCCTCTGGGCTCAGTGTGCTCTGTCTAATGTTCTAGGACCCCACCACTCAGCAACCAAGAGGTCCCATCTGGTCCACAGCTGAAAAGGCCCTTGAGACAGAAGCAGCCAAGAGAGCGCTGGGGCTGTAAGCTCTGCTGGGGGCCCAGAAAGCATGTAAAAATAGTCAGGCAGAAAAACAGCCGGGGCCCCCAGGGCCAGCATTTTGGCAACAATAACTGATGCAATAGCCCAGCTCCCTTGCAGCACACTGACAGCAGCCACAGGAGGAGACAGACCCAGGGGCATGCCACTGAGCTGGGCTTTAAATAGAGATGCTGAAAACAGGCCGTAATCCCCAAGGCCTGCAGTATCTCCCAGCAGAGTGTGGGCCCAGGCCTGGATCTGCAGAGGTTTTTGGGGCCTGTAAGTGACACTGGGGGAGCAGAGCCAGGCAGGCTGACCACTTCCCCTAGGTCTACAGGGTGACCCCATCTCCACCAGAGAGAGGCAGATGATGGTGACGCGTACCAAGGGCCACCAGCTCTGCACTCATGCCAGCACTCTCCTTGCCATTTGAAGGGGTGCCCAGCCCAGCCACCAGGCCCAGGGATCTTCCTGCTGCCTCCCTAGACCTTGTCTGTCCCTCTGGAACCCCCAGCAGCCCTGGCTCGTCCTGGCCACCAGAACTGTTCTCACTGTTCCCCCGCCTCACACCTCCACTCTGCGGACACTATCTCGGCTGCTCAGGAAGCCAGCGCCACTGTCAGTCTCAGAGTGTAGGCCCTGTGATCCCCAGCTAGTCTCTCTGGCCGGGCCTTGGCACCTCAGCCATCAAAAGGATTCTGACATTCCTTTCAGACACCACCAGTGACCTGAGGCCAGGATGAGCTGGGAGAAAGATGCATAATGTGGACCAGAGCTCTTCCTTAAGGGGACCCATCTCTGCCCATTCAGGGGGCTCTGGGTCTGTAAGCCGGCTCAAGTCTACGAAGTGAGTGAGGAGCCACAACTGTTTATATGACTCTAGTTAGATTTTTAGTCACCTGACCTAGAACTCTTCTGCCTACACACAGTAAGTAAGACTTTAGGAGACTGCCCTTCCATTCCACTTCCAGGGACACCATGACCAGGGCAAGTCCCTCCTGGTAAGGAGGCCACCAGGACAGAAGGCACATGACTGTCCTATGCTGGCCACCCCTCCAGACCCAGCATTCCTAGCAGAAAGCCCTAGCTTCTAGGTTTGGGTTCAGAGTGCGTGTGGGCTCAGCTTCGGTGGTGCTCTACATGGGACCCCTGCCAGGCATTGGACCTGCACCAGCTCCCTCCTCAACGCCCTTCCCTAACATGCTCTGGTGGCTTCCACTTCAAACAACCCAAGCAAATGTGAGAGTACAGGGACGGGGCAAGTAGTGGGGTTCTTGGGGACTCCTTCCAGTGGGGTAGGGAACCAAGACACTGCAGAATGAGCAAGCTCCTGAGTGAGGGGTGGCCCCAGAGGAGCCAAATCCAAACAAGAGATGGGAAGGAGAGACCTGGGCTGGGAGCCCAAGTCCTTCCAAACAATAGGATTGGCTGTCTGCGGATGTTACACTCCCTATAAATGTACCCATAAAACCTGGGACTACAGCTTATGACGGCATCTCTGTGGAATAAATCCATCCCCCAATAACCCTCCCTGGACCCACAATCGCTCCCCACTCGGCCTGCATGAGCAGATTCTTCAGGACGGGTCTGCACTTGCTTCTCTATTTCCCCTGGCCATCGAGGCCCACCACAGCCCACCGAGGCTCCTAGACCCCACAGTCACTAACCCCACTGGAATCAGCCCCACTAGCTTCTGCTGCCCCAGGGCCCCTGCCCACCCCCAGGACACCTTGGCCCATTTCCTCACACAGGCCAAACTCCCAGCAAGCTCAGTGCCCACCCTCTACGGCCCTGGTCCTCACACTCTCACTCTCACAGACACTGTCACATCCAGATGCCCTCAGTCCCCGCCTGCTCTCAGCCTGCCCCCTACTGCCATCTTGTCCCATGGTGTGCAACAAAGGTCCAGAGGGTGATGTGAGGGGTGGCCAGGGGAGGCTCTATGAGGAGAAGCCCACAGCATGGCAGGGGCCCTGTGCGTGATGCATTTCCTCTGCCCTGGCACTGTTCACAGAAGTTCAGGCCAAGTGCCCCATGGCCGGCAGGACCCACACCCTCTTGCCCTGTCCCACCAACGGGCATGGTGTCACTGCAAGGAATAGAGCCTCGGTTTCAAGTTCTGGCTCTGCATCTGCGGGCTGGACATGGAGACCCCTGGCCACCCCCTCCCTGCCTAGCAGGTTCCAGGTCTGCCCATCCTGGTCCTGAGAGCCTGGGAGTAGTGACCATACTGCTCATGAAGTCAGTACCTTGCTCAGACTCCAAATAATTATGACCTAATTACCATCAGTTACCACCCAGGACCTCAGATGGCTCCAAGGAATTGACCAGTTCCTTTTAGATCAATCTGACATGTCCCCTTGTCCACATGGACTCAGGGCACTGGGCCCACCTAGCCAGACACCTGACACTCCAGGCTCCCATTGTCCTGCATGGTCAGACCCCTCTCCACATGGTGCCCCATGTGGTCTGAGGCTTCTGCAGCTCCCCTAAAGGTCACAAGAGACTCAGTGACCACCAACAAATGCCACTGGCTGGCCTCAGGCCAGAACAGCCATGAAGGATGTCCCCAACCTCACAGACCTCTTGGTTGGCATCCCAGTTACCCATAGGTGCTCCCCCAGGCACACCTGCAGGCAACACCTGGTTCTATTGCAACTCCGAAACCCTGCACCCCCCCTCCCCTGAGATTGCCTTACCTCAGACACATTGACGCGGCCCTCCAGGAAGGCGCAGTCGGCAGCATTGTGTGTGCACACGTGGCGGTATTTGCACCAGTGGCAGGGGAAGGAGCCATTGACACACGACAGGCAGCTGCAAGGAGGGAGTGGGACAATGAGGCCAGGCATCACCTGCCTCCACCAGTTGCCATACAGGGCCACACCACAGCATCTCCCTGCTGCTCCTCCCGTGGTTGATCACGGGGCCACCCCAGGGCCTTTGCACTGGCTGATCCTCCACCTGCTCAGAGAGACCTTCCCTGTCAGCTGGTCTTACCCACTGAACTGCCTGGTGCTCCCTCCCTCCTTCACTGCTCTTCCCCAGACCCTCAATAACCTGACAGTCCACCCGAGAACCAGCCTACGGAGCCTTCCTGATGACGGACACATTTAAAGTCTATACCGTCCACACTAGGACACACGTGACAATTACCACTGGAAATGTGTTAGTGACACTAAGTAAGTACATTTTAAATTCTGTCTTGTCTTAACTTAGATTTAAGTTTTGGTGGATAGAGCTATGGGAGATATCCACCACCCTGAAGGCTCCGCCTGGAAAGAGCTTGTCCCATTCATTCTGAAACGTCCCCAGAGCCTGGACAGGGCCCTTTCAGTGCTCAGCCCCCACAGCTTATGACTCGTACCTCATCTCTACAGCCTCCGTGGCCCCCTTCACTACCACCCCCAGGCAAATACCACTGGCTCTCTGAGAACCTACCAACCTGCCAGCCACTGGGCTTCTCCTGAAACCCTCAATCCCCTCTAGTTCTGGAGTGCAGCCCCCTGCCCCAAGGATCCCGGCCGGCCCAGAACAGAGAGGTCAAACCCTGGTAGTAACAATATCCAAGCCACATCAACAAAGGCAGGCACAGCTGAGGCTGAACCCAACCGTCCCCACACCCATGTTGGCCCAAGGCCAGGCATCCTCCAGGTCATGGATGGGGCTGAGAGCACCCCTCTAGGCCCAGTGTGCCGGCCCATGGCAAGACAAACAGCAGGTCCTCAGCTGCTTCCATTCTTCCTGGCACTCACAGCCAAGACAGGCAGCAGATAACACCAAGCCAGCACCAGCTTCCATCCTGGTTCTCTGTGCCTCAGCCTCTCCACCCCCCACCCCCCAACCCACATCTGGGGCAACATGAGCTAGAGAGGACCTGGACTGCTACCTGTCCCAGAACAGCAGGTACTGAATAGCCTGTCCCATGGCACACCATTGCCCATCTCGACGGCCTAGCAGCCTCCTCCCCCCGCTCCGGAGCTCCCTGCCTTGCTTTGGTGCCCACAGGCCATTCCTCATACCAAGGCTAAGAGCAAGACTCTCCAAGTGTGAACTAGTGCAGGTCACCACCCGCCTGCTCTGACCGCTGCCCCTGCCTCAGGTTCATATGGCCCCTCTGCCCAGGGGGGTGCTCTCACAGCGGAACTCGCCTCCCACCCTGACCACTGCACCATGTCCTGCCCGTGCCCAAGGCTCGAAACACTCACGACTGGTGGACACTGCAGTTGTAGAAGACGAAGTCCACAGATGCAAACTTCTTGCCCGTCTCCTTAGACTTCAGGTAGAGCTTCACCACCCGCTGGTCTCCTGTAGGGCAGCACATGCTCAAATCACCAGGACCACCCATGTAGGGCAACCCCCGGACAGGAAATGATCTCGCCACGGACCATCCCAACCACCAAGTACACAGCCCTTGGCTGCACCTCAGCCCCTCGGGCTGATGGACACCTGAGCATACCAGGTGGGCCCCTGCATCTTTGCACCTGTCTCCTGTCTATATACTGCTCCCGTTTGGCATCTGCTCTTTACCTTGCCATCCTTCTTGGTCACCATGCAACACCCATTCTCTGTCCTCAACAACAGTCCACCTCCCCAGCAGGAGACCCCTTCAAACGCTGCCCAGACCCAGCTGTGGTGCACTTACCCTGGCCCTGAGTGATGGGCGCCACCTCCCCTGAGGACGGCGAGTGGCAGTGGATACGGCCATCCTCCAGAATGCTCTCAGACTCAGTGAAGTCCTCGAAGGAGCAGTTGACACCGGCGGAGAGGTCAGGCACATTCCAGGCCTGCAGTACCAGCTAGGGCACCCAGGGCAGGAGGTGTGGGTGAATGGAGTCCTGTCACCTCTCCTCCCCCTCCCCCCCCACCTTCATCCCTCGGTCCAAGCCAAGTGGCCACACTCACCGGGACCTGGGACATGGTGACGGAGACATTGCGAGGCTGCACAGTCAGCTGCACGCACTGCAGCAGGTCTGAGGCAAAGCGCTGAGGCTCATCCGCCCGCTCACAGGCATCCCGACGGGAGCAGCTACAGGCAGAGGAGGGTGGGCTTAGCCCAAGGAGCAACCCAGCACCTAGCCCATGCTCAGCAGAGCTGACGCCTGTACTTGGGGAAGCCCACCAGCTTCACTGCATCCCGTCTTGACTGGGATGTGGCTGGACTGGCTGTCATTCAGCTGGTCATAGGAAACTGCCAAACCCATGAAGACTCAGAGGAGCTCGGAGGTGAGCTGTGACCACCTGAGGTGCACAGCAAGGCCTTCTGGGGCCCTCCCCGGGCAGAGACAACCATCAGGACCCTCCTGCCCACCCTACCCCATCCAGACTCACATGCTATGCAGGACACACCAGCCGCAGTGGGGATCCCGAGAGCCCAGGCACAGCTCACATGATGTGTACTGCACACAGCTCTCCACGGGCACTCGTGTCACCTGGCAGGAGGGGACTCTGTGTCAGGCTCCACCAAGCCCATCCCAGGGACCCCTTGCCAGCTTCACCTCCTCAGCACTACCATGTGCCCCTCTGACCCCATAATCCAGGGACACCCCCATCTTGGGAGTTCCTCCAGCTAGGATATTCAAAAGCCAGTCCTGGGGGACACAGCCTTGGCTGAGTTAGGCCTCTCTCCTGGGAGCCAAGGATGGTGATGGCCAGGGAGCGAGCAAGTGGTACAGGTGAGTCATCCAGAGAACCGACTGCTCCAGCCAGAGTTACTCTCCCATCTGCCTGGACTCCGAGGTTCCAGGGGATCCATGGCTTGTTGGCCCATATCTTAAGCACAGAGGAAGGTTGGGCCCCACTTGCCCCGACCTCATCTGCTTGGCTCTGAGGTCTCCAGAGAAGGGGAAGAACCAGACAGCCAGAGAGGGGCAGAGAAGTGAGAGCTGGTCAAGGAAGGGAGGTCTTGTCTTTCCCACCTGCCTCCCAACCCCCCTCACCCCAACTGCCATGGTTCGCCAGGCAGAGCAGAAAGGCAGAGGCTGGCTGCAAGCAGGCCAGGCCCGGCACACAGCACATGGCCTTGACAAGCTGGGCCAGGCCAGCCACAGGCCCCATAGAGGCTGCTGCCCGAAGTCCCCACCAGGCACATGCGGCCAGTGCTGGGCCAGTTCACAGTCTGAGAACTCAGGGCTCCAGATGCCTGCCTCAAACCCTGCAATGACCCCAATGCTCTGATAATGCTCTCATTCAAATATTTGCTCCTGTGGATATGAAGTCACTCAGGGAGGGGTGGGAATGCCTAACCTGGTCCAGGAGAACCTAGAGGCAGCATGGGCAGTGTGGGCCACGCGGCCATACACAGCCCCCCAGGGTAGGCCCACCCACATGCATCTATCAGTGTAGCACCCACCTGCTTTTCCGTCATGGCGTAGAGGTACTGGCGGTCAGGGCTGAGGACCAGGTCACGAAGGATGGGGCTACCTTCTTGGGCCACCACACTCTCGTAGGCCAGGGCTGGCCGGCCGCCAGGGTTGGCCAGGTCCACCAGGATCTGTGGCATTGAAGGCCTGAGAGAAGCTGTGCCGATGTCTTTGTGCCCCAGTCCTACACCCACATAAAGTGGGGGTCCCAAGTCCCTCCCCTAGCCATCCCCCAAAGCCCTACAAGAACAAGGCTGAGGCCCCCACCTCAAGCCAAGTGGCATGCGCAGGACATTTTGCATACCGGTAAGCTAGTCCTGGCCTAGACCCTTCTTCAATCAACAGAGGCCACAGCCCAGGGGTGGAGGTCTTTGGGGATTGGAGAGAACCACAGCCCCCCACCCCTCACTTATCACAGAGCCACACAACCATATCCAATGCAAAGGTGGCAGGTAACCCCTGAAAACACACCACCTTCCCTGGGACAGACTGGACCTCCCAGAGGAGAGGCTATTTGGGAGGGAGGAAAAGAGGGGCCTGCAGGGAGCATGGGAGGTCCAGTACAGCTGAGAAGGCTAAGAAGTGAGACCCCTGAAGCCTGCAGGGTGAGGAGACTGCTTGAGTGTGAGGGGCCATGCCCCAGGGCATCCTGGAGTTGGGGCTCACCCTCAGAGGAAGCTGTATTTCAGATACCAAACAAACCAGGCATTAATTAGCCAGCTCTTCTCTGCAGCTTGCAATGCTACAAGTATTTTTAGTTGCTTTTACCAAACAAATGTATTTAATTAACAGAGAGACCCAGGGGGCTTTCCAGAGATGGGACTCATGGGGCAGCGTCAGCCCAGCTCAGCTGGTCTGGGCAGGCTCCCAGGGCACAGGGCTTCTGGCTCTGCTCAGGCCCCTCCCAGCTTTGGCTATACCAGGGCAGCAAGCCCACCTCTCCACCTCCACCTCAGGGGCAGGGCTGGGGCCAGGGCTCAGTCCCTGTTTTGCACCCCCACATTGATGGAACAGGGTGGGCCTGACTGACTGGGGTGGGCTTCGGGGCAGGGAAAAGCTCCAACAGGGGCTGGGCAAGGGTAGCCAGCCAGGGTGTGGCGCTGTGTCTCCGGGCCAGAGGCTGCTGGCTGTGAGAGACTGGGAAGGCCGCATTCCTGAGAGCCCAGAGCCACCCCCCACTTCTGCTCAGCTGCACATCCTCTCAGCTGCCTCCCAGCCAAGCAGGCAGGCTTAAGTCAAACCAGACCAGGAAGAGCACGGCCCAGTGCTGGGCAGGGGGTGATGAACCTGGGGTGGGCCTGTAACTGCCCAAATGGCTCCAGCCCAGCTTCTGGGAGGAAGATAGCAAGTGAGGGGGCCTTCATCCTCAGAGCCCCTATTTGTGGAAACTAGACAGGACCCCAACCTACATCCAGCCTACTCCCACAAGCCTCCTGCCCTGTTTGGGTGGGCGGCCTGCAGGCAGACACTACTCACAGGGAGCTGGAGGTCAGCTCTTTGAGCTGGCTGGGCCCAGAAGAGACATCAGCCACAAGAGAGGGCCCAGGAAGCCGAGTCCAGTCTCTGGACGCACACTGCTTGGGCCCAAGCCCTGGCTCAGATACCCACCAGATGTGTGACCCTGGTAGGGTGGTGAACCTCTCTGAGCCTCAGTTTCCCTCCCTGTCAAAGGGGAATGACAACCAGCCTTCCCATACCAAAGCTTTTCTGAGGATTAAGTGAGGAACAAGCCAGTGTGCCAAACGGGGCCACAAGGTAGGCCCCATGGCAATCACCAAACCGCAGCAGCCAATCACAGAGACCTGACAAGGCCAGCCTGGACAGCAGCCAGGGAGCAAGACAGGAGGGCAAGGCAGGGCCCCAGTGGAGACCCTGAGCTCAGGCTGTCCTAACCCAAGTGACTAGAATCAGGACTCTGGATTTCTCCCCAAGCCTGGCACTCCCCTGCCCCCATCCCTGAAGATGCCTCTAGCAGCACTTAGAAGTTCAAGCCTGACCCCATCTCTCAGTGCCAAGCTTACGGCCCCTCCCTCCAACACCCCAGCCTAGTCTCTCACTGGGGAACACCTGCCCCCAGGTCCTTGACAGGGGATACTCTTGAACCCCATCTTCCCTCTCAGGGATGAGGGTATGGGCTGAGGCATGGCTATCACATCCAGGGGGGTACATGATCTCTGAGTTATGGTAGGGGGCGAGCTGGGCCTCCTCCCAGAGGTCCTGGAGAAGGTGGGAGAGGGGAGGCGGGCCAGGCATGGGTTCTGGAATGCCCCCCGCCCCTGGGCCGGCAGCATGCCGACTCTGACAGGTGGCACCCAACAGCTGCGACAGGGAGCAAACACATCATCTGTCTATCCACCTGCCCAACACTGGGCTGCCCCCCAGCCCTTAAACACACACAGGCAGGCCCCAAGGAGACAGGGCATTCCTAAAGGGCACAGAGCAAGGAGGGTGTTGGGAGGCCCAGCCCACAGGCCAGAGGGTAGATGAGAGTGGGTAACAGCTCCACACTGCACACTAAGTGGCCATGGTCCAGGGTCACCAGGGCCCCTACATGCACACATGATAGTCAGGGGTCCAGCTGGGAATGACCAGTCCTGGGGACATGCCTGCTGTGTCCTGGCTGGTTTTCAGGTTGTGGGGCTTGTATAGGCCCTGCACTGTCAATTGCACTTGGGGACACAGCATCTGCCCCAAAAGTGGGAGGATAGGTGCAATGTGCCACCAGGAGTACATTCCAGGGAGAATGAGCATGCAGGGCAGGCAAGGGCCAGACCTCTGGCAGGACATCGGGGAACATGCCACCAGCAGTGCACATGCCAGCACCACACCCACACCCACAGCTGTCCACTCTAGGGCCACCTACTTGGAGGTGGCCCACCCTGGGACAGCTGGGCCTGCAAGAGCACACAGGAGACTTCCGGAGTCCCCTGGTATTTACCCCTACCTCCAGCTGTCACCTCTGTGCTGGGCAAACCTTTCCCGAAAGACCACCAGAACTTCCAGGACTGGCTGCGACTGCCCTCCCTTCTATCTCCCACCACAAAAAACTCAAGAGCCCAAATCCAGCTCTGCCATAGAGGTCCCTCTGCCATAGTGCCCTTCCCGCCCTTGCTGAGAAAGGAGCCCTCTGTCCACCCAGATGGCTTTAGCAACGCTGTCCAGCTTCCCTGAGCACATCCCAGGCTGCACCTGGCTCAGTTACCCACCCACCCACAGCTCTGGCCCAGAGGGGCATAGCTACCAGCTTCTACCTGGGCTTCCCAGCCTTGTCCACTTCTCCCTCAGTCTTCCCTGTCCCTCTGTACTGGGGAGTCCCCTGGATTCTGAGCTGAAGCAAAGGGCTATCAGCACCCCCAGACACCTCTTGGAACCAGGGCCAGGCAAGGCACTGATCATGGGCTGAGCACCTAATACCACCACCATTGGGGCATCGTCTGCCCTCCCCACAGATGGGCCAGGGAACAGGTTCACCCTTTCACTCTCAGGTCCCTGCAGATGGGCCAAGGGGAGGCAGCTAGGGGCAGGCGGGTGGCCCCTGGTCCTGGAGGCCCCAGGCCCAGACTGGCCCAGTTGGCTTCCCCTGCACTTATCACTGCATGGCCCTGGCCAACTGCTGCGGGCAGGCAGCTGACAGCCCGACCAGGTCAGCTGTCTGTCCAGCCTGAAACCAACAAAGGGCCCATTCTCCAGGCTGAGGGCAGGCGGGGGCACTGGGGTGGATTTCTGGGCTGTTCAGGCTGCTTGCCAAGACCGGCACGCGCCCTAGCTGCCCGGAGGCAGGGGACTGCCCAGCTTAGCCCAAAAGGAAGGAAGAGAGCTCTCTGCTATGCCCACCCCAAGATGCAGCCCTTATGTCTGTGAAGTGAGGGTGCACTGACTGAGCTGATTCCTGGTCTCCAGACGGGGGTTGGGGGTAGAAGAACAGGACCATGGGTGGGAGGAAAGGCAGAGGACAGGGGCAGCAGCCAGCACACAGGGCTGGGACCTCACAGGCATCCTCCTCCTCCTGAGATGCAGCTGCCAAGCCTGTTCCCAGCCCCCTGGGAGGCAGGGTGGCCGGAGGAGGGGCTGTGCAAGGAGCGGGAGCCTCTGCCACCCTCTCCTGGAAGGATTCCCCAAGGGGCAGAGCTTGTCTTCCCTCTCCTTCCCGATCAGGGCCAAATGGCTAAGGCCCTGAGAGACACAAGCTCCTGGACCATTCTTTCCCCCTCATGGGCTGCCATGGGATTCCCTCCTCCTCTGGTTGGGGTAAGGTTCCAGGCCCCTTCCTGGGAACATTCTCAGAAAGACTAGGAAGAATTTGATACTGGAAAAGCAACTAGCAATTTCCTCTTGGCAGTAACTGAATAATTAAAACATGATTTGAAAGAGACCCGATGGCTGTAAATGGGCCAGACACACCTGGCAGAAGTGTGTGTGGGAGAGGATCCCAGGAATCTTATCTTTCCCACCTCCCAATTCACAGATGGAGAAGAACAGGGACCAGTCAACACAAGCAGTGGTCCTCCATGACCCTCAGTCTCATCTGCCAACAGACAACCACCGCTAACAGGGTTAAGTGAAAAGGTCAAGGTTCCAAAAGTTGGGGAGGCCAGCCTGCTGGAAGCTGCCTGGAGACTGGGCTCCTAAGGCTCAACCCTGCCATAGGGCGGAGGTGCAAAGCTCTTCCAGAGAATCTGCAGCTGCTGTGGAGGCTGCACAAAGCTAGGCCAGGAGGCAGTGTAGATTACACGGCCTTCTATCACACGTCATTGTCTGGGACTGTCCTCGGCTGGGATGTGGCCAGGGTGCCCACCTGCAGCCTGAAATTTAACACCTGGTGCAACCAAGGATGCTGTGGCAGGCAGCAGTGACTGGCCCAATGTCATCTCAAACTCAAAGGCATTTGTTGCCCACCCTTCCATTTATGTCGCCAGAGCTCCACAGAGCTGGGGCCCTTACAGATCCATATTACCCACCCTACCCCCACCTGCTGGGTCCCCAGCACAAGCAAGTAGACACAAGCCCTTTCCACTTTCTTGAAGCCACCACAATCCTCTGGTTCCCTGCCTCCACCCAGGCCAGCACTCCGAAGTCTCAGAATCCTGTGGGATATCTTCCTGCCCCTACGACGGTGACCACTGCAGGATCACCAGTGAACTGGCTACCACATGTGGAATAAGAGTTGCCTGAGGCATCACCTGACACCTCTTTTTCCTCAGGCCCCCTCAGTTCACAGCATGCACTAAGGCACCCTGAGTTTTGGCCATGCTGTTATCTCCCTCCAAACACCCTTCCTAGCAGACTCCCAATCCCCTGGACTATTCCAGCCTCTGTACCCATCTCACTGTGCTGCCAGGGCTCCCACACTCTGACCCCCAAGAGGACATGTCCTGGAGGGCAGGGCCCAGTCTACCATGGGTGGGAGGGTGGGGGGAGACTGCACATTGTGGGCAGTAACCTTGGGCCATCATGAAGCTGCCCCCAGGCTGGCCCTGGACATGCTAAGGAATGAGCACAGGGAGGCCAATGCTAGCCAGCACCTGCAAGGTCATACTTATCAAAGGTACCCAGGTGCCCCTGCCAGGACTGAGGCCTGATTAGCCAGACCCCACAAAGAGGAGGGCCTGGAGTGCTGGGCCATACAGCACCCTCCATGCACATCTGTGGGCAACTCCACTGGCCACCACCTGATGGGAAGCAGAAGCAATGCAACTGTGGCATGGGCTCTGGGACAAGGAGCTGGGACGGCATTAGACAGACCCGTAGGATGAATGAGAGGTCCCTGTGCCCTTCTGGCTCAGCGCACCGTGGCCAGCTGCACCAGGGGAGCCACAAAGAGAAGGTCACACACACACATCCACAGGGCACACAGATATCTGGACACAGGGCACAATGCGATGCCACCCAAAGATTCTAGTGACTACTGTCCTTGGTGGGCAGGGGCAGTACACCTGTGAGGCCCACAGGCACAACACCTAAGACAAGGAAGCTGGCAGCCAGGAACCCTCCACTCCCTGCCAACAATCCCCAGGGGAATGACCACTACCAGCACCAGTAACCTGGCATGAGCATGAGTGCATGCTGACCAACCACCCTGACAGGCTCTACCACACATCCCCACCTAGTCTTGGAAAACACCTGGAGGTTCAGGATGTAAAAACCACAGCAGATCTGGCAGCCCAACTCCCAGGGAGAAGCCTAACAGAAACACGGCTCTGCGGTCATGAAGCCGTGCACAGAAACTCGTGAAGCAGCACTGCTGTCACAGACCCACGAGGAACATACCACCACGCCCCCAAAGTAGAACATCGTGTACATATGTGCGAAGCACATGCCACCACCACAACACAGAACCACTCTGGCTATCCACACAGCAAGGTCGAGTCTCACAAACAGCGCTGGGGCCTGGTCCTGCCCAACATCTCTCTTGGGGCCAGCATCCCTGTTCACCCCTGCTCCCAACCTCACAAGGCTCCCCAACCTGCCTCCTGCACAGACCTGGGCTTTGGGGAACAGTGGTCCCTGATGGATGCACAGGGCAGGGAGGACCTGGCACAAAGATTCTGAGAAGAGGTCCATACTAGCCACCCCAGCAGCAGGAACTTGCTACCCATCACTCCACATAGGTCTTGAATGCGCCACTTGACTTTCAGGATTTCTGATTCTCTGAATTTCAGAATCCTGTCGGGGGCGGTGGGAGGGGCGGGCGGGGGGGGGGGGTGGGAGCTGGGGAATGGAAAAAGGCATTTAGAGGGAAGTTTCTAGAGATGTGAAGGCCTTTGGAGGGTAAGAGGTGTCCCTGTCCTCAGCTCTCCAGGCCCAGTAAGAGGTGTCTTTGTCCCCAACAGTCTAGACCCAGAGCAGCAACCACAGGCAAAGCAGTGATGCCCGAGGGCAAGGTGAGAACAGGCAGCTCCAGATGTGAGGCTATGTGCACAGGAATGGCAGCCCAGCCAGCCTGGCCCAGGCTCTGGCGGATGAGTGTTGCAGCCACAGCCCTCGGTCTCTCCTCCATACAGGGATCACCACAGAGGAAAGAATATCAACATGCCCATGGGCCACCCAACAGCCAGGGGAGGCAGGGCCTGCCCAGTGTGGAGAGAAGGAAACTGAGAACCTGAGAGGAGGGGGCTTCACTCTGGACAGGAGCAGCCACAGCGCCCACCTGGACAGCTGTCCCTTGGGCCCCACTCCGAGGCCTACCCATAGTACCCTGGTGCCCACAATGTCATGGCCCATATCCCCAGGCCACCAACTGGTGGCTCACAGCATCCTTGAGTTGATCTATGACACTTTCTAAAAACGTGTATTAGTTGCCAAAACTTAACCATCAAGAGATCTCACACAAAATACAGATTTGGGAAGACAGGGCCCACAGCCACCAGAGTGGGCAAGGCTGCACTGAGGGTAGAACTGAATTCCTCAGCCAAGTCTTGATAGGGCCTGTGCAGGGCTGGCCCCAGGGCACCCCTCACCAGGCCCACAGGGCTTGGCAGAAAGGGAGAGTCAGAGAAGGCCACCAGGCTGGGGAGGGGGCAGGGTGCGGGTACTGAGCTGACTATGAAGAACTCAAACCAGGATCTACCTTGGGAACTCCTACAAGGCCAAGGAGGTCCCCAGAGGCCACAGGAGGGGTGAGGGTGGGAGGGGCTATATGCAGGGCTGGGGCTCTGGGGGCATGTCAGCCCAGGAGGGGAGGCTGCCTATATGGGGGTAGCAGGTGGCAGGCAGGGCCTCTAGGGAAAAGGAGGGGAGTTAGGGGGCACCCCAGTAAGCCTTGACCAGCTGAAGTTTGCAGGTATTAAATTAATCAGCTACAATTTTATACAACATTTGGAAGAGTCTATCCTAGGAGCCAACCACATCCCTGGAGCTCTTCAGTCGCTTCTTAAAACTCAGGAAGGCCCTGGCCAGGTGGCTCAATTGGCTGGAGCATCATCCCATGCACCAAAGGGTTGCTAATTTGATTCCCAGTCAGGGCATATACCTAGGTTGTGGGTTCGATCCCCAGTTGGGGCATGCATGGGAGGCAACCAATCGATGTTTCTCTTTCCCTCTCCCTTCCTCTCTCTAAAATCAATAAATACATATCCTTGTGTGAGGATTAAAATTTTAAAAAGAGCCCAAGAAGGACCAGGGCTGGGGAAGGCAGAGGTGTGTCCAGCATAGAATGTACTGCCCCTGGGTTAGCAGCAGGTGGGGACCCCAGGCCCCAGCATGAGGTGAGAACAGAGGGCAGGAAGGCAGTGCCCACTGCACTCACACAGTAGGGCCAGGCCTGAGGTCCCACCTCCAGGGCAGGAAGGGCCCAGCCCTCACTAAGGCCTAGAGGAGAGGTAGCTGGGCAGCTGGGGAGCTGAGCAGGAAGGTGGCACAGCACTGAGCTGGGCTAAACAGAGGGCATCCGATGGCCCTTCCTGCCTGGGCCCTAGCCCTTGGACCACAGCCACCCCCATGGGCTGAGGCGGGAGAGTGAATTCTGCTGATGCTTGCTGGTCCCTAGCCCAGGAGGCATGTGCCAGGGAGCAGGCATCCTTTGCAGTGGGTCAAGGCTAGAGGCTTAGCATGGGAACCTAGGGGAGGTCACAGAGTTGGGGTGGGCAGAGTGGGACTGGAACCCGAGCTGAGGAGCAAAGGGGGGCACCCTTTCCCCCTAGCCCCACCACCCTATGCTCCTATCCTCCACCTGTAGACGTGCCCTGGGGTGGGATCTGAGCCAGTTTCTAGGAAGGGGAGGCAGACAGAGGAAGGCTGGGCCACAGGAGCTGGAGCTCGGCCTGGTCCTAAGCTGATGCCCTGGGCTGTGGAAAGAAAGAACCCTGCAGGCTGGCAACTCAGGGCAGGAGCAGGTGGGGCGGGAGGGGGGCGGGGGCGGGAGGGCGGAGGGAGGTGTCCCTGGGAGAGGGGCCACCTTAGGCTTACTCAGAGTGGGAGAGGGTCACTGAAGTAGGGGCCCCCATTTCCTGTCCTCCAGGGACCCATACAAAAGGTAGAGAGGCTGAAGTCACAGCTAGGACCCTGGAGCCAATAACCCTGGATGCCTGCAACTTCCACCTACATGCCTCAGTTTCCTCATCTGTCAATCGGATGAAAGGGTTGCTGTGAGGACACTGAGACGCCAGCACACGGGCACTCACTGCATGTCCCAAGTGAGAGTGGGAGCACACCAGGCTCTTGGCCTGCCTGCACATCCTCTCTCCTTCCTCAGGCTGCACTCAGGAAACCATGGCTCAGAGGAGCTGGACTGGCCAGCTCCAGGTCACACAGCTGTTGAGGGGGAGAGCCGAGAGCACACCACGTTCAGCCATTTGTACAAGACAGGGGTGTGAACAGCAATGCAACAGCCTACTGAGCCGCCCTCTCCTGGGGCAGGTACATTTGGATAGAAGGGGTGCAGGTAGCAAGTCTAGGAGTGAGGCAGGGGCACACTTCTGAGAGCCTCGAAATCAATGCAACAGGATCCCCAAACTTGCAGACTGCCACCACTGGGCGGACGGCCTGGACATGACTGACCCCACATACAGAAAGGGCACTGTCCATTCATGCGCAGTGTGTGGTGCCCAGCTGATGAGTCCATGGGTGAAAAGAGCCAGTACCCCTGGGGCTCTGTAAAACAGGTATGGCGGGTTGGGGGATGCGGGGGGTGAGGAAAGGAAGAAGGGGACTTTTGGCTGTGGCTTCCCAATGCCCAATTAAGCCCCTTCTCATTAATGGGCCCAAGTCCAACTCCACAGTCCACATGCTGGGTCTCAGTTTCTCCTCTGTGGGAGTGGTCAGAGAGGCAGGAGAGCAGGACTAACTGGACTCAAAAGCTCCCACCCAGATCCCACCCAGAAGAGGCCCTGGGGCACAGAGTGAGGAGTGTATGTATGGGGGGGGTGGCGGGCAGAATAGGGTTGGACTAACCTGTTCTCCCAGACTTGCAGGGTGGTCTGTGGGCATAGAGAGCACCTCAGCCAGCTGCCTGCCAGCCATCAGCCATCAAAAGACTGAGAGAGGCATTCCCAGTCTCGGGAGCCTGCCCTCCTGCTGGGTAACAGGCTCTGGGACACCATGTGGAATGTGTCCAAGGGACTCGCCCAGCACTCCATGCACCCACCTCAAGGGGAGGTTCTCTGGCCCCTTCCTGGCACAACCTGTGCAACACACCCCACAGAGCTCTGATGGCCCTCTCCCCTGCTCCCCTAGCCCTGTGTGTCCTCCCTGGGGCAGGAAGGAGTGAATGCTGAGTGGGGGCCTCACCCCTGGGGAGGGAAAGGGCCCCACACTCAGGCCACAGGCAGTACCCTCAACACAAGGGCACAGGGGCTTACACGGAAGGTGGCAGGGTCTGCACTGGCCTCCCTGCGTCCCCACTAGCTACTTGGACAGGCACTTAGCCTCACAGTCACTGTGAACAGAAATCCTCAGCACCCCAGGGTGGTCTTCAGTCAGCAGCCCAAAGCTGGGGTCGGGGGTGTCCCTTCTCCAAGGTCACAGAGTCTGTGAGGAGTGGAACATGATTCCCACCATGCAGACATGGGGAGACCTCTCCTCCATACCCCACATGGGAGCTGAGAGCACAGGCAAGCCCAGCCCCCAGCCATGGTGCACAGCAGGGAGCTGTGTCAGCAGGAGGCCACGGGACAGCTATTATTTCATTCGCCAGACTCCGCCCCTGCACTCACCCCCATTCTACAGACGCCCTGGGAACTTCCTCCACAGCAGGCCCGGGTCCCACCAAGTCAGCCTGACCCACAAGGTGGCTCACTCCACCTGCCCCTCCAGGAAGCCTCCCAGCCCAGTTCCATAACAGCTCCGCTCAGCCCAACACTTGCTGGTAAGGAGGAAACCTGGAAGTACCAGACAGGCCCTGCCCCACAGTACCCCCATTCTCGTCCTGAGAAGCCCAGAAGATGGTCCTGGAGCTGGTCCCTGTCACTCTGCAGTGAGCTACCACACTCCACTCACCCAGCCAATGGCAGGTGGGGGTGAGGGGCACTACCCTTGCCCTGCCCTTGCTGCCTCCTCAAAGGGGGGGGGGGGGGGGGGTGAGCCTCCCACACAGCAGAGGGCGACCTCAGCAGACACTGGATCCCCAGGAGGGGAGGGGGCCCAGGAAGGTGTGCCTGCCCCCACCACCCACACACACAGACTTCCCAAGTTATCGTGTGTCCTCAGCAAGCAGGGCCAGCATCTCTAGGCCCCAGGAGGATGGTGGGATGGCCAGGCCTCTCACAAACCCTGATCCGTCCAGCCAAAGCCTTTACAATATCAAATGCAACACTGACCCACAGGAGGAGCAAGGGAAGGCAGGCAGGGGCCCACTGAGGCACCCTGGCCCACGCTTACCCCTTGTCTGAGTCCCCATGGTTGTTGGGCCTAACACAGGGGCGGCGCCCCCACCTCTTCACACATTGGATCTGGCCTCCAGGCCACCGAGCAATGCTGTCTCCTACCCCCAGCTCCATCCACCCCATTATCCCACCCCCACCTCCACTCCCAGGCCTGACCTTTCGAATGCGGCCACTTCGAGTGCCAGTGAATACCACAGTGTGGCCCCGGTAGTCATAGGCAGCCACGGCGGTCAGGCCATCCTCCTTGTCCACAAACAGGGGCGTGCCCTCTATAGTAACCGTGCCTCCCAGTGGCTGATTGAAGTCCTGCCCACAGAAGTCATCGTCGATCTGTAGGGGCTGTGGGAGAAGAGAGGTGAGACTTTAGGCTGCCCAGCCTGCCCCAAACACCTTCTCCCTGAGAGTGGGGCCTCAAAGCCAGGACCAGCCAGCTCTACTAACTGAAGGGACTCACGGAGGGTCCTCCTAGGCAAGCATACGGCCATACAGAAGGGATGTGGCCCAGGGCACCCCCACACAGATCTGAGAGTGGGAACCAATTCGACAGATGGAGAAACCAAGGCTCCTTGAGGCCCAGCAGGCCCAAGGCTAGACCCATTTCTCACATGCACACTACACACAGGCCTCACCCATTCTGGATCAGGAGGCATGAAGGAGGAGGCAGCTTGGGAGGTCAGGGAGCAGCCAACCAGGGACCAGGCCCACTATCCCAGTGATAGCCACACAGAGGCAGGGGACAGCCCTGGAGGGGGCTGTGGACCACATACTGTCTTGTAGGGTTTTATTCAAGAGAGGAGACAAGGGTCAACCCAAAAGGCAAGGGGAGGGGCCCAGCTGAGGAGGTGACTGAGTGTGAAATTACAGAGGAGACCAGAGGACAGGGAATGTGCGGGCTGTTCCAAGGCAAGAGGGAGGAGGGCAGAGTGAACGAGGCAGGTTCTAGGTGGACAAAAGGGGATAGCTGGTCCCCTGGGTAGCAGGCTCAGAGTCTGAGGTTTGTAGGGGGAGAGGACCACCAGGGCTGGGAGCCAGAAGGGGACAGGCAGGAGGAGAGGCAAGGTCAGGGCTGGGCTGGGGTCCTGGAGGGGATGTGAGGAAGTGGGAACAATGCCCAGGAAAGGGGCAGACCTGGCCATGGGCACAAGGAATGGAAATCACAGTGTGACCTCAGCAGGCACTGCCCCTCCAAGCCTCAGTTTCTCCATCTGTACAGTGGAGACAGAATGCCTTCCTTGAAAGGCCAAGAGGAGAATGAATGATGCATCTGTCTAGTGTACCCAGAGCCTTGATGTGGAGGGTGGCCCTGTCACGAGGCCCCACTGCACTGGACATGAGAAGGGGGCCCTCACCATCCCACCTGCCCATTACAGATATGGGAAAACTGAGGCCAGAGTGGGGCTAGGCTTTCTCTGGGCCACCCAGCAAATCCCAGGCAGCAGGAGCAGTGGGGCTGAGGCCTGGCTCTGGAAGTCCCCAACCTGGGTGAATTCCCGGCTCTTTCACTTGCGACCCTGAACAACTTCCCCTCTAAGCCTGGTGTCTTCCTCTGGAAAAAAAAACTTGTTGCTACCACCTGGGCACACGAAATGCTCCCCAAAAGCAGCTGGTCCCAGGCCGGCCCCATCAGGGCTTAGAGACAGGAGCTATGGCTGCCAGCTACTGAGCTCCCCGTATCCATGTGCTCAGGCAGCCCCAATGTCAGTGCTGGTGTCATCAAATCCCACATGGCCAGGCACCCAGGACAAGGGTGAGCAGAGCTCTTGACAGGGTACTGTGGGGGGAGATGCTGTCTGGTGCCTCATCTCCTGCGCCTCAGAGATCTCATCTGTAAAATAGAGACTAGAAGGGGCCAGCAAGCACCCAGAACAGTGCCAGGCACGTGGTCAGTACTCTGTCCAACAGGGACTTGTGGACTGAAGGACATGTCCTGTTCCTCCCCCCACACACCTCCTAAAGGAAGAGGACAGCCTAGAGCTGCAAGCAAGCTCTGAGGCCGACCACTACCCTCTGGGAAACAATGGGCAAGCGGCAGCACCTGGCACAGGGCAAGTGGCACATTGTTATTCAGAGGAGAATGGGGTCACACGGAGCCAAGGCTGTGCAGTTTGTGAGGCTGGCAGGGCGGGAGCAGCCACCCTAAGGAGGCAGAGTGCCCACTCACCGAGTTGATGCAGCCCAGCTCCTTGTTGAGCAGCCAGGGCAGAGAGAGCTTGCCCTCGCCACGGTAGCAAGACTGGATGCGCTCCTTGATCTTCTCCTTGATGGCCCTGAGCGTGAACAGGCACAGCACTGATTCCTTGGGCGGCTTCACACGGTTCTTCTGGCCCTGAGCAAACACGGTGAACAGCACATCCTCATGGTCAGCCAGGCCTAGCTGGCGAGCCAGGGCGCTGCCAGGCCGGCTCAGGTACGCGTCCTGCACCAGGCGGTACTCCACGCCCGCCTGCTCGCAGCCGATGGGGAACTCGACATACGAGTAGAATTTGGGGTCATCCACACACAGCCGCACAATCTTGGAAGTGAAGAAGTGCTCGCCGGCAGCGTCGGGCGAGGTCAGCTGTGTGTCCAGCTGCAGAGTGAGGTAGTACACAAACTGCTCACTGCGGAAGCTGTACACGTAGTAGATGTCGAAGGCCGGAAACTTGGACAGTGTGTCTGAAGGGATCTTGAGCTGTGACGACACGAACTCATCCTGGTACACAAAGCTGAACATGTCCGCGTCCTCCTCGTTGGCCATGAGCCGGCGGCTGGACAGCGTAGGGAAGTACTCGGACTTGCCATCGATGGGCGTGCCCACAAAGAGCTTGGCCTGGGCCTGGCCCGGCGGCCCGGCAATGAGCACCCCTGCCATGCTGCCCGCCTCACGCACGCTCGACAGGTAGTGCTCCTTGCGGTGGTGCGGTTCGCCCAGCTTGAAGAGGTCGTCCAGCCGCAGGAACTGGCAGATGCCCTGGGAGGCGCTGCCACAGGCCAGCAGGCGGTTAGCAGCGTAGTCCAACAGCAGCAGCTTGTTGACATTGTTGGTGCTGCCCAGGCCGTGCGGGCATGACTGCACGCTGGGCGGTGGGTAGCACTTCTCGTTGTCCTCCACAGGGCCTGTCACGTGGGCCCGCAGCAGTGTCAGGTTCCCCGACAGCTTGTAGATGCGGTTCACCGCGCCCACATACACCTCGCCGGTCTGCTCGTGGACCACCAGGTGGGTGAGGCCCCAGTCGCTGGCTGAGAAGGTGCGGAAGACAGGCTGACGACCCCCGCCAGCCCTAGTGGCACCCGCCACTGCCCGAATGACCCCCAGCAGCAGCAAGAGCATCAGGAGCACCCGCGGGCTCAGACGTAGCAGTGGCATGGCAGGCCTGGGCCTCAGGCCTCGGTGCTCAGGTCCTGCAGGGATGTGCATCACGGGGCCAGGAGCCTCAGCCCTGTGGGGAGAACAGTGAGAGAAGGTGTGAGTGTGGGCAAGACCTTACCCCTAGAGGGCAGACACGCTGCTGAGCTCTCTGGTGTGCCTGTCTAGGCTGGGGCATCCCATCCTCCACCTCCACAGGCACGATTTCACCCTGGAGAAGCCAGAGGTGCAGAGAGGACACCTCTTTGGCCTAAAACCCTGCAAATGCAAGGGGAGCACCAGGAGTCATCAAGACCAAGCCTGTGACCCCAACATGTAGCACAGGACTCCTGTCTGGCTACCAGACACGCACCATGAATCCCTAGGCCTACCACTGCCAGCCAGGTGGAAGAAAGTAATGGACTCAGGAACGAGGAGGCAGGTGAGAAGGGTTTGGGGGTCTAGACTGGGAGCCATCCCCTCCTGACTCAGAGCCTCCCCAGGTCCTAGGGGCAAGTCCCCCAAA
The DNA here is from genome assembly GCF_027574615.1 of Eptesicus fuscus. Classification (NCBI taxonomy): domain Eukaryota; kingdom Metazoa; phylum Chordata; class Mammalia; order Chiroptera; family Vespertilionidae; genus Eptesicus; species Eptesicus fuscus. The sequence continues at coordinate 64,669,221 of NC_072484.1, read as the reverse complement.
CTCCAAGCTCCCAGGGTGGGTGATAGCCTCTACTCAAGGCTCTGGGGACAAGTGTTCCCTTGCAGGCCCTGGACAATCCTACTTGCAGGCACTACCCCCACAGCAGACAAGGACATATGGGAGGGCAGAGGGCAATCTGGGTCCCTGGCTCCGGGGCCAGCCCCTTACTGGACCTCAAGCCCCTGTACTCTGAAGACTGATCCAGAAACCAAGCTGTGTGCATCTCTCATCTACCATCCGCATCCCCAGCCAACAGGTGCCCCCCCATCTAACCCTTCCCAGGTGCCCCCAACCTAACCTTCCCAGATGTCCCCCCACCTAACCCTTCCCAGGTGCCCCCCACCTAACCCTTCCCACATGCCCCCCCACCTAACCCTTCCCAGGTGCCCCCCCTAACCTTCCCAGATGTCCCCCCACCTAACCCTTCCCAGGTGCCCCCCACCTAACCCTTCCCACGTGCCCCCCACCTAACCCTTCCCAGGTGCCCCCCTCCTAACCCTTCCCAGGTGCCCCCCCACCTAACCCTTCCCAGGTGCCCCCCACCTAACCCTTCCCAGGTGCCCCCCCTCCTAACCCTTCCCAGGTACCCCCCACCTAACCCTTCCCAGGTGCCCCCCCACCTAACCCTTCCCAGGTGCCCCTCACCTAACCCTTCCCAGGTGCCCCCCACCTAACCCTTCCCAGGTGCCCCCCACCTAACCTTCCCAGATGCCCCCCACCTAACCCTTCCCACATGCCCCCCACCTAACCCTTCCCACATGCCCCCCACCTAACCCTTCCCACATGCCCCCCACCTAACCCTTCCCACATGCCCCCTCACCTAACCCTTCCCAGGTGCCCCTCACCTAACCCTTCCCAGGTGCCCCCCACCTAACCCTTCCCAGGTGCCCCCCCCCTAACCCTTCCCAGGTGCCCCCCACCTAACCCTTCCCAGGTGCCCCCCACCTAACCCTTCCCAGGTGCCCCCCACCTAACCCTTCCCAGATGCCCCCCACCTAACCCTTCCCACATGCCCCCCCACCTAACCCTTCCCAGGTGCCCCCCACCTAACCCTTCCCAGGTGCCCTAGTGAACTGCCTCTGAGTTCCCCTTCAAAACCCTTAACCCAACCCCAAGTAAAGAGAAATTCCTTCAAAGATAAGAGAGAACAGAGGCTCCCTGAACCTTATCTCTCTGCTCTCCCCACAACCTTCAGCCCTTCTACCCCAACCCAGACCCCAGTCTGGCCAGCCCCGAGGCTCACCTCTACCCGCCTCTCCTCCCCTACCTCATCATGCTCCCAGCACCACCCACTCTCATAACAGGCCCAGGCATGCCCATGATCCTCACCCTCCATCCCCAGGTCACACTCACCCCCTAAACCTCCCCTAATCTGCCCACCCCTCTCCCACGTGGATGACCACAGCACTTGGCCCCCTCTGCTCATGTCCACCTACAGCCCAGTCTCCACCCAGTAGCCCAGGCCACTTTTCTGAACCACGTTTAAGGTCACCAGCCCCCCCTCCCCAATTCTGCTATGGCACCCCCCTTTCTCTGGAAAAGTCTCATCTTCCCCCAGCCCAGAAGTTTGCAGTCAGGTACCAGTTTAAGTCCAGACTCTGTTGCTGTAGCCATGCAGCCCCATTTCTCCATTTGTAAAATGGGAATGACAACAGTTTCTTTCTCATGGGTAAAAGGGGAAGGTCAGGGAACCCCCACAAGGTGCCACCAGCAGGAGTACCCTCTCCATGCCAGCAAGGGCCCTACCCCGGCTCGGCCAGATGTGCTGGGGCCTCTCACCCAACTCCTGGCTGGAGAATGACGGCAGAGATGCTGAGCACCAGCTGCAGGCAGGGGCTGGCGAGAGCTGCACACATCCTTTGCTCCCAGAGAATGCCTCTAACATAGCCTGACAGCCCCATGTTACAGATTGGGAAGCTGAGGCCCAAAGGACCCCCTGCCTAGATCATGTTGGGAGCTGGGCACAGGGCAGCTGACTGCCAGACAAGGCCCAGAGACCATGTCTGCCTTCCCCTGGGCCCTTGGACTTGCTGTCCCTTGCTCCCACACCCCTGCTCTGTCTCAGCTGCCTCCCCTAACCTGCTAGCTATAAGGTAGCAACTGCTCCCTCACAGCCAGTCACCCAGTTTGAACTTGCAGCACAAGACTTGCTAATGGCTTTGTTACTTATTGTTCCCAGACACTCTCCCCACTAGAATGACAGTTCCCTGTGAGCAGGGCCTAGCTCTGTGATTTGTCACGGTATCCCCAAAGCTGACCCCAGGAGCCAATACTTGTGAATGAATGAATGAATAAATGAATGGGTCCTGGACAGAGCAGGACCGGCTCCCTCACCTTGTCCTCCCTCTCCTCATACCCTCTGCCCAGTGAATGCCCACACCCACTGCTCAGGTAGGGAAACTGAGGCTCAGGAGGAGAGAGGCATTAGCCAGGATCCCACTAACAAGAAAACCAGGTTGTGCTGCCTTGCAGGACCCTCCTAGCAGGATGTCAGCTGCCTTTCCTTGAGGATCTCTGCCCAGGCATAGCCCCAAGAACTACAGTCACCAGGGACCTCTGCTGGCAGCCAGGAGAGGAGTCCCCAACCCTCTACTCCCTGCCCCCAGCTCAGAAGCCCAAGGCAGACCAGAGAAAAGGCTTCTCACCGTGGCAGCAAGGCCTGGGCTGAAAGCTGAGTGCATGTGAACTCCAAAGAAAACATGAATCACTCACCGTTTATCAGTTCAAAGCAGACCTGCAATTACCAGGGGCTGGGCTCTCCCCTCCTCCGGGATAATTATACACATCTTAATGCAATTACGGGCCCTACTTTTTATATTAAACAGGAGAGACTCAGCTGAAGAAGCCACCATCCAAACCCTGGGCCCACACCCCATGGGCTCATCCCCCCTCTTCTCCCACAACAGAGACCGCCCAGAAGGGAAGAGAAGGGACAGGCCAATGGGATGGGGCTGCCAGCCAGGAAAAGGGGATCCAGGACGCCCAGAAGGGAAGAGAAGGGACAGGCCAATGGGATGGGGCTGCCAGCCAGGAAAAGGGGATCCAGGACCCAGGGCTGGGTCCCTCATGACCACCATCTCCTAAGGGCCAGCAAAGCTGTCTGAGTCACTTCTCCTATCTTAGAGATAGAGTGCCCAGGGCTCAGACAGACCAAGGTCACCCAGCTAGTCCAGGCAGGACAGGGACGGATTCCCACGCTCCTACAGAGATCTGGATAGCAAGCAGACTTGCTGGGACTCCCACATACCTCTGGTCTGCCCAGGAAAAAAAGCATCCATTCCGAAGCTGCCTGGGTGCTGGGGAGGACCATGCTAGGCCAGGGGAAGGGAGCACCACACATGCTGTGCCCTGCTGCTGGGAGGGAGCAGAACCAGCCACTGTGGCCTAGGGAAGCTCCCCATGGAGCCCATTCACCGGTTCTAGGACCAGGCACAGTGGGAGCTGGTGGGGGAGGTGTCCTGGGTGTTGGACAGCAAGAGCAAAGGCCTGGGGTGGAACCTCCTGGAGGGGGCAGTGAGAATGACTGCAGCTTCCTGGGGCCCAGTCAGCGCCAGACGGGAGGGAGAAGCTGAACTGGTATAGGGTGTGCCAACTGGGGGTGAGCAAGGGAGAGAGAGGCCAGGACAGAAGCAGACAGGCCTGGCACAGCATGCTCCACTCCTGGGCAGGACAGGCTCAGCTATGCAACAGAGAGCAATGTCCCCTGTCCCTCTCCCAGTGGCCCCTCCACCACTCTTCCTCACCCTGAGAAACAAAGACCCTCACTCACTCAGAACCTTCTTCACAGAGGGAGAGCCCAAGCCCCACATCCCTGGCTTTGGGTCCTTCTGGGGCTTGGACAGTTTGGAGCAAGGAGGGGACTGAGACGATACTGCCATCTTACCCGGTGGTTCACCATTATCAACCAGGACAAAGAGCTGCCTGCCACCCCACCTCCCCTAACAGGGACCTCGGGAGGTGGTCCCGAGATGCCCTGCTCTCACAACAGACCAGTCCTTAGGAACCTAGACCTACAGAGATCTGGACAGGGCACTGGAGTCCTGCTTCTCAGAAAAAGTGCCCACCACTCGGCCTTCCCTGGGGGTGGTACCCTCTCCTCCTGGCAGACCCAAACACAGAGGCAATGACCTCGGGGCCACAGGAAGCCAGAAAAGGGTTATCTGCTTTGTCCATGGCATCTCACTTGTCCCCCGCTCCCAAGCACACACCTCAACACACAGGGGCTTGTGAAACCTCTGTCCATGCCGTCACCTGCCTGAAATGCCCTTGCTGGGCCTGTCTGTGCCACCCTCCCAGGCTGACTTGCATTGCAGCCTGGCCCTGAAGCAGAATGGGCTGCCTCTAGCATTGGGGTTGGGTGCTGTTCCTCAAGGGTTGGGCAGAGTCTTGGCTGCCTGGTGCAACACCTGGTCTCTCCTGTACACCCCAAAACCAACAGGGAGCCAAGGGTACTGAGGGTGCTCCACAGGGGCGAGGAGCAAAGGCTGAGCCCTACCCCCCTTTTCCTGCGCAGACCCAGAAAACCGGCCCCAGCACATAGAAGAAGGTGCCCGAGCTAAGGCCCAGGGAGCAAAGGCATTGTCCATATCACCCCCAACACACACACCCCTTTCTTTCAAGGGGCGTGGCCCCAGCACCCCACAAAAGAGGAATGGCAGCTCCGGGCTCTAAGCAGTCACTGGAGCCCCTCTCACCCCCCTTCCCCGACTGCACTTTGGATCTCACAGCAGGCAGGGGACTCCCTGGAGCCCCGCTCCCCTTCCCAGAGGCAGCCCGCGATCAGCCACGCTGCCCCAGCCATGGTGCACACCAGGCCCGGACCCTTCAGGAAGCAATCGGAAGCCTCCGAGGGAAGCAGGCTGACCCTGGAGAGGCCCTGAGAGGGGGAGTCCTAGGAGGCCCGAGCGAGCGGGGCGACCGCCCCCTCCCAGCCTGGGTGCGCGGCCCTGCGGGCCTTGGGCGGACATAGCACCCATCTCCCGGCGCCCCAGGCCAGAGAGAGCAACGGGGGGAGGGGGGGGTCGTGGGTCCGGAGGAAGCGGTTCCAGCTTCCACCCCGGGGCCCTGAGGGCCAACTGGGGGCGCAGCCCCGCACGCCCTCCTCCGGCTCCCGCGGCCCTGCCGGGGCCTGCCTAGCCCGGCCCGGCCCTGCCGGCGGCCCGAGGTCCGACCGCGGTCCAGCCCCGGGCGCGGCCTGGGCACCCACAAGGGCCCTCCCCGCGGGGCCGCCGCAAACTTTCTTTCCTGCCTTTGAGGAGAGGGCAGCGCGGCCCCAGCCTCGGCGCCCGCACAGAGCGCTGCCTCCCGAAGCTCCGCGGGCCGGGCCCGGCCGGGGGAAAAGGCCAATGGCGCGAGGCCTTGGGCCGGGTCCGACTCCGGGCCAGCGGGGACACGACGAGCTAAGCGCCGGCGCCGCGGCCGCGCCCGGACACACGCGGGAGACGGGCCGCAGCCGCAGGGACACGCGGACACGCGCGCCGCAGTTCCCCACGCACACCCCCTGCCCGCCCGGTCGCACGCCGCTGCCCAGCGGAGGCCGCCGCCACGGGCCCGAGGGCGTCTCCCACCCGGGGAGCCCTCGCTGAGACCCCGCGCCCCCGCGCCGCGCCGCGCCGAGGGGAAAGTTGCGCCCCTACTCACCGGCTGCCCCGGGGCACGCCCCGCCACCGGCCATCGCCGCGCCCCGCCGCCCGCGCCGCCGCCGCCTGCCCAGCCGCGGGGCCGCCCCAGCCGCGCAGGCCGCCCAGCCCCAGGCCGCCGCCGCACCCCGGCTCCGTTGCGTGGCCGCGTCGCCGCTGCCCAGCATGAATGGGGCGCCGAGCGCCGCGCGGCTGCAGACCAGCCTCGATCTCGCCGCCCGCGGAGCGCCACGCGATGCGCCTGCGCGGCCCGAGGCCGGGACGGGGCTGGCGGGGGCGGGGCCGGCATGGGGGCGGGGCCACCCGCGGCCTCCAGGGGGCGCTCTGCCCCGCGCCGCGCGCCCTCCTGGGCCCACTGCGCGCTTTCTCAGAGCGATGCAGCTGCTGGCCTTAAATGGCTCCATGCGGGGGCCGCGCAGGACGTCCCGGGTAGCTCCCGTGTGTGGGCTGTCCTGAGTCCGCGTCTCCAGGGACAGGGCCCGGCCTCCGTGGGCCTGGGGTGGGAGCACAACCTTCGTTTCCGGAAGGGTCAACCAAGGCCCGAGGAGGGAAAGCGCCCTGTCCAGGGTCGTGAGGCTCCGTGTGTCCTCGGCTCTTGGCCTCCGCGACCGCAACTCTTAGGTGGGATGGGTACTCTCTCCAGTGAGCAAAACGGAGCCCTCTGTCGGCCGGGCCGCAAGACCCGCCCACCCCACTCCCAGCTGCGCATTCGCGGATGTGGTTGCGACCCTGGAGGAAAGTTTAGTCCCAGGGTCCTGAGGTGGGGGCGTGGTGGGACGGGAATCCGGGCTATCCCGGACCCTTCCCCCGCCTCCCGCGGGCTGCCCAGCATGGGGGCAGACTGCATTAACCGGTGACAAGGCTCACCCTGCGGCCTGCACGTTCTGAAAACCTCCCAAAGATGGGGACCTGGGGAGGCCTCCTGGCACAATGCCCCAGGGAAGGCGAGGAGAGGCTCTGGAGTGAATCTAACAGAACCGATAGGGCCAGAGAGCCTCCTGGTGGGAAGGCGAGCGGGTGGATGACAGCAGCAGAGTACCTCCATGCTCATGCTTGGTGAGAATCTCGCTGTCATCTCCACAGAAAACAGCTACAGCCCGGGGTAAGGACTTAGATTGGCCAAGGGATCCCTCACACCTCATCCCTCTCCCGCCTCATCCCCCTCCCTCCCCTCTCGCAGCCCCTATCCTATTTCTGGGTTAATCCATCCTTCTCTTGGTTTCCTTTGAGCATCTCAGTATGGTCTGTTGCTTTGCTGTGCTTGTCGTAGGGCATCACAGAAAGGAGATCTGCCTGCCGTGAGGACCCGTCCCAGTGGGGTTGCTGATGGGCAGTTTGTTCACTCGGCTTGTAGCGTCCTTACATGTGGTACTGGTCATCCCTTCTGCTGATGGACCAGCGCCCTGGTTTAGGGCCACTGTGCAGGGAGCTGTTGTGGATATATCTTTGTAGGCTCTTGGCAGCAGTTAGACCCTGGGGTGGACTGTTAGGCCACCAGGGTGGTGTGTGTTTAGTTTGGGTGGATAACCCAAAACAGTTTCCCAAATGACAGCTAGGCTTGCAGTCCTGGCAGCACTTTGGGAGGGCCCCAGTAGCCCCCATCCGCACCCACTCTTGTCACTCTGGAATCATTGTCTATCTGGTGATAGGCACGGTTTTTCACTCTGGCTTTAAGTTGCATGTCCCTGAATGAGGGTGAGCATGTTTTTCAAAAATCCTATTTACTATTTTGTTGAATAAGCACTGATCTAGCACTGACTCAACACAGGACTCTGCTACATTTCACAGATGAGTGAAGTGAGGTGGGAGAGATGGAGTGACTTGCCCAAGTTGCCTAGCTGGTAGGCTACCCCGGCAGTCGAGCTCCGTAGTCTGTGGTCTCCACTCAGCCACTCTGCTACACTGCACACACATGAACCAGCAGACCGGACCCAAGCACCTCCCTTCCTTGTGGACTTCTGAGCCACACAGCTGGGTGTGGGTTCTGACACGGGTGGTTAATGTGCAGCAAGTCCCGTCTATTTCCAAGCCCTGCTTTCCTCACTCCTGAGATGGAGTTGGAGATCCCCCTCAGAAGTGTGGTGGTGAGGAGGCATGGGTGTTAGCACCACAGTGGGCCTGAGAAAATGTCCATGCCTGTGTGGGCACCAGGGCTGTCCCCCATCTCTCTGTCTGCTTCTTGCTACCCTGTCCTCTGTGGAGCCAGTGAGGCGGGCACTGCTCAAGGCCCTCCTTCTCACTCTGTGCTCAACAGTCCCCAAGAGCCAGGGCCACACTTTTGGGGTCCAGCCCTCTGTCTCCACTGTCCCTGGGGTGGTTCAAGAGAGATGCTGGACTCTGGGTGCTGGCCAGCTCATGGTTAACATGGCACCCTCACATACTATGGTTGCCCAACCAGGAACCCAGTGTTCACTGAATAGCCTCCCCCCCGACAGGGCCCCTGCATCCCTGAGCCCCATGGATTCTCTTCAAAAACTTATTACAGCAGATTACACTGCTTCCATACATCCCCACTCTGCCCCCTGCTCCTGCTCATATCACCGCTCTGTCCACTCCCCATATGGCAAAGGCAAGGTCTTTCCAAGATGGCAGTTTGGTTATACAACGCTCAAGCATCACATGCGAGCATCCATTCCAGGAGAGCCATAGGCCCAAGCACCATGAAGAAAACCACAAGACTTTCAGAAGACAACGGAGCAGTTATCTTTATGACTGTGGGCTAGAAAAGATTTCAACAAAGCATCAAAAATAAATAAAGAGAGGAAAATATGAATCAATTTAACTACCTTACAACTGGTTGTTTTTGTTCATTAAAATTAGAATTCATTAGGAGTTATAAAAGTGGGAATGCCCAGACAAGCCAGGATTTAGGAAAAGATATTTACAACACACATATATTTGACAAAAGGTGCATATTGAAGGAACTCCCAGAATATAGAAGGAACTCCCAAGAATCAGTAAGGAAAAAACAACAATCCAATAGGAACATGGGGAGAAGACCCCCAACAGGCAATTGGTTGAGAAAATGGGAAATAGCTGTTGCTCCAATGAGCCCAGTGCAACAGTTGCTCTGTCTAACCCAGGGGCGTCTGCCCTGAATTTAGCAGGGAGCTCTTCATCTTCGCATGCCTGAGTGTGTGTGTCCTGACAGCACCCTCCAAGGAGGCCGCCCCAATGCAGATGGAGAGGCAAGAGACTCCGCTGGATTCACACCAGGCATCCTGGGGTAAATGAGTCAGTGGACAGCTTGGGCTTTCCCTCTCTGGGCTTCCTCTGTGGTTTTGCTTCTGTTTGGACAAGCAGTTCAGGAGGGCATGGGGGCTGCTGGATGGCACGGAACAATTCCTAGGAATGACTCTGGTCAGGATTTGGGGGGGAAGTTCTCAACACAGGAGCAGCTCCAGGGGCCACTTCTGCATTCTAGTCACTCAGCTTTGAGCAAAAGTAGATTCGAGTGTTTCTTTCCTCCCCATGGTGGGCCCCCACCGCTGTTGAGTATCATTGGCAAACATCTTCTCCCATTCGGTAAGTTGTCTTTTCATTTTCTTGATGGTGTCTCTACTATACAAAACATTTTTAGTTTGTGTAGTCCCTTTTATTTTTTCTTTTGTTTCCCTTGCCTGAGGAGATATATCAGGAAAAAAATAGCACTACAAGAAATGTCTGAGATTTTATTGTCTTTGTTTTCTTTTAGGAGTTTTATGGTTTTGAGTCTTACATTTAAGCCTTTAATGCATTTTGAGTTTATTCATTTATATGATGTAAGAAGGTAGTCTAGCCCAGCCGGTGTGGCTCAGTGGTTGAGCATCAACCCGTGAACTGGAGGTCACAGTTCCATTTTCGGTCAGGGCACATGCCTGGATTGCAGGCTCGATCCCCAGTAGGGGACGTGCAGAAGGCAGCTGGTCAATTATTCTCTCTCATCATTGATGTTTCTATCTCTCCTTCTCTCTTCCTCTCTGAAATCAATAAAAATATCTATGTAATAAAAGCCTAAGCCATTATGGCGGAATGACCAGAATGACCGGTTGCTATGATGTGCACTGATGCTCAATGCAGGAGCTGCCCCCTGGTGGTCAGTGCACTCCCACACGGGGAGCACTGCTCAGCCAGAAGTTGGGCTCATGGCTGGCGAGTGCAGCAGTGGTGGCGGGAGCCTCTCCCGCATCTGCAGCAGCACTCAGGAGCACTAAGGAGCAGTGAGCTGAGCAGTAAGGAGCAGCAAGCAGGCAGGCAGTAAAGAGCAAGGGGTCCCGGACTGCAAGAGGGCACAGGCCAGGCTGAGGGCCACCCTCCAGTGCAAGAATTTCGTGCACCGGGCCTAGTATATTTTTTAAAAAGAAGGTGGTCTAGTTTCTGTGTTTTGTTTTGTTGTACCTATCCATGAACACAGTATATGCTTCCATTTATATCTATCTTCTTCAATTTCTTTCTTTTGTGTCTTATAATTTTCTGAGTATAAGTCTTTTACATCCTTGGTTAAATTTATTCATAGTTATTTTTTATGCAATTGTAAATAGGATTGTTTTCTTAGTTTGCTTTTCTGGCAGTTCATTATCTAATCTAATAATAGACAAATATGCAAATTGACCGCACCTTCGCTACACCTAAGCCACGCCCACCAGCCAAGCCACGCCCACCAACCAATCAGGATGAGTATGCAAATTGCCCCAACAAAGATGGCGGCTAATTTGCATATCAAGACAGCGTCCAAAGAAGCCAACAGCTGCAGAAGGGAATAAAGCTTCGAAGAAGCAAGCAAGGGGGGGGGAGGGCGGGGCGGAGGCGGGGCCGGGGGGAAGGAGAAGGGCGGGGTGGAGGCGGGGCCGGGGAGAAGGGCGGGGCGGAGGCGGGGCCGGGGGAAGGAGAAGGGCGGGGCGGAGGCGGGGCCGGGGGTGAAGGGAAACACGGGAGGGCTGGAGGAGAAGGCGGGGCAGGTGACAAGGGCGGGGTGGAGGCGGGGTGGGGGAAAAGGGAAACACGGGTGGGCTGGAGGAGAAGGTGGGGCAGGTGACAAGGGCGGGGCGGAGGCGGGGCCAGGGGTGAAGGAAAACGAGGGAGGGCTGGAGGAGAAGGCGGGGCGGGCGGAGCGGAGGTGAGGAGAAGGCGAGGCGGGTGATAAAGGTCGAGTGGAGGCGGGGCCAGGGGCGAAGGGAAACTCGGGCGGGCTGGAGGAGAAGGTGAGGCGGGGGACAAGGGAGGAACGGAGGCAGGGTAGAGTGCAGCAGGAAATCCTATTGCAGGATTTTTTCCTGCAACGGGAAAGCTAGTTGGTATATAAAACTGTAAACATTTTCTAGATATTTTGTATCCTGCTACTTTACTGAATTCATTTATCAGTTCTAGTACTTTTTTGGTGGAATCTTTAGGATTCCCTATATATAGTATAATGTCACCTGCAAATAATGACAATTTTACTTCTTTCTTTCTAATTGGATGCCTTTTATTTCTTCGTCTTGTCTGATTGTTGTGGCTAGTATTTCTAGTACTATGTTGAATAAGAGTGGTGAAATCTGGACATCCCTGTCTTGTTTTTGAAATGCTTTCAGATTTTCCCCATTGAATATGTTAGCTGTGCATTGGCCATATATGGCCTTTATTATGTTGAAGTATCTTCCCTCTATTCCCACTTTGCTGGGAGTTTTTATTATAAGCTAGAGGCCCAGTGCATGAAAATTCATGCACTGGAGGGGGGGGGGGTCCCTCAGCCAGGCCTGCCCCCTCCCACAGTCCGGGAGCCCTCAGGGGCAGGAGGTGACCTGGCAATCAGGGGAAGGCGATGCCCCCATCACACCTCTGCTGCTGCCACTGCTGGCAGCGCAAACCTCGGTTGGCCCTCGTTACTTGAGCCTCGGGCAGCCCTGGGCGGCTGTGCAGCCGACATCTGAGACTTTCCTATACCTCAGGCCAGCCCTGGTCAGCTGGGCAGCCGCCATCCAAGGCTTGCCTGCACCTCGGGCCGGCCCTGGGCAGCTGCAGGGCTGAGGGGACTGGAGGACTCCAGAGGCAGGTGCACGGAACGGCCGGGCCTGCCTAGGGGCGGGCCTGGTCTTGCCGCACCTGCTTCCCTGGAGGGGCTGAGGGGACTGGGCACCACCCTCTTGTGGCTGTGGGCACTGCCATCTTTGAGGGTGTGGCAGTCAATTATCATATTCCCTCCTCATTGGCTGTGGGCACTGCCATCTTTGTCATGGCATGAGGGTCAATTAGCATATTCACTCTTTATTAGATAGGATAGGTACTGGATTTTGTCAAATGCTTTTGCTGCATCTATTGATATGATAGTATGATTTTTATCCTTCATTTTGTTTATGTGGTATATCATGTTAATTGATTTATGGATATTGTACCAACCTTGCAGCCCAGGAATAAATCCAAATTGATCATGGTGTATGATCTTTTTAATGTATTATTGAATTCAGCTTGCTAATATTTTGTTGAAGATTTTTGCATCTATGCTCAGCAAGGATACTGACCTATAGTTTTCTTTCTTTGTAGTATCGTTATCTGGTTTTGGATTTAGGAAAATGCTGGCCTCATAAAATGAATTTAGGAGTCTTCATTCCTCTTGAATTTTTTTTGCAATAGTTTTAAAGGGATGGGTGTTAGTTCTTCTTTGAATGTTTGGTAAAACTCACCTGTGAAGCCATCTGGTCTAGGGCTTTTGTTTGTTGACAGTTTTTATTATTATTATTATTATTATTATTATTATTATTTCTTCAATTTCATTAGTTGTAATTGGTCGGAGACCATTCAGCAAAAGTCAGCCAACACCCATTTGGGACTGAGGACCTTTGTGATGGGACTGGTTCTCAGAGAGCTGTCAGGGTGAGGCCAGCAGAGTTCATAAGGCTAAAGCAGACCAAGATTTGGCCATGTGGAGGGAGGACACAGGTATGGTGGTACCAGTGTGCGAGGAAAAAATGGCCCTTGCTCTAGAGCCACAAAACGGAGTCTCTACTCCCCCGAGTCTGCCCAGACCTCCTCAAGAACCTTCCAAGAAAGTTTACACTGTCAGCCCCGGCTGCTAGCAGCCAGCTGACTCCTTCACGGGCTAGAACTCCACACAGTGGGGCTTTAGGGAGTTGGGAGGATGGGGCTAGTGGATCTCCTGCCAAGGGGCGGCAATGATCAGCAAGAGGGGAAAAATGGTCCTTGCCCTAGACCACAGAACTCAGTCTGTTCTTGTTCCTCTCTGATACCTGGATCTTCCTAAGAGCTTTCCCAGATCTTCCTAAGAGCCTTCCAAGAAAGTTGGAACTGCTGGTCCCAGGCTAGTGGCATCCAGAAAACACCTCTTCAGGGCACAAGTTTGGTAGGGCAGGGCCACAGGGAGTTGGGAGCCTGGGGCTAGTGCATTTCCTTAGGCTGCTATTGTATGGAGGGGAGTGCTTGACTGGAAAAAGAGCATCTATGGGCAGCATGTGTGAGGGCCTCAGTACAGGGATCTTGGCAGCTGTCCCTTTAGCCTTGTCCCCAAACTCACACAACCCTTTAAGCTGCCTTCCCTCTACTAGAGCCCAGGGTGAGTGGCTACAAACAATATTTTGTACACTGGCCCTTTAAGAGGGCACCTGGGTTTCTAGCAGACCCCTGTCTCTCCCTGGTAGACAGAATCCCCACTGATTTTCATAGCCAGGTATTATGTGGGCTCCTCTTCCCTGCCCTGGTGCCCAGGTGGCATTGAGACTCCACACTCCTCGGGTGGACCTTTGCAGCTGAGATACCACTCCGGATTTGCAACTGCCAAGTGTGGGTCCAGCACCAACACTTTTCACATTTCACCCTTCCTACGAATCTTGATATGGCGTCTTCTGTAAATCCTTGGTTATAAGACTTCTGTTCAGCTAGTTTTCATTTGGTTATTCAGGTTGTTTGCTATATACTTTAGTTGTCAATTTTGTTTGGTCCTAGGAGGAGGTGAGTATAACTTTCACCTACTCTGCCATCTTGGGCCCCCCAAAACACCGTGCTAAGATTCTTGCTCCAAAGATGCCTTCACACATAAGGCCTTTCCACATGCCGTGCCCTGTCCAGGAGTAACCCCGTCTCTACCTTCCATCTTTCAAGGCCCATGCTCCTAACTCCCCCTCCTCTAGAAAGCCTCTCTAACTACAGCCCCTCCCACCCATGAGCCCTCCTCAGGCTTCCTGTACCTCTCTGTGCCAGCTTTGACCAGTCTGGGCTCAGATCTGTCACCAGCTCTCCCCTGGCCTTGGGGATGCAGCCAGGCTTCTATCAACACTACATTGCACAGAATACACGGTAGCAGATATCCCCACCCACCACTCCACAGACACTTCCCAAGACCATTGGAGGGGGCTCAGCATTGCCTTGCCCTTGGACGGCAAACTCAGATGACTTTGGGGGCCAGGTAGGTGCTGGATGTAAAGAGTAAAGCAGGTTGAATCTAGGGCTGGAGTGGGCAGTGAGCTGAGGGTAACTGTGGAAAGCATGGATATACTCTTGGTCAAGTGTTGAGTAAACAAGACACACCAGTGAGAAGAGCCCAGCCACAAGGTCTCCAGTTCGCAATCTCTGGCTTGGTCCAGATGATGTTCCCAAGGATGGGAGTCCTCTCTGGGGCTGTGGCCTCTGGAAAATTCACCCCCTGCCCTTGCACCCCACAGTCCCAAGAATCAAACCCCCAGGAATCAGGGAAGCAGCCAAGGTTTTCCCATTGTGTTAAAATCCCCTGGGCTGCAGTGGTGAAGCTGAACCTGGCAACCCCAAAAGTTATGGGCAGTGCCCTCTTTGTCTACCCATGTGGGATCTGAGGAGTCAAACTGTGAAATCAAAGATTGACATGCAACCCAGTGTCTCAGCACACAGTACCTCAAATGTGCAGGACCCAATGAAAAGTCACTCATCATAGCAAGCACCAGGGAAAGCTCAGCTTGTTTGAAAATAACACAGTCAGCAGATGCCAGCACTAAGGTGACAAAGATGTTGGAATTTTCTGACAAGGATTGTATAGTAGCCATCATTAAAAAATGCTCTGATGAGCAATTATGAATGTGCTTGAAACAAATGGAAATGTAAAAAGTCTTAGCAAGAAAATCAAAGTATAAAGAAGAATCAAATAGATATTTTAGATTTTTTTAAAATTAAGAAGCAGAATAAGCTCAATAGATGGCTCCACAGCAGAACAGAGGAGAAAGGAAAGAAACCGTGAAGATAGAATAATAGTAATTACCCAGTCTGAAAAACAGAACATAGACTGAGAAGAAAATACAAGAGTGTCAGGAGCTTGTGGGATACAACAGAAGGTCTAACATTTCTGCCATTGACGGAGCCCCAGAAGGAAAGGAGATAAGAGGGTAGTCAAAGAAATAATGGTTGAAAAGTTCCTAAATTTGGCAAAAGGCATAAACCTATAGATTCAAGGAGCTGAATGAACCCCAAAAGGTATAAGCCCAAAGAAATCTGTGCGAAGGCACATATCATCAAACTTCCCCAAAATAAAGATAAAAACACCTGGAAAGCAGCAACAGAGGAACAGCTCCTTACCTGTGAAGGAAAGAAAAACAGTCTGAATAATGTGGACTTCTGGTCAGAAACCATGCAGGCTGGGAGGAAGCGGAATGACATTACTAACTCCTGAAAGAAAAGAACTGTCACTCATGAATTCTCTGACTAGGGAAAATTCTACTCAGGGAATGAGGGAAGTCAAGGCATTCTCATATGAAGGAAAAGAGAATTTGTCACCAGCAGAAGTACCCTGACAGGATGGCTAAAAAAAAGTTCTCTAAACAAAAAAATAAATGCTAAAAGAAGGGATGTTGGGACACCAGGAAGGAAGAAAGAACAATGGACTTCTGCTCTAAAGCTTTTGAATTTACACTGGATGGTTGAAGCAAAAATTATACCACTGCCTCGTGTCTCAGTGTAGTTGGAGGCAACATCTCAGATAATCAATATATATGGGGGAGGGTAAAGGAATGTAAAGAGATAAGATTTCTACACATCACTGAAACTGTTAAAAACAGTCGACTGTGATAAGTACACATGTAGACTGGAATCCTTAGAGCAACTTTATGAATCTATGCCAACAGATGCTCTCAAAACACTGTAGGTAAACCAAAATGGAATTGTAAAATGTACTCAAGTAACTCACAGGAAGTCAGGAAAAAGAAACAGAAAGAAAAAAAAAAGGAAACCAATAAAGCAAAAATTTAAAAAGGCCCTAATGTATCAATAATCACAGAAAATGCAAATAGTGTGACCATATAACATTTTTCCAAATGACAAAACTGCAGAGATGAAGAATGGATTAGTTTCCCAGGGGTGAGGAATGGTGGGGGAAGGGAGTGTGATGCTAAATGGTAGCATGAGGGAGGGAGCATTCTAGCTTGACCACAGGATGGTCACCCAAATCTACATGTGATAAAGGACACAAAACTAGACACATACGTTGTGTTGATGTCAGTGCCCTGGTGTCCATGATGCACTATAATTACATAAGACATAACCATTGGGGGAGGTTAGAGGAAGATATGTGGGACCTCTCTGTACTGTCTCTTTAACTTCCTGTGAAGCTATAATCATTATAGATTATACTTATTTCAAAATAAAAAGTTTAAAAATACCGTGGTTGCTGCTTTTGCAGCAGGCCCAGCTCTGTCGCTGGCACTACCTCTCGAAGCAGAGCTTGCCTCTTTGGTTCCCTTGTCCTCTGTGACGGCTGGTTGGATAGGATAGTTCTGCCTGGGTCCCCCACAGAGCTCACAGGCCAGTAGACCATCGCAGCAACAGAGGCCACCAGTAGAATCCTGGAGATGCCCCATCCCCCATCCCCCATCCCCCATAAATCAGGCCCCCTTCATGCCCCTCCCCTGATATTTTCTAAGCTGTTTATTATCCATGACCCCTGAAATGCACACCCCATGAAGACAGTGACCTCATCTTTCTATATTATGATGGACTTCTGCTCTAAAGCTGTCCAAGGTAGACAGTCTATAAGAGTTGTGGAAAGTATTCGCTACCTATCGCTGGCATAACAAATCACCCCAACATTTAATGGCTTAAAACAGCAACCATAGCCCTGGCTGGTGGGACTCAGTTGGTTGGACGTTGTCCCATGCATTGAAAGGCTGCTGGTTTGATTCCTGGTCAGGGCACATGCTGGGCTGTGGGCTCTATCCCTGGGGGAAGAGGGGTGATCAATGTTTTGTTTTCACATCGATGTTTCTCTCCTCTTCCTCTCTCTCTCTCTCTCTCTCTCTCTCTCTCTCTCTCTCTCTCTCTCTCTCTCTCTCTCCTTCTCCCTTCTCTCTCTTTAAAAAAAATCAATAATATCTTTAAAAAAAAACACAAACAGCAACCATTTATTTTCTCTCATGGTTTTGGTGGGGAATTCTGAGGGTACAACAGGGAAAGCTTGTCCCACAGTATCTGAGGCCTTGACTGGGACACCCCCTCTCCCAGCCATTCCAACCGAGCTTTCAGAACCTCCTGGCTGCCCCATGCACACCTCTCTGTGGCTGTGCATTGCCTGCGTATGGATGTGGGTGGGTTTAAGGGTGGGAGTGGAGATGAAAAAGGAAGTTGAAATTTCTGTACCCCCTTCTGTGACACTCCTCCTGGGAAAACCCTCCCCTGGGTTCGGAGGCAGAAACACAGGGCCCAGTCCCTCTGGGCTCCACCCTAGTCACACCTGCATCCCTCAGTGCCTTTTCTGAATCGTGCAGCAAATAGCACCTGCTCCCGGGGTCCCTGTGAGGACCAGAGAAAACACGGGGCACCCCCAGGCAGAGAGCTCTCGTTCAGCTCATTATCACAGGACAGAGAGGGGCTACGCCTGTCCCTTTACCGATAAGGAAACGGAGGCATGAAGAAGGAAGTGACGTAGCCCAGGGGAGATGCTGAAGTCCCTGAGTTTGACCACCACCAGCCAGGCCTCTGCAGCAGCCCTGGCTTTGCCAGTGACCCCCTCCACTCCCTCGTCATGCCTCCTCCACGCTTCCTCATGGGGATCTTTGTGACTTCCCTTCTTTACCATGAGCTTTGCACATGATAGTGCTTTCCTCTGTCCCCATGAAGTCACCCCGCTGATCTTTCCTGACCAGCCCCAGCACAGGCTCTCCTTCTCTGGGAAGACTGTCCCGAAGCACCCACCCACCTGCCTGGTCAGGAGCAGCCCTGGGCTCATGGGCCCTGATGTCACCATTTCTGGGCCTGCGCCTCCAGCAGGTTAGAAGCAGAGGTGTTACCGGGTCCCTGACAAGGAATGTGTGGGGAGTGGATGAGACCAGCCCTTCTCTCCTGTTTCTTTGATGGGTAAGGCCACAGCCAACCATGCAGCTGGTCATCCTGGGCATCAGCCCTGTGGGCACAGGCCCTGGTCCCACAGGAAGAGGGGGCAGCCAAGCAAGGCAAGTCCCACTCACTGGAAAACCCTCTAGTGCAGGCAAGGACAAAAACCAGGGGTGACATTCAAAATATTTAACAGCCAATCATAGTGGACGTGACATGAACCATGAATAGGACCAGGCTCAACAGAAACCTAACTTTCCTTCATCCAAAGGGACATTGACTGACTTGCTTCTCTGAAAAGTCCAGGGAGGTCTTGCTTAAGGGCCCAATGATGTCATCAGGCACCCATTTCTTGGCTCCACCTTCCTCTGTGTGCATTCTCAAGTGTTCTCTCCCTATCTGCTGGTGAAGACCCTGGTGGCTTTCTGGACTGACTGGGATCAGGCATGAAGAAGTCAGGTGGCTGGGCCGGCGTGGCTCAGTGGTTGAGCACCGACCTATTAACCAGGAGGTCACAGTTCGATTCCTGGTCAAGGCATATGCCTGGGTTGTGGGCTTGATCCCTGGTATGGAGCATGCAGGAGGCAGCCATCAATGATTCTCTCCTATCATTGATGTTTCTATCTCTCTCTCCCTCTCCCTTCCTCAATACAAAATATTTAAAAATATTTAAAAAAAGAAGAAGTAATGTGACATAGCCCAGGGTCACACTGAGCATGCTGTAGTCCCTGAGTCTGACCACCACCATTCAGGTGATGGAGCCCTCACCTCTCCACGGCAAGGTGGGGTTAGGTGGAGGCAACACAACTCGTGTTGCAGCTGCTGCTGTCTCCAGACCCCTTTTCCTCCCAAGAGGTCTGACCTTTATTTTTTATTTTTTAAACAATTAAAACAGGCCTTTTAATTATTAAAATATATGCTCATGATAAAAATCCAACTAGTGTACAAAAGGGTACACAATGAAAACTCAGTCTCCTGTGGGCCCCTCAGCTCAGAGACGGTACTCTGCTACATGCAAATGCAGACACCCGCAGATATTCTTTTGTTTTTTAATCCTCACCCAAGGATATGCTTATTGATTAGAGAGAGAGAGGAAGGGAGAGACACAGAGAGAGAGAGAGAGAGAGAGAAACGTTGGTCGGTTGACTCTCATACAAGCACCGGCCAGGGACCGAACTCAAAACCTGGATATGTGCCCTGACAGGGACTCAAACCCAAAACCTGCTGGTGTACGGGATGACGCTTCAATCAACCAAGCCACCCGCAGGGCATTCCATGGATATTCTTGCCTTTCTGTTTTCTCCAAAGACACAAACTGCACACCCTGCTCCTTCATTTTCTTTCTTTTTTCTTTTCTGTTACTAACAGATTTTTGGAGATCATCCCACAAGAGCTACCTCAAGATACTGCCCCCTCACTCTTAAACTTGGTAGAAAAGGACTCCAGCAGGCCTGTCCTCCAGGGAGTCACACTTTTGTGCAACTTTCCCCAAAAGTGTGTGACTCGCTTCTAACCAATATGCCTGGGCAAGGTCAGGGACCTCTCTCTCTCATGGTCATATGAGAACGCCTTCACTGGCTTTGAAGAAGTTCGTGCTCTGTTGAGGGAGGGCCTGCGAGTCATGTGGCAGGGCACTGGGGTAGCCTTCGTGCAACAGCCAAAGGGAAGGAGCTCTGCCTGCAGCCAGGGGAACTTGGGAGAAGAGCCCAGTCTGGCTACGCCTTGGCTGTTTCCTCGTGAGCCCCGAGCAGGGCTGACCCAGGACCATGTGGTTGTAAGCAGCTGGCTTGTGGTCACTTGTTAGGAAGCTGGGAAGCGTGGACTCTTCCCTATCTGGCTTTTCTTGCTCCATGAGATGTGAGAGTCATCTTTGTCATTATGGGAGCTCTAGTTTGTTCTTTTCATTGCTTGGTAGTATTTTGTTGTATGAATAAACCACCACCTACCCATTCTACTGTCTGTGGACACTTAGGCTGTTACAAAGCCACTAGAAGCCCAGTGCACAGATTTGTGCACTGGTGGGGTCCCTTGGCCTGGTTTGTGGGGATTGGGCCGAAATCGGCTCTCTGACACATTCCCCCCCATCCCAGATTGCAAGAGGGCAGTTCTCGGGTGACGAACCCTGGAATCAGGCTCCCTCCTTTCTGGTTCTGGGTGTGTCACCCAAGAAGCACAGCTGCCAAGTCCCTGCAGCTCGGCAGCTCCTGCGCTGAGCATCTGCGCCCTGGTGGTCATTGCACGTCATAGCTACCAGTCGGATGGTCAAACGGTCGCCTAGGTTTTTATATATATAGACTGGAGGCCCGGTGCATGAAAATTCATGCACTGGAGGGGGGGGGGTCCCTTAGCCCGGCCTGCCCCCTCTCACAGTCCGGGAGCCCTCAGGGGCGGGAGGCAACCCGGTGATCAGGGGAAGGTGATGCCCCCATCACACCTCTGCTGCTGCCACTGCTGGCAGCACAAGCCTCAGGCGGCCCTGGGCAGCTGGGCAGCCGCTATCCGAGGCTTGCCTGCACCTCCGGCTGGCCCTGAGCTGAGGGGACTGGGCGCCGCCATCTTGTGGCTGTGGTTGCCACCATTTTTAGGGTGTGACAGTCAATTAGCATATTCCCGCCTTATTGGCTGTGGGTGCCGCCATCTTTGAGTGCATGACAGTCAATTAGCATACTCCCTCCGTATTGGCTGTGAGTGCCACCATCTTTGAGGGTGGGACAGTCAATTAGCATATCCCCTCATTGGCTGTGGGTGTCACCATCTTTGTGATGGCGTGAGGGTCAATTAGTATATCCCCTCTTTATTAGATAGAATGTGAACATTTCTGTATGTAACATCTAGGCACCGTGCATATTCATTCTCTTAGGTATCGACACAGGAGTAAACTTGCTGCATTGGAGTGTAGTGGATGTTTAACTTTATAGGAAACTGCCAAGCCATTTTCCAAAGTAGTATAATTATCCTGCACTCCTAGCAGCAGTGTATGAGGGCCCGGAGGTTGCTCATGCTCACCAGCACCTGGTGTTGTCTGTCCTTGGAAGTTCAGCCAGTGGATGGGTGTGTAGAAGTATTTCTTTATGGCTTTCTTTTACATTTCCCTGATGAGTCATAAGGATGTGAAACATTTTTTTTGTATGTTTATTGGCCTCCCTGGAGAGGTTCCTGATATCACTTTGTCAGCTCTAGAGCGATTTATTACCTGCCTTTCAACCCCAAGCTGGAGCTAGAGGGAAAGAGAAACTCTACAAGGCATGAATCATTGGGGCACTTCATGGAGCCCAAGAGTGAAGGCCACAGAGAGGACAGAGCGAAGAGACAGGAGGAGAGAGGCCAGTCCCAGTCACTGTTTAAGCTCTCAGATCCACCATGCTGAGGCCCCTCCCTGACTTTTCAATCACATGACCCAACACACTCTTTTGCTTAAGTCCATTGTAGGGTTCTGTCACTTGTGCTAAAAGGGTCCTGACTGAGGCAGGGCCCGAGTCAGCCCCTGTCTGGGTTGCAGTCTGCCCAGCTCTCCGAGATGCTGACTTTCTTGAGGCCCACTGAGCTCTGGACAGGAAGTGGGGAGAGATGGGGACTCTGAATTCCAGGTGCTCCACCAGCCCACCCCTACCCCCCGCCCCTGCTGTGGTCTGCCCCTTCATTGCTGTGTGTGTTTTGAGGCTGAATAACCATGTAATTGGTTTATTCGTTCCGTAGTCAAACTTCAGCAAATGTGTTTTTTATAATTAGTTGATGTTTATTTTACGGGAATAACTGGCCCATTAAATTTAATGAGGCAGGTTATCAGGTATGAAGTGGAAGTGTTTTTCCTTAAGAGTAACCTGGGTTTGGCTGTGCTGGTTCCAGGACCACAGAGAGGCTGGCAGCTGCCTTGTCTGGGAATGGGAACCCCCAGGGAGTGGGGGTACAGGTATCCTCTCCTCACTGGAAATGGCAACTTCCACCTCTGGCACTCCTGGGCCCCCGACTTTCCCCCATTGCAAAACATCTTAGATCATTGCTTTTATCTTGTCGCCCTCCCCTGCGGATCTCTAAGAACCTGGGGACAGCTCTGTTCTGCTCAATGCTGCACCTCCAGCACTAGAACCAGGACTGCACACAGCAAGCATTCAGTGCCAATGTTTGTTGTGCAAAAGAGGAATAACTAAGGCGATCCCTGGGGGCCCCCCTCCTGGCGCACTTTGGGCCCTGCCTTGTTCCTCTCCTAACTTCACTGCCCCTGTTTAGCCTGTGGGAAAGCTCCTTATTCAAGGAGATCCAGACTCTGCCCAGAGGCAACCACTGGGCCAGGTGGCCCTAGTGAAGACAGGACCTTGGGCATCCTCGACCAGGGCCCAGGCCTTGGAGGGCTGCACCCACCAAGGGCATTCAGGAAAAGTTGAACCTGGGGGCTATTTTATAAAAATGTTCATGTCAATTTTAAACAACAGAAAATATAGGTAAGCATGTGTGTGTGTGTGTGTGTGTGTGTGTGTGTGTGTGTGTACACACACATAACAAAACACAGCCATAATCCTGTCCCTAGAGAAAAGCACTATAACATTTAGGTGTATAGCGCTCTGGCCTTATTCTTTGTGTGTATGTATATTTTTTTGCATATGTCTAGGTGATATGTTTTCATCCAAAGAATGGGTCAGACAGAATATACTACTTATTTTCTTAAAATAGAGCGTATGGAATTCCGTGTTAGTAACTAACTCCATGTCACTGTTGTTAGTGGTTGCAGAGCTATCTTATGGATATACCACATTTTGTTTAATGTATCCCCTGTTGTTGGGCATTTAGGCTGTTCCCAGTACTTTGCCCTTGTAACAAACACTGTGATACATAAAGCAGTCACTTTACCTGGCCAACTCTGGTTCAGCCTCAGATCCCAGAATAAGCCTCAACTCAGAGAAGCCCTCCCTGACCCCACAGCCTGGGCGCCCTGGGCCAGAGCTCCGAGGCCTCACCCTAGGGGCCTGCTCACAACTGAGCTCCAATGTCGGCTCTCCTGCTAGATTATAAGGCCCGAGAGCATGGATCAGGTGTTGCCCTGGTCTTGGGTCACTAGGACATAGTAACAGTAACAGAGAAGTCAAGTCTGAAGCAGAGGTGAGCCCGCAGGACATGTATTAAGGGGTGCCCTTGAGGTCAACACTCAGTGGTAAGGGGAGGGAGCAGAGGGCAAGGGGACAAGCTGAGCTGCCAAGCAGTCTCCCCGAGGCCCTGCTCAGCTTTCTAGCCTGGACACCCTTGCAATAATTGAATGTAGCCCCTGCCTCTGGGGTGTGGCTTTGGTGAAGTGGCTCCTGATCAAAGGCACTTTCCAGAGGGAGAGAACTCAGGGTCAAGGGCTGTCTAGCCCAGGCCTGAGGGGATGTGAGTGGCAGGCCTCCTGCCATCACCCTAATGAGCACTGAACCAGGGACACCTGTCCTCCCCACCCACTAGGAGATGGCACCTGTGACTGTCTCCCTTGTAGAGAGGAGGAAACAGGCTGAGGCTCAGCAACTGTGCTGCTCTGACACTCCAACTCACGCTGCCAGGCGGGCACAGCAGAGACCGAGCAGGGCCAGGGCCAACAGCCCAGGACACAGGACCTGCGCACTGATTTCCTACGAGCCAGCGGCCGGCCCTGGCTAGGCGGAAGGGTGTATGTTCTCAAAGCTCCTTTCTGCCCTGTCAATCTTGCTCCGAGTATTTCGCTCTTGCGCCAGGGGCATACACGGTCAATTTTTAAGTCTCCCTGCCAGCTGTCCCTGTTACTGTTTGAACGGCCCGGGCCCTCTGTTGCTCACAGCACTCCTTGTCTTGATGTCCACCTTGTCTGATAGGAACATGACCGTTCCAGCTTCTTCAAAGATGGCAGGTGTATCTTTTTCAATTTTTCTATTCTCAACCAACCCATGCCCTCAGCACTGAGGTGATGTCTTTTGTAAACAACTACAGATAGATTGGGGGTGGGGGGATTGGTGTTGTTGTTTTTTGTGAGTTTGTACACTTCAAAAGGCTTTTGCTGCGTTTAACCAAATGTGTCCTCCTAAAAGGCCACGAGTCACCTCCTCTGGCAGCGCCACAGGGCAGGGCCCTCTCCAAATCGCAGTAACACTGCTCCCTCCTGTGCCCAGTGCACATCGGACATTCCCTCCACGCCCTGCTCTCACCCCCACTCCAGCCACCTGCAATGACTCGAATGTCCGAGGCTGTGCCCGCATTAGGGAGGGGCAGCAGCGGTCATGGGTAGGTGAGATGGCAGCGTGTGTGTGAGGCAGGTCCCCTTTCTCCCAATGGAGGGAATCGGTACCTCAAAGGAGGGCCTGCCCCAGGGCTCAGATCCTGCCCTGGCACTGCTGGGCCTCCTCAGCTCAATAATGACATGGGAAGGAATGAACTCTGGCCATTTCTTCTGCCAGGGGCCACACTTCCCATTGGGGAGCCCAGCGAGGGGAGCCCATCAGCTGGTCCTGGGAGCCTGGCCCAGCACATAACCAGGGACCTCGCCTCCAAAAGGAGGTGCAGCACAGCACTGAGCACTGTGCAACCTGGAGCTAGTTGCTCTGATTCTCTGCACTACAGTTCCCTGGTCTGTAAAGTGTGGCAGTAACTGTGTAACTATTCTGCAGGCCCGTGGGAGACAGGTGTGGGAGAGTACCTGGCCCGTGGGTAAGTGTCTGCTGGGGCTGATTGATAGTTGGCCACCATGTGCCAATACAAGCTATAAATGCACACAGGTGTGTGTACATGCTGCCACTGGCACCCACTACTCACACCCACCCAAGCACAGGCACACATGTCCGCTCAGTACACCCCAAAGGTCATGCTGATGTGCTTCCTGCTGATCTGCTTGTGGTCCTGGGCCTCGTGCCACTCCTCCATGCAAGGGGCAGCTCCGGGGCTGCCTTGCCCTCCAATCCTGCTAGGTTCAGCCAAGGGGAGGCACGAATGAATGGAGGCTGGAGGGTGGGAGGATGGGAGAGCCCATAGGCAGCACTTCTTACAGCAGCTGTGTCCCCTTGGTGGCCCCAACCCCTGGGGTGCCAGCTTCCACTGGGCAATTCTGTCTCTTCCCTTTGTCCCTCTAGACCAGAGGTGACAGAATCTTTCCACTGTTACTAATTCCTGGGTTATGACACTATCCCATTGGGGTTTCAGCTCCTCCATCTCCTTTGTGATCAACTCCCTGCATTAAATTCCCTATGTTTAAATAATTACAGTGTTTTCTAGGGTCCTGGTTGGATCCCATATGCCACAGCCAGCATCATCCGGGCGGGATGGGCATTAACACTCCCAGGGATCCCTCTCAGTAGTCATGCAGCTGGGACCTGAGTCCAGGAATGTGAACGTCTGCCTCCGGGTCCACACCTTACTGAACACACCCCTCCCCCACACAATCTCTCTCAGGCCTGACTTTCTGTGAGGGATGGCCATGTGGAGGGACTGGAGACAGGTCCACACATAAGCGAGTCATGTACAGGTACATACACATGTGCACACAAAGTCTGCACCCTGAGCACACGCACCGCCCCCCCCCCCACCCCCACACGGACACTCCAACACACTGATACAGATGGCTCTGGACACACATACCTCAAGTCCCCAGTAGGGGAGAGGTGGACATCAGGCAAGGGAAGCTCAGTTCTAACTCTACAGGAAACGGGCTAAGATCCAAGTAGAGAGAGGCTGGGAGCATTAGCAGGTGGTGAACATGGCTGGCTGCCTGTGCACACATACAAAGGCACCTAAACACACATGCACAGATAAACAGCTGCGTGTGCACTGTGCACATAGCCCAGTACACATACACATGTGCACACCCATAAAGGCATATATATACTATACACACATGTGCGTGCACACACACACACACACACACACAGATGGACAGGTACACACAGACCCAGGTGTACACACAGCTGTCCCCAAATGACTCCTGGGTAGGAGGATGGAGTCTGGAATTATTCCTGTGAGATTTGGAAGTTGGACAACGCCCTGGACACCAGAGGCTTCTCAGGGAGTCTCAGAAGGGCCTCAGCAGTTTTTGGCTGAATGGCTGCTCTGATGTCACTTAAGATAATGAACCAGGTGACCTGTGACTCCAGCAGGCTGACCTTGCAGAGGGCCAGCCCCTCCCTGGGCTGCCAGGAGTTGGCTGGGAGGGGCTCAGGCCCTGACCACTCACCTTTGTGTAGTCTGGTAAAGGAGCCCAGAACGTCTAGAGGGGGCCACCACTATGTAGCCTGGCTGAATAAAACGCTTCATCTACCTGCTCAGATAACAGGACACTGCCAAGCCTCCACTGCCCACTGGAGCTTTGTGTATGAGGATCTAGGGGTGAGCAGCGATGTTTGGGCTGCAAAGCCTAAGTTAAGATTGCAGTCTCTTAGCTCCAGATGGCTGGGGGCTCTCCAAACAAACTTTAGCAGGAAATCCAAGGTCAGCAGAGCAGAAGCCCCGCCCCAAATTCAAATTCCTCTTTCGGCCTCACAGAGTGCAGCCCTGGGTGCTCAAGGCGCCTCAGCCTAGGGCCCTGCCAAAGGTCAAGGACTAGCAGGCCAGTGTTTGGACATCAACTGAGTCCAGCACATCTCAAACCCAGCTGTCATCTGCCCCCTTCAGTCCCCGTGTCCCTCATTTCAGTCTGTAGAATCAACAGCACCCAAGCCAGAAATTTGGAAATCATCCTTGATCAAAACCAGAGTCCTGTCATTTTAGCTCCCCTGGCTCACCCCACCAGCTTCTCTCTGGCTTCTCATACCTTCAAGTGCCCTGTCCCACTTGGGCCAACCCTCCCCTAGGAGTGTGGGTGGCATCACTCAGAGGGAGGGATTGAACAGTGCTGCTCCCTGCTAGAGACCCTCCCCGCCCCCCAAGCAGTTCGGCTTGTCATCTACCCCCTGCCCTCCGGCCCCCACTTTGCTCTCTGCAACGCCCAGCTGCACGCAGTCTGTGCTCCCCCGAGCCCGCATCTGGGATCCCACTCTAAGCCTCCTCTGGCTTGCCCTGCAGTCATCCATCAGCTTCAGAAATGGAGCTCAGACAGAGCCTCTGTCGGGAAGCTGGCCTGTTGTCCTGGCTCTGTCCCTAGAAAGAACCATTTCCCTCATTGAATCTTCTACCTGCCCCTGTGGCCACAGCAGAATTATGGGTCCCACCCGTCTCCCCTGCTAGGCTGGGTGCTCCTCGAGGTGTGCAGCCTGTCTTGCCAGCCTACATTGCTGGGCCCAGAACAGGGCTGCACAGAGGAGACACCAATGACTGTCTGCCAGCTGTAGAAGTGACTGAAAACACAGACTGCTGCTTTATTTGTTTTCGGAAAGAGGCACATCCTTCATTTCTTAAGCATCATGGGCACCTGGCAGAAGATGGCTGCGGTCGGGGGGTCTGGAGGCTGTGGTCCCATAACTGGTCTCTTCTTCAAGGCTCCAAGTCACTGCCAGGGCCAGGAATGATGGCTGCTTCTCAACCCTACAAAGGAAAAGAGGTCAGAGTTCAGGCATGGCCCTCTTCTCCTAGGAACCCTACGCACCCAGGCCTAAGCTCCAAGAGGGCGTTTAATAGAAAGAGTGCTGCCCATCTGGTCCTGCAGCCTGGAACTGGCCTCTTCACCTCCAGGCCCAGTGCTCACTCAGCGCGTGCCACAAGGACCAGCTAACATGGACGTCTACTCGCCTGACCTCCCGCCCCGACGATAGATGGGCCTCAGCTCAGTTCTCCTCAGCCCCGCCAGGTCGCCCCTGTTCTCTCAGAACTGCCTACGTGAAACCACTCGGAGAGCATGTCCTGGACTCAGGCTTTCACCTGCTGTCCACATCCGCACACACGCCACCAGGCTCGGCAGGTGCTGCGCGGGCAGGAGCTTGCCCGGGCTCTGAGAAGCGCCTCCTGCACAACTCCCAGCAAGGTGGGCCTCTGTCCTGTTCCTACTCCCTCTGCCAGAGACACTGCCATCTGGCCGCTTCTAGAAGCAAATCACTATTAGAGCCTTAAACTCCATCGCCAGCTCTGCCAGGCTCCTCTGCCGTGGAGGCTGGCAGGGGGCAGTTTGAGTTTCTCTGGCACTGGCTGCCTTTCCCACGCAGGGCACAATCGGAGGCCCTTCTGGAGTCAGGTCAAACATGCTTTTCTGGGGGAGGGGAGGCACAGGTGTGGGAAAGAGGGAGCCAGGCCTGGCAGTGGCCCAGTCTCTCTCGGGCATGCTGGAGCTACAGAGAGCACGCTGGTTAAATGCAATCTGCCTTCCTTTGTGATCATACCTTGGCCTCGGTGTGTGTGTGTGGGGGGGTAGGGTCTGGATGAGAGAGGGAGGACAGAGACAGGGCTCTGCTGGGAAGCCAGGGGAGCTGCCTCAGTCCCAGGGGAGCTGCCTCAGTCCCAGGTCTTTCCCTTGGTAAAAATAACCTTCGTTATGGGTGAGCAGGGGCTTGGAAGGGCCTGTCAGGGGAAAGGTACTCTGCAGACTTTCACAAAGACCTCGGCAGATGCACAGGGCACGGGAGAGCCTTCCTTCGGTTCCATGGCCCCCAGTGTGGTCTAGCAAGCCGCCGAGCTCCAGGCTCCTTCCCTCAACAGGGCTGCAGCAACGGTTGGCTGTCTTTTCTGCTCAAGTTGAAGATGAGCAAACAGCTTTCCGTACTCCACAGGGGAGAGGAAACGACCTCCTATCCAGGCATTGCCCCCACCTGATCCCGTGCGGACCTGCTGCTGGGTTCCTTCTGTCCCGCAGCTACACTGGGCAGGCGTGAGCTGGGTAGAGCCTCGAACAGGCTGACAGAAGAGTGAGAAGGGCTCTAGTGAGGCCAGGCTATTGAGCAGCAGAGAAACCCTTGACTTCTGATCTTAGGCTTCCCACCACCAGAACTCACAGCAGCTTGTCTCCTACTTGGGCAAAAGAGGTTTTTCCATGGGAAAAAGGCCACACCCCACAGCTCTTTTAACAAACACACCAGCCCTCTGGTGATTCTGAACCAAAGTGCCCCTAGGGACGTGTGTGGGGGAGCTATGTCAGGGTGAGGCGGGGCCAGGTCCAGTCTGGAGCAGTATACTTGGGAAGGGGATGGAACGGTCTGGAAGAGGGACAGGAATTGGGGAGGTGTGAGGAGGGGAACGGGAACTGGTTGGGAGGATCAGAGAAGGAGGACAAGGTCCTAGGACCATGTCTCGGGAGGGATGCTGCCCGCCTCAGATGTCTAGGACAACCACAGGCCCCTGAGACCTGGACCCACTGTTACCCCTTCCCTCTCACAGAGGCTGGGTCCTGCATGCCCCTTCAGACCACCATAGGAGTGGGGTGGGCAGGGGGGTCCCCTCAGTCCCCTCCTCCTCTGAGGCAGGCCACACCTGCGCCTCCACCTCCAGAACCCCAAGGCTCTTCTCCTTCCACAGGGCTTACCTGCCTTTTCCATGATCTCCACCCTATGCCATGGGCCCTCCTCCGTGCTCCCACCCCCAAGTGCTCAAAGGTAAGAAATGGGTGGCATATGCATGCTCTGAACTGGCCCCTTGAAGGTGGGGCCTGACTTTGCCCAGTGCTGCCCCTGGACTTGGTCTAGTGGGGCCCAAATGCCCACAGGGCCCCTTTCCTAGTCTAGATTTCCAAGAGCCCTGTGGCAACAGCCGGGCAGGACATCTGAACCAGGAGACGCCTGAGCGCATCTAAGGCCTATGAGTCCCTCCCTGTGTGAAAGGCAGAGACCTTGAGGTTAGAATGCCTGATGCAGCAGACAGAGATGGCAGACAGCTGTCAGCACTGGCAGTGCCCGCCCCCACGCCCCCAGAGCCCAGAAGCCCCGGGCCTTACCTTGTGGGCGGCACTCACGCAGTGCTGGTAAGCTTTGACCAGGTCCGAGCACAGGAGCACCTCATGCAGGCGGTCGCGGTAGCAGCGAAGGATCTGAGCCTGCAGCTCTGAGCACATGGGCTCCAGCCTGCGGGGCCTGTGGGACAGAAAGCAGGCAAGGCCTGGGGCTCCATCCCGGTGCACAGGGGAGGGCAAGGGCTCACTCGCTCAACACCGTGGCTTAGGCAGCAGGTTCCGCACCTCCGCTTCCAGTAACTCTTCAGAGAGAACCAGGGGGCCGCAGGGGGGCTAGTGCTGTGGGAAGTGGGGTCTTGCCCTAGCAGTGATGGCGAACCTATGACACAGCACTGACACGCGTAGCCATTTCTGATGACACGCAGCCGCATGCCGAGGATGAAACATCTGCTGCTCCTGAGGATGAAACATTTGTGACTAGAGTCTTGGAGTTAGTTTTTTCCTCAAAGTGACACACTACCCGAGTTACGCTCAGTTTTTTGGTGAAGTTTGACACACCAAGCTCAAAAGGTTGCCCATCACTGCGCCTAGGGGGAGAGGAGCAGCCAGCTGGAGGACTGTGGTGCTGACACTCTCGCCACCTCCCAGGGCAATTCTGGCCTAAGTTGTACACCCGATTGTGACCATGTAATTATACACATTATAGCTACTTTCTCACACCAAGTTGTTTTTCGGACTTAAAAACTAATACACGCACAGTGAGGAAAACTGGAATACTATGGAAATGTCTAAAAAAGAAAACTGTTGAGAATCTCACTTCCTAGAGATAACCACTACAGTATTTTGGGAGTACTTTATTATTTTTTCTTTCATTTTTCAAAGGAGGTTTAGAACCTACAAAAATTTTTTTCTTTTTTAAAATAGGAAACAAAAATTTTTATTGAATTTCTAGGGGTAACATTGGTTAATAAATTTATACAGTTTCAGGTGTACAAGTCTATATAACACATTATCTGTATAATGTGTGTTCACCACCCAAAAGCAAGTCTCTTTCCATCACCATTTATCCGCCCTTTACCCTCTCCTACCTCCACCCGCCCGTCTTTCCCTCTGGTAATCACCTCACTGTTGTCTGTGTCTATGAAGTTGTTTTTTGTTTGTTTGTTTTTGCTTAATCCCTTCACCTGTTTCACCACCACCCCCAATCCCCCTCCCCTCTGACAGCCGTCAGTCTGTTCTCTGTATCTATGAGTCTGTTTCTATTTTGTTTGTTTATTTTGATCATTAGATTCCACATATAACTGAGATCATGTGGTCCTTGTCTTTCTCTGACTGGCTTATTTCACTTAGCATAATAATCTCCAGGTCCACTCATGCTGTCACAAAAGGCAAGATTTCCTTCTTTTTTTTAATGGCTGAGAAGTATCCCCTTGTGTAAACATACTACAGCTTTTTACCCACTCGTCTACTGCACCAGTATTATTTTAAGATAACTCACAGACAGTTACGAACATAAAGGAACAGGATACTCAGCTGCTTAGGAAGTAAGACACCAGGATTTACTGTCACACTAAGAGTCTGGAGGTGGCACTTCCGGTGCTGCTGAACCATCAATGCCGCCACCACAGCCAGATCGCCCCCCCTTCCCCTGCACCAAAGCAGCACGGTGGCTGTCATCTCAGGTCTGTTGTTTCACACACATCAGCTTTCTCCTTCTCCACGGGCCTGAACTGTGTCAAAGCCCATCCCTAAACCCATCACTAATGAGGGGAGTGAAGTGACTATGTTTAGCTAAGACTAGTAAGACTCAGGCCCAACGCTCGTATAAAAATGACGATTTATAAACCACAGAAGCCATGCCATGCCAACTCAAAGGTGTGCGACTTGGAAGGGGAAGAGTGTGCGGGAGAAGCGACCTTTCCATTTCCGGGAAGGAGGGAGCAGACAGCCCGGCAGCCTATTAAGGCCAGGCTCTGCCCCAGCAGCACGCGGTTCAGGGATCCTCTCACTGGACAGAGTCACAGGGACAGCCAACGACTGGGGTACAGTGGGGTGACCACCTGATTCCTCCAATGCTTACAGGATGTCTCTCCATTCTTGTATGTAAAAACTTTTTGACATGAATGTGTCTAATTGCAGGACTTTAAATATGGACTTTTGGCCCAGCTGGTGTGGCTCAGTGGCTGAGCCTCAACCCATGAACCAGGAGTTCATGGTTCAATTCTGGGTCAGGGCACATGTCCCGGTTTTGGGCTTGATCCCAAGTAGAGGGTGTACAGGAGGCAGCCGATCAATGATTCTCTCTCATTGATGTTTCTATATTTTTCCCTTCCTCTCTCTGAAATCAATAGAAACACTGGACTTTTGTTCTTGAGGATAGCCAGGCTCTACATGGGCATTCTGCCTCGGGTCAGTCCTCTGCCTATGCTTGCTGCTTCAGTTCCAACTGTTCCAATGTTCTCTCTCAGGAATGACATGCAGTCACAGACCTTTGCTTCTGCCCTCCATCCACTGCCTTGCCCTCCTTGTTTTAATCTCTGGTTCTCCATTCTCCAGCGGCCTGGGCCTCTCCTTTCCCAGTTCCGACCTGCCCATGCAGGGCGTGGCCTGGGAGGCCATGTCTTTCCGTGGGCGCTCTCCTGGCATCTCTGTTGTCCTTCACAACAGTCCTACTCTGCTGTTCCTCACTGGGCGCTGGCCCTGAAGCAGGAGCGCCTGAGGACACAGGTTTCATTGCACCCTCCTTTGCGCTGCTTGAAGCAGCATCCCCCCATCATGTGACTCCCAGGAGGGCCTGTTCCTGGCCGCAGCCCAGTTGCTGGCAGGCCCGGCAGGCCTCCTTGGTTGTGGAAGCATCAGGCTCAGGAGGGACAGCGGCTCTGAGCTGCAGGCCTGTCCAAGGCTTACAGGTCGATGTGGACAGGTGTCCTGGAGGAGGTCAGGTGGGGTCCAAGTGGCCTGAGCCAGGTGGGGCAGCTGAGTCATCCTAGAAGCAGAGCCCTGACCCCGAGAGCTTCGCCCTCTCCACCTTACAGCAGAGGCATGGCTCTCACGTTTCGGGTTGTGAATAGGCAAAGCAGTTTCTTCATAACTCGTCCCTCTCCCTCTGTCCCCTCCTCATTTGGTTGCAGGTCCCTGGACAAGGACCACTGTGCGTTTTGAGGGCAGATCTCACCAAACACTTAGTGGGCTCCCAGCTCAGGAGAAACTGGGCCATGTCGAAATCCAGCCCCTCCACACCAGCACCACCTCTGGGACTGCACAGGCCTCTGTCCTCAGGGATTTATCAGGAACAATATGAGGAGACAGGATGGCAGGCAAATGTCAACTGGAAGAAATTTCACCCATTTGCCTGCAAAACAGCTCTGAATGAGATCTGACAGGGAGAGCACAGATCGACAATACAAGGCTTTCTCAGAGCAGGGCAGGGCTAGGCCTGTGCTCAAACCATTCATGAAAGTAGGTGCATTCTATCCAAGCACAGCCTTGCCCGGCCCTGGTCCATGGTAACCTGCTTAAGAAACTGCTGATTTTCAAAACATTTAGTCTTGTGAACAGCTGCTCTTCAAATGCACACACAAAAAAGGTATCTGTTGTGTTCTGTGAACTTTCAGGGATTGAGATAAGTCCTGTTCACCCGTCTAAGGGTGTCCGCTGGCTTTGGGGGTTTAACATCACTCAAGTCCGAAGCCTCACATGCATTGCTAAGGATGCCGCACACCTCTTAGGCCCTTACTTTCTTCATCTGCACAATGGGGACACTGCCTGCCGGAGGCTGCCGAAGAACAGGGGAGTATGCTGTGAAGTACAGCTCTCACTAACAACCTGGTTGCCCAAGTGGAATATCAAGGCATGGCAGGGGCCGGTGAACTGGGAGGAGCTGAGGGAGGGAGGCTGGGGTTCCTGGTGGCACTTGGAACAGAGCTGAGACAAGGAGGCTTTGGGGCTCCCTATCTGAACATGTCCCTCTCCCTATAACCTAAGCTTCCATATCATTCCAGACCCAGTTCAGAGCTTGCCCAGGCCTCATCGGTGCCACTCCCTGGAACCTTGGTGCCGCTTTTCCCCAGAAGTAATCATGGCATCCCTTCTCCAAGGTGCCAGCAGACCTGAGCATGGCACCCTGTGGGCCAGCGGGGAGAACACAAGTTTGGGGTCCAACAAACCAGGGCAAGGCTCTGGCTTTGTTACTTTCATGTGTGTTCAGGAGTCAGACAGAGAGGAGAAATCCACCAGGAGGAGCTGCTAGGGACTCAGAACCAGCGTGGGCTCCTGGTGTCATGGGCACTCAGGAAACTGGCTGAATGCTGCTCCAGCAGCACCAAGGGCATCCACAGCCTGCCTCACCAACAGCCCTGAGCTGATGGCCACAGGTGGGCACAGGGTAGCAGAGAACCCCGATTCCAAGAACTGCCCTGTTCACTCAGACAACAGACCCTTCTGCTGATCAGTCACCAGTGTCATGATGCAGATGCTGGGGAATAATGGCCCCCAAAGGCTAACAAGCCTGCATCGATGACATGATGACAGGGAGGGCACACTTCTGGGCATTTAGCATCATTCAATATCTCTTCCCTGGGCACCATTCCAACTCCTAACCACTGCTCACCACCCCTCCCCCTTTGGGCACAAAAACCCCTTGCTCATCTCCTTTGCCAAGCAGACCCCTGGGCTAGCTCATCAACGACTCCTGCCAACCCCCTAACTTATGGTATCCTCTCACCATGCCAACAATTAACCCTCTGGAGCATAAGACCTCTGTTCCACACAGGCCCCTGGAGCCTTCCACCCGAGCTTCCATTACCCTGACTACCATGTTCTCAATGGAATTCACCATCTAGCACCAGGGATCCAACTCCCCCTCCCTAGTTCCTGTCTTGGTGAGTGGTATCACTATCCCTACTGTCACCCACCCCAGTTGGAGACCTGGAGTCATTCTAGATGCCTCCCTTGCCATCTGTATTTAGCTGTGTTGTTGAAGTCACTGTGACACTAGTCCAAATACCCTACAAGGGCAGGTTGTGTTCCCAGCATCTCATAAGCTGGCCGAGGGCATTGGTTTCAGGCCTTTGGTTGCCTGCTGGCCTCTTAGCCTCACTCCCACTTTCCCCCAGGCAAAGCTGCACCAGGGGGAAGCACCCAGAACATGGCCTAGGGACCCAGGCTCCTCCCATCCTTACCTGTTCCTTTTCTCTTTTCCCACTGCCCCATCCATGGGGCAGAGCTCTGAACAGCCTTCTCTGACTATAGGAGCCTTCTGTTTGCCCTCACCAGCATGCACATCACTGGATTCCTCTTCTGCCTATCTGTCTGTACACAGGGCTTGGAGCTGCATGCAGAAAGCATGTGACTGGGTGTGCCTTGAAGGGAGTACCCCATGTGAGGCCTCAGGAGGAAGTGAACTTTACGAAGCAGCGACTGTGCACCTTGTCATCCACTCGTGCATCGCCACCAGATGAAGCAGATGTACCCTTCGCAGCTTCGGTGGGGCTCTGCCCGCCCCAGTCCATACCATCGAGACTGGGCTAGGACAGTCCAGTTTCACAACCTCATGGACTACAGGGCTAAAACTGTGCCCCACAGGGAAGATCGAAAAGTAGACCTCCAACAGCCACAGCCATGGCCAGGAAGGAAACACACCTTCACGCCATCTGAACTTCTTGAACCATTTTTTGCTTTCCTGTAGCATAAGCTAATACAATCGATCTTTGGCTTATGTTAGCTGGGACTGAGTGTCTGTCACTTGCAGCCAAAGAAGTTATCTAGAGAAGACAATGTGATGAGGTGATGGGGTCAAGGGCTCCTGAGAACTATCTGTACGCATGATGGTCAGTGGGTTGGAGAGTCTCCCCCGCAAATCATGTCTTTCTTGGAACCTCAGAATGTGACCTTAATTGGAAACAGGGTCGTTACAGATACAATTAGTTAGAATGAGGTCATTCTGGGGTAGGGCGGGCCCTTAATCTGATATGACTGGTGTCCTTATAAGAAGAGGAGAGACACAGAGAGACACAGACACACAGAGAGAAGGCCACAGTGATGACCGAGGCTGAGACTGGAGTGATACCTCTACCAGCCAGGGTATGCAAGGAGCTTGGAGAAAAGCATGGAACAGAACCCCCCTCCTGCCTCAGGGAGAGCCAGTCTGATTTTGGTTCTCTGTCACAGTAGCCCTAGGAAATGCATGCAGTCAGCCACGGAGGAAAAGGACGGGACCTGACCTCCAGAGGCAGAGCTGGAAGTGTCAGACTGGTGGAAATTGGTGGTAGACTGATGAATCACTAGTCACCTTCTAACAGAGCAACATGCGAGCTTCTATGACATAAGGCTCCTCGGCCACAGCAGCTACCCCTTAACGAGTATCCAGCGAGTGCCAGGCTCGGTGGTCTGCACAGTGTCTGGTCTCTGCCACCGCTGCAGGTTACCGTCTCCATTTACTAGTAGAGAAGAACTGGTTCCTCTGACTTGAGTCCTTCACCTGATTGGCAAGTGAAGACGCTGTCATTCATAACCAGGTCTACAGAGCTGCTCCCCATGCTCCCACAAAACCTTCACTGGAGGGAGAGATCTGGGTGAGGATCAGGCTATGGGGAGGGGAGTTGATAAGGGGCACGCTTCTATCTTGGTGAACAGTATAGGCGGAAAATCCAGCCTCATCTGAGATTACATCTGGATGGATGTGTGGCCCTGGTCATTTGAGCACCAATATCTGTAGGGCCTACTGCATGCCAGGTCCTAGGCATATCCACAATAGCTCTGTGAGTGAGGTACCACTGTCCCTTTCCACAGAAAAGGGGACACTGGTCTCAGAAGGTTAAGTGACTTGCCTGAGGTCACACAACAGTAAGATGGAGTCACTGAGGATAAGAGCCTGGTGTGTTTGGCTCCACAGCCCTTGCTACCCACACTCTGTCCATCTTAGCTCCATTCTGCCTTTGGAAAATCCCAAAATATTCCGAAGAAGAAACAACCAAGAGAGAAACAAAACAACAAAGAAGAAACCAAGACCCTTGCCCCAAATCACACAGTAGTCAGGGGTCCCATATGGAGCCAGACATTTGCTGACTCAAAGTGGGAAGTGGAAGAGGGCTCGCAGGTCCAGATCCACAGGAGGGAGAGTAAGGGAGGAAGGTCATGAATGTGCAGCCACGCAGGGAGGCTGGGAACAAAGAGCAGCATGAACTGGAAAGGTGAGAAGGAAACAGCAAAGAAAGCGAAGGGCCCCGCCAGTGCTGCTGGCCTGGGCAGGTGGGGACAGCATCTCCAGCCCCTTAGCTGGCAGGGAAGGTCAGCTGCCTGAGTGTGCACCGCATCCTTTGTGAGCAGCCCCAAACCCTCGGTGTGCTCTCTTATTTTATTTAATAAATGAAATCACATCAACTTCTCCTTCTTCTATTATCACGGCTGACATCAATCTGATAATATTGGCCTGGTGTGGAATTGGACTATTATATGTCCTCCTGATTATTTAATTTCAGAGAAACATCGGCAGGGGATGACTATATAGAGCAGGCTTTTTATTACAGGCAGCACTAAGGAGATCGCAAGTGAATTAGACATTCATCTTCGTCAGCTCCAATCTAGCTGTTCAGGAAAGGTTTCAGCTTTAACCATAGCTAGGGCTGAGGTGCTGACAAGACCAGCTGGTTACTGAGGACTTGGTTAACTGGCTGCTATTGACGATGTGCCATTCAGCCTGGGTAAGTGGAGCCCAGAGATCCCACCATCGATCAACGCGCCACGTGGGATCACTATCAGCTGCTGAATGCCGGCCTCCAGCTGCCCCCATCCCTCGGGCTGGAAGCAGCTATTCCAAGAGGCAAGGCCTGGCAAGACAGCCCTTCCGCTGAGAGCCGAAGGAGAGCTCTGCTCGCAAGAGGATACAAAACACAAATTGGCCCCTGGCTGCTCTCAGTCAGTGAAGGAGAGGCCGCCTGTGACAGAATTCTTCCCCGGGACTCACTCCACGCACACATGCAGGTACACACACACACAGAATGGGGAGGGACCCTCCCTGGCCTGGTTCCTTTGTTGAAAAGACAACAGAGGATGCACATTCCCTTAGGGACCCCTCCAGCTTCACTAGACGTGTGGGATGGACACAGGCTGGCACCGTCTGGGAGCCTGTGACGAGGAAGGAAACAGCAGGGTCGCAGTGGTGTCTGGTGCCCGAGGAGCACAACACCGAGACCACCCGGGGCAGAAGAGCTGTCTGGCTCTGTTTCTGCCATCGGAGGCCCACACTGCAGTCCCTAGGCGGCCTTGGCCCTAGAGTGGGGGTCCCAGGGCCCCGGCTGTGTTCTGCCTGGCCTGCCGAAGGCTTTCAGAACACCACCTCCTCCGGCATGGCCCGCGGTAGAGGCAGGAGCCAGCAAGGGTAACTGCAGGGAGGGCCTCCAGGATCCCAGTCTGGGAGAAGCCACTTCTTTTCCTACCCTTTCCCTCTGAGCCCTCATTGTCTACCATCAGGGCAACTTCAGTCAGCTCCTGACTAGTTTACAACCCTCGGCTGGTCTGCTCCCAGCCCAGCTCCTGGCTAACACCAGGTGGAGGGCCCTCTCTAAGCATGACAATGCAGGTGCCCTGGCCCAGGCTTCCTGCCGAAGGATGGCCAAATGTCTGGGCCTGTCCTTCTAGCTCCATGCTTCAGTGCCCGCCGTGCCCGCCGTGCCCACAGGCAAGGCTCCCAGCTCCACTCTCCTTGCCCTCCTCCCCGCACAAAGCCTCACGGAGCCTCTAATGTAGCAAAGCAGAAACACCACACAAATAGATGTGGAGCTCTGAACTGGAGGGGAGGCATGAGGCACGGACAGGACTCAGCCTGGGTGTCACCCTGGTCAAGCGGACCCGGGGAGAAGGAGGCTGCCTGAAGGAGACAAGACTGGCACTGGGACCACAGAGGTGGAGGACGGAGATCCGCTTCCTCTGGCTCCCAATCTCTTAGGTGCCTGTTTTCCCTCTCCTGTGTCCTCTCTTATAATTCAGACTTCCCACCACTTGTCATGGGCTCTGCACTGGTTTCCTAGTTTCCCTGTTCCCTCCAGCCCACCTTGTACTCTGCCGCCAACATGACTAACTCGCAATTAGACTGTGAGCCAGGCCCCCACCTTGACTCCTACTGGATTCCATCATTTATGTGGTGCTCAAAGCTCTTCTGCCCTCCTGACCTTGTGCTCAATCTGCTCTGCTGCCCTGCAGGCTTCTTGTCACCTCTAGCCATCATCTCTGCTCTAACACAGGGACCTGCTCCTGCCTCCTAGACACACACACTCTCTCTCTCTCGGGCCTCAGGGGCCAAGAATGCATGACTCCCTCTGCTCCCATGCCCCTGTTTGCCAAGCCCCTGGCCATCAGGCTGCCTGGCAGATGGAGCTGCCTTCATGACACAGCTCCATCCCCTTTACCTGCAAAGTCCCCAGCCGCTAAGGAAGACCAGGTGCTTCTGTGCTACTGAAGCCAGCTGAGGGCCACCTGTGTGTCCATGCCACGCTTGCTGCTCTGCCTGCAAGGAGCCTGCCCGTGTGATTCATAGTCTGCAGAGCTCTCATGGCCATGCTTCTGTTTGTTCTCTGGCCTGTATACTCCTCCCACTGCTCATTTATTCCCAGCCCTGGCCAGTGCTGCACACAGCAGGTGCTAAAGAAACAGGTGGTGAGAGGATGCACGGTGGGGCGACCTCTCAACGTGCCCTGTTTTTCCACAGTCTGTACCTTGACTCCCACCCTTTCTTCTCTGGAACAGCTCCCCCACCTCTGCAAGGTTCGCACAAGTGCCATTTCCGCAGGGATGTTAGCCATGCTGCTCCTCCCCAGGGAGGCCACAGTGCACTTTCTGCTCTCCCACAGCGCCTGGGAGAAAGTGGTCCTGGGTGGGCCTGCTTTCCATCCAGTGTGGCCTCTGCTCTGCTGCCCTGCTGATCTGCAAGGGTGCTGACCATCACCTACTAGGGCACCGAGCACTTGTGGCCAGACCTGTGTGAAACCCATCTCCCCTTGGCCTGGGAGTGTCTTAAGGGCAGGATCCCAGTTTATTACCTGTTCCCATTGGCCCTCACCTAACATAGCAGATATTCCACAAATCAGTTGAGGTAGTTAGGGCATCAGTAAGGAAGTCTCTGGGGCTGGTTCTTACAGTGTCTCCAGACATAGCTCATATCCTCCTGACCCGCTGGATGCCTGCCTGGTCTGGCTCAGTGCCTTTGTAACCTGGCAGGCTGGCCTGGGCTATCCACCCCAAACCTCCTGAGAGTGAGTCTGTCCTTAGCCACACTGCATCCTGCTTTCCAGCCTCCTCCTCCTCTTTCCTGCTCCCTATCACAATTCACTTCCAAGAGCCCAGCCCATGCTGCTCCTGCTATGTTCGATGGCCCAGGACACCTTCATAGCAGCCAGGTGCTCAACAGTGATCGGGAGTGAACACACCAAGGCCTCTCACCCGTCCACAACCACCAGTGGGATTAAGGCAGCCACATGAGCTAAGACACAAAGCCTAGGCATAGCAATGCGGACATTGCCCCTGCCAACCTGTCCCTCAAGTGCAACAGTTCCCAGTGTCTGCTCTGGTGAGAGCTTCCCCCCCACAAGTGACACAGGGACAGAAAGGCCGGAAGTGAATGGGGACCCAGTCAGGTGAGCTTCGGACAGAAACACCTTATTGGTGGTGCAATCAGGCCTGGGTCAAAGCCACACCCGCTCCTCTCTGGGGGCTTTCCTCACCGATGCCCCTCAGGTCTGGCTTCCTGTATCCCTTTGCCTAGTGCAACCCAAACTGAAGTCTTGAGCCCCTCACATACCCAACAGGCTTCTGGGCTCCTCACTGTCACCAAACCCCTCTACCTGGATACCTGGCCTGGGCCTCAGGAACACCCTCCACACCTCTTTCTGCTTGCCCCTCATGCCCAGCCTGCAGAGGACATATCCTCTCTCCTCCCACCACCAGAGTGGCCTCATCTTGGGCCTCCTCCCATCAGCCCCCACCTGGCCATGTACTCAGGCTCTCCTGAAGCTCTGCTTACTCCGAGCCCACCAGGAGGGGCCCATTGGAGCCCAAGGTAAATGATAACTCTGAACCTTATCTTCTCCCACCATCCTCACATAGAGTGTTTCCTCTCAGCCTAAACTGTAGAAATGCTTTATCAGCTGAAATCTTACTCAGAACCACAAAGAGTAAGCAGATTAAGGGGGCCTCCCTGTGAGTCCTTCCCCTAAAACTGTGGTCTCCCTAGCATATTCAGGCACTGAGCAGCACAGAAAATCATGGGGGGCTTTCTTTGGCTAACCCTGGCATTTTGCACGGGGCTCCTGAACACTGGGCGTGATTCATTGTGTAGGCAAGGAAAACGATGACAGCCTGACTCCCCGAACAACGACAGTGACACCCCAAGAGGCAAAGGGGATCCTCAAGGGCATCACCTCTGGACCTCAAATGTCACCAAAGGCAAGAAGGGAACTGTGGCAGTGTCCTCTGTGTAAAAAGCACCCAGAAAAATTGGTCTCATCCTTTAACATCACAACTTGGTATGATCACAGAGTCAGCTCTGGGTCAATGGAGTCCAGTGAGACCCCTGACACAACCTAATCCAGGGTGAGGAAGCCCAAGAAGCAAGGTGGGTGGACATGGCTCCATCCTGCAGCCATGCGGTGGGGGCAGGAGGCTATGCCTCCATTTCCCAGCTCCATCCACCTGAAGTCGTTGAAGGACTTCAGCTCTTTTCAAAACACAAAGAATGGATACCTTTTATGCCCCTGTGTTTTTCCTTCAAGCAGAAGTTAAAAAACAAAACAAAACAAAACAAAAAACAGGTGGTAAGGGGCCACTGGAGAGTGGTGGCTATGGTGTGCCCACAGCTGGAGCAGTGGGTAGAGATGCAGAGGTGATGAGTAGAAAGGCAGCCAGAGCAGTGGGGCAGTTGATTACACTGAGCACAAAAGTTTAGTGATTGAACAAATAAGTATATATATTGAGGATACTGGGAGCCAGGCCTCTCACTCTCTGAGAAGAGATCTCAACATAGATAAGGCTACAAAGAACCCGAGGCATTAAAATTAGAGGTATTAGTGTGAGCTTTACATACACAGACAGACATGACATGCTTACAGATGAATGCCCATGTGTATGTTACTCACACACATATAAACATCTACTATGCTTGTATATATGCATATTCCTAGCTCTAGTCACTGAGAGTATCTAGAAACACTGATACTCTAGTAGCAATCAGCACACCCAGTGCCCAGGTCTTGGTTTCTAAATTCCACTCTCCAGTAACAAGAACAGGGTTTCCTGGAGAAGTGGCTGATTCCAGAACTGGGGCCAGGAAAGATCAAGATAATCCAGGAACACCTTGTGCCAGAAGGTAAAGAAGTGCTCAGAGGATGAAGAAACATACCAAAGGAACAGAAGTATGTCTGAAGGGCCAAATCAACCACATTTTGAACATCAAAATAAATTAAAATATATATTACAACTCAATGAGTAATTGTGAATTCTTGACACTTTATTAACATAAACGAACTAGAGGCCCAGTGCATGAAATTCATGCACAGGTAGGGTCCCTAGTGGCTGCTGGCTGGGGCCTTCCTTCATTCCACGCTGCCCCCTGGTAGTCAGCACACGTCATAGAGAGTGATCGAACTCCCGGTCAGTTGAACTCCCGAGGGGACAATTTGCATATTAGGCTTTTATATACACTGAGTGGCCAGATTATTGTGATCTCTGAATGCATAATAATCTGACCACTCAGTGTGTGTGTGTGTGTGTGTATTGGAGGCCCAGTGCATGAATTCGTGCATGGGTGGGGTCTGGCCAGCCTGGCCAGGGGGAGGGAACATGGGCAGTTGGCCGGCCTGCCTGCTCATCAAACTCCTGGTCGAGGGGACAATTTGCATATTAGCCTTTTATTATATAGGATATACACTGAGTGGCCAGATTATTATGTGTTCAGAGATCATAATAATCTGGCCACTCAGTGTGTATAGATAAGTGAATACCTAACTAAATGGGGGAAACGAGAAAACTCCTCCTTTAATAGAATGTCAAGTCACAAATGTAGAAGAAACAATGGGAATAAACCATTTAAAACCATTATGGTGGTGGCTGATTCAGGCAAGAGTCATTCCTGGGAGAGAAGGGTGACAGGTGGAGGTCTGATGAGGACCAGAATGCTGGCATACGATGGAGCATTCACACACAAAATACTAATCAAATACAAAGGGAAAATGTATACTTTGTACCAGAGAGACCAGGCAGACACCATAACCAGGTCAAGGTCAATATCACTGTGAAGGGCCCAGCACCAGTTTGGGTTCTACCAAGAACACATAGCTTGAATCTGGTCATGAGAAACATCAGGCGGATCTACATTGGGGTCACCCACAGAAAGAAAGGCCTGTACTCTTTAAGACTGTCTTGGAGTTATGAAGGACAGGAAAATACTAAGCAATTGTTCCATACCAAATAAGTCTGATGATGCATAACAAGTAAGTGCAGTGTAGACTCCTGGGCAGGATCCTGGACCAAAAAGGAAAGAGATGAAGTTGGATAGCAGGCCAAACATGCATGCATTCTGTAGCTGAATCAATGTGGTTTTCTTGATAAGAGGAGGTGTGTGTGGGCTGGAAGATGTGTTCCTGGGAGGTAGGTGATGTACTAGAATAGTTAGGGCTGATAGGTCACCAAGTTAGAAAAAGACAGTATTTTAATCTAGAAGGAAAGGTGATAATGCAAACTCTGTAACATGTAAGCAATTAGGAGATCTGAGTTAAGGACAAGCAAAAATTCACCATCATTCTTGTAAACTCTTTATGGGTTTGAAAATATTTCAAAACAAAACAAACACAATAAAGATGACAATTTGAGAGGACTGAATGTATTAAAAAAAGATGCACTTATCCTAAAAAGAGCCCAACATAGCTGCATAATATGATTTAAACGTATTTAAGACATGCAGGATAGGCGCTGAAAAACAGTCTAGAAATAGACCTGAGGAATTTAGCATATGATTGGGTGGAATTTTATATCACTGCTGATGGGACAAAGGACTCCTTATTTGGAAGAAAAACAACAACAAAGGAGGATCTGTACTTCATATCTTACACCTAAATAAATCACAGTGAGGTCCTCTGGAGCAATGATTTAATGGCAGAGAATAAAACTAGTAAAAATATGAGTATTGAGGGAGGTAAGTCCCTGGGAATGTAAATCACAAAAGAAAAGTGAACAACAGCCCAATCGATCGGTGTGGCTCAATTGTTGAGCATCGACCTGTGAACCAGAAGGTCATGGCTTGATTCCCTCATGGTCAGGGCACATGCCTGGGTTTGTGGGCTCAATCCCTAGTATGGGGCATGCAGGAG
Source organism: Eptesicus fuscus (assembly GCF_027574615.1). Classification (NCBI taxonomy): domain Eukaryota; kingdom Metazoa; phylum Chordata; class Mammalia; order Chiroptera; family Vespertilionidae; genus Eptesicus; species Eptesicus fuscus. The sequence goes on along the minus strand of NC_072484.1, from coordinate 64,625,239 downwards.
GCGGCTGATCAATGATTCTCTCTCATTATTGATGTTTCTATCTCTCTTTCCCTCTCCCTTCCTTTCTGAAACCAATAAAAAGATATTAAAAGAAAAGTGAACAACAGAAATATTTTTTATCCCTACCCCCAAATCAACTTCCAAAGGGCAAAAACTTAAAAATTAACTAGGAAAATAGTTACAACAAAAAAATGATACAAGATTAATAACACCATTATACAAAGATCTTTTAAAAAGACATAATAAGAAAAAATGGGCAAAGGCCATAAGTAAGGAATTCACAAAAGAGGGAATACAAATGGCCAATAACTTAAAAGGGTTTAATTTCACTAACAACGAGGAAAAGAGGAGTTTTCAAAACAAGAGGTTTTGTTTGTTTATTTGTTTTTGTTTTTGAGATTGGCAAAGATGTTTTTTTAGAAAAGTTACAATCCTGTGCTTGAGGGGTTGGGGGAAATGGACACCCCGTAGCATCAGTGTTTGGAGTGAAAATTGGTACAGGACCTCTATCGTTCAGAGGGCCAGTTGGTAGGATGTAAGTATATAAATACAAATGTAGATATATTTGTGTGTGTGTGTGCGTGTCCTTTGACCCCATTCTTCCCTCTAGAAGGATTTAAACAAAGTAAGTGCACAAAGAAAGATATGGCTACTTGTCGCAGTGTTCATGATATTGGTAAGAAAATGGGAAAACACCCAACGATCCATCAAAAAGAGATTGGTTACATAAATTTTGCTATAATCATACAGAAAAATAATATGCTAATCAAAAGTGAAGATGTAAATCTACTTTGCCTGATACAGAAAGAGATCCATGGCATGTGAAGGGGAAACAGAAAATACTAAACTCTGTGTTTCTCAGGAGCTCATGATCCCCCTTGTGTGCAACTGTGTATCTGTGTTCTTGTGAGCAGAGTGATGTCACCACAACATAAGCATGGAGAAATTTTGGATTCTTTTAAGTGTATATTTTCTGCATCATTTCATTTTTTTACAATATTCATGTATCATTTTTCAAATGAGAATACAAAACTATTTTTCATTTTTGAAAAACTATAAAGATATATACCCATCTGATTTTTTTTATCAGTGGTCATTTTAAGATGCTACGGTAAACAACAAATCAAACAATGTGTAAACACCAAATCTACACATTGTAGATCTAGAGTACTATGAAAGTACCTGAATGGAGTTAAAAAGCTCGTTTCTTACAGTGTTATCATATCTATCTATCTATCTATCTATATCTATCTATCTATCTACACACACACTATATACACCCAGAGAACAGTTATAGAGGATGAAGACAGATTGGCATGAGACACACAGTAAAGGAGTACTTGCACACTGTAGGAGCTAAATATTTGTTGAACCAGAAGGAGTAAATAAAGGCTGTTTTACCTCTGAAATTCTAAAATAGAAGTTCCAAATCAATTTGCTTACAGACAGAGTCAACAGAATAAGTGTAATTCTGGCAGAGTTGTTAAGAGATCAGTCATGTTATTTTGGCATCCCATCTTTTTCCATCACTGCCCAGGTATGTGAGAGATAAAATTCCTGCTTTCTACGGTGCCACAAGTCACAGTTGTCACAAGCCAGTGGCTGCATGGCAGGGAGCCATCTCAAGGCATTCTCCTGGCAAACATACCCCTCCCCCCACCATGCGCGCGCGCGCGCGCGCACACACACACACACACACACACACACACACACACACACACAGAAAGAAGCTGAAACAACAGGCAGAAATGAGCATGAAATTGGTAAAGACAAATGTAATTTCCTACACTGGGGTTTAAAAATAACCGCACAAGGATAGGATGGAAGAGTTTGGCTTAACAGACTTAATACACTACTACTAGAGTTATCTTCCTAAAACACACATCTGATCATACCATTTCATAGCTCAGCTACTTCTGATGGCTCCCCAAGGCATCAGAATAAAGCCCAAACTCCTGGCACTCAAAACTCCACCATTTGATCCCAGCTGTGTTCCCTAGCCACCCCTCCCTCTGAGAGGCAGATTCTGGAGGCCTTTGGCATGGGCTGCAGGCTGACTCCCCTGCTCCTTAGCTTCAAATCACCTTGGGCAACTGTCTAGAATAGTGGTAATAAATGAGGTGATGTATTCAAAGCGCATGACAGGGAGCCGTCTATGGTGCTGGTCCATAGTTGGGGTCTGTTCAACAAAAATGCCTTCCAACCTGTCGTCCCCTTCCATCTGCGGGAACATTGGCAGGAGCACCAAGGAGCAAAGGAAGAACGAGACAAAAGGCGGTGCAGGAAGAGCAGGGGAATTAGACAGCTTCGTGATACCTTGACCTGGGAGGCAGTGAGGCCCGTTTCGGGGGACATACAAGCAGAGCTTTCAGAGACCCTCCAGGTGGGACTGGCGGGGCCTCACGCGCAGGCACTCCTGAGGGGAGGGGACCCTGCGGAGCTGGGGACCCGCCAGCAGAGCTGACCTTTCCTTCCGCGCCCGGTTGTAATTACCCACTGATGCCCCGCAGGAAGATGAGCTCTGGACGAAGCACTGGGGCATCTTGGGTACCGGGATTTTCTCTCTCATTATGAGAGGCATTTCATTTAAAACCTTTTTGGCATGAGTCGTTTAATGTGGTTCATGGCACAAAAAATTGCAACTTGGAAGTCTGCACTGACTGTTGGATTCCAGCAGAGTCGACAGCGGTGATAAATAAGACAAACGGCATTGATCGAGTCCTTACCATGTGCCAGCCCTCCGCCTCCTCCTTCACATTTTCACTCCCGTGTGACCTAAATGCCAGTGTACTGGGGGTTCTCTCACCTCCGCTTCCCAGCTGAGAAAGCAGACCAGGGGACACGGTTTACCTTGCCCCGTATCGCAGCACCAGCATGCAATGGGACTGGTACTGAATCTCAGGTGTCTTTGCTCTCCAAGGGTGGTGCCTAACTCCTCTCCCTGCAATGCTGGCCATGAAGAGGGTTACCACCTTCCTCACCCCGAGCCGACAGTCACAAGCGAACGGCCCCCTTGCCCATGTGCCCTGATGGAAATGGATTGGTGGCAGCCTGTACTTTAACAAACCAGGGGAGTGAGGACACGGTGCCCTGGATAAGAAGAGCCGTTTCTCTGGGTTCTCAGCGTCGTGACTTGCTGCCGACCATCTGCAGAGCAAGATAATCTGCAGCCTGGCCTCTTTGGAGAGCCTGGGAACCCCACATTTTTCTCAGTCACATGGCTTAGGATGCTAGACTTTTGCATCTTTATCTGGGTCTGGGCCCCAGAGGTTATTGCAAACTTCCAGCTCTGCTAGCAAGAGACAGCAAGGGCCCTGCAAGACCATCTCCCTACACATGCCCTCCAATCCCTTTCAAGCCTACCCACCTCACACTCTGCTCAAATTCTTACCGATATATGCCCACTGGTGTCACCTGAGGATGGAAGGCATGCGGAGCCCAGCGCTGTGATGAGAGACCAGTGAATCACAGCACAGCCCATGCAGAGATTCTGAACCTTTAGAGGGATGCTGCCATGTACTGAGCACCTGCAGAGAACAGAACTCAATATTCACACAATGGAGACCCTGAACTACACAGCAGGTAGAGTGTGTTTGCCAAGGTTGCCCAGATCAGACTCCAAAGCCCATGCTGTCCCAGCACCCAGTGTAGAAGGTGCCACCTCCCCCCACCTCCCCTAGGCCAGCTGCAGAGGCAGTGGTCCTGAAGGCTGCAACAGGTGTAGCTCTCTCTCTCATCCAAACCTGCGGTCCATTGCACTGCCCAAGCTGCTCCTCTGTGGCGCTTAGAAGCTCAGTCTCTCCAATTCTATGTGGACACTGAACTCAACGCACCTTAAACCCTGCTGTACGTCAGCCAGCAACACAGTATGGGGTAGGGAAATCCCAGTGGGCTGGAGCCAGAAAACTTAGGTCGGTTCCTACTCAACTGCTAACCGGCTTCTGACCTTGGCAAAGGCCTTTCATTTCATCTAGAGCTTCCTCGTGTTTAAAATGGGGAAAGAAAAGGACATTTCACAAGATCACTGTTCCAGTTTTCTACTTTCATGGCCCGGATTGAATTCCTCTGTTTACGTAACTGTCCAATGGGGATAACACCTGTCTCTGCGAGTCTACCTTGCAGATGAGGAGAGCTGTGTGGGGAGGCATGGGGCACAGGGCTGGTGTCTAGCATGCTGGGCACCTGTGAGGTGGTGGGGACACGAAGAAGGGAGGGAGGCAGGCAAGGGGTGAGGGAAGATAGAAACCAATGGTAATGTCCAATAGAAACAGAATGTGGGCCATACATGGAATTTAAAATTTTCTAGTATCCACAATAAAAAAGTAAAAACAAATGGATGAAATTAATTTTAATAATGCATTTTATTTAACCAAATATTATCATCTCTATGTGTAAGCAACATGTTGAGATATTTTGCATTCATTTTTTGTGCTAGGTCTTTGAAATCCAACGTAATAGCCACAAGTGGCCAGTGATGACAGTATATGGACAGTCCAGGACTATTGTGGAGGCCTTGTTTTGTGCCAACCTCTATACCCTGTGTTATGTAAACATCATCTCATATTATCCCTGCTCCAGCCTGCAAAGACAGTATCAGCACAAATGAGCAAACTGAGATTCAGAGCAGATGAACGACTTGTCCTAGGACCCAGAGCTAGGGACTCACATAGGAGAAGGATCTGAACCAGGTTTGCCGGGCTGTGGGGCCACCAGAATGCTCTGGGGGCTCTGCAACCAGAGAAGACAGGAGAGGCTGGTCCAGGGTAGCAGGCGCCACGGGGCACTATCTGGGTGCCCAGATGCGGGCAACTGTTTGGTCTGGGAGTGCCTTGTATGATACACTGTCCATAGGTCAAGTACATACTAGGTGTACTGGTTAATAATGGTGGATTGTGTAATCAAAGAAAACACAATAATTTCAAGAAAAACATCAAAAGTGCTTTATTCAAAGTAATTTCCCCCATCTTTCGGGTAATTTGTGGATACCGTCCCAATAGAACTTTCCTTGTTTTTAGGCAAACCATTCAGAGACCCAATTTTCCACTTCTTCATACGTTTTGAAGTGCTGTTCAGAAAGTGCGTGTGCCATCGATCAGAACAAGTGGTAATCTGAAGGAGCAAGGTCTGGTGAATACTTCCCAGGCAAGATCTTTTAACGTGTCTTTAACTGGTTTTGAAGTGTGTGATGGTGAGTTATCATGAAGCAAAATTACTTTTCCGTGTCTTCTGGCCCATTCTGGTTGTTCACAATCAAAGCGATCAAAGTGTGGTTCAAACTGATTATTTGTTGTCAGTAGTGATCAGTATTAATGGTTTCACCTGGTTTTAGAAGCTCATAATACACCATACCTTCCTGATCCCACTAAACACAGAGCGTTGTCTTCTTTCTAATTTGGCCTTGCAGTCGATGTTGATGGTTGACCTGATCAAGCCATGATTTTGTGCATTTGGGATCCTCAAAATAAATCCACTTTTCATTACCAGTCCCAATTCGATGCAAAAAAAAAAGACTTTCTTTCATGCCATTAAAGCAACATTTTACTGATGACTTCTGTTTTCCATTTGTCTTCCATTCAATTGATATGGCACCCATTTTCCTTCCTTTAAAGTCTTTCCCATTGCTTGTAAACAATCGGAAATTGTTTGCTGAGCAATATTTAATCTTTCTGCAAGTTTTTTTTGAGTTTGACACGTATCTTCATCCAATAATGCTTGTAATTGTTGGTCTTCAAACTTTTTCAGTTGACCTGGATGTTCTTTGTCTTTCACATTGAAGTCATCACTTTTAAAGCATGTAAATCAGTGTTCACAAGTATCTTGAGATGGAGCATGTCCATCATAAGCTTCCCAAATTATATGATAACTTTTTTTCAAAATAAAGTAATGAATTAAAACTTCCCACAAATGCTCTTTTTTTGGCATGAAATTCGACATTTTTAAGCATAAAAATATCTATGATGTTAACACCTTCAGCAAATTTGACATATGAAGTTTTGAAGCTTGTTGTCAATACAACAAAATAGCAAACATATCAATTTACACGTATCAACATATGTGTAACTCCATCTATTGAAAAAAATCCGCATTATTAACCGGTACATCTAGTGCATACACTGCAGAGGAGTGGCCAAGGCTTTTCACCCATGTGGATTTCTGGACCATGAACCAGCAACTTCCTGCCACATCAGCCCCAAGCAAAAGCAAAAGCATAACTCTCCCACCCAGCCCAGCACTGTTCTTCCCTCTTTCGAAGTGCATGTTGACCTGGTATTTTACTTCCTAAACAATTCAGTTTAATCCACGTTAAAGATTTGCTATGCTGTATAATCACCTTTTCATAATTTTTAATTCCTCAAGATGCATTTCTGCTACTTTCAATAATATAAATGCAGCTTCGCTACTCTCTTTTACTGTGTGGAAAGTGTCATAAATTTTACATTCATGACTAGCTGTAAGCTTTGTATTATGAACATCCTATTTTTTCTTTTACATCTTCAAACAGACTTTTGGCCTTTGCTTAAATAGGCATTTAAACTAAGCCTATGCACATGGTTTTGAGCTGATGTAGCAAGAATCTGTACAGTAACAGACCCTGAATGCAAAGAGCCTTTTGTTACATTTGTTACCGGTCTAAAGTTTCCCACCATGGCAACCCAGTCTAGGCTCATTCTTTTGTGCTTCACCCATGCGGTGTTGTCCTCATCTCTGGAACTTCAGCCTGGGACCTACAGACTAGTCATCCTGTGAGCCTGGGTTCACAGATCAGTCACTGAGCGAGCCTAGGACTTGAGGACTAGTCATCGAGTGAGCCTAGAACTTAAGGACTAGTTGTTATGTAAGCCTGGGACTCCAGGTCTAGTCATTGTGAGGCTGAGTGAGGTCAGGTAAGGTGCTATGCCCTGGGAGTGTTCCTAGCTCAACATCACCCGAGTACTAAGGTTGCACACAGACTGGTGCCACACCACAGACACACTGACTCTGTCTGCTTCATGCCAACACTGCCATCCTGCTCACAGGAAACTAAGACCCCGGGTGAAAACACTGCCAGTGGCACCAGCTGAGTGTCCTGCGTAGCCCGATAGAGGGCAGGTGATTTGCAGTCACATGAGTCCCAGAGCACATGATGAGATACAGGCTCTTTCCAAAATGATTTCTAAATTGACTAGGTGTGTCTTTAAAACATGGAACTATGTATCATAAAAACTTTTCTTATCCAGGATCAATGTGGCCACTATTTTAAAAACCCCCTTTTATTTAAAAAAAGAAACCAAACCATTATTTGTAATCCACATTTAGAAACTCACAGCCGCTTGAGGCAGGCATCGATTTACCTGACCCAGGAAGACCATGTGAAAGATAAAAAGGGGGAGCGATATTGCACGGGCTCCCAGCAACGCCTGACAGCACCTCAGCACAGTGACACTGTGCTCCCTCAGAGCAGTGCCAGCAGGCAGGCTAACAACCCCCGAGGCGACTGCTATTAGCCAACTCACTAATTAGGGGACTGTTTGTAGAACTAATGGGAAGGGTAGTCATTTGTTAGCTTAAGTAAAACTCCAGGGCATTCCTGACAACTGTCAACGCAGAAGAGTCTGGAAGGCAACTTATCTATCCCTGTGAAATTCAAAGAACCCAGAAAGCCAGAATCATCTCTGACTATACACAAGTGAACATAACCTCCTTAAGGAATTTGCTGGTAAGAACTTCCTGTGTTTGGCTCCTAACAGATCCCTTTAGCAGCAAATAAATACGTATACATACAAAGGCAGGCACATTAACATGTTTGCATTCCAGTGATCTGATTTCTGTGGAGTCAGATTTTGAGCATAGGGAAAGTCATTGACAGGGGAATAGCTCCGAACCCCCAACACAAAATGTATAATCTCATTAGGGTGAGTGTGTGTGAGGACATGAGTGAGAGAGAGAGAGAGTGTGTGTGTGTATGTTAGCGAGTGTATGAGTGAGTGTGTGTGTAAGCATATATGTAAGTTTGTATGTGAATGCATGAGTGAGTGTGTATATATGTGAGCACGTGTGTGAGTGTGTTAGCATGTATGTGAGTTCGTATGAGTGCATGAGTGAGAATATGGAAGAGGGGGTGTTTTGATGTTGCAATCAGTTTTACTTGGCTTGTATGTTAGAGATCAATAAAACTAGTGAAGTTTTCTAAAGATGATTTTATTCACTCCTTAAATAAGTTTTAAAAATCACGAATTGTGAATAAAGAATATTATCGTTATTGTTGGAGCAAGTTTTAGGAGGGGATAAACCAATGTCTAGGATTTAGAGAATTTTTTAAACTCATGAATAGGATCTGGAAGAATTAACTGTCCTTAATTATTATCACCACCAGGATAAAACTTACTTTGCCACCCAAAGCTTCCTGAGCCCTGTCCTGCTGGGTACAGGGCACACCACCCACAAAAGCCACTGGAGAGGCCCAAGGGAACTAGGGGTCCCCACAGCAGGAGCACAGAAGGAGGCTGCACTGCAGGCGTCACCCAGCTTTCCTGATGTTCCCCCAGCCTGAGACCCTGCACCCTCAGCAGTCTCCCATATGATAACCCAACCCACTAGGCTGGCGCTCCTTTCAGAGTCAGTGAAAGGCAAGTTCTCAAAAGCAGGGGACCCAGGCCCACCAGAGGGCAGGAGTTCAGTGATGGTGGCTGCACCAGGTGGCTGCTGAAGCAATGCCCAGATGGGCAGCTCATCACAGCCAAAGTGGCTATGCAGCCTTTCTGTGCCAGGTCTGAGCATGCCCATTGGTGGTCGCCTGGTTTAGCCTGGTCATAGGGTGTACTGGCTGCTCTGCAGTCCAGCAAGGCAGCAGGGAGTCTGAGCCCACCTGAGAAGCTCATGCCAGGCCCACAGGCCTCAGGGTGCATGGGACAGTGTCCCCTCCCGCAGGGCTGCCAGTGACTGCAGGCTGAGGAGGACCTTCTCTTGGGCCTGACCCTGAAGAGGAGTCTGAGCCGGGGGAGGACTCCACAGTTGGGGCGAAGGCAGCAGACCCCTCCAGCCTTGAGCTATTCAGAAACTGGAATGGATTTACTGGCATTCCCTGGGGGCTTTTCTAGGAAAGTGAATGTGAGTAATTTGTTGGCTGGAACACATTCACTTTGGCAGCTGATCTGAACTGTAGGGCTCATAACAATCACTTGGGAGCTTGTTTAAAATAATGCAGATTCCAGGGCTGCCAGCTTGGGGCAGGGCCCTGGACAGCATTCCACAGGATTCTGAGGCAACCCAAGGCTACAGCGTATGGGTACCAGCAGATCTATACAGAACTGAGTCATTAAGGCTCGTGAGGGCCAGAGGGCACAGCAGAGGCCTTACAACCACTCTCTCCTCCAAATGACCACACAGAGCATCTTGCCAGAATCTCTGGCACCTGATAAACATGTACCTTAGTGATCCTGAGCTCTTGATGACACCAACATCCTGGGCTGTGGACAAGAAAGATGAGGCCCTGAATTCTGGCCCTGCCATTTCTTGGACCAACAACGTTTGGCAGGTTTCATCATAAAAATGGGGTAAGAGGGTCTCCCTGTTTCAGGCAGGTGTCAATGCTCCATGAGAGACAAAGAGGCCTGACCATCTGTGTGGTGTCTGTCCTGGCCCTTCTTTAAAGTGCAGATAACACCAGAGGCCTGTAAGCCAGTATGGGACTTTGATTCCCTTCTACTTGGAGCAGACTACTGAGAAGGGAGCTCTGAGAGCTCTGAGGAGGGGACCTGGGGGGTGGGGTATGGCCACTAACAAGAGAGGGCAGTGTTAGGCATGTCTTCCTGAAATGCTCTGGGGGATTCTAGCCAGAGGAAAGGCTGCCTGCACTGAAAGAGCCTGAGGTCAAAGTTCAGGTGCATGTGCTCCGGTGACCATTCCTCTTAACAGGGTTCAAACAACAAGCAGGTCTCCACACAGCAGCCTAACCAACCAAGACCAGAGGGAGGCTGACAATGAAGCTTGGGGTTGGCCTCTGAAAAGCCAGGTCAACTCAATAAGCAGACCTTAAGGGACTGCGAGCTGGGACCAGAATGAAAATGAAAGGCATTCTAGAATTTTCACTTCCATATGCAAAATCCCAATTACACTAATTTAAGTAAAAAGGGCATTTACTGTAACTAGGCATTTCCCAGTAACTAGGAAATCCCAAAGTGACTCAATGAGGGAACCAAGGCTTGAACTTCTCTGTGGGAAGGGCAGATGTGGATGGTTCTAGTACAACAGGGGTGAGGCCATACAGGGCCTTGGGTGCTGGGTGCAAATCCTCACGTTTCCCTTGTGGCCTGTTTCATGGAGACTTGTCCTATGCAGCAAGATGGAGCCTGCATTCCAGGGTTTCCTCAGGACAAGGCAGCCCAGCTTGGGCAGATGAGACTGACAAGGCAGCAGTAGGGGTGCAGTGGGACAGGAAGTTCTTATTCTAGCCACCCCAAGCTGTGGGGCTTTAGGGGCAGCAAGAGGCAGGAGGAGCTGCACTCTGGATTAATTTCTGTTTTGCTTCCAAAGGAGATGGAGCTGTGGGCTGCAGAGGGAAAAGGAATAGGCAGAGGCTTGCTTCCTAGCACTTACAACAGCCCTGGGAGCTCTGGGTCGTCACCCTGTTACAGAGGAGAGGACTGTGGCTCAGAGAGTGGACTTACTGGCCAAGTTTCATGCAACAAGGGAGAGGCACAACCTGGATTTAAGGCCTACGTCTTTCCATGTAACAGACCACCTCCCAGAAGATGGAATGGATGCCAGCCCCTAAGTACAGGTCTTCCTAGATGAGAAGTTGAGCAGAGGGGACCAAGCTCCTCTCTGTGCCTGCACCCAAGAACACCAAGAGAACTAGAGATCTAAACCACTGAGCCACGCAGCTTTAAAGAATCCTCTTGAACACGGAATGCTGGAATACTGTAAAGGAATAGTCTTCCACTTCTTGGAAGGGTGCATTCCCTAAAATGTAGGCGAAGCCCAGATAAGCTTCTAGAATGGTCTAGTAAAGAGGCTGGTTTCAAAGTGCTTAGAAGAGGAACTGGTGATCAGCAGCAACAAACAAGCCCACTAGGAACATGTCATTTCACACCCTCGCCTGCTCCTTAACGGATATCCTGGATAGGAGGCCAGGGCCCTGCAACTGCCTGCTAGCCCCAGCCTCTGCCTTCACAGTCCAATCTGGTAGAAAAGGATAAATAACATAAGCCGGATGACCCAGGAAGTGTTTTGGGAACTCCTTGTATCCCTGAACCACGTGCAGGTGGTGAGCTTTGAAGGAAGTCTCTACCGGTATTCTGTCTTCAGCCTTGTGCAACTCAACGTTTTCAACAATGACTTAGTTGAAGAGAAGAAGGTACACTTATCAAGTTTATGGAAGACTGAGTTGGGAGGAATGGTGCCTATGCGGGATGACAGAATCCGTATAGCCACATAATCAGCTGTAGGCTGGGCTGAATCTACCCAAAGAAGTATATTGGAGATAAATACAAAGTCCTGAACCCCAAGTCCAAACAGAGCACTCAGGAGCTGTGCATGGAGATGAGCTTGCAGAAGCTTTATATGAATGGTCAGAAAGGTCCCGTTAACAAGAAGGTGCATGATCAAGCTACTGTGGTGCTGCAGCCTGGGAGTGTGCTGCTGTCAGAGCCCAGGGTGTAGATAAGGCAGATGATGGTGCACGGCACTCTGGCTGGTCAGCCTGCTTTGGCTCCCAGAGCCCATTGCTAATGGGGAGCACAAGGAGAGGAGATGGAGACTGGAAGCCAATTGGAATGGACATGGACAACTTGGTGAGGAAGAACCCCGTCTGCATCTGGTACTGGATTAGATGACCCCAAGGGCCCATCCAGCCATGTGCTCTGTGGTTTCTGGAATGCCACCAGGCAGAGACGCAGATCCTTATCTCATTGGTGCATGTGTGTGGGAGGGGAGCAATGATGGTAGTGATGATTAATCATGGCCTACTGTAGATACCCTCAACTTCCCACAGAGACTGGACTTTTTGGGGGAAGTCTTAGAATTGTGGATCTTGATTGTCTTGAATCTAACTATACCAGGAACAAAAAGCCCTTTCCTGTATAATAAAACCAGCAACCAGCAGCCATAAGTCAAGTTGCACCTTCCAGGGTACACTCTGGCCTGGATCCACAGACTTGGGGTGGGCATGAGTCAAGTGCCAAGGGTAAACATGTGGTCAGCACGAATTATGCCCAGGGCAGGCCCTCCGGCTGGCACTTGCAGAAACAGAGAGCTCTCTGAGGGCAGGGGTGGAGACTCTACCCATTCAAACCCTACCTCATCCCTGCCATGGACTTTCTTCCTATGGTCTGGAGTCTGAAGATCTTGAAACATAACCACCAGCGATACCTGCTCCCATTAAACTTCAAGGTCTGTTAAAATGAATATGTTTTTACTGAGTGCTGCAGAGGAAATAAATCTGGAACATCCACCTGATCCTGGAAGAACTGGATACCAGGACCCAGTATCTAGCCTTACCACAGTGGGTCCTGCTGGCAGCCTCTTGGGAGGTCAACAGAGCCCAGAGCCCATGGTGCTTGCAGAGACGAGTAGTGTGGTTGACCATGATCAGATCTGAGGGGAATTCTTTAGCTCTGTCACCATTTTACCACCTAACAATTTCCTGATCCCCTGGCCAAGGCTACCTTCCTGGGAAGAAAGAGCCGCATTGCAGGGTGGGCCCACGGCCAGACAGTGCTAGCATGCGAGTTAGACTAGAAAGGCCCTGCCTCCGACCAGGCTGCTACTTCCCACAGCAGAAACCTGAGCAGAGCTTGCTCTTAGGAAGCAGGGAGGGGAGGCAACAGTACTTGGGGGAAAAAAATCACTCGAATGATGTGCTAAGCAGTAGCCTCTTCACTGATTAAAAAAAAAAATTCTTCCTCTGTAATAACATTTAATCCCCAGAAGTTAATCTAAATGTAACAAAATAAAAGTGGCACAGAGGAAAAGAGCCCTAGCTGGGCCTTGGGGATGCTGGCTTTATTCCCAAAGTGATCCGTTAATAGAGCTGGGAATGAAATGCCAGTTTCACCTTTGTTGAGGGAAGGGATTAACAAATTGCCATCTCTAAGCCCAGTTTCCAAGTCATGAATCTCTGAGCAGTATGAAAGCATTAGGTGGAGGCTGCCCTCCCCATGGAGCCTGTGGCTACCCTCATCAGAACCCCCATCAAAACCCCTGGTTTGGGGTCAGGCATCAGCTCGGGACATTGGCCCCAGGCACTTCAAACCCCACAGGACTTGCGCTGAGCCCACTGTCCTACCCACAGCTGGGAGCCCCTCATCTGCCTGCAGCACTGGGGGAGGGGCAGTGAACGAGCCTCTGGGAGGCTCATGCTCACCCCAGCCTCAGTCAACAGCCTCCCTTCTCCTCCTCCATTCCCACTGGACCTGGGCCTCCCGGCCTGGCGCTAGCCTCCCAGTAATTGACTGCACCCAGGCCCGCTATCTGCGAAACCCCTCCTCATCGCTCAGTTCTGCTCCCGTGTCAGACACAGTCCTGATCCTCCATCTAGAAGTCCCAGTCACCCTCTACATGTCTTCCTATTTTACCTTCCTCATGGCACGTTGTATAATGATCGCTGCTGACCATGTGTCCATCTTGCTGCCCTGAGCGCAGGGGCCCTCTCTACCCAACACCCGCTGTACCCCGGAACATGCCCACACAGCGGCGCTCCCAGCGTGGCTGCTGGATGGTGGGCCTCCTGGCTTTAGAAAATGCAGCGGGCCCCAAGTAGGCTTCCTGCCACCACCCAACACATTACCGTTTCATCTCCCAAATGCGGCCAGTTATCTTTCTAAAACGCAAATCTGGGCATGTCCATTTTTCTCCTTAAAAGCTTTTTTATGGCTCGCCACTGCCTGTAGGATGAATTCCAAATTCTTTCGTATGCTCACAAGGCCCTTTGTATCCGTTTCCGGGACCAGCCTGGCCTGTCAGCTGCATCCAAGCCTCATCCCTGCCGCCTCAGAAATCTGCTTCTTCCTTACACCCCCGGGTAGGTGCACTACCTTCCCTTAACACCCCACAAGGAAGGCCCCACCTGACTCTCTCTCTCACTGACCACTGACGGCCGCGCCTGCCTGGACCATCTCTCAAGCCCCAGTGCACTCAGGCAGGGCTCACTGCCCCATCGCCTCTGCTCCGGGAGTGCTTTCTCCTTAAACTGTGTCTGTTATTACATGTTATGGCAGGTTTCCACTCACTAAATATGCACATGGCCCTGGGATAGGAAGGTGAGTAAAGCAAGGTGACTGCCCACGAAAGCCCGTGCTCCAGTAGGCTGTGGCACACGAACACAGAAGCGCAGAATGGTGCTGCAAGTGGCCCAGGGGACGTCCCCGGGGCCCCAGGCCCAAGGGGCACAAAGGAGGCATTCTGTCTTGGGTGGGCAGAGAGGCACACCTGAGACAAGACCAGACAGAGTGCTGCCCTGGGAGGTGGGCAGGCCGCAGGCAGGGCAGCCTGGGGAGGGTCTGCACTCTCCAGTGGAGGCAAAGATCCCTTCTTACCCATCGCACACACGTCCTGTCTGCCACCAGCCTCAGGAGAGGAGCCAGATTTAACCCTCTTTTAAAAGAGCAGTGGTTATAAAAACCATTAAGGGAGGATAAAGTTATGTACAAATACAGCCAGGCCCTCCCGACCCCCTTCTGTACCTGGTGGCCCACAGTGCCAGAGCAGGTACTTTGGGAATGAGTCACCAGAACAAGAGTGGCCTCCCTGCCCTAAGCAGTGGTCAATAGCAAACCACCAGCAAATGTTTCATGGGAAAAGCCAGGTGGCCAGCTGCCTACCAGCCAGAGGAGCCGAGACAGAATGCCAACGCTGGCGTCGAGGAAGTGGGCCTTCTGTTGTTTGTGATAAGATGGGAAAGAGGGCTGGTACAGCACATTCCAATTACAGATCCACACTGTTGCTTTTTCTTAAACATCTACAGAGGAAGACAAAGGCTGTGCAGCTTCATTCCCTCGGTTATCACACTATCATCTCCCATTGCAAATCAGAAAATCCTTCTCTGGATCTAACTTTAATTTTCAAGCTGCAGTGCAAGGCTCTAGACCTGCTACAAGTCAGATTTCTCAGAGGAATAGTTACATGCTCTGGCCAACCTTCTCCCTCCCAGGAGGCATTTACCTACTCAACCCTTCAACCACTGTGGCCGCTCTGCCTCTGCAGCCTGCCAATCTCTCAACTGTGTGCCCGAGTGGCACAGCAGGAGGCACCCAGCACTTGATTTATGGGGACACATACAGAATGCAGAACAGAAAGCCATGGGCAAATTCCTAAGTTTCCTTTGCTCAATAATTTCATTCTGGATTGAACCTTTGGGTATATCTGCCAGCAAAAAGCTACATTGCCTATCTCATGGTTCATCTTTCATGACCTCCCTACTACTGCGTGAAATGGTGCATCGGCCCACACCTGGCCAGCAGCACCTGTAGGATAGTGTCATCATGCAGGATACAGCCTATGGAAGGCAGGTGACAGAGGGCCTGGAAGGAAAGGAGCCCACCTTTACCCAGACCTCCAGCCTTCCAGGAGCTGGTCTTCTGACCCAAGAACTTCGGAATGTCCATTCTGGCTTCATACAGAAGCATAGCTTATCTGTGCCTTATGTGTTCCGACATCACATAGCTTTCTTCTGACATGAGAGCCATAGCTAAAGGACATTGAAAAACCACAGATCTAGTCCAACAGGTTCTTTGATGGGATGAAAGTTCAAGGAAAGGGCACCAGAGAGTTAGAGGTCAAGCCTTGACCAGAAAGCAATACATGCACACACACATGCACACACACATACATGTCCTCACACATACAACCCATCTATACACTTACACGTGCACGCTCACGCACATGTACACATATGTGCACACATGGACATGAGCATACGCACACACATACACTCTTACCACCAGGAACACAGTTCCAGGGCCAGCTCTTGACTCTGTGTGGTCACTGTCATTTGTCAGACTGGGGACCTGATCCCAACTGGGAACCTCCCTCTCCCTGGGCCCAAATCATCAACACTCTTTCTCTTATAATTGTCTTTATATTCTTGTTATACAAGCTATACATAATAATATATTTAATTATATACAAAATTAAAAACATCAGCTAAAGTAAGTCCACTTTGACCCTCTTTATAATTCTGAACATCCTGGAACTGCCCAGAGCTAACTACTGTGTTCATCTGGAGTGTACTCTTTCAGACTTTCTTCTCTTTATCCACATACATGACACACACCTACAGAACAGTTAGTGTGTCAGTGTATGTGTGAGCAGTGCACATATACACAGTAAACCACAACTTGCTTTTTCACCTATTAACACGTCTCAGGCATCTTCCTGTGCCAACACACAGAGCTCCGGAACATTCTTTTTAACGGCCGTTTTCTATTCCAGAGGCACATGGATAATCTCACCCACTGACCTGTTCACAGGCAGTGAGGCTGTTTCTAATTTCTCACACCTGGAACCAGGGCCACAACGCCTGCTTGCCTGTGGCTGCTTGTGCATACATGGAGGGTCTCTCTAGGACACATCCCCTCCAATCTCTTTCTCACTAAAATGTGAGCTTCTATATAATACCTACTGTTTACTGAGTACTTATTATGTGCTTAACAAATTACCTCCTGATGCCCTCAAAACAAACTTCCAAAGCAAGGGAAGTGTGTCTCAGACAGTTACATTATCTAACACAGGCACACACCAGTCAGCACTGCTGGGACCTGCACACTCACCAGTTTGACCTCAAAGCCTTGCTCCACACGGAGTCCCCTCCCCACAGGAGGCCCTGTGCATGCCTCACAGAAAAGGTGCTCAAACAGTGAACTATTTGTTTTTTGTTTTTGTTTTTTTGTGTGTGTGTGTTGTTTTTTTTTTTTTTAACTATTTGTTTTTAAACCCTCCCCCTCACAACAGGCACCAGCTCTGTCCAGAACACACTTGGTAGGCATCTATCACAGTTAAGTCCGGAGCTGGACAGTGGAGATACAAAGAAAAATAAGATATTGGATTGACCTCTGGGTAAGACAAATAGTAAGCAGAAAAGATGCTTAGGTTGAATTTTGAAAAGTGAGCATAATGTGTAAGGAAAAAGGAGGGAGGATATTCCAGACAGAACATGGGATGTATAAAAATAAATAACTAAGTAGATTCTGCATTCTGAAATCAGGAACCAAGCACAGTCTCAGATTTGAAAACTATCTTTAGAACTCATTGGATCCGTGCATATGAATGCCAACCCTGAAGGGTTGAAACCCTGCTAGAGTGCTGCACTGAGGATCCTGAGGCCATGTCCTGGTTCAGCGGGAGACGGCTGGGATCCACAGTCTGTCAGGTGTACAACGGGGGCAGAGGCCAGAGCCAACTCCCTCCTCTCCCAGACAAAGTTACTGAGGCTCTCTGCAGGTGGCCACACTCACTAACCCAGAGAACCAGCCTAAGGCTTTGGCCTTGGGGAGCACTATCACCCCACATCTTCTGTTTGGACGTTCCATTTCCATATGATACACAAACATTACCTCTGTTCATCCATTCTCTCTCCACACATCATTGTCTCTCTCACTAAAAAAGAGGCAGAACTCTGCCAGCATTGGTATGGAAGTAAATGCGCGCGTGCGCGCACGAACACACACACACACACACACACACACACACACACACACACACACAGTTGTAGACAGAAATGTAAGGAAATGTTACAGCTCTGGGGAAGTCAGTCATCCTGCTAATCAACAAGCAGCTAATCCTCTGTCCTGTAAGTCCCTGAGAGAGGATACGCATCCAGTGTAGCAGGAAAAGCAAGTGTAGACTCATGCTGACGTGGTTCAAATCCCACTCTGCTGCCACCTGGCTGTGTGTCCGTCCCTGGGCACTTCTGTGGATTTTTGCATTTAGTCTTCATAAGAGCCTGACAGAAATAGGCATCATCATTGGCGCTGTTTTATAGACTAGGAAAATGAGACTGAGAGGTTAAGTGACTTAGTTTCCACATCTGCAAAATGGGACAATAATGGCATCTGCCACATGACTTCTTGTGACCAGGAGACCTCGGGTACTATGTACACACCTAGCTTAACAGCTGCACATGGTGATGGTCAGTAACTGGTTTTTAAAAAAGAAATGTATTCACTGAATTTTGATTTGTTAAATAAATTAAGTGGGATATGATTTGTTAACCTCTCAAAGGGCCACGTACACCAGTTTAAACCACATATTTTAGTAAATTTCTAAATAGATAATGCTCCTTTTAAAAGATTAGGTAAAATAGGGAAGCGAGAGATAGGAACATCTTTTGATTTCAGACCAATTTGAACATTGTCTGGGATAAACAATGTTTAGAATGCCATCTTAGTAGGGGTTCATATAAATGGCCATTGTTTTAATAGGTAACTGACCTGTCATTAATTCACTAAATAGATGCAAATTGGGGAAGCTCAGCCCCAGAGAATAGTTTATTCTTCCAGGTGGGTCCCAACCCCTCCCCCATTGTTTATTTAAGAAGGCTCACTAGCAAGTGATGGTGAAAGCACAGAGCAGCAGCTCAGCTCCAGCAAGTTCCACTTGGCCGTGGCCATGTTAATCAGATCCCTTTGGATCAAAGTCCTTGGAGCACAATGACTCAGTTTCAGGAAACAGTTAATACCCTTCTTCCTTCAACTCAACTGTTCTAACCTCTTTGAGGGCTGGCTCTCTGTGGGGCCAGGGAGGACTGTACAAGTTTCCTGGCAGGAAGAAGCCCAGACAAGCTCTGAATGAATCCCACAGGAAGAGGACTGAAGGTTGTCATAAAAAATAGATGCGACACAATAAATGCAGGATGTTCCCTGGGGTCTTAATCTCTTCTTTCAAAAAATCTGAATAATTCCACCTGCTGCACTGTTGTGAGGTAGAGGGGTGTCCGTGTGTGTGTGTGTGTGTGTGTGTGTGTGTGTATGTGTGTGTGTGTGTGTGTTGCATGTGTCTACATACTTTGAATATTCATTTCTACTCCAATAAAATTCTTCCAAAACAAGAGTCCTCCAACTGTTAATGTCAGCCTCACCAACAACACTCTTCAGTCATAAGTTCCCTGTTGTCCCTCAACTCAGGCAGGCACCTTCTGTTGTCCTGCACACATGCTGGGCTTTGCAGGCTTCATGAAAGCTTGATGGGCTCCCCAAAAAGTTGGGAAACATCACCCATGCCATTGGTGTCCAATGCTGCTAATGTAACCAGTGTCTGATGGACTCCAGTACTTATTGTTTCTTCTACCTGGCATGGCTATTTTCTGCTTGGCAAATTCCAATCATTCATCAAAAGCTAAGTCAGAACTTCTGCTCCCAGCTACAGTGAAGTAGCTAGTGAAAAAAACTATGCTCTCCTCTGAGGAAAAAAAAATGTTAAAAGCTGGAATACAATAATTTGTTCTAAGACATCTAAGGATTAAGACAAAGAAGGACTTAAGGGTCAAGGTTATGAAAAGGGAACTGTAGAAAGGTAAGCATTCATTCCCAAAGTCACTTTTGCCCTCAGAGTTTATGCCAATTCTTGGTGCAGGAAGGAAGGCTGAGAGTAGGGCAAACAGATTCAGCTAAAAGGCAGAAAAGCCAGCAGGGCTTTTGGCAATTTCACAGGACTGTAGAGAGACAACATTCCTTTGGAGGTTGGGGCTGCCAAGGCAGCTAGGATTTGAGGGATCAGGAATCTAGAGAGAAGGGAGCTAAAAAGAAGTGAGCCAACACTTAGTGGTTTTCCTCTTTTAAAGCATTTGTCAGATTCTTGAGTTACTTAATGCAAGACGCTAAGGAGCTAAGTAAAAATCCATTGAAAGACAGAGTAGAATTTTCAGAAGTCTCACAGAGCTGAAGGAGTAAAATAGGGGTTTAGAACTCACTAAGAAAGAGGAGCCCTGGAAAGCCATACCCTAGGAACAGTGGTAAAGCAGAAGTAGCCTGAGCTTTACCAACACTGCAGGCAAGCTTCCATTCTGCTCAGTCCCTCATGCGCTTAAGGTGATCTGCCTTCACTCAGATGGGCAACAAGAAATAGGGCAGAGCATCTCTGAGAGAGTTAACATACTCCAGAGCCACTGTACTTTATCTATATAATGTATGACATTCACTGAAAAATAACCAGGCACACAAATATATAGGACCAAGAGAAAAAATATGCAACAGCAAAAGACCCTCAGATGACTTCAAAATAACTATAATTAATATGTTCAAGAAAACAGATGACAAAACCAGAATCTCACCAGAGACTGAAATTAAAAAAAAAAGCAGACAAAACTTCTAGAATTGAATAAATGCAATAATTGAAATTTAGAATTCAATGAATAGGTTTAAGACAGACTTGACACATTAAAAAGAGGATTAGTAAAATGCAAGGTCAATAGAAAAAAACACAGGCTACAGCATAGAGATGACAAAGAAGTGATGAAAAATAGGGAGTGAAACACCCACAAACATGTGAGACACAGTAATACATGTAACTGAAATTCCAGAGAGGAGAAAAGATATAATAGGGCAGAATTTTTAAAAATATTTTTTTATTGATTTCATAGAGGAAGGAAGAAGGAGAGACAGAAACATCAATGATGAGAGAGAATCATTGATTGGCTGCCTCTTGCACACCCACTACTGGGGATCGAGCCCGCAACCAGGCATGTGCCCCTGACCAGAATCGAACCCGGGAAACTTCAGTCCGCAGACCCATGCTCTATCCACTCTATTACAGCTTCACACACTCCCCAGGGCCCCAAGGGTCCCTTCCCGAAGATCACTGGGGTAAAGGATACAACAATGAAGGGGGAGGTAAACAAATGCTCAATAGGAGCCAAAATGGAGACTATAGAGATCTGTCAGTCTAGCCTAGGGAAAGAATGGATTGAGCAGGGGATGGTCCCATCAGAAGCCACCCCCCCAAAGCTTGGGAAATTGATTGGTTATTTTGAATAAACTCCTGGTCCTTCCCAAACCCAAGATAATCTAATCCCAGGGAACAAAGCCTTTCACCACCCCTTTACCACCCCCCCCCCCCTCTCTCTCTCTCTCTCACACTCACACACACACACACACACACACACACACACACACACACACACATGCTTGTCCCATGGGTTTAAGCATTCTCTCTGTAGCAGCCATGGGGGTTTAGAAGCCACACTGCTGGCAGCCGGGACTCCAATCACAGGCTCCAAGACTAGATACAGCCCACAACAATGGATTGGAGCTGGGAACAGTGCTAACCTACCTGGATGAGGACTGAGATGGCTTAGCAGCCACCTCTGGCCTGGAAGACCGCAAAGGCTACAAAGGACTAAATTTTAATATGGCACAGGATCTCTGGACACTGGCCCTATTTCTGGCCCTGATTTTCCATGGCAGGACAGATAGAGATGGGACATTAGGAACCCAGGGGCTGCCTTCTATTTTTGTTAGTTCTGATCAAATAATCGAATCAATACCCCCTTCCCTGGGAAACTGACCTTTAGATCATTTCACAACTGACATTCCTTTTCGCTTAGATCATATTCCATTTGCTAAGACCAGTAACTTTCCCCTCCAGACTTGCCCCAGATCTGGACCAACCCAGAGAATTCCCGGCTGAAAAAGCCCACCTAGAGTCCTTTAAAATCTCTAACTCCCTGTCCCTGGGAGACACCATTTTGGGCAGCCCATCTGGTTTGCAGATGATCTAATAAATTTATAATTCTTTATCACTTACTTTATCCCCAGTGGGGGGCGTGCAGGAGGCAACCGATCAATGATTCTCTCTCATCATTGATGTTTCTATCTCTCTCTCCCTCTCCCTTCCTCTCTGAAATCAATTTAAAAAAAAAAATCTTACCACCAGACCTCATCCTCCCTCAAGGGGCCTCGAAAATGCTTTTTCTCGCAACAGAGCAAGAACCCCACTTCCATCAGCAACAAAGCTGTACTAAACTAAATACTAAATGAGTTCTTCAGTCAGAAGGAAAGTGATCTTGGAAAGAAACCATAAATCCATCAATCAGTAATGATACAGAAAATTTGAATACGAATGACCACCTGAACCTAAGTGACAAACAGAAAACTATACCCATGGGTAGAATATACATTCTTTTCAAGGGCACATGGAAGGCTTACCAAAACTGGGTCATACACCAAATTTCAAACTCTTAAAGAGGATTTAGAGTATCTCTAATCACAAAATTAAACTAGAAATCAATTATAAAAAGGTAACTAGAAAATTATCATCTGTTTGGAAATTAAGCAATGCATTTTAAAATAAGCTGAGTCCAGTAGAAATCATAATAAGAATTAGGGGAAAAAATTGAATTTAATTATAATGAAAATACAATATATCAAAACTTGCAGGGTATAGCTAAAGCTATGTTTTCAGATAAATTAATACCTTAAGTGCATATATTAGGAAAGAAAGAAAGCTAAAATGGTATTTCACTATTCTTAGAATACAAGCAAAATTCTGTCTGGGCTGGCTTCTGCTGACTTTTCCCAGCTTCATCCTTATCTCTCTCTCTCTCTTTTTTTTTTTTCATTCATTTCTTTGCCAACACTAGCCTTTTAATTCCTCGAATGTGCTAAATTACTTCCTGCCCTGGGGCCTTTGCACAGGTAATCCTTCTTTTTGAAATGTTTCTTCTCCTTCCTTCCTCTGGCCAACTTCTCATTTTACGGGAGTCAGCTGACATGCCATTTCCTTAGAAGCCTTACCAACTTCCAAGTCTGGGTTTAGGGACTCAAACCTGGGCTTTTAAATTCAAACTCAGTCTTTCTTTCACGATTCATTACTGTAATCAGTCATTGTTTGGGCAACTGCTTTTTGTGCTATTAATTTAAAAATACTGTTTTCATTCTCCAAATGCTATAAGCTCCTTGCTGGTAGCAACCGAAGCTGTCTTGTTTATCTCTAGCACTTAGCATGGTGCCTGGCGAATAGTCTATACACGTGTGTTTAAAAAGTGGGTGAGCCCTAGCCAGTTTTGCTCAGTGGATAGAGCATCAACCCGAGGACTGAAGGGTCCCAGGTTCAATTCCGGTCAAGAGCACATACCCTGGTTGCAGGTTCCCCGGCCCTGGTCAGGATGCATGCAAGAGGCAACCAATCAGTGTGTCTCTCTCACATCGATGTTTCTCTGTTTCTCCTTCTCCCTTCCACTCTCTCTAAAAATCAATGGATAAATATCCTCGGGTGAGGATTAACACACACACAAACAAAACAAAAAAAACAATACAAAACACACACACACACACACACACACACACAAGTGTGTGAAACATTAATTAACCATCTAAGTAACCATTCAGTTTACTCAAAGTTGTTAAAAGAAGAAAATTCTCCAGTAGTATTGCTGTCAGCAGTTGGCACTTACTCCTGTGGCATTTACAATGCGATTTACAATCATTTGCCAATCCAAGAAATCTCTCAATCAAAGATTCTGTCCGCACCTTATGTTTAAGTACAATAATTTTAACTCTACATTACTTACTGTTTAATTTATTTGGGAAAAGACAAAATTTTCTTCTTTAGTAAAATCTATTTTTACATCTGTTCCATGCTATGTCAAGCTAGGTGTTGTAAAAGTGATTCAAATGACTGCCATTATTAGTAACAGTCTGTGGACGAAAAAAGGGTCACATATTAAACCCGATAAACTGAGAGGCCAGAAGGACGGTGTGTAAATTCCTAAGTAAAAGCAGGTCCAGGCAGATACTAGTAGGTGTCTTAGGCCAATAGCTTCCTTGACAAAGGTCAATCTTTATCTTAAGTGAGCCTGCCTATTGTCTTTTTTGTAGTCTCAGATAACATACCTTTGAAATGTCAGAGGAATCTCCTTTTCCAGACCCATCAAGGCACAACCCCCTGCACCAGAGCAGGAGACCACACAAACCCTCATTGTTATCTTGTTCCCCACATACCATCTCTGTGTGCTGTAAATGTTAATTATTAACTATTCTGTACCCGCCAATGTAAAAGAAGTGAGTGTCTCCTGTTTTACTTTTTTATCCAGGCCCCGAGATTTCCCGGGTTTGCTTCCTCCCACCCCTTTCATCTACCAGCCATGGGTTCCCGTAGTGCTCCTGACATCTCTTCCTAGGATTCTAAGGTATAAATGCTGCAACACTGCCATTCTCAGGAGCATTTTCTCAACTCGTAGGTAGCTTGCTTCCCAACAGTTATCAGTTTGACTCACACTCATAAAAATTCTCTACAGGTTTGGACATAAGTCAAACTATACCAACAGTTGTTGACATCATAGGTCTACTTTCTCTGTGGTATCTCACTGAAAGCTTTAAAGGGGTTGCTCCTCTTTGTTTTGTAGATGAGGAAACCAGAGAGGTTAAGTGACTTGCCCAAGGGCACAGAGCCAATCGGAAGCAAGACTGAGGTGTGATTCCAGGTCCAGGCTGACTGATAGCTCCAACCTGCTGCCCATCTTATGTTCAGAGGGAGCTTTCAAGGGGCAGGGAAGAAGCCGAGGCAAACAGTGAAGAACGGTGACTACAAAGCAGTCTCAGTCAAGCCTGACCCCAGCCCAGCAGGGAACCACGTGTGACTGTGGACAACCTCTCTAGCTTCAGTTCTCCATCTGTGAAATGCAACCAATAACAGTAAATAAAAGCATACAGTTGAAGTGCCTGTAAAGCACCTATCATTTAGTAATGTGCTTAGTAAGTCATTCTCAAGGGATACTGCAAACAAACTACTCTTCGCTTCGCTCAGATTAAAAATATACTCTTATGTCAGCTCCCCTTTGCCTTCAAAGGATATGATGAGAAAGAATATGATGATACCATCGAATTCACTAAGCCAGGGACCAGGAGTCCATGAGTCCCAACTCCCAGGATGGTGGGCCACATGGCAGGTGACAAAATGCATGTCCAGTGACTGTAAAGCTTCCTGGCTTCTCCCCAGAGCTGCTTCCCTTCAGCAGTTGGTTCCATGATCCAGAGAAGGGGGAGGGGACTCTGGATCCGGCATCACTGCCCCACAGACACTCCAGGGGGTGGGCCAGGGCCAGGAGCCAACCCCGATTTTTCCCTTTCCAGGATCACATTACTAGGGTGGTTGTCACCCACCCACCTCTGAGGTGTGACTGCTTTCCAGCCTCTTTCTCTCACTGATTGTGATCATGAGCAATGATCAGCCCCATGGGTGAGGACAGTGCTTACTCGGGGTGAGGACAGTGCTTACTCGGGTCGCACAGGAGCCCTCGTCTGTGAGGACAGGAGCTTCTGCATGTGGGGTGGCCCACACATTCTGCAAGGACAGCTGGAACATTCCATTCCGCAGGGTCCACACAGCTCATAGCGCTCACCCACCCACACCTCAGGCCCTGTGGGATCCCAATGGGCAGGCGCAGGACCTTTTGGCATATTACCTGCTGCCTGGAAAGGTCTTTTTCCTAGTCTCCTATTACTACTGCAGGACTCGAACTCTTCAAGATAACGGTTTCTCTTTCCCAAACCCACTCTTTAGTCAGTTGTACCCCAATCTGGTGGTATTTCCCCAGCTCCGGGTGTCTATGTACCCACTGGGCCTGTACTGCACGTACATCTCCTCTACCTCCCGACCCCTCCTGGCTCCACACATTTTTCATCAGCAGCCGTGTTCACAAGAAATGTGTCATCTCCTGGTCACCTAAACCTTCTGTTTCCTTCTCTTGGTGCCAGACCCAATCCCTCGCCACTCTGAACTCTGATTGGTTTGCCTGGGAGTCACCCCCGACTCACCCTTGAAGGAGAAAGACCCACAAGGGAGGAGGAGCGAGTTGGTCGGAGCCCCTGGTTACCTTATGAAGGTCTGGGTCCACAGAGACCAACTTCAAAAAATAACCCAGAGTGTAAGGCCCGGCTCTCCCTTCCCCACAGGAATCCCTCAGACCAGTGGTCGGCAAACTCATTAGTCAACAGAGCCGAATATCAACAGTACAACGATTGAAATTTCTTTTGAGAGACAAGTTTTTTAAACTTAAACTTCTTCTAATGCCACTTCTTCAAAATAGACTTGCCCAGGCTGTGGTATTTTGTGGAAGAGCCACATTCAAGGGGCCAAAGAGCCGCATGTGGCTAGTGAGCCGCAGTTTGCCGACCACAGCCTCAGACCTTCCCTGACCTGCCCCCTAAACTAAGCAGAACTGCATCTATACTGGACACACTGCATGCACCTCCAATCCTGACATTCTGGCTCAGGGGCCTCCCCTTACAGCACAGGAGCACGACAGACGGGGACGGAACGCTGCCCTCAGCACTGTGCGACCCAAGTGAGCCATCAGTGTCCCTGAGCCAGTCCTTCTGGAGTAAAGCAGGGGCCACCTCGAGTGTCAGCATACATGAGCTTGTGGCACAGGGCCAGACACATAGGGTACCCACAGGGAACAGACTCATCCCCTGAAAACCAGCTCCACAAATGGGGGACCAGCAGCACCCCTTCCCTGACTTCTCTGGGGGCCCGATGGACACCTGGCCTGGAATAGCCCTGCCAAGTCTGCCGCAGCCCCACTCCATTTGCCAGGTTGCTAGGGAGAAGTGAGTGCTCGTGTGGTCAATTACAGGTGACCAATAGCTGCCTCAGATCCAGGTGAGAGAACTGAGAAACAGATGGTCCTCTGTATTATTACAGAAATTTGAAATTAGGCAGGTGGTGGCAGGTTTCAAGCCATGTATGGGAATTCTTACAAATACAGGCTAAGTTTACAAAGAATAATAAACAAATTCTTACTTTATCATGCTCTCCATTTTCGAAGCTGCCTCATGGAATTGCTGTGAAGATAGTTTATACATCTCAGCATTCTACAAAGAGAAAAATAGAACAGGTTACCAAAGACTGCAATTTCCCTCTGGCCCTGTCACATGATGCAACTGCATTAAAAAGTGACAGATGCTAGCTAGCCCTGGCCAGGTGACCAAAAGGTAATGGATTTGATCCCAGGGCAGGGTGTGTATGGCAGGCAACCGATAGATGTTTCTCTCTCTCTCTCTCTCTCTGAAAAAAAAAAAAATTGACAGACACTATTCACTTCTGTGGCTGCTTTGTGCTGCAATGGCTGAGTTGAGTTGTTGTGACAGAGAATGTATGGCCCACAGAGCCTAAAATATTTACCATCCTATCTAATAAAGAGGGATATGCTAATTGACCCTCATGCTGTTGCAAAGATGGCGGCACCCACAGCCAATAAGGAGGGAATATGCTAATTGACTGTCCCACCCTCAAAGATGGTGGCTTCCACAGCCAATGAGGGAATATGCTAATTAACTGCCCCGCCTTCAAAGATGGCGGTGCCCACAGCCAATAAGGATGGAATATGCTAATTGACTGTCACACCCTCAAAGATGGTGGCGCCCACAGCCACAAGATGGCGGCACCCAGTCCCCTCAAGCCCGGCCAGGGAGGCAGGCATGCAGCAAGGCCAGGCCCACCCCCAGGCAGGCCCAGCCACTCCGTACGCCTGCCTCTGGAGTCCCCTAGTCCCTTCAGCCCCCCAGCTGCCCCGAGGCACAAGTAAGCCTCGGATGGCAGCTGCCCAGCCAGCAGTGGCAGCAGCAGTGATAGGGCGTCACCTTCCCCTGATCGCCTGGTCGCCTCCCATCCCTGAGGGCTCCTGGACTGTGAGAGGGGGCAGGCCGGGCTGAGGGACCCCCACTCCAGTGCATGAATTTTCATGCACCGGGCCTCTAGTCTTTAAATAAAAAGTTTGCTGAGTCTGGACCTGGTCCAAGCCTTATTTTATAGGTAGACTCTGCTGCCCAGAAAGATTAAGCCAGTAGCCCAAAGTCACACAGCAAGTGGCTGTGCCAGGGCTACAGCCCAGGAGGCTGATCCTGAGTCGGGCATGTGCCCTGCTGCCTGCCAACACCAAGGTGCTTCTTGGCATGGTGACTGGACAGAGCCTTGCAGGGTGGTTCCAAAGGCACACACTTATATCCCTTCTGAGGTTACCTCGTGGGTGTACATGTACAGAGCCAAGCTGGTGTGGAGACAGCCAGGTTTGCAACAAGGTAGAATGGATTAAATCCCAGGGGCCACCTCACTGTGACTCTGGGTAAGTCACTACTTCCTTTGTCTCAGGGGCGAGTTGCTTCAGGCCACACAGGCCCAGAATCCAGCACTTTCCACTTGTTTCCCCGAGGAGACCAAAAGAAACACACAGCTAGCCCACCTATCACCACGCTCCATACAGAGAACTGTGAGGAATGACTTCTTGCAGGAACAGCCTCAAGAATTAAATCACCCAGATCATAGCCCAAGACAAGGCCGGCAGTCAGACCTCCCCAGGGAGGGTGACAAGATAGCAGCAGATGCCATGCACACAGATAGCCTGGCCTGAGGGGGAATGACCCCCTCCTTA
This sequence comes from Eptesicus fuscus, assembly GCF_027574615.1. Taxonomy (NCBI): domain Eukaryota; kingdom Metazoa; phylum Chordata; class Mammalia; order Chiroptera; family Vespertilionidae; genus Eptesicus; species Eptesicus fuscus. Next base: position 64,596,900 of record NC_072484.1, on the reverse strand, counting down.
GACAGACCGAAATAGGTGAAAGGTGCTCAGAACAGAGTCAGGCAGAGAAAATGCCTTGTCCCATCACCCATCTGCAGGGAAGGTAACCAAGGTGGGGCAGGAAGCACCTCCCCTAGGACCTTCAGAACATCAAGGTGGAGTCTGGACCCCCACCCCTGTACGGCAGCCTCAGGGAAGAGTCATGTGGGAGATCAGCATGGAAAGTTGTGCTGGAGGGAGCACACTGGGACAGAGCAGTGTAGAAACACCTCTGGGTGGTGCTGGGGTGAGGCCAATGCCAGGCCTTCCTCCTCCAGCCACCGAGTGAGCCTGGGCAGGTCATGCTGCCTCTTCCTGGCTCATGTCCTCATCTCTGAACTGGGGAGATAGCCAACACCCCTCTCCGATGGCCATCAGGCACACAGCTGGGACGTGAGAAAGCTCCCACCACACAACAGGTACAAAATAAATAGGGGTTCTTCTTCCCTCCTGGCCAGGCTGCCCTGGCTCCCGCTGGCACGTGCTCATTCCAAGTCGCCCAGCACATTTCTCTCTGGAGCTGCATGTTCCAGCCAAGAGATCACGATTCTTCCTCAGCCAGACTGACATTCACCCAATACTGACTGTTCTGAGCGGAGGAGTAAGGACGAGACGAGTGAAATCAGGGCCTCCCCTCACTCTTCTGTGACACCCTGGTGGGGACCGCTGAGACTCAGTTTGTAGTCCAATTCATGAGCCCTCACAAAGGCTGCACGGTCCAGAGACCCACATTTTAGCTTCCGCTTTGGCACATGCCGGCAGTGTTCTTTGGGCCACTTACTTCCTTGAGCCTTGTTTCCTTGTTTCCTCCCTCACAGGGTGGCTGAGACCATGGCCGGTGGTTCCTGGCTCACGATACCCTCCCTGTCCATGGTAGCCACTATCATTACACCACAGAACTTTCTAACGCTAACCTATGCCTTACCTAAGCACCCCCACTGATCTGGGTCTGTTTCCTTTCCCACAAGACAGCCTCACAGCCCACGCCTTCTCCTCTTTGGAAGAGTATCAGGTCCCCATCTTCCAGGCCCCACCACTCGTCAATGTCCCTTTATAAGGGAGTATCCCCATCCCAGATGGGCCCAGAGTGCTGTTGGTTGACAGAAAGCTCATTGTATCTCCAGGCACACAGACCAGCAAGGGTGAACCGATAAGTGGTTAAGTCAACCACAAGCTCAGACTGAACATGTGGTCAGTAAGATTTGTCACAGGAAGTGCCCACAGGCCAAGAAGTGGTTGTGATTACCCGACGGCAGCTTCCTCTATTGTCTCTCAGAATGACTCAGAGGAAGTCCCCTTCCTGCCCTGAGCCACCCACCCACCCTGCCTTCTAATCTGCCTGCGTAGACCCAGACCGACCAGGCATTGTTGGGTGCCCCACTGCTGCTCCCTGGTACACCAAGGCCCTGGTCGGACTCTGGGAGTGCTGAGCTGGCTTCCTGTGCTCACGGCCTGTGTCCAGCAGGCCTTCCTGAGGCTTCCGAAGAGCACCCAGACCCCTTTGCTGGGAATAGCAGGGCGCTCTGCAGACTCCTGGACCACACCACCACCAAGGGGCTTCTAGAAGGGCTGGCCACAGACATTCATACGGGAACCCACTGAGTATTGAGACCAGGGTGCCTGCTCCCGGACCTCCCGGGCTCCCAGATGATGCCACATCACAAGTACAATAGACGTTTGGCCAGTCACCCCAGATGACATGGAGGCACCTGGGCCATACCATTAGCCTGGCTTCTAAGGAGCTGATCAAAGCCTAATCTTTTTTAAATATTAAGTAATGTTTTTGAAAAAACAATACATGGTTTAAGAAGGCAAAAGCAGAAAGGACAGAGGGTAGGTATTCGGTGACCAATAAACCTCTCCACAGCCTGGACCTGGAAAGAAAGTCAGCTGGTACCCAGCAGCGGTTGGGGAGTGCGGGGAGGTCAGGGTCTCAACTGGCTCAGAGCCCAGATGGACCCCAGCCCAATGAGTAGGGAACAAAGGTTTTCTTTTTTTTAATCCTTTCCTGAGAAATGAGAATATTTTTTCCATTGATTTTAGAGAGAGTGGAAGGAAGAGGGGAGGAGGAGAGAGAAACATCGATGTGAGAGAGACACATCAATGGGTTGCCTTCCATGTGCACCCAGACTGGAGGTGGGGATCGGCCTGCAACCCAGGTACATGCCCTTGACTGGGAATCGAACCCGTGACCCTCCTGTGTGCAGGCCAATGCTCTAACCACTGAGCCATGGCGGTCAGGGCCAAAGGTTTTATTTTTTAAGCAAGGGAGTGGCAGGGTTGATTTGTATTTCAGAAAGAACATTCTGGCAGCTGTGTGGAGGTGAACTGCAGTACCAGGAGAGTGCCTGGCTTCCCACAGCACAATCCCACGATGCCTGCACTTGAAAAGGAGCCCTGTTATCCATTCATAAGTCACTGGAAATCATTCTGAAATGCATTGTACTGAATCTACACACATTAATTAACACCCACTGATAGTAGTGAACTGTTATTTCTGGGGAATTTTTCTTTCCCATCAGACTCTTCTGATTCCTGATTTTGGATTCTTTTCCTCTGCCCAATAAACGGCCACCCCTCCTTCTCCTCCAGCTGCTTCGTATGCACATCTGAAACCAGAAACCTGATTTCCATTAATTAAATCTGCCATTAAAAATTAAATAACGTGAGCAAGAAGGTGTGTTATCTCTACGGGTTTCAAAAGTCGCAGTGTTTCTTCAATTACTTCCCAAGCAGTTTTCATATTTCATACTGTCTGATTTCTCCACGGGCCTGGATTTGCAAGATCAAAAGAGAGTACAAGGGTGAGGGGAAGCGCGGTGAAAAGGCTCAGAAGGGGAGGACAGGGAAACAATTGTGGAAGGCCATGGAAATGGTCCTGCTGCCCCCCTCCCCCCGAGGAGCCGGGACCTGGGAGTGGGGGAGGCCTGGGTAACCCACTGGCTCCATGCTTAGAGCAGGTCTGGGATTGTGGACAGGAAGATAACCAGGCTCATTCTGACGGCCTGCAGAGGAGCCACTTGGGAACTTGGGAGCCCTGACAGACACACACCTGCACTGGGTGTCATGGGAGGCATTTCTGTCCAGAGGAAAGACAGAATTAAGGTCTAAGGCATGTGCCAGGATCAAGAGAGGCTGCCAGGGTCAGTGAGGGTGGATACAGGCTCTGGAGTCAGGTGGGCAGAACTAGGGCCCAGCTCCCAGGAGTTGTAAACATGGGCCAGCATCCAGACTGGGGACATTGGCTTCTTGTCTGTAAACTGAAGACATTAATAGAGCCTCCTTCATACAGTTTTGTTGGAAATTATACAGATGCCAGTGAGATAATGTATACAAAATGCTCAGAACCGTGTCCGGCACACGATAAGCTCAATACATATATTAAGAACTTAACACCCAAATGCATATCAACCAAGGAATACATCTGGAAGAGACCCGGCAGTGCTGAGAGAATGAGGGAAGGTTCCTCCAGGATGAAAGCTCCACAAAGGAGGGGCTCACCTGTCTTGCTTGCTGATCTATTCCCCATAGACTACCTGGCACATAGTAGGCCCTCAACAAAAAGTTGTTCAGTAAATGGAAGTAGGAGGTCAGAACCACCAGAAAAGATCCAAAAACATGCTAAGGACATGGTCATTAGCTTAGTCAATTGAGAAGGTTTGCTGGGCAGCCACTCCGCGACCGGCGGGCCGCTCTGTGGGCACCAAGGACCGAGCCAGGTTTGGACCCAGCCCTGTGAGGAAAGCTCTCAGATTGGGTGGAGCCCATCCAGGACTCAGGGCCGGGCAGAGAGGGGGCTGCAGGGGTTGAGTGAGAATCAGAACTTGGACCCTTTCCCTACAAGTGAAAGCAACTTGTAGGGAAAGGTAAGAGCAACATTCACTAGTCCTTTTCCGTGGCCACAAACATGTTGCTCACAAGATTCCACAGTTCCCTCGGGCCAGGTGCTGTGGCAGGGACCTGCAAGCACGCTGGCCCCTGCACGCCCAGAGCAATGCTTCAAGGTAGGAATGTCGCTCCTCTGCCAGAGAAGACCAGGCTTCGCCAGGCAAAGGGTCCCACCCAGGGCCAGACCTCCAGGGAAAGAGGCAGGACCCCAGAACAGGTCTGTCAGCCTCCCACTTGGTGCCCTGGCTCTGGGCCCAGCAGTTGCCCAGGAAGAAACATCACAAACCAAAGGCCATGTGGAAAGAACATACGTAGAAAACTGTGAAGCCCAGGACCCTGGCTGCCTGGGGAGGTTTCCCAGCAAACTAGTGAAACTGGGGAAAGCCAGGGGTGAGGGGTCAAGGAAGTCCCAGAATCTGAGGACAGGAGAACCCCAAGCCCAGGTGCAGTCAGCACGCCCTGGGCCAGTCATCCAGCAGATGTAGATCTCCCGATCCAAATTACCAAAGCTTCCCACCCTCCCAGGAGAGCTAATTTAAAAGGGGAGAAAAAAATGCATTCAGGATTTGGAGAATCTCTGACTGGAAAAGAATAAAAAACACAAAGAAGACATGAATATAAGTATTTTGTGCAAAGTTCAAATAATCAATATAAACTTTGGTAATGCTTAGGACATGCAGTCAGCCAGACTATCGATGAATGAATAGCAATGCAATTTGGCCAAGTGTCTAAACAGCTGGTTCTTGGCTGTTTATGAAGTTGGTCCACTATGTCTTTGCCCTGTTTCCCTCCTCCTGGCCCAGCCCCTTCCCAAACACTCAGCTGACACCTAACCTAAGTTTGAAAACTAATCCTTCTCCCTCACCCTTCCCCTTTGCCCCTGAGCATGCAATGAATAATGGGTACAAGCATTCTTAGAATATTGCCCAGCATGTCAAGATTTAATTGTTTCTTCCTTCCATCCAGCCAATAGTTATTGAGTGCCTACTGTTTACTAAGTCTTGCTCCACAATCAGGGGGCACATCAGTAATCAAGAGAAATGGTCCTTTCCTTCATAGAGCTAGCAGTCTCGATATGGAAAAACAAGAAAATAATTCTACTTGGTAATTAACACCATAAAAAGACACAGGGGTCAGGGGGTTGAGGAGCAAAAAGATGAGGGTGGGGCGATTTTAAATAGGTGGATTCAGAAAGGCCTCTCTGCTGGGGTGACTTGGGGTAGAGATCAGAACAGTGTGATGAGGGAGATACGATCTGGGGAAAGGCCCTGAGGTCGGACTACTTGGCGTGTCCTCCGGAAAGCAAGAGGAGCATGGATGGAATACATTAAGACGAGAAAACAGGCAGTGGAAGGACATAGGGCCCGACCATGCTCACACAAGGTTCCACAGGTTCCATGCTCACACAAGGTTCCCGTTCTCAGATTGGCAGGAAGCCACTGGAGGGTTTGATCAGGGGGTGATACAATCGGATTTCCATTCTGGAAGGATCACATCTGCTATGTAATGGAGAGCCTACTAGGAGGAGAGAGCGGGCTCCAAGCCACCTGGAGGCTGCTGTGGGAGAGGTGGTGGGGCATTCACCAAGGGGTGCCGAACATGCTCTGCACTGTCAGCGGGGGGTGCAGACCCATACCTCGGTCTCAGCTCTGCTGAGTGGGAAATGTCCAGGACAACCAGTGGAAAAGTCAGGAAGGCTGTGGGGATATATGTGAGGAGCTCAGGGGAGTAGTGAAGTCCAGGCTATGAATTCCATAGCTTTTGCTGCAGCATCTACTCAGTAAGTCTTAGCTGAGTGCTGAAATCCCCTTTGAACCCCAGCAGACCCCAGCTCCATTGATGGTCTGATCTCATTAGAATTTCCTCTTCCCCTTTGTGGGACACTGCCTCCAGAATTCTCCTCTCTCAAACCCTCATCTTCTGGTTCTCTCATTACGTGTCTGCTCCCTGCATTTCCTGCATTGGTAAATACCACCACTCCCCCTCCAATTCCTGCGTGGCGGGCGACCTGTCAATCATCGCTCTTGGGGGCCCCCATATCAAGCTGGCAAACACATGTGAGTAACTCTGCCTCCTGCTTCTCTCTCGAGGCCTCTCCTTTCTCTCCCTTGTCACTGCTTTCATTCAACCTTTATTATCTTATGAGTGGACTATTATGAGGACACATCTTATTCATATGCCACACTGGTTCTCCACCGTCTACAGAGCAACGTCCAAGACTCTCCCTTTGAAATTGACCTCTCTAATAAATTACTTTGGCACTGCCCCTGATATGCTCTGTACTTCACGCCATGACTCATCGTTTTCCAAGCCTCCATCATGTTCTCTATACTGTTTTCTCTGCCGATTCTTCCCCATCCACCTGAGAAACTGATTCATGCTTTGATACCCAACAATGCCCCTCTACTGGGCAGTCATTCCTCTCCCATATCCCAGGCAAATTAATGATTCCCTTCTTGGTGTCCTGACTGAGACATACTGTATGGCAGCACTTTCCACAGTGCACTGCAATCATTGGCTAATGTGCCTGTTCCCTTACATGGACTGGGAACCATGTGAGCTCAGAGTCCATACTTGAAGAATAAATGAAGGTGTTATTACTCCACTCACTCTGATCTCTGGACTCTGTCTCCTCCACTTTCTCACAGTGTTGCCTCAGCACTGATGTCATTACCTCCAACCTAAATTGGCCAACAACTCTCTACCTGGTGGGCCTCCAGTCCCTGGCCTAGCCTCCTTGAATCCACCCCCTCAAGGCCACAGGAACGTTCCACCTGGAGCACACACCTAATTGTGCCAGGACCCAGCTTATCCCCTCCCCCGCTTCTCTAGGGCATCCCCATCCTGCCTTCCAGACACCCCTCCATCCCTGGATATCTACTCCATGTCCTATTTCCTAACACACCTGGCTGGCTGCCATCTGAACATCATTCCCTAAGGTGTCAACTGCTAATTAGAGTGTTGTGACAGTGGCCTTAAGTGAGACCTTCATATAATTATTCGCATTTGTGAAAAGTCAGAGGAAAAGCAGGCTCTCTGTCTTTGTTGTGCCATTATGAGGAGTCAAAGGCACAGAGCTGGGTTTTCTGGACCACACCTCTTCTGTGGGTTTGGCTGAGTCTCCTAACATTTCTGGGTGTGTGTGTGTGATTGGGGGTGAGGAGTTGACTAGTCTCTCCTTACAAGGAAGTGAGAAGTATACAGCCTTGGGCATCTAGCTATATGTATGTACACACATGCACACATACACACTTTGCACATTGCAAAGCATTAAATAAATGAAAAGCTGTGGTAATTAGTAATAACTGTACAGGTTTTTTAAACTTTTTATTTACACTGAATACTAACCATTAGCCACCAGACCCCTGGGTGAGTGCTGATCTTACCAAAGAGTTGTTCTTCATTGTGTATTTGGGTCTGGGTGAGAAGACCCACCTCTTTGGAATACAGTCAAACCTCGGTTCTCAAACATCTCTCATCTCAAACAATTCACTTCTCAACCCAACAACCCTTTCATGTTGATACCTGCATGATCAGGTAACAAAGGAGACAATTCGTGAGTATGAGTCAGTTTACTGCTAAACTTCACATCGTTAACATCTCAGGAAATTGAGTATTTTCATATGTTTTTGGCTTTCGTTGCCACTTATTATTAAAATTTCAATTTTATTTTTTAAAAGAATTTTATTGATTTTTTCAGAGAGGGGAAAGGAGAGGGAGAGAAAGAGAAAAACATCAATGTATGAGAGTGAAACATTGATTGGCTGCCTCCTGCACACCCCCTACTGGGGATCAAGCTGGCAACCCGGGCATGTGCCCTGACTAGTAATTGAACTAGCAACCTTTCAGTGCACAGGACTACATCCAATCAACTGAGCCACATGGGACAGGGCTAAATTTTCATTTTTTACTATACATTACATTTCTTTTGTTAATTTTCATATATATATTTCATGTCCTTTTTGTTTGTAAAGTGTTTATAGATTAAACAGTATATAAGACATGCACTGTACATAAGAAAGGTTAAAACAGGGAATCATTTGAGGATCTGGAACAGATTAATTCAATTTACATTATTCCTAATGGAAAAATATGATTCGATTTTTTAACAGCCTTCAGAAATGAATGAAGTTTGAGAACCAAGGTTCCATGTATTTGTCAAGACTGCAGTGGTCAGACAGAATACTACGGTTCCTCACAAACAGGTGAGCAATCTGCAATAGAAGGGGCTGGTCAGAGGTGGAGGTTAGCGCCTGTCTAATGGCAAGATTTTGTGTTAGAGTGCCAGGAAGGGATCAGAAAAAATAAAGTTAGAGGAGTAGAATTACTCAAGAAAAATTTCACGGAAGAAGTATGATAAACAGTTAAGGTTAAAGTGATGTGTGGGCAAAATATATATATATTTTTAAAAATACCTATAGTATGTGGAAGGTAAATTTCACAGTATGCAGACCGAGAGACTGTAGACCAGGATGGAAACCCTGGAACCAAACTGAGGTCAGGGAGTGGGCATTAAAGTAGAAAGGAAGGCAAAGAGCTTTAAACAGCTGCTAAGTACAGAGCAGCATTTAACCTAGATGGACAGAAGCCATGTGAGGGCAGACAGTGAGAGAATTCAACGGTGTGCTTGCAGTAAACAGGACAGACAAGGTAATCTGCCACCGTAATCATTCCACCGGCGGGTGTGCAAGGAGGCAGGGCCGTCTGACGGGCAGCATCACTGCTCTCACACAAAAGCTGGGCAGCCAGCCAGGCCTTGGTGCTGCTGGTTAGTTGTTTTTTTTACATTTGCAGAAACATATTTGGCTAAATGACTATCTAAATAGTTTGAAAACAAAATACAATGCACAATAGAAAATAAAAATAAAAAAATCAATAGACATGAATTTTAATTCCAGTTCTGCAACTCACTGGTGATCTGAGTCCTGCTACTGTGAATTGCTGATTCTCTGCGACAAAGAATAGCAGAGTAAAAATCTCAAGGACAAACCTGAAAGCTGTGAAAAGCTCCGAGGCTGGGAACTCCATGGTTAAGGAACAAGGGAAATGGTATGACAAGGTTTTGCAGTGCAGACCCTCTCAGGCGCTAGTTACATCAGCCCTTCAGGTGCTGTGCATGTAGGTCACAGAGGCATTAAACAGATGTTCTGCCTCTTTGTGCTGATCCGTGAACTTCTGCGTCCAGATGAACTGCAGAGGCAGGCTCCAGGCATGGCACCGCACTCAGCGATTCTCAGCATTAGGACACTCAGCCCTCTGTGACGGAGGCCAGCCACACACTCCTGAAAGCATGCTTCTAGTTCCTCTCGGAAGACTTGCAAGAGAGGGAAGATCCCCCAGGCAGGCAGCTACAAGTTTGGATACCCTGCTGCTTAGGACCTGGGCCTCCCATGAAGCTGAAAGTTGCCTCACCTCTCCATTACACCTCCATCTGGCCAGTCTGAGGCAGTGTGGCAATCTGAGGCCTTGCTGATCAAAGGAAGGCTCATGCACCAGCAGAATCAGCATCGCCTGCAAGCTTGTTAGAAATCGAGAACACCTCAAGCTCTATCCCAGACCTGCTCTGAAGCTAGGTCCCAGGTAGGCCTCCTATGGGTTTTGTTTCAATAGCACTACATTAACTTTTCAAAAGTTTGGATGCCCTTGATTGGGTCCTGCCCTCCTTAGTTCACCACAGCCTTTATATGTCCCTGCAACTCCATGTACCTGAAATTCCTCCCAGGCTTCTGAAGGCAGCTGTGCTGTGGCCCTTAGCTTGGTGTTTACACTCCAGGCCAGCAGTCTCACTCTGGTGGAACATGAGAATTACTGGGTAACTTTCAGAAGTCATGCCTGAGCCCACCTGGAAGAGTCTCATGATTGGTCTGGGTTGGCACCCAGGCATCAGTATTTTAAAGAAACTCCCCCAGAGGATTATCATGTGCAGCTAAGGTTGAGAATCACTGTTCTAAGGTCAGGAAAACTTGAGCTTGAGACCCGAGATTAAACCCTGGCTTTGCCACATACTACTGGTGTCTCTTTAGGCAAGTTACTTAACCACTCTGTGCCTTGGTTTCCTCATCGACCAAGTGAGGACAGTAAGAGTAACTGTAAGGTCTGGTGGCTCCCTCAAAAGGAGTGCTGTAGGAAGGAGGGAAACAGTACGGGTACAATTGCACTGGCAAATGATAGTGATTAATGGTACCATTTCACTCAGGAGACCTTACAGAACTTGACCCTCCAGTTATCGTAATGCCAGTCTTCTCTTACTAGCACCCAACCCTTCCTCTAATCGCATGGTTTCAAACCTTCCCCAAATCCTGCAGGCACTCTTTGGAAAGAGCCTGTTGATCTATGTTCCAGGATGAAGAGAATATCAGTTCAAGATGCAGCCTGACTAGGAACATGACTGCCTCCTCCCTTACACAGATTACTGCCATAGGAACATGGTCATTATTTTTTCAAATAGGTTTTCCATATCTTGCTCTCTCTCTTCTCTTTCTGGCACCCCCATGATGTGAATGTTGGGATGCTTGAAGTTGTTCCAGAGGCTCCTTAGGCTATCCTAATTTTTTGGGCTTTTTAAAATTTTGCTGTTCTGATAGGGTGTTTTTTGCTTTCTTATCTTCTAAGTCGCTGATTTGATTCTCAGCTTCATCTACTCTACTGTTGATTCCCTGTAAATTATTCTTCATTTCAGTTATTGTATCCCTTATTTCTGACTGTTCTTTTTATGCTACTGATTTTCTCACTAAGTTCATTGAGCATCCTTATAACCAGTGTTTTGAACTCTGCATCTGGTAAATTGCTTGACTCCATTCTGTTTAGTTCTTTTTCTGGAGTTTTTCTGTTCTTTCATATGGGACATGTTTCTTTGTCTCATTTTGGCTGCCTCCCTGTGTTTGTTTCTATGTATTAGGTAGAATACATAGAAACGTCTCCTGGGCTTGGTAGAGTGGCCTAATGTAGTATGTGTTCTATAGGGTCCAGTGGCACAGACTCTCTGATCACCAAAGCTGGGCACTCCAGGTGCACCCCCCACGTGGGCTGTGTATACCTTTCTGTTAAGGTTGAGCCTTGGCACATCAATGGGAGGGATTTACCCCTTTTTTCTTCTTCATGTCACTACAAAATACCTGTACAATAAATTTTCTGGACCCAAGTAAAAAAGTCCAACATTATTCCCCAAAAGTTTCAATGTGACAATTTAACAAACATTCAATTTAATGAATGTGATCTGGTGAGCTCTTTGGAGACGGATTTATCACTGTGATAGTCAGGACACTGTTGGTTGCAAGTAGTGGAAAATTAGATTGTAAGTGGTTTGAACAATTAAATTACTCACTCACATAACTGCAAAGACCAGTGGTACTTTTGGTAAGAATCGAGTGTTTGAATAAAGTCACTAAAAACTTGATTATTAAAAAAAAAGAAACTTGATTATTTCCATCTGCCCATTCTGCCTTTCCTAGGTAAGCTTCATCCTAAGCCTCATTCTCCTCATGGCTGCAAGGTGACTGGCTGCCAGCACCTTCCTTCCTTGTTGACACACAGCAGGAAAATAGAGCATCCCTTTCAATATGTGATGGAAAGGCACTCTTGCCAACAGAAATGGTGAATGAATGAAGAAAAGACAGTATGCTCTCTGAAGCCCAAGGCATCATCGTTCTCCAGGGTCCCCAAACTTCTCTCCTTTGAGCCTATCCTGGGTCATGTTAGCCGAATGAACCACTAAGGCCAGGAGGATGGAATGTGAAGATTCATTTAAGCCAATTGGAGAATAGAGTTGGCACTGGGTTTACTTCACTCAGAAACGCATGGGCTATATGGACAGGAAAGGAAGATATCTAAATGAAACTCCAGACACTGATACAAAAAAGAAGGAAAAGTGGATTCTAGGCAGCCTCTAACAGCAAATGTCTTTGATAGTCATTCAAAACATTCACTATCCAGCCAAGATTTAGATAATTAGCAAATTTGATAAGTGGACTTTCTACATCTTTAAATCACTAATAAAAATGTTGACTGAGATAGGAGTAAGGAGAAGTCTCTGGGTTGATGTTTATCTATTTCTTAGCATCTTCCTAATGTGGTAATTAAACCTATCACAAAGCAACCTGATCATCTTAAATTCAGTCACCTGACTCAAAAAGATGTCATTAGCCCCTAGACCAAATGTTATACAGAAGTGGAGTGATAGTAAATCCAAGCTACTTTCATAGTCTACCATTATACATGCCCCTACAGGAGCCGATGTCCGTGTGAGACTCTCACAGTATAACCTGAGCACTGGTGAAGCTCAAAGTCCTCTCTGCTTATCCAGTTGCCCACTGGACCCACGTGCCCCACTTGTCCTCAACAGACACACATTTAATGTGCTTTTTCCTCTTCTTAAGTTTCACATTTCCGGTTGTTTCTAAATCATTTATTGAGGTAAAGTTAACATAACATAAAATTAACCATTTTTCAAGTGGCGTTTAATACAGTCACAAAATTGCAAAACAACCAGCTCTATGAACATACATGTATATGCATGAAGTCCCTGTTCTCAATTCATTTGGGTATGTACTTACGAGTGGAACTGACAGATCCTATGGTAATAATGTGTTTAACTTTTCGAGGAACTGCCAAACTGCTCTCCACACTGGTGAACTGTTTTACATTCCCACCAACAATGCACGAGGGCTCCAATTTCTCCATATCATCATCAACACTTACTCTCCTCTTTAAAAACAATTATAGTCATCCTAATAGGTGGGAAGTGGTATTTCATTGTTGTTTTGATTTGTATTTCACTAATGATACATGAACATCCTTTCATGTGCCTGTTGGCCATTTGTGTGTGCTTGGAGAAATGTCTATTCAAGTCCTTTGCTCATTTTTAAATTGGGTTGTTTGTCTTTCTGTTGTTGTGTTGTAAGAGTTTCCCCTATTTCCTTTTAACTCAGTTATTCTAGTCAGAACTTTCAGAATATCTTCACTATCTCTTTAACCCTGAGAGTCACTAGTTTCTGTTGTTCTGCCTCAGAAATGCATCAAATCCCTTTCTTCCTCTCCACCTTCCCTCCCAAATGCCCTACTTTAGGTACTCATTGTCTTTTTCCTAAAGCAATCATGATAGCCTCTATAGTTTCTCCCCAGCTCCAAATTTCTTCCACATAATGGCTAACTTCTATAGCATAAACTTAATCCTGTTACTCCTCTGCTAACATTTCCCAGCTCTTGGCATCTTCCAGGACAGCCTGAGCATCCTGGCTTGGTGGCAAAGCCCTCCTCAGCCTGCTTTCTAGTCTCTCGAGTCCATATGCAGCAACTCTGCTCCACGGAAGCTTCATGAAGCTGAGTGCCATTCACATGCCTGCATGCTCAGTCACGCCCTGGCCAGTACTGGCCCCAGCCTAGAAACAATCCCGTCTCTCTGGAAGTTCTAATTCACCCTACCAGCTCTGACTCCAAATTCATTTCCTTGGAGATTTTTGGTGGTGCCATGGCATTATTTTTAACATGCTCAGTCACGCCCAGACTGCCCTTCCTGGAGACAGTGCCCACTCAGGAGGCTACTCAGGATTGTTGCTAATTGGACAAGGGTGGGCTGGACCACACAGTGGGAGTACAGCCTGGAGCACACAGGGAACGCGGGCTAGCTGAGTGGGAGAGGAGAGTGGATAGATGGAGCAGGAAGAAACAGGGAAACACCATTGAAAAGAGCAGGAATGGGTCACAAGGCAAAACCAGGGCAATAGGCTCCTTGGAGGCCTTAGTTAGCCAACACCTTCTCACATCTGAGCTGTGGGTAGCTGTAGGGTGGCTTGAGCATAGCTGTAGGCCTCATAATGACAGTGGCAAAATGCAGAACCCCCACAGATGCTATGTGCTGAGCTGAAATATGTCCCCCCAAATTCATATGTTGAAGTCCTCACCCCCAGCACCTCAGATTGTGACCTTATTTGGGAGTAGGGTTGTTGCAGATGGAATTATTTAGAATGAGGTCACACTGGAGCAAGAAACAAATGGGACAGGCACAGTCTCACTCCTGAAGAGCTTACAGGCCAGGTGGAGACAGACAAGAAAATAAATGAGATACTGCTGTTCACATGAAGGAAATCAGGCAGGAAAGTGTGATGGAGAGCAAAGCAAGAGAAATCATCTCTGAGAAGTTAAACTGTAGTTGATACTTAAATGAGGGGAGTGGGAGAAAACAAAAGGTAAGAAAGAAAGGAAAGGGAAAAAAAAAAAATAAAAACAAAGGGAAAGGGAAAGAGAACAAAGAAAGAGGGTGTGGAAGGCTAGTATGGAAGGCTGAGGAAAGAGGGAGTGCAAAGGCACAGGTGAGGGGGCGAAGTGTCTGAAGTGAAGGGGGGAGGGGAGGCAGGGAGGACCATGGAGGACTGGATGCCTGGGCAGAGCCACTGGGCTTCACTCCCTGTGCCCGGAGCTATGGGAGGATTAGAAAGCTGCTGGGAACAAGGCGGGGAGGTAGGGAGGGGGGCAGACAGAAAGGAAGCATAAAGACCACTTGGGAGGTTCCTGCAGAGGTTCAGGGAGCGGACCGTGACCTGTCTTAGGGGTACTCACAGTTTTTCTCCTACTACTAAACCAAGAACTTCTAGAGAACAAGGACTGTGCTCACAACAGGTAGCCAAGAAGGGTTTACTGAGTGAAAAGTGGAACTCTTTAAAAGGCACTGGTCAAGGAGCCCACACAGGCGTGAGCAGAGCATTCCCAAACCATAGCTGTGTCAGTCCAGTGAACAGCTTGCCAGGGGGCCAGCCAGCTTCCAGGGCACACATAGAAAGTCTCTTCTTCCCTTTGAAGAACCAGGGTTCAGTTGGCTGGTGTCAATCTGCAAGACATCTGCACCCGCATCTCACAACTTCTCTAGAAGCCTGGGGTATTTTCCCTTGGCACTTGGCCTCCCTCAAGCAGTGTAGGCACTGCTCCCCAAGGTTCCCAGGTTCCTTCTGTTTCTCTAATCCTTTTTGGCTCAGAACAATTTCTCTAATTTCTCCCTCAAACTTCGGAGAAAGCCCTAGCTGGTTTGGCTCAGTGGATAGAGCGTTGCCCTGTGGACTGAAGGATCCTGGGTTCGATTATGGTCAAGGTCACAGGACCTTGACTGCAGGCTCATCCAATCCCTGACCCTGGTTGTGGTGCGTGTAGGAGGTAACCAATCGATGTGTCTCTCTCACATCGATGTTTCTTCTCTCTCTGTCTCTCCTCCTCCTTTCCACTCTCTCTCAAAAAAACAAACAAACAAACAAACAAAAAACTTATGAGAGATAAAACTGTCAGCAAGTGGAGTTGGGAGCTCTGCTTTTAGATGGCAGGTGCAGGCCCCAACATGGTTAGACTCAGCGTGCTTGCATCAGGAAGAGAATCTTATCTTAAGCAAAGTAATTGCATTCACTAGGGACAAGTAGTTCTAGACTCCACCAGGAAAGGCAATACACTGGCCTTGTTTCTGAGCACTGGATGCGTGATAATATGATTGGTTATGATCAGGGGTAGAGACCACAACAAGAATACGTTAACATCCTAGCGGAGGCAAAAGGTCAAAATCTCCATCCAGTGGTCAGCCACTGTAGTAGATAGCTGTTGCTTTTGCCACCCAGCCTCTACTCACTCTCTGGTTCATAGCCCTGTTTAGGCTCAATGGGCCCAGCTACCCCTCCGGAAGCAGCAGCTTAAGTAAACAGGTTTTGTACCAAATGGCCCTGAACCCTTCACTCCAGCTCATATGACCAAAGGGCAGGCAATTGTCAGCCTGTGGAAAGATGAACTGGGCCAAATCAGCTTTCCTTTTGGAAATAAGCAGAGAAGCAAGTGGAGGTAACACAGAGGAAGTCATTAGGGTGGTTCAGGACCAAGATAACCCAAAGCCATGGGAGAGACTCAGCAAACACAGCCCGGCTTGTGAGCTGTCAGGAGGGAGTGAACAGAGCCAGCACACAGGGAGGCACCCACCTGAGCAGCCTAGGGCCCTGCCCACATCCTGGTTCTAGCTGTGCACATCCTTATGATAAACGGCTGTTTCCTTTTTTCTTTCTCTTACCTTCCTTCTTTCCTTCCTTCCGTCCTTTCTTTCTATTATTATTTTTAAAAAATATTTTTATTTATTTCAGAGAGGAAGGGAGAGGGAGAGAGAGGGATAGAAACATCAATGATGAGAGAGAAACACTGATGGGCAGAGCCCCCACTCCCCGACCCCCACACTGGGGATCCAGCCCACAACCGGGACATGTGTCCTGACTGGGAATCAAACCATGACCTCCTGGCTCATAGGTCAACGCTCAACCACTGAGCCACAACCAGCCAGGCTAAACTGCCATTTTCTTAAAAAAATACAACAATCTAACTAAAACACTTTTAAACAAAGTCCCAAACAGCAGAGGAGATTGAACACATTCCCTCCAGGGAATAGGAGGGTTAATTTTGAAGTTGCCCAAGGCAAGGAGGACTAAAACTGCTTTAAAATGGCCTGTTTTATCTTAAAAAGTAACTTAAACTTGCCATGCTATTCTATAATATCAGTGTTTGCTTTAATATAAAAATAGCATTTCTCCCCCTGAAGCTTCATGTAAAATTGATGTTCCAGGAAGATGTGCCCTTTCTAGTCTGAAGTCTCATCGCCCACACCCTGGCACGTTGAGTGGGCAGCCCTGGGAGGCACATACCCTGGGGTGGCACAAGCTGGCCTAGCAGATCTCCCAAGGCCCTCCTGGCTCTGACCTGCACTCTGTGAAGAAAGCTCGTTAACATACAAACACTGGCTCTCAGGCACCTCACAGGAAAGAGGTCCCATTGTCACTGTGGGCAGTCATGCAGCAACACACAACTGCAGCTGGCAGTCCCCCAAGGAGGCTCTCCCTCATCTCTCACCCACATAAGGTAGGATGCCAGTGGCCATAGGCAGTAAGGGGGTGGGGCCAGAAAATACAGCGAAGGAACAAGTATGGGGTCACTAATAGTCACAGCTACCTGCTGCCAAGCTCTGCTTCAGTGCCTAGAAAGAACTACAAAGAATACGCTCAAGATCTGAAGACTTTTAGGAAACCCTTCGCTGTCCAAATGATGGGTGGCTTGTTCTATTGATGAAGACGGGGGCTTCTCACTGATGCCTGAATACACATTTCTGTTGGCCCAGATGACATATCTACTCCAGGGTCTTGTGAACTGTACTTCGCTGTGTGCAGGAGACATAGCATCTCCAGCTAAAGGGTTTGTCCTCCGCCCTTCCTCCTGCTGCCAACAACGCGAAATGATGGACGTAGACAATGATGCAATGAAACGCAGCCGGCTAGCAGCGCCATTCCTAGCTGTCATCCCCAAGCCCAGCCAGGAAGGAAGCTCTCCGAGGAATCCTTCCCTCTCACTAACTCACTTGCCCTCCAGCAAGTCACCTCACTTCTCCAGGTTCTAGCAAAATGAAGCAATTAGATCCCATTGATTGGAAGGTTCTTTTCAGCTTGAAGAATCTATGATTTTAGCTATGCAATCGTTAACAAGAATGAGAAAGGTTTATATATATGCCAAGAGAGAAAGAACTCCAACACATATTATTAAAGTGAAAAAAGCAAGCTGTAGAGCAATATACTTTGATTCAATTTGGGTAAAATATATGTTTGAATATGCATTACAATTTTTTGAAAGGATACACAAGACCTAACAGTGGCTACTCTCTGGCAAGTGGGATAAGCGGTTGGCAGAAAAGTGGTGTTCCATTTTACATTGTCTTGCATGTTTAATCATGTGCACACATGGCTTTTGAATTAAATAAATAATGGAGCAGAAGGCACCTATTGTTCCACGTGTCTCAGCATCGCCTCCAGGTCTTGGCTCATGCCAGGAAGACAGCTCCAGGGTCTCCATGCCTGTCCATGCAGCCCTGCCATGTGAATTTTGCAAAAGAGCAAACAAAAACCCCTGTCTGGTCACTAGTCTAGCAAGGGCTTTCCAGGCTTAGCCTCCCAAATACTCATTGGTTCCTTCTGGGCAGGACTTTGGGAGGTGTGGTCACAACAGCAGCAGCGAAG
This sequence comes from Eptesicus fuscus, assembly GCF_027574615.1. Taxonomy (NCBI): domain Eukaryota; kingdom Metazoa; phylum Chordata; class Mammalia; order Chiroptera; family Vespertilionidae; genus Eptesicus; species Eptesicus fuscus. The sequence continues at coordinate 64,578,982 of NC_072484.1, read as the reverse complement.
GTGAGCCCAGGGCAGAGCCCTTTGTGGGTCAACTGCCTCCTACGCTGCCAGTCACTATCTCCTCTGTATGGGCAGGCACCAGGATATCCAGCGAACACACACACACACACACACACACACACACACACACACACACCAGGAGTTGGTCACTTTTCCCACAGCTCTAGGGGACCTATTTTGGGATGGCCTCCTCCCAGGCTTAGAAGCAGAGCCTCGCAGAATGCCCAAGATAGTCACTGCCTCTTCCCTCTGCAGAAATGAAGTCAGGTGGGCCCGCAGCAGGGGAGGTCAGTGTCTACTCCCAGATAGATCTCCCTGGCTGGCTCTGGACAATCCTTTCCTGGGCAGCATTCCCTTTGGAATCAACCCCTCCCATCTGGAGCCCTGCTATCATTGCCCTGGCATTTTATATTTTGTAACAGTAACAAAGAACTTGGGCTCACTGGATCAATGGCCATAATAACAGCTCCTAAGCAACAAATGAGAACTATTAGGCATGCTCAGTATCTGCCCTGCCCTCGTCCAAGGTAGGCCAGAGCACTGGAAGCGGTGCCACCAGTTCCCATAGGGCTAGACAAGGCAGAGAATATGCATGAGCAGCTCAGAGCGACGAGACATCTCAATGATAGAGAGGAGAGAGAAAACCCTCCTTTACCCAGGAATCCGAATGATTCCGAAATGCTTGATTCAAAGCTTAGAGATCAGTCAATTAAAAACAAATCAGCTGAAGAGACTTTCATGCAATAAGAGCTATTTGAGAGAGGGAAAAATCTCTCCCAATCAGCAGTACTTACCCGAGAGAGACAAAATGGAAGATAGAAGTGTCAGGGGCGAGGAATAGACACTCCGCATGACACTGAACGACCGGGTTCCTTTTTAGGCCTCAAATCTGAGAGGAACGAACTATACGATGTCTCCTGAGGAGGGTGGTGACCAGGGTCATTAGGTCTCTAGACCTCTCACCTCATATAAAAATGAAAATAAGGAGCTGGAAACTGGAGAAGTGGCATGAAGGACACCTTTACTCTCTTAAAGGCTACAGATGGACAGAACAGACCTGGGCCTCTGAAGGGCAGACCCAGGACTGTTTAGCAGAATTCCAAGGAGAAAGTTCACACTATCAGAGCTCTCGAGCAAAGAAATGGGCTACATTATGAAGTTGTGGGTACCCTATGGTGGGAAAGATCTAGGCCAGGGGCCATTTGCTGGGGACGCCACAGCAGAAAGTTCTGGACAGTCAGAGGCTGGGCTGAATGACTTCCATGGATCAGAATCCTAACTTGGCAATGAAGTTTTCATGGATTTTGTACAGGTTTAGCAGTCTCTCTAGGACAGTGGTCAGCAAACTGCGGCTCGCGAACCACATGCGGCACTTTGGCCCCTTGAGTGTGGCTCTTCCACAAAATACCACGGCCTGAGAGAGTCTATTTTGAAGAAGTGGCGTTAGAAGAAGTTTAAGTTTAAAAAATTTGGCTCTCAAAAGAAATTTCAATCGTTGTACTGTTGATATTTGGCTCTGTTGACTAATGAGTTTGCCGACCATTACTCTAGGCCATTGCACCTCAACTGCAGAAGGGCCAGCTCACCACGACAGAGACGTCCAGGCTGACACTGAGAAGACTGGACGGCAGGCCTCCAGAGAAGGGATGAACTATGATGACAGCAGAGAATGCCCCTCCTGTCTGGCTCAGAGCAGAGGAGGTGGGCCCCAGGAGGAAAGCAGACAACCATGCAGGCTGCAAGATGTAACAGCTGATGCCAGTCTGGAGCTAGGCCCCCTGCAGTGTGTAAGCCCCAGGAAGTTCTCAGGGTGCTCAAGCACAGCTACAAGCACAGATACTTCCCAAATGCCCAAGGGCTTCCCTTTCTCTGCTCCAGGACACATGGCCACCCTGGAGCTCTGAGTCATTGGGGGCTAAAGCTTTAATGGATGCTCTGAAATAGGGCTAACGCTCACTTCCACACCCTATGTCCCCAAGACTTGCATCTCTTCCCATACACACACTAGTTCAGAACAAGAGCCTAAAGGCATCCTTGACCCACTCTTCTCTCTAATTTAACCCCTCAAACGCATCCATATGTCTAGTCACTCTAACCTTGAGCAAACTTCCAGTCCACCTCTGCTCACCAACCCATTCCCTCAACCCTGGTCCCAGCCAACATCATCGTGCTGGGTGACTAAGTAAGAGCCTTCTCTCTTCCACACTTGTCCTACTAGTTTATCCGCTTCAGTGGCCACAGGCATTTCCCCAAAGTACAGTCACGTCTGCTTAAAGCCTTCCATTCACTTCCCACCCCTGCAAATGACATCAGACTGCTTTCCTATCACCTACAGAGGCCTCCTTCAGGCTGGCCACCCCCTCCCTCACCCCACTGGGCTCTGGCCACACTGAACTCTCTCTGACCTATGGACATGCATGTTGATTTCCACCTCAGGGCCTTACAATTAGCTCTTCCTTCTGCTCAAAGACCATCCAGAGCAATGATCAGATCTGCTTCCCCAGATCTTCCCAGAACTCTGACCCAAATCTGCTTCTCCAAACCTTTCCAGAATTCGGACCCAGACCTGCTCCCCCAGAACTCCCCAGAACTCGGACCCAGACCTGTTCCTCCAGAACTTCCCCAGAACTCAGACCCAGACCTGCTCCCCCAGAACTTCCCAGAACGTGGGCCCAGACCTGCTCCCTAGACCTTTCCATGAGTGCGACCTTCTTCTCACTCAGTTCTCAACTCAGATGCCATTTTCTGAGGGAAGGCACCACAGACCAAGCTAATTCAACACTCCCAAGCCCTTCCTAACACCTCCCTCTGTCCTCAGAACATTCACTGGCACCTGAAATACTGTTTCCTTGGAGACCAGAGCACTGCCTTGTTTAATGCAAACTCCTCAGCACCCAGAACAGTGCCTGGGAAGTAGTAGCTGCTAAATAAACCCCATCTCATTCCTCCCCCTGGCCAAATTGAAACCCCATCAATAATGTCCCCAAAAGTCCCTCCCTTCAAGGTCCTCTCCTCCTCCTTCACCAAGAAATTCAAGGCCTAGAGCTGGAGCTTCTGCTTTCCCATCTCCCTAATCCCCTCCCGAAGCCCTCTGGACTCCCAGAAGTGAGAGCAGTCTCCGCAAGGGGAAAGGTCACAGCCCTGGGTGGGTTAGGGATATAGAAAAAGGCTGGCTGAGAGCCACTGCTCAGTAATACTCCTGGAAAAATCAAGACACTGGGAGAGTGTAACTTACTACATTATATAAAAGTAATCACGAAACCTTATAATGTGGATTGAGAGTAAAGAGATTTGTTCAAATGGACTCTCTTGCTCGGAAGCCCAGCATATTACACAAATGTAGGGGCCCTGCTTTGTGTGAGGTGGAGGAAGGACTGCTCACAGCCTCCTCTCCCCTGCTGTCCCTGGGGTCCTCAAGGAGCCAGTGCGCCCATCCCTGTAGTAGGGGGATCGCTGCAGCCCTCGAAGCCCCGCAGGACCGCAGTCATCAAGAGGAGAGCCAGGGCTGACTCTGCCCCTGCTGGTGGAGGGCGAGTGCCCAGCTGGGACACTGTCTAGCCTGGAGCCCTTGCTCAGCTATTTATTATTTCTCCAAATTGCTGACCACTCCTACTCCCCTGCTCGAAACAGGGCTTCCCTGTCATACAGAAAACCCACCTCTTCTCCAAGCAGCTGGCCGATGATCCAGGGAACCCCAGTAATGACTGAAGCACCTCTGGGGTCACTACAAAGTCCCTGACTGGCCCTACCCACACAGGTTATGCAGGCTGCAGGTGGAACGGCAGCTGTGAGAAGCTTGTGGCTTCAACAGGGAGCCTACCCAGGGTCAGCTTGCCTGGTGAACTGTCAACCCAGGGCTGCCAATCCAGCCCCTTTGCAGGGCACCCATGTTATCAGCACACCCATAAACCAGAGCCGGGTCCAGCCAGCTGCTCCCCCTGTAGTGCTTTCTGTGGACTTAGACAAAGACTGCAGACCAGGCACTAGCCATTCACTGGGGTTGCTGTGGCAACAGGCTCCTTTCTATAAATGATGTTCCTGACACTCATGTAGTCCCTCTGCTCTGGAGAAGCTGCGGGGAGGAGGGGTAGAAAGCAGATGGAAAGAATGCAGTGATGGTGCTGCAGGAATACCCTGCTCTCAGTGTCCCGAGGTAGCTTGTGAGCGTGGCAGCCAAGTGTGCCCACTGCATGGAGAGGCAACTGGCCTGGGGTTGCATGACTCTGGTGGGTACAAAGGGGGCAACGAGTTCCTAAACTGCAAGGCGCAAGGCCCATAGCAGTTTACCCCTTCAAGGCCAGATACAGCAGTGGGGCGGCGGGGGGGCAGTGTCAAGGCCTGGCTATACCTCATCCTTCTTACTGACATCCCAACAGCTGACACAGTGACCTTTCAGACACCCCAGCTCTGCCCCGAAAGGACCTTCAGCTGAAGCCGGCACCCCTCAGTGCCCTCACAGACTTGATCTGGGCCCCTCTTCCCTTTTGCCCCTAGAACTGTGCCTTCCTCCCAGCGGCCTCTGACACCACCTCCTTCCAGGAGCCTCCGTGGCCAGGCACAGACAGTCACTCTGGCCTTTTATTTCCTCCACCACAGTGTACACCCTCCATGCTAAAATGTGCTAACCCCTACCCCTCATTCCCACCAGGCTGCCAGCCACTTGCAAGCTTTGCAGTCTATGTCCCTTGTCACCACATCCTGGCCCTGAGCAGACCCAGAGTCCTGCCACAGGCACTGCGCTTGGATCTCCCATGGCTGGCACGCACAGAGACATAGGGCTGACGCGTCCTTTACCTTCCCAGAGCAGAAGTCCCAACTGACTCACACGGTGGCTTCCATGTAAACAGGGACTACTCGGACTGGGGGAAGAGACCAGCCTGGCCTGAGGTGGAGGAAGTAAGCACGGCTCTTGGGATGCACACAGAAGGCAGATCTAGTTCAGTAACTGCCACGATATTTTGAATTTAATTTAAAAAGGTCCGCCGCTTGCGTCTATGGACACTTATGGCGTACAAATGGTTAAGTGCCCTCAGCCAAGGAGGGTCCTTTCCTGTGCCTGGGAAACTGTGGGTGGCCCACGTGACTTTCCTGCTAACTGTATTTTTGGGTACACGGCTTGGCCAGCCCCACACACTGGTTCCCAGAATGCCTCTACTTCCCCCCAATCCTGCCTAGCAGTCCTGACCCCTCTAAGATGGGGTTACATGGAGGAGCCCAAGGGGGACTGAGCACTGGGGTTCTGAGACCACCCTCCTACCCCCAACACATACCTCCCCCAGGCCTCACTCCTCCATCTCCGGCCCCTGCCAGTGTTGGCGAGCTCTCCCAGCATTGCCCGGATGAGAGAGCTCCATCTCCAACTAAGCCCCTAGGAGCCCAGCTCCTCTCTCTGCTGGTCTCTGCCCCTCCACGTGGCCCATGGCCTTCACGAAGTCCTATCTCACACAGGAGGCAGAGTTCCGCAAAACCCAGGATGCAGCAGGGTGGGGCACAGCATGAAAATGTGTCTGTTAATGTCAGCAATATTAATTAAAATGCAGCCACTGGTACAGTACAGTATCTGGCACAAAAGAGTAACTCAATATCTGCTGAATGCGGAATAGTTAAATGGATCAATACAAGTAGGTGCAACAGAAGGGGAATTCTTAATTGGGCTTCGGCTTCGATGTTAGATAACAGAGTATGTTACAAGGGGATCTTTATCAGTTAGGGCTAGATTTGGTTACGCATGACAGAAAGTCTCCGGTAACAGTGGCTCCCACATGCAGGGCCTTTCCTGATCTGTGTGGTGATGAACTCCGTCAGGAGGGCCTCCACTCCCATTTCCTGTCCGCATTTGTGTCCTGTGTAGCCTCTGTCACCAGTTGCCTTTCCTTGAGGAGAGACTGCTGGAGCTCTCCCAGATCCACACTATAGTTATCCAGGGAGAGGCAGGGAGGGAGGACTCCTGCTGAGGGAGGCTTCTCCCAGGCCACACACATCCCTCAGTCCTGTGGGCTGGGCTAGAAGGAGGTCACAAGGCTATCCTTGGCTGCTGAGGGGCGAGGCAGTGGCAGTGAGCAGGAATCTTTGCCCCCCAAAATAAAACTGGTTCTAACATCAGTAAGAATGAATACTGAGTTGGCAACTAGCAGTTTCTCACCAGGCTCGTGCTGGTCTGTGCCGTGGTTCTCATTCAGCTCCAAGGCTGCCCTGGCAGAGTGGACACCATGGACTACACTATGGCTCGTCCAAAGTGACCCAATGCACGGTGTTCCCAGGCCACAGGGACATCACTGGTGTTTTGGTCAGAGTCTGGGATCACTTGAAATCCAGAACACTGGACCGCTGGAAATGAGAGCCCGAGTGTTACCAGGCCTGGATTCCATCCCTAGGACACTGGGCAACTTGCTGGACTTTTCTAGGAGCCATTTGCTTGGGTCTGCACAGAGGGATAGCAGAAGTAAGCTAGAGTGTGCTGTATGGAAACCAACTTAGATCTTCCGACAATGGAGCATTGCTAGAACATCCGTAATGACTGATAAAAATAATGGCATTCCATACAAGCAGCCAAGAAACCCCTGAATGCAAAAAAGCATAATAATGATAACAAAAATGAAAACGACCATTTATAGGCACTTAATATGTGTTGGGTTGTTAATCCTTATGACAGTGCTGTAAGGCAGAAATTATTTACAGCCCCTCTCTATAGCTTGAAGAACAAGTGATGCTCAGAAGGGTAAACAGCTTGCCTGAGGAGCATTGCTGGATTAAAGGAAAGAAATGGGGGGGGGGGGGCGGGAAATAGATACAGAGGCAAAGAAGCATTGAACAGACTGTCAAACTACAGCGGGAAGGCAGGGGAGGTTGGGGGGGTGCTGTAAGAGATCAACTGAAGGACTTGTATGCATGCATATAAGCATAACCAATGGATACAAGACACTGGGGGGGGGGGGGCAGGTGAGGGCATGTACTGGGGGGTAGGGGAGGCCGGGGGGATGTCAATGGGGGAAAAAAAGGAGACATATGTACTACTATTTATAATACTTCAAACAATAAAAATAAATAAAAAAAATAAAACATTGAAAGCAGGTGTATCTGGCTGATGCTTCCATGAACGGTTTTCCCTTTTACCATGCCACTTCATAGCAGATACAACCAGACGGAGGGTTTTAATCGAGCGCTAGGGAGAATAAATCTTCCTCATGCTATTAGAAACAAGAACAATTCCTAGACCAGTTCTAGTGGATAACCTATTAGGCCAAAGAGCAAGCAATGAAGTCCAAAGGACATTACAGGATTGCTATGGGGAGGGGCTGGTCTGGGACTGGGCGGAAAACGGTGGCTTCCAACACGGGTGGGAGCACAAAGAGCCAGCACCTACCCGAGAGAGGCTGCATCTGTGACAGGGTGCTGTCCTGGGAAGCTGCCCATGTTAGGAGCAAACAGCACCCGAAGGTCTGAAAAAACTTCCCACAGTTACCTCAGAGGAGAGGTCCCTGATGCCCTTTGGGGCATACACAGGATCCTCCTCGAGTGCTTCAACCAACAGGCTGAATTCAGAGGGAGGTATGAGAATGCACTGGCTTCCTAGCTAACCAGACATTGAGTTTGGCAAAATTTTAAAACAATGCCACTCGTCTCACTACACTATGTTTGGTTTTTAAATATAATTATTTTTTCATTAAAAATGTTATGTATATTAACATGTGATAGGTTTCTTATTGTTATTTTAAAATGCACGAATAAACTTTTTAAATGTTATTTCAATTTTTAATGTAGTCAATGTTGACAGTTTTCACCCATATAAACTAAAGCTCTTTGGGTTCCAAACCAAACAGTTTGAGAACCACCCTCTGAGGCAGGTGGACTGGCTCTCTATTCCCTATGCACCAAGAAACGCAGGTTCTAGGGGCAGTCGGGGAAGCAGGGGAAGTGAGGGAAAAATAAAAGATGACCAGAGGTAGACGGTCCCATGGACTCTTAGTAAACACTGCAGGGACAGGCCGGGGCTCTGACTGCCCGGCATCCATTTCCATGTCGACTCCTAGAAGTCTGTACCAGAACCACTTATTTCCATTGGATGTGGTCTGGGGGGTTTTAACCAGGGGCCTGCATGACCCTGGACTTGGGACCCTGAGAAAGGAGCACACATCTGGAGAACAGCTAGTCTCCCCATCTCTAATGGTGCCTGCCTCCCCATGGCTGCTTCCGTTTCGGGGTCACCCTCCTCCTCCAACATGCCCAAGCCTTGCTCCCCATCTTCCTGCCTTTCCTGGGAGTCCAGGCAGTCTTTCGGCAAAACCCTTCTTGGTATGTTCGCCAGTCCACCCCAGCTGCTTGTACCCACCTGCCCTACTTGTCCCATTCTCATGACCTCTGCTTGCCTTCTGCCCCCCATCACCATGATCACCATCTCAAACATGGTCACACTACCTCATACCTCCTCCTGCATCCCCCTGGGCCTGACATACCAACTCCTCTGCCTCAGACCCACCTTCTAGGCAGTGCCAACACATGCCTCCAGATTAGGCTCAAACACCATCTTCTCTCATGGCCCCTGAGAAGAAAGAAACCCCTATGCCTCCACGTGCCTCTCCTGGGTTCCTTTCATATCCCCCACCTCACCGCATGTCACCTGGAAGACTCAGTATCCTGGTAGGAGCCCCAGTAAAGTCTTCTCAATACCCCTCCCTCAGGCATGGAGCAGACTGACATATCTCAGTGTGGGGTTGGGGGGACGAGAAGAGATAAACCAAAGAACTTATATACTTACATGCATAGCCCATGGACACAGGCAATAGGGTAGTGAAGACTAGGGGAGGGGGTTGGAGGCTGGGAGGAGGGGGGAAAAGAGGGGGGAAATGGGAGATATCTAATAACAATAAATACTATCAACAATAAAAAATGTATTTTAAAAATGCCCCTCCCTCAGTATATCATAGATGTCCAATAAATGTTTATTTCTAAACTAGAGGCCCAGTGTATGAAATTCATGCATGGTGCGGGGCTGGGGGGGCATCCCCTCAGCCCAGCCTGCACCCTCTCCATCCAGGACCCCAGCCCAGCCTGCACCCTCTCCATCCGGGACCCCAGCCCAACCTGCACCCTCTCCATCTGGGACCCCAGCCCAGCCTGCACCCTCTCCATCCCCTCAGCCCAGCCTGCACCCTCCTGCATCCGGGGACCCCTTGGAGGTTGTCCGACTGCCTAAACCGGCAGTCAGACATCCCTCTCACAATCCTGAACCACTGGCTCCTAATTGCTCACCTGCCTGCCTGCCTGGTCGCCCCCAACTACCCCCCTCTGCCGGCCTGGTTGCCCCTAACTGCCCCTCCCCCCACCGGCCTAGTCGCCCCCAACTGCCCCCCCTGCTGACCTGGTCACCCTTCACGGACCCCCCGTCAGCCTGGTCACCCCATGCAGCCTGCTGTTGAGTCGTTTGATCATCCCTCACTAACCCCCCTGCCGGCCTGTTGCCCCACGCAGCCTGCTGTTCAGTCGTTTGGTCATCCCTCACTAACCCCCCTGCCGGCCTGGTTGTAGGCAGCCATCTTGTGAGGGCATGAGGGTTAATTTGCATATTACCTCTTTATTATATAGGATGGCTACATGCCCAACTCATTGAATCTTCCAGGCAAGTTCAGATGATGCTTCAAGAAAGAGTTTCAGACATGGCCTCTGGGCTACTCAACCTCCTGCTGACCATGGCTGCCCTCATCACATGCTGTTGCAAGCATAAGTTCATGCTCTCCCCACAGACGGTGAACCAGAGGGCAGGACTTGGGTCTTGTTGATCGCTGCCCACCTGCTCCCTCTCCTCAGCACCTGGCCCCGCGCCTGACACCACAAAGGCTGCTGAGCACAGGTGATTTGCAGAGCCCTCCTGCCCCTTGAGCCCGGGCAGGGCAGTGTGGATACTGGAGCTTCTGTGCCTGTATCAAGGGCATGAAAAGTGAAACACAGTTCCCAGCAGAGGTGAGAAACTGCACCTGCTTGGGAGTGGTTGCGGGTATTGAGAGGCAAACAGGACCACACTCACCTTTCCCATGCCCCCGAAGGACCATGCTACACAGGAGCAAGTTGCTAAGCCCAGGATCATCCAGCCCATCTGTTTATGCCGCACAGACCTGATGTGCTTAATCATTTGCAGGTTGACCAGTGACACTCCACACGAGGATGAGCCGAGGATGCTCATTTCTCTTCCAGAAAAAACTACTAAAGTGTGGTTAAAGGCAGACCTTGGAAGAGGCAAAAATACCTCAGTGGTCCCAAAGCCTAATACCATATGTCTACCAAACTGGATGGGGGCATTCCCCCTGTTTTTGAACATGAGCGTAGAATCTAACAGTTCTCTCCAAAAGACCGCCCATAAGTCCCTGTCAAAGTCCAGTGTGTTGGGGTGAGCAGCCTTTATAATAGGGGAAGGGCTCACAGGTTTCTACTCAGGCACACACTTTTGTTTATTTCTATCAAAGTTTGTTAGTAAAGGAGCTTCTGTTTTCAAATCAGAATGAGCCTTGGTAATGGTGTTTCAATTCAGCTGTTTTAGTAAATACATTCAAACAGTATTCATCGAGCAAGCTTTTAAAGAAATCAATACAATTAGGCAGCCTCTCCCACCCCTAACTTTCATCACTGGCATCTGAGACCTCATCTTCTTTCTAGCGTCACTTAGAAGGCTCTTCTCCACTCACGCTCAATTTCTCCTCCTGAGTTTTCAGTCCCAGAACTTCACATCCTGGCAGCATGGGACGGGCCCTTCTACTTCTCATCCTTGCAACTCTCTTCCCACATCTCCTGCTGACATCAGCTCTCCTAGATTCCAACTTCCTCTCATGCTCCTTCCCCTTCGTTTGGGGGCAGCCAAAGAGAATGTCAGTGACCAGGCAACAGAGGACATTCAAATATACTCATCCATTTTATGTGCGAACCATAGGCAGTATCTTTCCCTTCTATTCCCCGAAAAGAGAAAATCTCTTTCTCTCCAGAAGCTGCTGGCAACAGATGAGGTGCTGCTGGGGCTTAAATAGAGTATTTGTTTTTTTAGGTATATGCTGCCTTCCTGAAATTTCACAAATTATGTTACTCTCTAAATTAGTTCACATCTTTTACTGCAAACAATTACATTTTGAACAGGTTTTTTTTTTGCAAAATATTTTTCAAACTGTGATTCAACTGCTTTTGCAACATGTGCTTTAAATTTATTTCCACTGAGGTGCTAGATTCTTCAGAGGAGTCCAGACCAATGGGCACGTCATAGGGGTCTTAGCAAAAGGGGCTATCGGTTCTTTCTACCAACAGCTGGAGGAAGCTAGAAGAATGAGGGAGTGGGGCTAGGATGAGATTTAAAAAAAAAAAAAAAAAAAAGTAGAGGGAAATCTCAGTGTTTCCAGTACCTGACTGTCACAACTCTGATCAAAGAACAGTTTTCAAAAGAGCTGGTGGAGTCTCCACGCCTTAAAACAAGGTGTTAAAAACTCAAGACTTCACAGGAACCCTGAATGACTAGATTTAGAAGAGTCAGCAGGCCGTGCCCACTCCTGGCTGCCTAACCTCCACGCTTCTCTTTCTGCCAGGATTTTCACTCTGGGGAGGAGGGCATGGAGCTGGGCCTTAGCACTGACTTCCTTGTACCTGCCCCCGATACCAGGTGTGTCAAGTAACTGACCTAAGTCAGCATTGCTCACCAAGCAACTCCTCTAGCCCGTCCACACACGGAAATGCAGGTGTACAGCCCACCCATAACCAAATACGCATGTGGGCGCTAAGGGCCAAATTCCTGCTCCCCAAAGAACACTGACTTCTGAAAAATCTTTCGTATTTCAAAATTTGGTTCTTTGTATTAAGTTTCCTAGTTTTTTGATAGTCTGTGGTTTGAGATTTTCTTTTAAAAAGAAATCAGAGGAGGAAAGCTGCTTGACCAAATTTTCTAATAATCCATTTGCACCCCCATCTCTTTCATGGACCCTCTTTGCTACCCAAAACAATTTGAAACAAGTTCAATTCCTACTGTCAATACTCGGTGAAAATAACAAACCCTGCTTTTGTTTCTCTTTTCCTTCACACATATGAATTTTTTTCATGGTAAGTCAAGTCCTATGGATTCCAATTTCTAATTTTAGAATAGTTTCAAAATGTTGGTGGGTAGATGGCTTTGCGGGGATAATGTAAGTCAGTGTATATGTAGTATGTAAATTGTTACCTATGTTAAAAAATAATTCCCTCCCTTATTGCAAAATTTACTAGTTCTCTCAATTCAATATTAGCTACATAAAAGGTCTTGCTAAATGTTCACTAAAGATTGTAAAAGACCCTTTGGGAAAATATTGGCTTTTTTGCAGGATGCTACCTCATCTACAGGAGAGGGAATTCGCCTATTATGAACACCTACTATAGGCCAGTCCTAAAGTGCTTTTATATAATTCACACCATTCCACAGACAAAGACCCTGAGGCTGACAGCTGGAAAGTGAGTCAGCTAGGACTCAAATCCAGTTGTGTCTCGCCCAAGCCTGCTCTTCTTCATCAAAGAATGATTTTGAAAACTTATATGCATTTATGCATAACCCATGCACACAGACAATAAGGCAGTGAAGGCCTGGGGTAGGGTGGGAGCCAGGTGCAGTGGAGCAATGGGAGGAAAATGAGGGACACCTGTAATACTCTCAACAATAAAGATAATTTTTTTAAAAAAAGAAAAGAAGACTTGATACAAAGAAAAGTAACAGATGCAAATAAGTATTTTGCTCCCTCTAAAATGATGAATGCCTAGATGAGCTAAGACATGAACTCCATAAATGAGAGCAGAAGACAAAATAAATCTGTAATCACCAGTGTATATTTGCTCTACAAGCGGTGCAAATGCAAACAGGAAATGTCACAAGTACTGAGGAAAGCCGCACAGGTTTTAACATAAGCCTAATGTTTGGGGGCTTCAAAAAGGTATTTTTTAAAAGGTTCTATTTTCATATCTGTAAACACAGCCAGCTCAACATATGTAGAGATAGCAAATAAGCAATATATCATAAGTAGAAGAGTCCCGGATTTAGAAATCCACAGCCCACAGGTGGTGCTGGGCTGGGGGACATTCTCCAACCTGGTCAAGGCGAAAGGAGCCGAGAGCACAAGGACAGTGGCTAGCACACTGGGCTGAAAGATTCTAAGAGCAACTTAAAAGGTCAACGTAAATAAACAAAGTGAATTTTAAAGTATTTAAAAGCTCTTCTGTCCCCACGAAAGCACACAGCGCATCGCAGAAGCCTTTGGGAGTCAGGGAGCCATCTCCTAGGAGACAGCGGCCAGTATGATTAGATCCAGCCCTGGCTCTTCCAGAAACCCTAGCATGTAATGCTGCCTTAGAAAGATTCTACTGCTCTTCTACAAAATGGAGGGAAAATCACCTCCTCACCGATTTCCGTGATGAAAAAGAAGACAATTTCTGATGAGTGTACATGGCAATAGTCAGTTTTAAAGGAATTGCAGCTATCGTGGTAATTATTATTACCAAAAACTGATTTGTTAAAAAACTTAATTTATAACAATGAATTAAAGAGTTGAGACAGCCCAGCCGGTGTAGCTCAGTGGTTAAGCATCAGCCTATGAACCAGGAGGTCACAGTATGATTCCTGGTCAGGACACATACCCAGGTTGCAGGCTTGATCCCCAGTGTGGGACATGCAGGAGGCAGCTGATCAATGATTCTCTCTCATCATTGATGTTTCTCACTCTTTCCCTCTTCTTTCCTCTCTGAAATCAATAAAAAATATATATTTTTTTTAAATAAAGAGTTGAGGCAGAGTCAGAGTTCATGTTGGAGGCATGTCTGTGATGGAGGGCCAAGACTATCTATCAGCTCCACCCCCAGAATCTCCACAGCGCTTCGCTCCTGACAAAGCACCTTTGCAGCATGTTCTGATTCTATCCTGACCACAGTTCTGCGTGCCAGGCATCTCCACACCTGGACTTAGAGCTCAGAGAGGCTGAAGGTAAGAATGGCACCTGGGGATGTAAGAGGCAGGAGAAACACCAAACATGGAGTGCTTCCAGAAGATGTCAGGCCATCCCCCCGCCTCCACCTCTGAATGGGCTGTTTCTTGCTCCTGCAGTACTCGCCACCAGCTTCCCCATCCTAGCTTTACAGCCTTTACAACCTACCTCACATACAAATGACCAATAAACTCAGAAAAAGACTCTCAGCCTCAATATTAAGTAAAAACATACAAATAGAACATGAGATACATTCTGCCTATTAACCCTTTGCACTCGCTTGCTTTTTTCTCGATTCCTTTATTCTAATGCTAACCGTGTCGAGTCACACTCGACATCCGAGTGCAAAAGGTTAAACTGGCAGACAGAAGCACTGCTATGCAGGTCCTTGCACACACCACTGGGCAGGGCGGGATTCAATGGAATCTGTCTGGAAGACAATTTCACAATGTGTATCAGCATTTTTAATGAACATCTCTTGTCATAAGGAAATAAAATAAGTGTAGAGAGATGTATATTAAAGGATTTTTACTACATTGTTTATAATAATAAAAAACTAGTAACTACCAGTAGGGGAGTGGTTAAATAAATTATGGTACATCCAAAGAATAAAATACTATGCAGATTTTTTAAAAGTAAGAAACATCATCATACACTGCCAAGGAAAGATGCTATGATAAAACATCTGCTCCTATAAAAGTAGTTGAATAAATTAAAAATTAAAAAATAAACATGTTATATATATATATATATATACACATATATATATACATATATATGTGTATATATATATATATATAACATGTTTATTTTTGTATATATATATATATAATGTATATATATATATAACATGTTTATGTATATATATATATAACATGTTTAATTTATTCAACTACTTTTATAGGAGCAGATGTTTTACCATATATATAGATATAGATATAGATATAGATATAGATATAGATATAGATATAGATAGATAGGGAGGTAAAATATACAGATTGGCAGATGTGAGCTGCCTCTAAAGTTAAGGGTCTCCTACAGGAGGACTTCCTGGGTTGCCCTGGCCTATTTGGTGCCTCTGTCCTGGACTCCTCTCAGAGCACTTTTCAACCTTGCTGTGTCACTGAGTGATATGCTCAGGTTCCTCATCAGACTCTGAGTGGCCAATCAGAGCAGGCAGGGTCTGAATCTTATTCAACATGTGACTGCAACCCCCCAGCACACAGCATTTAATAAGAGAGAGGGTAGATGGTACGGATAAAGGCCAAAACAATTTCCTAGCATGACCAACACACAGCTTTGCCTTGGCTGAGCCCTGGCCAGGCCACTTAGCACTTTCTCGGGCACTCTGCCACCCCAGGTGAGGCACTTTTGTCATGAACTGGGGCACTGGCTCTCTGGCTGGAGGTAGAACTACTTCCTAATCCAGGCCAAAAATAGCCAGGTCTCCCTTACCTTTGTGAGTCTCTAGGGGCCCAACAGCAAGACCAATTCAGGCCGTGAGGCAGCAGATAGATAAGCCTGGTTTGCCAGAGTCCAATGACTTGAGCTGATGCAGCCTCACTCCTTGCTGCTCAGTCAGCAGGAGTCAGCAGGGAGTGTCTGGGAGCAGAGTACAAGATGGGTAGTCAAGCACCACATTCACCCAACACACTTGTCCCCTGATCACATAACATGACCTCCTTACACTGCCAATCCCAGCTCTCTATAAGAGGCATCTAAAGTTCTCCCAGGTGCAAAACTTTCCCCTATCAGCAGATGGCCCTGAGGGGGAATTAAAAGAACAGGCTTTTTAAGGAGTGGGAGAGCACAGCACTCTGGGCAGGTTGGCCAGAGCTACTAAATGGGCTCCTGTGCTTCTGAGCCCTCACAGGGGGTATCAAAGGGAAAGGGCTCTTTTGCCCCCACTCCTGGCTCTGAGAAAGGACTAGCAGAAGTGGGTGGGAGTCTGCCTTAAGCAGCTCTCCCTTGGCATGGCAGGTTGGCTTCTCATGAACAAAGAAGAGGCCTGACCACTGAGCCTGCTCCCCACTTCACCCCTCACGTGTCAGGACTTGCCAGGTCTTTCTGCCTCCTTCATTCTGGCTGCCTCACCTCCACACACACCCCGCCCCCCCCCCCCGCCGCCCCCTGCCGCCCACCACCACCATCAATTCCCATGTCTATCCTGAAATCACCCAGCTCCATGGAGTGAGCCTCCCTTTGCCATTATTTTGACCAAACAAGTCCTTGTTAGGTTTGAATTGCTGATCTAGCACTGTGCCTGGTATAACAGGGACACTGGCAGCTAGATGGTCCCTCTGTTCCCCAAGAAGTTGGCCAACTTATACCTGCCAGAAGAGCCCTCCTGGAGTTCAGAGCCACTCAACTCTTAATTCATGATGCTCATTTCAAAGGAGGATCCACTTCCCACCCACCCCATCTCTCCCAAGCTGAGGCAGCCATGTCACCCACTGGCCACCCCTCTATGCAGTGTCCTGTGCCGGGATAACTCATCCTGATCATGCTAACATCAGTAAGGCTCATCAGTAAGAAATATTTGCTGAATGCAGTCTCAAAACCATATTAATTTACTCTTACTGCTTGGTTTTGTCTGTCCCAGGCAGGCTCCCACACTGCTCAACCCCACTATTTGGACAGCTGTCTGCTCCTGGGGCCTGGAGTTTGTACTTGCAGATGGGTAGCCTACATATCCTCTCCCCACCCCCATGTCTGTGACAGTGGGGCTGAAGTTTTCTCAGCAATAGCTTAGTGGGAGTCAGACCCATGCATATGGGCTTCCCAGCCCTTGGTTCTTTTCCCTCCTCACCATCCCTCTGTGCTCCTCCTTATAGGCTGTATTAGTTCTCTATTGCTGCAATAACAAACTACTCCAAACTTGCTGGCTTCAAACATCAGAGGCTGCCTGCAATCTTGGCTTGTGGCCCCTTCTTCCACCTTCCAAGCCCACAGTGATAGGTGAGTCCTTCTTACATTGAATCAATCCAACCTTCCCTTCCGTCCTCCTCTTCTATTTTTAGGACTGGGCCCACCCAGATAATCCAGAATAATTCCATCTGCAAATTTAATTCCCTTTTGCCATGTAAAACAGCATAATCACAGATTTCAGAGATTACAAAATGGATATCTTTGGGGGCCATTACTCCGCTGACCACAGAGACAAATGTACTCACGCCTTTCAGTCTGTGACCAAAGTCCATATTCTCTCCTCTTCTCACTCAATGAACACTTATTTGGGACCCCTAGCTCTTTGGAAGAATAATACAAGAAAGAAGATAAGTTGAAAAGTATACTATGGTGGAGGCAGGATGCGCAAATGCACACCCTCGGAGAGCCTGTGTCATTCAGGCCTGTCAGGGTGCCCTGGGCTCAGCTTAATGCAGGGCTGGGAGTGGGCAGCCAAGAGAAGCTGCAGTCAAGAGAGACCACTGCAGGGTCCTGAGGGCAGGGAAAAAGGCAAACTACTCGAATGTTGGGTAGAACGAAGGCACCAAGAGAGGCAGGAACATGTGATATGGGGGACTGGGACAGGGTGCTGGGGGTTGTAGGCGGTGGGATGTCAGGAGATGTTTCTTGCCTGGGGCATTGCAGTCTCATGCCCATCTGTGTAGAGCAAGCCTGAGAGATCTGCCAAGATAGCTGGAGAGTGCAAACAGACCCAGAGTGGGAAAGCTCCACGCACATGTTTGATTGCCATCAACTTACCCACAGGTCGCAATCTGCAAATGTGTGCTATCAATTTAGGTATCTCTCTGACTCAGACAGATTTCCTTCTGGGACATATTTGATTATTGCTGTGTCCTTTTGTTCTGAGTTTCTTTAGGAATCCCAAGAACCCAATTCTCTGCATGTTACATCTACACTATCATCCTCCACATTTATCAGCAACCATGGATCATTTTCCTTATTTCCCCACCCCCCTTATTTCTTGTTCATAACTTCTTTGAACTACCTTGAGTGCATAGTTTCTAGCAGCAAAAATTTAAAACTTAAAAAAAAGGCTATTTTTATCTTGAGTACTATGTTTCTCTCCTTTAGCATTGCATCAGTGTTTATATGCCTCTGATGGGGCTTTTAAGCTTTCCCTTTTTCTCATCCTTATATCATTAATCTCTTTAAGCCTAGAATTTGCCCCCAAAATAGTGTGAATAGGTTTCTGCTAGATCCTTGTCATCACCTAGATTCCTTAGTATCATCCTCTCAGACGATAACGCACATTTATATTTTAAAGCTTTGTGATTTAATCTGGTGCATAAGTTAGAGTAGGGACTGGAGAATCTCAGAGGGGAATTTTGTCTAGGTGAGGTGTGAGCCTAGGAGACCCGGGCTGAATGGACTGAATGTTTGTGTCCACGTGCCCCTCCCCTCAAATTCATATGCTGAATACCTAACCCTGATATATTTGGAGATAAGGCCTCTTTGGAAGTAATTACATTAAATTAGGTCATAATAGAAATGGTGTCCTCATAAGAAGAGACATCAGAGAACTCAGCACTGTGTGTGTGTGTGTGTGTGTGTGTGTGTGTGTGTGTGTGTATGTGTGTGTGTGCGCGCGCGTGCACCTAGGAGAAAACATGTGTATAATTCAGGGTTCTCCAGAGAAACAGAAGACAGAGAATGAGAGGGTGGAGGTGGAGGTGGAGGTACAGATACAGATGGGGTAGTGCAGGACTGTGTGGAGAAATTCACTCATACAATTATAGAGGCCAAGAAATCCCATAATCTTCCATCTGCAAACTAGAGAATAAGGAAAGTGGGCAATGTCATTTAGTCTGGGTCTGAAGGCCAAAGAACTGAATACCAGTGTCTAAGGGCAGAGAAGATGGATATCTCAGCTCAAGCAGAGGGCAAACTTGCCATTTTTGTTCTATTCAGGTCCTCAAAGGATTGGATGATGCCCAGCCTCAATGAGGGCCATCTTCTTTACCAATTCCATCAATTCAAGTTTTAATATCTTCTGGAAATACTTACACAGACACATCCAGGAATAATGTTTTACCAGCTATCTGGGCATCCCTTAGCCCAAGTAAGTAGATGCATAAAATTAACCATCACACCACTTGAGGACACAACAAGAAGGTGGCTGCCTACAGCCACAAAGAGACCCTCACCAGGAACCAAATTGACTGGAATTTTGGTCTTGGACTTCCTCCAGCCTTCAGAGCTGTGAGAAATAAATTTCTATTGTTGAAGCCACCCAGTCGGTGGTACTTTATTATGACAGCCTGAGCTGACTAGTACATATGGTTTCTTCTCTAGTCTTAGCGAGATCACTGTGTTTCATGTTTTGTTTTCTGACTGGTCTGGCCAACACTCCAGATCCAAGGTCTGACTGTGGACAGCCTCTTGGGGCAAGTACAAGTCAAGGAAGGGCCTGGCTCTGCAGAGCGACCTCGACACACGTCTTTCACTTCCTCATCTCTCATGGCTACCACCCCTTCCATTCTTTGTCTCTATAAAACACAGGGTATTGTGCAACTGAGCTGCTGCTTCTGTGAGTTTCCTTCCTAGAAAGGAGGTCTGTCAGGGGCCACACTAGCTTTTTCTTCTGACTCCCTGTGCATCACAGCTAGTACACTGTCACACGTAGGTGACAGTACTTGTGACCAAATAGCAATGCTGATGGCTTTTTCTTTCTCTTTCTCTTTTTTTTTTTTCACTTTCTTCCTCTTCTTCTTCTTCTTCTTCTTCTTCTTCTTCTTCTTTTTTTTTTTAATCCTCACCCAAGGTCATTTCCCCCTTGATTATTAGAGAGAGAGAGGGAAACACTGAGAAAAATACTGATGTGAGAGAAACATCAATTGGTTGCCTCCTGCATGCACCCTGACAAGGGCCTAGGCTGGGGAGGAGACTGAAACCAAGGTACATGCCCTTCACCAGAATCGAACCCAGGATCCTTTGGACCAAGGCTGATGCTCTATCCATGAAGCCAAACCAGCTAGAGCTCTTCCTCTTCTTTTTAATATCCTTTCCTTCCATCCTCCTATAAATCTTATTTCTGCCACTTAGGGGGAGAGTTTGGGTATAGGCTTACTCCACCCTAGTATTTCTATTTTCAAATGTTTCAAACCTACACAATGTGGAGACTAGTACGATAAATGCCCATGTATGTTTCACCTAGATTCATCACTGGTTCGGGTTCTGCCACATTTACACATTTGTGTGTGTGTGTGTGCACACATACACACAGTCTTTTGGGCTGGAGGTATTTGAGTTAGTTGAAGTCATCATGACACTTCACTCCTAAATACTCCAATAAATAAGGAGATATATATATATATATATATATATATATATCCTTATTCTTAGAAGATATATATATATATATATATATATATATATATATATATGTATGTATATACACACACACACTAGTGGCCCGATGCACAAAATTCGTGCACATTAAAAGGGAATTAATTAGAGGAAATATTTTAATATTGCTATTTGCCCTTTCTCTATAATAGAAGTGTCAGAGATGAAAGAAAATTAGTAAAATGTATATGAAAATCTCCCACCTGTCAGAGTCTGGGGCACGCCACGGGACCTAGAGTTAAGTCCCAACCCACCACCAGATGCGCTTTGAAAATGCAGGAGACCCAGACCCGGCCGGCCCCACCCCATTGGGTGAGACCCCGACCCATCCGGCCCCACCCCCATCAAGCCCATCCGGGCGGGGGGGGAAGGGGGTTTGCAGCCTCAGGTCCCCAAGCCTGGCACTGCGCAGGGGAGCAGAGCCTCAGGTCCCCTGGCCTGGTGCCGGGGCGGGGGGCGCGGCCTGAGGTCCCCCATTAAGCCCTGCCGGGCAGGGGGCATGGCCTGAGTTCCCCCGTCAAGCCCCACCTGGAGAGGGGCGTGGCCTGAGGTCCCCTGTCAAGCCCCGTTGGGCGGGGGTGCAGCCTGAGGTCTCCCGGGCACCGGGGCCGGGGGCGTGGCCTGAGGTCTCCAATCAAGCCCCACCGGGTGAGGGGCACGACCTGAGATCTCCCGGCCTGGGCGCCAGGGTGGGGGGTGCGGCCTGAGGTCCCTAGCCCCGGCCAGGTGCCATGCAACCACAGGTCCCTGCTGTTTGGTCATGATGTTACGGCATCCTGGCTAATTTGCATATTCCTCTATTATTAGATAGATCTTTATTGATTTCAGAAAGGGAGAGGGGGAAAAAGATAGAAACATCAGTGATGAGAGAGAATAATCGATTGGCTGCCTCCTGCATGCCCCCTACTGGAGATTGAGCCCGAAACCCAGGCATGTGCCCTTGACCAGAATCGAACCCAGGACCCTTCAGTCCGCAGGCCAATGCTCTATCCATTTAGTCAAACCAGCTAGGGCAGAATAAGGATATTCTGATATTCTTATACATAAACACAAAACAATGTCTATATCAGGACATTTTATATAAATATAACACTAATATAAAATCTACATTTGATATTTCTAATTGTCCCAAGAATAGTCCCCAATTCAGGGCTCAACCAAGGATCACACATTGTGTTTGGTTCACATGGCTGTTTTTATTGAATTTTAGCATGAGAGAGAAAGAGAGAGAGAGAGAGAGAGCACAGAACATTGACTGGCTGCCTCCTGCACACCCCCCACTGGGGACCGAGCCCTGACCAGGAATTGAACCTGCAACCTTTCAATGCATGGAGCAATGCCCAACCAACTGAACCACACCGGCCAGGGCAGGATACTGATATTTTTGAAGAATCCAGAACAGTTGTTTTGGAGACTGTCCCTTGATTTGCATTTGAATGATTGTTTCCTCATGATAAAATTCAGGTTAAAATTCCTGGTAGAAAAATGATATAGGTGATATAGTGCCCTTGTCCATGTGTCCCATAAAAAATTAAGGTAGAAACCACAAGACTTCTCCTTTGTTCGGCAGATATTTTCTAGAAATAATCACAGCAATGCCTCCCATCCAACATGCTATTTATAATGTGACATGACACTTCTCCCACACTGCAGTGAGGTGGATATCCCCTCCCCCAACCCTGGTGGGAACTCTGTGACCGCTTCAACCAACAGCATATGGTAAAAGTGATGTCATGTGCCTTTGGAGGCTAGATCATAAAATGCCTACTTCTGCTACCTTGCTGCCATGCTGCGAGAAGTCTAAAACAGCCCATATAAAGAGCCACATGCAAATGTTTTGGTCAATAGTCCATCTTAGGTTCCAACTGTCAGATGTATAAGTGAAAGACAGCTCTAGATGGTTCCAGCCCCGGCCATCAAGTCACCCAGCCTTCACATCTTCCCAGATGAGGCCCAAGACATTACAGATAGCAGAGATAAGTTATTCCTGTGCCTTATCTGAATTCCTGACTCTCAGTACCACAGTTGTGATAAAACAGTTGTTTGATGCCACTAAATTTTGAGGTGATTTGTTATGTAGTAACTACAATCATATCACTTTACCTCATAATTAATAAATAATCTAAGGAATGATGTTGTAAGACTATATGATTATCCTATTTCCCAACAGCCTTTCAACCAATAGTTTTAAATCAATTCATGGTTTTTAACTGAATTAATTATTATTACGATAGTGGCAAAACAGTGATTATCATTCTTTCTATATTTATTATAGTTATCATTTTTGGTAAAGGCAGCTTTCCTTACCTTATCCTCCTTTTGTTTCTATATATTTTTATATCAGTATGGATTTAGTTTCTTTTAAAAAATTCAGTGTACTATAATCCATTTCTGTCATTTTTCATTTTGTTGCTCAAACAAGGTATTCCAAATATAGCCAGTGTGACCTCTTTGGGGCTGGCTCCTCTGTCCCATGCAGAATCACATATCCTTATCATTTTTTAAAACAATTCCTTATTTTTTCACTAAGATGTTCTAGGTTCACCTTGTCAATTTCCTGCTCCATTCTTGGAACTAGCCAGTTTCCAAGGAGCACTGGTTCCTTTCTATTGGGAACAGTAGTTAGAAACCAAGATCTAGGTACGTAAGAGGAGTGCTCACTGTTCCTGTCTTTATTTATTTTTTGGTGTTCTTTCAGTGAACAGCACTAGGGAGAATATATTTCTTAAAAACCACGAGTCTGTATTGATCCCTCTAATTCCAAACCATCACCACATGCCTCTGCCTCTTCTTCCATTTGGTATTTGTACCTCCATCCTCCTCCAGTGAGAACTCTAGTTCCTCACAACATCAATACTCATTTGTTCAGTCCTATAATACAAATAAAATGGTTTGAAATTGTCACATCAATTCTACAACTGAAAATCAACCTACTAAGTGAAGTTCAAAATTTATTTTATTCCTTAGAATATATGCCATTGAGGATATACAGAATACTATGTTCTAAAGTTACCTAGATTCATTTGTATTTAAATATTTTATGTTGAGATAATTTCAGATTTGTAGTCAGTAGTAAGAAATAATACAGAGGATCCCATGTATCTTCACCCAATTTCCCCCGTGTTAATATCTTGCATCACTCACTCTAAGACAATATCACAACCAGGAAACAGACACTGATATAGTCCACTGGTATTGTTCAAATTTTACCAGTTTTATATGCACTATTTGTGCACATTTAGCTCTATACGTAGTTGTATGCAATTCTATCACATGTATAGATGCAGGTAACTACCACCATTGTCAAAATATGGAACAGTGCAACCACCTCAAATATCCTCTGGGCTCCCTTTTTATTACCACACTCACCCTCTACCCCTCTTGCCCAATCCCCCCACTTCCCTGGGCTCTGGCAACCACAATCTGTTCTCCAGCTCTATAATTCTGTCATTTCAAGAATGTTATAAAAGTAAAGTCACACAATATTTAACCATTTGTAGTGGGCTTTTTTTATTCAACATAATTTGGAGATTTATCTAAGATTCATCTTTGCATCAATAGCTGTTTTTATTGGCAAGTAGAATTCTATATATGGGCAACCAACTTTATTTATGATCCACCTGTTGATGAACATTTTGGGTTGTTTCTAGTTTTTGGCTATCACGAATAAAGCTGCTATTAACATTCATTTTGTGCGAACATAAGTTTTCAATTTCCTGGGGAAAATGCCAAGGATGTAATTCCTGGGTTATATGGTAATTGCATGTTTACTTTGATAAGAAACAGCCAAACTATTTCCAGAGAAGTTGTACTATTTTACATTCCCACTAGCAATGCATGAGTGACTCAGTTTCTCCCCTCTTGCCCAATCCCCCACTTGTCAGCATTTGGAGTTGTCACTATTTTTTATTTTAGTTATCTTATAGGTATGTAGTAATATCTCTTTGTGGATTTAATTTTAATATCTCCCATGCCTAATGATGTTTAATGTCTTTTCATGTGATTATGTGCAATATATATATCCCCTTGGTTAAATTTTTAATTGAATTTGTTGTTTTAATTAATTTACTTTTTTCTACTGGTGAGTTTTAAGAGTTCTCTATATATTCTAGATATTAATCCTTTGTTTGATATGTGGCTTACAAATATTTTCTTCTAGTCCGTAGCTTCTCTTTTCATACTGTCCTCAGGGTCTATCACAGAACAAAATTTTTAATTTTGATAAGGTCCATTGTATCAATTTTTCCTTTTATGGATCAGACTTTTGGCAGTTTTAGTTTCAGTTTCCAGATATTGTTAGTATATACAAATATATAAGTAATTTTGTATGTTGAACTCGTGTCTTGTGACCCTGCTAAACTCATTTATTAGTACTAGGAGGTTAGGAGAATTTTTTTGTTGTTGCTGTTTTAGAATCCCTTGGAATTTTTTTTCTTTTCTTTTAATATATTTTTATTGTTTGGTTTGGTAATACTGTTTGTCTGTCAAGGTTATTCTGGCTTCATAAAATGAGTTGAAAAGTTTATTCTGATCTTCTATTTTCTGGAAAAGATTGTGTAAAATTGGTTTTAATTCTTTAACTATTTAGGAGAAATCTGCAGAGAAACCATTTGGGCCTGGAATTTATTTTTCTGGAGTTATCAAATCATGAAGTTAATTTCATTAGTGGTTTTAGGACTATTCAGGTATCAATTTAATCTTGGTTGAGTGTTAGAAGTTTGTGGTTTTCAAGGAATTGGTCCAGTTCCTCTATACTGTCATAGTTATGAGGATGAAGTTGTTGTCCTCAGTATTACCTTATTCTCTTCTATGGGCTGGGAATTCTTCAGGGATATAGCCAATTTCATGGCTGACATTGATAATTTATCTTTGTCAGTCTTGCTAGAGGTTTATTAATTTTATTAATCTTTTCCAAGAACCAGCTTTTTGTTTCATTAATTCTATTGTTTTCCTATTTCAATTACATTGATTTCTGTTCTTATCTTTATTATTTCCTTCCTTCTATTTGCTTTGGGCTTACTTTCTCTTCTTTTTTTTTTTCTAGTTTATTGAAGTACAAACTTAAATTTAATTTGAAACTTTTTCTCTTTCCTAATGTAAATATTTACTGCTATAAATTTCCCTTTCAGCCCTGCTTGAGCTCTATCCCACATATTTTGATATGTTGATTTCAGTTATTATAAATGTATTAAGGTTTGTTTTATGGCCCAAGATACAATCTATCTTGGTTCCAGAAGTACTTGAAAAAATATGCATTCTGTTATTGTTGGAGTATTTCTTATATGTTAATTAGATCCTGTTGCTTGGTTGTGCAATTTAGATCTTCCATATACTTGATGATTTTCCAACTAGTACTCCTATCAGTTCCTGAGAAGGAGGTGTTGATATCCCCCCAACTATTATTTTAGATTGTGTATTTCTCTATTCAGCCCTATCAGTTTTTACTTCATATATTTTTTAAATGTTTTTAAATTAATTTTTGGAGAGAGAGGAAGGGAAAAGGATAGAGAAATAGAAACATCAATAAGAGAGAAACATCATCGATCAGCTGCTTCCTGCACGTCCCATGACTTCTTGGTTCCTAGGTCAATGCTCATCTACTGAGCCACACCAGCAAATATGATGCATACATATTTGGGATTATGTATTCCTGGTGGATTGACCCTTTTATCATCATATGGTGTCCTTCTTTGATAATTTTCTTTGTTCTGAAATACTTTATCTGATATTAATATAGCCACTCCTACGTTTTTTTAAATAAATGTTGACATAACCTTTTTTCTCATCCTTTTATTTTCAACTTAGGCCACTATATTTGAATTGAGTTTCTTATAGACAGCATAGTTGTGTATTTGTGTGTTTACTCTGGAAGCTTCTACCTTTGAATTGGCAAATTTGACCGTCTTCCTTTAAGGTAATTATTGACATGTTAGAGCTTAAGTCTACCATTTTATAATACGTTTTCTTTTTGTTCCCTCTATTTCTCATTCTCCATTTATCTTTTCTGCCTTCCTGTGGGCTATTTAAACATTTCATAGGATTCTATATTGATTTATTAATAGAGATTTTTAGTCTATTGCCTCATAATTTTCCTCAGTGGTTGCACTGAATATTACAATATACAAATGTAACTTACCACAATCTACTGGTATCAATGTTTTATCATTTAAAGTATGGAAACCTTTTGTTCATTTAGGTTTTTTTCTTCTCTCCACTTTTTAAAACCTTTGCTTTGAGCATTTTTTGAACTTACATTTGCCTCATATCAGAGAGTGTTATATTTTTGTTTCAATCATCAAATACGATTTTAAAAGCTCATTAGAATATTCTATTCTATTTACCCATATTTTTACTTTTTCATTTTTCTTTCTTACTTTTTCATGTTCCAAGATTGTTTCCTGTATCATTTTCTTTATGTTTCAAGAACTTACTTTAGCCATTCTTTAAAGGTAAATTGGCTAGCAATAAATTCTCTTATTTTCTGTAATCTGAGAATATCTTATTTCCTTTTCATTCCTAAACAATAGTTTTGCTGTGTATACAATTCATAGCTAAGAGATATTTTCTTTCAGCACCTGAAAAATATGTCATTTACTTTTTTCCACCATGGTTTTAAATGAGATTCCACTGTCATTCAAATTGGTGTTCTTATAACTAATATGTTGATTTTTTTTTCTCTGATGCTTTCAAGATATTTTTGTATTTAGTTTGCAGAGGTTTCATTATTATAGTGTAGGTGTGGATTTCCTTGGGTTTATCTTCTTTAGAATTTGCTCAGAGCCTTTATTACAATATCTTGACCTGTTGATTCGTCTGAGGTCACTAGGGCTCTTGCTGATATCTGCTGGGGTTGCTTGTGGGGGCAGAAAGTGCTTCGTGCTTCTCAAGGTTGTGGTTGTGGAGACAAAGATTGCTTCCTTGCCAGCTACTTGTTGTGGGGAAATCCCTCACGCCAGTGTCAGGCCTCCTAGCATCTCCGGGGGGGGGGGGAGGGAGCCTCTGACCCACAGCACAGAGCGCTGCCACAGCAATCTATGGCAGGATGCCCCCTGCTGTGTCTCTAGGGGAGAAAAAGGACTCCGGTTCACAAGACAAAGTGCACTTCTAAGGCAAATGCTTCCCACCACCTGGGGTCTCTAGGTCGGGGGAGGGGGGGGGGCAGTGTGTCTCTGACTGACTAGACAAAGAGTACTCCCATTTGGGCCCCTTGTTGTGGCATGACCCTGGTGCTGCTGTTGAGCCACTTGGGAGTCTCTTGTTGAAGAAAATGAGTCTATAGCCTGCAAGGATAAAGAGTGCTTCTGGGAGACACGTGTCAGTAGAGTTCCCACTCGATCTCCTTTGCCTGGTGCCACTGGAACTACCCAGTATGTCTGGCAGGACTCCCTCTCAGTCTGGTGGAGGAATAAATCCACCTGAGTACTGGTTTGCCACTAGGGTTGGGGGACAGAGATAATGGCACTGGATTGCTTTCTGCCATTGAGTGGGAACTCCTGAGGCATCAGGCTGTGTTATCCTTCTAGTTGCAGAGTCCCTAGCCAGTTTCCTTTCTTCTTCCTGCCTTTAAAGTTCTTCTATGGTTGCCTCCAAACTTATTTCCAAGGTTCATATTTGTACTTAGTGGGAATAAGCAGGGAGAGATGAGTCTAGCCATCTTGCTGAGACTAAAAGTCCATTTAAATTAATATTGTTTCATCTGTGTGGCATAGTATCTACTTGATATATAGCGAATTCATTTATTTGTTTGTATTAATTTTGTTGATTTAATTTTTGAATAAGAAAAACATTAACATGCTCAAAAGTCAAACTATATATAAAAAGTACACTCAGAGATGTTCCATTTCCTTCCCTGTCTTCCCAACCCATTTCCACATATCCCTGTAGGGAACAATCTCATTTGTTTCTGGTGAACCCTTCCTGAGTTTCAGGAGATTCACACATTTCTATCTTTTTTTTTTTCTTTTTTTTTTTTCTTATTTCAGCAGAGGCACGATTTTGGCCTCAGGATAGCAGTCAGCAATTGATGATGATTCATAGCCCAGCAACTTAAAATCTTCATAATCTGGATGTTTCTATTATCAAAACCCCTTTGATGCCTCTCTGATCTCATTTAAACCTGTTCCCTCCATCCTGCTCATATTCCTCAGTCTGTTGAGTCATTCGTCTGCTTTCACTCTTCAAACTTTATTGATCCAGTTGTTTTTATTGACTTTCCTCATAATTCTTATTCTTCTGTTCTGAATGTCTGAGGGAAAACTCTGTCTTGGATTTTTTTTCTTTTCTTTTCCTTAAATCACTTTTTTATTTTTCAATTACAGTTAGCATATTATATTATATTATATTATATTATATTATATTATATTCATTTCAGGTGTATACCCCAGTGATTAGTCATTATATAACTCACTAAGTGATCATCCTGATAAATCTCATACCCTTCTGACACCATACATGTGTCAATAGAATATTATTGACTATATTCCCAATGCTTTAATTTACATCCTCATGACCATTCTGTAACTACCAATATGTACTTCTTAATTCTTCACCTTTTTCACTCATCCTCCACACCCCTTCCCATTTGGCAACCTTGAAATTATTCTCTGTACCTATAAGTCCGTTTCTGTTCTGCTTGTTCATTTATTGTTTTTTAGATTTGATTTTTGATATATTTGTATTTATTGCCATTTCATTATTCACATTTTTTTCATTTCTTCTCCTCCTCCCCCTCCTCTTCCTCGTCCCTCTTTTCTTCCTGCTCTGAATTCTGGACCTCTAGTGCTGTGATGGGAGTAAGAATCACTTCCTGACACGGAGCACAAATTAAGGCAAGAGACTGACCAATATCAAGATGCGGTGGCCAACATGGGGCGTAGGAAACACTGAGCCCTGCCAGGAAGGATCCAGAATGGCTACCTGGAGCAAGAAATGGCTCAACTGAGTCTTAAAGGGGATGCAAAAACAGACCAGGTGAAGTATAGGACAGGGTGGGGGAAGCACACTTCAGACAATGTCCAAGAAAGGAACACTGAGTATACACCAAGCAGAAGCAAGCCAGTTCTATTGGTAGGACAGTGTAAGGTGGACCTGTGGGAACTGTGGGTAGATGGCAGGCAGAGGCTGAGTGCCTAGGACTGTGAAGTTCAAACCATAAGGAATGAGGACCATTTTTTTGAGCACGGAACCAGCAGAGTCAGTTTGTGACAATGAGGAATCTGGACTATGGGGACTGCCACTAAAGGCAAGGGGATCATTAGGGATGTCTCCTCTCTTCTGGGTAACAAATAATGAGGCAGTGAGGATGGGAGGAGGAGACTGATTTTAACTATTTTGGAAGTGTAATAATGAACTGAATGTAGGAAATAAAGGGACAAGGAAAGAAAAGAGACCAGCAGACCTTGAGATTTCCAATGTGGGGGACAAGTGGGGCCATGCACACTTCCAGGGGGAAGATGGTGGTCTGAGGTGATGGTGAGCCCTCCAATGGAACTATCTCCACATGTGGCCTCACACAACTCTTGGCCCCCCTGCTGATGGCCAGGCCCAAGCCCCCTGACGCTCAACTTTGACTTTTTTCTCCTGAATCAATGACTCACTCTCTTCCTAAGGATTCTTCTGGGTTAGACTTTACTGTGAACACTTTCACTGATCCTAAGAACAGGAACAAAACTGTAGATAACACTATATCTATTATACCTTTAGTGTTTACACTATACAAATGTTCATGCAAACCATAGGCTACCAGACAAGCACTTCACAAGTACAGGATTTGGCAGCAGACAATCTGGAGAGTACACAGTCTGGATGCAGAACAGGCAAGGCAACATGGCTGCTTCTGCAGGGCTGTGGCCATTTCCGCTTCTGATGCATGCCTGCTCTTTACAAAAATAAACATGTTACAGCTTGAACAAAGGAGGCCAGACTAAAGATTCTTAAACTGGCCAGCCCTAGGTGTAAATCTCACCTCTGCCACTTATGAGTCCGGTGGCCTTGCACTAGCTTCTTGTAGTTCCTAAGGTCCCAAGTCCTCACCTGTCTGATGCAAATGACTGCATCCACCTTACAAGACCTGTGTGTTGGCAGATAAAGCCTAAGGGGAAGTGCCTGATTCTTAGGCACTTGATAAATGGCAGATATGGGTGGTCACCTGAAGTGCAAGACCACCGCTCTCTATTCAGGGGTGGTGGCTGCCAGGTACAGCAGAGGCCAGCAAAGGAGTGTGGACAACCAGAAGGTCTTGTCACCAAGCTCCACTCAGACCTGGCCCTGTGCATCAGTTCCTTTGGTGGACCAACCTGAACCAGCCCTCAATTGAACTGGCATCCTGTATCCTCAATCAAAAGCGCTAGGGGAGGACAGGCACTGAGTGTGCTCAAGGTCTCTTTGAGCTGACAATGAAGTCTTCCCTCCTCAGCTCTCACTCTGCCAACACCACTGGTGATATCAGTGAGGCATGCAGTGAATAATGGACTTGAAAGAACAAACAAATGAAGCAAGGCAGGGAGAGGGCTTCAGGAGAAAGAGGGGGAAAAGAAAAACCTTGAACATAATGCACCTGAGCAATCACCAAGTGTCCTTCAGGCAACACAGGAAGAGCAAGCAGCACTGTGGCCCTGGACTAACTCCAGCACAGGTTCTCTTCTAGAGAAGATGACAGAGCTGTGTAGCCTCCACCATAGTCTCTGAATATCCTAAAGTGCTTTGCAACCCCTGATGCTCAATGTATGTGACAGGAAATAGCCAGTGGAGATACACAGAAGTACTCATGTGACTGTGGCTACTTATAACCAGCTATGCCTGAGTAAACAGCAATAAAAGCTGCCCCAGGATTATGGACTTCTCCCAGAGTCCTGACTAGAAGGTAGAGGCATAGTAGCCCCCTAGCAAAAAAAAAAAAAAAAAAAAAAAAAAGCCTAACCTAAGAGCTCAAACATGCTAAACCACACCTGGCTTTAGGCCAAAGGAGAAGGGGAGCAAGGTTAGGCCTGAGTGAGAAGTAAGCAGTATCCTGCCTCAAGCAGATCATGATAGGGACAGGGGCAGTGGTGATGGGGCAACGTCCTCACCTATCATCCACCCGAAAAATGTCTCAGTTGGCCCCAAGGTTTTAGGAAGTAGGGATGAACATCTGGGCTATCCAAAGACACAAGGTGCTGGACCTAAGTAGGCCCAAAGGAAAAAAACCACCTTGACCTCAGAGTTCCTAACAGCTCGGGAGAGGGTGGGTCTAAACTTGGGGGCTCTCTCACGGGGGAGAAAGGGTTCAAGAAATCCAGGGCTCTTACCCAAGATTCTAAAACAGTATTTCTCAAATGGTTTGAATCACCTGTGTGTGCTGCTTAAAATGCTGGTCTGGGCCCCACCTAGACCAGGACTCTCCAGAGGAAACCTGCATTTGTGCACAGGCACCTTAGTGACAATGACAACCACAGTTAGTGGCACTGTTGACATGTTGTTCCTAGTTGTGGGGCTGTTTAACAGCATCCCTGACTTCTATCCACAAGATACCAATAGTACCTTCCCCCAGTAAGGGCAATCATTATGTCTTCAGATGCCACAAAATGTCCTTTGGAGGACAAAACCACCCCTTGTCAAGAACCACTGTTCTGTGATGAGAGGACAGCTTAAGAATGATAAGAGTCTTTTAAAAACACATTTCTGAATAACATAATCACGAAGGATCTTAATAAGGGGAAAAGGATGGCGAGCTGTTCTCAGCTCCAATGCACCTGAAAATCAGGATGGGCCCCCTGCTCCTCCTCCAGGTGCAGGTCAGATCTTCCGAGCAGGAGAGCTTTGATTCAAAGATGCAGAGGTGATTCCTGCCCTGTGCTTCCAGGAGTGAAACACCTGAGTCCCTGACCTAGAGGGCTTCTGGGGGCAGTGGAGGGAGCTTTCACAGAAGCACATCTGACAGAAGGCAAGAGGGTGCAGAACCAGCCAGGGACACTAAGGTGTGGCCTAGGCCTGTAAAAAAAAAGGGGGGGGGAGGGTGGTCAGGTAAGCTGAGCTGTTTGGAAAATACGAAGGACAAAAAAAAAAAAAAATAGGCTTTTAAAATTGGCTTAGGAACAACAGGAATAAGAAAGGATTAGGCCCATATTGGGGTGAAAGGTGTTCAGTTAACAGATGATGGAGAGAAAGAACTACTAAACTCCTATTTTCTATCAAGGAGAACAATCTTCAGACTGAAAAGGGTGAATCAAACACTGATATGAGGGAATTGAAACGCAAGTTGGGAGAGAGATTGTGAGAGAACATCCAGTCACACTAAATGAATTCAAATCTCCTGATCCAGATGAATCACATCTCAGCTCTGAATTAACTTACAGAACAGACTTGCTAGGTGCTGCCAATCTCAAGGACGCAAAGAAAATGGGAAGATGCCCAAGACAAGACAATGTCCAATTTAGCAAAAAGAGAAAAGGTATTTTTTGCAAACTATAGTTGGTAACCCAAACTCAGATCCCTGACAAAATTCTACAGTCTAAGTACTTAGAAACAGAAGTGCCAGCCACCTAGAAGCCAGCCTAGACAGACAGAAACAGTCACTTCCCACTTTTGTCATAAATTGATGGGGGGAGCGCACCTCCTACAGTGGTGGGGATACTTGTTAGAGCAAGGGAGACATGGCTGAGAGTGATGGGGGACACTGCATGGTGACAGTCTCCTGGGTGGACCAATAGCAGAAGGGAGCTGGAGTAGTGCTCCCGTTCTTGGAAGGCTCAAGAGAGTGAAGACTAAATGGCTTGCCCATAGAGTGGGGCATCTTCCTTCCTTCTCAGCATCATTACTGATGACTGGAAGAGGAGAGGCAGCATGAGATCAAATGCGCAGGCAACGTGAAGCTCAGAGGGTGACCAAACACATTGGATGGATAACAGAATCAGAATCCAAACATCTTGAAAGGCTGAGCAGCCCAGTCCGTTCCAATTAACAGGGACCTGATTAAAGTCCTGTGTGCATGGGTCCACGTGCATGCAGAAAGAAGGGAATGTGGCTTCCAAGCAGTGTGCACACAGGCAACCAAGGGACCTAATCAGGGCCAAAGGCAGCTTAGCAGCCGTGCTAGGGAGAAACGTCCCCACAGAAGGACCAGCGAGGGCGACAGCACAGCCCTGTCCTGCCCCATCCATCAAACCAGCCTGCTGGCTTCAGTTCCAGGGCCTGTGGAGACAGGGACAAGCTAAAATCTATCAAAATTAGAATGCTCAGATTACCTCCTGTGAGGAATGCCTGAGACAACTGGAGATAAGGTTTACTTGGGAAGGAAGGGCAGTGGGAGGGGGAAGGGTGGCAGGGGGTTGGAGGAGTTAGTTTTCACCTCTCTGGAGCACCACACGGCTACTACTGTGCACAGTAAAAGTTGAACCAGCAAGTCATAGTTACTAGTACATGCAGAACGCCTGAGCTGATCTCCATATAGAAAACAACTGCAGCCCACCCAGCGTGGCTCGGTGGCTGAGCATCGACCTATGAACCAGGAGGTCACGGTTCGATTCCCAGTCAGGGCACATGCCTGGGCTGCCGGCTCAATCCCCAGTAGGGGGCATGCAGGAGGCAGCCGATCAATGATTCTCTCTCATCATTGATGTTTCTATCTCTCCCTTCCTCTCTGCAATCAATAAAAATATATTTAAAAAAGAAAACAACTGCAGTTGTCCACTACAGGGATGAACTACCTCAGGAGAAAGGAACACGACCACACATCTGTACACATAGGACAGACATGTTGACATGTTATCATTCAGTCCTCATTAGTCCAATGAGGTCATTGTTATTACTCCCTGAAGAAAGTTAACTAATTTGCCTAAGGTCACACAATTAGCCATAACTCAGGTAAGGAGGCAGACCCAGGTATGGATCCAAATCCCATGCTTGTCCAACCTGTGGGGAAATTAGTCAGTGGCTAACCAATCACCAGCTGGGGAGACACCAGGACAACACCTGCACCAGGTCAGAGTCCCTTCAGACAAAAGCTTCTGACAGTGATTAGAGTGGGCAAACAGGTTTCAGAAAACAATGAGCACAATCACTCAATTAGTAATAAAAAAGGTACAAATTCAAAAGACCATTTTTTTTGCCCATCAAATCGACAAACTTAAAAATAAATGAAAATGGAGGAGCTTTTAAGGTTATCATAAAATACAGATTTTAAATGCCAAAAGCTATACTCATAAAGTTAAAAATGGCAAAATAGGAAAAGACATTTGCCGTAAGTATAATAATTAGCAGTTAATACCCATATTACATAAAGAAGTCCTATAAATAAATGTTATAAAACAACCAACTGCCTAATAGGAAAATGGGTAAATACTATGAAGAGGCAGTTCTCAAAAGAGGAAATACAAGATGCCAAAAAACTTATGAAAAGATGCTCAGCCATATTAATAGTTAAAGAAATGCAAACATTTTAAGGCTGATAAAAGGCTGTAATGGCACAGATGTGTGAGGGGAACTCACTAACCCCTTTTGTTGGTACATATTCCTAAAGAGAAATGTGGATGTATCTATTAAAATTAATTGTGGAAGTAACCGTAAATGTCCATTAGCAGGAAAATGGTGAAATGATGGTCATCCCCAACTTGCAATCATGAAAAGGAAAACAGCAGAACTGACATGCAAAGTTGTCCAAGACATACTGTTAGATACAGGAAGCAAGTTAAGAAATATGAATTATGACCTCCATCTGTAAAAAAGAAACCACTTCTGTTCTTCACACAAATAAGGCTGATATCCGCAGGGGACGGCTGGAAGCACGCCTATCAGTGTTCCTTCTGGAGAGTGCATGTGCTTTCATGGTGCTTCAACTTCTCGCAAACACGCATTACACTCATAATTAATTTTAAAAATGAAAATAGGCAATGCAAATGAAAGGAAGGGCACCATCATATACTGCTGGCAGGAGTGTGAACTGTTACAAACTTACTGCGTGGCAATCTAGCAAGGTGTGACAAGCCTGAAGTCTGGACACATCTATGGTGTAGTAATCACAATTCTAAGTATTTTTCCTAATAACTGAGTTCAGGCAGTAATAAAGGTGGTCAAAGAAACCCCCTCCCCACCCCCCTTTTTAGGAAAAGCCTAAAGCAACTTAGTGCAAAGAGAGGGAACTGGTAGAGTAAGTTATAGACACTGTCATAAGAAGGAATAGTATACAACTAATTAAGTATAGAAATATATTTGATGTAGAAAGAAATAATGGATTGAGTTTTTAAAAGGTTACCAAAGGACATGAATGGTTATAATCCGTTTTGCAAATATTATATATACCATGACCAATATCACAACAGAAACAGGTCTGGCAGTATCCCCCACAATGTTAACAATGGTTACCTCTCTAGATGGAGGGCTAATTTGGCAAAGCTCATTTTATTCCTTGGGCTTATCTGCAATTTTTTTTTTTCTACTATGAACAGGTGATACTTAAGAAATAAGTATAAGTAATTTTTAAAAAGGCAATGCTGTACCATGGCTGGTTAGGCTCCAAGCAGACCGAGGGGTAATTCCCACAATGCCATTGCCAAGGCAGCGTTTTCAGGGCAGAGAGGTCCTGGCGCCCTTGGGTAGCACCAAGCAACATGCAGAGAATCACCTCCATCTACTTACAAGCACCGCAGCCCCACTCTGCTGCCGGCTGCTCTGTGCTGCCAGTGCTGCCAGCTGCCCTGACTGCTGAGCCACCATGTCAGGCATCTACCAGACACTGAGCTCACTCTGGGAACAAAACAGCCAGTAGGGTAGGTGGCAGCGGGGTGCAGAGGGGGAAGCAGGAATTAGTCAGAGAAGGCCTCCAGGGTGATTCTAGCATCCAGGGAGAGGCCATAAGGCTGGGCAGCATGCCAGGTAGAACTGGGGAAGGACAGAAAACACAGGCAAGGCCAGGCTGAGGAATCCCAGCTTTCTCCTGAATGCAGCGGGGAGTGGCTGGTGGCTTCAGAAAGAGTCCTTCTGCAACAAGTGGCTGCCAGATCATAGGTGAAGAAGGGTCTGGCCAAAGAATAACAGCGGGGAGGTGATGGTGACCCCTCAAGAGAGAGATTAGCAAGGAGCCGCCATTGTGGGGTGAGGACAAAGGATGAACAGGAGCCTTAAGCTCAATGATATGAATAGATATGAGAAAATGTGGCAAAATTATTGAATTGGCCACCAGTGAAATAGGGTGGCAAAGCACCAGTAGAGAGAGACCAAAGGGTAAGTTTGGGTTCCCTTCTCAGCATCTCACCACCACGGTGGCCAGAGGAGTGAAGCAAAGGTTCAAGGGAATTCACTGGGTCAAATTGAGCTGATTGAGGCTGGGAAGGAAAGAGGTGAGAAGGAAAGGGAAGGGAAAGACCATGGAGTCCCTATTTAATTAAAAGTATTTGTTTGACTGGGTCTTTTTCAGCAGGGATAGGTGGCAAACTACACACATGACTGACAGACACTTCTGGCTCTTCAACCTGTGAGTACTTATTTAGGAGACTTAATGTGCTGGAGGAAAACCAACAGACAATGACCCCGGGGCAGGAACTGCTGCCTGTTAATGTAGCTGCTGCCAGAAGCGGTGCTGAGACCACTTCAAGAGGAGATAGTGATTGAGCCTGTGCTTAAAAGGACCGGAGCACCAATAACAGAGGGAATGGCATAAATCAGCAGCCGCGCACAGCCACCTCACCACTGTGATTTGGCTCTGGCCTTGCATGAAAATGTCCCCTCCTAACACAGGAAACAGTCGGTTTTCCCACAGCATTTACCTTTAGTTTTCTGGACTGGGTTCAATGCAATGATGTAGAAAAAAGGTAATAAGAACCTAAAGAGTTCTGCAATAAGTCGTTGGTCTAAAAAAATGGCATAGAGTTTGAGGTGATGAGAGACTTAATAGCCTCAGAACCAATGGCAACATGGTGTCTCTGGTGGGTCTTGACTTATACCAGAAACAGACAAACAAAACCCCTGGAGATAGATTTTTTAGGAAACTGGAGAAATAATGTTATTCTTTGAGGCAAGAAACAATAAATACTGTAGCTATGCAAGAAAATGTCCATACTTTTTAGAGACACATATAGAAGTATGTAGGGAAAAAGTCATGGTCACTGATGGAGGTTTGGTGTAAAGCACATGAGCAAAGAACAAAGAAGGAAATGGGAATAGATATGAGAAAATGTGGCAAAATTATTGAATCTGGAGGATAGGAACAGAGAGATTCATTTTACTATTGTCCTATTCTACTTAAAGTAAATTCCATTGTGGATCATTTTAATACAGATTCAAACAATACTCTGAGTAGCTGATGAAACACTGATCCCCTGAATTAGCCAGCCAAGGCCTATGGGCAGCAAACTCTGACTGCTCCCCATAACCCCAAATTATTCATGTGAAAACTGCTGCCTATTTCAAAGCTTGTTTCTTTAGCTGTAAAGCGGGGATGATAATAGTTCTTACCTTACAAGACTGTTTTGAGGATGCAATAGATTAGTACATGTCATGAGGCTAGAACACACCTGGCACTTTCACAGCAAGAATTCAAACAAGGGCAGTTGTCATTTTATCACCCAGATTACTGGGTTCTTGTGAAAGTCAAAGGAGAGACTCCCAGTAAGGTGCTTGGCCAGGGCTTTGCAAGTGGAGAGCACTCAGCAAATGTTAGCTACTGAACACCAAGAAAGCCAGCTTTGGAGACAGACAGGGACAATTTGTTAGCAATATTTTACACACTTAATTCTCAAAACTAAAACTGCCCTACAAGATAGGAACCACCATTATTCCAATTTTACACATGTGGATTCAGAAAGAACTAAGTCTTAGATCTGAGTTTAATGGCGCTGAAACCTTACACCATCCCTTAACCTCGCTGAGGGTCCTCATTTTCATTTGTAATATAAACACTCCTCTCCTACTTCCCACCCCACTGCCATACACCTAAGTGACATAACTTAGGTACTGTGTGCAGCAAAAAGGAGGTGTGGCACCAGTTCAGCTGGATTCTTATCCCAGACATCTGTGCCCGAAAAGCCTGGCCACAAGGCCCAGGAAAACCGCAGCCTCTCCAAATGTGCAACAGAGACTGGAGTCTCAGCTCCCGCCTCACCTCAAAGGTTAGTATGAGATTAAAAAAAAAAAAAAGGATTTTTGCAAAGTACGAGATGAGACTGAGGTAAAGAAACAGATCTTTAGCAAACATACCAGAAGCAATATACAAAGTAGACGCAGGGAAGGTGAAATGAGATGGAGGTGAAGGTGGTGAAAGTGATGATGATGGTGGACGTAGAGGTAGAGGTCAGGGTGGTAGAGATGGTGGGGACAGAGATAGAGGTAGACGTGATGGAGATGATAGTGGAGATGATGGTGCCAGTGGAGGTGAAGGTGGCAGTGGTGATGATGGAAGTGGAGGTGATAGTGGAGGTGGCAGTGGAGGAGTTGGAGGTCGAAGCAGGAGTGAGATAATGATTTCAGAGGTAGAGGTGGGGTGGTGGAAGCCAAGATATAAAAGCATCTAACTCTAGCACCTATAATTAACAACTACTCTCACCCTAATGTAAAAAAACAATAACTATAAGACTAATGCACATAACAGCAAGGAATTAGAGTCCTGGTTATATTATTAGCTAGCTATATGACCTCTGGGGACAATGAGAGCAATGGCATTATATTGCATAGTTGGCTGGTAATAGTAATGGCAGCTACCATTTATACTATAACTAGAGGCCCGGTGCACAAATTTGTGCATGGTTGGGGTCCCTCAGCCTGGCCGGCAATTGGGGTCAATTGGGGCTATCTCACCCAGTCCGGGGGGTATGGAGGGACTGCGGGAGGTTAGTCGGCCAGCCAGGGGGAGGGACTGCGGGAGGTTGGCTGGCCGGCTGGGGGGAGGGACCGCGGGAGAGGGGAGACTGTGGGAAGTTGGCTGGCCAGAAGCAGGAGGTTGGTTGTAGGAGTGCACTGACCACCAGGGGAAGCTCCTGCATTGAGCGTCTGCCCCCTAGTGGTCAGTGCGCATCATAGTGAATGGTCGTAATGGTTGCTTAGGCTTTTATATAGATAGATAGATATATTATAATAGACTAGGTTCTATGTTATGCCCTTTATTACCTTGAAAATGTAGTTATTACTGTCCCCTGGTAAAAAGGAAGACACCCAAGGCTGCAGGGCTTAAGTGACTTGATCATGTCTATAAAGCCAATAGGTGGTGAAGATGAGTCAAACCCAGGTCCCTCTAGATTTAAAAACCCAATTTACCAAGTGAGTCTCAAACCTCTTAGCTGCTATTGGAGCCTTTTTATTTTAATCTGTGAAAATAACTGAATTGGAGCAATGGTTCTTAATTTCTTTGTTCCCTCCTGTCTCACTGATCACCCTTATCAAAGGCCCTGGGTCCCATTGGCACAGGCATAACAAGTCCACTCTTGCTAAGAAAGGCCATTCTAAATCCCTTTCACTTATCACTACCATACACTGTTGAGAACCTACAAAACGGTATTAGCGAGGTAACTGGTGTGCAGGTATCCTTCTTCACCTCACCTGCTGAAGAACTTTTGGACTCAATAATCTTCAAGAGTCCTTTGGGCTCAGACCTTTTTACCAGCTCAGCTGGTAAAGAACTGCTCCCTAGGATGATCGGGGGAGATAAGACTTCTTTCCCACTAGGGCCGATTTCTTGCTGTACTGTTTTCAGGTCACTGTTATCTGTTCCTCCTCTGAATTCCATGCTCTGGCAGCTTTTCTATGCAGGCATGTCACATTTGGAAATAGTTGCCTTGCACCTAAATGGCGAGCACTTCTCTGAGTCTCTGGTACCGACTTTAGGCCTCCCCTCACTCAGGATAAATGTCTGCTGGCCATTAAGGCAGTTGGCAGTCAGCAGTTCTTCCAGCAACACACACCACTCACTCACCACACAGCTGGAAACCCACTCCACCTCCCGGGCCAAAGGCTGACTCCTCTGAGAATGCTTCTCCCAGGAAAAACTGGCCCTTCTCATTGCATGCCCTCCAACCACCTTTGGAACTGGCTTCCACCAGATCCCCCTCAGAGACACATTATGAATTCTCCTCCTCTCACAAATGGGTTCAAGTGACTCCCTCTTAAACTACAATGTTCTCATTCTGTTTGCAGACCCAAATAACCCTACATGTAACCCTGCTTCAGTCTCCACTGCAATCCTGAAAAGGCTCCTGTAACGTAACTCATGTCTTTCAAAGCAGTTAAGAGGCCTCTTCTCAATCCTAGTCCTCTCTGCCCTGCAGCCATGGCACTACGTTCTCCTGAAGCTCTTCCTCCTGAGCTGCTTTGGGAAGGGGAATGATGTGGGGAAAGAGCATACACGCTGGAGCCCTGCCTTCACCTAGCGGATGAACAGCCTCTGGCAGCTCGTTTCACCTGATCCCCAATTTCTTCGTTTGTAAAACGTGTAATATAATCCACCTCACAGGGTTGCTGCAAAGATTAGTGACAACTTATATAAAAGAGACTGGCACACACATGCTCATAGAAACTGTAGTGACTCATCTTTCAGGACACAGAACTCTGCCTGACACTTCTCAATCACCTGCTGGTCACCTCCACTTCATATGAGCATGTTTAGAATTACCCAAGTGTAGTGGCTTGCTCGAATTTTTCTCTTTCTCTTAATTATTCTTTTGGCTATCCAAGCTCCAATCTCTCTCCAACTTACAGCCCTTCAAGAATTCCCACCATTACCCTAAAGGAAGGCCACGCTTGTCAGCCAGTCATCCAGTCATCCAAGGTCCCTCACAATCTGACCCCAACCTATTTTTACAGCTTACCACTCACTGCCAACTGGTACGCGGAGCACACTGGCTGGGGTCTCCATCCAGAAGCCTCACCTTCTCCATGTCCTGCTCATTCTCTACACACAGCTTCTACCTAAAAGCCTTTTTGGCAAGAGCTCCCCTTTTCTTCTTGGGGCCCACTGCGTCATTGTTTCCTAATTGTGCACACACACTTTTCTCCCATTATTCTCGCATTTACTGAGCACCTATTCTATGCCTCCCCAGTCCTTGGTGATGAATCACCCTGATGAATCAGATCAATGAGAACTCTGAGCTCCTAGACCTTCACAGTCTGGAAGTGGAAAAAACTGCAGACGTCAGGAACCACAAGATGGTGTGGTGAATGCTAGAACACATGACAGGGTCACAGGGCCCAGAGTGTGGAGAAGAAGGAATGGCAGGTGATTCTATGAGTGCCTGAGGCCTAATCCCCAGTCCTGATTGGGGCCATATGGGAGGCAACCAATCAATGTGTCTCTCACACATCGATATTTCTCTCTCTCTCTCTCTCTCTCTCTCTCTCTCTCTCTCTCTCTCTCTCTCTCTCTCTCTCTCTCTCTCCTCCTCCCTTCCACTCTCTAAAAATCAATGAAAAAATAGCCTCAGGTGAAGACTAACAACAACAACAAAAATAAAAATTTATTAGTGCCTGAGGGCAGGCCTGCCTTCCTCAGCTGCGTTCAACTTTTTATTAAGTAGGACATACTGACAGAAAAGTGTAAAATCCTCTAAGCACAGCTTGATGAACTCTCACCACTGAACACACCTGTGTAATTAGCACTCAGGTCAAGAAAAGGAACCTTGCCCCCCGCATGTTCTCTTAGTCACTACTATCCTCAAGAGGTAATATTATCCCACTGGCTGACACCACAGATTAGTTTTGCTGTGTTTGTACGTCATACAAAGGGGTCCATCCAATGCGCACATTCAGCTTCAGAAGACACTGGATAACAGTTTTCCAAAGTGGCTTTGCCAATTTACAGCACATCAGCAGTGCCTGAGAGCTTGGGTTAAACTACAGCCTTACCGGCACTTGGAGGTGTCCATCGTTCCCCTGTCAGCCATTCTACTGCGTGCACACAGCCCTGTGGCTGTGAGTACATTTCTGCAATATCTGTGAGGCTGGGCCCTTTTCACGTTTCCAACTTCTCTTGTGGAGTGGGCCTTCTGTATTCAACTCCTCTTCCCTGAACCCTAGAGCAGCTCCTGTTTTCCTGACAGGCCCTAACTGGCACCCCCGGAGACACCAGGCAGGAAGCCGTTCAGTGCTGTCAGTGAGAAGGCTGTAGGATTGGCAGGATCACATGACAGTCATTCCTTAAAACAAGAAGGCCGGGATAGAAGCAAAGACAAAAACAGGAGAAGGGCTGGGATGGCATGCACCAATGGGAAGGAAGCGAGATCAACATTCTGGGGGAAAGAGCCTGAAATCCAGAAAGAAGACATATTTCTGAGTTTCTTCCTTCCTCCCTGCCTCACTCTTATAAGCTAGACCCCCAAAATGCCCTCTCCACTTTGCAGGTGCTGAGTTTAGAAAAAATGAGACTATTTTTTGCAGCTGGAAGGTCCGCTGGTCATATGCAGCTGGCTCTCGGGCACCTTCCCATCTGGGGTCCTAATCTTCAAAACCTCCACTCCCCCTTCCAAACTGGATT
The DNA here is from genome assembly GCF_027574615.1 of Eptesicus fuscus. Classification (NCBI taxonomy): domain Eukaryota; kingdom Metazoa; phylum Chordata; class Mammalia; order Chiroptera; family Vespertilionidae; genus Eptesicus; species Eptesicus fuscus. The sequence goes on along the minus strand of NC_072484.1, from coordinate 64,536,277 downwards.
TTGAATTTCATGAGGCAGGAACCACAATTGTCTTAATCTCTGAGAATTCAGCAGAATTAAATGTGGAATTAATGAATGGCTATGCATTTATTAAATAAGAGGAAAGAGGCTAGAAATAACATGAAAACTTCTATCTCAGGCACTTTTACAGAAATGACTACTCATCCCCAAAACAACTGGCAGGTTAGTCTTAAAATTCCCATTTCAAAGATAAGGGAACAGAAGCTCTGGAATTTAAACAACTTGTTCAGAGGCATAAGGCTGTTAAATTATTGAGGCAGAACTAAGGCTGAGGTCTGCTGGACTCCAAAGCACGCTCACATCCCCACCCTACTTGGGCCCATGGTGGAGGGCAGAAGAGTGGTCAGCTCAACAGCCATCAGGCCGAGTTCAGCGCCACTCAGCATAAGTCACCCTTAGCCCCATGATAGCTGAATCCAGATGTGGTATAGGTGGAGCCATAGCATATGCCAACATTTTTGCAGATTTTACCTTGCTAATGCCCCCACCAACTTCCTGAAAGAAAGCATTAGTATTTCCATTTTACAGTTGAAGAAACTGAGATGCGAGAAGGCGAAGTGGCCGCAAAGTGCGATGATACAGAGCTGCACGTGGGCTCAGGCCCAGCGTTCACCCGCACTGCCCCCTGCTTAGCAGCGTGTGTGTGAGCTCCGTGTCTGGGATGTGCTTACAGGTGCTCTAAGACCCTCACAAGGCAGCTCGCTGCTCTCTGTGGTGAAATGGAAAACACTCCTCACTTAGATCTTACAGTGTGGGCGTGAGGAAAAATTACTCAGAAAGATTATAAAGCATAGGAGCCCTACAAAATATGATTTGTGCACTTAAGAATAATCATCTAGGGAATAAATACTGCAGTACAAAGGGGTTAAGAAGTCTCTTCCTTGAAAAATGAGTCTGGATTCTGTGCAGGCTGTTTCTACATGCCAAGCACAATGGGCCAGCACTCCAGGCAGGTATCCTACCACAGGGGTCCAGCCAAGAGGCATGTGGACCACCAATGGGCCTCCAAGAGCCCAGGCCTCCGTCTCCCCCACCCCAACCTTCTCTCACCTGTGATCAAATGACCAAAAATTTGGGGTGGTAAAGGATGATTCAACAACTATTCCAAGTTTCCCCCTGAACAGGTTTCCACCAGCAATTTCTAAACTTAAAAGGAATTGGGGGAAAAAAGAAAAGGAAAGTAGCTTGATGGTTGGAAGGCCCTGAAGCTGTGTGTACAGAAATGTCAAGGTCTGAGAGTATTCAACAAATGAAAGCAGAATAATATAAAAGCAACAGTTCATAAAAGAGATTGTCGGATGCTGTTTCCATCCTCCCAAGCCGTTACCGGAATAAAATTATCCACAGAGAAAAATGGAAAACTTTTTCAAAACGGATACAATTAAGCTTTTGACCATGCCTCCTCGATCCCCTCTCTCCAGTCCGCTCCGTTCCCCAGCTCCCTCACCAACCTCCAGTTCCTGGGATGTTTGAGGCTCTTTCCTCCTTTGTATTATCACAGCAAAATGCTGCTCTTTAGCCTGGCTGGCGTGGCTCAGTGGTTGAGCATGAACCAGGAGGTCACGGGATTGATTCCCGGTCAGGGCACATGCCCAGGCTGCGGGTTCGATCCCCAGTGTGGGGCGTGCAGGAGGCAGCCAATCAATGATTCTCTCATCATGGATGTTTCTATCTCTCTCTCCCTCTCCCTTCCTCACTGAAATCAATAAAAACCATATATATATATATGGTTTTTTTTAATGCTGCTATTTAAGAGTCAAAAGGAAATCATGTTTTTGTACCTCCTTCTGGATGCATTCCATACTGCTCACAATCCTATAGGCAAACCTCATTAACAAAAGAAAAGCCTGTATATGCATGCATACGGAGTTTGGACCTCACTTTATGATGCGTGGGGAGAGCAGATGAGAAAGAAGGGCTCATCCCGGAGAATGTCCTTTCCTTCAGGAAAGCAGAGGACTATAACAGAGAGGAGACAGGAGCGTGACGAGGGGAAAACAGATTTTAGGGGAGGAAAAAAGCTGTGAGGCTACTTGCCTTCCACCCCGAACACACACATGCCAAACCCAGAGAGGAAAACGCAGGAGGAGCACAGCAGGAGACCGTAAAATTGCACACTTAACAAAAAAAAAATCTGTGCTTATGAACATATGGGCAACTGTGATAATTAGAGCTATGGCTGGTGGAATGTTTTTACCCTTTTCCAGGATCTCAAATCACAATCCTTGTCATTAGAGCTATCGTCAAACCTGGGCAGGAGGCTGTTCCGGGAAACATGTGCTTGTTAAGGCCCACCCACCTCTGTAGGCAGCTCCAGGTCCCCTGCCAGCCCTTCGGACCACAGGCTGTCACCATCAGCATTCGTGTTCACATCACAATTCTGATGGTCCCCTAGACACCCCAAAGAGGGTGGACGGGTGGGGGTGTCCATGGAGCAGGGAGGAAACGCCCCCATGTCCCTGCTGCCTGGAAATCCAGAAATCCATGTTTCTGCCAGGCTCCAGTGCGGCATGCCACAGGAGAAAGCCCCTATGAAAATCAAGCCCCTCAAGCAAACTGTCAATTTCAAAGCTCCAAACCGTGACAAACGATTCTCAAAGATTTGCCTGCAATAAGCTGATGGCTCGGGTTGCTTGGCATGCTGTCTCAGGCAGGAGAGAGAACTATTTTTTTACCCTCCCACATTTTAAGCCGTTTCTTTGAAAAATAATCTGCCGTGATCAACAAGTGAGTCCCCCCCCCCCCCCCCCTTTCAAAGTAAGCAAGTTACCAAATGCATTTTCAGGAATTGTTGTAGGCTTTTAAAAAAGGCATGACATGTCTTTGAATCTCATTCATTTCAAAGGCTTATCCTTAGAAAAGTAGTATAGCCATGGTGCACTTTGATCTCCCCGAATCCCAGGAGAAAATCAATAATGCAACTTTAATATATTTGTATAGCAAGACTTCACGTTATTATTATTTTTATCCAGTGCAGCTTAACTAAAGTGAGAAAGGTATACTGGGTCTCAGCACTGCCCTGTGGTGCAATGATTTTTTACTAAAATTGAACGACAATGAGCAAGCACATTCGACAACAAGATCTCTGTGACTGCCACTTGTTGAAAGTTTGGGGGTGTGGTGCTCGCCGTGGCATGTAGGAGGGCACGTCCATGGGGTGACTGGCTGTTGGGGTGAATGGGCACTGAGGAACTGTGGGTTCCTCTCTCCTTGTCAGTGCCATTAAGACCTGGGCCCCCAAAAAGGCGGCTGAGCACCAGTCTTACCTTCCTCTCAATGCGCGCCAGCTGCTCCTTATAGAAGGCGTTGCGGCGTCTCAGCTCTGACTCTCGGTTCTCCAGCTCGCTGGCCTAGTTGGAAGAGAACAAAGCCCATGTTAACCATAAGCGGCTGGGCTAGGGCTGCAAGGAGATTTCTGCTCACAGTGGCATTCAAAATGAGAAGAAGAGCGATAACGGACTGAAACACGTGCTATGCTAGATCGCTTGCCTATCTTGTGTTTAATTTTCACCACAACACTTAAAGGTAGGTCATTGCAAGAACCATTTCGCGGATGACAAGCAGTAACACTTACTGAATGCTACTAGTGCATGTGCCAAGTACTGGACCAAGTGCTTCCCACAGATTCTTTCATTTGAGCCTTACAATTTCTCTAAAAGGTAGGTAGGATTATTATGATGCCCTATTAGAAATGAAAAAAACCAAGGGGCTAAGTGGCCCAAGGCTCATCGCTACGAGGGAAGAGCTGGGGCCAGGTCCTAATGGCAGATGCAGATGTCCGTACACCTGGCCATGGAGTCCGTACACCTGGCACCACACCAGGCCAGTGACTCACTCTCTAAGTTGTAAGAGGCAGGGATGTCCTTTTGGTGAGGCAAACTCCATAGGGCTGGAGGCTGCAGTGGCTCCCTTGCCCACCTGGTGGGAACAAAGAGAACTGCTGGTGCATACAGCTGAGGACTCGCCCTCATGGTCACAGTTAGGAGGAGGGGCTTGGTTAACCATGACAAGCAACCTGGAACCAGCTAACCTGGGCTGAACCCACATCACCCTTCATTAACTGAGTGACCTCGAAAAATTTTCTTTTCTAACTCCACCAAGGTCCCACTTACTCAGGTATCCTATATAATAAAAGCCTAATATGCAAATTGTCCCCTCGACCAGGAGTTCGACTGCAAGTTCGACTGCTCACTATGACGTGCAGTGACCACCAGGGGACGGCGCGGAACATGGCGGGTGTCAGCGACACGGCGTTGGCAGTGGGCGGCAGTGGAGGTGCTACGGGCCCTGATGGGCCCCGACGAGATTGGGACCACGACGGGATGGTGGAGCAGGTGAGCAGGCAGCGCCAGGCCAAGGCGGGTGCGAGTGGGGCCCAATCACCCCGCCGATCATCCCGCAGACAGCAACCAGCGAGCAGGGCCGCTGCCCAGCTCCCAGGTGCTGAGGGAGCCAGGCAAGGGGCCCAACCCTGACCGATCACCCCACAGACGGTAACCAGCGGCCGGCAGGCCCTGACTGCCCAATCAGGGCTGGGCCCTGGGCTGGGACAGGGAACTGGGGGTGAGTGATGGCAACCAACCTCCCGCAGCGCCCAGGTGGGGGGCTGTGACCTCTCGCTAGCTACCTGGGGGCGGGAGTGATGGGGACGGAGGTGCGGAGAGAATGCGGGGTGTCCAAGCTTGCTCTCACTCCCCCTGCTACCCTCCCCCGGGATGCCAGGGCTCACGCACTGGGGTAGCCAGCGCCCCCCCTCCCCACAACACTCAGGTGCCGGGCGCCAGCGAGGAGCCCGCCCTGCACCTGCACAGCCTCTTCCAGGTGAGCCGCGCCACAGCCACAGGACCATAGTGGCCAGTCGGGCTCCCCATGGGTTCACACAGGAGCCGGTCTGCAAGGCCAGCCAGGAGAGAGCACGCTGCCCGCCCGGGTGGCACCGCTGGGCGGCCCAGAGGCCCACACTGTGCCCTGGCCTGCAGCGTCCAGCCACACTCACCACATCTCTGCGTGGGGACTTGGGCCCCATGACTCAGGCAGAGGGGAGAGCGGGGCGGGGGGGGGGGATGGGCAGGGGCCCAGGTGCTGCCCAGGGCCCAGAGGTCAACTGGGACCTGCCCTTCCACACCAGACACTCGCGCTTCGATTGCTGACCAGGCCTAGGGACCACACCCATGCATGTATTTCGTGCACTGGGCCTCTAGTAACATAGAAACCTGGAACAGAACCACACGGGACTGTATAGAGGTTAAAGGAAACCCCCAGAAAGGGGCATGGTCACTGCAGGCCACCACAATGGTACACCAACATCATGGCAAAGTGGGGTCTGAGAACTCCAGAAGACAGGCTTGGTGCTTGTAGGAGGAATAACGCCATCCGCTTGCCATCCACCCTCTGCTAAGGGTCAAGTGTGCTCAGACACCATTCTAGGTTCCTGGCTGACTTCATTCTCATGACCCCAAGAGCTGGTCGACAACTAAGGTGGACCATGAACCTAAGTCAGTGTGACACTGAGTTCTGGGCTTCTTCCTTCAAACCACACTATGAGTGCATGGGTCTGCACTGCTCAGAAACACCAGGTAGGACAAGAACTGGTGTGTCTGAAAGCTCATTTCCTTGGCATTGCTACTCTCCTTGGCATGAAGCCTTTCTGAAGCCGCAGCGGGAGTGGACGTGGGTGTGGGGGAAGGTTGGTAATGTGAGGGAGCTGACCCCATGACATTGCCTGAGGAAAGGTTTGGGTTTGGAGGAACACACTGCTCCCAGGAAAATCCAAGCCAGCAGGGCTGGGCGACAGGCTGACCACCTGAGAGTCAAGTTCTAATGCCAGCTAGATCACCGAGGGGCCTCTGAATCTGAGCAAGCTGCTAGCCTCCTCTTGTGTATTTTCTTCTTACCTGCAGAATACAGAAGAGTAGTAACTTGGCTCCTGAGGCAGCTGTAAAATACCTAAAAATGCCAAGAAGGCTTCTGGAATGCCTGTGGAATGCCAACACTTAAAAAACAAAAAACTAAATACAAACAGTGAGACTGAATACTGGGGATTTCTCGCAGGATTTTTCAAAGCATAATGCTGAGGCAGGTTCCAGGAATGCAAGCATGGCTAATCTGTGCTGGATCCTCAGCAGCCAGCACTTACCAGTTAACTATCCCTGGTGCAATCAGAGAATCTGATACAGTAAAATAGCCAGCACAGAAATATCTCCCGGGCCCTGTTGGACATTTGTCGGCCAACAGTCCCAGCCAAGCAGGAAGATGACATCTGAAAGCAAAATTGTTTTGAGGCTCTTCCGTGGCCATTCACTAGGGGTCAGTGGGGCAGCAGACAAGGGGGCACTTCCACGTGTCCACCCATCATCTAACTGACACATCGGGATGGGCAGCAGCTCCAGGAATGCTCGGCCCATGTTGCCATTATGAATACTGATGTCAAGAACGGAGCAGAGGCTCCAGGCAGAGCTCCCCAACTACTGCCACTTCCTTAGGCCACACAGAGACTGTTCACTCAGGAGCAGGTACACTGAGGAGCCAGGGGCCTTTCTGTATTACATCAATTTGCCACATAACTAAGCTGTTACCAAGTAAGTGATGAACTGCTTCAAGAGCTATGAGTCTGTCTTGCCCACTGGCACAGAAGCTCTGTGAGAGGAAGGGCCTTAGCCGACTCCAGCACATCCCTCAAAGCCTTGGCCTCCAGCAGTGAGCTAGTCACCTGGCTCACTGCCTTCACTCCACCCCCTAATCAGTACTACCAACCCACTCTGTTCATCTGAGATTTATAATGAAACCCAGTGGCTGATAGTGGACAGGAGGTGACATGGCAAAGGGCTATAGAAAATGAATGCGATATAAATACTTGGATGTCAGTGCCTGGCCCAGAGTAGGCCCTCAATGATTCGATTTTGATGAATGAAGGTGGGCATCAGACAACACTCGTCACTCCACAGAGCTGTAGCAGTCCAACACCTGCTTCCCAGCACTCACAGAGGACATGCAGCAGGCATCTCTCAGCATGACCATGAAATGAGGAAGGCACAGACAGGTTTCAGTGTCTGATTCAGTAATTATCAGAATACTAGCGGCCCAGTGCACGAAATTTGTGCACGTGGGGGGGTGGGGGGGTTGTCCTTCAGCCTGGCCTGCACCCTCTCCAATCTGGGACCCCTCGGGGGGATGTCCGACTGCCGGTTTAGGCCCGATCCCTGTGAGATCGGGCCTAAACCGGCAATCGGACATCCCTCTCGCAATCTGGGACCGCTGGCTCCTAACCGCTCACCTGCTTGCCTGCCTGATCACCCCTAACCACTTTGCCTGCCTGCCTGCTCACCCCCAACTGCCCCCCCCACTAGCCTTCTCGCCCCCAACTGCCCCCCTTCTGGCCTGATTGCCCCCAACTGTCCCCCTGCCGGCCTGATCACCCCCAACTGCCCTCCCCTCCTGGCCTGATTGCCCCTAACTGCCTCTGCCTCAGCCGTGCCACTATGGCTTTGTCCAGAAGGACATCCAGACGGTCTCTGGGAAGGTCTCCCGGTCTAATTAGCATATTACCCTTTTATTAGTATAGATTATTGAGTGTCCATCATGTGACAGACACTATCATAAAGGGGCTGCTGATACAAACAGAAAAGAGAGAAAGTTTCTGTTCCCAGGAAGCTTAGATCCCAGTGGGACAGACAAATGTGGGAGCACATAAATCAGGTAATTTCAGAGAGGGATGTGTGCTGAGGAGACCACAGACAGAATAACTTATGGGGTAGCGGGTTGCTATTTTCTCTAAGGAGATTTCCAAAACAGTCTTCTGGGAGGAAAAATACTGAATAAAGTATGCTATCTCCAACACAAAGGAAAAATACCACCTTTATGAAGATATACTCAGCAGATTACAGTCTTTGAATGGGGAATTGAAAGGAATCTTTCGTGATTTAGTCAAGGATTTCCTCCAGTTGAGAGAGCACAATGAGTTCATACTCTGATGTGTCTACTTTGCTCCAAACACATAGCCAGGGCAGATAAAAAATAAGAGCACAAGACCAAAAAGACATAGCCAGCCTCAAAAAACAAGATTAAAATCCCCAACTAAACAAATGCAAAGCAGTGGGTGAGGCTGAAGGCAGCAGAGATGGCCAGAGCAAATACCGCTCCACAGAGGGGAGGCACTGGGGCCAGGTTTGCCACACAGAGCCTAGGGCTACCCCAGAATAAGAAGCTGATGTAACAAATTCCTCAAGATCCCAAAGTAGGACATGGTTTTCAGTTTGCTTGGACCTAGGTTTAGCCCACAGGCCCAGGCTACAGCCCTAACAAATGAACCAAGCACCCCTGACAGGTCCCAGAGCCGCAGTACCCCCAGAACCACAGTGGAGACAGGCCTCCAAAGGCCACATCACACCTGGCCCTGCACTTGGGTGCGATATAGGCAACCACAAAAATACTACACAGGGAGGGGATAAATGAGAGAGAAAACAAAACAAAGCAAATCAAGACCTATATCAAACTTTCTACTCAAAACAAGCCTGCAAACCAGTCCCAAATATGTGCAGAAATATAATGCTTAGAAAGAATACTAATAAAATCAGCAACTTGAATATGAATTCACTCCAGATTAAATTTATTTTATGGGACATTACAAACAGAATTTGAAAAAAATTTTTATTATGGAAAATTTTAAAAACAAGACAGAATAATATAATAAAACCCCAGACAGGCATCACTAAGCTTTCAGATTATAAACAAAATGAAGTCTTGTTTCACCTATACTCACCACAATCCCTCAACCCTCAAATTTCTTACAGCAGATCTGTACATACTTCAACATATTTGTCTAAAAGATAAGGATCTTTACTTTCCTAAACAGAACCATAGCACCAATGCAAATTTTAAAAAATTAACGATGGTAGAAAGGGGCGTAGGGGAGATAAATGGTGATGGAAAGAGACTTGACTTGGGTGATGAACACAAAATACCGTGCACAGATGATGTATTATAGAATTGTACACCTGAAATTATATAATTTGATTAACCAATGTCACCCCAATAAATTCAATGAAAAGGTAAAAAAAAATTAATGTTAACATCATCAAATATTCAGCCAGTATTCAAATTTCCAATTGATAAAATGTTGGACTGCCCCCCCCACACACACACAATTCTAAAGTATACTGATTCACTACATCGCCCCCCCGACCCCCCCCCACACACAACCTTCAAAAAACATATGGAAGAAATAACTTGAAATAACTTCTGGTGTCAAAAGAGAAAAAATAAATACAAAGAAGAAATTATGGACCTGGACCAGGAAAATCCGATAACAGGTAAATGTTATAAATTTCAATTTCTTCAAAATGAAAAATGAAATGGATAAGACAAGCCCTAAGCTGAGGACAGTAAGGAAGAAATTAGTAAACTGAAATATAGTATAGAGATTGCAGCCAGAATGTTGCAATGGAAGACAAAGATAACAAGTATGAAAGAAGAGTCTGTCAGTCTTGACTTCCTATTTCATGGCAGGGGTGGCAGAGGAAATGGAAGATGAAGGAGGAAGAGAAGGGAGAGGGAGGAGAGGAAGGAGGAAAATGAGGGGAGAAGGAGAAGAGGATGTAAATAGAAAATTATAGGAATAGCCCTCGCTGGTTTGACACAGTGGACAGAGCATTGGCCCACAGACTGACGGGTCCTGGGTTCGATTCCGGTCAAGGGCATATACCTCAGCTGCAGGCTTGACCCCAGCTCTCTCACATCAATGTTTCTCTCTGTGTGTCTCTCCCCTCTCTCTAAAAATCAATGAAAAAATATCCTCAGGTGAGGATTAACAACAACAAAAATTATAGGAATAAGTGTAAGTAAATCAATTATCACAATAAATATGTTGTAGACACCTTCTAAGATGAACCACATGAACCCTCTCCTGATACTCATGCCCTTATGTGATGCCCTCCCCTTGAGTATGGGCTGTGCCTTGTGACTAACTTCTGATGGGTAGAATATGGCAAAAGTGATAAGCTGTCACTTTCCAATTTCCAACGACAGTGATTTTTGTCTTGCTCATACTCTCTTCCTCGCTTGTTCACACTGATGGAGATGCCCACATGGTAAGGAACTGAGTCAGTGGGAAACTAAATCCTGCCACATGAGGGAAGATGGAGGCAGTGCCTCCCCAAGCTGAGTCCTCATATGAGATTGGGTGCAGCTGTCTGTTTTCCAGGTTACTGCTTAATTGGGGAGAAGAGGATGGGAATAAGGCAGTTTAAAATGCCACAAAGCTCACTGTCCTTATTGAGATTCACGCCACGCCCCCTCCCCTTTTTTTTAACAGATATTCCTGGGTTGCTGCAAGCCTTCGGCTAATTTTCAGAGTTCTGAAAACATAGATTCTGACCATTTTCATGAGAGATCCTTACTTCAGAGATCCTTATTCCACCATTTTCACTGACACCATCCAAAACTATAAAATAGAACCAAACAGAAATGCTAGAAATAAATTTCTAGCACAGTATGTCATGAAATCATGGACAGAGCAAAGAATCAATGAACCTGAAAGCAAGTCATTACAAATTACTCAAATTGAAACACAAAGATCACGAAAAATAAAATGGCACAGTGCAACCAAGATATGACAATATCAAATGAAATAGCATATTCTTAACTGGAGTCATAGAGGAGAGAAAAATGGGGCAAAAGAAAGAGACAAAGGACAAGAACTTTCCAAAATAATTAAATACAACAAATAACTTATCTAAGAAGCTCAGAAAAATTCCAAGCAGGATGCTTTCATAAAGTTCTTAATTCCTGAAATAATATTTTTTAACATAGTGGTTTTTTTAAAGTAATTCTAGAGCAACCATTAAAAAAGTAACAAAAAATGGTGCAAATAAAACGTCAATAGAGGAAATAAAATGGAATTCTAAAGTATATTGATTCACTACATCGCCCCCCCCCACACCCAACACACACACACACAACCTTCAAGAAACTAGCAACAGAGGAACAATACAAATTGACTATCTTACAGTTACAGAGATAATGGATCATATTTGGCTAAACTCGTGGTATTGGCAGGGCTCTATCCTCTGGATGCTCTAGAGCAGCGGTCGCCAACCCGTTGTCCGAGGACCACTGGTGGTCCATGAAGTCTGAAAGGTTGGCAACTGCTGCTCTAGAAAAGACTCTATTTACTTGCCTTTACCAGCTTCTAGAGCAGTGGTTCTCAACCTTTCTAATGCCGCGACCCTTTAATACAGTTCCTCATGTTGTGGTGACCCCAACCATAAAATTATTTTCGTTGCTACTTCATAACTGTAATTTTGCTACTGTTAATGAGTCGTAATGTAAATATCTGTGTTTTCCGATGGTCTCAGGCGACCCTGCTAGCGGTTCTCAACCTGCTAGCAGTTCTCAACCTGTCGCGACCCACAGGTTGAGAACGGCTAGCAGGGTCGCCTGAGACCATCGGAAAACAGATATTTACATTACGACTCATTAACAGTAGCAAAATTACAGTTATGAAGTAGCAACGGAAATAATTTTATGGTTGGGGTCACCACAACATGAGGAACTGTATTAAAGGGTCGCGGCATTAGAAAGGTTGAGAACCACTGTTCTAGAGGCTGCCTGTATTTCTTGGCTCATGGCCCCACATCACCTGGACCTCTAACTACTGTCATCATCTCTCCTCTGACATTCCAATCTCCCATTGCCCCTGATAAGGACCCTTAAAGTTAGTTTGGAACCACCTGGATAATACAGGACAATATCTCCATCACATATCTTTAACTTGGTCACATCTACAAAGTCCCTTTTACCATATAAAAGAACATATTCACAGGTTCTGGGGATTAGGAAGTAGACATTCGGGGGGGGGGAGGAATTATTCTACCTATCATACTCCCAATGAAAGAGCAAAACCCTAACTCTATTGATAAAAATACATTTTAAATATAAAGATCCAAACAGGTGAAAAACAATAAAGGAAAAAATATATATTTTAAAAGATATGTGACACAGCTAATGAGATATCTGAGAGGTAAGTTAATGGCCTTATAAGCTTTATTTTTAAGAATTGAGGCAAACAAAATGATTCCTCATTTCATGTATGGATAAAATAAAACTCAAATTAAGTAACTTGTTCCCAGTCACACAGATGTAGGGCTATGAACACAGGTTTCCTGGCTCCCAGGTCACCAACTTCACAACATTTTGGGACCATGTCATCACATCCTGAATTGTGTTTTGATAATGTAAATTCACTGGTTGATCACTGAATCGTATGCCTCTAAAATTATGTATTATAACAGTGCTTCTCAAATGTTACACACACATTAGAATCACTGAGATTTTGATAAAATACAGATTCTGAATTATAGCTGTGGGAAGGGCCGCAGATTACACATCCAGGCCCCAGACCTTCGTGCCGTGGTTCAGAAGTCCATCCCAGGGCCCAAATCTCAAATCCAGTATCCAGTCCTTTATCGGGGTCCAGACCACCATTCCACGACCCAGAGGTCCAGCCCCTGACCTAGACCTCCATGTGGGGCCCAGACCACCCTCCAGTACCCAGAACTCCCTCCCAGGACCTATACCTCCCTCCGGGTCTCAGACCTACATTCGGTTTCCCGACCTTCATACCAGGGCCCAGAAGGCCATCCCGGGGCCCAGACCTCAAACACAGAATCCAGTGTTGTATCAGGGGGCCAGATCTCCATCCGTACTTCAGACCACCATTCCATAACCCAGAGGTCCAGCCCACGAGCCAGACCTGCCCCCAGGCCCAACCCTCCATCCGGGGCTGGAACTGCCCTTCCAGGACCCAGACCTCCATCCAGGGCTCAGAACTACATCCGGGCCCGAGACCTTCATGCCAGGGCCCAGAAGGCTATCCCGGGACCCAGTCCTCGAACCCAGTATCAAGTCCTTTATCAGGGTCCAGACATCTACAGTATTCCAGAACACCATTGCATGACCTAGAGGTCTAGCCCCTGACCCACACCTCCACCTGGGGCCCAGACCGCCCTCCAGTGCCCAGCCGTCCTTCCCAGGACCCAGACCTCCATCCGGGGCTCAGACCTACATCTGGCTCCCTGACCTTCATGCTGGGGGCCAGAACTAAAACCCAGTATCCAGTCCTTTATCAGGGTCCAGACCTCCACAGTAGTTCAGACCACCTTTCCAAGACCCTGAAGTCTAGCCCCTGACCCAAACCTCCACCCCTGGCCCAGAATGCCCTCCAGTGCCCAGACCTCCTTGCCAAAACCCATACCTTCATCCGGGGCTCAGACCTACAACCAAGTCCCTGACCTTCATGCTGGGGCCCAGACCTCAAACCCAGTATCCAGTACTTAATAAGGGTCCAGACGTCCACAGTAGTTCAGACCACCATTCCATGACCCTGAGGTCCAGCCCCTGACCCAGACCTCCACCCCGGGACCAAACCGCCCTCCAGTGTCCAGACCTCCTTCCCAAGACCCAGACTTCCATCCGGGGCTCAAACCTACATCCGGCCCCAGACCTTCATGCTGGGGCCAAGAAGTCCATCCCGGGGCCCAGTCCTCAAATCCAGTATCCAGTCCTTTCTCGGGGTCCAGACCTCCACAGTAGTCCAGACCACCATTTCATGACCCAGAGGTACAGGCCCTGACCCAGACCTCCACCTAGGGCCCAAGACCGCCCTCCAGTTCCCAGATCTCAGTCCCAGGCTCAGACCTCCATCCGGGGCTCAGACCTACATCCAGGTCCCACACCTTAATGCCAGTTCCCAGAAGGCCATTCCGGGTCTAAATTATGTGTCACACACACCCCTCCGTTAAATTAATAATAATGTGTTCTAATTTTAAAAGATGATAGAGTATGGTGTAAGACAGCAGATTTTAGAGTGAGAAAAGAACTATATTTAAATACTAGATCTGCCACTTCCCTAGTGACATTGGTCTAGTCAGAACTTCTCTAAGTCCCAGCTTCCTAATCTATACCATGGGGAGATTAACAATACCTATATTTCATAAGGTTGTAATGAAGTTAAATAAGATTATGCACACAAAGCATTAAACACAGTATCTAGTACCCTGTAGTAGTTTAAAAAAATAAATGGCAGCCAATAATGATTATCATGATAATAAAAGTGTTATTATTAAACTCTGAAACAGAAAAGAAAATATACCTATCCACAACCATAACGGATAGCAGATTTTTAATGTAAAAAGGTAAATCTCAAAGACAAATATAACTTTGAGATGATCTGAGATAATCTCTGCCCTTGAACTGATACTGAGATGCTCTGTCAACTTCCCTCTCACGTAGGCACATATCAATGTTATTTTCCTTCATTACACATATATGTCCCCCTTAATATGTCTATCCACAGTAACTGTTATCAATATCTTTTTTAAAAAATGTTATTGGATTTATCTATTGACATATAATTCACATACCATAAAACACACCCCTTTTAAACCTTAATATGCTAAAAACCTCAATGGTTTTTAGTATATCACTAAGTTGTACAACCATCACCACTATCTAATTCTAGAACATTTTCATCATCCCAAAAAGAAACTCTCTGTCTATTGGCAGGCAGTCATCCCCCCTTTTCCCCTATACCCAGTCCCTAAATGTCTATCTGGATTTTTTAAAAGTGATATATATCCACACAATGGAATATATGCAGGCATAAAAATGACTGAAGTACTGATGGATGCTACAACATGGATAAACCTGGAAAACATTATACTAAATGAAATAAGCCAGACAGAAAAGCCACATATTATGATTCCACTTATATAAAACTAGAGGCCCAGCACACGAAATTGTGCAGGTAGGGTCCCTAGGCCTAGCCTGTGATCAGGGCCATCTTGTGCCCATTCGCCAGTCTCCAGGCCAAACGCTGCCTCCGCCACCGGGGTAGGTAGGTCACAGGCGCATCCCGCAGCTTCCGTCAGTGCCACAAGCCCCAGCAGCAGCAGCAGTGGCAGCGGCAGCGGCAGCGGCAGCAGAGGCGGCAGTGACAGCACCCGTGTGAGCGGCCCCAAGTGGGCAGCGCGTACCATCAGCACAGCCCGGCACATGGAGGTGAAGTTGTCAGCGCCAGCTTTCCCGCCGACCTGAGCCCCTGAGCAGCCGGGTTTGAGCTGGGGATCCCAACGGCCTGACAGCCAGCCTGGTCCTCCCGCCACCCACCCCAGTTCCCCCGTTCACCATCGCTGATCCATCGGAGCCTGCGGGCAGGGGGGAGGGACCAAGAGCTCAGCCATTCCACCTGCTCACCAGTCCCCAGTCCCGCCCCACCACCACCCAGTGGTTCCCCGTTCACCTGCGAGCGGGGGGTTGGAGGGGGACCGAGAGATGGTCAATGCACCTCATGGTGACTGGTCGAGCCGTCATTCCGGTTGTTATGCTTATGGTCCCTGGCCTTTTATTATATAGGATGGCCTTTTATTATATAGGATATCCAGAATAGGCACATCCAGAGAGATTAAAAAGCAGGTTAGTGGTTTCCAAGGGCTGAAGATAGTGTAGTGGAGAATGTGGACTGACTTCTAAGGGGTATCGGGTTTCTTTCTGGGGTGATGAAAATGTTCTAAACTTAGATTGTGGTGACAGTTGCACAATGCAGTAAATATACTAAAAACCATTGAATTGTATATTTTAAATAGGTGATTTTATGATATATACATTATACATCAATAAATACATTAAAAATTCATAGGATTACAAAGGAAACCAATTATTCTGAAATAAAGTTATCAAAATATTAAGGAAAAAAAAGACTTGAGGTTGGGAGACCAGTTAGAAGGCCTATGCAATAACCCAGAGTACAGAAGACAGTGAGGACCAGACCAGGCTGGCGGGGTGGGAAAGAGGGCCCCCCAGGAGAAGACTGCCTCATTAATGCAAGGTGGGAGCAGAGAACCACAGGGAGGTTGCTGGTCTGAAAGTGGGGCCTAGATTGTGAAGACAAATGAAATAGTGCACCTTGTGTTTATCTGTGTCATCTATACATAGCTACATATATTCACACAGCTAATACGGTATTTAGCACATGGATTTGCTAACATAAACTGCTGAGTATTGCCAGATGCCAACCTGCACTGAGCATAAACTTGTGTGTACACAGAGATACGTTCCAAGATGACAAATTGTGTGTTTGCTGGTATGTTTGCCAGCCTGTCCCCTTCTAGGCTATAAGTTCCTGGAGGTCAGCAGTTGTGTTTGCTGCCTTATCCCCAGGGACACACAGGAAATATTTGCTCAAACAATAAAATGATGTTTTTGGAAAGTTGATTTTGGGGGGAAAGAAATGCTAAACTTTAAGATGATAATACACTATGATGTCTAAGAGCTTGGTCCAGATTCTGGCTCTAACAATTATTTACCAGAAGATGCTGGTTGCTGGGTTTCTCTGAACCCAGGTTTCCTCATAGGGTTGCCACATGAGTTTGCTGTCCTTCACTGACTATCAAATGGGTCCTGTCCAGAAGAGTGGGTATCAGGCAGAGCTGTGTGGGCACTGTTGACCCAGGACCAAGTCCCTGCTCTTTAGAGTCCATGGAGAAATCAGGAGAGGCCACTTCTCTAGCATTACCTTCCTAACTTTCCAAACCAGCTATTGTGGCAGGAAAGAGAAGGCAACTCAGCAATGTGCCACTTTTTTAAAATTATATTTTTTAGTGATTTCAGAGAGGAAAGGAGAGGGAGAGAGAGATAGAAACATCAATGCTGAGAGAGAATCATTGATCAGCTACCTCCTGCACGTCCCCCACTGGGGATTGAGCCCATAACCTGGGCATGTGCCCTGACAAGGAATGAAACTGTGACCTCCTGGTTCATAGGTCAAAGCTCAACCACTGAGCCACACTGGCCGGGCAATGTGCCACTTTTTTGTTCCTCATTACTCAATGCACATTTTCTAAGAGTCACTGATGTCTCACAGACAGCTTTGCAAAAGCACTGTATTATAAGACCATCTGCTGAAATATTGAAAGCTCTCTGAATCCCCCATTTCCTTTTATTACCAGGGAGAGTTGTATGAAAATGGTCTTATTCTGAAGGCTGTGTCTGCTCATGCTGCTTCCTTCCCAGTCTCCACCCACAGGCTGCAGTGCTGAGACCTCCATCTACAGTATACACACAGTGCCCATGTCCAGAGGACCAGAGACCAGAAGCTTCAGGTGCAACGGATCGCAGGACAGATGGCCTCTGAGGCAACCGAAGCCTGCTGTTCCATGTAGCCCAAGTAGAAAATAATAAGATCACAAGGAAGGAGACAATGGAAAATGCTCAATGCTGGTTAACTCACACATTTGATCCAATAAGTAACACGTTCTCTGCAGCCTTCCTTCCTCTAAGCAACACCTAGGTACTGAGCAAAAAGTATAATCTTGCTTATAACAGAAACAAGGATCAGCAGCCTCGTGAAACAATCAGGGACAAGTCGATAAAAGCAGCAGTGACTATTTATTAACAGTTAATAAATAATTACCTAAGTGCTCCTTTAATTTACACAACAGCATGGTGGGGTAGAAAACTATTATTAAACCCACTTAAAAGGCAAGAAAAATTAGGTATAGAGTAATTAAGTCACCCAGAGCCACACATGGTAGAGCTAAAATTTTTAAGTAACGGACTTCATCTCCCAGAGTAATAAAGTCCTACCTGGTATCATTTTCTAAGCAAGACCATCTTAAGAAGCCAGGATACCACCTCTGCAGTTTCTAATTGAGTTCTAGGGCACAGAGTGATTCCGGTTAGAAATTAAACATATCACTCGGGTAGGTGGCCAGAGGGGATGGGCACGAGGAACCCCAGATTAGCACAGAGCAACAATGAATCACATGGGGACTTCCTGCAGGTGAAAGCCCCAAGTGACAGCCCTATGTCCTCTGGAAAAGTAGGCTGGCCAGGCACCCTCTCTGTCTCAGTCCCATCATTCAGCATTGTACTGGACTGCTTTTTTGCCCTTCCCTTGGACCATGAACCCCCAGAGGACAGGCATCTTTCATCTCCTTATCTGAAGCTCTGAATTCAGGGAAAGAGCTCACCAAATATTTGCTGAATGGATAATAATAGAATTAGTCAGCCTGGCCGGTGTGGCTCAGTGGTTGAGTGTTGACCTATGAACCAGGAGGTCACAGTTCAATTCCCAATCAGGGCACATGCCCGGATTGTGGACTTTATCCCCAGCAGGGGGCATGCAGGAAGCAGCCAATCAATGATTCTCTCTCATCATTGATGTTTCTACCTCTCTCTTCCTTTCCTTTCCTCTCTCTCTTTTTTTTTAAAGAATTAGCCAGGAAAGGAAAGTCAAGCTAGTGGCCCATGATGAACTACTTGATCCTATTTTGTTTGGTCTGTTAGGTGGTTTGGGTTTGGTTTTCAATTGAATCAGTCACCAGCATTTATAAAACCATAATTTTATATAAAAAACATTTTTACTTCCATATGAAAAAAATGGAAAACGGTTACTAACCAAGAGTGGATGAGGGCTGCTACCTGTGGAGAGGATGTTGACTCCCATGGCCACGCCCTGCCACAGCTGTCCTCAGAGAGCAGGTGGGGGGGCTCCCTGGAGCAGAGTACCTGGTCTCAGTGAGTCATCCCTGAAGACACCCTCTCTCTCCTCAGCATCTCCGCACAATCCCTGCTATGCCTTTTGTCTCTCCCTGTAAAATGTCCCTGTTGCTGCTATTTCACTCGTTCAGTCAGCCAGTCAGGCACAAAAATGTCCTAGATGCTCATGCAGCCAGACTATTCTTGGAGCGAGGGGCACTGCGATGAATGAGGGGATGGATAGATGAACTCAAACTAAAAAGAAGTTGGATGGTGATGAGGGCCTTAGAGAACAGAGTGACAGCCCAGAGAGGTAGAGTGAGGACTAAATGACCAAACAAGTGACATCTGAGCTGACAGCCAAAGGAAGGAAGGAAGGCCCACAAGGATGCAGGGAGGCTGGCTCCCAGCAGAGAGAACACAAATGTGAATGCCCTTACCTGGAAACAAATGTGACAGGTTTCAAAGCACGGGCAGAACAGAACAAACCACACAACAAACAGCAGAGAGGGAGAGGCCGCCGGTGTGGGGCTTGGCGGGTGGTGCCACGGAGAGTACACTGCCTTCTCCGAGCAGTGGGAAGCCACTGGAGAGTTTTAAGTAGGAGAGTGATATGATCTGATTTATTTATTTTTTAAATCCAGTTCATAAAAGCTGAACTGGAAGGCTGCTGCCCAGGAGGATGGCCTGATTATCTTAATCTTCCTGCACCATGCACTTGCAAGCACAAGCACACAAAATATCAACTGTGGTTATGACAGCTGTACGCTACACAAAGGCAGCAAGGAGAAACCTTTACAGAGGAAATAATACGCAATTTTCTAGCTGAACACCTTTTTAAAAGTAATGATGGAGAATATAATCCCTGCCTGTGAGTGAGGCAGGGGCTGTCTTTCAGGCAGGGTAACAACGTGCCACTTGAAATGAGCAGGAGTGGGGGCAAAGTGAGCTTACCCGGGTATCGAAATCGCAGGCTGAAAAGACAGAGAGAGGGGAAAAGGAGCCAGGATTCTGCTGGCCGCCTGCTGCTTCTCATTGTGGCTACAAAGACTAAGTTCAGAGATGCTGCTTAAACGTGGCCTGTGACTGAACTTGGCTCCTAGCAGAAAATGAGGGTCAATCTACAGCTACAGCTCCAAGTCAGAGGGCAAGACAGAACTGGACAGACAGAGCCTGGGTGAGTGTAGAGCTCTCACAAGCCCAAAGGCTTCCAGAACAATCCTCCCCCAATGGGTTAAAAGGGGTGTTACAGAAGCAGCTCCCAACTACCCAGCAGCAGGTGGCCTGGGGCCCAGGTCCTACCCTACCTCTGTAACTATGTCAGCAGGCAGGTCCGCCAAGATTCACACCTACCAGAGAGATTCCCTCAACTGGCCCTTCAGCCTCACGTCCACCTGCAATCCCTCCTGTGAATTCCCTCTGCATATGACAGCCAGAGCTGTTTTCTAAAGCTGCAATAAAAATCCTGACAAATTTCTTCCTTCTCTCTCCATCCAAACAGAACTACTTCTCCCATCTGCACTCTCACTGCACTTAAATATATTTTAAAATTATTCTAATTATTGTTAAACTAATTGATCTATAGCTATTGATCCCCCTGCAAATATAGAAGCTTCATGAGAGAAGCCCCGAGTCACTTCTGTTTGTCGGGCGTGGTACCTGGCAGGTAGGCACTTAAGTGTACGTTGAAGTGAATTTGTACTTATAACTTAGGCCACCTCTAACAATGCTGTAACCTTCAAGAACCTTTTGGGGAGGTTACATATTTATTCTTCAACAATATGTAGTATTATTATTGTCACTATCATAGTGGCATGCTGGATGTGGATGCCAGATGAGGACCCTGAACTCGAACTCACACAGCTTTAGAATGCAGAGCTGGGCTTTGAACTCAGGTTTGCATGATTATGAAGCCCACATTCTTACTACCTCCCCTACGCTTCTCAATTGGTCTTTACTAAAGAAATACTACAGGCAAGGCACTGTGTAAATTATTCTAACAAATCTGCTGTCCAAAATAAAATTAATATGTTCATGCATATCTTTTATAATGGCAAATCTTCCATCTTTAAAGAGGTATCAAGTTTCTGGAAAGAGTCAGAAGGTTTCTGTACCCGAGTGAAGGAAGGAGGCCAGATGCCTTGTTGGGGAACAGACCCAGCCATAAAATGTGAGTGTGCAACCCTACCCCAGGAGGAAACTGACTTCCCTCATGTGGCTCCTTAACTAGGAAGTTCTAGGAGTGCAGAATTTTAACTCTGCTTAGAGATACAAAGTATGTGTATGTGTGCACACATGTGTGCATATGCATGTGGATGCATGCATGTGTACATGAACACATGGAGGGGACTGACTACTTCCCATTAAACCCCTTGTTGCACCCCTATTGGAACTGTGCCATTGTGTGCCTTGTCTGCCCCACTAAACTTTTAAGCCCCTGGAGGAGCTCCCAGCGTAATACGAAGGCTGGATCTATAAACTGCTGGACCCAAAGTGATGACTAGGAGGGCAAGATGCTAATGTAAGGATTCTCCACCACCCTTCCAGTCTCAGTAGACCTGGCTTGGGGTGAAGGCTCACCTTGCATGGACCCTCCCCGCTCTGAGAGGCATTGCAGTGGCCCTAACTCAGCAGGCTCTGATCAATTCTAGTCCCACACCAGCACCCCCTCACTGATCAGGCCACCAGGATGTACTACTTGAGTCCTGTTCCCAAGGATGCCACACAGCAGAAAGAAAATATAAAGCACACTGAAATATGAGGATGGCAGCAATCCCGAGAGCCAAAAGACTCTCCAGGCATCCTGTGTCCTCATCTTGGCAAAGGCAAGAAAGACTACAGTTCCTCCTTTGTACGGCGGGCACTGAGGACTCCACAGCTCCACATCCTAGATGTGTCAGCAGGAAACAAGCAGCACACACTGCAGGAGGAGTCCTGCCAGCTTTCACTGTGGATTCCCCCAGCACTCAAAAGCAGCTACTAGATGACTAGTACTAGCTCGATGTGGACACGGTCGAGAGGGCCTGCCCAGAGGGCCTGCCCACAGGGGCTCTGCCGCTGCTGGAACAACACACTCCCTGGCATTCAAGTGTGGTCTCACTGTTGGCAGATAAGGCTAACATAGAACAAGAAGAGGTAGCATGTGCTCAGAGAGAGGAAGAGACAGATGTTCATTCAGGTGCCTATGATGGGCCATTAGACATTTGAATGTGTCATTAGATACTCTGAGCCAGACACCTGCTTTGGAATCCCAACTCTGAACCTTACTAGGTGCAGGGCCCTGAGAAATCCAACTCCCTTCTCAGTGCCTCAGTTTCTCTATGTGCTGTGATGCAGACGAACCTAATCATATGTGAGAAGCTCCTGGCACATCCTAAGAGCTCAATAATCACAAGTCCCTTTTCTTTTTAATTAATACCTGTTGGCTGCATGTTTTTATATACCTTTGAAAAGCATTTATCACGCTAGCCCAGTGGTCGACAAACTCATTAGTCAACAGAGCCAAATATCAACAGTACAACGATTGAAATTTCTTTTGAGAGGCAATTTTTTTAAACTTAAACTTCTTCTAATGCCACTTCTTCAACATAGACTCGCCCAGGCCGTGGTATTTTGTGGAAGAGCCACACTCAAGGGGCCAAAGAGCCGCATGTGGCTTGCGAGCCGCAGTTTGCCGACCACGGCCCTAGCCAGTTTGGCTCAGTGGATAGAGTGTCGGTCTGTGGACTGAAGGGTCCCGGGTTCGATTCCGGTCAAGGGCATGTACCTCAGTTGTTGGATCCTCCCCAGCCCCGGCCTGGGTCAGGTTGCATGCAGGAGACACACATCAATGTTTCTCTCTGTCTTTCCCTCTCTCTTCCACTCTCTCTAAAAATCAATGGAAAAATATCCTCGGGCGAGGATTTAAAAACAAGAAGAAAAGAAAAAAGCATTTATCATACTTTTTATCCCTTTCTGCAGGAAGGGCCCAAACAGTGAAAGCTCCAACACACACAAAGGCAGTCCCTCACAGCCTGCAGCAAACATGTCACATGCTCACTTAAGATCAACAGCATTTTCCCATGTGAACATTAAACCAAACAGATTCTTCTCCTTTTTAATGGCAGGGGTGAGGGTAAAGATGGCTTACTTTTTCCTACAAACAGGTAAGAATCTTACCTTTCTCATGGAGATTTAGCGTGAGTCTGAAGTCTACCTACTGATCATGAGTCAGCTTCTCAGTTCAGTGGACACATGCACATCTGCTGAGGCAATAGTAACCATGCACATCTCCCACCATACCAGACTCAGGGCAGGCTGCCTTTGGCCCTGGAGAGTTCTCAGTTGTAGGAAATGGGTCCTGCTGGGCCCTGATCTGCATGTTAGGGGCACTGAGATCAATCAGATAAGGTCACTGTCCACCACTTAAGTGGGGAGGCCAACAAATAGCTAATTGCAACACAGCACTTAAAGTATTATCACAGAAGTATCTGCAGAGGAGAAATCACCTGACTCTACTTTAGAAGGGCCAAGAAGTTTCACAGAGGAGGCAACACTCTTTCAGCTCAAGACTGAGAATTCATGTGGCAGAGAAGGAGGCTAAGGACACAGCACGCAGCACGCGAGCAGCCCGGGCACTGGAAAGAACTATCCTGTGAGCAGCAGTGGCGCCGCCCAGCTGCAGCCCAGAGGGAACGGGGCCAGAAGAGGCAGGCAGGAACAGAGCCCCAAAGACCCCAAATGCTGTCGCAAAACGGCCTGGGCAATGGAGAGACTCTGGAGTTTTAATGAGGGACATTAATACTCAAAATAGCCTCTTCCCTTAGGAAGTCTCCTGGCGGTGTTAAAAGTAGATTGCAAAGGGGAGGGACACAAGATTAAGATCATTTGACCAATACACAAGAGATGATGAGGCCAGAAATGCAAACAGTGGTCATGAGGTTTCTTATGAACAGAGATTACAGGATGAAAAGCATGTCTTTCTATTAAAAAAAAAAAAGTGAGTGGGGACACAGGGAGAGCAGTGGGGTGAGAAAGCTAGCAAGTTCCATTGTAAACATGCTATGTATACAGTGGTCTTCCCAGGAGGCAGCTGGGTTTGCAGGTCAGCCCGAGGCTGAAGCCGAAGACAGGGATGTAGGAATCTTCAACATACAGGGAGCAGCTGAAGCCGTGGGAGGGAAAGCCTGTCTAAAAATGTCTGCAACACTTCTCTGGGGGGGACCCTCGGAGGGGCCCAGAGACTGCCAAGAGGTGTAATATGCACAGGCCTCCTTCCAGTTCCCACCATCTAGTTGGAGACCAATGGCATCTAGTGACGCAGGTGGTACAATGGCTAGTGCAAACAGGAAGAGATCCACTTCCCACATGATAGAAGCCATATTAGCCCAACTATGCTGCAGAAAACAAATGAATAATTCTGAACAAAATAGATTTAAAAAACAACTCTTGCCAAGCCGGTGTGCTCAGTGGTTGAGCACCGACCTATGAACCAGGTGGTCACGGTTCAATTCCCAGTCAGGGCGCACGCCCGGGTTGCAGCTAGATCCCCAGAGAGGGGCATGCAGGAGGCAGCTGATCAATGATTCTCTCTCATCACTGATGTTTCTAGCTCTCTCTCTCCTTCTCCCTTCCTCTCTGAAATCAATAAAAATATATGTATTTTTTAAAAACAACTCTCCGAAGCACTTGGAGAACAACCAAACACAGGCAGAAGTTCAAGGATAGTTGATATGTGGAAGGAAAAAATAGTACTGAAAGAGACTGCCGTTTTTAATGGATTTTACCTAAGAATAGATCCCATATGGTACCATACTGAGAGCCTAGAAATCAAACAGTTAGGGACTACCACAGCATCTGGAGTGCCAGGGGGGATACCCAGAAAGGAGAGTCCCAGATCCTGCATATGAACTCTGCCCACGTCTCTGGCTAGGCCCAGAACTGCACATACATAGGACAAAACTTATGGTATGCAGTGAAAATGGTCCTTGAAGGGCAGGTGACAGCTTTAAACACCGATATTAGAAAAGAAGGTATGCCAAATCCATGATCTGTAATTCCACTTTAAGAAGCTGAAAAACGAAATAAACCCAAAACCCAGCTAATTAAACAAAAGTAAAAGAAATAATAAAAACAGGAGCAGAAATCAATGAAATAGCAAATAGAAAAATCAACAAAGTCAAAAGTTGTTTTTTAATTAAGTAATTAATTTATCTATTTATGTATTTATTTATTTAGAAATATTTGTTGTTCCACTTATTTATGCATTCATTGGTTAATTCTTATATGGGCCCTGACCAGAGATCAGACCCTTGCCGTATCAGGACAATGCTCTAACCAATTGAGCTACCTGGCCAGGGCCAAAAGTTGATTGTTTTAAAAGATCGGAAAAACTGATAAATTCTTTGCTAGACTAATCAAGAAATAAAGGACAAAACACGGTTACTACCTGGGGTGAAAGAGAGGATATCAGTGAGTGATACAAAGCACAGGCCTGTGGGGATTCGAGGAGACACAAAGGGTGGTCACTGAGGAGGGCATCGTGCAGAAACTCCAGTGATTCCGGTGAAATGACTAGTGTCCTGTCCCAGATCCAACAGGATGGGTCTGCTACACAGGAGACCCTGCTTCCCAGGCCTGATTCTCTAGTTGCCCACCAGTTCTGGGAGTCACCCTTTCAACACATGATTTTATTTAAGTTAGCTGGAGGTGGTTTCTATGGTTTCCAAACAAAGAATTCCAATTGATACCACGTGCTCGGGCATCCCATGTTAGGACAAATGGAGGTACATGGAGGACAGCACTGTACCAGCAGCCAGTGGGAAGGGACACTAAACTTTTATAGAAGGATGGTACTAGAAGCTGCAGTAGGAACCTGTACACAATCTCAGACCAGTCGCTTCCTCTCACTCTCAACAGGGACCCAAGAGCTGAGGCCTCCAGAGAGGTGTCAGGCCCTAAGCTCTTGGTGTGGCCAAGAAATGACAAGGAGAAAGGCAGCAGCGATAAGAATTCTCCTGGGGCAAAGGGTCACCAGGAGGTTCTGGGATGGAGAATCAGTAATCCTTCCAGGAGATGCAAGTATTCTCCACTGAAGGAGAGCTCAAGCCCCAAGAGAGGAGGAGAAGAAAGCAGCCCTCTCCCCCCGAAAAAAAGAAAGCAGTCCTATCTTCCCAGTCTGCTTTGGGAACTGGTGTGGCTTCAGGCCACCCAGCAGACATGTATCATACCACAGCTTCTGTCCATCCCAACTGCCCAGTAAGCAGGGTTCTAGGCTTAGCCATGTACACTAGACAGGAGGCCCCAAGTTCACACACTTCTGTGCCAAGTGTTTAGAAAGCTTTGCCAAATTATCTAATTACTCACCTCCTATCTATCAGGGGCTAGATAAAGAGAAGTTCTCTCTCCTTAACAGAGGGGAGGGAGGGAGGGATTAATGAATGACTAATAAGAGAACAGGAAATGGGAGGGTAGAACCAATTCCTACTTCAATATTCTACTCACCTTTTTTAAAAATATGTTTTTATTGATTTTTTTTTTTTTTTTTTTTTAGAGAGAGAGGAAGGAGAGATAAAAAATATTGATGAGAGAGGAACATTATCAATCGGCTGCCTCCTCCTGCATGCCCCCTACTGGGGATCGAGCCTGCAACCCAGGCATGTGCCCTGACCAGGAATCAAACCAGCGACCTCTTGGTTCCTGGACTGAAGCTCAACTGCTGAGCCACACAGGCCGGCCTCTCATCTTTTCTTGCAGTTCATTCCATCACCATTTCTTAAGTATGTACTCTATGCCAGACCCTAAAGTATAAAGCATATTCCCTGCTCACAGTTTAGCTAAGAAGAATGGTAGATAAATAGCTAATTGCTCATTAATTTAGTGTCTCATTCATCAGATAGGCAGAGTGTAACAGTAAGTTCAAATCCAGCCTAGGCTACCGGCTGTATGACCTCAGGCAAGTTATGTAACCTATCTGAGCCTCGATTTTCCTGGAGGGGCGGGCAGCTATGTCAAGCTGTTACTGTGGGGGTTCAATGAAGTGACGATGATAGACATCTGACACACAGCAGTTGCTCAATGACTCCGTTCCCTTCCTCTATTTCCAGGCTCTAGAGCAAAGCCTTAAACACTCTTTGCAGAGGCTCCATTTTCTTTCCTCCATCTTTGAGCCAACGGACACCAAATACAGTAAGAGGCACACAACAGGCCTTCAATAAGTGAAGTTGTTATTAACAGCCTTAACATTTCCTGAGGACCCCTGAAGCGTCTGAAGCTGGGCTACACATTGAAGCCACAAGATACAGTCATTCAACAAAAATTTGGGGAACCTATTGTATGCCAATCACTGTTGGTGCAAAGTTAGGAAAGAAGGGGCTTTGAGCAAGAAAAAATAAATAAATAAAAAAATATATAAAACTGTTCATTGAGCCTAGACGATAAAGGAAGAATAGGCCTTCCATTCCAGCAAAGGGGGAAGATGGGAGGAATGGCAGAGAATAAGCCAACTTCTGGGTTTTAGAGACCTGGGAGAGTCTCAGAGGAGACGTCAAGTAGACCAAAGGTTATGCAGGCTGGAACTGAGGGGCATTCTGAGCTTAAAAGCACAACTGAAACCCAGAGAGGAGACATTTTCTGGGAAATCACAAAGACTGAAAAGAGAAGCTGAGTATGTGAGACTCAGGGCCCAACATTTAAGGTGGGAAGGAGAGGAGGACTTAGCAGAAGAGACTGAGAAAGATGAGGCTGAGGAGAAGTGGCAGAGATCTAGATGAGAGTGGCATCTTAGAAGCTAGGGGAAAGGAGGGTCCTCAGTGTCTGCACCCAAAGAAGGGTTGAAGAGGATGAAACCCCTCACCAAGTTACTGATTTAGGCAGGTATTTTACAAACCATGTTCCCTTGGAGGTACCCCAGGAGCTACTGTAGCACAGGAGAGGCAGTGAGATGAGCCCTCCACTGCTATTTCAATCAGAGCAACTTCATTTTCACTTAAGGCTTTTGTCTTTACCTCTCATCCCCCTTCTAATCACTCAACAAATGCTACTGATTTTCCCTACTAAATATCTCCGGAGCCATTCTCCATTTATATCCCATCCGTCATTCTGGCTCAGGTCATATTAACTGCCTCCTGGATTACTACAGCAGCTGGGAATTGCTCTTTCTTCCTTCAGTCTTACTTCACTCTGCAAAATTCCTCATACTGCAGCAAGAATCATCTTACCAAAACACAAATCTGATCATGTTTCCCTGTATAAAAGCCTTCAACAGATTCACAATGTCCACAGAATAAAGTCCAAGTCTCCTTAAAATGACTTTCAATACCTAAATGATGTGGTTCCTGCTTATGCCCGAAATCTCATTCACTCATCTCCTGGCACAAAGTCACCCAGTCTCCTTTTCCTGGTTGATTCCTCCCTCTCTCTACCCCTCCAACCCCTACTTATTCAAGTCCCAGGTCTCACTGCCTCTGGGAGGCCTTCCCTGATTCCTCAAGTCTAGGTGTCTTCCCCATGAAGCACCAAGAGCTCTCAGCTTCCCCTACCATT
Organism: Eptesicus fuscus; assembly: GCF_027574615.1. NCBI lineage: Eukaryota > Metazoa > Chordata > Mammalia > Chiroptera > Vespertilionidae > Eptesicus > Eptesicus fuscus. Next base: position 64,508,203 of record NC_072484.1, on the reverse strand, counting down.
ATAGTCACTGGCTGGATCTAGTCTTAGCTCTTTTGCAAAAACCAGCCCCACGGTAGGAGTGGAAGCTGTGGCCACACACTCAAAGGGGCCTTGCTAGTAGACTACTATTGTCAACAAAGTGTGGTGACAAATATCTGTTTTGGAGTAAGAAGACAAAATTCTGAGTCTCCACTTTTAATTAATTAGATATAAGACCCTGGATAAATGATAAACTATCTCTCTGGGTCTGTTTTCCTACTTAAACTCAGGTTATAAGTATGCCTTCTTCATGTCACCATTATGACAATGCAATTTATAATATACATGAAGCGTCTAATAGAATGATATGCATTTGCCCAAACTCATAGAATTGCACACAACAAAGTTAGATTTTACTGTTTGTGAATTACACCTCAATAATCTTGGCTTAAAAAATCAATTATAATTCACCATATTAAGGGAATAAAGGGGAAAAACACATGGTCATCAATAGATTCAGAAAAGTATTTGCCAAAATTCTAAATGCACTCGTGATAAAAACTCAGTAACTTAGGCGTAGAAATCTGACAAAGAATATCTACGAAAACATAGAGCAAACATCATACTTAATGGTGAAATATTGATCATGTTCTCCCTAAGTCTGCAATTAAGAGATGAGCACCCACTAAAACAGGGGTGTGGAAACTTTATTCTGCCAAAAGCCATTTGGATATTTATAACATCAGTCGCAGGCCATACAAAATTATCAACTTAAAAATTAGCCTGCTATATTTGGTCAAACATTCAATTAACTCACCCCTAATGTGTTGGCAGGGCCAGACCAAATGATTTAAGGCCCATGAGCCAGACATTCTCCATCCCTGCACTATAATAATTTCTATTCTAAATTATACTAGAGGTCCTGTCAGTGCAACAAGGCAAGAAAACAAATGAAATTTTAAAAATTCCAATCTTTAGAATGTAAAGGAAAAAATAAAATTGCCATGATACTGAGATAACCAAATCTATGTAGAAAAAAATAAGGAAGCTACACAATTTATTAAAATTAACTGTATTTCTATATACAAGCAATAAATAAATGATGAAAAGCAATACCATTGCGAGAGAGAGAGAAAGAGAGAGAGAGAGAGAGAGAGAGAGAGAGAGGGAGAGAGGAAGAGGGAGTGAGATTGGCAAGAATGTTAAGATGTCAATACTCTGCAAAGAGATGTTACTCTGACATACTTATTCGAAAACTGATAGAGGAATGCAAAGGACCTAGAAAACAACAAAATTGTTGGCTAATCAGATCTACTATAAAGATACAATAATTAATAAGGAATATTACTGGCACAAGGGGGAAAAAAAAAGACCAACTGAAGTGAATAGAGTCCAGAAACAGCTTTGCATAAATAGTCAACTGATTAATGACAAAGGTCCTCCTGAAATCCAGTGAGGAAAGAATTATCTTTTTAATAAATGGATATAGCTATGTGATATCTTATATAAAATTTAATTCACAGTAGATCAGAGACTTCAATGAGAAAGATTTTTTAAAAAGAATTTGAAATACAGTATCAGTGCAACCCCTATCAAAATCTCAGCTGCCTTTTTTCTTTTGCAGAAATAGAAATATATATCCTTAAATCGTATAGAATCTCAAGGGATCCCAAATAGTTAAAATAGAAGAAAAAGAACAAAACTGGAGGATTTCAAAACTTACTACAAAGTTTAGGAATCAAGATAGTGTATGACAATGTACACTTGAAACCTATATAATTTTATTAACCAATGTCACCCCAATAAAGTCAATAAAATTTCATAAAAAGACCGTGTGATACTGATATAGGGATAGACATATAAATTAATGAAATGAAATTCAGAGTCCAGAAGTAAATTCTTATATTTATAGTCCATTGATTTTGACAAGGATGTCAAGTCCAAACAGTGGAGAAAGAGTAGTCTTTTCAACAGACGGTGCTGGTACAACTGGATGCGCCTATACATAAGAAGGAAGTTGGACTCCTACTCCTCAAACATATATAAAACCAACTCAAAATGGATCAAAGACCTAAATTTCAGAGCTAACACTACAAAACTCTTAGAAGAAAACATAGGATAAACCTTAGTGACTTTGAATTTGGCAATGGATTCCTAGATATGACACCAAAAGTACAAGTAACCAAAGAAAAAATAGACAAATTGAACTTCATCAAAACTAAAACTTTTGTGTTTCAAAGGATATCATCAAGAAAATGAAAAGACACCCATAAAATGGGTGAAAATATTGCAAATCATTTCTCTCATATGGGACTTATATTCATAATATATAAAAACTCTTACAGCTCAAAAACTAAAAAGGCTAATAACTTAAAAATGCAAAGGATATGAATAGACATTTCTTCAAAAAAGATATACAAATGGCAAATACGCAGATAAAAAGGTGCCCAATATTACTAATTATTAGAGAAACACAAATCAAAACCACAAAGAGGTACCACTTCACACCCACCGGAATAGGTAAATTCTAAAGGACAGACAATAACAAGTTTTAACAAAGATGTAAAGAAATTAGAACCTTTATACACTGCTGGTAGAAATGTAAAATAGTACAGCCACTTATCATTCCTCAAAAGGTAAAAATTAAAGAGTTACCTTATGTGTTAATAACTCTTTGAGTAATAATTACACAAGTGATTAAAAACACATGTCAATAAGAACTTGTTTATGAATGTCTTTATAAGCATTATTCATAATAATCAGACACTGGAAACAAACTAAATGCCATCAATTGATGAACGGATATATAAAATGTGGTAAATCCATATAATGAAATATTATTTGGCCATAAAAAAGGAATGAGGCACTGATATATGCTGCAACATAGATGAACCTTAAAAACATTATACTCAGTGAAAGAAGCCAGGGACAAAGGCCATATGTTATATGATTCTTTGAATTGTCCAAAATAGGCAAATCCATAGATACAGAAAACAGATTAATGGTTTCCAGAAGCTAGGGGCTGGGGCATATAGAGGGATACTGCTAATGAGTATGGAATTTGAGGGGATGGTATGAATATATTCTAAAATTAGATAGTGGTGGTTATTCTAAAATTCTATGAATATATTCTAAAAACAATGAATTGTACACCTTAAAACTGTGAATTTTATGCTATGAGTTATATCTACAAAAAGCTGTGTATTTCTTTTAAGTGCTTCTAAAAGAAAATAGTAGATAGTGGAAAATATCTTCAGAACCACAGCACGGGCAAAGATGTTCTAAACAGAAAACAAAAAGTACTAAATGTACAAGAAAAATTTGACAAATGGGACTTAACAAAAGAGATTATTAAGAAAGTGAAGAAAAAGGCCCCAGATTGAGAAAAAAATATTTGCATTATATATTTTCAACAAAGGGCTCAATTCAAAATATACAAAGAACTCCTACAAATTGATTTTTTTAAAGATATTCCAATTTTTTACAAAATGAGCAAAAGAGTAGAATTGACAGTTCATAAAAGATGACATCTAAATGACCAATAAACATTTGAAAAGGTACAACCCTCGACAGGAAATATAAATTAAATTCACTGTACCTCTACCAGAATAGTTCGATTAAAACAACTGACAATATGAAATTATGGTGAGGATGTGGAGTAACTGGAACTCTCATACATTATTGAAGGGAATGTAAATTGATACGACCAGTTGAGAAAGCTATTTAATAATTTTACTTCTGGATAAATACTCAACAGAAACAAATACTTATGTACACCAAAGCATATGTACAAAAATATTCATAACATCATTATTCATAATAGTTCTAAACTAGAAATAACATAAATGCCCACCATGTAGATTTGATCAGTAAATGATGGTTATTCAGACAATAAAATACTACATAGAAATGAAAAAGGAAAAACTATTGCTCAATAGAAAAATACAGATAAATCTCACAGACATAATGAAGACCCGAAGAAGTTGGAAAAAAAAAGAATAATATACTGTACACTTCCACATATACAAAGTGCAAGAATAGGCACACCAAATGTGGTGGTACAGGTCAAAATAGTGGTTATTTCGGGGGAATACAGATTTGAACAGAACCCAAAGGAACCTTCTGTGATGCAAAAAAAAAAAAAAAATGATCTATACCTTGGTCCAGGTAGTGATTATACCCATATAAACATGTAAGGAATTGTTGACTTAAGATCCATAAATTTGAAGATGGCCGTGTAGGCAAATGCCTGCACTTGCGGCCTCCCACAACCACATCAAAATTACAACTAAAATACAGAACAACGATCATCCAGAATGGCTGGAAAGCTGACTGAATGGAAGTCCTACAACTAGAGAAGTAAAGAAGAAGCACACTGAGACTGGTAGGAGGTGTGGAGGTGCAGAACAGGCTGGGCTGGCACCCACGTGGGCCACTTTTTTAATTGAGAGGGAGATCATCTCTGCGGAGGCCGCCTGGAGGAGCAAGGGGTCACAGCTCCACACCAGACCCCCAGCCCAGAGTCCCAGAGCTGGGAAAAGAAGTCCCTACTGGCAGTAAGAACTACGGGCTGTAAAAACCAGTGCGATTGGAGCTCAGTGACACAGAGGCTGCTGGAGACCCAGCTGTTCCTCTTAAAAGGCTGGCACCATGAACTGAACTTACAAGGTCCTGCTTCCTCTGAGCTCCAGCAACAGGGTGAGGCTCTGGGGGACACATTTGTCTGACATGGGGGCAGGAACTTGGGGGCAGCTTTCTCACAGAGGGAGGTACTCACAGGGATCATTATTCCTGTGCTGGGACCTCCCTGATCTCAGGGTTGACTGGCAGTCATTTCTGATTGCTCTGCCCTGGTGATTCCCTAAGACCCTACCTCATCCAATTTACAACCCCACCCAAGCTGCCTGCAGCAGCTTTTGCATTTGAATGGCCTGTCCTTGAAAATCTCCAACAAGCTGCAGCTGGGTCAGGGAGCCCCAAACCTATCAATAAAAGGCTCAAGACCTGGCACCAGCACCAGCCTGCCTTGCTTCATAGCTGGGCCTTGTCTGGACACTTCCAAACCCAAAACAAAGAGGAGGAATCTGCAGATCTCTCTGTAGCTCCTGCTGGGTGGCCCCTGCTGACTTTGCACCTCCCTGGAGATCCAAGACCCAGTGTACCAAGTGGTCAGTGTCAGACCATACTAGATTACAACTCTACACATCCATAAGCAACACACTCAAGGGGCAGACTCAGTGAGCACCAAAGCCCCACTGAAGCAAGTCCTGCTCCAGAGGGGTGTCTTCTGCATAGCAGCTCTCCCACTGTAGTCACAGCTGGTCCTCACAACAAATTGGCTTGGAGGTCAATCCCTCCCAGTGACACCAACAGCAATCAAGTCTCAATTACAATATGACTGTGCTCACAGCCCACAAAGGGGTGCACCTAGAGCTCCCAGCTCAGGTGACAGGGGAGGCTGAGCTACTGGGCCCTATAGGACACCTACTACACAAGGTCACTCGACCAACTCAAGGAGACATAGCAGCTCTACCCAATACATAGAAACAAACACAGGGAAGCAGCCAAAATGCGAAGACAAAGAAACATGTCACAAATGAAAGAAATGGAAGAAAGCAAACTACTGGACAAAGAGTTCAAAACCACAGTTATAAGGTTACTCAAGAATCTTCTAGAAACCTCCAAGGGACTTAGTGAGACTTTCAAGGATGTTAGTGAAAATGCCAAACACATGGAAAAGGACCAGTCAGAAATTAAGCATACACTGTTGAAATAAAGAATAATATACAGGGATTCAACAGTAGAGTAGAGGATTCTGAAAGTCAAATCAACAATTTGAAATATGAGAAAGCAAAAAACACACAACCAGAAGAGCAAAAAGAAATAAGAATCCAAAAATATGAAGATAGTGTAAGCAGCCTCTGGGACAACTTCAAGCATACCAACATTCGAACTATGGGGGTGCCAGAAGAAGAGAGAGAGCAAGATATTGAAAATCTGTTTGAAGAAATAATGACAGAAAACTTCCCCTACCTGGTGAAAGAAATAGACTTACAAGTCCAGGAAACACAGAGAGTCCCAAACAAGAGGAACTCAAAGAGGACCACACCAAGACACATCATAATTAAAATGCCAAGGGCTAAAGACAAAGAGAGAATCTTAAAAGCAGCAAGAGAAAAGCAGTTAGTTAGTTACCTACAAGGAAATGCCCATACGATTGTCAGCTGATTTCTCAACAGAAACTATGCAGGCCAGAGGGGGTGGCAAGAAATATTCAAAGTGATAAAAAGCAAGGACCTACAATCAAGATTACTCTACCCAACAAAGCTATCATTTAGAATTGAAGGTCAGATAAAGTGCTTCACAGACAAGAAAAAGCTAAAGGAGTTCATCACCACCAAAACAGGATTATATGAAATATTGAAGGGTATTCTTTAAGAAGAGGAAGAAGAAGAAAAAGATAAAAAATATGAACAACAAAATGGCCACAAATACATACCTACCAACAATTGAATCTAAAAATCAAAATAAACAAATAAGAAATCTAATGAACAGAATAAACTGGTGAATAAGATAGAATCAGAAGCATGAAAATGGAACAGACTGACAATTCTCAGAGAGAAGGGCGGGGCAGGAAGAGATTAAACAAAGATCTTATAAGCATATATGCATTAACTATGAACACAGACCATAGGGTGGCGAAGGCCTGGTGCAGGACGGGAACCGGGTAGAGGGAGGCAATGGGGGGTAGGGGGGAGGGAAGAGGGACATCTGCAAAATCTCAAAAATAAAGATTTTTTTTAAATCCATGAATTTATTGTTATACCTCAATAATTTTTATATTTAAAAATTCCTTGACCAACCACTATAGCCAGGTTGACCAAGAAGCTAGAGTGCTCATTAGAAAGTGCCTCTAGCAGATGAAAAAGGCAGGTCCCTAGAGAAAAGGGTAATGGAGTGGGAACAGTACAGTAGAAGGTCACATCTTCCCATATGCACACTCAAAAGCAAACACTCCCTAACATGCATATGTGTGTCCATTTAGACACCTGTCTGCCAAAAGAGGCCTCAATCAGTTGTGACCCTCATGACCTCAGTCAGCTCTGAAACACTGAGGACCAAGCATTGTGGACTAGGAAGATGTGGCCAGCTGGCTTCCATGCCTCCATGACAGTTGCAGCCTCCATAGGAACAGATAAACCTGTCATACATACTATTGCATGCATAGCCTCTTTATGGGAGGGACCCAATGGGTAAATCTTTCTCTAAGAATCTTCTAGTTTTGCCAACTTACACCAAAGCTGAAAATGCCTTCATGCAATATCCAAACATCTGCTAGCAAGGCATCCTTTGCTATTAAATAATGGGCAAGGGAAGTCAAACTGTCCAGGAATAGATACTGGCCACACATCATTCGAAGACTGATGGGCTTAAAGAATGCTGCCATGCCTTCCTGGGCAACTGTCAAAATTCAGGTCCATTGTACCTGCACTTGGTTTTAATGTGTTCTGTTACCAAAAAATATATACATCCTTTTTTTCACTGGAAAAAAAAGCCAGAAACCAGGAGCTTACTATCCCGCCTTTCCATCATGACCTAGCAGAGGCTCAAGGAAAGGCTGGTTTTGCAGAAAGGGAAGCTGGAGTCTGCCACCCATAGACTGCACTGAGTGGGGACAACCAGTGGAAATGGACATAGCTGAGAGATAAACCAGAGCTGCCCGAATCGTACCAGAAGCTTCAAGCTGACCTGCTAAACTGAACCTTAAAAATCCATCCTCACACATTCATGGCCTCTGCATGGGAATGAGAGCAGACAAAGCAGGTATGCAGACCACAGCCCCCCTGGCTGATATTCCTGTCAGCTCACCTCAGGCCTTCTTAGACCTACTGACAATGCCAGGAGGCCTGTGGCAGGAGGAACCAGGCTGTCACAGAGAATGGAATCAGACAACAGGGAGACACAGGGGATGAAAGGAGCCAGGGCTGCTATCTGTTGACCCCCGACCAAGGAAAGGTTTCTGGTAATGAGGTCCACTGTCTTTCAGGAAGAGACCTCTGTAGGGAGCACTGGGTAAAACTGTAGCCAATCGGCTTAGCGTCTGTGGGCAGGAGAGTTCATCTTCTTAACTGGTGAAATGTGAAGGCTACCATGTTGCCATGGTGATCTGTATTAGAGAACATTGGAGCCCACATGGATAGGCCATCGCTTCATATGCCTTCATTTATTTCCTCTTTAAATATACATTTTAATATAGAGTCAAAACCAGTGCAAGTAATAAACACAATGAAAGGCAGTCTGGCTGTCCAAGGGGATCTGGTCACCTCTGGGAGACTGTCTTGGAACTTAGTGGAATGCTCATGCACACAGCAAGCATGTATGGAGCCAGGAAACCTGGTGAGGGGCTGGGCTGGGCTTTGTGGGAGACAAAGTCAATGTCTGCCAAAGCACATGAGAAGATGAGAAGCTCAACCATAATAATCCCATTAAAGGTGGGAAGTTCCAAGTTCTACCGTTAGTGCTACCAAATGCATAAGAACTCAGAGGAAGAAGAGGTTCCTTACAGTTACGAAGATCAGGAAAGAGAGCTACATAAAAGAAAAAAGAGAAGGAAGGCATTCACAATCTGGTTGAAATCCTGACTTGGCAGCCATTCAGCTCTGTCTTTGGGCAGTTCACCTCCTCCCTCAGAGCCTCTCCCCTGTAGAAGGAGGCATAATTGGCCTGATGCTTGTTGGGATGGAATGAGATGACCTGAAAATCAAAACTTGGTGGTGGGAGGTGTTCCTCAGCACATTCTACGGTCCCTTGGTAGCATTCAACCAAGACCTAGAGAGACTGCATTTCAAATAGGAAAAGGGGTGTGGGCACCCAGGCTGACAGCAGAGTCCCACACCCCAGAGGCAGCACAGCACAGGGCACAGAGGAGAGAGGAATGCAGGCCAGCTGAGGCAGAAGCCCATGAAGGGGAAGAGGAAGGCTCAAATGCAGCCCTGCATGCCACCTACAAAATTGGGAACTGCATGGAGTTCAGCAAAGAGGACAGCAAGACTATGAACAAGTAAGCTGGACAGCAGTTGACCGACCACGGTGGGGACCATGGTGGGGGTGCCCTGCAGGGCTGATCATGCACCGATGCACGGAGAGGTGTCCCTGAACCAGGGAGTCCCAGGCACTTGGCCTTCTCTAAATGATAGCTCAGGTGTGGAAACACACCGTCAGCTGACAGGGAAAGGAAGTCTGGGCCTTTTTTTTTTTTTTTCCCTGACATCTGCCAGGAAAGCTTTTCACTTAAAAAAAAAAAAAAAAAAAGGCAAGAGAAAAATCTATCTGGCAAAAACCCCAAGGTACTCGACTGTAAAGAGAAAACAAAACCACATTCCTCTTTTCTATAGTGCTCTGCTGCCTTCTGGCTTTCAGTCATTAAAACAGACAGGCAAGAACATTTTGCAGTGGTATATCCCTGAGCTCACTCACCATAATCCACTCAGAGAGAGTGGTAGGTATAGGAGCTTCCATACCCTAAAAAAGGGTCCCCAGCAGGACTCCTTTCAATAATGAGTTCCCCAATGCCTATGCAAGATTCCCTGCTCCCATCACTGTAGGTAAGTCTGTTAAAGGACTGAGCTCAAGAACAAGCCAATGGGAATCTCCTCTGTCCTAATCTCTCAGGCCCACACCTAACATCTCAAGGAATCCCAAGATTCTGGAAGCCAGGTCCTTCCAGAAGGGAGACAAGCTTCCCTTACTAATGATAACTGGCTGGCTCGAAAAGTCCATCGCTGGGCACATCTGCTGTAAAGGAAATGTGAGCTGTGAGAAATGAAGGTGGTTGCCCCAACAGAGCCAAACAATGGCTCCCTGGTCCATACAACCACCTGGGTGTTGGCTGTTTGTTTATGCATGTCCAACGTGACAAAGCCTCTGTGTGTGTGGCTCTGTGCTGGGCTCTTGTCATTCTTCTGACAAATCTGCTTCAAGCACACAGTTTACACTGTTGCTGGAGGAAATAATACAAATAACAACAGTCCTCGAGTACATCCTGACCTAGTAATATGCAGTGATCCAAAAGAGGAGGGGACAGAGGCAGAGGCAGGAGGAGGAGAAGCAGGAATCAGAAGGGCCCACGGAGAGAAGACACTTGAGCTTGATGTCAGCAGACATTTTTTCCCTGGCTAGAGGACTGGCGACTTAAGCATCTTTGAAGCAGAAAGTACTTTCTAAGCAGAGCACAGAGAAATGGAATCACAGAGTCTTTTGCAAATGGTGAAAAGTGCTGTGCCTCCAGTAGGGGTTCAGGTCTCTTACTTGGGGAAAAGCTAGATCGAGGCCTAAGCACCTGGGCTGCTAAGCTATAGGGTGGGGACTTGGTCACAGAAATAAAGGAAAGCCTGGCAAGGTTTTGACCAAAGGAGTAGCATTATCAGACAAGTGTTTCTGATAGATCATCCTCGGGGGGCATGGTGGAGGATGGATCCCAAGGGAACAAGGGTACTGATAGAGAGATCAGGTAGGGCCAGGAGCCCACAAAGCAGCAGCTAGGAACATGAGTTCAAGAGTGATCATGGGAAGAAAAGAGTATTGATTTAAGAGGGAAAACTCAAGGTTAAGTGAATAGGACTTGTAACTGTAACCAGGTGAGAGAGAGGGAGGAGTCGGGATGCTAACCAGGTTTCTAGATTACTGTTAACCCACTTGGAGAACACCAGGACAATAGCAGATTAGGGAGACAAGAAAGAGAAATCTGACCTGGACATGCCACAGAATTAGGAGTCCTTAGTGCAGGGAGGACAGCTGAAGCCATGGGAAGGTAGGAAATCATATCCCTATTCAACAAAAGTGAATATGACCCTGGGGAGTACCAAGATTTAAGGATTACGCAGGAAATAAAATAAGGCCTTGCTGAAAACATAACCCTGTGATAAAGGGGCTTAGGATACCAAACTGAAGGTCTCCTAAGTTTGGGTGAGATTCATAAACTCCTTCCTGTCTGAGATTCATCAGAGACAGACAAATTCCCTTAAGAAGGCAGAGAGGTGGTCACAAAGAGCTACCTCCAACCCTTTTAAAGCAAACCCCATGTCTTTCCCTCTGCTCTCTCTATAAATATACAGAAATCTTCCCTATCTATATTTCTTTTGTACTACATATGATTTCAGGCCAATAACCCATCCTCAGAAACTGTACTTTAATCCAGAAGCACAAAATCAAGAAAAGCCACACATCAATATTCTTGGTGCAATAAGCCTAGCAAAGTTAGCTAAGTCTAATGCTGGAATCAAAACAATCCCTTTGGGGAAACTCTATGCTAGATCCCACAAATACTGAGTTGGATTTTGGACTCTTTCCCATTTAGTCTCCCATCTGGATGAATACTTAAAAAATTTAGAACTAAGAGCTTCCTGATAGCTTCCAGCTAGTGTCCTGCAACTAACTGATACTTTGAGCTTCACTCTGGGCAGAGACCCTTTTGGACAGCTCCAGGCTTCTAAGACTGGCTCAAGGGCCTGGAACCAGGACTAGCCAGAAAAGGAGCAGGTGAGTGTGGGCTCTGGATCCAGCACATTCCAGGCCAATCGATGGACATTCAGATTGCCCTGTGCAGGTCAGGAGAGTCGATTCTCCAGCTAGGCATTCCTGTCTTCATTTACAAAAATAAAGCTAAGATTGTTCTCAACAAACACTTGTGATGATTCAAGGAGCTAATGCAGGTAAAAGCACTCTGTAGCGGCCAGAGCGATATTTCTTTCAGTCCTTCCTCTCACTGGAGATTACAGTGTAGAGGTACCTGCCACTTTAGAAAAACTCATTAAAGTAAGGTAACCATTCATATTCCTTATGTTTTCTTCAAAGAGCAAACTGCCCTAGCATATTTTAAGATAACAGCAGCAATGTAATTTATTGACATCAATTTTGAACTGACTTACTCACAACCTCATTTGATCCTTAATAACAATCTAGCGTGGTCAACAAATAGGGACAGCATCCCTACCAAGAAAATGAGAAAGCCAATGTTCAGAGATGCAACCTATCTTGCCCAATCAAGATCGCTTAACCAGTAAAAGTCAAAATAGGGATCTGATTTCAAAACTTTATTTTTTTTAATTGTAAGATTTATTGACCCACTGCTTGCTCTAGGTAAGAAATTTCACGCAAAATACCTGATCTAATTTCTGATTATAAATTCCATATTCATTTACAATACCATGCTGACTCCCAGAAAAAAAAAAAGATTCATATTTACAAAGTTTAATTTTGACAAACTTGATCAGATTTATAATATACAAAGCAGGCATTATGTACATATAATCATGATAAGTTCCAAGACTGTGTGAAGGAAGAGAAGCCACAGACACCAGGGCCTCCAACAGGAAACCTCCAGGATGAGGAGGCAAAACATATTAGATAATTCAAAGGTATATATAAAATGGCAGGTGATAACTTTGCACAGTTGGTTACTAGACTTAGTGTGGTGATTACATCGTAATGTATGTAAATGTCAAATCACTATATTGTACACCTGAAACTAATATCATGTTGTATGCCAGCTATACTTAAATTAAAAATAAATCCCAAAATGCCAATCAATAGGCAAAAGAAACAGTCTTCCACAAAAAGTAGATCATAAAGGTTAAGCAAGAAATAAGATGCAACTCAAAAGACATAAAATAAATGGGAAAACATTCTTTAGCTATACTAAAAGCCAGAAAAATATGATCTTACCAATGTTTAATATGAGGTTGGTAACTGATCATGTGAAAAATACTTGTGCCTGGCCAGAGTGGCTCAGTGGTTGAGCATCAACCTATGAACCAGGATTACTGTTTGATTCCCAGTCAAGACACATGGCCAGATTGCGGGCTCGATTCCCAGAAGAGGGCATGCCAGGAGGAAGCCAATCAATTATTTTCTCTCATCATTGATGATTCTCTCCCCCCTCCCTCTCTCTCTCTCTCTCTCTCTCTCTCTCTCTCTCTCTCTCTCTCTCTCCCTCTCTCTCCTACTTCCTCTCCCTTCCTCTCTCCCTAAAAATCAAAAACATATTTAAAAAAATACTTGTGATGCTTTTTCCTCCAAAGTCAGTCATATGGACTGAAGACTTCTGATCAGGCCACAAAGAGAAGGGGAGGGTGGGAAACCAAATCTGTATCTCCAAATTTGAATTGGAGAGTGGCCAAATACATCCCAGGAAATCTGGTATTTCTAAGACTTCATGGAGGACTGAGAACATGCCTGAACAACCTGGAAAAGAGCCATTATGATGTCTGTATGTACAAAGAACTTCCAGGACACAAGACTGGAAAACGGCAGGTCCATAAACTTCATTTGAGGGTTCCCATTTTTTCCTCCTAGTACTAAAGCTAAGTTCTTCCCAGACTGCCACCAGCAGCATGGAGGTAGAAATAAAAACAGAAATTCATTTGCAAATACTTGAAAGGAAGATGTGCCGTGCTCTGGCACAGCTATATGAAGAGCAAGTCCTGCCAGGTTAGATTAATCTTCTAGGTCAAAATAATAGCTCCACAGGTCTTAGGGCCACACTGTCTCATTTTGGCATGAAATTAGGCCCTGTCTCCTATGACATGGTCATCAATGACAAGGGACAACCGTGAGATAAATAAAGTCCCTTTAAGCAAACTGCATTCAGCTTACATCAGTAAGCCAGTGCTTCTGGGACACAGGGATTTAATACACAGGACCATGTAGGAATATCCTAAGTCCAAATTTGTCAACAGCCTCAGCAAACACTCTGTTGCCAGTCTGCTGGAGTAAATCAGATTAAATGCACAGATAAAGATTTGGGGCAGGGGAAAGAACAGAAAAGTGGCCACACACACGGGAAAGAATTTAAATAGAAGTCACAAACAAGTGGCCTGTAAACCACTCTTTGTCATCAGATATGTTCTATTTGGTTAGCAAAAATTAAAAATAATTAATTGCCAACACTAAAGTTGTCTAAAATTGGGAGGTTTCACATAAAACTCTGTATTTCTGACTTAGAAAACAAAGAGTCACTTTTAGACCACATTCCTGTGAAGCAACAATCAGCTGGAGTCCCCACTCTGGGCAGAGTAGGCACACTTCAGTTTGCCATAGTTCATACCATTCTCCATTATCTACATACAACATCAGTTTCCCCCAATTAATTCTGCCTGGCTTCACAGGCTTTGAAGTTTGTTAGTCCTTGTTTAAAATTATAATATAATGTAGAAGTTCAGTAACTGGTCTCATAAAAATAACTGAATCAATACAAAGAACTACAATTGGAAAAAACCTCAAACTGCAAAAATAGCACTTTTTCTCCTAATGTTTTTGGTATTCATTAGAACTCTGTCCTAAGTCCTTTTCTCTTCCCCTCCCAGACATGTTCCATGGACACATTCCAACTGCTCCCAATCAATAATGCATGGACAGGTGGCTCACACTCCTGGGTCTCTCATCTGGAGGTCCTGTCTACAGGACCGCTGATGCACCTGGATACACAAACTTTTCTGAAATATCTACAACTGAGCCTGTCCTCTTCCCCCACCCCACCCACCCACAATCCACTCAGTAGCCTGAGAGCACCAACACTGAGCCTTCTTCATCTTGCCTTTCTCTCTTTTTTCTTAAGTAATCTAAACTAGAATAAGTTTAAATTGACAAAAAAAGTTGCAAAGAGAATATAGAGTTCCTACATTCTCCTCCCCTGGTTTGCCCTGATGTTAATATCTTACATTAATATGGTACTTTTGTCCCAACGAAAAAGCTAACTTTGCTATAAATTAAACTCAAGACTATTTGAATTTTACATTTTCTCACTATTGTCCTTTTTCTGTTCTCCAGAATCGAATCCCAGATACCATGCTGCATTTAGATGTCCTCTTTTTAAAGTTCATTTCTATTAACATCAAATATATGTAAAGCCTATCTATGTTTGCCTCAACTCTCCCCATTTCCCCAGAGACAGCCAAGACTATTTTAGCTATTTCTTCAAGTATCTGTCTCCATGACTCCAATTCTGCCATCTACTGACTTACTACTATGAAAGACAAGGATTTAGCTCCCATATACATACCTCCATGCATATTCCCCCTTGCCCCATCATCCCAGTGGGTTTGGTCATAACATTTATATAGCTCAATATTTAGTGTTTACAGTGTTATTCACAGGTGAGCAATTATATTTCCTTTCTAGTATAACTTTGTTTTCTCTAGAATTTAATGTTTATTCCTTTTAGAAATTGTGAAGACATTGTTCCATTGTCTGTAGCTTCCAATGTTGCTGTTGACTGAAGACAACTCTGATTCTTAACCTTTTGTACAAACCTCTTCTCTATTCCTCTTGAATTATGTAGTCTTCTAAGGAGCCCCAATGATTCCCTTCTGCAGTGTTTGTACCCTTCTAACTCCTTCCCCTTGAACAGGAACTGGATTTAGTGACTTGCTACTAAACAAAGAGGATATGATAAAAGTGATGGGATGTTACTTCCGAGGTTACAAAAGATGGCGGCTTCTGTGTTGCTCATGCTCTCTAGCGCCTGCTCACTCTGATGAAGCAAGCTGCCTCTGGAGAGAACCGAGTGGCAAGAACTGAGGCCCTTGATGCAATGGCCCTTAGGAAATGAACCCTATAAATAGCCACATGAATGTTCGAAGAAGCAGATCCACCCAGCTAAGCCGCAGAAACTGTGAGACATAATGTTCTAGGCCAGGGTTGGCAAACTGTAGCCCTGAAGTGGCCATGTGCTTTTGTATATAAAGTTTTATTAGAACACAGTCATAACCATTTATTTAGGTATAATCTATGCCTGCTTTTGTGCTGCAGCAGAGCTGAGTATACTGTGTGGCCCATAAGTCTAAAATACTTTAAGAAAAAGTTTGCCACTCCCTGTTCTAAGCCACTATGTTTGGGAATGATTTGTTATGCAGCAATAGATAATATGTCCTTCTCTCTGGAAACTCGTGGGATCAGTTTTGGTGCTTTATGTTCTAAAAGTTCATGAAGATGTAGCCAAGTATAAATCTATTCTGAAAAGCTGATGGGCTTGGAACTAATGGGACCTCTAAATCTGGAAGCTCTTATTCCTCAGTTCTGGGAAACTTCCTAAAATCATGTCATTAATAATTTCTTCAGTTTTCTCTTTCTGGAACTGCTATTATTTAGATGTTTGACCTCCTAAACAAAGTATCTGATGATCCTAATGTTTCTCTCATAGTTTCCATCTTTTTGTCTTTTTGTTCTAATTTCTGGGAGAATGCCTCAACTCTATTTTCTAGCCCTTCAATTGAATTTTTCATTTCTGTATCATATGTTTAATTTCTAAGAGCTCTCTTTTTCTAAGTGTTATTTTTTAACAGCTCATCTTCTTATTTTATGAATACAATATTTCCTCTAATCTGAGGATTTTTTTAAACTGTTCTATTCCCCTGCATTGTTTCCTGTGTTCCTTTTTTTCTCTATTTGATTGTTTGGGACTATAGAAGCTGATTGTTTTGGTCTTATATTTATTTTGGTGTATATTTTGATAATGTCAGAGAAAGGTTATCCAATGTCTGATATCTTGATGGGATCGTCCCCTCATATTTAAGAATAAAGCAGTAACAAATCTGTTTCTGTGGAGCAATTTGTCAATTGGAAGGGTGATCTGGTTCGGAACATTTTACTGAAGAACTTCCAACTTTCACTGTTTATGCAGCTTTTCACTTGGGCTCTTCAGCTTTGCATAAAGAAATGGTTTAATCTCTTGTCTGGAAGGGTTATGCCTATGCTCTTGGAGTCAAGCAGGTATAAAGGGTCTCACGGGGTCTTGAGCATGATGTACCATTCTCAGTGATGCCTGTTTTCCCCACATGAAGTACGAAGTCCTTCCACTTTAATCTCACCAGGTGATAACCTGGAGGATAAACCATGGGTGTTCTACAAGTGTGAGGAAGTGCAATTACCACACTATACAGGTGGGGAAGGAATCTGACTACTCACACAGACTTTCTCTACCCCACCCCCTGCACCCACTTGCACAGGTGCCTGGTTCCTCTGATTTTGGAGTGCACTGGGGCTCCCTGATGTTGCCCAACTCTTTCTGTGCCTCCATGCTGTAGGCTTGAACTCCAGCTCTCTCTGGTCAGCTTAGCCAATTGCCTACAGATCACAGGCTTCTTTTCCAGCTATCACAAATCTGCCACCATCATCCTCCTCCCCTGGTGTTTTTATTCTCATTTTAATCTAATAATGTCAGAGAAAGTTATCAAATGTCTGCTGATTTCTTGATGGGATCGTCCCCCTTCCACCCCCATATTCAAGAATGAAGAAATAACAAACTATTGCTTTGGGCTTGGGTGAGGAGCCAAGGTAAATGGTTGTGCTCAATACAATAAGCCCTCGATTTTGGAGACCATGATTTAACAGACTTCAGATTTAATGGACAAAATTTCCAGTCCATATGTCATATGTGAAAATTAATACCCTGTTAATTTTAAAAGGCTTTTAACAAAATTTTGCTTATAATTAAATTAACAGATTTTTTGTTATTAATTCACTGTTATTGTTTATATTTCAAAAGTAGGTTTATTTAATTTCATATATATGTTAAACTTTATTGTTCCAAGTATTATATATGTCCCCTTTTTTCCCCCTGTTGACCCCCTCTACCCCACTTTGGACAGTCATTTCTCCTTTCCATTTTCTAAAGTATCACAGATCCACGTTTTATCCCAGGAATACTATGACAATACATATGACCAGACCACAAGGAAATAAATATCTTTTAGAACAAAGGTCATGCAGTTTGTCCAGGCATCTCAAGACCCTATCCCATCAGTTCAGTTACTGGTAACCTTTGTCCTTTGTAAACGTGTTTTACAGCTCACGGTACCCACTATCTGCTAAGCATAGCCAGAGACAAGATTCCTTTAGTCATTCCATACCTTTTTTTCTTTTCTTCCTTCTTTTAGTCCCTGCCAAGTTCCTAGCTGAAAGCTTGATTACTTAATCACGGATTCTACCTTCAAGTAATTTGTATTCTAGGTCAGCGGTCGCCAACCAAAGGTCCGTGGGCCACTGGTGGTTGGTGAGATCCGAAAGGTTGGCGGCTGCTGTTCTAGGTGATGGAAGAGAAGCACCAAGGTAAACAAAACTCAGAGCACAGTGCGGCAGAAAGCGCCCTGCCAGGGCCAGCAATGCTTCCTAGAGGAGGATAATCTAGGCCCGTGGTCGGCAAACTGTGGCTCGCGAGCCACATGCGGCCCTTTGGCCCCTTGAGTGTGGCTCTTCCACAAAATACCACGGCCTGGGCGAGACTATTTTGAAGAAGTGGCGTTAGAAGAAGTTTAAGTTTAAAAAATTTGGCTCTCAAAAGAAATTTCAATCGTTGTACTGTTGATATTTGGCTCTGTTGACTAATGAGTTTGCCGACCACTGAGGTAGGCTGACCCTGAAAGTTTTCCTGTTAAGTTGGGGGAAGCAGAAACTGGAACATTCCAGGATATGGGAACAACAGTCCAAGGCATAAAGTAACTTGGAATTCTCAGAAACAGCATGGCTTTTGCCTGAATCAAGCAGAGGCCCATATCGAATGCAGAGCCACACAGACCACAGCCCAGCCTGAATCCCTGTGGAAAACAAACGTCTGTTTGCAGTGACTAGGTAGCTGTTATCTGTGAATATCAGAGGTCCTCACCGACCACAGGGCCCAGGAGACCGTGTGCTGGACACCAGGAGGGCAAAAAAGTAACTCAGGCCTTTGGGAACACATAAGCTGGCATAAAGGGCCAGGAGCAAAGCTTAACACTTTTCAGGAAGCAAAGAGAGAGAACATTCATTCACACCCTGTGACTGCCGCCTGCTACAAAGGGAAAACCAGCTGGGGAAAAAGAACAGAAGGTATCCATTAAAAAGGACAAATTTGTTTTCCAGATCAACTTGTGGCTGATCCTGAAAGCAAGAGAAGCAGACTGACAACACAGAGCCCAAGCTCTTTACTAGATCTACTTTCTGTTGTTTTAAGAATGACAAGGTTTTAACAGGTTATGTCTTTCCCTCTTCATCGCTACATAGATGGTTGGAGAAGAAAAGCCACTCAAGAACCAACACTGTGAGGTCATATCTGCCATGGAGTGCTGGGACCTCTCTGGCTCGGAGACCTTAACTCTCATCTTTGGAGACACAGCTCGGTCTTCACTATGAGTGCCCTCTCACATGCCTTGGCACGGGAGGCCAGGTGAAGCCCCGCTGCATGGATCTCCTTATGGAACTCCCAGCATGCCATTTGGTTTTCCCTCCTCCTGCCTCTCCGCTATAATGCTGTGCTTCAAACTGTGAAGCAAAAAATATAGACAGCAGAAAAAGAGAGAAACTTTATCAAATACATTAGCAGCACACAGCACAAGGCTTGAGAAGGAAAAATGAACAGTTGGGGGAAGATTATTCATCTCTTCCCAACATTCTCGCTCGACAAAGATGACAAAGTTGCCCTGTCATTTTTCTCCCTCTTCCTTCCCAAAGCAACCACACCACACCCCTGAGCCACGCAGGCCGGGCATGGTGGGACAAGAGCCCACAATGATCCCCATTGGTCCCTACTCCCTAGAGAGCCTGGGAGTGGCAGGGGGGCAAGAGGGCTTTAATTTTTTGTTTTAAAAACATCTGAGGATCTTTAAAATTTTTTTAATGAACATGTATGACCTTTTCAAAGTATGTATCCCTGCTATATTTAAAATAATATAGTTACAAGCCCGGCTGGCCTGGCTCAGTGGTTGAGTGTCGACCTATGAACCAGGAGATCACAGTTCGATTCCCAGTCAGGGCACATGCCCAGGTTGCGGGCTTGATCCCCAGTGTGGGGTGTGCAGGAGGCAGCTGATCGATGATTCTCTCTCATCATTGATGTTTCTATCTCTCTCCTTCTCCCTTCCTCTATGAAATCAATAAAGATATATTTAAAATAAAAAATAAAATAATACGGTTAGAAAAAAGGTCCTAAGGTGGGCAATCAAAAGTCCCTGAAGTCCCACGGTACTCCACATTTTCTAGCACAAATAAGTGGGAACAACAAACTGAAACAGAAAAACCTGGGAGATTCTCTAGCTCAAACCAGAAACTCAGTGTTTTTAGTATTTTAGGGAACCATCAACTTCCTGGGAAACTAAATGTCAAATGTGGGAGATTTTACACAGGTCTATTTATTCCTGTGCTGTCGCCAACCCTTCCCTCCCTTACAGCCCCAACCCTCCTCGGTATCACCATCGCCGTCATCTCCATCACCTCCTTGTCTTCATCATCTCTCCTTAGTATTCACAGCAGAGGAAACAGAAACATGCTTTCCCCACTGAAACAACACAGCATTCTCCACATGTCCCTGTAGACAGCTCTCTCTCTGTCCATCAGCTCAAAGACCTGAGTCCTGCTCTCCTCTGCACCCCACAGAGCCGTGGGAAAACGGGCCAACACTGGCACACCAGTCTCTCTCCTACTACCAGCTGACCAGATGCAGCTCAGACATCTGAGCCTCTGGAAAACACTGAGACTTGGGCAAGGAACAGAGAAAAGGCCTGGGGAGAAAAGTCCCTGGGAACGCAGCTTTCGCCCTTCCCTGGCAGCCACACCCTAGGGCTCCTGGCTCTACTTGCCGCCGCCGCCTCCTGACTCTCCTGACTGCTGAGAGCCTAGGCCAGTGATGGGCAACCTTTTCAGCTTGGTGTGTCAAACTTCGCCAAAAAACTGAGCATAACTCGGGTAGTGTGTCACTTTGAGGAAAAAACATTATTTCGCAAATGTTTCATCCTCAGGAGCAGCAAATGTTTCATCCTCGGCATGCGGCCGCCTCAGCGGCTGCGTGTCATCAGAAATGGCTACGCGTGTCAGTGCTGACACGCGTGTCATAGGTCCGTCAGCACTGGCCTAGGAAATGAGGAAAAGGCAGCACATCCTACCTCAGCCGGAATGAAAGGCTCAGAGTGGGCCCATGTCAAAGGCTCCCAACATGTACAGTAGGGTCACCTCGACACAGCAGCTCTCTGTCAGGGCAACTGAGGCAGCAGGCGTCTGCCGGACCATTACTCATATGAGGGCTGGGTGCTAACCCCTGGAGCACGATTCTGACCAAGGCCTCCCCTGGAGTATACCGATGCAGCCACACCACCTCACAAGCCCACTTTCCTAGAGACGGTCCACAGTGTGTCAGAGGAGTATAATTCTCATAAGAGTAAAACTTCTCTCTGAAAAATCACGTGTTATCCCAAAACGGTTCCCCAAGAAGATGACAAGACATTCTGCTAGAAACGCATAGGCACCTGCTGCGAGAAGGTGAGAGGTAGAGAAGTGGTGAACAGGCCATCTGAGGGGGAAGAAAAGATTCACTTCACTGGCGAGTGAGGAGTGCCACCTGCATTCAACAGCCAGGAAGGAGATAAAGTAGTGATTTCTCCCGTCCCCACGCAAACCCACAGCTATCACTGACATGTACTGTAAGGTATTACCTGGGCTCTCATCTCATCTCTGCTTACAGTACTTCTCCTGCACACACACACACACACACACACACACACACACACACACACGTTCTCTTAGCAAAAAGGCCTCTCATGACATGAAACAGAAGGTTAATTAAACCATCTTGACTCCCCTAAAGAATGTTCTGTCTGGAAGAAAGAGAAAAGAGACCCACAGATCAGGAGAGGAGCAGTAGGTCTGATGAAGACCTGGCTTAACTGTTGAAAATTTGAGAGCTTTATACTGGTTTTAGTACTCACCGTGTTAAACTGAGTACCATTATTTAACCTTCAGGGGACCCAAGATACCTCACCTACATGATAAGATGACACCAAACAAAAAACCTACAATCTCTGCTTGAAAAAAAAAAAAAACCAACCCCCCCCCCCCAAAAAAAAAAAAAATCTTAAAATACTGAAATCCTGGAATTGAGTAGGATCTTCAAGGATTAACCATGATCTTCTGCCTCTGTGTTATATCACTCCGGAAAACATTCTGAAGGGATGTGCAAATGTGCTATGCGCAATTCTTAAATCAGCCAAAAGAAAATTCTCCAGCTTCCTAAAATATGTGTTAAAAAAGAATGAAGATTCACTGAATGTTGAGTACATGTCAAGAGCTTTATATATGCTTTCTTATTTAATACTTTCAATGCCAGTGAGATTGCTAAACTCACTTTATGCAACAGAAAATGGGTAAAAACAGAACTAATACCCTGACCTTATTAAGGGCAGAACTAGATTCACACCCAGGTCCTCCTGTGCTTTAGGAATTCATTCACATGTCTTTACCATCAGGACCTCCTGGTGGGCAGGAAACACTGCAGGGATTTCCTGTGGTGGCCAGCCCAGAAACAAGCTCAGACACTGGAGTAGAATGAAACTACTCTCCCATCTTTGCCATGCTACAGCCCTCTCCCTCAGGTTGAGCACATCTCTGTTGCTAAAAACGACTAGAAGAATATTTTCATGTATCTGACCAATTTTCCCAATACCATTTATTGAAGAGACTGTCTTGACTCCATTGTATGTTCTTGCCTCCTTTGTCAAGGATTGTTTTTTTAGTTTCTCTTTCTGTGAGTTCAATATTGGTGTATAAAAAAGCCATCGATTTCTGCTACATTGCCAAATTCATTTATTAAGTCTAGTTGTTTTTTGATGGAGTCTTCAGGGTTTTCTATGTACAATATCATGTCATCTGTGAATAATGACAGTTTTACTTCTTCTTTTCCAATTTTATTTCTTCTTATCTGATCACTATGGCTAGCACTTCCAGTACTATGTCAAACAGGAGTGGTGAAAATGGGCATCCCTGTTCCTGTTCTAAGGGGAAATGGTTTTAGTTTTTGCCCATTGAGTATGATGTTGGCTATAGGTTTGTCATATAAGGTTTTTATTGTGTTGAGGTATGATCCCTCTATTCCCACTTTGCTGAGAGTTTTTATCAAGAAAGAGGGTTGGTTGGATTTTGTCAAATGTTTTTTCTGCATCGACTGATATGACTATGTGATTTTCATACAGTTTATGTGATGTAACACATTTATTGATTTGTGGATATTGTACCATCCTTGCATCCCTGGAATAAAACCCACTTGGTCATGGTGGAATAAATCCCACTTGGTCATGGTGTATAATCTTTCTAAAGTAATGCTGGATCTGATTTGCTAGAATTTTGTTGAGGATTTTAGCATCTATGTTCAAAAGGGATATTGGCCTGCAATTCTCTTTCTTTGTAGTATCTTTATCTGGTTTTGGGATTAGGGTAATGCTGGCTTCATAGAAAGAGCTTGGAAGTGTTCCTTCCTCTTAAATTTTTTGGAATTGTCTGGGAGGATAGACTTTAGTTCTTCTTTGAATGTTTGGTAAAATTGGACAGATACATGCAAAAAAAATGAAATTAGACCACCAACTTACACCATACACAAAAATAAACTCAAAATGGATAGAGGACATAAATGTAAGACAGGAAACCATAAAAATCTTAGAAGAATCCACAGGCAACAAAATATCAGACATATGTCGTAGCAATATCTTTACCGATATAGCTCCTAGGACAATGGAAATTAAGGAAAAAATAAACAAATGGGACTACATCAAAATGAAAAGCTTCTGCACGCAAAAAAAAATCCACCAACAAAACAACAAGAGAGCCCACTGCATAGGAGAACATATTTGTCAATGTTATCTCCAATAAAGGTTTAATCTCCAAAATTTACAGTGAACTCATACAACTTAACCTAAGGAAAATAAACAACACAATAAAAAAATGGGCAAAGGACCTAAATAGACACTTTTCGAAAGAGGATATACAGAAGGCCAAGAGACATATGAAAACATGCTCAAAGTCACTAATCATCCAAAAGATGCAAATCAAAATGACAATGAGGTACCATCGCACACCTGTCAGAATGGCTATCATCAACAAACCAACAAACGACAAGTGCTGGCGAGGATGCGGAGAAAAAGAAACCCTCATGCACTGCTGGTGGGAATGCAGACTAGTGCAGCCACTGTGGAAGACAGTATGGAGTTTCCTCAAAAAATTAAAAATGGAACTCCCATTTGACCCAGTAATCCCAATTCTAGGATATATCCCAAGAAATCAGAAACACCAATCAGAAAGAATATATGCACCCCTATGTTCATAGCAGCACAATTTACAATAGCTAAGATTTGGAAACAGCCTAAATGCCCATCAGCAGATGAGTGGATTAAAAAACTGTGGTACATCTACTGTGGAATACTATCCTGCTATATAAAAAAGAAGGAATTCTTTCCATTTGCAACAGCATGGATGGACCTGGAGAGCATTATGCTAAGCGAAATAAGCCACTCGGAGAAAGATAAATATCACATGATCTCACTCATTTGTGGAATATAATGAACAACATAAGCTGATGAACAAAAATAGATCTAGAAACAGAGAAGCATGGAATAGACAGTCAAAACTCAGAGGCTCAGAAGGAAGGCGGGGGGGGGGGGGGGGCGCGGAGTAAGAGATCAACCAATCAACCGAAGGACTGGTATGCATGCATATAAGCATAACCAATGGACACAGACACTAGAGGGGTGAGGGCATGTGCTGGGGGTGGGAGTGCTGGGGAGAGGTCAATGGGGGAAAAGGAGACATATGTAATACTTTAAACAATAAAGAATTAAAGAAATAGAAAGAAACCAGCCTTCTAAATGTGTCTATTAAGATGACATTTATTGATAGATTTGTTCATTTATTCCATAATTATTAACTGAGTGCCTACTGTGTCAGGCACTATTCCAGTTTCTGTGATATATTAATAAATAAAACTGACAAAGATCCTTGCAAAATAATAATAATAATAATAATAATAATAATAATAAATAAATAAAGTACTGGTCTAAAATTACTTTCTCTAGAAGCTTTCCCTAGAAGCCCTAGAAGTTTTATAAAATTACTAAAAAGTGAAAACCATAAAGGATAAAGTTTATAAAAGCTAAATTTTTTTCTGAAAGAATTACTTGAGGAAGCACTCCAGCAAAAATAAGTAATGAACGCAATAGAAAAAAAAAAAAAAAAAAGACAGGGGGATAAAATGGTAGTAATTCTTTAATGGAGAATGTAAATTTACATAAATAATTTATATATACATATACAAATATAACTTTTTAAAAAATATATAGTTTAGAAAAAAAAACTTGGGAGAAAATACATAAAACATAAAGAATCATTAGAGTACTATGGACAAAAAAGAGGCCACATATTAAACCTGAGAAGCTCAGGGGAGGCCTATGTAGCAGCCTTACAATCTCAGAACCAGAAAGTAACCACAGTCTGGCCAGTGTTGCTCAGTGGTTAAGCACTGACCCATGAACCAAGAGGTCACCGGTTCCATTCCTGGTCAGGGCACATGCCTGGGTAGGGCTTCATTCCTTAGTAGGATGCGTGCAAGAAGCAGCCAATCGACGATGTTTCTCTCTCATCAAAGTTTCTATCTCTCTATCCCTCTCCCTTCCTCTCTCTAAAAATCAATAAAACATATTTTTAAAAAAAAGAGAGAGAGAGAAGAAATGCAAGGATGGTCTAAAATTTAAACTTTCCAACTAAAATGCAGTCCTAGGGAGGGAGAAACCAAGATGGCGGCATAGGTAAACACCTAAACTGATGCCTCGCACAACCATTTCAAAACTACAACTAAAAGACAAAACGGACATCAGCCAGAACCACAGGAAGGCTGGCTGAGTGGAAATTCTACAAGTAGAAGGAAAGAGAAAAGCACACTGAGACTCAGAGGAGCTGCAGAAGGCAGAGGTACAGAGGCGCGCTCGGAGAGGGCTGGCAACTGAGTACACGATTGGCTTTCTCAATCGGAAGGGAGACAAAAGCTCCCAACTGCTCTGAACTCCAGTTCCGGGCGAGACTCTGGGGACCCAGACTCATTCAGGGAGAAACTGGACTGTCTGGCAGCGGGCGAAACTCGAGGGCAGCTTTCTCTAAGAGGTGCTTGCAGCGATTACCGCATGACACTGAGACCCAGGGGCCTCTTAGGGCAGGGCTGACAGGAAGCCATTGCTGTCTGCTCTGCCCTGAGACTCCACCCCATCCAAGCTGAGCACAGAGGCTTTTGCAAGTCTTGTCCCATAAGGGTGTCTCCAGCACAGAAGTTCTCCCAGTGTAGACACAGCTGATCCTCACAGCCAATTGGCCTGGAGGTCTATTCCTCCCAGTGATACCAACAACAATCAAGGCTTAACTACAACAAGACTGTGCACACACCCCACAAAGGGGTGCACCAAGAGTGTCCACCTCAGGTAACTGGGGAGGCTGAGCCACTGGGCCCTATAGGACACCTACCACACAAAGCCACTCTATCAACTCAAGGAAGCAGCCAAAATGCGGAGACAAAGAAACAGGTCACAAATGAAAGAAATGGAGGAAGGCAAACGACTGGATATAGAATTCAAAACCACGGTTATAAGGTTTTCAAGAATTTTCTAGAAAAGGCCAATAAATTTAGCGAGACCCTTGAGGATATGAAAAAGGACCAACTAGAAATTAAGCATACACTGACTGAAAAAAAATAATATACAGAGATCCAACAGCAGACTAGAGGATCACAAGAATCAAGTCAAAGATTTGAAATATAAAGAAGCAAAAAACACCCAACCGGAAAAGCAAAAAGAAAAAAGAATCCAAAAATATGAAG
Organism: Eptesicus fuscus; assembly: GCF_027574615.1. Lineage (NCBI taxonomy): Eukaryota > Metazoa > Chordata > Mammalia > Chiroptera > Vespertilionidae > Eptesicus > Eptesicus fuscus. The sequence continues at coordinate 64,481,598 of NC_072484.1, read as the reverse complement.
ACAGTGTAAGCAGCTTCTGGGACAACTTCAAGCATACCAACATCCGAATTATGGGGGTGCCAGGAGAAGAGAGAGAGCAAGATAGTGAAAACCTATTTGAAGAAATAATGACCGAAAACTTCCCCCACCTGGTGAAAAAAATAGACTTATAAGTCCAGGAAGCGCAAAGAATCCCAAACAAAAGGAATCCAAAGAGGACCACACCAAGACACATCATAATTAAAATGCCAAGAACAAACGATAAAGAGAGAATATTAAAAGCAGCAAGAGAAAAACAGTTAGTTACCTACAAGAGAGCACCCATATGATTGTCAGCTGATTTCTCAACAGAAACTATGCAGGCCAGACGGGAGTGGCAAGAAATATTCAAAGTGATGAATAGCAAGAACCTACAACCAAGATTACTCTACCCAGCATAGCTATCATTCAGAATTGAAGGTCAGATAAAGAGCTTCACAGATAAGAAAAAGCTAAAGGAGTTCATCACCGCCAAACCAGCATTATATGAAATGCTGAAAGGTATTCTTTAAGAAGAGGAAGAAGAAAACGGTAAAGATAAAAATTATGAACAACAAATACATATCTATCAACAAGTGAATCTAAAAATCAAGTGAATAAAAAATCTGATGAACAGAATAAACTGGTGAATATAATAGAATCAGGGTCATAGAAAGGGAGTGGACTGACAATTCTCGGGAGGAAAGGGGTGTGGGGGGTGCGGGAAGAGACTGGACAAAAATTGTACACCTATGAATGAGGACAGTGGAGGGGGTAATGGCAGAGGGTGGGGTGGGAACTGGGTGGAGGGGATCTATGCGGGTAAAAAAGAGGAACAATTGTAATAATCTGAACAATAAAGATTTATTTTAAAAAAATAAAAATAAAATGCAGTCCTAGGGCAGTATTTTTATTTAACAAAGTTCAATCTTCACCTTAACTGAGCCTGTCATCTTTTTTTTTTTTTTTTTAAGGAAGGCAAGAGTGAGAATAAGGGTTGGCAAGCCCATCAATTATTTCAGTTATTTATTCCCTCCTCTCTCCTCCTCTCCCTCTTTCTTTTTTGTTTTTAATCTTTATTGTTAAAAGTATTACATATGCCCTCTTTTTCCCCCATTGGCCCCTCCAGCCCGCCCCTCTGCCTCCCACCCCAACTTTCACCACCCTATTGTCTGTGTCCATGGGTTATGCATATGTGCATACAAGTTTTTTGATTGATTACCTCCCACCCATCCTCCCCCACCTTCCCTCTGAGATTCTGCACTCTGTTCCAAGCACTCTGTTGTCTTTTTGCATCTAGGATAACATACCTGATAACATGTCTTTGAATAACAGCTGCTGGTCATGGGGTGACCTTTCCTCCCTAGAGGTAACACTTAGGCCTCAATAGTACTTCAGCTCCAGGTCCAGAAAAGCAGCAAAACCAGACAAGTGACACCATGGTTGACCTCAGGACCAGCTGCATTGAATAATGACCTCCTACCCTGGCACCAACCAATCAATCAGTGGAGACCACAACCCTGAAAGAACACACCTGGAAAACTGCTGAATATTCTATGGAGATCTTCTCTTGGGACCTCCCCTAATATCCCCACCATTAAAACCCTTAGGAGGAGGACCCAGTGCACTCTCCCTCCAGGGAGGCAAGCTGTTGTCTTTCCCTTCCTCCTCCCCCTTCCTGCCCCAGGCACTTGGAAATATTACTATTAGCTTCCTCACTCCCAAGTGCCAAGGGCCCTTCCTTTACCTCTATAACTTGTTTCCTAAGCCCATTTCTTCTAGGAATTACTCTTTCTACCTCTGTGATTTACCAAATAAATGTTCTCTTACAATTTGTATCCTTTGGTTCTGAATTCTTGCCTAGCCAGAACCCAAGTACTGAGGTTGCTGAACCAAGGTCTGGTCTGACCCCACAGGTCTAACACCTGGTGCTGTTCTCGCTGCCAACAGTAGGAAGTAGAACAACCAATTTCAAGGATGAAAAAAACAATGTGTTAACCCAAAAGTCTGTATCCTGTGAAAATACTCTTCAGGAATAAAGAAGAAATAAAGACTTGGCCCTGCCAGTGTAGTTCAGTGGTTGAGTATCCACCGATGAACCAGGAGGTCACATTTTGATTCCTGGTCAGGGCACATGCCTGGGTTGTGGGCTTGACCCCCAGTGGGGGGGGGGGGGGGGGGTGCAGAATACAGTTGATCAGTGATTCTCATCATTTATGTTTCTAGCTCTCTCTCAATAAAAATGTATTTTTTAAAAATATGTAATTGGTGAAGAAAAATGAGGAGAGTTGGAGGGCTTTGTGAAAAAGCTGAAGGGATTTAGAAGTACAAACTCATAGTTACAGAATAGTCATGTAGAACAGGATGACCACTCCCCATAGGGAATATAGTCAATAATCTATATATATATAAAAGCCTAAGCAACTGTTATGACCGGTCAACCAAATGACCAGTCACTATGATGCACACTGACCACCAGGGGGCAGATGCTCAATGCAGGAGCTGCCCCCTGGTGGTCAATGCGCTCCCACAGCCAACTTCCTGCGGTCCCTCCCTACCACTAGCCGGAACCCAATAGGCCCCTATAGGAACTGGGCTAGACAGCCTCAATAGGCTCTGATCACCAGCCAGGCTGAGGGACCCCACCCATGCACAGATTCATGCACCGGGCCTCTAGTACTGTAATAACTATTTATGGGGATAGGTGGGTACTAAATCCTAAATGAGCACATGAAAGAATACTCAACATTGGTAGCCATTAGGGAAATACAAATTAACGCCACAATAAGGTGCCACTACATATCTATTAAAAGAATTATCTACACTAATAAAAAAGAAACATGCAAATTAACCATCACTCCGCTACGCCCACCAGCCAATCAGGAGGGAATATGCAAATTAGGAGAAAGATGGCGGCCGCCCAGCTGCTCCAGGTATGAACTGGCCAGGCGGGGGCAGGACGCCTGCTATGAGAGACAGGGCGGGGAGTGAAGGGATCTATAGAAGTGGCACTCTGGCCACAGCGAAGACGAAGACTGCAGACTCCAGAGTCTGCAGCGAAGATGAAGACAGCAGACTCTGGCCGGAGTCTGCAGCAAAGACAAAGATGGCAGACTCCAGCCAGAGTCTGCAGCAAAGACGAAGGCAGCAGACTCTGGCCCGAGCCTGCAGCAAAGGCAGCAGACTCCAGGCGGAGCGAAGGCCTGGGTCCCAGGTGGCGGAGGAAAACCAGTGCTGAAAGCCAAGGGAAGGAAGGTCTATTGCACAAATCTCTTCGTGCAACGAACCTCTAGTTTTATATAATGACACTCTTATTTTAAACTAGCAGCCCGGTGCACGAAATTCATGCGGGGGGCGGGGGGCGGGGGTGGTTGTATCCCTCAGCCCAGCCTGCACCCTCTCCAATCTGGGACCCCTTGAGGGATGTCTGACCAGGCAGTTGGACATCCCTCTCACAATCCAGGACTGCTGGCTCCCAACCACTAGCCTGCCTGCCTGTCTGATTGCCCCTAACCACTTCTGCCTGCCAGCCTAATCACCCCCTAACCACTCCCCTGTCAGCCTGATTGACGCCTAACTGCTCCCCTGCTGGCCCAATTGTCCCTAACTGCCCTCCCCTGCCGGCCTGGTCCCCTCCCAACTGCCTTCCCCTACAGGCCTGGTTGCCTCTAACTGCCCTCCACTGCCAGCCTAGTCACCCCTAACTGCCCTCCCTGCTGGCCTGATCGCCCACAACTGCCCTCTCTTGCAGGCCTGGTTCCCCCCAACTGCCCTCCCCTGCAGGCCTGGTTGCCCTCAACTGTCCTCCCCTGCTGGCCATCTTGTGGTGGCCATTTTGTGTCCACATGGGGGTGGCCATCTTTGACCACATGGGGGTGGCCATATTGTGTTGGAGTGATGGTTAATTTGCATATTACCTCTTTATTATATAGGATACTTTAAGTAATTTTAAATATTGACAGCTCCAAGTGTGGCAAAGATATAGATACTGGGTCACTCATACATTGCTGGTAAGAATGTAAAATGGTACAGCCACTTTGGAAAACAATTTGGCAGTAACTTATAAAGTTAAGCATACACTTATAAAATGATCCAGCAATCCTACTCCTGTGTATTTATCATGTAGAAATGAAAGTTAGGTTTACACAAAAAAACTGTACATGCATTTACATAGATTTCCTAGTTGTGATCACTGTACTATAACAGTAGACGGCAGGCATAATAATGGCCTGTCAAAGATGTATACACCCTAATCCCTGGAGACTGTGAATGAGGTGAGATTATCCTGGATTATCCAGTGGGCCCAGTGTCACCACATGAGCACTTAAAAGCACAGAACTTTTTCTAGCTGGTGGTAGAAAAAGAAATCATAGATTCAAAGCATGAGAAGAACTAGACACTTGCTGCTGGTTTGAAAAAAAGAAGAGCCATAGAAAGCCTGGGAAGGAGCTAGATTCTGCCCACAGTCAGTCTGAGTTTGGAAGCAGATTCTTCCCCAAGAGCCTCCAATGAGAACCGCAGCCCTGGCTAACACCTTGATGTCAGCCCAGTGAGACCCTGAGCAGAGAATCCAGCTACACCATGTCGTATTTTGGACCTAAAGAGTTAAAAGAGAGTATATTCATGTTGTTTCAAGTTATGAAGTGAGTGATAATTTTTTACAGCTGTAATAAAAAATTAATACAGAGTAGTTTTCAACTGGGTGATTTGGAGACATTTGGTAACATCTGGAGACACTTTTGTTTGTCACACCTGGGGAAGTGCCACTGGCATTTAATGGATACAGGTCAGGGATGCTGTTAAACATCATATAATCCAGAAGACCGCCGCCCCCCCCCCCCCGCCCCATAACAAAGACATATCCAACCCAAAATGTCAATAGAGCGGAGACTGAGAAACCCCATACTATGGTTATGCAAGATGTCATCACCAGGAGAAGAGCACATGGAAATCTCTATACTATTTTTCAAACTTCTATGTGAGCCTACAACCATTCCAAAATTTAAATTTTTAAAAACTATATGCCCAGCCGGGTGTAGCTCAGCAGTTGAGTGTCATCCCAGGAACCAAGAGGTCACCGGTTCAATTCCCAGTCAGGGCATATGCCCAGGTTGCAGGCTCAATCCCCATTGGGGGGCGTGCAGGAGGCAGCCAATCAATGATTCTCTCTCATCATTGATGTTTCTATCTCTCCCTCCCTCTCCCTCTCCCTTCCTCTCTGAAATCAATAAAAATATATTTTTTTAAAAAAACCTATATAAGCACAACCAGGGAGCTCAGTTGGTTGGAATATCATTCCGTACACCAAAAGGTTGCAGGTTCAATTCCCGTTCAGGGCCCATATCTAGGTTGCGGATTTGATTCCCCATTGAGGCATGTATGGGAAGCAGCCGATCGATGTTTCTCTCTCACATCGATGTCTCTCTCTTTCTTAAAATCAATTACAAATATATATCCCTGGGTGAGGATTAAAAAAAAACATATTTAAGTATAATCTAAAGAACAACAGAGGATGCACAGCTTCTACAACATTAAAAGTAGGTTAAAAAAATTGTAAGGTGCTTTGGGAATCTTGGGCAAATAGATAAGCTAAGAAGATGGGGTCAGTAGAAGGAAAAAATGTAAACAATAAGCAAGAGGAAGAACAATGGCAGAAGAAAGTCCCAGACAAGACCTTTCCTCAGAATCCAAGCAAGATGACAGGTCCCAGGGTGCCGTACTGAGTGAAGAATCAGAGACGCCAACATGAAAGGGAAAAGCGGCAAGAGTTCAGATTAGACGGCCTCCTTCCTCAGTGAGCGGCAAAGCAGAGGTGTTTGCTGAGAATGAGGAGCACCTGGGTGGGGAGGGCTGTGAGAAGCTGCTGTGGGGAGTCAGGAAAGGTCAGGTAGAGGCTCCTGCTTTGGACACAGTGGCTCCTGAGCTTTCTCCAGCAGCGGGCAGACCCACAGTGAGTGCTGGAGAGAGGAGAGGTGAGACCTGACATGCTCACTGGGTAAGAAAACAAATGATATCAGAGAAATGATGAACTGGGAGAACAGGGAAGTTTGAGAATGCAATGAAAGCAATGAGAAAGCTTCAGAGGAAAGAGAGAGCAAAAAGCGAAAGACAGATGGTGGATCTGCGGTCTGGGAGACCGTTGTTCAGGTTCTTAAAGGCAGAATAATCCAGGAGATGAGGGTGAAGCTGAGCTGGGTTTCTTATATCAAATGAAGATAGGAATCACTGATGAGAAGAAAACCATGAGGCCAGGGGCTGTACAATGGATTCGTACCCATCCTGTTTGTGGTTAACACATCCACTGGCAATTCCAAAACCTGCAGGCAGCTTTCAAGACTCTTTGTACGAAGCATGGTGTCTCCCAAGGGAGATCAAGAGAAAAATGAATCTATAGGGATCTGAAGAAGTTCAAATAGACTCTTAGTCTGTTTGAACTACTAAAACAAAAATAAAAAATAGACTGGGTAACTTATAAACAACAGAAATTTATTTCTGAAATAAACAAATATCGAAGACTCAGAAAGAATACGCCTGGAGGCTTAGAAGTCCAACGCCAGCGAGGCACCTGCCGATGTGGCTGCTTCCTGGTTCATAAAGGGCACTCTCCTCACAGGGCAGAAGGGGCAAGGGGCCTTTCTGAGGTCCCTTTTACGAGGGCACTAATCCTACTCATAGGCTTCACCCTCATGACACAGTCACCTCTCCAAGTCCCCACCTCCAGTGTCACCACACTGGAGATACAGTTTCCACATGTGACTTTTGGGGAAGATACAAACATTTCGTCTATAGCACTCACCTACTCCTAAAAGTGCCCTGTTACTCTCTCTCTCGGAAAAGCACTGAATGACTTTTTCTGATTCAGTTCCTCAACCAAGAGGCCAAGATGGTATATTTGATTGCGGTGTGTACCAGAGAGGCTCCCCACCAACCCTGGGGGCCAGCACACTGGACCATGGCCACAGCCTACACCCCTCACACAGCCTGCTAGCTTACAAATGATGGTTGCTGATCAAAAAAGGTGTATGTGGCTCCACACCATGTATCTTCATGACTGGAAAAATCATACCAAACAGGGTAGGTGATGGTGTTGAGAGGCAGGAAGTAGCAGGGGGTGGGACATCCAGCACAAGGACATCCACAGGGTTTCTTAAAAACAAAGGTCTTTCTTACATACCTCGTTCAAAATGACAGTGAGTCTGCTCAGGAGTTCCCAGTGCCATACACAAAACGATGTTACTGGGACGCCCAGGAGTAGCCATCTGAAGAGCATGGTTTCTGGACCCCAAGGCCAGCAGATAAGACTGCAAATTCGAAAAGGAAAATGCAGGAATGGGGGGATGAGGACAAATATGTGACACCTTAATCAATAAAGAAATTAAAAAATAATAATTAAAAAAAAAAAAAAAGAAAAAAAAGAAAAGGAAAATGCAGAACGGCATCCACGAGAACTTTGAGAACGGAAGGCCAGAACCTTGCTGATGCAGACCTGTGGCCCCAGGGGGTGCTAACCTTTCCTCCCTGTGGACTCCCTCCCCACAGTGGGCACACTCTCAGCTCTACAGGGCTAGAAAGGAGAGAGTAAAAAAAAAAAAAAAAAAAAAAAAGAGTATGAACATCCAAAGGTTGAGGATGGGGCTTGTGGAGGGTGCCCACCAAACATTCCTGCTTCTAGTGAAGTGGCACGGTCAAGGTGACCCACCCTCCATTGCCAAGGGCGGGACTAGCTCAAGAATTTGAATCCATCTAGTGTGAAATGACAGACTAGAAATGCTGGAGCTGAGTCCTGTCCCAGTGTCCTGCAGGGACTAAGTGCCTCCACCTGGATCCTGGTTTTAGCTCTCCCCTTTCAAGGCCTGCTTGTCCAGCTTTCCCTTGGCTTCTGTGAGCTTCCCGATATCCTTCCAACATCCCTCCAATAAACTCATGTTCTTTTGCTTGAGTTAGCAGAGCAGGCTTTTGTTTCTGGAAGAGAGCTTAAAAAGCAGCATCAGATTGGAGTCAGAAATGGCTAGTCTCCTTTCTCTCTAGAGAACATGACATCAGCATATGCCTCACCCACCATCAATGGAAAGTGATGCCAGACAACTCACTATCAGAAGGCCAGAAGAGGCACTAAAATCACCAGGGAAGTGGGCTTTATCCAAGGACTAAGAGAGACAGAAGGGCCTGGCATTGCAGAAATGCAAGGGCGAGAACAGAGCACAACAAACAGGCAGCCCCTTCATTATTCAATTACTCACTCTGTAAATTGAGAATTAATGTTCACGGGTTCTGGTGAGTGACATAATTACAATTTAAAAGGGGCAATTAATCATCGGCTTGTTGTTCACTGCCTTGCCGGGAGTCTCTTGCTCCATGAATACCAGTAAAGCTACAAAAGGATTAAACACATAAATGAGTATGACCACCAAATTCCAGCCTTCTCTGGCCCCCTCTCCTTGCAACTCCCTTGACTTGGCTAAGCCACACTGGATCGCTACATCTGTTTCTCATTCCTGTGACATTCCTCCAACCTTCCCCAAGTCTCCACCTTCTGAACAGTGCCCTCTCCTTCACGGCTGATGAAAAGAACACGGCTTCCTAAAGTTGTGCACTGCAAGGACAGAAAAAGACATTGGGCCTCCAGCTCTCAGCTCTACAGGGCTAGAAAGGAGGAGAAGAAAAATAAGAGTTGAGTGAGAAAAGCACGGGAAGGAGAAAAGAACAGAGAGGCAGAAGGAGGGGGCAGACTGGAAAGATGGGTTCTCAGAATGGGCACCACGCCAATGTCAGGCTCTGAAAGCAGGGCAGGCCAGCCTCTTCTCAGGACCAGCGACTTCTGTCTACTCAGTACCCCCTCTCCAGTTCTGGCCCCTTCGCTGATGACCGATGCTCAATCAGACTCCAAGAATCCAGGCCCAGGCTAGGAGGGAGCAGAGGCATTTCTGGTTTCTTCTAACATGAAGACTGGATCCAAGAGTTCTCCCAAAGGATGTAAGTCCTGGGGTGGAGGGGTGGGGGTGGGGGTTGGGGTGGGGAAGCCCTTAAAGGAAGACAACCTCAGGGATCTAGTTCCACTGCATAAAACTTGGGGCAAGAATGAGTATTTGTGTCTCCCTGCCACCAATGCCTCAGGCCAGATCAGTTACTGCTTCCAGTTCTGAGCTCAGAAATGGCCATGCTAACCTGAGACTTCTCTGAGCAAGATCTGTCTCAGCTTTTCCACTGGCATCCCTAGAAAGTCCCACAGCAGACACTGCACTAGCCACTCATGGCCATTCCCACAAGGCTTCTAATTCCCCAGTTTTGTGGGAGGTGGAAGCCTCTGATCACAGGAAAGGCAAGCCCCTTTGCAAGCCTTGGGGGGGATTGTAACAGACCCAAACTGTAATCCAGGCTTCTATTGTGGTGGTTGGTCTGAATGGCCATACCTGCTAGCCAGCGAAGAGAAGTGTGTAACTCGCTGAACAACGGTCTTGCCTAAATGAAGAAACATTTCCATGACCCTACCCCTTCCTGCTTAAGACCCTAGAGTGAGGACTGGATGTCCCATGATGGTGACAGACACTGGTGTGAGCATTAAATGCCAGGGACTGTGAGGGACACTGGTGTGAGGACTGGATGCCCACTGATGCGGGTGTGAGGACTGGATGACGTAGGACTGTGAGGGACGCTGGTGTGAGGACTGGATGACGTAGGACTGTGAGGGACGCTGGTGTGAGGACTGGATACCCCATGACTGTGAGGGATGCTGGTGTGAGAACTGGATGCCCTGTGACAGTGAGAGACATGCTTTGAGGACTGGATGCCCATGAGTGTGAGTCATGTCAATGTATTATCTATTCAAAAATAAAAATATAAGTGAAAAAATAAATAGAAAAAGGAGTAAACTCTCCCTTAGGTGTTTCCTTAACTTTCATTATTCAAGGACTCCCTGGTGAATTTTGCAATATTTGTGCATCACCTTATTTTATTTTTGTTAAAGATCTATCTTTGCTTTTTTTACTTAAATTGGTTTTAAAACTTTATTTTAACTAGCAAAAATGAAAAATCATTATCACTTGCCATTAACAGAAGCTACATGTTAAAGCAGATACAATGAAATAAAACATTCTTAAATTTTTGATAGCTACACCTCCAAAACTTTTGAGCCTGACATGTGCACTCCATTAAAAAGGACTGGATGCCCTGTGACTAGGAGTGACGCTGGTGTGAGGACCCGCTGCAAACATAAAGGCATCATAGTGACCCTTTGGTTTTAAATAATCAGAAGTTAAAATAAAATTGAAAAGAAAAATCCTTTTCAATAACCCCTGTATGATTTGCTTATTTACAGTATTAGTGATGGAGACACTGGCAGTGTCTGGGACACACTTGAGAATCAACAGGAGAAATCTTTTCTCACACTCTTATTGATCAGGCTTCTATTGCTCACTCTGATTTACTCAGGAGTCCAGTATATATTAGACACTGAGCTGGATGCTGAAGGGAATAAAGATAAATGAGACATGACTTTTTCTGCCCGAAGGAGTTCGTAACTTAGGAGGGGTGGATTAACAAAGACAGAGAGCCAAAGATGCAAGAAGAGCGGAGTAGCTGAGTAGCACCCCACCTCCTCTCCTCCTCTCCTCCTCTCCGCACCAAAATGTTTTTACCTGAATGTGCACTTGATCTTAGCCAAAAGGCCAAGAAGTGATTAATCTGAATGTAATCATGAGGAAATGATCAGATGTATACAAGTTCAGAGACATTTTACAAAACTCTTCAACAATGGAATATTCAATAATATCAATGTCATATAAGACTACACAATGCCTAGACTACTCTTCTACTAGAGTAAAGGACACTGTAGGGGTACAACATGTACATGCAATGCATGATTCTTAATTGAATCCTGGATTTTTAAAAGACAGGTATCAAGGACAAGACTGGGATACCCAGAAAAACTGAATATGGCCTATTCAGGGTGGGGCAAAAGTAAGTTTATAGTTATGAGCACATGAAACAGAGTTTATTCTTATATTATTATGTATTAATTATTGTATTCTTTTCCATACAAACAACTATATTACATATAGAGTATGATCATTTTATTATAGTTAGGTAGAAATGTTATTGTTTTTAGGAGGTGAAGTATTTAGGGATGAAATGACAATGCCTGCAAGTAACTCAAATGACTCAACAATAATAACACTGTCAGACCTGGAGAACGTTCTGGATTTGGCAGGCAGGATGAATCGATGGCATCTCTGAAAGAATCATTGGAGAAGAGTAGTAATAAGGCTGACCACCAGATTACAAAAACTCCACAAATGAGCAGGCAATCAGAGCTTAAAGCCATTGGTAGGAGGGATGCTGGAGGATTAGTAGAGTGTGGGACTGGAGAGGACAGGGAGATCTAACCATGTTGGTGAGCCAAGGGAGAGAGAGGCAGCAGAGAACGAAAAATTCAACCGAGCATGTAAGAAGACACTGGAATCAAAAGGAAAGTTTACTCAAGAAGGGTGCTTACCACTTATTCTTTACTGAAGATCAATCAAAAGGTAAGGTGCTTAAATTCCAAGTGATGCAGGTTAGACAGAAGGAAAGACTTTCTGGAAGAACACATTCGTCACTGGCCTTAGAAGGGGAGGTTATGGCCAGTTTCAAAGCAGCCCTTCCTACAGGGTACCTGCTAGGGGACAGTCTTGCTGGCCCCATTCATCCTCCTCCAACCCTTCAAAGGCTGCACATAGCTCCTTGCTCAAATACAAACCCGAGTAGTGGCTTGAGAATTAAAGTTAATTGCTAAAAATGAGTCAGCAATAAACTGGCTTAATATTATGAGACACAAAACCCACATCTTAACCTAAAAGAAAAAAGTCAGCTGCTAAAGCAATCCCACATCCATCCCATGAGACCCTCTTACAGAGACCTCCATTTTCCCAACTCATTTCCGCACAAGAAGAAAACAATCATCCTCTACTGTGCCTACTTTCAGACTGAATGGATGGTCAAGAAGATACAGTTTAACAGGCTTTGATTTGCTCTGGGAAATGAGATGCAGTTCAACACCACTATGATTTGTAAAGCTATTTACATAATTAAAAATACAGACAAGTGACACGAGGAGGTGGATTTGGTTAATGGAGTTACAGTAGAGCTAAAAATAGCAAACAGCTACAGGCTGGAGGGGCCCTGAGGACAGCACCTGCTGATGGGCACTGAGGGCCATGGGAAGACTGTCATTCACCAACGGTGTCCTTTCCATTTAGCTGGGGCCTTTTAATTAAGATTTTAAAGCTCCCCATGGACATGGAACAGCTGGTGGTGACTTGTTTTACAGATTACAAACTTAAGGTTATCAACAGGGCCACAGAGGGTTTGCAGGAGAGCTAACCCAGTCCCAAATCCCAGCCCAAAAACTAACCAACAACCTGCATTCTCCAAAAGACTAGAGGGTATCTTCATCTGAATGGAAGTTTGAAACCTGGTGGGACTTTGGACCATATATAGCTTTAAAATTTGCTTTGTTTGTACCACACAATTTCTTCGCTCTCCTCCAATTCCTTCTTCTTTTTTTTAAAGTCTGAATATCTGCTGACATTTAAAAATTCCCATAAGATAAGAAAAGATGGCGACCGGCAGGAAGGTAGGGAGAGAGAGAGTGTGAGTGAGGAACCCATAGAGAAGAGTGTAGACGTGTGTGGTGTGTGTGTGTATAAGCTAGGGTCAGTTAGATTCTGCAGGTCTTCCAAGGGGCTGCCTAACCGGGCAGTCCTAGACAGCGGAGCCCCGCGCACAAAGCGGACACATCTCCGCGGCTGTTGCGGACGCGGAGACCACGCCATCTTGAGAAACAGAGCTGCCTGAGACTCGGATCCTGGCTTCTGACACAAACCAGGACCCTGCAGCCACTGGGGACAGAGAACTGCTGTCACAGCTTCAGACCAACAAACAACAAGAATCCAGACGTCCCGGCAGAATTCCGTGAGTCAAAGAGCCTACCCCCTCCCCGCAGGCGCGCAGACAGCACCATTTTAACTGATAGATCCGCCTCTCTCCCAAGCCGCAGAGCTTTGCGCAGGGACTCGCTCCCCCTCAGGGAATTTGGCGCGCGCGAGAGCGCACAGGAGAGAATCAGCTCCCTGTTGGGGAAATCTGTCAGTGCGCACAGAGGGCACCCCTTCGGAGAATTTGGGGGAATTTGGCTTGCGGGTCACAGCTCTCCCTTCAGGGAATCTTAGTGCTTGCACAGAGGGGCTTTCCCTTGGGGGAATTTGGCGCGCAGGACAGACTCCGCCCCCCTTCCGGGACTCCGGGAGAGTGCACGGAGCCAGCTCACCTTCAGGAAATCAAGAGTGTGCGCCCTAGCCGGTTTGGCTCAGTAGAGAGAGCACACACAGGTCGCAGCTCCACTTCAGGGAATTTGGCACGCCGGACACAGCTGCCTGGGATCCCTGACTCACAGCGCATTCACACTGAGAGCCAGCGACCCCAATCGTTGGTGCATGCACACATAGGGACCCTGAGTCTCAACGAGAAACCGCACAAGGCAACAGAGACTCTGACACTCTAGTCCTGGTGCAGACAAAGGGAAACTCTGACTCCTGGCACTTGCTAAGGATCTCATTTTCGGCACATACCAACAGTGTGGTGCAGACAGGGTCCCTGAATCTAAGTGTGCACACGAGACCACACGGAACACTGGGGACACTGACCCTGGGCAAGTCTGGTTCCCACCAACCAAAGGCAGCCACACGTCCTAGTGTCAGAGCACTTCAGTGAAACTCGGGTGGAGTGAAGTCCCCACAGCACACGGCCCAGGTCCACGCAAACGGAAGCTTGAGCTTTCTGGTGATAGCCAGAATGGGGAAACGAAATAACTCACAGAGGAAAGAAAATGTGGAGTCGCCAAGAAAGGAAATCAGTGAAACTGAAGCTTGCAACATGACCGAAAAGGAGTTTAGAGTAATGGTCGTGGAATTTATACATCGGATGGATGAGAAAATCAACAACTTATGCAAGAATCAGGAAGAAATGAAAAGTGATATAGCTACAATCAAAAACACCATGGAAAGTTTCAACAGTAGACTACAAGAAGCAGAGGACCGAATTAGTGAGTTAGAAGATCAGGTACAGAAACAAGCTCAATCTCAACAGCAATTGGAGAAAAAAATTAAAAAGCAGGAGGAAAGCCTAAGGGAGCTTCGGGACAACATGAAACGAAGTAACATGCGTATAATAGGGCTGCCAGAAGGACAAGAAGAGCAGCAGGGATTAGAAAATCTATTTGAAGAAATAATGACAGAAAACTTCCCGGATATGGGAAAGATAAAAGTTACGCAAGTACAGAGAGTCCCAAGCAGGATCAACCCCAAAAGACACACACCAAGACATGTCATAATTTCAATGGCAAATATAAATGATAAAGAGAGAATCTTAAAGGCGGCAAGAGAGAGACAGAGAGTTACCTACAAAGGAACACCCATCAGATTGTCAAATGATTACTCAACAGAAACACAACAAGCTAGAAGTGAATGGACGGAGGTATACAAAGTGTTGCAAAGCAAAGGACTGAATCCAAGAATACTATATCCAGCAAGACTATCAATCAAAATTGAAGGGGAAATCAGGAGCTTTGCAGATAAAAAAAGGCTTAAGGAGTTTATTACCACCAAACCAGCAATGCAAGAATTGCTAAAGGGAATACTGTAAAAAGAAGAAATAAACAGGTAAGAAGGAATATAGACACAAAAATAGATATGACCACAAACAAATACCTTTCAGTAATATCTTTAAATGTAAATGGACTAAATGCTCCAATCAAAAGATATCGAGTAGCTGAATGGATTAAAAAACACGACCCATATATATGCTGTCTACAAGAGACCCACCTCAGAACAACAGACTCACACAGATTGAAAGTGAAGGGATGGAAAAATATCTTTCAGGCAAATGGAAATGAAAAAAAAGCTGGGGTAGCAATACTTATATCTGACAAAATAGACCTCAAAGTAAATGCCATAACAAGAGATAAAGAAGGCCACTTCATAATACTAAAGGGAGAAATCCAACAAGAAGAAATAATTCTGGTAAACATATATGCTCCCAATATAGGAGCACCCAAATACATAAAAAAACTCCTGGAAGATTTCAAGGGAGAGATTAATAGCAATACAATCATAGTAGGAGACTTTAATACCCCACTATCACCACTGGACAAATCCTCTAAACAAAAAATCAGCAAAGAAACAGCAATCCTAAATGAATCACTAGACCAGATGGAATTAATTGACATCTTTAGAACATTTCACCCCAAAGCCACAGAATATACATTCTTCTCAAGTGCACATGGGTCATTTTCAAAGATAGACCATATGCTGGGTCACAGGCAAAGTCTCTTCAAATTCAAGAAGATAGAAATTATATCAAGCGTCTTCTCAGATCACAGTGGCATTAAACTGGAAATCAACTACAATAAATACAATCCAAAGAAATCAAACACTTGGAGACTAAACAGCATGCTATTAAACCATGACTGGGTCACCAGAGAGATCAAGGAAGAAATAAAAAACATCATGGCAACAAATGACAATGAAAACACAACAATCCAAAATCTTTGGGATACAGCGAAAGCAGTCTTGAGAGGGAAGTTCATAGCTCTACAAGCCTATTGCAAAAAACAAGAATCAATGGTAATAAATTACTTAACCCTACAACTCAAAGAGCTAGAAAAAGAGCAGCAAGAAAAGCCCACTGTAACCAGAAGGAAGGAAATAACAAAGATCAGAGCGGAGATAAATGACATAGAGACCAAAGAAACAATACGAAAGATCAACAAAACCAAGAGCTGGTTCTTTGAAAGGATAAACAAGATTGATGGACCTCTAGCCAGGCTCACCAAGAAGCAAAGAGAGAGGACCCAAATAAACAAAATCAGAAATGAAAGAGGTGAAATAACAACAGACCCCGCTGAGATACAAAGGATTGTTACAAAATACTACGAACAACTCTATTCCAACAAACTGGACAACCTGGAGGAAATGGACATATTCCTAGAAAAATATAACCTTCCTAAAATCAATCAAGAAGAATCTAAAGAGCTCAATAGGCCAATAACTATGGACGAAATTGAAGCAGTCATCAAGAAGCTTCCGGCAAACAAAAGCCCGGGGCCTGATGGCTTCACAGGAGAGTTTTACCAAACATTCAAGGAAGAACTAAAACCTATCCTCCTCAGACTATTTCAAAAAATTCAAGAGGAAGGAACACTTCCAAGCTCCTTCTATGAAGCCAGCATCACCCTAATACCAAAACCAGATAAAGACAACACAATGAAAGAGAATTACAGGCCAATATCCCTCATGAACATAGATGCCAAAATCCTCAACAAAATTCTAGCAAATCGGCTCCAGCAGTACATCAGAAAGATCATACACCATGACCAAGTAGGATTTATCCCAGGAATGCAAGGATGGTACAATATCCGCAAATCAATAAACGTGATACATCACATAAACAAATTGAGAGATAAAAATCACATAGTCATATCAATTGATGCAGAAAAAGCATTTGACAAAATCCAACACCCTTTCTTGATAAAAACTCTCAACAAGGTGGGAATAGAAGGCTCATACCTCAACATAATAAAAGCTATATATGATAAACCCACAGCAAACATCATACTCAATGGACAAAAACTAAAAACATTTCCCCTAAGAACAGGAACAAGACAGGGATGCCCACTCTCACCACTCCTGTTTGACATAGTACTGGAAGTATTAGCCATTGCAATTAGACAAGAAGAAGAAATAAAAGGCATCCAAATTGGAAAAGAACAAGTAAAGCTGTCTTTATTTGCAGACGACATGATATTGTACATAAAAAATCCGAAAGACTCCGTCAAAAAACTAATAGACTTAATAAATGAATTTGGCAATGTAGCAGGATACAAAATTAACGCCAAGAAATCTATGGCCTTTCTATACACCAATAGTGAACTTACAGACAGAGAGACTAAAAAGGCAATTCCATTTACCATCGCACCAAAAAAATTAAGATACCTAGGAATAAACTTAACTAAGGAGGTAAAAGACCTATACACGGAAAACTACAGGACACTGAAAAAAGAGATAGAGGAAGACGTAAACAGATGGAAGAACATACCATGTTCATGGATTGGTAGAATCAACATCATTAAAATGTCCATACTACCCAAAGCAATCTATAGATTCAATGCACTCCCCATTAAAATACCAATGGCATATTTCACCGACCTTGAAAGAACTCTCCAAAAATTCATCTGGAATAAAAAAAGACCCCGAATAGCCACAGCAATCCTGCGAAAGAAGAATAAAGTAGGAGGGATCTCAATACCAGATTTCAAGCTGTATTACAAAGCCACTGTTCTCAAAACAGCCTGGTACTGGCACAAGAACAGACATATAGATCAGTGGAACAGAATAGAGAATCCAGATATTGACCCAAACCACTATGCTCAATTAATATTTGACAAAGGAGGCATGAACATACAATGGAGTCAAGACAGTCTCTTCAATAAATGGTGTTGGGAAAATTGGACAGATACATGCAAAAAAATGAAGCTTGATCACCAACTTACGCCATACACAAAAATAAACTCAAAATGGATACAGGACTTAAACATAAGACGGGAAACCATAAAAATACTAGAGCAATCCACAGGTAGCAAAATCTCAGACATATGCCAAAAGAAATTCTTCACTGACACTGCCCCTAGGGCAATGGAAGCTAAAGAGAAAATTAACAAATGGGACTACATCAAAAT
This sequence comes from Eptesicus fuscus, assembly GCF_027574615.1. NCBI lineage: Eukaryota > Metazoa > Chordata > Mammalia > Chiroptera > Vespertilionidae > Eptesicus > Eptesicus fuscus. The sequence continues at coordinate 64,463,834 of NC_072484.1, read as the reverse complement.
AAAAAGCTTTTTCACAGCAAAAGAAACCATTAACAAAACAACAAGAAGGCCTACTGCATGGGAGAACATATTTGCAAATGGCATCACTGATAAAGGTTTGATCTCCAACATCTACATGCAGCTTATACAACTTAATAAAAGGAAGATAAATGATCCAATAAAGAAATGGGCAACAGACCTAAATAGAAGCTTTTCAAAAGAAGACAGAAGGAAGGCCAAGAGACACATGAAAACATGCTCAACGTCACTAATTATCCGAGAGATGCAAATCAAAACAACAATGCGGTACCATCTCACACCTGTCAGAATGGCTATCATCAACAAATCAACAAACGACAAGTGTTGGCGAGGATGCGGAGAAAAAGGAACCCTCGTGCACTGCTGGTGGGAATGCAGACTGGTGCAGCCACTGTGGAGAACAGTATGGAGCTTCCTCAAAAAACTGAAAATGGAACTCCCATTTGACCCAGTAATCCCACTCCTGGGAATATATCCGAAGAAACTAGAAACACCAATCAGAAAGGATATATGCACCCCTATGTTCATAGCAGCACAATTCACCATAGCTAAGATTTGGAAACAGCCTAGGTGCCCGTCAGCAGATGACTGGATCAGAAAACTGTGGTACATCTACACAATGGAATACTATGCTGCCATAAAAAAGAAGGAATTCTCATCATTTGCAGCAACCTGGATGGAATTGGAGAACATTATGCTAAGTGAAATAAGCCAGTCAATGAAAGAAAAATACCACATGATCCCACTCATTTAGGGATAGTAAAGATCATTATAAAGTGATGAACAAAAAGATAGATACAGAGACAGTAAAGCATCAAACAGACTTTCAAATTACAGGGGGAAAGTTAGGGAGAGGTGGGGGAGTTATGAAATCAAATGAAGGACTTGTATGCATGCATATAAGCATAAACAATGGACGCAAAACTCTGGGGGGGGAGGGCATGTGTGGGTGTGGGGTGGGGGGGGTAATGGTAAGATATGTACACATATAATACCTCAATAAAAAATATTAAAAAAAATAAATAAATAAATAAAAAAAAAAAATAAAAAAAAATAAAAAAATAAAAATTCCCATAAGACCCTGTATCTCCAGCTGAGCACTGCTAGGAACATACTCTAGGCCCACAGCAGGCTGCCCGTGGAGGGGCTGTGTGAGCCTCACAGTGCCCCTGTCCTCAACACTCCCTGTTGTCTTCCATTGCCAATTCTCACCTGCTCCTGTGGCCTGGTTGGCCCTGGGAGGCATTTACATCTATAACTTTTGATCTAAACATTACTTAAAATTGGCTCAGGTTTCTAGGCTGTGCCACTTCATCCTGTTTACTCCAAGACATCTCTATGCTGTGTAAGAGTAGCATTTCCTATTTAATTTTTTAAAAATAACTCCTGGCTCTGGTTTCAGTTTGGTGAAGGAGTCTGCACTCTCCCTACTTCCAACGATCTACACATGGTAAACAATGCAGCCCTGCCCTCACAAGGTGCAGAAACCTTTTATTTTTTTAGATTGTTTTTTCACAGTAATGCATTCCAACTTCCTTTTTACTCCTTCCTACTACCACCTCATCCCTGTGTTACTAAAGTATCTTTCCTTGGACCTGCTCAGACAGATTATACCTTTTATTCTGAAGGCAATATCCCCAAGTACAACCTGAAATTTTATCAAGGAAACATAAATACTTGTTTGATTTGTTAAAGATTCTTTTCCAAGCGGAAGAGGTAGAAATCTGTAATAGTACTAGTCAATTCACAGGTATACAAGGTGGGCAAACCAAACACATGTGACATGGTTCTTGCCTTCGTTAACAAGATACATGCAGATAACCAGACTAAGATGAAACCAGGAATTTATGATTTGTAGAGAACGAGGAAGGAAGCCAGAAATGATGCTGCGCACCTAGTGAGCGCCTGCTGCATGCCCAATATGCCACTGAGACACTCCACCCCTTCATGGCTCCCTTGGTCTCCTGGATCTGACTGCTGGGGCTCCCGAAGGTCCTCCCACCTCACTTCCCACAGCTCTCCCCCACTCACACTGCGGAGCCTTCTGGCCTCCTCGTTAGTCCCCAAGTTCACCAAAGCAGCTCTTTGCCTCAAGGTCTCCCCACCTGCTGTCCCCTCCCCCTGTAAAGGTCCTGCTGTAGATATTTTCATGGGTCACTTCTCATTTCTTTCACATCTCTGCTCAAATGTCATCTTTCTATATAAAGGTGAAACCCCTTTGGGGATGACAAAAATGTTTTGAAATTAGATATAGGTAATGGTTGCATAAGAATGTGAATGTACAAAATGCCACTGGATTAACACTAACATATTATATTTATTTCACCTCAGTAAAAAAGAAAAAAAGCACACCTACCCTTCACTCTCCATCCCTCTTAAAACAAACCTTGTTTTTCTTCATGATACTTACCATTTGACCTATTATCTATTTTTTTACTGTGTCTCTCCCTATACTTTCGTCCCCTCCATATAACTCTAATATAAGCACAAGGGATAAGAATTTATTCTGCCCACATCATATCCCAATGCCAAGAACAGAGCATGGTGTACTCATGATCTAATTTGTTGAGTGAACAAGTAAATGAATGATTTCTCATTTAGTCCTCATACTCTGTGAAGCTGCTGGCTGTTACAGATGAGGAAACTGAGGCCTTTTAGCCCTTCCAGCCTGCAGTGTGGGTATGACAGAATGGAGGGAGACCTCAGTTTACAAAGGAGATGCTATCCTGGAAAAAAAAAACACAAAAAAAACTGTTGAGAGCCCTAGCCAGTTTGGCTCAGTGGATAGAGCGTAGGCCCATGGACTGAAGGGTCCCAGGTACGATTCCAGTCAAGGGCACGTACCTTGGTTGCAGGTTCCCGGGCCCTGGTAGGGGTGCGTGCAGGAAGCAACCAATTGATGTGTCTCTCTGACATTGATGTTTCTCTCTGTCTCTCCCTCTCCCTTCCACTCTCTGTAAAAAATAAATGGAAAAATATCCTCGGGTGAGGATTAACCAAATAAACCCACCAAAACTGGTGAGACACAAATTCCACATCCCCAATTATCTAGAGCAGTGGTCGGCAAACCGCTCGCGAGCCACATGCGGCTCTTTGGCCCTTGAGTGTTCTAACGCCACTTCTTCAAAATAGACTCGCCCAGGCCGAAAACCAACTTCTGCGCATGGGCCACGAAGTTTCAATAGCACTGTACGCACGAGCCCGCACGAAGTATTTTGTGGAAGAGCCACACTCAAGGGGCCAAAAAGCCGCATGTGGCTCGAGAGCCGCGGTTTGCCGACCACTGACCTAGAGCATACAAGTCAGGGTGGAGTCCCCTTCCCAGATCCAGGTAGTGAGAAAGCGGTTAAAGCAGACGCTGCCTCATTCAGGGTGCCAGTTCTCCAGCAGCCTAGGGCTTCCCCTAGCAGTTTTTTTGGAGACTAAGGAGAAGAATTTTAATAATGTTCATCTTTCTCCTTCTACAAAACTATCGATTCTCAATAGCGGGCATATTTAACAGAATCACCCAAGAGGCCTCTGCAATCTCTATTTCCTTTCTCCACCTGCCTCAGCCCCAGATTCTAATGCACAGTGGGGTTGTGGGTAAGGCAGAGGGTGACTGAGAATCCTGGCCGCAGCCAGACAAGACTAAAGGCCTGCTTTGCTTTGCAGCTGCAATTTTCATCTGGTCCTCCAGCATCAATACCTGGAGACCACGTGCTGTGACTTGGGTTCACCTTCCTGAGCCTCAGTCATTTGCAAAACAGGCTGAGACTGTCCCTACCTAACAGGTTAATCATGAGGATAACTGAGAAATTATATGCAAAGCACCTAAACCAGGACCAGCCATAAGGAGTGGCTATGTCTACACACACAGGTGTGGGTGTGCACACTGTATACAGTACCTTGAACATCGAGCATTTCACAATAGTAAGACACAACTGTTCCCATTTCATAAATTTAATGACAACAAATGTTAATACATTGAATTTACAAATAAAAGGAATGACTGGTATTCTTTTTTTAGACTAACGGAATGTTCCTTTTTTTTTTTTCCGAAGCCACACAAGTATATCTGCCTTTAATGAGACAGTTGTGCCTACCTGTCAGGTCTAAATAATCGGGCTGCCAAAAAAAGAGCTACAGTGACTCAAATACAGATATATTGCAGAATCCCTGGGGAGCTTAGTGAAACTACAAGATTTCAAGGAATAGTGTGAAAGACACTTCCTGATGCTATGCTGTGCAGCACAGCCTCCGAGATGACTCTCCAGCCAATACTACCAACCCAGAGCTCAAGACAGATGCCCAGGGCCTTTCAGACACGGGCACTAGCTCAGGTCCTTGGACAGGTCACCTAACCTGATCTGGGCTTCAGTTCCCCTGTACAGTGACAGAGCTGAGCGAGGCAAACTCAGAACCTGTTCCCAGCTCTGAGCATTTATAATTATACATCTCCTTCCCTACTGAAGACAGTTCTGCTGTATGCCAGCCAGGACAGATCCTGCTCAGAGAGAAGCGTTTTACTCAACTCTAATTCCTTTTAACCCTTCCCCCTCCTCACATTCTCGCCGGGTACCATTTCTGTCTGGCGCACCTTCTTCTGCTCTCTCTGGAGCCAGAACACTGTCTTTTTTCAGGCTATCATTCCTCATCTACCTGAGGAGCTCTGATCCTCTCTGCAGTTTCCCTTTCCCCAGGATTTTAGAGTAGGACCACTCATTACCTCCACTGGGAAGAAGCCAGACCCAGGAAGATTGACAGCAGCCTCATTGCCTCCTCGTGACCATTTCTTTGTCTGTTTCTTAACCTGGGGATGCTTCTAAGGGACAGCCTCCAAAGCCAAAAGACCAAAGGTGCCTGCCTTCGCCTTCAGGGCTCCTAGCATGTCCTTCTAAACAAGGTAGAGGATGGACTCTGTAGTGGCTAAAAACAAAATTCATCTGGTGATCCCTAAGGAGAGAGACATCAGGGTTCCCAGCAGCAGTTACACAGCAAAAATCAATCTCCCCTGAAAACCAATTAGGATGAGCGCGCAGGATTTTCACTTTGGCAGTTGAGCTGCTCGAAGCAGCCTGCTTTGGAAACATCAGGAAGAATGTTCCTGCAGGCTGGGCCCCTTGCCCCAGCTCCCTCCTCTGCCAACAGCCAGCACCTTAGAAAGAGCTCCCCCAAGAAGAGTGCCCCTAGGTGCCCTGGCATAGATGTGCACAGGGCAGTTTGAACACTCCCCGTGGGCTGAATCCCTGGCTCAGGAGCTGGTGGAAAGGATGTGCTGACCAGAAGCCGGGTGCCGGCACCACCTCCAAGAGGGAATGAATGGTTACTGAGGACCTACAGCATGCAAAGCACTGAGCAAGGCACTCTGAGCATGTTTATACTCTGTCCTCGCAACAACCCTGTAAAGTAGATGTTACTGTCCCATTTTACAGATGGAGAAACTAATGCCCAGGCCACACAAATTGTTTAAGTATTTTTATTTTTTTTTTGGATGTTTCTTCCATTCACTACCTCCCTCTTCGGGCAGTTCAGACTATGGCTAGAAGAACTGGAACTCTATCTGCTGAGACTATTTATGGACTAAGGGAATAGGTTACTTTCTTATCTACCTGTAAACCAGAGATTAAAGACAAAGGCCATAGGGGTTTCTGTGTTGCTGTGAACTCTTCAAAGAAGTATGTGGATCATTCTAATAGGATCCCCCACTACACATAGAATTTGTACACCACCTTCAAAGGAGTATTTTCCCAACAAAGGCTCCAGGCAGGCAATCCCTGTCCTCCCTTCAGGAAAGTGGCCCCTCGTGAGCTTCTTGGATGGCACCAACTTCCAGTGGGCATGGCATACGTGTGCCCGCACCACCAAAAGGCTCCTGCTAGAGTGTCACAGCCACAGAGCAGAAAGAACAAAGCCTGGAGGCACTCTCTTAGCCCACTGCTGCGGAAAGGCAGCCCACAAAGGCTCTGGGCCGTGTGCCTGCAGGCCAGAAAGAAGGTGGGACAGGCAGGGGTGGTGGGGAGAAGATGAAGACAAAAAAGAGAAGTAGGAGTGTGCTGGTGTCTATCTGAGAGAATGCCAAGGGCCTGATAAGGGTGACCAAACTCAGCAAGCCCTCTTAGAAGCTGTTTCCCTGTCCAGTCATTACTCAGGATCCACCCCGACCAGCGGAGCTAGGGCAGGCATGGAGCTAAGGCAGGCATTCGGGCAGGCTGCAGCATGCTCACCGGAATATCACTAGGATGATTTGCACCAGGCCAGGAGCCCCTGCACAACCCTCCTCTCCTCCGCCTCCAGCAAGGCTCCTACAGCCAGGACTTTGGCTTCTCAGCAGAAATAAGCAAGAAAGTCCGTGTTTGATTGCCAATTTCAGGCTCCTTAACTCAACAGCTATTCGCCAGAGGAAGTTCAAGTCACCACTGTTAGTTGATTTCTCCACGTCCCTTCTCTAGGCCTTGAAAAATCTCTTTGGCTGCCAAAACTGTGGCAGTCCATCCACCCACAGCAAAGTCAGAATCTGCTTGTTTTGCAAAAGAGAGCCAAAGAAAAGGCACATGGGGGATGGGGGATGGGGGATGGGGGAGGCACCAGTTCCAGCAGGAATCTTCCTATCTTTCCTCCCATGTGAAGAAGACCACAGACTGGGCTCTTAATTTGGCCTTAACCTCAGTTATCTGTCAAAGAGAAGCAACGTGACTTACCAGCTCTGGGAAGAAAATAACCTGTAGTTGAGGAGTGAATGCCCCAGTCCGCCCAGCCCAGCCCATCCTAAAACCCCAACATTTCTCATTCCTCATCTACTCCCAACTGTTCCTCCTCTACATCTTCAGCACCCAAGCCAAGCCATCAGGACCTTTCTGGATGAGGAGTAGAATACCTCAGGAGAGAAGAGGGGCCCCTCCCCCACCTTCACCTCCCCTACACACACCCCCACGCAGCCCACAGAAGGGGCTGGAGGGCAGGATGCCTCCCCACTGGGCAGCCTCATCCAGTAATCCGCACCAGTTTCCAGGGCAGCCACAACAAAGGGAGGCCTCAAGAGACAGACAAAGACAAAACCCTAGGTCTCCCAACAAAAGGTGAAGGGGGCAGTGGGAGATCCAGCCCAGAATAATGGGCCTTTCGCGCATTCTCAGCTAGATCCAGGCCCTCAAATGGAGCACATCAGGGGGAGGGGCCTGCCCTCCCTGCTGGCTGGAGGCCAGCTCCCGGGACTCACATCCTCCCAGCCAAAGGCTGGCCCAGGACTGCCACCTAGAGGGCCCAACACGCAGTACAGGAAGATGTTCCAGGACAACAGGGCCTCAGACTTCGTTCAGAAAGCACAGTGGTTTTCTGGCTGGGCAATAACCAAAATCATTACCACACAGGTCCCGGGGACCAGTCACAGTAAGAAAAGTGGGAAGAAGTCATCTGATTTCTTCCCCACCATTCCTAAACCTGGACAAGCAGCACCTGCCCCAGAGCCTTCCCCCAGCAAGCACAAATAATGCAATGGGCAAGTACACAGCAGCACGCGGAGCCCCTGGCCCCAAAACTTAGGATCAGAGCTCTGACCTTTAACCCTAACATTCTGGTCCAAAACCTGATGTAAAGTCCTTAAAACAGAAAATCCTTTACACGGGGATCAAATGAGCGAGTCGGGCAGAATAAGGAGCCTTGGTAGGGGAAGGCCTGTGTAGCCCCTTCAACTGTGAACAACCATGAGGACATTTACTGAGGCCTACTATGTGTCAAGCACTTCCCTAAGCACTTTACACACATTATCGCGAGAAGTCCTCACGGCAATCTACGAAACAGGCAAAACGGTCATCCCCGTTTAACAGAAGATGTGAAGGGACTTAACCAAGGAGTACAGCTCGAGCAAGATTTGATCCCAGCCCTTGAGGCCAGGCTATGCCAATGCCTCAAATTCCAGCTGCTGGACATAACAAAAAACTCTCTACCTTAAAATTATAAAAACCCAGGTCTGTTCTGAACAGAGAATCCAGCCAAGGAGCAGAACCCTTTTACTCTAGGGGAGCAAAGACAAGAATCAAGTTTGGCAAGGCAGGCAAATTCCTCTTAGGGAGAAAAGCCAACTATGTTCAAAGAAGTGCTATCAGAGACCAAGAGGAAAACACCAGGCCCCAGAGACCTGTCAGGCTGCACAAAGATAAAACACACATTCCCTTTCTCCAGTCCTGGTGGTGACTCTAGGGAAAACCTGAGGGCAAGATAAATAAGAATGCCCTCCTCCACACAATCTCTCTCCCATGCTTCCAGAGCCTCTGGAGGTCAAGAGGGTCGCACTGGGGTCAGCACAGAGCACCAACCGCCTGCCCTCTATCAGCTGCATTTTCCCATGGAGGAGGCCAAGGCTAAGCCTCTGACAGTGCCCCCAGTCCCTGGAGGAATTTCATAGATTCTTCATTAGCCTGGGAGAATTGCCTGCCCACCTGTTAGAAGAACGTTTTGTTTATGGTGACAGATGGGGCAGTGCTAATGGGTTGCCTTTAACTGAAATGCAGGAAGATGCAAAGGGAATTAGCTGGGTGGGTCTGCTCATTCAGGAGGGGGCCTGGTAGGAAGCTGGGGAAACTGACCCAGGACCTCACACTCCAGAGGCGGCAATGTTCAACAGGGCCAGACCCTCCAGCGAGCCAGTGGCCAGGCCAGCTTGGACCACCAGTCCAATTCTTCTCCCTGATACAACTTCCAGGAGGGAGTCAGTCCCCAATCCTGGACGACTTCTCCTCTCTCATTCCATCAGATTTGCTGGAAAACAATGTCCCTCTGTGAGGTCTGGCCAGGGCCCAACTGTGGACAGATGGGCAGGGAAGAGCCATGTGCCTTGCCATATTCAGCATCCTGATAGGTCATCTTCAAAACAACAGAGACACCTATCTGAGATTTCAGTGAAAGGCCTCAAGGTCAGCTGCCTGGAAGGCCTGTCGACCACTAGGAAGGAAGAATCAAAGACAACTCACCCCTACAGGAACATGCCCCTTTGCTACTCAGAACTACCTTCATGAATGGGTAGAGCCAACAGCATTATATCTTCTCTAGGGCCCTTTACCGCTAAATGTACAGAACTGAGCCGTTATCGAAATAGCAAAAATAGTTTATAAATGACTGAAGCACATATTTAGGAAGAAGACAAGTTCTGTTCTGGACATTCTTAGTTGGAGGTCCATAAAGGCATCGGGAGAGACGTGTCCAAGCAGCACCTAGAAATGCAAAGCCCTGAACAGAGGTCCAGCCAAAGATAGATGTCGGGGGAGTCTTTGAGTGAGAACAAGGAGGCAGACAATAGTGGCAAGTTTCCAACTGTCCCTAACACATTCTTCCCTTCCTCCATGTAACAGTGTTTCGTCAGGGCACCCAGCTAGACGACATTTCTTAAGCAACCTATAGTTAGGTGTGGCCATGTGACTGATTGCCTTCTGGCAACACGCTATGGCCAAAAGTGGTGTTGAGGTCTTGCCCTTAAATGACTGAGTAGGTGTGAGCCCACTGGCCTCTTCCCTTTCACACAGGCTGGAAAACAAGAGAATTGAAGCAACCCTTGAACCCATAGATGCGGAAGCTGGCAGAGCCCCACCTGCCCTGAACTACCCACCCACCTCTAGACTGTTACGTGAAAGAGGAATAGCTATATCTGGGGGCCTCTTGGTTATAGCAGCTCAGTCTCTGCCCTAACTGATAGGACCATGTGTGGACAGCACATCCATATGAGTAGGGAGAGACCAGAAGAGCAGAGATGGTTCAGTCCCCTAGGTATCCCCATGTCAGCAAAGAGCATCCGGCTCCAGCCAGAAGTCCCAAAATCATGCGCAACACTTCCTTCCTCCTCATCCCACATACCCACACTTGTCCATCCTTTCCCTGTGCAATTCTCCCCACCCACTTGGTCACTGTTCTTTGTCTGGGTCACTGTAACACCTCACCAGGACTCCTGGGTGGCTTCCTGTTGATCTCCCGCCTCTGCTCTCGTCCACTCTAAGCCACCCTGTCCAGAAAACCTTTGTGAAAACCTTTCACAGGCTCCTTCCTGCATCTGAACAAACCTCCCCCAAGCCTGAAAGTTCCTCTAACTCACTGAGCTCCCTCCTACCCCGAGGCCCGTGACCATGCTCTTCCTTCTGACCGCAGGGTCCTCTTCCCAGTTCTTTGTTTAATTCCACTCTTCCTCTAAGTCTTAGCTCACATCTGTTCTTCAGAGAAGCCTTTACTAACCTCTATCTAAATTAAGTCCCTACTGTTTCTCTCTCTCTCTCTCTCTCTCTCTCTCTCTCTCTCTTGTTCTTTAATAGCATTCTACTTATCTTAGTTTATAATTCAATGAATATTTATTTGCTTAATGTCTGTCTCTCCAACTGGCCCAGGACATGTCATTTCTGTGTAGTGGCGATGGTGCCCCTTGGAAAACATGTGTTAAATGGCTAAAGCATGCAGAAAGGGAGGTGCAGAGGTTGACAAAAGTGAAAGTTTAAAGATGGGGTAGCTTCTTAGGGTCAAATACCCCATGGAGGAAACGTGAAGAAGGAAAATTGGAAAGAAGAAGGTGGTGGTTTCTGGAAACAAAGTATTAATGGAAGCGAAGGCCAAATAGTAATAAGTTTGAGAAATGAAGTTATGATATCACCACTATGATTTCAAAACACTACAATAAAGGAAAGACCCAGTTTGCAACTAGAGAAGCTGCTGGAAAATGTGCACTGGTTTCAGCCAGGGAGGAACTGAGTGGAGGGAGCGGGAAGCAAAGAGGGCAAGCTCCAAGGGCCCAGGAAGGACTAGAGCCACACCGGCAGCAGATAAGGCACCTTTGGAGAAGATGGAGAAGAGAGGGTGGCGAGGCAAGCTGAGTTGGAGCTGAACAAGACGGTGTAGAGAGGGCACGAGATGGATGCAGTGAGTAAGGCCACAGAAGCTGGCTGAAGAGGAGTGACAGGAGGGATGAGCCAGAAGCAGGGAAGTCAGAACCCATGACCCTTCAGCCTGGTGTGTAACTTCCTCTTGGGGCCCTCAGGAGCGTAGGCCCAGGTGCAGAGAAAGCAAACGGTGGGATTTACCCACGGCTGAAATCTGGCAAAGTGGGAGTGGAGGAAGGACTTGAGAAGGAAGGGAAGGAGGGAAGGGAAGAGGGTGCCGGCTGTAACTAGCTGTCCCTGCAGAACAGGCAGGGGCCCGAGGCCAGGAGATACAAAGAGGGTGAAGATAAGGGTTCAGGGGGAGTGAGGGAGGAGGAGAGTTTTAAAAAGAGGATTCTGGACATAAACAGAGCAGCAGCCATACTAGAGGGAAGATAGAAATATAATCAGCTTTAGCCCTCACGAAGAAAATGTTTATGATTTTCGTTGAGGACCTACTACAGTGCAGACATTTCCTAGCTGTTTCACTGTATCACTTAAAAGCCATACTAAACCTGTGGCCTGTGTGCATTTTTACTTCTCATTTACAGCTGGGAAGCTGAAGATGCACGAAGATATCAGCAGAGAGTGGCAATCGCCAAGTCTCTCTACAACACCTACAGGACCACCCTGGACCATATTAAGGCCCAAATATCCTAAGTCATTGTTGTCCTGGGTTTTAGAGTCCAATCAGAAAAACTGAGGCAGCTCTTGAGGAGAAATAAGGAGATGAGCTAAAGGGGGGGAAAGGAAACGGCTCCAAAGCTTCAAACATCTCAAAAGAGAAGCCAGTGGTTTCAGAGGCCCTGTGCAGTCAAAAGGGGGCTTGCTTCCCCTTGGGCTGGGACCAGGATGGGAAACTCAGGGCGAGACAACAAAGACTGAGGTCAAGATTCTCCTGGTCCCCCTGGGCCACCTTGAGACCCCACAGACACCCCCCTTTACCCCCAGGTCCTCCTGTCAGTGCCAGCAGGGCACTGCTCACACAGCAATGATTTAAATAAGAAATCCTGAGGCGGCAAAACCCACTGCTCAGGAGCAAAGATTAAGGAAGCAATGCAGAGAATCAAGAAGGGGAAAAGAAAAAAAAAAAAGGAAGAAAGGAAACCTGCCACATACCCAGCTTCCTAGAGTTAACAGTCTTACTCATTTCTCCTCAAAAACCTCTTCAGAAGAGGTTAAGCACACAATAGGCTATCAAAAGCGCCAGGCGGCAGGGCTGCTTGAAATTCCACACGTGTTCCCTGGCTATGTATTTCTATTAATGTCCAGTGTGTGTCAGCATGAAGATAAGGTGCCGACATCATGTCCGACTAGTCAACTAGAGAATGGGCCCCATGCTCCACATTGTCTGACACTCGGGGACCCCGAGATCAGAGGCTCTTCTGCAGAGCCTGCCCTGTGCTCACTGGCACACCTACTGCGGTGGCCAGCAAGGGTGGAGGTGCAGAGGAGAGGAGTGGGGGCCACGCAGGGCAGAGGGCTGGGGCTGGGGGGAAAGTCCATGGAGGGCTGTGTGTTGGGAAAGGGTACGAGAGAGGGCAGAGTCAGCACAGTAACAGGAGAGTAGGTGACTCACTGCCCTGAAGGTGGGGCTAATGTGGGTGTGGAGGTGGGGGTGGGTAGGGGTGAGCCACGGAGCTCCAGAGAACCCCTCCCTGGAGACCCCGTCCCAGCGGCTCCTCCCAGTGGCATCAGAGCTCTGCTGCTTGGTGTGAATCACACAAAGGCCTTGTACACAGATGCTCCGCTGGGCTCTCCTTCTTGGCTGTTCCCGCACCCCCACCCTGGTCCCAGCAAAGAGCAAAGCACCAGAATCCTGCAGAGAAATTGTGCTGGACTCAGCAAGGCAAGGTGGAAGGAAGTGCTGCCAAGAGTTGGGGTGCCCTGACTCCACTAGAAGGTGTGCAAGTGGGCTCTCCCCTGAGCCTCACAAGAGCGAGGACTCACAAAAACACTCCAATCTGGGCTTCGAGGAGAAAACAAACCAGGACCGTGCAGGCACCAGGGCAGCAGCACCCCTTCTCCCAGCTTACATTAGCCTTGGGAGCCGATCATGCCCAGTAGGAGCTGGGTGGTCTGCTTCAGGATAAAGGAGCACAAGGTAGAGAGGGATGTGCCGCACCTGCTGCTAATGACACCAGCTCAGGTGAAGGAAGCTGGACTCAGTAACAGCCACATTCCTGCCCTCCGTGTCTTGTCCCTTCTCCGCCGTGGTAAAACAAACAAACAAACAAACAAACAAAAAACAGTCCCCTCTTCTACCTTTTGGACACGGATTAGTCACCTGTTCAGCTTCTCTTCCCCTGAATTTGGGGGGAGTTGGCACAATGCAAAGAAAATAATGAACTGGCAGTCTTCCACGTGCCTGATAGCATGCTGGAATTTCTGCTTACATCATGTCACTGAAACATTCTAACAACTCTAGATGCTTGCCATTTGACACGCGAGGACACTGAGGCTCACAGAAGTTAAGTAACATGTCCAGTGTCACAGAGATAGTACTTGGTGAATCTCCTTCCACGCTGCCATGCTACAGAAGGTGCAGCTCGCCACTTGACCAGCCTCCAGCCCCATCTTCAAGAACATAACCCTAATTGTTTCGGGGGCAGGGGCGGTCAAGTGCCCAGCTGAAACTACTCACTATCCTCTTTCAGCCAGAGGTGACCCGGTGACACAGTTCTGCTAATGAGAGTCCCTGGGAAAGGTGTCTCTCCCACATAAGCAACAAAACTTAACTAGGAAAAGGCTTTTGGCCCTTCCTTCTTCCAGACTAGAAAACTGCCATGATGCCTGGAGGCACAGGAGCCATCCTGAAGCCCTGAGAAGAGCCGCATTAAGGATGGCTGGTCACAAGGAAAGGAGGATGACAATGGACCCCTCCTGATGGACCGAGCTACCATTCGGGGACTATCTGCCCCAGACTTCTGTTTTCCTATGATGAACAACCCCCACTGTTTCAGCCACAGCCACCTGGGCTGCCATTACAGCCAAGCCTGCTTCTGATTGGCACACATTTTGCTCTGAGAGCAATCATCTTGGCACCCAGACATGGGAGATGGGGACCTAGCTCAGCTCTTGAGTGGACACACAAGTAAAAAGGAAAAAATCTGAGACTTTTCTCCTGTCCCACTTATTAGTGTTTGCCAGCTAAATAATCCCTTTTTAATTCTTTACTGTGCTGGTAGCCAACAATGGCATCTACCCAAGAGGGCAAACACAGTCTGCTTAACTGAAAAATCTGAAACATTTTTCACCAAAAAAAAATATAAAAAAGGCAGAATGATAGTTCCCCAAAGACTACGTGAATAGACGACACAAAGAGACTTAAAATAAACCATGACCCTCCCCTCTGCCCAGTCCTGCTAACATCCTAAAGGCACATGGAAGACAGCAGGCACCAGCCTAATTTCACGCAAGCAGGAAAGAAAAGGAGAATAGACTGTTGCCAAGGTCATTTGGGGCTGTAGGATCAGCCCCACTTGGTCCACAGGCATGAAGAGAGTGGCAGGGGTGGTGAGCAATACTATCCCAAAGAGGAGGAATGGAATGGGTGCAGAGCAGGCACTGCCTCAGATGGCCTGCATCCTCTCCGAGGCCAGGACAGCCAGCACACACCATCTGACTCCGGCTATGAGGATGGCCCCAGTTCTGAAGTTGGGTTTCCCTGCAATTTTAGGCTTATACACAGCTGCACAAGAGCTACTCAAAACACAAAAGCCCCAAACTCTCAGTAGGTCAGTCAGTGCCACCTGCTGCTTGGATGCCTCTGGCAGCTGGCTCAGGTCACCCCCTTCTGCTGGTGGGTGTCTGCAAGGCAGTCTGCAGGTCAGATCCCTTGGAACCCATCAGGCACATGAGGCCAAGGAGCCTGGCTGAGGTCAGCAGCTGAGTCCCTCTAGAGGCTTAAGAGAAAAAGCTTCTTTCACAGTTCTCTCCAGTTCCCAGCCCTAGCTGTCAGCCTCTTTAGCTCATGCTGGTGCTAACAGACATTTTGGTAGAAATGCGATCTGCTAATTAGAAGCAATGACGCCAGGAATGGAACCGCAATCATCCATTTGCCTAACAAAGTTAGCAGCTAATGAGGATTTCTAGCTTCTGTCAGCACACAGCAGAGGTCACCTGAGCTAGCATCAGAGGGGAAATCGAAAGGCATCTGCAGATCTGTGAGGTGGCAAAGGGAAGGAGGCTGCACAGATCCTAATCAGCCCAGGCTGTGAACCTACTTGGAATTCCAGCTTAACTAAAGGAGTACTCAGGAACGCCCAGCCAGAGTTGCACAATGGTTTAGTGTCGACATAAGAACCAGGAGGTCACGGTTGATTCCCAGTCAGGGCACATGCCCAAGTTGCGGGCTTGATCCCACGATCAATGATTCTCTCTCATCATTGTTGTTTCTACCTCTCTCTCCCTCTTCTTTCCTCTCCAAAATCAATTCTACAAACACACACACACACACACACACACACACACACACACACACACACACACACTACTATATATGTATTTCTTCTCTTTTTTTTAAGAGTACTTAAGCACAGCTAGCACTATGCCCAAAGTGTTGGGATCTCCCTTCCCACCTCAGGTCCATTCTGGAACAATCAGATTCTGAAATCCCTGCATTTTAATCTGAGAAGACCACAGAGCAATAGCTTTCTTTAACCAGTTAACTGCCACAGTATTTTTAATTTAATTTAAAAAGGTCCGCCGCTTGCATCTATAGACGCTTATGACATACAAATGATTACAGAGGAGTCTACAAGTTTTCCATTTCCTACTAGGATTCAAACAGCTGGAGACCACTATTCACCTTCTTTTTGCTCCACTGGAACCATCCAGGTGACCCTGTCCAGACCAACTCTGGGCCCCTCTCAACCCCATCCCTCTACTCATCCCCTCATCCCCTCATCCCTTCTTCTCCTCCTCACCACCACCTTCCTAATGGTGCACAAAACAGCTGACAGGCAGGACTTTTTCACCCCAAGGACATCATCACGATGCACTTAATGAGGTACAAAAAAACCAAGGACTTAACAGGCTTTTCAGGAACAATGCAGGAGTATAACTCTCAGTTCTGTTGGGCCCACCTGGGGCCACATCCCCGTGACCAGAGGAGCAACTAGGCCACAGCAGCCCTCTTGTGCTCTGGCTGGCTCATAGGTCCAATGTGCCTTGTGAAAGTTCTTTCTTTTTCTGCCACATGCCTCCAGCATTACAGGGGCTGCTGCTGCAAGGAACAGAGTCTGGGCTCTCACACAAGCCAGGGTATGCTGGGAGTCTGATGGGTACCAACCTGGCCTCCCCCATGTCCCATGGCAATCACCACCTGGCCTCTAGCAACATTTTCTTATGCCCAGTCCTCTAAAATGCTGAGTCCAGCTTACCCAGGCCTCTCCCAGAGCATGGTACCAGCAGACAGCTGATTCTCTTCCCTCGCTATCCTCAGCAAAGAAAAGAGCTCCTGCTCTCCTTTGGGGCTGAGAAGTCTGATAAAGGCATCCAGGTGGTCAGCAAGCTGTGTCAGGGACAGGGCCATTGGTTACTTAGTGAATGTTTCAAATAGCAGAGTCCCTGCCCAGGGAACCACAGCATCAGTAGGAATACTCCATATCCCTTAGTGATCCAGGCAGCAAAAAGGGCCAGACTTTTAGTCTGTGCCCGGATGCCACGTCTGGTTTTTATGCCCTCTCTCCCCACCAATTTGTATAAACTATATGAGAAATAAAATCGAAGTTCTTTTTCTGGCGTGTAATCGGCTAAAAATACGGTTGAACCAGTTTTCATGCAAGCTTATCTATACTTTTCTTTTCTCCAAAGCCAGACTATTTTAACTCTGACCTTAATAAAGAGGAACCCAGGAGGCCTCACTATGCTCCTTCCAACTAATTATTCCACTTCTCTAAAATTATGAAATGTACACACCATTGCATTGCTCTTTGAGCAAATGTGGCTGCAGGGGCATAGAGATGGTCAGCTGTGTGGTATGTCCCTTTAATACCTGGCTCTGGGAAACTCTACCTGCCCTGTGGAAGGACTGACCCTATACATTAGTAGTCATATGAGCCTAAACATTCAGAAAGGGAGTGAGATAAGTCATATTACTATGTCCTTTTCATTTTCCTTGGGGAGTGAAGAGTGCTTCAAAGTGATGGCAATTAAAGAGAAGAGTGAAATATATTTGGTACTGGTTATGAGAATCTTCTTTATATTATTTAAAAGACTTCGATGTGAGGCAGAACTGAATGAGCACCCGCCATGCACACCCCGAGTAGCAGGTGCACAGGGCCTGCTGACACCTGAGAGCCAGACAGGAGATGGAGAGAAGCCCCATGGTAGTCCAGGACCTACCCCAAGCACCACACAGGCACTGTCTGCAGCAGGAGCAGGTACGAGGAAGCACCCAGAGACAGATAAGCAATGTCTCCAAAATGTCTGCTAGGAAAGCAGGAGAGCACAGATAAACCCTGCAGTGATCAGATTCACAGCCTGCTAAACAGAAGGTTTTGGTTCCACCCTAAAAGTGTCTGAAGCCGAAACAACAACGAAGCCCACACCTTGCTCAACTACAGACTAGCTTACCTCATCCACTCACACTAATGACCTGTCAAAAGAAGAAGAGTGGCATTTCTGGGCATAAACGCTATTTACTTCAGTCTCTACTGTTCTGCACATGATGTCCAGTGCAAATCAAAAATTACAAGGCACATAAGGCTACAGGAAAAGGGGACCCATTATCAAGAGAGAAAATAGTCCATTAAATCAAACCCAGAGATGACCCAGATGTTGAAATTATCAGGTAGAGATTTTAGAATAACTATGATAAATATGGAAAAAGTGGATAACATATGTAAACAATAGGGAATTTCAGCAGAAAAATTAAAACCATAAAAAATGCCAAATGCAAAAGGGATCAGTTAAAGTGGAAATTCATGACTCTTCGCAAAGAGCCCACCAGGCTGTCTCCAGAAAAAGAAAATCCTCATTTTACAGATCAGAAGACTGAAACTGACAGGTACCACCATGCCATGAAACTTCTCACAGGAATGAAAACCACTGAGGAACTGAGACCACTGTCAGTGCCGTTGCTCCCTCCCTCCACACACCCCCCCCCCCGCCCTCCCCCAGCTCCTTGAGGCATCTAATTCATCAGAGACCTAAAAAATTAAAATCTCCAGAACTGCACTGCCCAGTCTAGGGGTCAGCAAACTACAGCCCACCAGCGGGATTCAATCTACAGCCTCTTTTGGTATGGCCTCTGAGCTAAGAATGGTTTTTACATTTCTTTAGAACTATAGAAACAACAACAAAGAACACATGACAGAGACCATATGTGGCTTATAAAACCTGAAATATTTACTATCTGGCTCTCTTTACAGAGAAAGTGTGTCAATCCTGATCTAATCTAGAAAGAAAAAAAAACTCAGCAAGACTTAAGGAAACAAAGAAAGGGCTATTGATGTCATGCTCTCTTTTTTTCCAGATGATGCCTTTTACCAGCCCTCTAAGTGCTGACAAGTAGATCTCCATAGGGATTCAAGATCTCTCTATCTGTGGCTCAAATTGGAGGAAGCTTACGGACAAAGCCACCAAAGTCCCCAGGCCTGAGTCACCGAAGTCCTACTCTCTGCCTGTTTCACACAAGTTAAATCCAAAGTCCCTAAGTCTCTGATGAATAGTCATATAAACTGCTTTCTTGACTCCAAGATATCATACTGAAAGGTGTTTCTTTGTTGTGCTTTGTTTGATTATTTGAAAAGGTCAGATCTGTGAGTTGCTATCCATTCTGGGAAAGGCTGAAATGGGTACTTGCTTCCACCTACTAGTATTTGCAATGGGGTACTGCAATGAGGCCTCAAGGAGCTGACAAAGGCTCTATGCAAAGTCTCTGAATCAGAAGATATCACCTCACATTCTCAGTCACTTGAGATCTGCCATTCCATAACCGTCTGCTGTGCATTTACAATTTGCTGAGCATTACAAAGAAGATCAAAGTGATCTCACCTAGAGAGAGGGCACAGTTTCTATCCTCAAGGAGCCTATAATCTGAGGAACAAGACTTACAAAGATGTAGGAGGGGAGAATTAGGAATAAAAGGCTATAACTGTAGTAAAACCAAAATAAATCTTTCATCTCACTCATGATTTCAAAAAACTGCAATTCAAAAACTCTTGAATCTGGTATTTTCTTTAAATTCTGGTTATAGAGTTCATAGAGCTAAGGTAGCAGCTTCTCAGATGTCTGAACAATGAAAAGAATGCAATAATACATCAAAAATCCCTGCAAACCGGAAAGCAAAACAGGACAGCCACTTTTCCTGTGTAAGTCCTAATAGGCACATTCAGGTAGAGAAGCACTCAGTTACTGCCCTGTGTTCAGCATTCAGTAGAAGAGAGCCTCTCTGTTCTTGTGCGTCTCTTTTGAGGACGAAGAAAACCTTCCCCTAGAGATCCCTGTCACACGTCCAGAATTTCACTCCAGGCCCAGGCCTAAACTGACCTCTCCTATCTGCCATACCCACCACTCCCCTAGTCTCCAGCCAAATGCCTGGTCTTCTCCCAGCCGTTGGCCTTTGCTCCTGAGGTATCCTTCATCTGCAACACCCTTTCTTACTCTTCTTCACTTGGCAAACTTCTCTTCAGTCTTTAAGATCCAGCTCACATGTCACCTCTTCTTAGAAGACTTTCCCACCCCATTGGGAAGAGGCTAGTGTTGCTGCCTCCTTCCTCCTCTGGTACTTACCTGTCTCTTTGGTATGATATTGTAACACTCGATGGTCACTTCTGAGAACATGTAACTCTCCTAGTAAATAGATCTTCTCAAAGAGAGGGACTGTAGCTTATTTTTCGGTAATAATTTTTTATTTTTCAATTATAGTTGACATACAATATCAATTAATTTCAGGTGTACAACATAGTGATTAGACATTATCTAACTTACTAAGTGATCAGGCCAATAAATATAGTACCCATCTGATAGCATACACAGTTATTATAAGATTAGAAGCCTGGTGCACGAAATTCATGCACAGGTAGGGTCCCTAGGCCTGGCGGGCAATCAGGGCCAATCAGGGCCTTCCTTCGTTCCACGCCTCCCCCAGTGGTCAGCGCACATCACAGCGAGCGAGCGAACTCCTAGTCTCCCGGTCCAACTCCTGAGGGGACACTTTGCATATTAGCCTTTTATATATATAGATTATAGACTATATTCCCTATGCTGTACTTTATATCCCCATAACTATTCTGTAACTACCAATTTGTACTACTTAATCCCTTCCCCATTTTCATCCATCCCCCCAACCTTCCTCCCATCTACCAACTGTCAAAATATTCTCTGTATCTATTAGTCTGTTTCTGTTCTGCTTATTCGTTTATTTTGTGTGTGTGTTTTTTAGGTTCCACAAATAAATAGAATCATATAGCATTTGTCTTCCTCTGTCTGACTTCACTCAACACAATAGCCTCTAGGTCCATCCATGTTGTTGCAGATGGCAA
This sequence comes from Eptesicus fuscus, assembly GCF_027574615.1. NCBI lineage: Eukaryota > Metazoa > Chordata > Mammalia > Chiroptera > Vespertilionidae > Eptesicus > Eptesicus fuscus. The sequence goes on along the minus strand of NC_072484.1, from coordinate 64,443,454 downwards.
GATTTCATTCTTTTTTTGGCTGAGTCATATTCCATTGCATATATATATATCACCTCTTTGTTATCCATCCATCTATTGATGGACACTTAGGTTGCTTCTATATCTTGGCTGTTGTAAACAATACTGTAATGAATATATAAATATACTAGAGGTCCAGTGCACGGATTCATGCACTGGTGGGGTCCCCCAGCCTGGCCTGTGGGGATTGGGCCGAAACTGGCTCTCTGACATCACCCGAGGGATCCCGGATTGCGAGAGGGCGGTTCTCGGGTGATGCACCCTGGAATCAGGCTCCCTCCTCTCTGGTTCCGGGTGCATCACCCGAGAACCGCAGCTGCCAAGTCACTGCAGCTCCTGCGTTGAGCGTCTGCCCCCTGGTGGTCAGTGCACATCACAGCTACTGGCCGGTTAGCCAGTTGGCTGGTTGCTTAGGCTTTTATATGTATAGATGTCTTTTCAACTTAGTGTTTTCAGTTTCTTTGCATAAATACCCAGAAGTGATTATTTTCCCCTCCCAATTTTTAACCACCACATGAGGGGAAGGGACCAGCCAACTCCAAGTCTCCTCTCCTCCTACCAGTCTCAATATGGCTTCTTTATATCCTTAGTTGTAAGACTTCTGTTCAGCTAGATTTCAGAAAGTCAGGCTATATCTTACTTATTTCCATTTACCAAGAAATTAACCCAATGCCTAACATATAACATTTTATATAAGTTGCTCACCAAAAAAGAAATTAAAGTTTTTATTTTCTATCACATATAATGCAATCATGTATACCTAATCATATGTATCAAGAATCTAAAAGGCAAGGTTATAAATTTCATTCTTCCCTAAAGTAAAGCTACTGCCAGGCCTGTATTACTCCATCCACTGGACTTTTAAAGCTCTTCCCATCAGAAAACTCAGCCCAAGAAATCATTCTGTTCTTTCTTATTTCTCTCTGAAATGTTTTGGACTCTAAAACATTGATTTGGATACCAAACTTCCTCCCCCAATTCAGAGAGAAGCACACCTCACATAGGCTCAACTGATACCCAGCCCCAATTATAACTGGACTTTATCAGTCAGCAAGTGGCAAGAATCAGGCATAAACATACTCAAAAACAGTTCATCATTGATGCACTAGATGGGAAATGATAACATTTTTGTTATCAAAAGTAGGTTATACAAATGATTGCCTTTCCTGGTCATTTGTTTTATGAACTTTTCCCAATAATGAGCTGAATCATTCCTTTATGCAGACAGGGATTTAAAAATCAATACTGTAAAAGTCAGAGGCAAAAAGACAGGGCAGAAGCGCACATTAAATGTCAAACTGCACTCAGCCAACTCAAAAGGAAACCCTTCAGACAAGGTTACAGGTTCAAGGGTGCAGGGCTTGCAGACACTAGTCAGAGTAGCCACCGAGAACCAGTGGGCAGCCAGCTCATGCCAGGGGCCATGCCTGTTTTTTCTCGGGGGTCTACCTGGCCTCCTCACAAGGAGGATGTGCTGTGATCCCAGCACCCTCATGTGCTCTGCCTAGCGGGCTCCTTCAATCCTTGCATCTGGAAGACACAGATGAAGAAAGAAAATTCTCTATGCTGCTGGTCAGGTTCTTCTCTCCATCTTTCTCCTCCTATTTAAATCCTTCAAAGTAGTTTTGAAATGATCTCCACTAAAAGTACATGCTAACCACACCAACCTAAATGGAAGTGATGGTTACAGCTTTGCTCAGATGAGTACCTCGTGCCCCTATTGATTTATAGAACAGGGCCTGGGACGAGCTTCCCTTCTCCTCTGTTCACACTGAGTATTGAATGTGGTTGTAACCTTTAAAACTGGGCTCTGCATCTGCTATAACACTGAGCAACAGAAACTAACTGCAGCTCACTGAAGCTAAGGAGAGTTGATGGCAGTTTAACCAGCAGATGATTCCTACCTCAAGAAGGTAGGAGGACCAGACAGGAAATCCTTCAGGCAAGGCTACAGGTTCAAGGGTGCAGGGCTTGCAGACACTAGTCAGAGTAGCCACCGTGAACAAGTGGGCAGCCAGCTCATGCCAGGAGCCATGCCTCTTTTGCCTCGGGGTTCAACCTGGCCTCCTCACAAGGAGGATGTGCTGCCTCACAGAATGTCAGCCTCACAGGATGACAGTCCTGGTCAGCCATTCAACAAATAACCCCACCATTGCCCCCAACCTTGGCCTCCTCATTCACTCAAAACGGAAAGTCCCAAGAGAGATGCTCTGACTGCCTGGCCTTGGGCCCTGTGCTCTGATCCTCCCAGTACCCGTGGCAGGGGGAGAGAAGAGATCTAGCTTCCATAGAGGAAGTCAGACATTAGAATTGCAATCGCAGCAAGATGACACAACATCAAGAAACAGGTAAGTTCCCAAAAGAAAACAGGGCCACTAAATGCAGGAAGAAAAGTAGTTACTAAACATCTTCAAAACAAAGGAAGTCACTTGCTTCACTATTCCCTAGGAACTCTGGTTCAGAAAGGCATTATCCATCCAGAGATTTGGGGACGGGACTCAAGTAAGGATGTTATCTCCTATACTCTAAAGTTTCCCTCCATTTAAAAACTACACACCTCTCCTGGAGGTCATTTATGTTGCTTCCCACTTGTACAGGTTCTCTTGCAGGAAGAAGGGCCCAGCGGTCTTCTTGGCAGGTAGAGAAGGGAAGCTGTGAATTCCCTTTCACTATAATTAACACATTCCAGGTGAGAATAGATACCACACCTGGAAGCTGCAATTTTCCATGCTAGATGACTGTCCTAGGTGGCCAACCTTTTTTGCTCATGCCATATTGATTAACCCTTCACCTCCAGGACCAGGGTCCTTTTGACTTGGTTTTCAAGCTGCCTGCAAAGGGGTGACAACCTGCCTGCCCCTCAGACACTAACTGCAAGAGCCTCTAAAACTGTGTTCTCACTCCAGTTTCTCTACATTAATTGATTCTTCACCAGGATGCCACAGGGTTCTAAAAACACAAGTCAAATCACATCATCTCCATTCTTACGAACTTCTGTGAATCCTCTGCAGTTTCAGTCACTGTGAGCTATATTGTGGGTTAACTACTCATGATGTCCAAGGCCTTCTCTAACCTGTCTTCATACCTCACTCACTTCTTCTCGGACTCTATCACCTCCTGGATATCCACCTACCTCAGCCCAGCTGCTCCCTCAGCCTGGGGGATCCACATTGCTCAAGGCTGAGATCAATGCCATCTCTTCCACCTGCAGTTGACACCACGGCCTTTGCATTCCCAAGCATATTATCTTTACCTTCATTTCACACTTAATGTAACCGATTTGGCCTTTTTCAAAGTTTTTGTGTAAGTCTGCCTTCCCCACTAGACTGAACATTTCCCAAGGGAGAGGATCCTACATTGTTTGTATTTCCCAGCGGGCCTAGATCAGCCAACATTTCTTATGTGATTACTGTACACTTTGACCATCTGTGCACTCACAGGAGAATGACTCTGAATAGACTCCCATCAGTTAAGTGTATTAATAACAATAACAGCATCAATAGCACACATTCATGATCTGCCAGGGAGCACTAAGCCCTGCACAGTTACTTATCACCTCCACTGATCCCTTGGGCATTACTGTGTGCAAACATCCTGATCCTCAGACGAGGCTCATGGACACACTGGAGGATGTGTTCATGCTAACAAGGAGGGAGCTAGGATTCACACCCAGGCTGCCTAACTCTACACACTTAACATCTCATTTACTGCGGGCCCAAGACCCAGTCTTCTCCCTTCACACCCTCCAGCACACATACCACTGCAGCACTTACACCTGTTAAGTTTCAGATCAGAACCAGGCCATCAAATGATCCAGCCCTTAAACTATAGACCTGAGGTCCCCAGAGACTGAAAACAGACCAGAGGAACAAAGCGTATCAGCACCAGAGCAAGGGTTATAAGAACTCAAGTTCCTGGTCCCTAAACACCCTTTCCACAAGGTAACTCATAGGACATTGGGTGGGCAACCTGAGCCCCGGGCTTCAGACAGATCAGGTCACAGGCCTGACCTCTGCTTCCCTGCATTATGAGAGCATAAAAGGCCAGCTCAGGAATATTAGCACTCACCAGCAGGGCTGACTTTTGCTTCTCCTGGTCAAGGCTGTCCTCCCTGCCGTGCAGGGATGCATTCCGGTACTTCGTGGCTGCCTCTCGTTCCCTCATTGCCGCCTGAAACAGCTCATCCTGGACTATAGCCTGCTTCTGTTTATACCTGTGCCAGGAGAGACAGAAAAGAAGCAGGTGCAGATATAATGACTTGGCAGAAGGTAGCCAAGAAAGTTTGTGCACTCACTTCAGCTGACCAGGGGACTGGGATCTGTGGGCCAATGGAACTTAGGTCTAACACTGGCCAGAGAGAGTACTGTGAAAGCTCATACCATCTGACCCTCGGAAGTCAGGCATCAGTGACAGTGCCCGAGGCAAGGGGATACAGTGACACTCTCAGCCAGAACAATATGGATTAAGAACAGAAGGAGAGCTGACCACCAAGTGAGGAATCAGGCAGTCATATCCCAAATGATAAATTCTTGGGGCAGGATTTCAATCCCTCACCAGCCACTCTTCCCTGCCTCCACTTGAGTGCTTGAAGGTTTTTAGATAGCAGCAGCCCTCTGTTTTGAACATGTAACTCTTCATTCTGAATCTGTCCCTAACCTTTGAACTATTTATGATCTTTCTGCCCAGTAAAATAATCCTAAAGAGAGAAAAAAGTTACTAGTACTAAGATGCTGTTAGTATTATTTATTATAGTGTAATACACGCAAACAACTGAAATGTCTTTTAACTTGACCTTGATTGTTGGACATCTGACATAGTCACATAATGGTATATTATATCATCATTATGAAATACATTATTTGATTTGTCTATAGGTTGAATTAAAAATTGAGTACCAATAAACTACTTTTAGCAATAAAAATGTTTAAAAAGCAGTTGTAACAAATGGAAAAAAAATTATAATACTAAGTGAAAACAGCAAAATATAAAATTATATACGACTGAAAAAATAATCGTAAACTAGGGAAAAGAACACATTTAAAAGAAACATTCCAAAATACCAACAGTGGTTGTCTTGAAATGGTGAACCTATGGATCAATTTGTTCATTTTAAATATTTTATAAGTCTTTCATTAGCATGTATTACTTGATCATTTTTTCACTGTTTAAAAGTACCCAAAAAGGGGTTCAAGTTAGTTATTCTTGGAGAGGCCTCTTAGGACTAGTGAGGTAAAATTCTTAGGCTGTCAATCTTAATCCATGACTATGGAACAGACCTACAAGGCTGACCTACTGAAGGGAAAAAACCAACTGTGATTGACACTTCACTTCGTAAACAAATTCACTTGGTCCTTTATCTGTCCTCAAGGGTTTTAAAGAAGGTGGTCAATAACAACTACAGTTAGCATTCACTGAGAACTCTGTGTGCCAGGCACTGTGTGTACTTTTTATACATGAACATATTTAATCACGACAATACTCCAATGAAAGAGGTACTCGAATTATGTCCTTATCAGAGACCTAGAGAGATGCAGCGATTTTCCAGGGTCACATTTCCAATAAGTTGCAAAATCAGAATGCAAACCTGCACTCCAGGAGGGCCTCTGTGCCTTCACCACTATTCTACAAGCCTCAGGAGGAGAAGCAGGTCCCAGTTCAGAGATATGGCCAGCTCTCCAGGATTTGGCCTATGCTGATGGGAAGTGTCACCAGCATCCTAGAGCGAAGTCCATCTCACCAATTACAGTTAGAATTGTGAGGGTCCACTTTCTCCTTCATATCTCTAAAAATATGCCTACACATGCACACAGGCACAGAAGGCACAGACACTCAACTATTTAGTCCTGGCTTTTTCAAGTGAATTTTTTTAAAACATTAACAATCAATGTCCACATGCCCCTTTTGGTGTTTCTTCACCTTTAAACTAGGACCAGTACCACCTATACCGTAGGGTTGTCGTGCAATCTAAATAAGACAAAATATGTGAGACAAACCCTAGAGCCTTCAGACCAGGGAAAGGTCCCCAGTCAGGAAAGAGTGGTCAGCCAGAGCTCAGAGCCAGGGGTGAGCAGGCACTCACACTCACCTCTTAAGGAGATCCTCCTCCACCCCCAAGGGCTGCTGGGCACCACCATACTCGGACTTGGGCAGTTTGGAGTCTGCAAAGGGACAAGAAGAAAAGGCCTGTAAGTAGCACCCCAGGATAAATGACGGCAGGATGGTCATCTAGGAAATGGGCTTAGGAATGCGCTCCCATAGATGGGCACGCCCCACGGATGGACACATCCTCGATCCAGCCCGTTCTGGAGAGTGATGGCCCAAAGGCCTTCCACGCCCTCCTTCTGCACCAGGACCTCTTACTGCATGGGACTGGAAGGAAGCAGAACTATTTGAATGCTGTGTTTCAAATCCATCCCTACTCACTCTACAATTACTTAGAATCTAGGTCATCAATTAAACATGGGCCAGGAACAGATAAGGAACCACTTAATGCTAAAAGGACAGCCTCCAGGGTCTGGGTTTGACATAGGGGAAGGGAGGGGAGAGGAGGTTCCTTAAATCTTGCGTCCCTTAGTATCCCATTCTACAAATTTCTAATCCTGAATGTGGCAAGTACCCCCTAGTTGTGGTATTTTATATATCATTTCATCTGGATCACCTCTAGAATTATTGGGTTCTTTAAGTTGTTATAATAGGTCTATCTTTTGATGGTCTTGAACTTGGGAGATTTCTGAGCATTTCCAATTCACTATACTCTCTTCACTACTTCGTGATACTGAAGGTTTTGTTCTACCCCAGCCTTTATCCTTCTCAAACCATCTCTCAGCCAAATTTCAACACTTTTCTGTGGCCTTGGCCAAATGTCCTACACCTCCATCATAGGTTCCTAAAGCAACAGTGACTAGGACTGCACAAAATATTTTAGAAGAGTCAGGCTTTGTGAAAGAATCTTTGAGGATTTGCTATTTCACTCCCAAGACCTTTTAAAGCATGCTGAACTCACAGACTGAAGCACTCAACCCTTCAGAGAGTAATTTCCAAAAGTAATCATCCTATGATTTGCACTTTCAGACTCCCTACAGAAGGATGGGCACAGCGGTGCTCCAGCCGGCGGGGGGCGGGGGGGGGGGGGAGGGTGCACTCCTAAATGCTCCATAGTAACATGACAGGTTCTCAAATGGAAATAAAAAAATAGTATACTACTGACCAGTTCTTATTTTGACATTAATGCTCAATTATTTGCTTATGACAGCTTTATTGAGGTATAATTTATCCTATTTTTGCTTTTTATACAATTTTCCTTTTTTATCACTACAAAAATAATATAACAATCCACTGTATACAATGTAGACTAATCCACACTCCCACCTTCCATGTATGAGCCTGCCCATTTCCCTGCCCCCATGGTAACGCTCATTATTTAATGCATCTTTAATCATTAGCAAAGTTAAGAATCTCATCACATGAATATGGCCATTCTTGGTACACTAAGAATCTTTAAGAACTCTTTATATATTAAGACTACCGCCGAAACCGGTTTGGCTCAGTGGATAGAGCGTCGGCCTGCGGACTCAAGGGTCCCAGGTTCGATTCCGGTCAAGGGCATGTACCTTGGTTGCGGGCACATCCCCAGTAGGGGATGTGCAGGAGGCAGCTGATCGATGTTTCTAACTCTCTATCCCTCTCTCTTCCTCTCTGTAAAAACTCAATAAAATATATTAAAAAAATAAAAAAAGACTACCAATACTGTCATATTTCCCTAGTTTATTATTCATTCTTCATTTATTTTTTTCTAAATTGTCTCTAATTTCTTGTACTTATATTACCCACTTTTCTTCATAACTTAGGGTTTCTTTATTTGATGTAGTGCTTAGAAAGTCTACTTATTGTACTTTTATGTATCATTGTATTTTTATGGCTTCAATTCTTATATTGAAATCTTGTGTTGCCTCTGACATTTATTTTCAGGTATGAGGTAACGTAAGGATTTAATTTTAACTTCTTTTTATAACTTATTCTATTACTAAAATAAAAGCAACCATTGATTTTTTTAAGTAAAAATATTTTAAAATTAGCAACTTCAAGACAGTTCATTTATGCTATTCTTCAGCATTCAGAAACTCAAAACTCACACTCATCATTTAAACAGCAAAACACTTTGTTATAACTAAAACCAAATGACAAATGAGCCACAATTCTTGCTTCTTAAACTACTGAAACTTACCGAAACTGAAATAAGTGCTTCTTTTTATCATCCAAAGCTGAAATTGATGTGTGCATAATATATTTTAGTAATTTTTGCTTTTTTCATCACTTCTCCCTCTCCCCAGTTAATGCAGTTTATTAAAATGCCCTGGGTTAAGTTAGACCCACTTCAACGAATCAGTCAGCTAGAGAGATCATGGGAGCTAGCCCTTCTGATAAAGGACGGGGAGGGGGGAGGCATCTTATGCGGGTTTTGAGAACCTCACTCAGCCCTTTCACTAACAGAATATTCAAAAAGATCTTGGGATGGGTCCAAATGGAGGTACTGATTTGCTCTAAAGCTTAGGAAGCCCTGAGACAGACAATACAGGGGCAGAGGTGTTGACAACCTAGCCGGCACCCTGGCATAAGGATGAAGCCGGAGCTCTCTGGCCCATGTGCAGAGGGCTCCAGGACACCTCCCCTTTCCTCCTACTTTGTACTCCAGAGATAGCACACCATCGCTAGGTGCCCAAACAGGCCAGGCTGTGCCACCTCTGGGCCTCTGCTGCTCACCATGCCTAAACTGCCTACCTACCACTGCTCTTTCAAAATCCAGTTTAAAAGTCAGCTCCCCTTGGGGCCCCGCCCTAAAATAATGAGTCACTCGCTGCTCTGTGCTACCTTATACTTTAGCCATGCATCTAGTGTTGCAACATCACATGATACATATGATCTACAGGGTTATATCTATGTATGGCTCCTTAACTAGAGTGGTGTCCCTGTCTACCTGCCACTGTGTCCCAGTACGAAGCACACGTCCTGATCCCTGTTTAGCTTTCAGTAAATGCTGAGTGGACAGGATATCGTTCCTGCCTTCTATAATCTAATGACCTAATAGGGAGGATTAGCAGAAAAGACAACTCTAATGTAAGGCCACATACAATGCAATGAACAGTTATCCACTGTAAGAAGAGTTTATGCTCTCCAGTGCCTTGGCTCCTCCAATCAGTTAAAAAATACACATCAAGTTATAAGTGATAGCTAAGACCCAATTTCTCATAAGCAAGTATTTACTGAATAGAACAGCAATTGCCCCAAGACTTTTTGGTTTCTAATATCTTTATATTTTTGTCCTTTACACTTGTTTCCTTAAACTTTTTGTTCCTTTGTGTTTGCTGAAAATAGTTATTTAGAGAAAAGCACAAGTTTCCTTATTTGTGATGGGCACCAAAGAGTAGAGAACAAATCAGCTTTGAGCCCTGCATGGGTACAAAAAATAACTCCTAGGCGGTGCAGAGTGGAAGGCCCTCCTGGGAGCACGTGGGCTAGGTTAGAGTTGCTGAAGTTGACGCCAAAGTCATCGACTCAATTCCCCCGAAAGGTCCCAATTCACGTAAATCTATCTTTCTTTGGACCATACCAACACTAATGATTATGCTTCACTTATGAATCCTTAAAAGCAACTTCTTATAGGGGTTGTCAAACCAAGCCCTTCAGCCTTACTTTTTACATACAGAGAAACTGAAATAGTAAGGCAAAACAGTTTGGCCCCAGTCATAGAACTGACCTGTGCTGCTCTGATTATACCAGACAGCATCTGTCATCACGGAAGCCACACCCTCCTCCAAAGCAGCTATCAGAAAGGAATTGTTGGCATCACCCAGAAACAAACCGGAGCCACCTTAGCTGTCACATATGTTCTGACAGGAGCATGGTTTTCCATTCCTTTCACACTCCAGCTCTCCACAGAATCACTACAGCCTGCCATACCTTTCTCCGGGCCTTTAGAGGTGTCAAATGTGGAACGTGGAGGAGCAGGAGGAAAAGTCAGCTGGCCCACTTGGGAAGACTGGCTGGAATTCTTCATGCGGTTAACCACATTTTCAGAAAGCTAAGGGAAGAATTGAGGGATGGGAAAAAGTTATATCATAGAAACCTCTGGAAATGAAGACTACTCTTTATCCGTATCCCATTGACACGACTTCCTTAAGACCAACTCCAATAATATAATTACATTCCGAACCTCTTGTAATGGCCCAGCACCTACTAGATTAGTGCCAAAGCCCTGTCTGGATTCCAAACCGATCACGGCAGGTCCCCTGCGGGCTCTCTAGCTTCATCTCTTGCTATTCCCTGCCTGCACCCTGCACTCAATGGAACCCGAGTTCTCACTTTTCTCACCCCCTCTGAATTCATGACACTGCTCCTCTGCCAAGAACCACCAGGAGCTCCCCCACCCCCGGCACACCTCCACCTGCCCAAATCTTACCTTTCCTTTAAGGGCATCTCAGTGTCCCCTCCTCTGTGAGATCTTCCCTGATAGCACTTAAGTGAAGTAGCATTTCTCCCCTTCCTTAACGCTCCCATTAGAACTCATATGTGCCTCTTAGGTACATACCACACATCCTACCTGCCTCATCCTAATGGTTTGTAAACACCTTGAGGGACTCAATTATTCACCTCTGTGTACCCCCCCACCCACCCAATGCCACACATACTCATTTCACCTTAGTTCCCTCTAATAAAGACTGAATAACCAAAACGTTCATTCATTTTAGAGGAAGTGAAATAGGCATGAGGGTGTCATAAAACAGCTTACTGAAATGAAATAGTAGCTAAGGATAAATCAAGAATGAAAACCCTAAGTGTTCACTTCAGTAAATATTTACTAAGTGCCTAATATGTGCAAAGCATCATAAAGCACAGTTGAGGGGAAAATGTAAAAATGACTTTAAGACAAAAAGTCACGATCAGTAACTCCAATTCCAGTTATCCAGCCGAGAAAAATGCTCCCACATGTACACAGCAGCAATGAAATAGAAAAAAAGGAAAGGACACAATATAAATATGCAACAATAGAGAACTGATTAAAGAAATGATGGTGTATACCTTCTATGAAATATTATGGAACCATTAAGAAAGAATGAAGTAAGACATGTAACTGTCACAAAAGGATGTATGAGATATACTGGTGATATTGTGAAGTCACAGAACACTTTGTATATCTCAATTTTATAAAAAGATATACAATTATAAAAAATGCAGACATGTAATTATAAATATGCCAATATATGCATATGCATATTCACAAATGTGAAAATGCATTTGAACTTTCACATATATGCATACATACAAATACATGTATCTGTTCAGATATAAAAGTCTAAAAGGCCACATAAAAAACACAAAGTCCTGCAAGTGGGGGCAGGAGCAGCTAGGGTAGGACTTTCACTTTGGACACTTCTGAGTTTTAATTTTTTAGCATGAACATTTCTTTAGCAACTCAAAAAATTAATAATGATGGTGATGATAATTGAGTCCCTCTAGTATTTAAGATTGATGCAAATCAAATAGCTAATTAATAATACAGGACAAGAGAAGACCAAGCACATACAACAGTGGAAGAAAATTGAGAATCTATAAATAAACCTATATATCTATGGTCAATTGATTGACAGAGGTGCCATGACAATTTAATGGAAAAAGAATAGTCTCTTCAACAAATGGTGCTGGTACAACTGTATTTACACATGTAAAAGAATGAAGTTGAACACCTACCTCACGCCATACATGAAAAATGTAGGAGCTAAAACAATGAAACTCTTAGAAGAAAATATAAGGGTAAATCTTTTCTTTTTCTTTTCTTTAGGGATTTAATCTTTATGATCGTGGCTTTGGTAGTAGATTTGTAGATATGACACCAAAAGCAGGAACAATTTAAAAAAACAGATATACTGAGCTTCAACAAAATGTGTCTTAAAAATCAGTGACATGTTAGTGATAAGTGCTAGGAGAAAATAAAATACAATATTGCAGTTATGGGATGCCACCAGCATTGGGAGAGACCTCTTAGAGGAAATGACACTAATGCCAAGACTTCTTTCTCCACATTTACTAGCACATCTGTAGAGCCAGGAGAAAATGATCTAGTTCCAAGCAGAGGGGAGGATAAGTACAAAGTCTCAAAGAAGACTTGAAGCTGGCATGTCCAAGGGCCTGACAGAAGGCCAGTGCATAGGAAGGAGAGTAGGACCAGATGATCAGGCCAAAGAGTCGGGCAAAGGCAAGACCATACACCCTGGCAAAAGATCGCATTTGATCCAAGGGCCAGAAAAGCTACGGTGGGGTTCTACTCAGGTGAGTCACAGGCTCTGATCTCCTAGTCCCAGCCCAGGTGGTATCATCTGAGCCATATTACTAGGTGAGTGAGGGGTTAAGGAAAACATTGGCACGCTTCTTATTGGCAGTAGGAGATTTGTAATATTTTTAAATGTTGCTACAAAATAGAGCAAGTAATATTTTTAATCAACAAATATACATACACACACAGTAGTCATGTGAGAATAAACACCATCTGGACAGTGCTCCCTGTACCAACAGAACCAGAATGGAGGCTTCCAGAGCCAGACGGGTCTGGAACTCGGTGTTAAAGGCCCACTGGTCACTGTGCCATCATAGCTGGCCAGATATGGTCCTATGTGGTCAGGAGATGGAAGGCCAAATCCACAGCAGTGCAAGGAAAGAGGAGTGCTACCTATACTCCAGCTGTGTGGCCTTCACCCAATTCTTTAGCTTCTCTGGGCATCACCTCTCTCACTTATGAAATGGGAATCCCTGGGATACGTCTCAGGAATTAAGTGCTTTGGGCTCAGAGGGGCCTGGGTCTGAATCCCAACTAAGCTATTTGGTAGCTACATGACCTTGGACAAGGGACTTCTTATCTCTAAGTCAGTTTCTTCATCTGTGAGATGAAAATAATTAATGGCATAGACTGTTGAGTTGTTGTGAGGATTAAATGAAGCAATCTACATAAAGCAGTTGGCACAAAGTAAAAACCAATATTGGCTATAATGGGAAACTGCAAAGCACTATACAAATACTAATTATAATCCATACCAGACACATACTGGATGTAAAAATACCTGAATTAATAATATATTAGTCTCCTTTATCCACAGGGGATATGTTCTAAGACCCCCTAGTGGGTGCCTGAAACCATGATAGTACCAAACCCTGTATAGACTGGTGTTTCCTATACATACATACCTACAATAAAATTTAATTTATAAATTATGCACAGCAAGAAATAAATAACAAAAACTAATAATAAAATATAACAATTATAATAATATACTGTCATAAAAGTAATGGGAATGTGGTTTCTCGCTCTCAAATTAGCTTATTGTACTGTACATACAGCATGGATATACTGGACAAAGGGATCTTTCACATCCTGGGTGGGACAGTGTGAAATTTCATCACACTACTCAGAACAGGGCACAATCTAAAACTTATGAATTTTTTATTTCTGGAATTTTCCATTTAATATTTTTTAACCACAGTTGATTGACCACGGGCAATTCATGAAAGCAAAACTGTAGATAAAGGGATTATTGTAATAACAATAGGTAACATTCACCATCTATATCCTACCTAATAAAATAGTAATATGCAAATTGACCGCACCTTCGCTACGCACAAGCCACGCCCACCAGCCAATCAAGGCGAGTATGCAAATTACCCACAAAAGATGGCGGTTAATTTGCATACACTGAGGGAGGGAGGAGTGAAGACTGAAGACAACTTAGAAGATGGAGGAAAAGCAGAAAGCAAGATGGCTGCCAGAAGGAAAGCCAGGGTGGGGCAGGGCAGGGCAGGGCAGGGCGGAGCAGGGCGGAGTGGGGCGGGTGGCAGCTGCGCGCAGGTGCAGGTGCGGCGGCTGCAACAGCGGCGGCAGCAGCAGCGCATGCGGCCGCAGTGGCCGCTTGCAGGATTTTCCTGCAAATGGGCTACTAGTATATATATAAAAGCCCGGCGACCAGAACGGCGGAACGACCAGAACGATTAGAACAACAGGTGGCTATGACATGCACTGTCATAAAAGTAATGATCCGGGCCGATCAGCCCCCTCTCCCCAGCTGGCCCAGCCTCCGATCAGCCCCCAACACCCCGATCGGGGGCTGGGCCAGCTGGCCAACCACCCGTGGCCTCTCCCCACACCAGCCCGGCCCAATGGGCCTCCATCAGGCGGGCCAGCCGGACCCCACCCATGAACAAATTCATGCACCGGGCCTCTAGTATACTATAAACTGAACACTGTTCTAAGTGTTCTACATGCGTAATCTGTTCAAAATTAAATTAGGAAGATTAAAGCACCCTCCAGCTCCGACCTCCTGCCCTCAGTGTGGAGTAACACAGGATTTCAAGAAGAGGGGCCTTGCTATGCCACCACCATGGTGCAATTGGCTGGCAGCTCCACAGGTCTCCACCGACAACACAGAGCCCAAGAAGGGACTCTCTCTCCTCCCTTCTCCAGCCCTAGCCCAGGGCTGCCATGGCCACAAGTTGGCAGGCCATCAACAGCCAAAGTCAGGCCTCAGTCGAAGTCACAAACATGCAAGACCTCACCACATCTGTCCTAACAGATGCGATTGGGAACCCAGACCCCACATCCTAACGATTACCATTGCATGACTGCAACCAAACGCTTTCCTCGCTTACTTTAGAGGCAAGTTCCCAAAGAGGGGACTAGAGGTTTCTTTATTAAACCACAGAGGTCTATCAGGAAGTCATGTGGCTACCCCACGACTAAAAGGCTAGAGGAGAAAGGTGCTGCCAGAAAAATCACAAGTGGGACTTATCTAGCACTGAATGGAAGAACCATGACAGGCTTGAGCAGTGTCCTGCTGACCCATTATAATGGAGGTCAGAGTCATAATAACTACAAGCAACACCTATCTCCCAGTAGAGGAAACCAAGGCACAGAAAGGGTAAAGCACTTGCCCAGGCCATGAAGCTCATAGAGTGCAAGCCAGGCTGCTTGACTCCCTAGCCAGTCTGCTGTGGGGTAAAAGGATGTGACCCCAACGACAAGAGCAAGGGGAAATGCACTAGCAAAGCAGCACTCACAGGCAGGAAGGGCCCCTGGAAGGGACAAAGCTAAAGCAAAGAAGGAGTCGGGATTGCTGAGAAGCCATAACTCACATTTGACCACTTGCTTGCCATTACTCCCACCAGAATATAAGCTCCATGGGAGCAGGGTTCTGTTTTGCTCTTGTTTTATCTTTAGTGCCCAGAGAGTACACAGCACACTGGAGATGCTCAATATTTGTTAAAGATATAAACTAAATAAGTATTTACTAAAGGCACATGTTCATAACACACTAGTGCAATGGAGCATGTAAAGATATAACAGCCAAGAGCTTTACATTCAAAGAGCTTATGGTCCAATAGGGTGGGCAAAATAAACTCATACAGAAGACACAAGCTACTAAGTTGTCAGGTATATGAAGCTCAAATAAGGTGCCTGAGAGTTCTAATAAAGGAACCCTAAGTTCCAGCTGGAAGGAAGATGGCCTGACTTGGGCTAAAAACATGACTGCAGAGAAGGGGTGAGAGTAAAGGGGAACGACACTCAGAGAAGTCCAAGGTTCCGCCTGACATAGCACAGGTCCATGAAAAAAACCAGATGGGAGGCTGGTGGGCTCCCCTCGGTGAGGGCCTTGAATGACAAGGTAGGGAGGCTGCCATTTATTCTGCAGTCAACTGGGAGCCACCAATGGTTTCTGAAGAGGAATTGGAGCTTCATCTTCAACAGAAAAGTCTGGCACTAACAGTGCACATCAGGACTAAGAGGACAGAAATGCAATCACAGAAGTGCGGGGAGGAAATGGATGCAAGAGACACCAAGGAGGTAAAATGATTGAAGACCTGGCAGCTGACCAGTGCACAGGACAGGTGAAAGAAGCATTTTACGAAGTGGAGTATACAGTATGATCTCATGTATACTATAAAAAGGGAAAGAGTATGCTTTTATACAGAGGCTTGAAAAAGCCTGAAAGGATTTGTGAGAAATTATAAGCAGGTGTCATTTAAAAATAAGATGCATTTTGAAAGAAGAAAAAGTCTTAAAGGCCTAAATGAGGAAAGACAACAGAAAAACCCAAACCTGGCTAACTGGAGATGGGGTGTCTACACTGAGCCAAGAACAGTTCTTGTGTGTGTGTGGTGGGGGGGGGGGGGGTCTAAGTCCATCCAAGCAGCTCTGTTTCACAGGCAAATAGATTACACAGGAAGCTGCAAGAGGCTGCATATAGAGAAACAGGGAATCCCTTGCAACAAAATGGCGAGGGGCAGACCAGAGAGGAGGTGATGTCCACAAACTCCAGAAGGGGGCAACAAAGCTCATAGCTGCTGCAGAAGCACTCAACTCTACAGAGTGATGACAGGGCTTCCTATCTATAATAATAAAAGCATAATATGCAAATCGACTGAACAGCAGAATGACCATCCGGACGCTATGACACGCACTGGCGCCAGGCCTGCCAAGACGGGTGCCATGCGATTGGTCGGGAGCCCACCATCACCCCATGATCACCCCACAGAGGGAGGCCCAGGCCAGCAGGGCAATCAATCAGGGGGCTCCATGATCACCCCAAAGAGACAGGCCCAGGCCACCCTCTGTGGGGCAATCGATTGGGGGGGGCTCCATGGAACCGGGGAATGGGGGGGGGTGGCAGACGTGGGAAGCGCCAGGCTAAGGCAGGTGCAGGTGGGGGGGGCAGGGCCGTGAGGCAGCCAGGGCTGTGAAGGCCTACCCTTGCACGAATTTCGTGCATCGGGCCTCTAAAGATAATGATAAAAACAGCCATTACCTAATATTCGTTGAGCATGCCCCACATGCCAGGCCCAGGTGCATTCCCATTTTACAGATGAAGAAGTTGGAGTCGGGGAGGTGAAACAATTCACCCAAGATTACAGGAAGTCCTAAGTGCTGGCACCAAGACTCCCATCCAAAGCTGGGGCACCTAACAGTGATACTTGTACCAGTGAAGGCAGGCAGTAAAAGAGCCACTCTGAGGTGACGAGTAACCATGTGCATAGAAGGGCCAATTCAAAATTTAGAAAATAATAGTGAAATATAGATAGATATAGATATAGATATATTTCTGAAAGTCACATTTCCCAGTTTAAGGTGCTTTATTGAGCCCCAGGGTAGGTAGTGGAAGAGGAATATGTATGTACTTATAAAACAGAAAGCCTACTTAAATTAGGAAAATGTCAATATGAAAATTAGCACTTGTTAGTCTTA
Organism: Eptesicus fuscus; assembly: GCF_027574615.1. Taxonomy (NCBI): domain Eukaryota; kingdom Metazoa; phylum Chordata; class Mammalia; order Chiroptera; family Vespertilionidae; genus Eptesicus; species Eptesicus fuscus. Next base: position 64,426,158 of record NC_072484.1, on the reverse strand, counting down.
AAATGTTACTCATCTAGACACATTTGAGAAGAAACTATGTGGAGGCAGCTCCTAAGCATTATTCTTCGCATTAACTAATGCATCAGCTCCCCGTGGGCAGGAGAGGCGTCCTCCTCATGCAAGGAATGGAGCAGGTGTGGTGCAGAGAGGCAGCTTGCCCAAGGTCTGTGGTGAGTCAGCAGTTAGCTAGGTCTGCACAGCCATGCCCATGGCCTCTCAGGGTACCACTTTCTAAGGACCCACTGGGTGCCAGGAGATAAAACTGCAGCTCACTGCTCTCTCCTAGCAGGGCCTAGGGCTCCTGTCAGGCTGAGCACCCAGGGCAATTTCCAGAAAAACAAGCTTGCAAGGAGTCAGGTCTGCCAGGGTAGTAAAGGAGTAAGCAAGAAAGAGATCATCTCTGCCCAGAGTAATAAGCACTGGGAGGTGAACATAGGATCTGCAGGACCGAGGATGGTGACCACTGAGAGGTGGGGCAGTGACATCACGAAAGGCGTCCTTCGAAGATAACACTTGAATTGATCCTAAGGATGAAGAGGAATTTAGCCAGTCAGAGGGAGAGAAAGTACTGCAGGCTGAGAACAGAATACAGACACAGAAGCATGAAAAGTTAAGAGTATAGCAAGAGCAAGTGTCCTCCCTGCCAGGATGTGTAGCAAGAGGTAGAAAGTGGCACCAACACGCGGAGGGCTTCATGGAGGGAGGAATCTGCCTTTGACCTAGAGGCAATGGGGAGCTTACAAGGATGGGAAGGAAGGGAGCACCACAATTAGCTTTACCTCTGAAGAATCACTGAGGCAAGAAGCTGGTAACAGGGGCTGTCTCCGAGCAGAACTGACAAGGTGGAAGAGAGAGATGTTCTTTTCCCTATGTGCCTCGTTTCAAACTGTCTGAATTTTACCATTTGGCTGAAACATGTTAAAAAGTAAAATTTATGTTTAAAAAATTACCCTGCTAGCACCAGAAGGTATAGATTTGTGGGAGGCAAGCCTATGGGGAGAAACGACAATTTATCAGATGGCTAAGAGGAAGATGGAATGGGTCTAAACTGAGGTAGAGAGAAGGATAAAGAGAGGAGGATAAAACAAAGGATAAGGAGGAGATAAACAGTTGGAAAGGAGAACTCAAGATTTGTCATTAATTGTAGAACAAGAGGAATGCAGGATCCAGCTTTCTGGAAGAGGGTCTGGATGGAGCCACTCACAACCTAGCAAAAGGGTGATTTCTAGGTGGCAGAAGAGGGGATGTGGGTGAGTTCCACTGGAAGTAGTGAGTTACAAGCGCCCATGCAACATGTAAGGGGACATGGCCAGCAACAAAAAGGAACTGATACATGCTTCAACATCAATGAACCAACACCAAAAATATTGTGCTAAGTGAAAGCCAGCGGTAAAAGATGTAAGAGTGCATTTACATAAAATGTCCAGAAAACATAAATGCATGGAGGCAGGATTAACCTTTTGCACTCGGATGTCGAGTGTAACTCAACATGGTTAGCATCGGTAGCAGCTCGTATGTCGAATTGTATTGAATGTATCAATAATTTGAAATATAAAAAAATCCAAATAAATAAGTTTGTATGAAAAGAAACTCCAGTTTTTTATTCTACTGCCTCACTTTGTAAAATCTGGGGTATTTACAAAATTAAATCCCGAGTAGAATAAAGGAATCGAGAAAAAAGCAAGCGAGTGCAAAGGGTTAAGGGTGACCTGAGGCTGGAAGTGGGAACAGGGAAATAGGCTCAAGGGATCTTTTTAGGTCTTGCAAATATTCTAAATTCCGACTGTGATTACAGTTGCTCAACTTTATAAGTTTGCTAAAAAAAAAAAAAATCATTGAAATAGGTGAATCCTATCTAATAAAAGGGTAATATGCAAATTGACCATCACTCCAACACACAAGATGACTGCCCCCATGTGGTCAAAGATGGCTGCCCCCATGTGGACACAAGATGGCCAGCAGGGGAGGGCAGTCGGGAGGGACCAGGCCTGCAAGGGAGGGCAGTTGTGGGGGACCAGGCCTACAGGGGAGGGCAGTTGGGAGGGACAAGGCCTGCAGGGAAGGGCAGTTGGGGGGGTCCAGGCCTGCAGGGGAGAGCAGTTGGGGGCAACCAGGCCTGCAGGGAGGACAGTTAGGGGCGACCAGGCCGGCAGGGGAGGGAAGTTAGGGGTGACCAGTCTGGCAGGGGAGGGCAGTTAGGGGCAATCGGGCTGGCAAGGGAGCAGTTAGGCGTCGATCAGGATGGCAGGGGAATGGTTAGGGGGCAATCAGGCAGGCAGGCAGGCAAGCGGTGGGAGCCAGCAGTCCTGGATTGTGAGAGGGCAGTCAGGCATCCCTCGAGGGGTACCAGATTGGAGACGGTGCAGGCTGAGCTGAGGGACACACACCCCCATGCATGAATTTCATGCACCAGGCCTCTAGTTTTATATCTAAAATACATCTCAATGAAGCTGCTTAATAAAAGAAAAATCACCATCATCAGATACAATCTTTGCAAAGCTCCACTCCTGATTAGAGAACTGCAGTGTTGCCTCCAGGATAACATGTAAACAGCCTTCTCTGGCATTCAGGTCCCATTATCTGTCTGGCCTCATCACCAGGTCAACTTTTCTCCCTCATCCCAGCCCATGTGGCTGCCATGCACACAAGTTATGAAGTTGGAACGTCTGAGCTTCCAGCTCTACCATTAACTCACTGTGACCTTGGGTTACTTCACCTCCTTGAACCTGTTTCCTCGCCTCTGAGTCAGGGATGATTATATCTCACAAGGTCAGCAAGGGGAATATCTGAGATAGTGCTCTCAAAACACTCAGCAAAGAGTAAATATGTGCACATTGCCTGGCTGGCTCAGGCACATCTTCAAAGTCACCTCCTCAGAGCAGCATAAGCTGACTATCCCTATTAGTGGGTGGCCCCATTACTCTTTATGTTTCTTTCATAGCACTTGCAGTTCTTTCATTCCTTTGCCTTTTTTCTTTCTTTCTTTTGGTCTGTTCTCCCTACTGGGCTGAGGTCTTCATGAAGGCAGGGACCTTATGCTTTGTCCCTTTTTCTCTGCAAACCCAGGCTCTATGTCTGGCAATCACAAATTCACAGTATTTTACAGAGGTGATGGGTAAATGATAGCCATGAGTACAATGCTCAGCATGTGGCTTCTCTGGTGTTGGCATGTTTGGGAACTGTTTCTTGTGTACCTTACTACATCCTCCTTGATCTTCCCCTCAGCAGTGGCCCAGACTGACCTCACAGGAGCAATAAATGATGGTCAAGGTAATGAAGGGTGTAAATGAGCCTGGGAACATACCTGAAGCGGCAGGCTAGGGAAGAGCCACCTAGTGGTTGGAAGGGAAAAGGCTGAAGACAGTGAGGAGCCTGGAAATTGAGGAGCAACCAATTTCAGTTGAATCACCAAAGATGGCTGCTCACACTGGGCACAGAAAAGGACATGATTAGGACATTATTGCCACATGTGTGCCTTCTTTTCTTATTGGAGGATGAGGTTAAATAATACTTGTTGAAATGAAATCTTATGTATTTCACTCATACTTGCTCTGGAAACAAGTTGCATATAATTGCAGCATTTTGTATTAATTAAATTTCTTTTACCTTCTAAGAAAACAGGGCTTGAACTCACTATGTAAATTTATGCAAATAAGCGTGCAAAATAGTAAGGCCCTAGCATTTCATTTTAAGGGAACTAGAGCACTTTCCAGGCCCAGGCCCAGGGGATTAAATACAAGTGGCCTTTATGAATATTTAACTTTCTCTGAAGGAGCTGGGGCAGATATTCTTCTTTGGCATCTACCCTCTATTAAATTAACTTCTTATTTTATATCCAACGATCTTGTCTACTGATTTTTTTTAATATATTTTTTTATTGATTTCAGAGAGGAAAGGAGAGGGAGAGATAGAAACATCAATAATGAGAGAGAATCATTGACTGGTTGCCTCCTGCACACACCTCCCACCCCATGTGCCCTTGACCGGAATTGAACCCGGGACCTTTCAGTCCCCAGGCCGACACTCTATGCACTGAGCCAAACCAGCCAGGGCTTGTCTACTGATTTTTACTCACCTGCCTAAGGACAAAGTGAACTCCCCAACCCTCAAGTAACTTTGCAAACAAAGTCACTACACCAATACACTTCGTTGCTGTCAGCTCCTTTTCTCTCATCTCCAGGAATATAAGGAAGAGGGGGAAGAAGAGTGGGGGGCGTCACGGCATGCACCCCACAGTGTGAATCAGGACTAGCCATTTATTCTCTCTAATGAATTTGCCCAGCAGTCAACCTGTGACCAGAGCTTCCTCTCATTTTAACAACCTCTGGTAGAACTAAATGAGGACCCAGCACCTAGCAGGACAGGTGGAGGCTTTGTCTCAGAATTTTCTTGCTGTCTTGCATATCAGTGGTGGGGAAGGAGCTGGAGTAGTGAGAAAAGGCTGCTTTTTGCACCCAAAAGATCTGGATAAAGTCCCAGAAGTTACTCACGTAATGCCTTGGACGAATTCCTTAACCTCTCTAAGCCTGATTCTCCATCTTTAAAGAGAATTTATACTTTGCAGATATGTCAAGAAAACTAGAAATAAAATGTACCTGTCTGCCACCCAAAAAGTAGATGTTCCTCTGTCAACTTAAAGGAAATCACTTCTTAAGGGAGTCCCCTGAACCTTAGAAAACTCGCACGGACCTAACTTTCCAACATTCCCCAAACCAGGACACCAGGTGACAGGGGAGGGCAGTTAGGGGCAAAGGTGGGAGAGCACCCAAACAGAGCCAAGGCCAAGGGTATCTTTCTAAATTTCAATTCAGGTTCCTGCCTCTCAGTCTCCCAACACCAACCTCATTTTGTCTTTGGCAGAAGTCAGGTTAAGATTAGGTAACACCAGCAGGCACCAAATGTATTTGCTAAGGACTATGCCAGGCAGAGTGGACTGTACTATACTATAAAAACACTCTACTATAAAAACACTCTGTATCTCTGTACTTTCTCTAGGCGCTTCAACACACATCTTCATTTCATCGTAGGCAGCACCTAGGATTTCACATCCTCCCGCCACCCCACCCCCCTTTTTTTTTTAATGTGGTGATTAAGACTCAAAAGATAAGTTGTTCACCCAAGGTCACACAGCAAATGAGCATCTGCCGAGCAGCTGGGCCTTCTGATGTCTTTTTCTGAACCACCTCCCTAACTAACTCGCCTACACCCAGCTCTGTGCATTTCATTTAAACTCGGTCTCTGTTTCACTGAGTTCATCCATTCAATCACTCAACATTTACAAAGCACCCACTTTTTGCCAGACACAGGTGTAGGAGGAAGTATATAGCATTCAATGAACAGGCCCGAGTTGCCTACTTCAATCCAGTTCTACCGCTTGTCACCTAGGTCAGTGGTCGGCAAACTCATTAGTCAACAGAGCCAAATATCAACAGTACAATTGAAATTTCTTTTGAGAGCCGAAAACCGACTTCTGCGCATGGGCCACGAAGTTTCAATAGCACTGTACGTGCGCCCCCGCACGTGGTCTTTTGTGCAAGAGCCACACTCAAGGGGCCAAAGAGCCACATGTGGCTCGCGAGCCGCAGTTTGCCGACGACTGACCTAAGTGATCCTGGATAAGTTACTTCATCTCTCGGTGCCTCGGTTGTCTTTAGACTATAAAATGGGCATACAGAATTCTACATCTCTCACAGGGCTGTTGAAAATTAAATGAGAGAACACCTATGTACCCCATGCCCCCAGTAAGCATGCAAATATGAGCTACTTTTATTAATCAGACAAAAGCCTTAGCCTCAGAGCTGATCCTGTACTGGGAAATACAATAAACAAGTAAATCATTAATAGAAGTTTCAAATGGTGATACGCACTATGAAAAAACTAGATGCGTGACAGTGTGGGTGGGAAGGGACTTTAGATTAAGTGGTGAGGGAAGGATACTCAGATATATTAACTATAACAAGGATGATAAGAGCCGGACATAAGAAAAGCTGGGGGGCGGGGGGGGGGGAGTGGGGATGGGATGGGGCCTATAAAGGAAGCATTAACCAGAACCGTGATGTAGCCAGCAGACTTCATAGGAAAGCAAGCAGTGAAACACATTAAATCCAAGGGGCTGAGACAGAGACTGGACTGCCTCACCTTGGCAACGGACGATGTATATCTGGAGGGAAATGAAAGCATCTGGCACAATGGCAAGGTGGTTGACAACATGTCTGGAAGCTATAGTTACAGCATTCAGAAGAGTCTGGCTTTTGCAAACATCCCTGTGGAGCTCAGTAAGGTAGGACAAGTGGAAGTTGAACTACTAGGCAAACATTACCCTGCAATCATCATACAAGAACTCTTGGTACTGACAGAACCAGCCAGAAACTGACTTCAGAAAAATGTTGGAAAGGACACGATTTGAAAAAGACCCTCAGCAGTCAACTGAATTATGGTTGCTATATGACTATGCTCAAAATTGTAACTGATTTGCGGGGAAATAGGAAAAACCAAGGATTCATTTAAAAATCATCAAAATCTAGATTTAGAATCTTAAAACCTGTTTTCTCAGCAAGATATATTAATAAATTAGTGCTTTACATTGTTGTTTCAAATGAAGAAATCAGAAATAACTGTTTTTATGATCCTATACTGTTGCCCATAAATTCAATTGGTAAGACATTTAGATGTTTGTTAATATACAATCATCCTTACAACAGAATTAGAGGACATTATATAATTTTAGAAACATATGTATATGCTTATTACCTGAAAACAAATTAATAAATTATGTTAAAAAAAGACCAACTGCAAATGCAGAGGTCCTGTGCTTGGAGCAAGCTGATATCTTGCTGGGACAAGGAGGTCCTAAGGCTAGTGACTACATGGGGGGGGGGGGGGGCGGGGGGAGGTCAGACAGGTCAGAGAAATCAGCAGCACAGCTTTGTAAAATAAGGTAAGATCATTCCTTTTCATCTTGAATGTGCCAGGCATTCATTAAAACCCTTGCTTAAGGCCTGGCCTGGTGGTTCAGTTGGTTGGAGTGTCGTTCAGTAAGTACATCAGAAGGTTGCGGGTTCCTCCATAGGGAGGAGGCAACCGATCATGTTTCTTTCTCACACTTCACACCGAGGTTTTCCCCCTCCCCCACCCCCCCCACCCCCCCCCGCACACACACACACACACACACACACCTCTCTCTTTAAAAATCAATAAGCATGTCCTCCAGTGAGGATTTTAAAAAATGGGAAGGGGGGGCGGGGGGACTCTTGCTTGGAATTTTAAGCAAGGGAAGGGTGTATGATTTGAATTACAACTTCTAAAGTGCCCCTTTGGCTGCAATGTTGAGAGCTGTTGCAGTTGTCCAGGGATGGCAGCAGCATCTCCTGTACACACAAGACGCATACACTTGGTGTGCGGTGGAACAGATTCAGGTCTGTGACAGTTAAGTCAACTGGGGCAGGAATGTGGCCTCACCATCTCTCTCGCTCTCCAATTTTCCTCCCGCAGTGGTGAAGCCTGAAGGTAGCCACTCCCTGCGCGGGGACCCTGAGAATTTTCCAAGCCTCACCTTCCTCATTTACTGGGCGGAGAAAACGATGCTCACCACCACGGAGTAGGCAGTGCTCCACCAGCGAGGCGCGCACACTCGCTCTCGCGACGCACCTCCCCTTAGGTCGGCCCGGCCTCCTCACCCTCGGGCGCCCTCCACACCCGCCCCGCCCCGGCCGCGCTCGCTCCTCGCGCCCACCGGCGACCCGCTCACCCGGATGCCCTGTAGCACCCGGACCCGCTCCTCCTCGTCCATTCCGAAGGACACCCTGCGGCCCTCGCTGCTCTCGGCAGCCCCCATAGCAGGAGGCGGGCAGGCAGGCAGGCGGGCACGCGACCCGGCTCCAGAGCAACCAGTCAGACGCTGAACTGTCGCTTCCGGGACTCGGGCTGCTCTGGCACCAGTCAACAAAATTACGTTTTATTGGATGCTGCTGGAAGTTCGGCCAATCCTGTGGCGTTGACCCGCGCGGTATTGTGGGAATTGTAGTCCTGTGGGGCCGTCTTGTCCTGCAACCCGGAGAGGCGTGGGGGCGTGGGGGCGTGGGGGCGTGGGGGCGCGGGGCGGGGAGCGGGCGTGGAAAACGCGTTGAAAGTGAAGCCACGGGTGCCTACGCGAAGAGAGCCTCCAATGGCACGGTAAGTGGACAATACTCGCTTTGGAAAGGTCACTCTTTCCAAAGAGAGTGATGTTCTGAGGCCAGGAGACCACCTAGGGGCCTGAACTAAACTTGAGGAGGTGAATTTGTTATGGTTCTCGGCTTGGTTCATTCAGCAAACTGATATTGAACACCAGGCAAGCATTGATCCAGGCGCGGGGAATACAGTGACTAACAGACGGGTCCTGCCTTCCTGCTTTTTACATATAATAGAAGAAACAAATGAAAAGACAGACAAGCATGTAAATAAACTTGCTAACCATTGTAATAAATGCCATGAAAGAAATTAAAAAGAGGATTCCTTCTTTAATTTGAGAGGCCAGACAGAGCAACCTCTCTGAGGAAGAAGCATTTGCATTGAGACCTAAGGTCCAGTAAGGAGTTATAGCCAGGAGAAGATGGGGAAAGAGCTTTGCTGGGGGCCAACTAGTGCAAAGGCCTTGAGTCAGGAAAGACCTTGCCACATTCAAGAAAGGAAGAGGGTCTAGCTGCATGAATGGAAAATGAGAAGCAAGCAGAGGAGAGCCAGAAATAAGGAGGTCAGACCAGGAGGGCCTTATATTCCAAGGTCAGAGTTTTATTCTTAGGAGGGCAGTGAGTGGTCATAAGCATTTAGGAGGCATTATCCAAGGAGCATACATACCATGCATTGAGCACAGTGTGTTTGCTTCTCACACAGGCCATATGTGTAACGAAGGAACACAACTGATTGCTATTCACAGCCACAGCAACTATGAATGAAGCCCCGTCTTGTTCATCTGAATTGCTGAATAGCTTTGATTTGCCAAAGTGGGCCTGAAGTTAAGTTTGGAATCTAGAACGAGGGAAGACTGGATTGCTACATGAAATAGCAAGGGTAATTTGGAGCTCCTTTTGGCAACCAGGAAAGAAAGGAGTGAGGAGGAGAGAATAAATGAGAGAGACCAGTGAGACACTCTGACATGAGAATAGCTTGGGTGAAAGAGAGAGTGAACATTCCAGATGTGCAGCTGGGGAGGATTTTTATGGACAAGGACTCATGCTAATTTTATTCAAAATACTTTGATTTGCAAATCTCCCTCCATCCTCTCTGCCCTGCATTTCTTTCCTATAAGCAGAGCCTGAGTAGGGGATTCTGGGGCAAGTAGTTTATTGGGGGGGGGGGGGGGCGGTCTCAGGAGAAAAACAAGTGAGGGAACAGAATAAGCTAAGTAAAGATGGAGTCAGAATAAGCTAAGTAAAGATGGAGTCAAAGCTAGAGACTGGCTTTAGCTTGATCCCACAGGGTGTTCAGGAGCACAAATTATGGCCATAAATAGTCTCATTGTGAGGCAAGGGGACCAGCCTTATCTCCCACATGTCAGTCATTGGCAGCCCAGGACAATTCCCCCAGAGAGTTGCCAACATCCATACCAGTTAGGGTATGGCTTCACCAGCCAATAAAAATTATGTGTGGGGCCAAAACCGGTTTGGCTCAGTAGATAGAGCGTCGGCCTGTGGACTGAAGGGTCCCAGGTTCGATTCCGGTCAAGGGCATGTACCTTGGTTGCAGGCACATCCCCTGTGGGGGGTGTGCAGGAGGCAGCTGGTCGATGTTTCTCTCTCATCGATGTTTCTAGCTTTCTATCCCTCTCCCTTCCTCTCTGTAAAAAATCAATAAAATATATTTAAAAAACAAATTATGTGTGGGGCACTTTCAGCACCCTCTACATGTTCCCCATATTTTTCAAGGCCTTCTGAATACCCAAGCATCATCTATGACTGTGACGGTATTATCGTCATAATTAGCAAGTTAATATTAATAAAGAATGTGAGCAAAGGGGATGTCAGACATTACTAGCATGGCCATCTTGGCAGCTTTACCAGGAAGCTACAGCTTTACACTCCCAGGGAACCACCCGTCCATTCCCTGCAGATCACTGGGGGGAAAGATTGAATAAAGGGGGAGATGGACACATGTGCAGTAAAGTCAGGGTGATGTAGGGAAGGTTCTTGTCTGTCAATCTAGTCTAGGAAAAGGTCATTGTCTAAGAGTGTGGAACCACTGCAAGCACATGAAATCTTAAAGAGTTAATTGATTAGTTTGGAGAAGCTCCTGGTTAAAAATTTCCAGACAAAGAGTTCCCTCACTCTTGTTCTTGCTTGGTCACGCTTGATCTCTCTCGCTGGGTGACTGAATTTGCCTGTGTGCTCACTTATTCTCTCTCCATAGCCATGTGGCCTTAAGCAGCAGCAGCATGGCCCAGGCCATGCAGACCACACACACAATGGAGTGCAGTGGGAACACAAGCTACATTTGCCAGCCGCTGGACTGGACTATACTTTAATATGGACAAAAATTCTGGGCAGTGGCCCTAATTCTGGCCCTGCTGAAGACAAGATGGGGCCTTGGAGGAGAACACCCTTAATTTTACTTCATTTTACAATAAAGCTTTCCACAAAGCCCCATCATCCCATAGGGACCTCAGGCAATTATTTTCCTCACAACACTCTAAGAACTCCACTTCTACTGATAACAAATGGTGGATTGTAAAACTTGAAGGAAAAGATAGACTTCACTTCTGGGCCAGATGACAAAATGATTAACACACAGCTAATTCAGGAAAACAAGAATCAGAGCCACAGGTGACCATGAGATTGTGTGTGCCCCACCACCACCACCACCACCACCACAACCACCATCTGCAAAATCCTGGGACAAAATTGGAATTCCACAAGACTTAGCATGAGGGTTGCAATGACAACAGCGTAGCTAAGCCTCATGAAAACACAACAAGTTCTGTGTTCCTATTTCACAGATGAGAAAACCGAGTTGCAAACAGGTGAAGATAATGTGACATACATGCAAACAAAGTAAGATTGAGCATTAAATAAAGGTAGTGGCATAGGAAGGATGGGAAGGGAAATTATTAATTTTTTTTTTAGCACCTTCTCTGTGTCAGGCTCTATGACACAGGCACACGTTGTTTTTCATGCAGTCAATCCATGACCAATTGGAAATCATCCTGAGAGAGTTATTACCCCATTCTAAGGTCCAGGAAACTGAGGCTTTGGGGAGATAAGTGTGGCAGGCCCACTAGTTGCTGGCTAATAACTATTTGCTCCTTTCATACAACAGAACCCCAATTTTCTTTGGTGAAACAAGGTACTTCATTAGAAAATTGGCCTCTTAGGCTACCACTGGCCAAACTTGGGACACTTTGAACATTAATAACACTTTGACAATATGAGTTTATAACAATTACGTTTTTTAATCCAATGGTCCATGTGGAGAGGGAGAGAGAATAGAAAAAAGGGAGAAAGAGAGAGAATAGAAAAAGGGAGAAAGTTCTTTACAAAAGAATGCCAGCAAATCAATGTGAGATTTAAAAATTGCCATTTTGGAAGATGCAAGATGACTGCAGTCTAAGGAAGTTTTGTCCACTTGCGCCCAGCACTGGACAAGTTCTGTGTTCCTATTTCACAGACAAGAAAACCGAGTTGCAAACAGGACTTGTGGCTAACCTGCAGAATATTTGACTTGAAAAGCCAGCTGAAAAATAGCTGATTTGAAATACTCCCACTGGGAGCTCTGAGAGGAGACAGGAGAAGATGGGGAGTGGGTGAGTGGAAGAAACAAAAATCTAAAACGAAAGAAAAAGGACAGGTTCAAAAAGAAAGGAGAGTCACAGATAAACATATTCAGAAAATATACATCCAGAAAAGATGAAAAATAGATGCATACCCACTCACAGAGAGAGACGGAGAGAGATAGTTTGAGGGAGAGAGGGAGGAGGAAGAGGGAAGAAAGAAGAGGCCTTACAGCAAAAGAAACCAGCATCAAATGAAAAGGGAACCCACTGGATAGGAGAACATTTTTGCTAATGATACATCTGATAAGGGGTTAACTTCCAAAATATATGAAGAACTCATACAACTCAACAAAAGGTAGACAAACAATTAAAAAATGGACAAAGGACCTGAACAGACACTTCTCCAAAGAGGACATACAGATGACCAAGAGACATATGAAAAAATGTTCAAAAGCACTAATCATCAGAGAGATGCAAATTAAAGTGACAATGAGGTATCATGTCATACCTGCCAGAATGGCTACCATCAATAAACCAACAAGTGCTGGCGAGGATGTGGAAAAAAAGAGAACCCATGTACACTGCTGGTGGGAATGAAGACTGGTGCAGCCACTATGGAAAACAGTGTGGAATTTCCTTTAAAAAAAAAAAATGGAACTGCCTACATAGCTCTTTCCTTGATCCTCCTTTCTCTTTCCCTTCCCAGCACCCCTCCCCATTGTTCCAAAATAGTAATTCCCTTATAGTTGATTTGGTAGCCCCCACTAGGGAATTAGTTGTTGGATCCTTGGGAGGCAAAGGTAGATTGAGGTATCTTCCTATTTGGGGGTGGTTGTGGAGGAGAAAGCCAGGAAGTGTGAAAATCCCTCCAAAGTGCCGAGGGTTGACCCAAGACAATAAGGTCAGTTGACCAATCCAATATGCAGAAGTAGCCCAAAAGGGAAAACGGAGTGTGGGTGAAGAATAAGCATGAATGTGGCAGGGAGGTAAGGAAGTTTTCCACAGGTGGTTCCTGTGGCTGCTGTTGAGTGTTCATGTCTGCCCTTGGTGGGGTATTGGGGGACTGAGAGCGGATGGGTTTTGTTGACCCAAAGGTTTCTGTGGGATGGATGAGACTTCCAGCCCCAGCCATGCTGCTACAGGATGGTTCCTGGAATCCCCCTTGTTGAACTCCCAGATTTCCCCCTTACTGCTTTTTATAAGAAACAGCCTTTGTGTCTTTTGTTTCTCTGTGATGGGATAAATACAGAATAATCCCAATTTTATACACTTTGTAAATAGAGAAAACTTAAGATCTTCCTCCAAGCCCAGCCTTGATATCTTTGCACTTAGAATTTCAGTCTCGTGAGTGTTATAAACATCTTGTCTGCCAGACCTAAGAAATTCACCCATATTCCCTGGCTGGTTGAGTTTTCTTCCCCGAGGTTATAGATATTCTTCATCACAGCAGAAGAGAAGTGCTTTGAGGTGTTTTAAACGTTTTCTGTCTACAGGTTTGTAGCCCATTACAATCATCTGTCAGATTCATAAAGCAGTAGTATGTACTCATTCCTGTTGGTTGATTTTATTTAGACACTAATTCTTGTAGCTGTTAAAAAAAGGAAGAAAGGCAGAGGCGGAGAGGAGAACACTCAGAAAATACTCACTCATCACAGTTAAAGGACAAGAAACACACATAATGCTGCAAGATAAATAAATATAGAAATAAAACCCATGAATCTTCTAATAATCAACAATTACTATTCTCCCAAATTAAATACTGGAACTTGCAGAAACCAGTCACATCTTGAGTAACTATTACTCTACATCTCTTACCAAGAGACGACACTTCTATGGTTGAGGAATAAATAAATTCTTATAGGTTAAATGATTCCTGCAAGTGAACAGGAACCCAATCAGAGAGGCCAATGTGCTGGCTCCAGTTTTATGAGGCCAGTTCCTGGAGAAGAGATACATCAGAGCCTCTGAGATGGAATCCTGGGTGATTCCTCTCATCCCAGGAACACAGCTAAGCTCTTTCACCTCCTGGTCACAGCCCTGAGACAGTCATTCCAGTGAAATGGGATGGCTGTACTTAGATATTTCACAGCTGGAAAATAGCTAAAGCCACAGCAGAAAAGATGTGGCCTTAAAGAAATCATCAATTTCGTTCCCTTTTTACCTCTGGACACTTTCTACATCCAGGAAGCATCACTCCAGCGCCTACATCCTGAAAGGACACACATGCATTCAAGGGGAGAGTCAGGGCCTGAGAGAGAAGGAGGGGCTGAGACCAAAGAGATGACTGTGCAAATCACACCCCAAAGTCCCTTATCCCGCACTCTTGCCATGGTTGACTTCCTGCTGTTTCATTTCATTCCTACTACTCATGAGTGTCAACCATGCACTAGCTAGCACGCACTCCGCACTGCTGACACAGTGGTGAACACCTACATGCTCCTGCCCTTGCAGAGCTCCAGTTTTCGGGCGAAGGTGCCAGACATTAATTAGAAAATCACACAAATGTAGCATTACAAACTGGTAAGTGTAAAGGCTCTGGGAAGTACAACAGTCTGGGCTGGTGGGAGCATGTGTTCCCAAGCTGTCTGCAAAGGGAAAGGCCAACAGGTCCCGGACCTGGCTCTTAGAGGTCACAATAGCTCCTTGCCCAGACCTCTGGGAAGAGGGGCCATCAGTGCTGGTGGCCTCTGTTTGTGGGCTGTGGAAGCGGTCCCAACCAACCTCCAGAAGGCATCCTTCTCCTTGCCTCCCAGCCCCCTTTCACTTGCCTCCCTCCAGTGTCTCCCCCTCCACACCATCCTCTGATTACTTCCATTCTGCATCCCCCTCGGCCACTTGCTAAGATGTGGGCTCCAGCAAGTCAGAGCTTCTCTGTAAAATGGGGATAATCACAGTAGCTCAGAGAGAATCAGAGGCCTCCTGTGAGGTTTCAGTGAGTCAGCATCTGCAAAGCAGACCGCGCAGCTTTTTATCCTCCCCTTCGTAGAACGATGCCTTTAGCACTTGCTGCTCTTCACAACTATCAATATGCCTTCCTCCCCAGGATGGGGCTCTCAGTAGTTGGCCCAGGACATTCCTTAGATAAGGGTTCATCTCCACTTCCTGTTTATCAGTGTATCCACACCAGGCTTTCCTGGCCTAGCCTTTACAGTTCATTGCCATGTGCTTGTACGCATTACCTCAATGGATCCAGGTCAGGCTCCCCATATAGTTTAATTGGAACATAAGCCCTGGAGTGGCGGAGTCACTGAGTGGACAGATGCTCTGTGGGTGCAGCCTCTCAGTGGGCAAGAGACGCCCAGGTGTGCGGGGCTTCAGGCAACCAGGACACACTTGCGTGGGAGCCCGCAGCTGCCTGACTCAACGAGCAGAATGCAGTCTGTCCCCGCTACTCCTCCGCAAGTAGGTTTGGACTCTGGGGTGTGCTTAAAAACACGCTGAAGTCACACCAGAATCCTTTATCAATGCCAGGCCTGGGCCCTGCTGTGGGAGAGGCAGAGAGGCAACTGGGGCCTTGTGGCAGAGGAAGAACCCCGCCACCTTAGTTCTAGGGGATCCCAGGGAACTGGGAAGACAGTGATGGAGAGTCTGCATGTGAACCCTCTGCATGCGAGTGCTGGAGTCTGGACATAAAGAGCTCAGCCAGTCCGCCCAGATAGCGCAGCTCTTGTGCAGTGCTCTGCTTTAACCTCCCACTTGCTCCAAGTGACCGAGATTCTGCACCTCAGGCTTGGAATCTTGCCGCCCAAATTATTCAAGAACCCCAAGGGCTATGCAGAGACAGTGGCTCCCACCTGGGCTTGAGGTTGACAGCTATTTGAATGATGGTCACAATACATTAAAAATAATATTTTTACTAGACTTTGGGGTGATTATTATATTTAGCATTATCCTTTGTACTTTTATGTGTTGCTTGAATTTTTGTGCAGAAAAGTAGTGAGCATATTTTATTTTTGCTAAATTAATATTTATTTTAAAAAACAATGAAGAGATAAATGAATTAAATGTACATGTAAGGAATAGGAAAAAGTGAAAAATGAATTCCAAAAAAAAGCAAAGGCAAATGTAGTTCCTCATTATGTGGACCTTTTTATAGGTTTCTTGCTGGAGGGGGAACAGCCTTGGCTGAGAAAGCAGAAAATGCTAAGACCCTGAGGCAGTAATGGGTTTAACAAGGACTCAGAAGCTTCAGGTCAGGAGATGACAACCTTAGAAGGACCAGGCCAGGCCATTCCTGCTGGTTCTGAGGTTGAGCCCCTCTCTACAGTGGGATTTCATTCATTCATTGCAGAGCAGGGGGCTGTAAATCACCATGACCAAGATTAACTCTGAGATCCTCCACCTACCCATCCACCCAAATAACGGTTACAGGATTCCTGTCTGGCACAGATGATTTCGGGGTCCCTGTCTTAGAGAAGACTCCAGAATTCTATGTATTGGGTAGGGACTTAGAGATAGCAACCTAAGAAACTCATTTTATGATAGGGAGCATAGCATTTTTATTTAGTTTGTGGGAAGTACACTTTAAAAAATATCATTCTTCACAATTTCCGTAAGATTCAGACATCCTCGTTGAAGGCTATTTTTAAGGCTGGTGGAGATTACAAGGCGGGGAAAGTCCTCCACAGAGGGCACCCGTGGGCGGATGCAAAGGACATCCATGGGCGGCCTCGGGATGATGACAAGGATAATGAGGGTATACGGAGCACCCACCCATTTTTTAATTTTTAATATTTTTAAAAATTTGATTTGAGAGAGAGAGAGAGATACACACACACACACACACACACACGCACACGCACGCACGCACACACGCACACACTCGGATGGGAGATCAAGCCTACAGGACTGGATCCAACCAGCACGCAGGTGCGTGCCCTTCCTTGGGAATCGAACCCGGGGGCCCTCGGGGGTCGGGCCACATTCTAACCTCTACTCAGAGCCCCACGAGCCAAAGCCTCACCCACTTTGGAAGCGTAGTGGACTCCCGCACAGCGGCCTAGTTCGCATGCGCGCGGGGGCGTGGCCGGGGCGGGGCCGGGGCCGGCGGCCGGGGCGGGGGCGGGGCCCGTGGCAGTGTGGGGGATTTGTGGCAGGTGTGGACGTGGGTCTCGTTTGCGGTTCCTCCTTCCAACCACAGGCCGGGCGCTGCCGCCCGCCGATCGGTCTTTCTGAGCACGCCTGGCCCGGCCGCGCCAGGAGCAACACCGAGGCTCTGGCGCACCCGCCGCCGCCGCCGCCGCCGTCGCGGGCGCCGAAGTCGCCGGGGCCGGTTAAGGTGGGCGCCGTCCCCAACCGCCGCCTGGGCGGCGTCCACAGCGAGCCCATGTCGTCGCTGCCGGGGCGCCGGGCTCGCCTGTCATCCCCCGGGACCAGCCGCTTGTCCTCCGAGGCCCGCGAAGAACTACGGCGCCGTCTCCAGGGCCTCATCGAAGACAACCGGGTGATGATCTTCAGCAAGAGCTACTGTCCGCACAGCACGCGGGTAGGCGGGGCGGGGCGGGGCGGGGCGGGCACGTCCTTCCTCTGGCGCCCTCGGACCTCGGGACTCGGGCGGAGCGTTGCCGGTTCCGCCCTCGGATGCACACCCGCGAGGCCCAACGACTTCTGGGAGGGCCGGGACTTGGGACCCGCTTTCTGGGGTGTTGCCCGAAGCCCGGACGGGGACCTTCTGCTCGGCCCCTTGGGCTTGGGGAAGAGGCGGTCGCGGACCTGTTCCGGGACTGTGGCTTCTGGGGTTAACCGCTCGTCCTCTCCCTCCTGGCTGTTAGTCTGATGTTGGCTTCTTTATCAAGTGTTTATTCGGAAGAATAAAGTATATATCAAACAACTCTTGGCCTGATAAGAGTAGTGCAAGGAATGGCCAGGACTTGGGAGGAGTAGACTAGAGCTGCAGTCAGCTCCGTCTTCCTCACTGCGTGACCTTGAGCAGGTTCCAGAACTCCGCGGAGCCCTGGTTTCCACGTTTTGTAAAATGAACCTTTTGTAAAATGTGGCTTTGAGTATACATTTCCTGGTGAAGTTGAACATCTTTTCGTGTGTCTATGGGCCACTTGAGTTTCCTCTTCTATGAAACTTCCAGTCCTTTTGCTTTTTCCTCTGTCAGGTGGTTTTGTTTTTGTCCTGAAGGGGGTGAGGATGATGGGAGGAGGCGATGGGTAATTTCAGCGGTATTTCACACTGCCTTAACTTCGGGGGCTAACTGGGAATCCAGCATTTTGATGGACAAAATTGTTCTGGGTTTTAAAATAGCCCACTTAGAAATGAACCTTTGGAAGGCAAACCCATCGAATGTTAGGGACTTTGAATATTTTCAGCTATGCTTCACATTATCAGGAAGTTGAAATGGAATATGCAAAAGCACAAATTATTGGGTAGGTTGGTGAAATTATACGCTGTCTTTTCACATTTGTTTCCAAGTTTACATTGCCTTGTACAGTATATTGTTTCATAAAGTATGCGTATCATGAAGTACATCGTAAAGAATAAAGAAACAAACTAGTACTCCGGAAGCCTCCTTGGATGTCTCTCCCTGATTACATTCCTCTCCCCTCAGAGTGAACCGCTATCCAAAATTTCTTGCTTTTCTTTGCAGTTTCACTAAATATACATATAATCCTGAAAATGTTTTGTTCCTTTGGCCTGTTTTGGTACTTTATGTAAGTAGAATCATACATATGTATTCTTTTGCTGTTTTTTTTCTCTCACCAGTTAAGTTTCACAGATTGGTGCATGTTAGCTTCTGTAGCTGAGGTTTGTTAATTTTCATTACTGTAACATTCCCTAGGATAAATCATACCTCAGTTTATTGATTCTGCCGTTGCTATTTTTTTGCTCTTAAAAGCAATACAGCTATGCCTGTTCTTGCACATACATCCCAGTGCATATGTAAGACTTACTTTACAGTAGATATCTTGAAGCTGAATTGCTGAACCATAGAAGATGCATGACTTGTACCTTAACTGGGTGATGCCAAACTGTTTTTCCTAGTGGTTATACCAATTTATTCTCCCACTGGCACTGGGTAACAGTTCTCCTTTGCTTCATGTCCTTGACAAAAGTTGATATATTTAATTAGTGCCATTCTGGCAATTATGACATGGTATTTCATTGTGGCTTTAATTATACATTTCCTGATGAAGTAGAACATCTTTTCATGTGTTTATGGGCCATTTGAGTTTCCTCTTCTATGAAACTTCCAGTCCTTTTGCTTTTTTTCTCTATCAGGTGGTTTTGTTTTTGTACTGATTTGTAGGTGTTCTTTATATGTTTTGGATATAATCCTTTGATTATATGCATTGGAAAATCTCCCAGATTTGTTTTTTCCTTTTACACTCTTTATGAGATATTTTGGTTAACTGAAGTTTGCAAGTTTAATGTAGTTGAATCTATCACCTTTTTCCTTTTATGGTTTGTGGGTTTTGGGTCTTATTTAAGAAATCAGTTTCTGCTGCTTTCTCATTTTTCTGGTATGCACACTATGTGTATGTTAATGTACTTAAAGGTGTCCCATGTTTCTCTGAGACTTTCTGTTTTTATTCTTTTTTTTTTTTCTTTGCCTCTTCAGGTTGCATAATCTCTATTGATCTGTCCTCAAGTTTACTAATTCTCCTGCCAATTTGAATCAACTGTCGAGATATTCTAGTCACCTTTTCATTTTATTTTTGTAATTTTTAACTTTATACTGTTCATTTGGTTGTTTTCTCATCACTTCTATCTGTATATTGATATTTTTTATTGGATTAAACATTATCATTATACCTCCCTCCATCTCTTGAAATGGTGTTCTTCAATTCTTTGGACATATTTACAATGGCTACTTTCACTATTTGGTATGACATCTGGGCCTCTCACAGGTAGTTTCTCTTGCCTGATTTTTTTCCAGCGAAGGGATCCACTTACCTGTTTCTTAGTATGACTGGTAATTTTTTGTTGAAATCTGGACATTGTACCGTAGGTAATATAGTGTAGCAAGTTTAGATACTGGAGCTCCTTTGTTTGCTTGTTTATTTCCTTATAGGGAGTTGGCTGGTTTAATTTAGGGATGTTTATTTCCATCCAAAGATGAAGCCTTTGATGTCACTCCTCAGAGAGTGCAGCCTTGAGTATGTACACAGTCACCCTGGGATGACAGGGATTTTAGCAGCGCTCTTGTCTGTGTTAAATTTTTTGGTCTCTGCTGGTATCAGACCCAGATATTATGCACCATTAATTTCAGGCTGGTGGTGCTATTATTTCTTACACTGTCCTGGAGGGTAAATTGTTCCACACTCTTATCTAATTAAATCTAGGCCCCTTTGCAGAGAGAGTTTTCATGGCAAGTTTAAGACTATTCTTATCCTAGAAATACTAATCTTAGCTCTCTCTTTCTCTGTTTCTTTTATTTTTTTTCTTTATTATTTTTTTCTTTCTGGTAAACTAACTGTCTTACAGATTAGCTTATTGTTCTCCTGGAGCTACCAGCCTCCTCTTCATTGCTTATCATCAAAATTCCCATTATTTTCAAGACCACCTTTGGACTTGAACTTCCCCACAGTTTAAAGTAATTTCCTTTGGGTAGAACTTCTGAGCTCTCTGATCTTATGGTTTACCTCTGCCCCTGAGCAAAATCTCTGAGACGTTGCTCCCAGCCTGGAACTTCACCCTACAAGTGGGCTGAGGCCGGGGTGATCAGGTCCCTGGTATTTTCAGCCTGGGGTAAAGCCTTGGATCTCTGAGTGAGGCTGCCTGGAGGAAGGGGGCCCCCATGTTTTTGGCCACACTCGTCAGGAATGTAGCCTTTGCCACTCAGAGCTGTGGGGAGACTGAAATGCTGGTGGTCCATCCCTTTTGGTGACTAGGTATCAGGGACTTGGCTGCTCACTTGAAGTGGAGCTTCTGTCAAGCTGACCCAGGACAGAGGAGGGAGGGTGTGGATTAAGGTTTAAATGCCTCAGACTCTCCCTGTTTATATTGGCATCTGGTAGATTTTCTTTAATACACGTTTCTTCATTTGTCGTGTGCCCTTAGGTCAATTTCCAGAGACTTTTCAATGGTTATTTTAAAAATAATTTCACCAGTTGTGGATGTTCTGTTAGGGAGTGAATCTGCCAGGCTCCTTGTCTCCATCCTGGAATCAGAACCTCTCTGGGCTTTAGAGGACCTTGAAGGGTTTGAGTAATGGTGAAAAGTAGGCTTTAGAGTCTACTTTTGGTTGCAGTTTAGAGAACTGAAAGGGACAAAGCTGGTTGCAGAGAGAACTCCTAGGATGTTACTGAGAAACTGCTCAAATTAAGATAGCAACTGTTGGGAACTAGAAAGATGAATTAGCTCAGCATAGAGGATTGATACGACTTAGTAATTAATTGGATGGATGGGGAGTTAGTGTAGGGTAGGAAAATGTTGCAAAGAGGGAGGTATTAAAATGACTCATAGGTAGTGCTTCACAAAGTTTTTAAAATGCAGGTTTTGATCCAGGACCTGGTTCCTTGTCCAATAAGCTGCTAGGTGATGTCTGTGCTGCTGATCCTCTGTCTCCTATTTAAATAGCAAGGCCCTAGGATTTCTTCTTGTTCAGGCAACTGGTGAATAGTGGCCGTGTGAATTGTCAATTTATTTGTCTGTTTCCCCTCCTGGAGGCAGGGATTGTGTCTTATTCATTGTTATAGCTTGACTACATAGTAGGTATTTGATGGATAAATTTTTGTTGAATGCTTTAATGACTATTGAAAGGAAACAAAAAGAAGAAAATGTATGTAGGAAATGATGAGTTTTATTTTGGGCAAATTGCATGTGAGGTGCCTGGTGACATTCAGGTGAAGAAATATGTTTGCCAGTCTTGAGTTCCGAAAAGGGATTTGGGCAAAAGTTGAAAGTTGAAAGTTGAGGATTCAAATGATAAAAATAAGGGAAGCGATGGGCTGAGTTTACTCTGGGAAGATGTATAGAGGAAGGGAACAAAACAAAAACAAAAATAAACCGCCCTGGCTGAGTGGCACAGTTAGCTGAAGCATCATTCCACACACCAAAAGTGGAGGGTTCAATTCCCAATCAGGGAACATATCTAGGGTGTGGGTTCAATCCCTTGTTGGGGCACATATGGGAGGCAGTTGATCAATGTTTCTCTCTCTCTCTTTCTTTCCCTTCCTCTCTCTCTAAAATATATCAATAAAAACATATCCTTGGGTGAGAATTAAAAACAACAAACAACTATAGTCTAGAGCTCATATTTCTGAAGAACATTTATTTTGGACATCTTTATTACTGTGTCCATATTTCATAACTCTGTTGACTCTGTGAGAGTAAAAGCAAATTTTTGTTACAGGTTAAAGAACTTTTTTCTTCTTTGGGAGTTGAATATAATATCTTGGAACTTGATCAAGTTGGTAAGTGGAATGGTTAGTACATACTGTTGTTTCAGTAAATGTCAACAAGATTAACTTCTTTTCATTTGCTTTGTTCAATTCAGTTTACTCTTGTCTCTTTGGGTTAGATGAGCTGTTTTTTTCTACATTCAACCATGCAGAAAATGAACCTCTCAATATAGGGCAGATAATTTGGTGTAGTTTTTTTATTTATATACTAGAGGCCCGATGCATGAAATTTGTGCAAGAGCAGGCCTTCCTTCCCCTGGATGCCGGCACCGGCTTCCCTCTGGCACCCGGGACCTGGGCTTGCCTCCGGCTGCGGCACCTGGGACCTGGGACCCAGCTTCCCTTGCAGTCCCAGCTTCATCCAGAAGGTTGTCAGGTCTAATTAGCATATTACGCTTTTATTATTATAGATTTTTGGTATTTGAGGGGAGGAGAAAGATGTATAAGCTGCAAACCTTGAAGCACTTCAGGCATTTCAGATGTATCTGGTAACTTTCTAGCAAAATAGATTAAGCTGTAATAAATGAAAAGAATCTGCCCCTATTTCCTGATTAAAGTACCTACGAGGGAGAACGCATTAATCTTTTAGCTTTCATTTTTGAATTCTTGTCAGACATGCATTAATTATCTAATATTAATAGAGCACTTTACACATGCATGTGTTTTGCAGAGGTGGGAGACAGAGTGGTGAACACACAAAAAAATTGATGTCTGCCTTCATGGGACTTCACCAACTCCTTTTAACCAGGCACCTTAATTAGTGAAATGTTCTTAAGTCTGTGAGACTTTTCTAAAGAGCATACCCAATAATTTTAGGTAGTTGTGGCCTGGTTTTATTTTTAGGGATAGAGGACAGATTTTGGACTCTGATCATAAAGATTTTTCAAATATAATTGTAGGAAATATTTTTGGAGTTATTACTGTTGATATTTGATATTTGCTATTTAAAGAGGATTTTATCTTGATATTTTCTGTTTAAAGAGGATTCTTATCTTAACCAAGAAATTATATATCAGAATCTAACTTAGAAGGGTTTATTTTCAAAGGAATCAATGCTTCATCTGTATTCTCAAAGGTATCTCTTGAAAGCCTGGATGTTTTCCCTTTTTGAGTCATCTATATTTATAAAAGCCTAAGTGACCATTACAACCGAATGACCGGAACAACCAGTTGACCAGTAGCTATGATGTGCACTGACAACCAGGGGGCAGACACTCAACACAGGAGCTGCCCCTTGGTGGTCAATGCGCTCCCACAGCCACCTCCTGCAGTCCTTCCCCCAGGCTGGCCAGGCCTCCAATAGGCCTCGATGCCAGCCAGGCCAAGGGACCCCACCCATGCACGAATTCGTGCACTGGGCCTCTAGTTATTTCATAAAGTTATATAATACACTGACCTTGTGTGGATATGTATGTGGGAGCATTTAAGTGTTATAACACTTCATTTTGACTCACAAAGGTTTGGAACCCTTTCAGTGTTTTTATATATTTAATTTTTTATTCTTTAGATGATGGGGCCAATGTTCAAGAAGTGCTGTCAGAGATCACTAATCAGAGAACGGTGCCCAATATTTTTGTGAATAAAGTACATATGGGTGGATGTGACCGAACTTTCCAGGTAATAATGGTATTATGTGTTTTTTAATGCTGTTTGTTCAAGTTTCGTTTTTAAAAATATTTAAAAGGGGATAAAATGGTTTTTAGGAGTCTATTAGTCTTTTGGAAGTTGTAAGATGAAAAGTGTATAGGATGCTTATCAGATAACTTTGATTATTACCTTGACAGAAATTAGCTTTTCTACCAACTCAGACTTCAGAAAGAGAAGGTTTTGAGTGAGGTTGCCAGACAACCAGGTGGACCACCCTGGAGACCTTGGTCTCTTCTTCCTGGTGGGGGGAGAAACAAGGTCTGTTCTTTCTTTAAGGTTTATTAAAACGAGGTCAATGCTAACATTCTTGGCTAGGGTAAGTAAAATTCCTCTCAAGGCTCTAACCCTGGGAGCTTTGCAAAGGTTCATGCCTTTAAATTTTTGGTTCCTAGAATGCAGAAATAAACAGGAATCATTCAGTTAAACAGTAGTAGATAAAAACTGATGTTTATTAAATAAGATTCTTATTTTATAACTAGTTATTTACTTTTATTAAAATTCTACTCTCATTCTTTATGTATGTATGCAAATGATAGTAATCAGTGATTGGTTAAGTACTTATATCTGAAAAATTTTTAATATACTTTTATTAATTTTTAGAGAGAGGAAGAGAGAGGGACAAGGGAGAGAGAGATAGAAACATTACTAAGAGAGAAACATTGATCGGCTGCCTCCTGCAACACCCCCTAGTGGGGATCAAGCCTGCAACCCAGGCATGTGCCCTGACTGGGAATCGAGCCAGTGACCTACCTCTTGGGGTACGGTTGATGTTCAACCACTGAGCCACACTGGGCTATATCTGAAATTATAATTAAAATTATACTCTTCTTGGGGGAAAAAGAGATGATCTACATTATATCCTAATTTTATGATTATTATTGTTAATCTAGTAACAGTCTGTTCTATTAGTCCTAGAAGCTATAACTCAATTCACATGATGGTAAGTACTGTAATCATAGGCCCTAAATATCTTCAGGAATGCTATTCCTGCCAATCCTAATGTAGAAAATGATGACAGAGGATGAATCTGCAGATGTAGAGATAGTCACTCTATTTTAAGATTAAAAGGCCTAGGACAGTCGTCGGCAAACTCATTAGTCAACAGAGCCAAATATCAACAGTACAACGATTGAAATTGCTTTTGAGGGCCAAATTTTTTAAACTTAAACTTCTTCTAATGCCACTTCTTCAAAATAGACTCGCCCAGGTCATGGTATTTTGTGGAAGAGCCACACTCAAGGGGCCAAAGAACCGCATGTGGCTCGCGAGCCGCAGTTTGCCGACCACGGGCCTATGAGACAGATTTCTCACATGGCATGTAAAAGTAAGGAGGCCAAAGGAGTTCTTTTTAGAATGTGCCGAAAGCATCCATCCTTCAGTGGGCCACATTGCATCTATTGAGTCCTGTAGTTTCATAGCACTTCTGTTGTGCTTCCCAGGATGGCATTTCTAAAGCCAACATAATAGGATTGAAGAACTAACTTCATACAAAGAAAACTATTGCTAAATCACATTTGATCCTCCAACCTCATTTAAACTACTTCTGATCACAAGGAGGGCCAAATGAACAAGAGAATATAGTGAAGAGCCAGGCTCATGATCATTGTTGAAAGAAAAAGCAAAATGTATATTTTATATAGGAAATTTATCAATAAGCTGCAAATTTTAGATCAATTTATGAGAAACCATGAGAAATTTGAAGTGCGTGTCCTACTGAGGATTCATAAGAATTATTTTCAAAAGGAATCCTAGCACAGGTGAACAAAATGTAGAGGAGGGTGGTATTTAGCTATTTTATTGTGCTTGGGTATAGTATTTCAATGATTAGGCCAAAGAAAAGGACCTCATCTGACAGATATAAAGCCATGACCTCTGGGTCATTTGACACATGCCTACCTATCAGGAGATAACAAACAAACATGTACTTTGGCATACACTCTTAACTAGTTGGACCTTATTTGAATACCATTCAGATAAATTTAAATTCCAGTTTACATGAATTGTAGATTGTTTCTAACCCTGTATCATAAAAGGGTAATATGTAAATTGACCCTAATGAGGGAACAACTGGTCGCTATGACACGCACTGACCAACAGGGGGCAGACGCTCAATGCAGGAGCCTCTCCCGCCTCAGTGGCAGTGCTAAGCATGTCCGACTAATGGCTTAGGACCGCCCACCCCCCTTGGTAGCAAGCCTAAGCCTTAGTTGTACATTCCTCGAGGACTCCCGGGCTGCCAGAGGGATGTCTGACTGCCGGTTTAGGCCCAATTCCCTGGGGAGTGGGCCTGAGCCATCAGTCGGACATCCCCTGAGAGGTCCCAGACTGTGAGAGGGTGCAGGCTGGGCTGAGGGACCCCCTCGAGTGCATGAATTTTCGTGCAGTGGACCGCTAGTATTTTTATAAAAGAAATCCATGCTGATTAAACATAGGGTAAAAAGAAACAGTTTTAAAACAAGTCATACCATATTCTCTCATTAAACCACAGGCACATCAGAGTGGTTTATTACAGAAGCTTCTTCAAAAAGAATCAACATATGATTATGACCTCATTGTCATTGGTGGTGGTTCTGGTGGCCTTGCATGTGCTCAGGTATGAAAAAAGTAAAACTTGAAGATAATTTCCCTGATGATGTCATAAGAATTTTCTTCTGCTACTTAAAAAATAAAAAAGCCAATTTTGATGTTACAGTCCAAGCTTTTATTGTAATAGCTGGTTTAATAAAGAGAAAAGACTATGTTATGACACAAACACAGCCTTTTTATTTAGGGAATAGAAAAATTGGGGGAGGAAAATGACAACATCTTTATATGTCACTGTTTTCCTTAGGAAGCTGCCATTTTGGGAAAGAAAGTAATGGTGCTAGATTTTGTGGTCCCGTCACCTCAGGGTACATCCTGGGGTAAGCTGTTTTTCTTTGTTGTTCTTTGCTCTTTACATACATTTTTGCTTTGTTTAATCTCATTTAATCCTCACAACAATCTCAGGAGGTATGACTAGCCTGTTCCATAGGTGAGGAAACTGGGTCTCAGTGAGGTAAAGTAATTGTCCTAAGACCATTGCATAGTTAACAAGTGCTTAGGGAAGATTAAAAAAAAAAAAAAAAATCCATGACCTAGTATTCCAACACTTTTGCCATAATTTTTGCACACATGCATTTAATATTTTCACATAGTTGTGATTGTAGTATAGACTGTGTCATGCTCACTTAAGTTTGTTGTAATATTTTTTGTGTTTCTGCATTGATTTAATAACTGACTTTCACGGCTGTATGATAGTCAGTTGAATAGTGTGTGTATGATTGTTCCAAGTCAGTTTAATGAAGTGCACAGTGAGCTTAAGGCCTGTGACTTGGCTGTAGATGAGAGTGCTTACCTTTCCACATTTTTTCCACTATAAAATAGAACACATAGATTTTGTGCTGGATATTTTCTGTTTATGCTTTAATCCCATTCTTTATGGTCTCTACCCTGCTTTATGTCCCAGAAGGCTGATGAGTTGGTATCTTTGCCTTTTGGCTGCTGGTTGGGCTTGGCCATATGGGGAAATGGGAAGAGAACAGGAGGGAGGAGAATGGAGTGGGGGTCTTCATTTTCTTGGTTCCCTCCCTGCTGGTTGCTGCAAGCTGGCTCCATCTCCAACGGAGAGCCACAGCCCCTCTGGTCTGTGGCACCTATTCGGTGTGCTTACCCCTTCATGTAGGGTTGGTGATGAGCCCACTGTTAGTAGTTGTTACTGTTGTTCTATCCCTCCTTGCTTTTCTTGCCCACACCCCAGTAATAATTTGTCATCTATTGGCTAAAAAAATTATAGCCAATAATTTTATATTAGTAAAGCTAATTTGCTTTGCAGTGGACCCACTATTGGCTCAAAGGAGTCAACTTACAAAGAGAAAAGTCTGGAATCTTGGGTTCTGGCTGTTGGTGTAGTATATAATTAATCTAATACAGTTCTGATCCCTTCATAGGTCAGACTCAAATGAAAGTTTTGGACAGCATCTCCAAATGCACATCCACATTTTTGCTCATCCATGGGCCTCCTTCACAGACCTGTGCTTAAAAAGTCTGGGTTAATCATTTGCATGTTATTGTGGAGTATGGTGTTGATCCCACAACCATTCAAATTTGTCATCTCCATATTTTAACTTTAAAAAAAAACTTTTATTAATTTCAGAGACGAAGGGAGAGGGAGAGAAAGATAGAAACATCAATGATGAGAATCATTGATTGGCTGCCTCCTGCATGCCCCAGAGTGGGGTTTGAGCCCACAACCTAGGCATGTGCCCTAACTGGGAATTGTACTGTGACCTCCTGTTTCATAGGTTGATGCTCAACCACTGAGACATACCAGCCAGGCCATTTCCATATTTTAATAACACTGACTCCACACATGTGTAAAACTACACACACACACACACACTCAAAAAAATTAAAATTATTTTCTTTCTCAGGTCTTGGCGGTACTTGTGTAAATGTAGGTTGTATTCCTAAGAAACTGATGCATCAAGCTGCTCTTTTAGGACAGGCATTAAGAGACTCAAGGAAATTTGGCTGGGAGTATAATCAGCAAGGTGGGTAATCTATATATATAAAAGCTTAAGTGACCAGATGACCAGCTGACCAGTAGCTGTGACATGCAATGACCACCAGGGGCAGACGCTCCAACTGGTAGCCATGATGCGCACTGACCACCAGGGGGCAGACGCTCAATGCAGGAGCTGCCGAGCTACAGTGACTTGGCAGCTGTGGTTCTCAGGTGACACACCAGGAACCAGAGAGGAGGGAGCCCGATTCCAGGGTGTGTTACCCCAGAACCACCCTCTCGCAATCCGGGACCCCTCGGGGGATGTCAGAGAGCCAGTTTTGGCCAATCCCCACAGGCCAGGCTGAGGGACCCCACTGGTGCACAAATCCGTGCACCGGGGCTCTAGTGACAGCAAACTGTGGTTCGTGAGCCACATGCAGCTCACGAGCCGCCGTTTGCCGCTCTGTTGACTAATGAGTTTGTCGACCACTGACCTAGACTCTCGATTCCAATAATTACAGGCTGTTGTTGTTCCTTGTGATTAAGCCCCTATCCCAGTGGTCGGCAAACTCATTAGTCAACAGAGCTGCAAACTGCGGCTCGCGAGCCGCAGTTTGCCGACCACTGCTCTAGTGGAATATAAAGATTGGGAGAAAAGAAAGAATGGATTTCTTAGAGAAAGACTTGCTATTTGTATTTCTATAGCTGAGTTAAAAATTTGTTTAATAAACATTCATTAGGAGCCTTCTGTGGTCCTGCTCCTGATTGCATAGGTTTGAGGTGGGTCCTAGAATCTGTATATTTTAACATGATTCCCAGGGGTCCTAATGTGCAGCCATGTGTGGGAACCTCTAATATAGAATGTGTTTTACAACAAGAACCAGAAACAAGAATATGCAGTGTGAATTTAACTGATTAGGTCCTTGGGATAAATGATACTTTAAGGGCTGGAAAAATAGCTTTTCCAGCTATTGGGGAAATGAGGCAGTTATCTTAGGATATGAGGGTATGTGCCTCTGCTGGGTCATAACCTCCTGGGATCATGGGGTGGGAGTTGGGTAATGTAGTAACAGAATAACTCTCTGGATTCCAAAATCTTAGTTGACTTTTATTATAAACGTTTACTTGGCCAAGCCTTTCTGCACTGTGACCTCTTTCTCTTGGCTACACTGTAATGTCCCATGTTCCTAATGATTAGTGGTGAGGCCTTTCTTGAGAGTGCTAGAGGCGGTGAGTCTCCCAGTGTGACCAGAGGTGAACCCTCAGTTGGCTGGGTTTGTCTTCAGGGATCTCATCCAGTTTGATGGGAGCCGCCGGCTGGCTTCTGTGTCTTATAAATGTGGTGCACGGAGACGGTGTCTCCTTTGGGAACCAGCATCAGCAGATAAGGTGAATGCCTGGGAATAAACTCCACCTAAAAGGTACAGGGATGATGAGAAATCTGATTCCATCAACTCCCATCCCAACTTCAAAAGGAAGTGCGTAGCATTTTAATAAGAATGGTGGTACTAACCACATTTATCATAAAGAAATACAGGATATTCACTATCATAAAACCACCACCAGGTGAACCAAATGGGACTCGCCTGGGCCTGTCTGGGGGGCGAATATGCAGTGCTCGCTGACCTGAGACTTGCTTCCCTTCACATGTAGAAGGCCCCGTGCAACCAGCCAACCATGTGAAAATGTCCATGCGTGCTCCTGAGAAGTGATGATCTTCTTGCCTCATAACTTTGCATGCACGGCCATGAGAGAGCCAGTTTTCTCCATTCTGTTCTCCATGGATATTTTTTCCAGTTTTATTCTTTTCAGAATTATGCTTTTTTGCATGGTTTATAATATAAAAGAGGAAGAAGTATAAACCATAACTGGTATAAAAAAAGGTTTAAGTTGCTAATTATTTTCTGTTCATTTCTAGATTTTTAAAGCAACATGTCATGTGGCTTGTGCGTTTCTATATAATTTACCATTTACAGTAAGATTCACTTGATAACTTCACCCTGGTTACTTATTTTCAGTAAAGCACAACTGGGAGATCATGACAGAAGCTATTCAAAACCACATTGGCTCTCTAAATTGGAGCTATGGGCTGTCTTTGAGGGAGAAGTCTGTGGCTTATGTAAATTCCTATGGAGAATTTGTCGAACACCATAAAATAAAGGTACTCTCTGAATATTTTGTCTTGTTCATTGCTTTACCTTTATTACTGCTTGTACTTGCCTTGAACTAAAATTCCATATTTATGTTAAGGATTATAGCTAGTGCATGCTCCTCCATTGTTAGTGCATTTCACAAGTCTGGCTAAGTTAAAGAAATTGCCTTTTAAAGAAAACTATTAATTTAAAGTTATTTGCCATCTTTAAAAATTTTTTTTTTATTAATTTCAGAGAGGAAGGGAGAAGGAGACAGAGATAGAAACATCAGTGATGAAAGAGAAACATGGATTGGTTGCCTCCTGCACACCCCCTACTGAGGCTCGAGCCTGCACCCCAGCATGTGCCTGACCGGGGTGCAGGCTCGTAGGTCGTGCTCAACCACTGAGCACACTGGCTGGGCTCATTGCCATCTTAAAAGAAAAAGTTTAAACAATTTTAAAATATCAAAATTTTAATAGTGTTAATTCTTTTTAAAAATAAAACCTTAATTAAAACCTTAATATATATTATTCATAAAAGTATTAATAAAGGTAGTATAAGAATTAGTATATTTTATAAAATTATATATGTAATGTTTATGTATTTTATGATCAATATATAAGGAAAATGAAACCATTTTAATGAACACAAAACTTTTAAATTGGAGTTATGAAAGACGGTCAAATATCATCCTCAACACCTCGTTTATTTTTGTACTCTGCTTTTATAGCACAGCGTGCAATAATCTTGACAGAATTTGAGGGTATTTTGTAGTCATTTCTTGTCTCTAGAAAGGTGTGAGGTGGTCCAATTAAAGCTACCCCTTTAGAACTATACATGGGCTAATTTAAATGGCATCATTCACATGGAACATAATTAGAAATACCTGGTATACGCCATCAGTTTCCGTTCTCACACTGTCATATACCTGGTATAGTTGGTTGAATAAGCCCATCATTCTCAGCCAGACTTGCCTCTTCTATGCTTGCTTACTTAGTGATACCAGTGACTCTCCAGTTACTCCAGCAAGAAACTTCAGGTTCCTCCCACTTCATCCTCACAGCTTGCACTGTTTGTTTGTAGCAGCTCCCTGTCTCCAGGCTGCCCTCCCTCTATCCTACTGAAACCACCTCCTGGTTTAAACACTTTCATTGCTTTTTGAATTTTTAAAGTGTGAATATAGCCCAGTTGGCATGGCTCAGTGGTTGAGCGTCGACCTATGAACCAGGAAGGAGGTCACGGTTCGATTCCCAGTTAGGACACATGCCTGGGTTGTGGGCTCGATCCCCAGTATGGGCCATGCAGGAAGCAGCCAATCAATGATTCTCTCTCATCATGGATGTTTCTATCTCTCGCTCTCTGGGGGGGAAAAAAAAGTTAATATATTTATGATTGACTTGTATAATTGAAAATAAAAAAACAATGAACAACCTTTGTTGATATTCCATAGCCTGGATTTGTAGGATGGCATAGAAGCATCTTTACATTTGGCATTAATCTGTGTGACTTCACCTCTAACACATACTGTACTCTCCTCTCCTGGCACTTCTGGCAACTTGCTGTTCCCCAGATGCCAGCTGCTTTCAGGCCTGTGTGCATTTTTACTAGTATGTACTATTCTCTCTTTCGATGTCAATTTCTCTAAAATCTTTTCACTTTTCTCATCCCTACTTAAAATGTTACTAACTATGGAGTCATTCTTGCCTAGCTTTCCAGTCCCCTACTCCACCCCCACTGTGGTCTTTTGGTTAATGTTTTGTAAAGACTTCTATTTTCTATGGTGGTGCTTATCATACTGCATTGCTATTTTTGCATGTATGTTCCTGTTGATGGGAAGCTCCATAAGGGTGGTAACTAATTTGTCCATGGTGTCTGGTACTTTGTAGTATTGTTTTAAAAGTGAAGTTTACTTTTCTTTTTTAAAGGCAACCAATAGAAAAGGACAAGAGACTTATTATACTGCTGCAAAATTTGTTATAGCAACAGGTGCAAGGCCACGGTATTTAGGAATCCAAGGAGATAAAGAATACTGTATTACTAGGTAAGAGTAAATAGGCCATTTTAACTAAATTATATTATGTTTATGGGTTTCCAGTTTATTCGCTGTTTTATTTCACAAAGTGTTGAATTGATGAATAAAGGAACGTATATACAATGCAAGAAGCTATGTAGTTAACATAATGAAGCAAAGAGAAAATAAGGTTAGATAAATAATAAAGTTGAATTTGCTTACAAAAATATGCTATATGTTTCTAGGTAATTGCTTGGAGAATTTGCCCTAAACTTCCTAGAGATCAACGAATACAATTAGCTTTAGGTTTTAGTGTCTAATATAATAATGAACCTGCTGATCAGGAGAATCGTGGCTATTCCTAATACTGCGGTTTAATAGGAATCTCCCCTGGATAGTTCTACAGAGGACAGTATATAATGTAGTACGATGACTTGCAAAGCTTTTTTGACCAGATGCACAGTAAGAAATACATTTTTTATTGTGCTGTTAGTACTCAGGTGAACACACACACATATCCCAAACTAACAAAATAATATTTCCTTTTATCACATATAATGTAGTCTGAAATTTTCTGTTCTGTTTTTTAAAAAACTTTGCTTGTGATCCACTAATTTGATTTTGAAAAAATGGAGATGTACTTCCTTCTCCACAGGAGAAACTATTACAAGCCTCTAAATTCTTCTAGTGTTCCTTCATTCAAGCCCCACATTGCAATTCAGCCAACAAAGGACCATTGAAACCTAAGTAACTCGTGTCATTTTTATTGCCTAGGTATTCTTTTTCTTATTTTTATTTTTCAGTGATGACCTTTTTTCTCTGCCTTATTGCCCTGGCAAAACATTAGTAGTTGGTGCATCTTATGTGGCTCTGGAATGTGCAGGATTTCTGGCTGGTGTCGGCTTAGATGTCACAGTTATGGTGCGTTCAATCCTTCTTCGTGGCTTTGATCAAGAAATGGCAGAGAAAGTGGGTTCCTACATGGAGCAACATGGTGTTAAGTTCTTAAGAAAATTTATACCTGTGATGGTGAGTCTGAATGTCATTTGGAATTCCTTTTCTTTTTATTCTTTCTTTCATTAGCTTTTTATTTTACTCCTCCTCCATTTTATTAAATAAATTGGTCTGTAGTCAATAGCAAACCTTGAAGACAATGTTTCCACCCTGGACCTACAAAACGGGCCCCTTTTGGTCCCGGCCCCCTCCTCCTCTGATATGGTGATGTCCTTCCTCCTCTCAGCTCGATTTCCTCTTCTCTCACTGTTCCCCTCACCTTCTCTCACCTTTTCAGGGACAGCCCATCGTCAGCTAATTGTCTTCTTTTTCCTCTGTCATGATGCCCTGCAGTTTCTCTCATCTTTAAACAAATAAGCCTTCCCTTCCCTCTCTGCCTTTCGGGCTGGGTCCCCATACACCCACACTCACCTGTATGCCCTAGGACCGTTTATTTTCTGTCTCCTTTAGATAGAATCATTACATTGTTTATCCTTACTAGGTTCAACAGTTGGAGAAAGGTTCACCTGGAAAGCTGAAAATAGTGGCTAAATCCACTGAAGGGCCAGAAACTATTGAAGGAGTATATAACACAGTAAGTTTTTATTTTATAAGCAGGAAGTGGTTGAACACACTCATAAATTAGCACAGAAGAAGCTTATGGGAACATTATAATAGCTTAACATTTTTTGGATTCTTTGTTAGAGTATAATAAATATGGAAGGTAGTTTGTTGACATTTGATAATGGTATATGAAGAATACCATGCTAAAATACATGTGTATGTGTAACTATACATAGAACAAAATATGGAAGCAGATATACCTGTTATTAGTACTTTGTTCAGGGACATTAGATATCTTAAACATTTCTGCATTTGAATATTTTTGCAATAAACAATGAATCCTATATAATAAAACCCTAATATGCAAATTGATCAAACAGCGGAACAACCAGTTGCTATGATGCGCACTGACAGACCAGGGGGCAGATGCTCAATGCAGGAGCTGCCCCCTGGTGGTCAGTGCGCTCCCTCAGGGGGAGCGCAGCTCAGCCAGAAGCCAGGCTCAAGGCTGGTGAGCACAGCAGCATAGGTGGGAGCCTGTCCCGCCTCCGCTGTAGGCAGGTGTTAAGGAGCAAGGGGTCCTGGCTGCAAGAGGGCACAGGCCAGGCTGAGGGATCCCCCCCTCACCTGCTCCCCCAAGTGCATGAAATCGTGCACCAGGCCTCTCGTTTTATAATAAAGACAATAATAAATATAATTTCAAAAAACAAATAATATGAAATATCCAAAAAGTGTGAATATTCCATGGATTATTTTGGATGGCAACAATTCTGATTTAAATTGCTGATATTTGGATGACAACATTTCTTTTGTAAAGTTTATAGTTCTAATACAAACTGTACATGTATGTTTTATATACTCTTATACACTTTTTTTAGTTAAAAAAGGAAATGTAGAGAGTCAACAAAGTAAAAAATATATTAGAAAATAAAAGCTCTTATTTGATCATTTATTCTTAGATTATTTTGAGTTTTCTTTGTACCTATTTATATTATTTGTGAATAATCACAGTTTATTTCTTTTTTCCACTGTCTTCCTCATTACTTCTTTATCTTGCATAAGTACACTGCTAGCTCGGACCTCCAGTACAGTGCTAACCAGAAATGGCCATAGCAGCCATGCTTGTCTTGTTCTTGATATCGAAGGAATGTATTCCGTGTTTCCTTATTTAAGAATAATGTTTTTGGTAGGGTTTTGGTAAAGATTCTTAATCAAGTTAAAGAAATTCTTTTCTGGCCCTAGCCAGTTTGGCTCAGTGGATAGAGCGTCAGCCTGAGGACTGAAGGGTCCCTGGTTCAATTCCAGTGAAGGGCACATGCCCGCCTGGGTTTCGGGCTCAATCCCCAGTAGGGGGCGTGCAGGAGGCAGCTGATCAATGATTCTCTCTCATCATTGATGTTTCTATTCTCTCTCTCCCTCTCTCTTCCTCTCTGAAATAAATAAAAATACATTTTTTTTTAAATTCTTTTTTGTTTGCTGATGCTAAGGGTTTTTGTTTTTTGGTTGTTTTTTAAATCAAGAGTGTATGAGTTCAATTGTAATAGTTCCTTTTGTAGCTGTTGATAATCAAGGTTTTTTTTAAATTTGTTAATGTGTTGAATTATATTGATTTTCTAATCTTCAATCAACTTTTTATTCCTGATATAAAGGTGCTATTTATATGTTGTTTGATTTATTTATTTAGAATTTTTGCATTATATTCATGAATAATTGGCTTATAATTTCCTTACACATATTGAAATGTTCAGATTTTCTAACTTATGAAAGAAGTTTGGAATATGTTTCCTCTTTTCTGTTCTCTGGAAGAATTTATGTGGTATTAGAACATTCTTTGTTTGCTAGAATTCACTGATGCAACCATCTGAATCTAGAATTTTCTGTGTATATCCTATCTAATAATCCTATCTAATAAAGAGGGAATATGCAAATTGACCATCACTCAGTCACAAATATGGCTGCACCCACAGCTGAGACCAAGTTCCCATAAGGAACCTTAACGAGCAATCAGCAGGGACCTGAGGCTACGCCCTCTCCTGCCCCCTTGGGGCTTGACAGGGGACTTCAGGCCGCACCCCCCACCAGGTGGGGCTTGATGGGGGACCTCAGGCCACATTCCCCACCCCAGCACTGGGCCAGGGGACCTGAGGCTGCACCACCCTGCCTGGCTGGGCTTGACAGGGGACCTCAGGCTGTGCCCCCAACCCAGAAGGGCTTGACAGGGGACCTCAAGGTGCACCCCCAGTGCTGGGTCGGGGGAACTCAGGCCACACCGCCTACCCAGCGGGGCTTGATGGAGGACCTAAGGCTGTGCCCCGCTGCCGGTGGGGCTTGATGGCGGACCTCAGGCCATGCCTCCCACCCAGCAGGGCTTGACGGGGGAACTCAAGGCCCGCCCCCCCACCCTGGTCTGGGCTGGGGTACCTCAGGCCATGTCCCCCATCCTGACACGGGGCCAGGGGACCTGAGGCTATGCCCCCTGCCTGGCGGGGCTTGACAAGGGTGGGACTGGCTGGGTCTGGATCTAGTCCAGTTGTGGGGGCGTGGAGGGGGCAGGTCTGGGTCTCACGTGATTTTGAGGTGCATGTGGGTGGGCAGGGACTTGACTCTGGGTCCTGTGGTGCGCCCCAGACTCTGACAGGAGGAAGGATCTTAGTAATATACATTTTACTAATTTTCTTTCATCTCTAACATTTATATTATAGAGAAAGGGCAAATAGCAATATTAAATTATTTCCTCTAATTAATCCCCTTTTAATGTGCACGAATTTCATGCACCGGGACACTAGTGTGTGTGTGTGTGTGTGTGTGTGTGTGTGTGTGTGTGTGTGTATGTATATATATATATTTGACCACTGATTCATTTTTTTTTAAAATATATTTTATTGATTTTTTACAGAGAGGAAGGGAGAGGGATAGAAAGCTAGAAACATCAATGAGAGAGAAACATCGACCAGCTGCCTCCTGCACACCCCCTACTGGGCATGTGCCCACAACCAATGTACATGCCCCTGACCGGAATCGAACCTGGGACCCTTCAGTCCACAGACTGGCGCTCTACCCGCTGAGCCAAACCGGTTTCGGCGATTCATTTTTTTTTTAAACAATCAAAGGCTGTTTAAGGCCTTCTATTTTTTTCTTGAGTTTCTTTTGATTAATTACATTTTTCTAAGTATTAGTCCATTTCATCTAAGTTACCAAAATATATGGGTATAAAGTTACATATTCTTTAGTTTCTCTCAGCAATATATCATCATTTTTCTCTAGAGGTCTTTTTTGTATTTTGCTAAATTTATCTTTAGTATTTTATGTTTTTTAAGCTATTGTAAATGGTATTTAAATTTTTTTAACTTTAGTATTAGTTGATAGTATATAGAAATACAAATGATTTCTGTATATTGACCTTGTAGATTCTTAGGATTTATGTCTCTATATAAAATCAGTTTCTTCTTTCCAATCTACATGCTTTTTATTTCTTTTTCTTGCTTTGTTGCACTAGTTAAGAACTCCAGTACAGTGCTGAATAGACATTGTGAGTGCATATCCTCCTCTTACACCAATCTTAGGGGTGATCCTAACCATTCGGTCTTTTATGATTGCTAGGATGGAAAGCTGTTCTTTTGTTTACAGAAGCCTTTTACTGGGTTGGGGAAATTTTCTTTTATTCTTAGTGTGCTGAGGATTTAATTAGAATCCTCAAGGGTGTGAAGTTCTGTCAAATGCTTTTCCCACATCTATTGGGATGATTAATTTGTTTTCTCCTTTATTCTGTTAAAATGATGAATTACATTGATTTTTGCATGTTAAATCAAATTTGTATTTTTGGAACAAACCTCACTTGGTCGTGATCAATTATCCTCTTTAATATTGTTATATTTGATTTGCTAAGATTTTGTTAACGATTTTATATCTTATGTTCATGGAGATATTGGCTTATAATTTTATTTAAATATCCTTGTTTGATTTTGGTGTCAGATGTTTATGCTGGCTTCATAAAAAGGAGTTGGGAAGACTCCTTTCTCTTTTTTCTGGAGGAGTTTGTGTACCACTAGTGTTATTGTTTACTTGTGTGTTCAATCGACTTTACAAATGAAGTCATTTGAGTCTGGAGTTAATTAATAGGAAGTTTATAAATTGTGCATTCAGTTTTCTTAATGAAAATAGGGTATATTAGTCAGCTAGGGCTACCATAACAAAATACTATAGATAGGGTGGCTTAGGCAAAGGAAATTTAATTTCTCACAGTTCTGGAGGCCAGAAGCATGAGACCAAGGAGTCAGGAGAATTGGTTTCTTCTAGGCCTCTCTCCTTGGCTAGCAGGAGGTTGGTTGCCTTCTCTCTGTCTTTACGTGATTGTTCCCCACTCTGTATGTGTGGGTTCTAATAAGGACTCTAGTCATATTGGATTAGGCCCTACCCAATGGCCTCATTTTATGTTAATTATCTCTTTAAAGGTCCTGTCTCCTAAACAGTTATATTTTGAGATATTGGGAGTTAGCTCTTCAACACATGAATTTGGGTGGGGGCATAATTCAGCATGTAACAAAGCGTTATTCAGATTTGTGTGTAAGTTTGATAAATTGTGTCAAGGAGTCTATTTGGGGGATGTAATGTACAGCATGGTGACTGTAGTTAATAATACTGTATTGTATATTTGAAAGTTGCTAAGAGAGTAGATCTTAAAAGTTCTCATCATAAGAAAAAAAATTTGGCCAAAACCGGTTTGGCTCAGTGGATAGAACATCGGCCTGTGGACTGAAAGGTCCCAGGTTTAATTCCGGTCAAGGGCATGTACCTTGGTTGCGGGCACATCCCCAGTATGGGGTGTGCAGGAGGCAGCTGGTCGATGTTTCTAGCTCTCTATCCCTCTCCCTTCCTCTGTAAAAAATCAATAAAATATATTTTTTTTTTAAAAAGAAAAAAATTTGTATAACTGTGTGGTGATGGTTGTTAACTAGACTTACTGTGGTGATCATTTCACAATATATACAAATATCAAATTATGTTGTACACCTGAAGCTAATATGTTATATATCAATTATACCTCAATTAAAAATGCATTTTGGCCAAAACCGGTTTGGCTCAGTGGATAGAGCGTCGGCCTGCAGACTCAAGGGTCCCAGGTTTGATTCCGGTCAAGGGCATGTACCTTGGTTTCGGGCACATCCCCAGTAGGGGGTGTGCAAGAGGCAGCTGATCGGTGTTTCTCTCTCATCGATGTTTCTAACTCTCTATCCCTCTCTCTTCCTCTCTGTAAAAAAAAAAAAGAAAGAAAGAAAGAAAAAAAATTCATTTTGACCTCAAAAAAAGGAATCTACTTAATCTGTCAAATTTATTGGCATAGGGCATTCATAATGGTTATTAGTATTTTAATGTCTGAAGGATCGATAGTGATGTTCCGCTTTCATCCCTGATATTGATAATTTGTCTCTCTCTAAATATAGGTTTTATTAGCAATTGGCCGTGAGTCCTCTACAAGGAAAATAGGCTTGGAGAAGATTGGTGTCAAAATCAGTGAGAAGTATGTACCTGTGGGATCATTGCACTATTGATGCACAAAGCAAAATGTTTCTACCGATCACCTCTTAAAATTCTCATTTAATTATTAAGATGCAAAATTTTAAAATGCTTTAATGTTATTTTATAGTAAATACTGTCCCAGCTCTGTTATCAGTTTTTTTCATTAATAAATCAGTAACTTTATTGTGTGCCTTAAAGAGCTCATGCATGATTTTTAAAAATAAAATCAAAACAATTATTTTTTCACCTACTATCTGATTTAAAGTGAATTTTATATCGTGGTCAGGCAAGGAGAAAAATTTCAAAGCTCTACGTGCAGTTCTGGGGGAAATCTGGGAATATCCTCGACATCCAAAAAATGAGCATGGTTTCATCAACCAGCAAGTTGTTTTCTTTTGGAACTACAGATACCTTTGTTATTATAAGTCGTTGGTCTTATAGACAGGTGATGACTGAGGTGCATGAGTTCTTAGAGAGAGGTCTTTTCTTTATGTACTCAGTTCTCTTGGAATAGTGCTAGTCATCCAGCAGTATAGAGTTAGTCATATATATATTTACTTTCAAAATCTAATAGGAGTGGCAAGATACCAGTAAACGACCTAGAACAGACCAACGTGCCCTATGTTTACGCTGTCGGAGATGTCCTGGAAGGTAAACTTGAGCTCACTCCCGTCGCTATACAGGCAGGCAAGCTGTTGGCTCGAAGACTTTTTGGGGGTCATTCAGAAAAGGTACGTTTCTTACTGTTGTTTTTTGAGATAATATCTAAATAAAGATTATGACTTAAAAAATCAGTACAAATAAAACTTTTGTGCTTGTTCTGCAAGTAAAAGGTTCTTCACAAATCATTTGCAGTTGACTTATTATTTACTAGTGGTTTTCAAAAATATTTTTTTAATATCTGTATGTGCAAGATGTTGTGCTGGGTGATATACAAAGGACTGGTAGGTTCCAGTACCAAGGGGCTTACTAGGTAGGTGGGGTCCTGAGTAAGAAGAGAGAGGAGCAGTTAATTCTGACTGAAGAGATCTAAAGGGGCCTCCCGGTGGACGGTCGCACTGTCACAGAGTAGGAGGGACACTCAGAGTGGATCGGGATGCTGGCCCTGGCTTCATTGCCTGCTTAGTGTGAGAACCTGGTCAAGTTGTTTCACTTCTCTTCACCTCGGTTTCACCATCTGCAAAGCTGATGGTTTGAATTAGGTGATTACTACAGTCTCCTCCACCTTTCATGGTCTTTGATCAAAGATTTGGGATGGGCTTTAAGGATGAGCAATTTATTTATTTAAAATACATTTTTATTGATTTCAGAGAGGAAGGGAGAAGGGAGAGAGAGATAGACACACCAGTGATGAGAGAGAATCATTGATTGGCTGCCTCCTGCACACCCCCTACTGGGGATTGAGCCCGCAACCTGGGCATGTGGGAATCGAACCCGGGACCCTTGGGCCACAGGCCGATGCTCTATCCACTGAACAACACCAGCTAGGGCTAGGGTGAGCAATTTAAAATTGAGGAAGCAAAGGGCTCTTTTGGTAAGGAGATAATTCAAAGAAAAGCCCAGAGCTCTGCAGTGCTTGGTTTGTTCTAGGACTCTGAGCAGTCTCTCAGGCGTTCCCAGCTGGGGAGGGTCATGCTGTGCTCCATCAGGAGCACTGTGGGTGTGCACAGCTCTTGGTGGATGAAGAATGACTGGGGAGGTGGTATTACTGGGTGTCAGGAATTCTAACCATTCTGTCACTCATGTAGGCAGAGCGATTGGTGATAGAGGAGTACAACTGGAAATGAGGCTGGAAAATTGATTTGGTGCCATATCATCAGAACTCTGTGATGCCACAGTAAAGAATCAGTCGGGCCTTCTGTAGGCAGTGGCAGCTGTTGGAGATCTTACTTTTATTTATCCCCAACTTTTCACTTAGTAAGATGTCAAACCACAGAAAGAATAGTAGCAGTCACCCACATTACCCTTTCACTTAGATTTTCCAGTTATTAATGTTTTGCCATTTTCTCTCTCTCCTTTGCTGGTGTGTGTGTGTGTGTGTGTGTATGTGTGTGTGTGTGTGTGTGTATGTGTGTGTGTGTACATTTTTTTCTGCTGAGCTATTTGAAATAAGTGGCAGATATCAGTGATGTTATGCTTCTAAATACTTCAGGATGTACAACAAGGATATTCACTTCCATAACCACAATTTCATTTCTGTAGCTGAGAATTCAACAATGCAGTAATATTCATCTTTCCTCAGTTGTCCATTGGTATGTGTGCATGTGTTTTGATTCACACAGTACAGGGCTCTTCTGAGTCCTAAGTCTCTTTTAATCTGCTCCAGCCCTCTGCCTTGATTTACCTGTTTGTTTGCTTGCTTTACTTTTCATGACTTTGACTTTTGATGAATCCAGGCTACTTTTCTTGTAGAATGTCTCATCTGAATTTCTCTGATTGGTTTTGCATGATTAGGTTAAGGTGAAAAGTTTGGGGCACATATTGTTCATAAGGGATGCTGTGTGCTGCTTATTTTATCACCTCAGGTGCCTTGTAAGGTCATAAAGGAAGACCGTATATATATGTGGGGACATGGCACTGCTGGCATTAATGGGTGGGGCCAGAAATGCTAAAGGTACAAAGAAGTGCTATTGCATTTCAGGATGTATGAAGCAGAGTAATTGTTTATTGCTTTTAAAAGTTAGTCATGGTGGCTGTGGGGTAGAGAGATTAGAAGACAGACATTTGTGGTGTGTGTGTGTGTGTGTGTGTGTGTGTGTGTGTGTGTGTGTGTGTGTGTTGTGTTGTGTGTGTGTGTGTAAAAAGAGAGAGGTTAAAGGTACAGGACTAAAAGGAAGGCTACAGGTAGGGTAAGAGGAAGTCCAGATCAAGTGGAGGAGGTAGTATAAGATGTGGAGAAAGTGTTTCAGATGAAAGGAAGGAAAGTTGAGGAATTATCTGTTGCTTTTTTCTCAATTGATATGAAACAGGAGACAGAGGCATCTGTTGAGGATGAGACTTCCACTGTAAGCCATGGGATATGGGATCAGCTGCTGGTCAATAAATGGATTGATGAGCATTTGATGGCCTAAGAGAAGTCAGAAAACCAGGCAGTCCACATGGTTATGTGATTTTCTCTAGCCATGTTGGAAAAAAGAACACAAATGCTTCATGATTCGCAGGTTAGCAAACATAAAATGGGATGAGAACATATTTTAAGTTAAAGACTCTAGGCTGATGTATATTGTACACAAATCACCTCATTGAAGCAAGTGTACCTGGTGGTGTTTTGGTGTGTTTTTCTTTTTGGGTAAAATAGAAGTCACTCAAACTAGGCAAATTGGGGGAGATTCTTATAAGTTGATGATGAGTAAGTCAAATCGCGCAGTGACTTAGAACAAGGATCGTGCTAGTGATGGGCCTCACTGCAGTTGGAGCAGGGCTGAGTATGGAAGTCACAGCTGCTCTGGGGCCCTAGTAATATGAAGGGACGCTTCACAGGGTGCCCTTCGGTAGCCTCACTTGGCCACAACTCTTTTTTTTTTTTTTCTGTCAAACTATCACTTGGAGGATCTTCTCTTTGCTCCTAGTCATTTTCCTGCAAAATAAACCATTTGATGCAGTTCGCCTTTTTTTGCATAGGTTTCTGACCAGCTTATGGATTACCTTTCTTTGGAGTTAGATGTCACCCCTGACCTAATAAACTGTAACTTGTTGGCTGGGGTTTGGGCGACATGTAGTGCTCTGGGCAGTATCACCCCTTGAGGACTATGGATGGGCAGGCGCAGAGACGTTCATCCTGGTTATACCCACCTTTTTTCTCTGTTCCTGCACACTGTTTTCTCGCCACACAGAGTTTTAATGATGCTTCTGCCTATGTGTTCTAAATCTTCTCCACACAGTCACAGACACACTGTCTTCTCCAGTGCGCTCGCGCCCGCTTTCCCATGGACAGATGCCTAAAGCTGCTGGAAGACTGCATGTAGGGTTCATGGTCTGCACTCTTCTTGTGCTGTCCACTTGTGCTGTGTCTCGGTCAGAGAAGGGCTGGGAGGGGCGCCATTGTGACCA
Source organism: Eptesicus fuscus (assembly GCF_027574615.1). Lineage (NCBI taxonomy): Eukaryota > Metazoa > Chordata > Mammalia > Chiroptera > Vespertilionidae > Eptesicus > Eptesicus fuscus. Next base: position 64,382,621 of record NC_072484.1, on the reverse strand, counting down.
TGGGACTCATGCAACCCTGGCCCCTAAGTACACACGTGCCATCTCCACTTGATGGTCCAGGGCGTTCACTCAGTCCCACACTATTGAGCTGCTTTTTTGCACATCATGTCAGTGACACCATTAAATGAAATGGCCAAAGGTGGTCTGAGCGTCAGGTGAAATAGTGTAATTCTCTGTCACCTGGTAGAGATGCTCCAGAATCGTGGGGGATGGAATGAAAAAATTGTAGAAAATGTCTGTAGGGGCAACAAAGTGCACTATCTTCTCCTATACTGTGATTTTCAGACCAGAAGTCTGAGGTTGGGGCACTGGGAGAGCCAGTCCTATTCATTGGTCACTGGCCAGCTTGTGGTCTCTGCCCTGTAGTCAGCGGTCACCCCATCTCCTTTAGTGTAACCTAGAATTCCCTGATGTTGTGATGTGTCAGAACCAGTTACATTGAACTGGACTTACTTAGTTTCCTTTTATAAATGTATGTGATAGAGATTTTTGTTATTTAAAAAAAGTGTTACAAAATAAGAGCGTGTAATTTTTGTTTGTCTTTCAGTGCAATTATATTAATGTTCCAACTACAGTGTTTACTCCTCTGGAATATGGCTGCTGTGGATTATCTGAAGAGAAAGCTATTGAAATATATAAAAAAGAGAATCTAGAAGTAAGATTATGTTTTGTTTATTTTTTAAGAATCTCTCTTTTAATGACCTGTCTTCTCAGTAACTTCATTTTGTCATTTTGCAAGTTATTATAATGGTTATATTATAGGAAACCAGCCTATTTTAGAAAAATTAAAAATTAAATAATTTAAACCCTATCTCTCTTGCAAACTAATAATACAGTTGGGGAAAGAGAGATGTATACTGTATGCATTAGGACTTTTGAATTACAGGTAACAAATATCTACTTGAGTAAGCTTACACAAGGAAGCACAAGTTACTATGAGATCTTTTGGGGAATGTATCAAGGCCTTAGAAAGGGCTAAGAACCAGAAATTGTAAGACTGTCTCACCTCTTTCTTTTACTTGCTTGGGGTTTATGTGTATGTTTGTGTGTATGCATGCAGTTCATTCCTCTGTTCCTGCGGATAGACTTTATTTGCTCCTAGAATGCACATAGCAGCCAAACTATGGCCATTCTTTTGCCCCCAAGTTTGTCTGATAATTCTGGACTTAAGAGGAACTGATCAGCTCACTGTTTCTCAGTCTTAATTCACAATTGGTCCGAGCTGGGTCTGCCATCCAACCACTTCCATTTGGTATGATGGTAGCCAGACTCATGGAGTGTCAACATGGCCCTTGGAACCTACACTATCCGTGGACTCTAGGTGGGAAAGATGGGCAGTTCCCATGGTTTTTATGGGCTGTGGGCCATTTAGACTCTGACAAAGATGTCCTTCATACGTTTATTTCCACCTCTCCTTCACCACTGCCCCATTTACACACAACAACCTTATAAATATTTTTCTGCATTTTGGTGGTGGCTTGAGTATCTTTTTTCTGCACACTCTCCCAACATAGGAAGTATAGAGAGGAAAAAGAAAAGAGTTGGAGGATTATTACTACTTGAGGTTTTAAGCAAAAGAGTGTTGAAATTTCAGTTCTCTCCCTTAAAGACATTTTAATTTATTACTGGGAATTTCCTTAAACTATAGCACTGATATTCCCTAGTTAAATGGCCTAATGGCTTATTGAAACTCATAACTTACACTTTTGGTGTTGGGAAATGTATTATGAAAACTTTATAATGTTGTATCTTAGGGAATAGGGAGGCCCAAGGAGAGGGAGAGAGATGGGAGAACACCAGTTTAGTGGAGCAGTGAGAACACACACATTTATCAATTAACTTTGCCATCTTATATGGGCATTGTTCATGGCGCTCTAAAACAATTATAATAGTAACTTCAGAGATCACTATTTACACATAACCCATAACAAACATAATAATAATGAAAAAGTTTGAAATATTGTAAGAAATACCAAAATGTAACAGAGACAAAAAGCAAATGCTATTGGAAAAATGGCACTGATAGACTTGTACTACCCAGGGTTGCCACAAACCTTCAAGTAAAATCATGCAATATCTGCGAAGCACAATGAAGTGAAGCACAGTAACACCAGGTATGCCTGTATAGTTCAGCAAAATCATCTCGCTGCTGTTTCCCAGCGTCACAAGAGAGTATCTTACCTCTTATTGCTAGCCCAGGAAAAGATCAAAATTCAAATTTTGAAGTACTCTTATCACTTATGCACCATTGTAAAGTCAGGAAATCTTAAGTTCAATCATTGTAAGTTGGGGACCATCTGTAGTTTAGAATCCTTTTTTTAAAATCCTGATACCAAACATTAACCCATTGCTTTCTATATGGGTAGATTAGGAGGAACAATTCTGGGAAAATGTATAGCTTCCCCAAGCAGGATGGAGATCACATTGTGTTTTGCCCTGGGTCTTAGATGATTGAGCCAGATTGAGAAGCCTGAGCAGTGTAGCATAGGTAATGTTCTTAATATCTTTTAATGGGGTTGTATTGTTTCTGCTCTTCCTAGATTTGGTTTGACAATGAACCTTGTAAGAAGGTTGTAAACTTGTCAAAGACAGGATCTAAGTCTTTATTTCTTTTCAACCCACACACAGCCTAGTGCATTGCCTTGGATGGCAGTACTCTATAAATGTTGGAGAATTGAATTTAGTTAATAGATTTTTTGGACTAACAGTAGAGCAAAATAAAGGTCAACACACTTGTGCAGCTGGCATTTTAGGAGCTCTGGCCCAGGTACTCCAATCAGCTACATAAAATTGGGATCATGGAACTCTAAATTTTTGAAAGCTGTTATAGAGATTATCATCTATAATAATCTATAATAATAAAAGGATAATATGCTAATTAGACTTGACGTCCTTCTGGATGAAGCCGGAGCCAGAGGGAAGCCCAGGTCCTGGGTGCCAGAGGGAAGCCGGTGCCGCAGCCGGGGGAGGGAAGGCCTACTCTTGCACGAATTTCGTGCATCTGGCCTCTAGTGTTTATATAATTGAAGAGCATATCAAGGAGTGATTTTTATATATGCTAATCTTGGCCTCTTTCTCTCTCTTCTTGTTTTCCAGGTATATCATACTTTGTTCTGGCCTCTTGAATGGACAGTAGCCGGCAGAGACAACAATACTTGTTATGCAAAGATAATTTGCAATAAAGTTGATAATGTACGTAATGTGACTGGAAGCTGAAATGCTGTAATTTTTAAATGTAGCTTTTATTCTAGTATGTGGGTTTTTACGATCTCTTTAAAGGTAGTTTTCAGGGAAAGGCATAAATCCTTCAAATTATTACCCAGTTAATGTGTTTGCACTGGTTGAACAAGTGACAGATTGTGACTGAGGCTTACCAATACCTTCTCAAAATAATCATTGAAAGTTGGCTCTTCCCAGACCTAACTGGGCAGTTTAGAACTAGATCATCTGTGAAAATTTTGATCATCAACTAACAAAATGTAAGGTATATGTTTGTGTGCATTTTGTAAAGTGAATGTGTGTCACAAAGCCTTTACAAGGAGATGCTTACACAAAGTGAAAACTCTAGTTAATTAACTAATTCCTAATGAAGCAATTCATTAAAGAAGAATCAGTGGAGTGGAGAGCCCTTGTTGCAGCCTTCTCTGCCTTCCCTGTTATTGAGGTGAATGTGAAACTGACAACAGATGCCTGATTATCGGAGTTTAAAGCACAGTTTATTTAGGACTGGTTGTATCAGGAACACTGAGGGTAGAAATCAGTGTTAGCACTTGGTTCCTCCCTTTTTAAGAGTTTATAATTTATCTGGAGAGATAAAACACACAATTAGATACATATGAACAGCAATAGCTGACATAAAGTTTACAGAGTAATCTGAGGTTGCTGTCATGAAGTTGTAGGTGCATTTCCAAAGGGAGCAGGCAGAGACTATGCACTGAGGCCCCCTAAAGTGAGCAGGAATGGGGTTTGATTGAGCTGCTGCTGAAACCAAGATTCTCAGCCTTCATATTATCTCTGACCTCGACAGAGTTGTTGACTGTGGCTGTCGGGCCTGAGGCAGAATTTCCAGGTCTGTTTACCCCTCTTCTTGACCCTCGTCTCTGTCTTTTGCCACTCCTTCTGCTCTCCTTCAGCTGTGCCCATGTTTGCTCCCCACCCACACACGTGCTCACTGTCATCAAGAGAGCTTGTTAATTTCTTTTACTACTGTCCATATTTCTGTTTCTAGAGGACCATCCTACTACTATGAATTTTACTATAGCTGTGTGGTAAAAATTGGGAATTAGGTTTTCCTTCTCACAGGACCTGCCTTCATTTTCACTTTTAAATGGGGGTTTTACTCTGTCTGGCCTGCCTGTCTTTCCCCAGTTTTCTGTGTGTATGATGCACCACCTCAGAGATTCCAATTCAGTCTTCTGTGAGGCCCTGGGAACTCCACTTGTCACCCAGAGCCCCTGTGGCCTGTGGCTGTCCTTCCCGAAACACTGCTCCTGGAGCTCTCCATTTCAGCACCACCAGTATGTGTGTGAGTGGCTGCTTTGAACCATTGTTCTTTCTCTAGAATATGAGGAGGCGAGACTTGGTGCCAGCCTCAAGACCTCTGATGCTCTTTCCTTCTGTTGTACACTTTTACTATTGAAGATCGAAACAAAGACTAGAGTCTGATGAAAAACACAGACAAAAGGACATCCTAAGTGCAGTATACCTTGTAAATACACTGTGAATCTTTTTTAAAAATATATTTATAATGAATTTTTTAGAGAGAGAGGAGAGAGAGAGAGAGATCCATTGGCTGCCTCCTGCACGGCCCCTTCCAGGGATCGAGCCTGCAACCCAGGCAAGTGCCCTGACTGGGAATCGAACCAGCAGCCTTCCGGTGTACAGGATGACATCCAAACAACTGAGCCACACTTGCCAGGGCTACACTGTGAATCTGCTTTCTGTCTCAATGGTCTGCTCATCACATGTGCCTTTACCTCATAACATGCAGTCCTGGGGGAAAGCCCCCATCCCCACTGCTCCTTGATCTTCCCTTAGTTATTTAAGGAGCCAGGCTGCTTGCTTCCTGGACTGGGAATCTCTGCAATGCCAGTGAAACCTACTGCCTTAGGATAATTCCAGTGTTGGACTTTAATTCAGATTTGTATGTTGTTATTTAGCACTATCTCAGCATAATTCAGAAATTTCTACCATACATATTAATGAGCTCTTTCATGCAGTGGGTAAATTGCTCGTTTCTAGTAAATTGAGTGGAGATTACTCTGGATGTGCATTTACTGGCTCATTTAACAGATTGTTACAGTGGCTCAGTTTCATGGTAATGTTCTGTGCTGAGTTCAACATTGGTTCTTTTTCTGAATAGATGCTGTCAGTTTGAACTGTGAACTTGCAGTGATTAGGTTCCTATTCAGATCATTAACCTACTGGGCTTCCCTTTGTTTTGTTTTTCTATTAAAGTATCGGGTTATAGGATTTCATGTTCTTGGACCAAATGCCGGTGAGGTTACCCAAGGATTTGCAGCTGCAATGAAATGTGGGCTCACGAAACAGCTACTTGATGACACTATTGGAATTCACCCCACATGTGGTGAGGTACAGAAACGGGAGGTTTTTTAAGTTGACTTCAATTGTTGCAGTTTGAAAAACTATTATGAAGCACGTTGTCAGAAAGTTTTTGTATTAGTAACTACTTTGCATATTTTAAGGAGAATAGATATATTCAGGATGTGTTTTCATAAAGCAGTACTGAAATATTGTTGGCTAAACACAAATTTGTTTTCTTCCTTTCAAACAGGTATTCACCACTTTGGAGATAACAAAGGCATCGGGACTGGACATCACCCAGAAAGGCTGCTGAGGCTAGGCCTGCTGCTATCTAGTCTCCCCGTCTGTTCTCATTCCTTTCAAACATAAGGACGCTCTCGGACCCAGCGAATCTGTGACCGGGGCACCTGCTCTGTTACAGGGCCCAGTGCAGGGCTTTCTTCACTGCACGTAGATGAGAACGTAGACAAGGAGACAGGCAGCAGCAGGCGTCTGCTCAGCGGTCTCAGCTGACGGGAGAGGCAGTTACACTGCTTCCTTGACGTCTTAGCTCGGAGCTCATGTGAAGTGAGCTAAGACCAATGCTCTTCCAAGTCAGACTGAGCTTTCCTCTCAAGGACCTTTGAATCACATAGCTACTCTAAGGCAACCTTTCCGTTTGAAAGTTTTTATCTTTTTGCTTTGTTTCTAAGAAAATATTTTTTCAGTTATGAAACTATAAAATGGTGATCTTCCATCGTGTGGGCGTGTAATTCACACGGGGTCACTGGTGAGCGGTGTCTGCGGAAGTGCCCTCAGGTAGCTGGCTGCTTCACCCTCTCCTGGGTCCCTGACGGTAACCACCTGGGAGCCTTTCTACCCTTAGTGTCTCTAGACCGAGCAGAGTGTCTCATGTCAGAGAGAGATGCTTGTAGTTCTTTTTCATGTTGATCTTAAGAGTAATATTAAAAAGTTTTACTGTATTATTTGAACTGTATTTAAAGCTTTAAAATGATTCCATCTACAATCTGTTTAATTATAGTCAAGTTCAGTAAGTGACCAGGTGATATGAGAAGATGCCATTTGAATGTATATACCTGTCAGCATCTGAAAGGCCCTTGCAGTGGGAGGCCTATCCAAGGTCCTTGGAACATCTTGTTTTCTTGAGGAACATAGCACACAGCAGTCCAACTCAAGGCTCTTTCAGATAGCACTTGCTTGGGATTGGATAGTTCTATGGTCGGAATTTCTAAGAAAAAATTGAAGCCAATAAACAATTAGGGAACTCATTCTGTAGACAGGACATTTTGCTACCCTCCCCGGAGGCAGAGTGTGGAGTGGAGATAAGGACCCCAGGTAACTGACGTAGGATCTCATGACTGAGTGGCTTTTTCATTGGGTAGAGTAAAATGTAACTGTCAAAAAAGTGAGGCAGGGTGTAGTAATTGCCAGAACTGAGGTAGAAACAGCATAGTGGGAAACAGGAGGATGTTGTGAATTTTCACTGGATGTGAGGCAGGGGTGGGGTCATTGAACATAGTTTACTGGAAGCAGCTATATTAGAACTGAATTGTGAGGGATAAATAGGGTTTCAAATATATGGAGAAGGCTCTGAATGATACTTTCTATAAATTCAACTCAAATACTAGATAAAGTAATTTTTTAAATGTTGTTCCTGTATTGTAGAGCCACATGCACATACACAGCCAAGGGTTTCCAGAACCCCAACTGAAATGAAACCAGGAAGCATAGAAGTCTTGAGTTCTGCTTTGCACTGGGTGTAGGACAGTAAGCTTAAAGCCCAGGCCTGCCCCAGGTGGACTCTTTAATAAGACCTCTGTGTAAAGCTGGGCTCCCAATGGGCTATACCCCCAGGGGAAGGGTGATTGAAATGCACTTTGCCTCACAGAAGGAAGCAGCAAAGAAATTTGCCTGTCTTCTCACTGGCATGGGTGGGAGAAAGTATTCCATCCAAAGAGTCTGTAACCACTATGCAAGTTATCTTCCCTTAGTAAGGAGGAGAGAAGGCTTGGATATAAACCTCTCGGTAACTAGCTCCCATTCCCTTCTCCCATGCTACTTGCCCCACCCCTTATTTTATCTCTTCTTTTCCTTTTTCTTTCCTCCTCTCCTGGAGTAAAGATGGGCTCTATATAATGGTGAGAGATCCTTTTTTCCTGGAAGATACACTTCGTATGCACCTAATCACATAACAGATGCTTACAGATCTTTCTACAAGGAAATGAACATCCTCCATTATAGTAGAGATTTTAACATACCTCACTAATTTATTAGATCAAAGATAGTTTTGAATAGCACAATTTACAAACTCAGTTTAATGAACTTATGAAGAACACTGTTTAACATGAATACTTATGCATTCCAAGTGCACATGGAATATTTATGGAATTTGTCATGTACTAGCTCAACAAATTTCAAAAGACTGATATAATATAGAGATTTTAGCCGTGAGACTAACACTGAGAGCCCAGCAACCTTAACCTCCATACAGTATGATGGAAAGTGGAGTATGGAGGTATTGTGAGGTGAGTGAGAGGTTAATGGGAGATCAAGCTAGAAAGAGCCAGGGTAGAGCCAGGAACCAGTCACAAGGAGCAGGGAATTATGGAAAGATCCTAAACTTTAAAGAATAGTAGACTTGTGAATGCCTTGCCCCACAACTTTCTAGATGCATGAAAAAAATAAATGGTTTAACTTTTCCTATTCTTGATTTATTAAGTGTTGACAGTATTGGATGTTTCACAGAGTTATAACAATTGAGTACATTTATAAAGCTTTCAATATATAGCATATTGGTGTAGAGTGTCTTAGCTTCCACAGTGATGAGCAGGGACCTTATTTAAGGAAAGCTCTTATAGACACACAACAGTGTATCCAATAGGTAAGAGACCTATTGACAAATCTGGGCTTTGGCAGCCTCTGAGTTGGGCTCCAAATTGGATTCTCCAACTATGGGTAGTCATTTCCTTGTGTAATCCCCTCCTATAATGTGCAAAGGTTGGTCTGTGTGACAAGTAACATCTGGCAGAAGTGGTTTGTCACTTCTAAGATTAGGTCATCAAAGGATTGCAGCTGAAGTTCTGCTCACTCTCATGCACTCTCTTGGATCGCTTGTTCTGGGAGAAGGCAGCTGCCATATCAGGAAGGCCCAGATGCTGAGGAACTGAAGTTGCCCGCCAACAACAAGAAATTGAGGTCTGTCAGCATCCATGTGAATGAGCTTGGAAGTGAATATTTCCCCAGGCAAGCCTTCCCCTAACCAGCAGCTTGACTGCAATCTCCAGAGACTGTGGACCAGAACAATCCAGTTAGGCCACTCCCAGATTCCTGACTATCAGAAACTGGGATAATAAATATTTTTCTAGCCACTATGTTTTGGAATAATTTGTTACACAGTAATAGATAAGTTCATGGAAAATTAAAATTAGTACAAATGTCATAGATACCTAAAAGGTCTTAGATTCTTTTCCTAGGGCAGACAAAATAAACCTCACATAGATTTGGGATTTCATAAAAAAGGGATTGGATCTCAGATTTAGCACTGAATTTTTATCATTGCAGACAAGGAAACCCTAAACAGGGAAGCTTACGGGGCCTTAGTGGAGAACCTTCTAAGTCCATGGGCTTGGGCCTTGAGTGTGGTGGTCCCCTGCTGAACTTCCTTGGAGCACCCCTGATTGTCAAAGCTCATGAAAGATTGCTTGGGAAGCCATTCAAATTAGCAAGGGAGAGCAATACCTTCATAATTTCATCTCAAATAGGAGTTAGGGAAAGGCACTTAAGAGTATTGGAGGGGAGGGGCTAGGGCTAGTTAAGGGGTGGCTATATGGCAGAGGTAGGTGAGTGGGTCTGGGCAGTAGTTGGTCAGAATTTGTAAACGCTGCTGGAGCAGTGTCAGTGTTCCTTACAATTTGAGATACATGAGACCATATTGAATTCTTGTTACTGTAGTCTCTTGGAATATACAGGTCTGAATGAGCTAGTGTTAAAATAGCTCAAGCACCTGGCTGGTTGCTCAGTGGTTAGAGTGTTGGCCTGCAGACTGAAGGGTCATGGGTTTGATTCTGGTCAAGGGCATGTACCTTGGCTGCAGACTCCTCCCCAGCCCGGGCCCTGGTCAGGGCGCATGCAGGAGGCAACCAATCAATGTGTTTCTCGCACATCGATGTTTCTCTTTCTCTTCCACTCTCCCTAATAATCAATGGGAAAATATCCTTGGGAGAAGATTAACCAAAAACAAAAACAAAACAAAAAAACAGCTAAAGCTTTGGTAATTGGTGTACAATGAGCTTTAGTACACTTTATAGGTTTTTAGTAACAGTGCAGTTTTTCAAATCGTGGTTTTATTTCCCAATGGAGAACTATCTGACAAGGAGATCTATTAGGACTTTATTGCAAGAGATAATCAAATATTTATTGAGACATGCTTCCACCCATGCTGGAATAACAAGTATTAGACTTAACATTTCTCTGTAAACAAACTGGAGGAAATGTGGAACTGCGTTCAGGCATGGAACAATAAGACAGCGCAGAACTGAGATTCCTGAGAGAAAGGAAACAAATGAGGTGATTCCCTACAGTTGCCCCAACTTTCTGCATGGAAGTAATTTTCAGACTATAAACTCAAGGGAGAATCCAAACAGAGCTTGACAAGCTTGCTAAATTGAGATAGAAATTGGAGTTCGAGGAGGTTGAGGCAGCTGTACATTGTGGGGGAGGCATAGGTGGGAGCTATGCAGAGAAGAGGTCCAGAAATCTGCACAGGACCCCCTGAGTGCTGAATTCTAAGCCACACATCCTCAGAGTAAAATTCTAGAAAAGCAAAAAATGACAGGGAGTAAAAGCTGAACAATTGCCTTGGCTGCCACCGTCTGTTCAGCCATTCCTGGCTCCTCCCTGCATCCGCTCCTGCTGGCCTAGCTTCTTGGATCACCACCACGCAAGGACAGAGCGGCCAAGTGTAAATAAAGATTACTCACCTGTTCCTGCTGGCCTCGGGAAACAGTTCCACATATCCCAACCCTTTCAAGGGAAAGAGGTGGGCTCCCGCCTTCTCCAGAGTTGGCTGGCTGCAACTGGGGCCCTGGTCTCATCAGCACCCTGTGAGGAGGCAGGGTCTGGGACCCCCATGCCTCAGAGGAGGCAGCCTGAGCCCAGGGCCTCACAAGCACTGTGAACACAAACCCAAGTGTTGAGGCCCCCACGAGGACTTCACACAAGGAAAATGTCGGCAATATCAACTCACTGCTCCTGCAGTCACAAGCCAGACTCCAGCTTGGGAGGGGTTCTCTCACTGGCCCCAGCTGCTGTCTGTGAGGTCTCCTCCATTGCAAACCGTTGAGCTCGGGTTTCTGTGTTTAACAATATGCAATGCAAGTTGACGCTTCAATGGACTCTTAGGCTCCAGATTAGAATTTTGGGCAGGATTCAAGGTCCCAAGATCTGAGTGTGACTGCCTTTCTGGCAGCCTTTTAGGTGAGGAGAGCACAGAGGGTTGAATTATCACTTGTTCTCCTCAAAACAAACCCATTACCCAGTCAAAGACTTGGCTCACAATCATAATCTCGGGGGTGGGGGCTGGGGGATGAAGAAATATTGAACAGGACAAAGAGGGTTTTGTCCACACTGGAGATGTAAACATTTGGACACTCGTTGCACCTGTGCTGAATATGAAGCTCCCCAAACTCTGAGGGCACATGTGGTTTCAGCTCCTACGTACCGACTTCATCACTCCAGCCCAAACATGCCTTACCAGAAAGCATGGGCTTCCTGGGCCGCTGGGATACATCTCTGGATGTTCAAAACCTCCAAGGGCTGTGAAATCCCAAAAGGAGCCCATAAGTCTCCTGGGAGCCCACTGCTGCTCTTCCCTCTAGCTACCACATGATGGCAACAGGGAGCCAGCTCCACCGCTGTGGGAAGGACTAGGCAAGGCTTCCGCTGCCACAGGGGTTCCAGGCAAGATCTGTGCTCTTCCTGCAGACTCACCCAGGTGGGAGGTGGCCCAACGCGCAGGGCTTCACTGAGCTGGTTTCGGCTTTAATCTTTGGCCCAGGCAAAGATTACGTTTCTCCCAAGTTGTGACTGTTTTCCCCAACCCTACAATTTAGGATCCCCCCACATGATGCACTCCCTCCATACCCCACTCCCCATGTAGTCCCTCACACTTGTGTGCCGCTATGAAGGTAAGCCAGGCTCCCCGTCTCTCTCATTCATAACCACCCAGCATTCTAAGGCCATTTGGCAGCAGTGGAAACTGAGGCTCAGAGACTCAGTGAGATTCCAAGATCAGACAGCCCCACACCTCAGAGCAAATGTCAAAATGAAGTGGAGAAACTCTAAACTGTCAGAAAGTAACAAAACTCATTTATTTCGATAACATGAGCTCCCCAGATCACCAAAGTCCTATAAAACCTGCCATCATATTGCACCCTGGATTCCGTGAGCACACAGAGGCAACCTAGCATCTGGCCAGACTAAGACCAAGGGTGGGGCCAGGGCAGGGCCAGCAACAGGAAAGGTGGCCCTGCTCTGAGACGGGCAGAGTGAAGGCGGCTCACAGCTGGCTCCTGTGCCATGCCCATGGGCAAGGATGGCCCCAGCCTGAGTCCTGCAGGGGAGGGCTTCTCTCCTTGGCCAGGGCTGTCCTTACCAGAGTAGGTGAAGTGGGGAGGGAATTAGGATGGCCACATTGATCTCGGCGGGGCTGAAGCCAGCATTCTGCTCTGTTACACCATGGACAGGTTCAGGGACAGAGCTGACAAAAAAATGGCCTCTTTGCAACTTAAAACTCTGTTATCCAATCCTCGCCCACCCCAGCTAGAGCAGTTAGAGGAAGCAACATCAAGCGACAGGCAGGACACAGGATAGGCACCCAGTTGTACAGCAGCTGAGGTGGGCTGCACCCAAAACCGGCCAGGTGTGATGTTGGCCCAATGCAGTGGTTGTCAAAAACTCCCATTTTCGGGACCCCCTCATCCCTGGCCTGGGAGCCTCTGCAGTGCACCGGGCCCCGTGGCGAGCACTGCAGGCTAGTGCAGCCGCAGGTAGGAGGGGGCGGAGTAGTTGAAGAGCAGGAAGTCCATCTTGTAGAGGTCAAAGAGGCGCCGCTGATAGAAGGGGCTGATGTCCTGAAAGAGGCGCCTGGCCTGGTCCTGGGCGGTGGCTGCCTTGGCCCGGGGCGGTGGCGCGGGGAAGCGCAGGCCTGGCGCGCCCACCAGGCCCAGCACGAAGGCCGCATCCTCCGCCAGGGTCTCGAACTTGCCCACGACGTCGTAGCGCAGGCGGCACGGGTGGCAGAGCGCGTGGGCGCGCTCCCAGTGCTCATTGAAAGGCTCGTCGCGGCGCGTGCGCGGGTCCAGCAGGTAGGCCAGGAACTCGGCGAAGCGCACGTCGTGGCCGCGGGCCAGCGCGTCCGGGTGCGGGCGCGGGCGCAGGCGCCGCACAATGCGCGTGCCGTAAAGCCGCTGGAAGGCGGCGCTGTAGGGCCGCGCGAACTTGTTGCGGTAGGCCGAAGCCAGGCGCTCGAAGGGCTCGCGCACGAAGAGGAAGGTCAGGTAGGCGCGCAGGCGCCGGTTGATCTCGGCGGGGCTGAAGTCTGCCAGAGAGGGCAGGCGGCCCGGCGCGTGCGCCTGGTGCGCGGGGATGGCCTGCGGGTCCGCGCCCCCCGGGCTGCGCAGCGCCAGCAGCACGCGCTTCCAGTTGGTGCAGGCCACCTTGGGGACGTAGCAGTAGAGCAGGCCGTGGGCGTCGTCCACCAGCACGTGCCGCAGGTCCTCGGGCTGCAGCAGGCGCTGCCGGCGCGTGTGGCGGCTGCAGGCGCGGCGCAGCAGATTGCGTCGCTGCCGGTGCACCTCCGCCAGGGCCGAGCTGGAACCCTGTGGAGGACAGGGGTCGGTGTCAGGGCAGCTGCCGGGCGTGCTGCCCAGTGACCTGTGTGAGCCAGGGCCCGGCAGCAGGTAGGGGGCCTGGACTGGAAACCCCGCGCTGCCACCCATCATACTGTATGATTGGGGGTCTAGGCATTTGTCCTGGACCTGGGTTGGGGGAAATGAATCTAACCTTGCAGAGGCATGTAGAGAAGTGATTAGTCAGTTGTTGGACACTCAGGACTGAGGAGGTCCTGATAATGAATGTGACAGGATCAGAGTAAGACTGATAACAAAGTATGGCTTCAGAGTCCTCACCATGGGAGCAAAATGAATTACTAGAAGTAGCATAGTGTATAAGAATGGTAGCTTTTTACAGCCCTGTAGTATTCCATGGTGTAGATGTACCATAGCTTTTTTTTATCCACTCATCTGCTGGTGGGCACTTGGGCTGTGTTCAGATCTCAGCTATTGTAAATAATGCTGCTATGAACACAGTGGGAGCATATATTCTTTCTGACTGGTGTTTTGGAATTCTTAGGATATATTCCCAGAATATTTGGGATCAAGTAAAAGGCAGTTCCATCTTTAATTTTTTGAGGAGGGGTGCCTGGATAAAGAAGGTGAAGGGATTAGCTAAAGAACATATATGCATACCCCATGGACACAGACAATACTTTGATGAAGGCCAAGGGAGAGGAGGAGAGGATGGGTGGAGGTGGGCAAAGGGGGGGAAGGGGACACCTGCAATAATGTCAACATTAACATTTTTTAATAAGAAAAATAACAAAAAACTCATGATGATATGGAAAAAAAAGAATGATAGCTTTAGTCTGTACCCCTCTGTCTAAGGCAGTGGTTCTCAACCTTTCTAATGCCACGACCCTCTAATAAAGTTCCTCATGTTGTGGTGACACCCAACCATAAAATTATTTTTGTTGCTACTTCATAACTGTAATTTTGCTACTGTTAATGAATCGTAATATAAATATCTGTGTTTTCTGATGGTCTTAGGCTCTACAGCAGCGGTTCTCAACCTATGGGTTGAGACTCTAAGGGGTCAACCCACCGGCCCCTCCCAGACTGGCTTGAGGACCCTGGGGCTACAGGCAGACCTTTGGGACTAGTGACAGGCTGGGGCCCGGGCTCAGAGAGTCCCTGGAGCTACAGGGGAGCATTGAAGGTGCTGTGTGCTGAATGGGGTCTCCAGGGGATGAGAGATGCTGCCACGGATGTGGGGCGGCATCAGGATCTCTTACCAGGCAGCACCCAGGCAGAGCTACGTCTCACAGAGCAAATGCAGAAGTCAGTCAGTTTGCAGACCCCGAATCTATTTCTTTTTGAGGTTGCCTTCCCCTGATCACTGGGTCGCCTCCCGTCCCTGAGGGCTCCCAGACCGTGAGAGGGGGCAGGCGGGGCTGAGCGACACCCCCCTCCAGTGCATGAATTTTCATAAAAAGGTATGAAGTTCTGACATATGCTAAAACATGCATAAAACTTGAAAACATTATGCACACCAAGTAAAAGAAGCCAGACATAAAAGGCCACTTGTATGATTCCATTTATATATAAAGTGTATAGAAGAGATCCATAGAGACAGAAAGTACATTAGTGGTTGTCAGGGGCTGGGGGTGGAGAACATGGGGAGTGACTGCTAATAGGTACTAGGTGTTTTTTGGAGTGGGGAAAACGTTCTCATACAGGTCCCTCTCCCCCATCTAAACTAGGACCCTCCTGGTAGAGCTCTCCTTGTGCCTCATACTTCCCCTTTAGACACAAATCAGTCACAGGTTCGTGGAGGCAGTGATCAGATGATCTTCCCCCTCATTGGACTGTCAGCGGCACAAGGGCAGGGAACCAGCCTACCTGGTTGTGGCTGGATCCATAGCTTCCTGAGCACAGCCTTCCTACAGTAAGTGCTCAACACATGTTAGCTGTATGGGTGCCCCTGACTGTGGCTGTTTGGATGTGGTGTGAGGCAGGGGGTGTGACTCTCAGTGGGGGTACAACCCTCTGTGTGTGTGTGTGTGTGTGTGTGTGTGTGTGTGTGTGTGGTCCTAATGGGGTCAACAACAGAAGTGAGGTTCATGGACCAGCAAGCCATCTGGTGAGGCAGGGGCTCCTTCATGTTTCCCTATTGCAGCTGGTACTGATTTGGGGTTCACTTAATTACTGTCTCCCCACTAGACTGTCAACTCCCTGAGGGGAGACTCGGTGTCTGTTTCACTCTCTTTCATATCCACAGCACATACAACAGTGCCTGGCACAGAGTGGGCACAGTGTATTTTTGAGTAGGTGATGGACAGTAGGGGGGTAGCTGGAGACACCAGCTCTCTCAGCTTGCCCCCAAGATTTGCCCTTGTCACATCCCCAGAGCCTGGATTTGCAGAGGATGCTTCTCTGTGCCCAGTGTGGGTTCCAGTCCCATGACTGTAGGTCAAGCATGTCAAACTAAAAGGCTAACACAGGCCAAATAAACAAGGTTTAAGTTTATGTGGGCCGCAAAAAAATAATAGCTTCAATTTTCATAGAACCATATGTTTATTTTGATAGAGACATGCTGAATACAAAGGGCTGAAATGAGTAATCGTTAACGTAAAATAATAGAACATTTTAATAAAAATTAATATTATTTCTTGAACATTAACTTACCAGACACTGAGTAACTGCATAAATTAATAAGTGTAACGCAAATAAACCTATTTTTCTTGTTCTCTGAAAGCGAAATATTTCCTGTTGCACACACCAACAAGTCAGTACAAGACTAATGACGTGGCAGTTGGCTGCTAAAATATTCGCTGCTAGTATTAGTGGAGAGAAATGGTGCGCCTGTGCATAAGGCACGTAAGGGAAATGAATGCAACACGATTATAGTAATCAGTCATTAGCAAACATTGTAGTTTGTTATTAATAACTAGAGGCCTGGTGCATGAAATTTGTGCAGGGTAGGGTCCCTAGGCCTGGCCTCCCCACCTCCCCACCTCCTCCTTCCCTCACTCCCTTAGAGCCCCACCGCCATTAGTTGCCAGATATGTTCCGCACCACCCCCTGGTGGTCATCACACATCATAGCGATCGATCAAACTCCCGCTCTCCCAAACTCCCGAGCAATTTGCATATTAGCCTTTTATATAGAGAGATTATGTATAATAGGATATTGTAAAAATTAAGTTACAAAATTTTTATTAAAACGTTTCTTACATACCGTTATATTGTCTGGGCCACAAAAATATTTGTTGTGGGCCGCACGTGGCCCACGAGCAGCAAGTTTGACATGCTTGCTGTAGGTTTACATTGGGGCTCTCGGGTTCCCATGTCTGGAGGCAGAGGGAGTGGTCCCAGAATGGGGGTCTGTCCACTTACCTGGTCCAGGTCATAGAGCATCTGCAGGGGACTCCTCTTCTTCCCACCAAGCCAGCCAGAGCCCAGGGCCTTGTTTCCAGATTCTGTGGAGCATAAAGAGAGAGGTGTCATCACTGCATCAGAAGAAATGGCTTTGATGCTGTGGAGCTTGGTCAACTCACCTAGGGCACAACTAACCCATCTCTGAGACTCAGTTTCCCTCCTGTCCCACCTGCCTTGGGATGGGGAGGGAGGTTGGTAAAGTGTAGGGAAGCACTGACAGGGCCCCTAATCCATCAGGCAGGTTGCTTGGTGTCACTCCTACTCCTATGCCCTGCCCTCTAGAGTTGGAGGATGCCAGACAGGGAGAGATGAGAGGAAAGGTGGTACCCAGCCCATAGCCCTCTGGGAAAGGCCTGACCACTCAACCTCACCCACCTGAGTCTGCCCTCATCTCATGCCCTGCCCTAGCCAGCCCCATGACTGCGGAGCCCTCAGGGGCTCAAGAAGCTACCTGTCTGTCCAGGGAGGGATGGGCAGTAGTAGAGTGGCACAGCCAGACTGCAGGCTTCCTACTGATCCACTGTGAATTCCTCCAGCAGCCTGTAATTCCCCGAGCAGTGTGCATGCTTCTTCATGGTAAATACAGCTTTAGCTGTCTCCCAGAATGGATGGCCCTGAGGACAGATACTATCTGTCTGTCTCAGTGCCAAATTTTTCAATCTTCCTAAAACTACCATAAACTCAGCTTGCTAAGTTTATTCTTCACTCAAAATGTGCCTTAAGGACTATCTTCTTAAACATATTCAATTAATATGGATATATTTTTAGTACTATAATCAATATAGGTGAGGAAAGGTTCAAGACCTTCTGGATCATATTTTTCTTAAATATGATTATATTTATTAATACAATAATAAAGTATAACACA
Source organism: Eptesicus fuscus (assembly GCF_027574615.1). Classification (NCBI taxonomy): domain Eukaryota; kingdom Metazoa; phylum Chordata; class Mammalia; order Chiroptera; family Vespertilionidae; genus Eptesicus; species Eptesicus fuscus. The sequence goes on along the minus strand of NC_072484.1, from coordinate 64,364,937 downwards.
ATCTTTCCAACATCACCAAAATTGCAAATCTTTAACTAGATTGACCAAGAAGAAAAAAATAAAGACTCAAATTACTAAAGGCAGGAATGGAAGAGGTGACATTAGTACTGGACCTTATAGAAATAAGAAAGGATTGTAAGAGTATAATATGAACAACTATACAAGAGTAAATTATATAACCTAAATGAAATAGAAAATTCCTAGAAAGGCACAGATTCCTAAAATTGACTCAAGAAGAAATACAAAAACCTCAACAGACTTATAACAAGTGAAAAGACTGAATTAGTAATTTTTAAAAGGAAGCCACATTGAGACTGGTAGGAGGGGCAGAGTCCTGAAATGGGCTGGTCCCACAACCATGTGTGGAAGTTAATAATTGGGAGGGATATCTCAGCTGTGAGGTCCCCAGTGAGGAGCAAGAGGGTCCTAGCCCCACATCAGGATGCCCAGCCGACAACATCTGGCTGTGAAAATCAGCGGGGCCTCTGTCTGGTTAGACAGAGGGCTGCTGTAGACCCCGGTGTCCTCTTAAAAGGCCTGAGCACAGACTCACTCACAAACATTGCCCTAAGCTCCAGCGAAGCGACAACAGCTAGAAAAGCACCAGGGACATATGGGAAAGAACTGACTTGTCTAGCTTCAGGGTGAAGTTGGAGAGGCAGCTCAATGTGGGCAGGTGCCATTGTTAATTTGTTGAGCCCTCCTCCCACCTCCACAACTCTCAAGTGCTGGCAGGCGCTAGTTTCCCTTTGTTGACCCCTAGCCCCCTACTCCACCAGTCTACAGGGGCAGGCTGGTGCCACATCTGAGTTTCCAACAACCTGCCTAATACCACTCACCCCACTTGGTGATTCCAAGATCCCACCCCACCCAACTTGGCTATCTGCCTCTTTTAGCTGCTGTTCCTCATTAGCTGCTGGCCTTGGCCTATACTGCAAACTTTCCTAAACTTTCTCAAAGGGCCACACACCTGAAACAAGCAGTGTCTGTCCTTGGCATGCCCTATACCTCTTGCTAAGCAGCCCCAATCCTGGCACCCCAGGCACCTCCAAGCAAAGCACAGGCAGCTACCAACCGAAGATTATTTTGTACCTCCTAGCAGGTGGCCCTGCATCAGGCATAGGCAGCAGCTGATCTGGGCATGTGCGGGATTCCCTCCCAAAGGCTCAAGAACCAACACACTCTGTGAATTCAGACCACACTGCACTGAGCACCACCCAATTAGCTCCATAAATGACACACTCAAAGAGGAACTCGGCAGGCACCAGAGCCCCACTAAAGCGAATGAATCCTGCTCCGTGCAGTCAAACCCCATACAACAGCTCAACTGTAATGAAGGCCAGTCCTTACAGCCAGTCAGCCTGAGGGTCAGTCCCTCCCACTGACATGCCAACAGCAATCCAGGCTCAACTACAACAGGAGGGCACACACAACTCACACAAGGGACACAACTGGAGCACCTGGCTCAGATGACCAGAACGATTGCACCTCTGGGCCCCACAGGACGCCCACTATATAAGGCCACTCCACCAAGACCAGGAGATGTATGGAGTTTTCTCAAAAAATTAAATATGGAACTGCCATTTGACCCAGTGATCCCACTTCTAGGAATATATCCTAAGAAAATCGAAGCATCGATCAGAAAGAATGTATGCACTCCTATGTTCATAGCAGCACAATTTACAATAGCTAAGATCTGGAAACAGCCCAAGTGCCCATCAGTAGATGAGTGGATAAAAAAGCTGTGGTACGCTTATACCATGGAATACAATGCAGCAGTAAAAGAGAAGAATCTCTTACCCTTTGAGCATGGAGGGAGCTGGAGAGTATCATGCTAAGTGAAATAAGCTAGTCAGAGAAAGACAAGTATCACATGATCACACTCATATGTGGAACGTAAGTAACAAAACAAACTAATGAAGGGAGTAGATCCAGAGACATGGGAGCATGGAACAGAATGCAGAATCTCGGAGGGAAGGCAGGGGAGGGTGGGTGGGTGGGAGGTAATCAACCAAAGACCTTGTAAGCATGTATGCATAACCCAAGGGCACAGAAAATAGGGTGCTGAAGGCCTGGGGGTGGGGGGCAGGGAGGGAGGGCTGGAAGGGGTCAATGGGGGAAATAGGGGGACATATGTAATACTTTCAACAATAAAGAATTAAAAATAAAAAAGACCAAAAAATAAAAATAAAAAAGACCAGTAGATGTAGCAGATCTACCTAATACATAGAAACAAACATAGGGAAGCGGTCATAATGAAGAGACAAAGAAATATGTCCTATATGAAAGAACAGAACAAAACTCCAGAAAAATAACTGAACAAATGGAGACAACCAATCTGCCAGATGCAGAGTTCAAAACACTGGTTATAAGGATGCTCAATGATCTCAGTGAGAACTTCAGCAAAAAGGAAACATAAAAATGGAGATAGACAACACTAAAAAGAACCAGTCAGAAATGAAGACATTAACTGACACGAAGAATACATTAGAAAGAACAACAGCAGATTAGATGAAGCAGAGTACCAAATCAGCAATTTGGAAGATAAGGTAGCAGAAAACACACAATCAGAACAGCAAAAAGAAAAATGAATTTTTAAAATGAGGATAGTGTAAGGGACTTCTGGGGCAACATCAAGTGTAACAATATTTCATCATAGGGGTAGCAGAAGGAGAAGAGAGAGAGCAAAGTATTGAAAAACCTATTTGAAGAAATAATAACTGAAAGAAATATACCGTACATACGAATGCAGGAAGCGCAGAGAATCTCAAATAATGTGAATCCAAAGAGGCTGACATCAAGACACATCATAATGGAAACGCCAAAGTTGACACAAAGAGGATCTTAAAAGCTGCAAGAGAAAAGCAGTTATCTACAAGGAAGTTAGAAATGCAGGCACCTTCTTAAAGGGCCAATGCACAATATTTCATTTGCAGCCACTCACCGTGGGTTCTGGCAGAGGGAGGGCAGAGTGGACTCGAGCTCTTTGAGGAGAGTCCAGGCTTGGTGGCTCTGGGGAGAGAGCTGAATCCCTGCACTGAGTTATTCCCCCATACTGCAAAAGCCATCTTTCTCAGGCAGACCTTTCCCATCCATGCAGCATTAGCCTGGGGGGAAGCAATAGCCCCACCCTTTGGAATGCCTCTTGCCCAGCCCAGTGGAGCGTAAGCTCTGACTACACCCAGAGGCTCATTAAGTTCAGAGACATGGATGTATGGAACAGACTGACAGATCTTAGAGGGAAAGAAGGTGTGGGGGACGGAAAGAGATTAACCAAAGAACATGTATGCATATATGCATAGCCCGTGGACACTGACAATAGTGTGGTAAAGGCCTGGAGTGAGGTGGGGGCTGGGTGGATAAGAGGAAGTGGGGGGAAAATAGGGGACATCTGTAATACTGTCAACAATAAAAAGTAAATGTAAAAAAAAAAAAGACACTCCTCCAAAGAGGACATACAGATGGCCAATAGACATACAAAAAAAAAAAAAAAATGCTCAACATCACTAATCATCAGAGAGATGCACATTAAAACTACAATGAGGTATTACCTCATATCTGCCAGAATGGCTATCATCAATAAATAAATAACAAGTGCTGGCCAGGATGTGGAGAAAAGGGAACCCCAGTGTACTGTTGGTGGGAATGCAGACTGGTGCAGCCACTATAGAAATTAATATGGAGTTTCCTCAAAAAATTAAAAATGGAACTGCCATTTGACCCAGTAATCCCACTTCTGGGAATACTAGTATATCCTAAGAATCCTGAACACCAATCAGAAAGAATATATGCGCTCCTATGTTCATAGCAGAATTATTTACAACTAGAGGCCTGGTGCACAAATTTGTACACCAGTGGGGTCCCTCGGCCTGGCCTGTGGGATTGGGTGAAACTGGCTCTTGGACATCCCCTGAGGGGTACCAGATTGCAGGAGGGCACAGGCCAGGCTGAGGGACCCCACCGGTGCATGATCAGGGCTGGGGAGGGACCTCAGGAGGATTCCAGGGCGTGTCTGACCTGTCTCACTCAGTACCGAATGGCTGGACACCAGCAGCAAGCTAACCTACCAGTTGGAGCGTCTGCCCCCTAGTGGTCAGTGCACATCACAGCAACTGGTTGACCGGTCAACTGTCTGCCCCCTGGTGGTCAGTGCATGTCATAGCGAGCGGTTGAGCTGCCTTAGCATATCATTAGCATATTACACTTTGATTGGTTGAACGGCTGACCAGACAACCGGACACTTAGCATATTAGGCTTTTATTATATAGGATAGCTAAGATCTGTAAACAGCCCAAGTGTCCACTAGTAGGTGAGTGGATAAAAAAGCTGTGGTACAGCCCAGCCAGTGTGGCTCAGTGGTTGAGCTTTGCCTATGAACCAGGAGGTTATGGTTCACCTTTCTCACCATTTTGCAGATGGCGAAGTGGAGGCTCTGAGAGGTGTTACCTCTTGCACGAGGTCACCCAGTGACCAGCTCCTCTTGGGACCACAGCTGGGACTGAGGAAGGGCTGGTGCCCACCAGGAGTTGTGGGAAGAAGAACTCCAAGTGACAGAGAAGAAACCTAGGCCTGTCTTATTCTAAGGCCCCTTAACTCAGAACCTTCCAGAAAGGCCCTTGAGAAAGGCCTGTCACTTCCTGGGCAGACCACAGCCTGCAGGAGTGTGGGTCCCATACCAGACTCCGGTGGTCAGTGGGTGGAGTGCAAGAGGAAGTGGGCACCAGAGAGAGGCCCAGAGTAGCTGTGGCCAGTGATTACAGGGCTGGGCCATCCCCACCCAGGCCCGCCACACAGATCAGAGGAACCCAGGTCCACCGGGAGGGCAGGCTGGCCATGGAGGGGGGACAGATGGCTCTAGGGGCTCAGAGGGGAATGCTTGAAGATCCCAGGGTCCAGCCCCCCACTCTGGACAGCTAGAGGCAGGGGGTCTAGCGTAGGGACTAGCCTCAAACAGGGCCACCCTGAGGCCCCCCCCAACCTCCACTGCCATCACCCAACCCCCTATTCCCACCTCCCCTCCCCCCCCCGCCCTGCCTATTTATTTCCTCCCAGCCCTTCCACTGGGCTCCATGTCCCAGGGCCCCTGCCCAGGGCACTGTGGAGCAGACAGGCCAGGGAGAGCTAGGTGGGCAGGCCCCAGTCTCGTGGTCAGGGAGGGTCCTGGACCTAAGCCAAAGAACTCTGCCATCCAGAGCAACCACAGGCAAACCACACGGGGTTCTGCTTTGAAAAAAGGAAACAAAAATAGCAGGAGGTTATGGAGAGAGGAGAGAGAGAAGAGGCAGAAGGCGATAGGAGGGAGGAGAGAAAGAGGTCCTGGGTGCCAAGGACAGAGATGGAGAGAGAAGGAACCACACACAACGACAGAGACAGAGACTGGGAGAATTCCCGGAAATCCGGGGGTACTCAGTGATTTGTGCACATTGATGCTTTCTCCTATTGGGTAGTAACTATTATTATCCCCACCTGACAGATGGGGAAATAGGATCAGAGAGGCAAAGAAACAAGCCGAAGGCCTCACAGCAAGTAAGGGCCAGAAACAGGGTTTTATCCCAGGCCACAGCATATGTGTGACCTTAATGCAAGCCATGCCATCCTGCCCTCAGGCACCCACTCCACCCTGCACGAAACTCGATTCACAGCATCCACAGGCTGGTGGCTGAAATGCCACACCAAGAAACCAGACAAATTGTCCGTGCACGCTCACCCCCAAGGAAAGCCTCAGTCCCCCGCTTTATGGGAAGGGGGGGCGGGCAAGTTGTTGCATGGGGGACTTGAGGCTTCACCATTTTGGGGAAACAATGGTGATCCCCAGTCTGGTAAGCATAGATTATGACACAAAGTTTCTGGTTAATAAGTTCTAGCTGGGCTAGTGTTGCAAGACCAGATAAGCAGGAGCCGCAGGCCTTGCTGCTCCAGTCTGCTCTAGCTCATTCGCTCCCCCTGATGGCTTAGACCTTCTGGGTGACCTATGTGCCCCTGGGTCAGGGACATTACCTCTGATGATCAGGCTAAGCTATGAACACGTGGACAAACCCTTCATAAGTAAAAAGCAATTCTGCCTTTTTTTTTGGGGGGGGGGAGCGGGGAGAAATAGTGATCTCTCCACTTGAATTTAAAATTCAGACTCCACGCTGAACTCCGCAAACCATGTGGAATGGAAACTTATCTGATCAGATCATTCTTGGGTACCAGTCACATCAGCTCTGTCTCCAGAACCATCCGGAAGCCCCGCATTTCTGCTTCCCCCACAGGAGCAGCCCAGGGCAAGCCCCGTCCACTCTGCTCCGGAAAATCACCAGTCTCTTCAACTGGCTTCCTATTTCTTCTTGTTCCAGCTTAGTGATCTTAAAACCTACAAGGCTTCCCATCCTTCCCACGGCCCTCTCGGCGCCTCTCCCACCCTTCCCAGCTCACTCCTCAGCTGCAGCCACTCTGAACATACTAGGCACATCCCCGCCTTTGCACTAACTTTTCCTTCGACCTGGGAAGCTCCTCCAGGAAACGACATTTTGGGGAAGATACTGCTTGTTCAGATCTCAACTCAAATGTCTCATCCACATCAGGATATTTCAAAGTCTCTCCTTTTATTTCTTTTTAATTCTCACCTGAAGATATGTTTATTGATTTTGAGAGAGAGAGAGAGAGAGAGAGAGAGAGAGAGAGAGAGAGAGAGAGAGGTGAGAGAGAAACATCCATCTGCCTCCCATATGAGCCCCAACTGGGGATCGAACCTGAAATCTAGGGATGTGCCCTGACTGGGAATCAAACCCGCAACCATTTTGGTGTACAGGACTGCAGCTCCCACCCGTGGCTTGTGGGGGTGTCCAGGTCTGGACAGCGGTGTCCAGCCACAGAGGGAATGGTGTGAGTGGCAGGGTGATCTGGTGAGCACTGAGGAGGCCTCTCCAAACCCTGGCCTCCAGCCCAGAGGCGGTCAGGGAAGTTTGAGGGTGGCAGGGAGTGGGGGTGGGGGGAAGAAGCCCCTCGCCTCAGGAGGGAAGGAGCACAGTGCCAGGCCTAATCATGACAGTGCCACGGTAAGGAGGCCAGAGGCCAGGCACTTCCTGTGTGCCCTCATTCCCCTCAGCAGAAGCCGGGTAAGGAAGAACTTGGGCACCCCATTGTAGATGGGAGCACTGGAGCCCCGAGAGGGGCGGGAATAGGTCCCCTCCCCTTATCCCAGCAGATAAGGCTGTGGATGACCTATCCTACACCAACCTAGACCCAGCCCCCCCCCCCGCCCCCATGGGTAAGTGCTGCCCCCCAAACAGTCTCCTCAGCCTCATCTCTTAGGCCACCCTAACCCCAATGCCCAGTGGCCCCTGCCCACTCTGGGGTGTGGTAACCTACTCCCTGAGACCCTGTCTGAGAGGCTCCAAAAGGGGACTCCAAGGATTTTCACAATCCCCGCCCCTCAAACACACACACACACTCACACACACACAGACACTCACACACTCACTCACACTCTCACATCAGGAAAGGCAAACAGAGCCAGAGGTCAGGAGAACAAGCCAATGAGTGGGCCCCTCAAGCCCAGGACAGACTGTGCAGCCAGCAAGTCAGCCACCCACACCCATCCCTCCACGCACTTCTCTGGCAGGTCCCTCCGTGTGAACGGGCCGGTGAGAGGGTTTGAGGAATTCCTACAAGTGAATTCCTCAGTTCACATGCCGGCCTGGAGCAGGGACTCCACACTGCGGGGTTCCGACTGGCTGCCTCATTTTCACCAGCCAGACCGTGAGGTCGATGCAAAGGAGCCCCAAGTCCTTGTCAGTGTGAACTTCAGGTGCAGCAGGCCACCCCAGGCAGCGCCCCGCCAGCCACACAGGGGAACCAGCGGGGGATGCAGGGGCATCCAAGTCTCTCCCACGCCTGGCGCTAAGGGGGTGGGCCGAACGCAGTCCACCACCCGCCACTGACCCGGGTCCCTAGGCGCAGGCTGCCAGGCCCTCAGGGTCCCCATCCCGGGCGTTTGGAGACCACTTCTCCAAGGGAGCCAGACCTTGCGGGGAGCTGGGGCACAGGCGGGGCTTCGAGAGCCTTTCTGGGCCCACTCACCCCTAGCCCCTAGCCCAGGAGCAGACAGCAGGTGCCCCCGCGCCGTCGAGGGTCTGGCCTCTGCCCCCCCGCCCAGCTGGCACTCACCGGGGAGTAGGGCGCGGGTCGCGGCGCCCAGGAGCAGGAGCGCAGCGCTCAGACACGCGGCCGCCAGCGCGCGCCGCCGCCAGCAGCGCCTCCCCATCCTGTGCCAGCGCTGCAGTCCGGGTGTCCCGCGGGGCGGCGGCGCCGGCCCTGGACCCGCCCCGGCTGGCTGCCCGGCGGCCCGTACCAAAGCGCGCGGCACGGGGGTGCGAGGGCTCCCTCGCGCGGGTCGCGGGGCCACCGGGAACGCGGCGGTGGCCTGGAGGACTGCAGAGGTGGGCAGGGCAGGTTGGCCGGCCTCGTCCAGTCTCCATGCGCGCCCCCTCCCCCCCCCCACACACACATAAACACATGATCGCTGTCCACGGTGCGAAGGGTGGAGTCTAGGTGGAGGGAGCCCTGTCGCCCCTTCTCTCTTTGCTGTACAAGCCAGGGATGTACGGGACTCCCCAGGAGTCCTGATTCCCAGGATCAGGCCCAAGAGTGTCCCTTCCTCCCCGCAGGGCACCCTGTAGCCTGCTTTCCACAGGTGTCTCCAGGTCCTACCTGAGTTCTGGCTCATGCAGGTCCCAGCTAGACTGAGGGAGGAGAGGTGAAGGTCTCAGTTCACATCCCCCAGGAGCGTGAGGACCGGTGTGCCCCCACAGCTGCTCCAGACTCCAGGTGAGCACTCAGAACGTGCTTGAGGCCCAGCCGGTGAGGCTCAGTGGCTGAGCGTCCACCTGTGAAGCAGGAGGTCACGGTTCCATTCTGGTCCCGCCAGGTTTCCGGCTTGATCCCAGGTGGGGTGTGTGCAGGAGGCAGCCAATCAATGATTTTTTTCTCATCATTGATGTTTCTATCTCTCTCTCCCGCTCCCTTCCTCTCAGAAATCAATACAAAAACAAACAAACAAAAAACTTGCCGAAGACTCCTGGGTGTGAGGGAATGGGAGGAAAGTCCAGCCTCAGAAAAATAAACCAATCCAGCTAGCCCTGTGGAGTGAGGAGACCAGGACTCTCCCCTGGGTCTTGCTGCCCAGAGGGCAGGCTAGCAGGGCACTGGAGGAGGCAGCTGATGCTGTGTGCACTGGTGTGTTCACTTGAGCTAATACCTAGCAGTAAGTGTGTGTGTGTGTGTGTGTGTGTGTGTGTGTGGGGGGGGGGGGTTGCTGCAGTAAACTCCAGCTTTTTTAACAGCTCTTGAAGACTCTGGTGACTCTAAAGCCTGCTGGTACCACTTATTGGCTGTGTGAGAGCAGGACAGTCGCCCAACCTCTCTGTGTCCGGTTCCCTGTACAATGGGATAGTACTAGGACACAGCTCATCGTCTTTTGAGGACTAAATGAGATACAGGACATGTTTGAAACAGCATCTGGCACTCAGTGACTGCCATCTAAATACAATATCTTAGTGATTATTAACTTTTTAAAAAATATATATTTCTTTATTGATTTCAGAGAGGAAGGGAGAGGGATAGAGAGATAGAAACATCAATGATGAGAGAGAATCATTGATTGGCTGCCTCCTGCATGTCCCCCACTGGGGATCGAGCCCACAACCCGGGCATGTGCCCCTGGCCGGAATCGAACCTGGGACCCTTCGGTCTGCAGGCCGACACTCTATCCACTGAGCCAAACCGGCTAGGGCAGTGATTATTAACTTTTATAGTACTGCCTGTTTCTGGCAAGTTACAGTGATGATATAAAAATTCCTTGGCTCATGACAACAATATCAAAAAGCCCTGGCCGGTATGGCTCAGTGGCCCACACATGGAAGGGTCTCAGGTTCGATTCCTGGTTAGGGGCACATACCTGAGTTGCTGGTTTGCTCCCAAATATTCCCCCCCCCGCCCCCACCTCTCAAAGAAATTTCTTCTTATTACATATATTTAAGTTTTAAAAGTCTATTTAAGGAAGTATATCAAGTAAATAATAGTTATTTTGGCTTAAAGATAGAGCTCCCAAGGATGATGATAGGTGTCAAATAGCAGAGGGGTCGGAAAAACAGCTCTCTGATAAAACCAGAAGCTTTTTATTATGGCTTTCCAGACAACTTGGACGGAGAGCCTTGGGGAGCATCTAACTCACCCCTGGGCTCGCCTGAAGTCAGGGCTGCTGCTACTCTGGACCCAGAGATTCGGGATCACCCACACCCCCAGCAGGCCCCAGATCTAATCTACACCTGTATTCCTGACCCTTCCCTGAGTTCGCATTCTCTGTAAGGAGTCCCAGCCCCTGGGGTTCTTAGGGTGAATCTTGGCCTCCTGAACTGCCACCTTGTGGCCAAAGCTGAGAACAACATCTCAGCCCATCTCTTGTCCAGAAAAATCTGTGCAAACACTTGGCAGAGTCCCAATGTTGGGTCTTGCGGTGGGAGGGTGAATGTGCCCTCAGCGGCTTGCCTGGGAAAGCGCCCTCTGCAGCCTCTGTCCTCTCACAGGGGCTCATATTCATTCATTCATTCACTCATTCACTCACTCACTCACTCACTCACTCACTCACTCATTCAACAGATACTGAATACCCACTCTATGCTAAGGCACCAGTGGCAAGAACCAGGCAGATACATCCTCTGACCTCGTGGAGTTTTCAACAGAGATGGGGGAGAGCATAGAAATAGGAGCAAATATCTAAGTTATGGCCGGTGGTAAATGGTGCTGTGAGGAACAAACGCAGAATAAAGGGATGGGAAGTGTGTGCCACAAGGGTGGCAGTGGCAGGCCTCAGGGAGACATGACATTGAGCAGAGATGTGAACCAGGTGAGGCGGACCGCGCAGGTATGGTGGGCAGAGAGGAGAAGCTTTCCCGGCAGAGTAAAGGCCCCAGTGGGGATCCTGATGCAATGATCCAGTTGCTGTTGCTAAGTCACAAACTGCCCTAAAACTTAGCAGCTTAACCAAACCATTTACATTTCGCTCACAATTTTGTGGGTCAGGAATTGGGGGAGGGGATCAGTTGGGTGCTTCCCACTAGGGGTCTCCTGCTCATCTGCAGGGCCGCTGGGCCTGGTGACCTGGAGGCTGGCCCCGCTGGCTTTCCCTGAGGGCTCCCTGTCAAATGGAGCTTGGTGGGCGGTGGGCCTGAGTGCCTGGGGTTCTGAGTGCCTGGGGACCTGAGTGAGTGCCTGGAGTTGGTTTGCAGTGCCCCTGCCTCTCTTTACTCCTTACTAGTTTTAAGATTTTATTTATTTGGTTTATCCAAGGATTAAACTTTAAGAGCACCAGAGGTTTGTTGTTGTTGTTGTTGTTGTTGTTGTTGTTTTTAATTGAGGGGCTATTCACATAACAAAACGAATCACTTTAAAGTGTGCAATTCAGTGGCATTCAGTACATTGACAATGTTGGAAAACTCCCATCTCTCTCCAGTTCCTGTGTATCCCTCGGAGATTTTAATTTCCTTAAAATTTCTTTCCGTTACGTTTAGTACTGCATACATTACTGTGTTCCTTGCTTTTTGGATAGTGGCAACAATGAGAAAAAGAACAATATTTTATTCTTATCTGGTGCTCATTCTGTGCCAGGCACTATTCTAAGATCTTCGCATGTATTATCTCATTTGATCGTCAGATACATCTCATGAAGCAGGAATTGTTGCTGCTTTTGGTTTACAGATGAGGAATCTGAGGCACAGAGAGGCTAAGTAACTTACCCAAGTACACACAAGCTGGTCAGTAGTATAGCCAGGGTTTGAACTTACTTGTTGGCCATATTTAACATCTGTGAGATCCTCATTCTTTTAAATAGAGTCTACAATTCTTTTTTAAAAAATTAAACTCTTTATTTGGGGACACAGGTTAACATGAAGTTGTTAGAAAGAAAACAGAGAGACCCCATGTGCCCTGTTCCCCCAGTGATAACCTCTTGCAGTGTGCAGTGTCACAACCAGGTCATTGGCATTGATAGAATCCACTCATCTTATTGGATACAATGCTTAAATTTTTAAAATTGGTTGCAAACATTTAAAAGTCAGGAGATTTCACAAAAACGGTTTGGTTTTTGGCTTCTCTTGAGCCAGATGAAGAAGCCTCTTCCAGAAGCAATTCCTGAGGGGAGGTTTCAGTACAGCTAGTTTGTCTGGTCAGCGAGTGGGGTGTGGGGTGTGGGGAGTGGAGAGTTGGGAATGGGGTGTGGGGTGTGGGGAGTGGGGAGTGGGGTGTGGGGAGTGGGGAGTGAGGTGTGGAGTGGGGAGTGGGGTGTAGGGTGGGAAGGGAAAGCCACCATCCAAGGGTGTGGTGCTGGGAGCGAGGAGGGGGGCAACTCAGCCCAGTCCTGCTGGGAGACTGGAGACAGTGCGGAACACTCCCCAGATTTATTTTCCACCCACTTACACACCCGGGGAGAGCCGAGGGAGCTGGGGTATTTATCCAGTAATGTCCCCTCTCTCCTGTCGCTTCTCTAGCCCTTCTAGCCCACCTCTGAGCTGGATGACCATGCCCTAAGCCACCAGAAGCAGCCCCCCAGCAGAGAGAGGCAGGTGCTGGCCACTGGCTGTCACGTTGGGTGCGGTGCATGCCCCGAGGGGTGGGTGGGGGCAGTGTCTACAAAAGAACTGCTGCTTCCAGGACAGCTACGGCGCCTGGCACTGGGAGGAGCTCAGTCCGTCCTGCTCGAAAGGTAGAGCGAATGGATGAATGCTGGGAAGCAAACAAGAGCGCATTTCTGCTTGCCGGCTCTTCCAGCAGCCTGTCTGCCGGTGAGGACCCACAACAGCCTGCTCGCTGTGCCAGCCGGAGCGGAGCAGAGAGAAGGGCGGCAGCCAGCCCTTTGAGTTCCGAGCATTTAAATCCTAGCTCCACCCATGACCAGCTGGGTGGCCTTGGGCAAGTCCTACCACCTCTCTAGACCTCAGTTTCCACGTCCATTAAATGGGCCAGGGAAGCCCCCGGGCCCTGAGAGGGCAAAGCGAGCTGGCTCCCCTGGTGTGCTCAGAGAGCTGTTGTTCTTTCCACCTTTTCAGGGCAGGCTCTGCGCTGGGTGCTTGCATAACCAGCGGTGACTCCTGCGGCCTGAGTGGTTAATTACCACCCGCTTGCGTAGATTGGGACAAGTCCCAAGGCCACAGGGCTGGTCAGGAGCTGAGCTGGGTTCACAGGACCACCAGGATTAGACTGCAGTCACTTCCTGGCTGGGTGAGTGAGTCCGGGCCTCCGTTTCCCACCCACAGCACAGTGCTAAGGAGGAGCACTTTCTCGCAGTCGTCAATGGACTGGGGATGAGGGCCATCCCCTGGCAGGCCCTTCACACAGAGCTTTGAGGAGGGGTGAAGCAGCGTGCACTGGAATGGAAGCCGGGGAGGGTGCACCTGCTGTTGGGTGGGCTCCTGCCAGGTTTGTCACCCCCACCCCCCATACACACACACACACACACACACACACACACACACACACACGTGGCAGGGAGAAGGGGTGAAAGGGACACTATCTGCTTTCTACACAGACCCCTCACTGGGTGCCAGGTTCAATATCAGATGGCTCCCCATCATCAAGACACAAACCCCAACATCGCCTCCCTGGTGTGACTCCCATTTGAGTCCCACCAGCCCCCAAAGTCATATCCTAAAATCACAACCCACTCAAGCCCCACTGACTGAACCCCGACTCAGCCGTCTCCCTGTGTGAAGCCTGCCTCTCCCTAGACCACTGCCGCTCCCCCCTCAAGTCAGCCTCGTGGCCAGTGACTCTATGACCTACCTACACATGGCTCCTTCCGTAGGCCCGGGGCCCAATGAGGGGCTGGAGGAGGTGGCTCTGGGGCCGGAGGTTCCCTCCCAGCTGGACCTTGACTGCCCAGTCTCTCCCTGGCCTCTCCACAGAGCCAGCCTCCACCTCAGTCTCAGCAGACATGTCTAGCCTCCAGGAGCTGTGCTCTGGCCTGCCCCTGCGGCCCCTCCCAGAGAACCGGGGACGTTGGGCTGGGGTGCCCCATGCCCCCGTCAGGACCCCTGGCCTCAGCCCTGCAGAGGAGCAGGTAAGAAGTTGAGCCCCATTCCTGCTGGGACTCTTTGCCCTCTGGGTGGGTCTGGGTGGGTATCCCCTACTTCCTACTCTCTCTGCCTGGGGTCTCCAGGAGCTCCCAGTAGGGGTGGCAGTGGGGTGGGGGGACCCATGCGTGGTCGACTCCAAAACACTCTATATCCCTCATTCTCTCCCCAACGGCCACCCTTGGGTGTGGAATTATGCTCCCCATTTACAAGGACCCCGAGGCTCAAGGTCAGCCAGCCAGTAAGTGATGGTGCTGTGCCTGCCTCCATCAGGGAGGACGGGGCCAGTGTGCAGTGTCCCAAACGCACGGCAGCTGAATGTGTACCTTCCCGACCCAGACACGCACATAACTTTGACGTTCTACTCTGTCTTATGTGGGGACTCCCTTCCCTCAAATCGTCAGATGAGGTTTCAGCTTCCTGGCTAGAACCCTAGTGGGGGCGCGTGGGAGTGGGGGGATGCTGGGGGTACTGGCGAGAGCTGGTTGGGAGGCCAGGCACCCCGGCTAGGTCTCCCACAGTCCCTCCAGCCAGCACCTCAGGCAAGTCACTGAGTGTCTGGGAACCTGCTGTCTCCTCAGTAAGCTGGGGATGAAAATAATGACACCACAGGGTCGTGGAGGAGGCCAATGACATAAGATACATGGCTGTGTAAATAGTTTTCTCCTATGTTTTCTTTACTCAAAATTACTCAAGAATTTTAGGAACATTGGGGAGAAAGTAGAAAATATTGAGCACACAGATTAAGAGAGGAATCGCACCGCCCCGTCGGGGATAAAGACTGCTATCCGTAGGGAGGCTGCCCCCTACACTTCCTGCCAAGTGCCTCCCACAAAGGAGGAAACGGTGGTGAGGAAAGGTGGGGGTGGACTGGGGACAGGTGTTGGGGAAGGGTTGGGGCGGGGAGCTCCGCCCCTCCCCACCTCCACCCCCACCCCCATCCGTCTCATCCTTGGCCTATCTGGCCCCGCTCAGTGAGGTCAAAGCAAGGGTTCGTGTTTTCTCCCGCTCAGTCACCTCCCTGCTGGCCGCCAGTGCCTTCACCTTTGACCAAGAGGGCCGGAGGGCTGCGCCACCTGCACCGCAGGCGACACCCAGTGGTCATACGCTGGCAGTCAGCTTCCATGGTGCTGAGGAGCAGGGTGCTGAGGAGCAGGGGCCGCCTCAGCTTTGCCAGTGTCTGTTGCCATTTGCTTGAAGGTCGAGAAGCCTTTGGAGTAGGGGGACTTGCTGGTCCTGGCAGTTTGAGCTGTTGAAGGGGCTACATCTCCGGTCTGGGTGCCAGGGTTAGCCAGCCTTCAGCTGGCGCCTGTGAAACAATAAGAAATATATGTGTATGTATCTCTGTCCCTCACCCCCACTGCTACGACTTGATTTTAGATCCCAGTTCCTGACACAGAGCTCCTAACTCAGTTGGGATTTCCTAGGGATAGGAGCTGGGAGGTCTTTTGTTCTAAGGAGGTGGGCTCCTGGATGCGGGCCGGTCACCAGAAGGACCAATCCGTGATGAGAAAGGCTTGAAACTTCAGCCCTTCGCGCCGCATACTCCGCATACTCGGGAGAGGAGCGGGGCTGGAGGATGAATGAATCATTACTCAGGCTGAAGCCTCCATAACAACCCCTTCCGTGGGGAGTGGGTGGGGTTTGGAGAGGGCTCAGGAGCTCCGGAACCCTTCCCCAGACCTTACCCTCTGTCTCTTTCCATCATCTGTATCCATGATCACTTCCTTTATTACCTAGCAAACCAGTAAGCAGCGTTTTCCTGAGTTCTGTGAGCCACTCTAGCAAATTATCAAACCCTTGCAGGGGTGGTGGGAACCCCGATCTGTGGCTGGTCGCTCAGAAGGGAGGTGACAGCCTGGACTTGCGATTGGCACCTGAAGTGTGTGTGTGGGGGGTGGCAGTCATGTGGGCTTCAGTCCTCACCCCGTGGGCCTGTGCGGACTCCGGGTAGACAGTGTCAGAGCTGAGTTGAATCGCAGGACACCTGCAGGTGTTGAGACTCGGTCGGTGCGGGGAAACGGGCCTCTCTGTCGCAGCGAGCTCTGTGTGAGATCTGTGGCTCCCGAGAAGCCGGCAATGTTCTTCTAGACGGGGCCCAAGCCCAAAAGCAGCTTCGTCAGCAGCTCACGTTATGCCTTTTCTTTGGCTTGTGTTCTATATTTTTATTCAAATGTGTTCCTTTGACGTTTGACATAAACTTTGAAAGGTGATTTTGTGAGATAAGCAAGTGAAATGTTATAAAAGTATAAGTTCCCCACTTCACCTCCCTCAGTCACCCCCTTTTTTTTGGTGTATCTTTTCAGCCACATTGTATGTACATATATGGTGGTGTGGGCCCTTAAAAATACAGTGGAAGCATTCTAATACATGCCGGGTTGTTATTGTTGTTTTGAGATTGTTCGTTGTTGGTGTATTTAAAGTCCACATTTTTAAAACTGTTTCGTAATATTTCATTTGGATGATTCACTCTTTGCTCCCCTTTAAGTAGATGTCTCTGTTTAAATACAGAGTGTGCTCTGTGTATGACACTTTGGCCACTGTATTCTCCGCGTGAGCACAGGACATCTTCCCCAGCGCAGAGGGAAAGGTGGTCATGGACTGTTTGAAATGTCTCCAGCATCCTCCCTTTGCCATATGTGGTTTCTCTTCCTGACCTTATCCCCGCATTCTGCCCTACCTGGATGGGCTCTGCTGGGAACCAGGCACCAGTTCCGAAGAACTCTCACTCGCATCCGGGTTCCCATCACTGATACACTATCCTGAGCTTCTTGGGTGTGGGCCTTTGTTGGGCTCATTTCTGCCTCTTCAGTGACACCCAATGTTTGTTGAATGTGTGGACAAGAGTCTATGCTAAGTGCCCAAACCAACATCATACAAGGCAGTGGTTCTCAACCTTTCTAATGCCGCGACCTGTAATACAGTTCCTCATGTTGTGGTGACCCCCAACCATAAAATTATTTTCGTTGCTACTTCATAACTGTAATTTTGCTACTGTTATGAATCGTAATGTAAATATCTGAGTTTTCCGATGGTCTTAAGCTCTACAGCAGCGGCTCTCAACCTGTGGGTCGTGACCCACAGGTTGAGAACCGCTGCTGTAGAGCCTACAGGCCCACAGGTTGAGAACTGCTAGCAGGGTCGCCTAAGACCATTGGAAAACACAGATATTTACATTACGATTCATAACAGTAGCAAAATTACAGTTATGAAGTAGCAACGAAAATAATTTTATGGTTGGGGGTCACCACAACATGAGGAACTGTATTACAGGGTCGCGGCATTAGAAAGGTTGAGAACCATGGATACAAGGGTTCAGCAGGCAGGCAGGAGAAACATAGTAGGGCCTCTTGGAGGAGGTGGTCTTGGCAACATGGGCAAGGTTCTTAGACGGGAAACTCTGAGGTGACCATTTGGAGACAAAGGGAGAGTGAGTGAAGATGCAGGGACTGGCCTGACTAGAGTAGATTAGGGGTGGAGGAGGCCGGTGTAAGCCTGAACTGGGTGCAGAGCTCAGAGAGCCAGGCCCAGCATGATTACAGAGGACCCTGAATGCCAAGAATAGTGTGGATTTTATCAGATGAGTAATGGGAACCCATGAAGGTTTCTGAGTGGGGAAATGGCCTGCTGCTTAGCAATACTCTTCCGGAGAGCATAGAGTTTCTACAGAGTTCCCAGAGGGGGCAGGTGGCTGAGGAAACATTGGCAGCATGGAGGGCCACGAGTGTGGGAGAAGGCCATTGTGATAGCTGGGACTCACACAGCACGTAGGTGTGTCAGACACTGTCCTAGGCCTGTCAGTTCAGTCAGTCCCCAACACAGCCCGATAAGGTGTATGCGATCATTGCGCTCATTTTGCAGAGAGGGATTGGAAGGTCAGAAAGGGACACATGCCTGTGCTGTATAGCAGGTGCTCTGGTGCAGCCTGCGGCGCGGGGAGGAGCCCAGGCCTGTGGCAGGACCTTGGACAACTCACACAACCTCTCTGAACACCGTTGTGTCATCTTCGTGCTGAGAACTGCTCCCCATCAGAAACTTGGAGTAATGAATCCAGACCAGCAAACAGCTGCTTCTTTTTAAAAATTTTCACTCAACACATAATTATCCCATGCTCATTATGTAACTCTAGACACAGGGGATAAAGTTGTTGAGCAAAAATGGAATAGAAGACAACTTTCCTAAACGAAGTACAAACATGAAATTGCAGATAAAAAGACATAGATTATCCTTGAAAGTAAAAAAACTGATGTAGAATAGTTGACATGAAGACATGTCTAGGCTAAATGACAGAATAACAAAAAATTCAATGGCGATAAAATGGAAATCTTGTACAAGGGGAAAATAGGCAGGTAATTTTTGTGATGCGTTTAGGATTCGGTAAACTGCCAGAATCCCCTTTGTGTTAATGGCACACGTGCACAAACACTTCATTTCAGAACAGATTGAATTTCGCACAGTCTTCAAATACGTATCATAGAATGGCTGAGTCATTTCTATCAACGGACACAGTTTAAAAATCATTTATTTTGACAGGAACCTTTGTTGTGTTTTTGAGGTATGTGGTTATCTGGACAATGTTGCAAAGGCATTTGACGCTGGTAAACCGGGCCTTCGTGACCTAGCGCCTTGGTGAAAGACCCCGTTTAGCCCCAGCAATGAAGCCTGCATTTCTGTGAGGACAGTGGTTTCAGACTGCAGCTGCCACTTAGCAGGTTATGAACTCAGTGAAGGGAGTTGCAACCAATATTCATTATAGAATGAAATAAAAGAAGTTAGAACAGGATAGAATATATTAGGACCCTTGCAGTAAGGTTAAGTCTTATTTGGAGTATGTGTGGCATGTGGAGTATTTGTGGTGTGTGTAATATAAATTGCTTTTGAAACTTTTTTCTTTTTAAAGTTTTTATTATTCTAGTTTTTTTTTGTGTGTGTGTGTTTTTGTGTGTGTGTGTGTCTGTGTGTGTTTTAATTGATTTCAGAGAGGAAGGGAGAGGGAGAGAGAGATTGAAATATCAATGATGAGAGAGAATCATTGATTGGTTCCCTCTTACACATCCCCTACTGGGGATCGAGCCCGCAACCCAGGCATGTACCCCTGACCAGAATCGAACCTGAGACCCTTCAGACCGCAGGCCGACGCTCTATCCACTGAGCCAAACCGGCTTGGGCTGAAACTTTTTTTGTTAATGCCCATGTTCTCTGGAAAGCCATGATTAGAAGCAAACAAAGAACCTTTGTGCCGATGTGGAAAACACCCAGAAAGTAGCCAAACCCCACGTGCACAGGTGAGGGAACGGGCCCTGACCTACAAGGGTAGCCCCTGTCCTCACTCCTCACAGCATTCCTTAGCCACACCTGCTCTGGAACTGTGTGCGAGGAGTAGGCAGTATTATACATCCCTTTTGTGTCTCAGTTCATCCCCGCGGCATGCACTTGTGCATTGTTCATCCTCCTTGCTGTCCTGTAGTGGTTCCCAAAGTGGGGTCCCCAGGCCAGCAGCAGCATCTGGCAACTTGCCGGAAATGCAAACAGAGCCTTTGGGGGTGGGCCCAGCTCGCTGAGCGATTCTGAAGCCAGAAGGCCTTGAGAGACTCTTATGGGGCCTCTTCTTAGCCACGGTTCTGAAGGGAGAGACTCATATTTCTTTCTTTTTAAAAAAATATATTTTATTGATTTTTTACAGAGAGAAAGAGAGAGGGATAGAGAGTTAGAAACATCGATGAGAGAGAAACATCGATCAGCTGCCTCTTGCACACCCCCTACTGAGGATGTGCCTGCAACCAAGGTACATGCCCTTGACCAGAATCGAACCTGGGACCCTTGCAGTCTGCAGGCCGACGCTCTATCCAATGAGCCAAACCGGTTTCGGCGAGACTCATATTTCTGATCAGCTTTTGTTTTCCAAGAGAGAAGGGATTACGTGCTTTCATTCGATGTGAAAATTAAATGAGGGAATGTCTCTGCAAACCCTTTCCAGATTCCCAAACTCCCTAAATTGCCATTTGCTCCCCTGCCTGCTCTTGCCCTCTGCCCCCTCCTGAACGGTCCCTCTCCTTCTCTCCCTCCCACCCCACCCGCCCCTCCGGCCCCGGGGACACCCGCGTGATTCACTGCCCAGGGCACACTGGACATGCTGTCCTTCCTTTCCTAGGCCTCTGCCCTTGGCCTCCAGGGCATCTGTGCGCCTGGCTGGGTTCCCAGCTCCCCGTCTTCCTGGCTGGTACTTCTGCCCCTGCCCGAATGCTGGTGTCCTCCCACTTCCAGGCCCTTCTTTCTTCTCCCGTCACCTCTCCTTCAGGTGTCAGAGCCGCCTGTCTTCTCCGAGTCCCTAGCACCTCTCCCCTCAATAGACATGTGTTGAATGAATGAATAATAAATTTACCACACCCAGCTCCTCATCTCCTTTCACCTCCCAGTGTTTGTTCTCAGGGTCCTTGTGTTAGAGGCACCCCTCAGACACCAGAGAGGTGTTATCGGACAGCCCCCCAGCCCCGAGTCGGAGGGAGAGGGCTGTCCCCAACCTCAATTCTTGTCTTCTCATATAAATGAATTTAAATGAGAGAACTCCAGATGACTGCATTGTGACGAAGCCAATTTTATTAAAGCGATTGAAGCACGCACCTTTATTCACGAAGCCAGGCCAGCAAACTGCCAGCTTTGTCTTGCCGAGCCTTGAGACTGCTGGCTTTCTGCCTGGGGAGTAAAACTGCCCTTTCCCTCTCCTCTTCCCGCTCCTTTCCTGCATTCTCTGCTGCCCCTCGCCACGCTCCTCCCCTAGCTGGCTCCGAGGGTGGCTTTTAACCATGGCTCTCAAGCGTCCTCGGTTTGGGGAAGATAATGGCTTGTCTTTTACAAGCCAGCTGCAAATGGCCCACACTGGCCTCGTTTTAACTTTCCTGTCTCAGGTTCCCTATTCCACTGGCCTGGAATTTTCCCAGCGTTCCACTGCCCGGTAACAATCGGATGAGTAAATGCCCTCCATGTTCAGCAGACACCAGGTTGTCACCTAGTGTCCTCCCCCACTTCGCCTGCCTCCACATTCAGGCTCCAGTCTGGGTGTTATAAGGAGGAGAGCTTATAATGGGTCTGCCAGGACTCTGGCCCTCCCTGAGCTTAGCAAGACAGATTGTAAGCAAGGAAAGAAACACATCACCCAGTGACTGACAGTGCAAAGCTCCAGAAGGAAACAAAGGCGGGAAGAGAGTCTGGGAATCAAGAAGGCCTCTGAGTGGGGGGTGTCAGAACTGAAACCAGAATGAAGGAAGGGACCCTCCAAGAGAAAGCAGAGTGGTGACGGGGGTAACGGGGTTCAGGCAGAAGGAGGATAGGTGCAAAGGCCCTGGGGCAGAAGCAGCAGCATCTGGGATCTCTGGAGAAGAGTGACAGGGTTGGTGGGAGCAGGGGAGTTTGGGCTGCTTGCCCTCCTTGGATAAGGAGCCCTGAGAAGGTTTCTCCTGTTTCTGGCTCTAGGCTCTGTCCTGGGCCTCCCCGGCTCTGGCAGGATCTCAGTCCCAGAGCGCAGGTGTAGCCTGATGCTACTTGGAAGCTGCATTAGTGGAGAGTGCTTCTCTGCACCTATGGGCTGGCTGGCTCCTGGCAGGTCTATTCTCACTCCCCTTGACTCTGCATCTCCCACTGTGGCCACAGGGCAGGACCCTGCCTGGTCCTTGCACGGAATCAGCAGCCTGGTCCCCAGTGAGCAAGACTCTTCTTGGAAGGGCTTCATGTAGGAGGTGACATTGTAGATGGGCCCAGGGTGACAACTAGGCAGTCTTGGGGTGGGACCATAGTTTTCTGAGTGGATCAGAGGCAAATCCAGGTGGGGGGGATGGCTCATCATGGGAGCCTCAGGGGCTCGGCCCGGAGCCCCTGCCCCTGATGCCCCTCACACTCTCCTCCTCTAGCTGGCCCTGAGGAATGCCCTGCGCTACTTCCCCCCGGACGTCCAGAAGCTGCTGGCCCCCGAATTTGCCCAGGAGCTGCGACTGTATGGGCACATCTATATGTACCGGTTCTCCCCCAGCATTGCAATGAGGTGAGTGCTGGCGGGCGGAAAGAGGGGTCATGCTGGCGGTCAGGAACCCCAGAGAGTCAGCAGGGAAGGGGAAATTGAGGCTGTCCACACTAGGAGGCCCATGGACTTGGCGTGCTGAGTCGATGCCCCTTACTAGGGGGTGGCCGTGTTGTCATCTGTGGGGGTCTGCAGCCTAGACCTGGCTGAAGCCCCCAGGACTGACCAGAAGATGGGTCCCTCTGGTCCACTGTCCTGGGCAGTCAATCCTGTGTAAGTCTGGATCCACACTGAATACAAAATCCTCTTTTAAGCCCCATGTTTTGTTGTCTCGCCAGAGAGCACGGAGAGGCGTGGAGGGTGGCTCTGCCCGTGTCATCAGAGAGCTCAGGCTTCCCACAGGGCTCTCAAGCTGAATTGTCCCCGGCACTGGAGGCCTTGTGAAACCACGGGTGGCTGGGCCTCACCCCACATTGCATAGGGGGAGGCTCTGCCTGTCACAGCTCCCAGATGCTGCCGCCCCGCCCTGGTATCACACTGAGCATCCTTGTTCTTGGATAGGCCCAAAACCCAGACTTGTCTGGGACCACCCCAGGGCATGGCATGAACCCCAAAAAGCAGGAACCACGTCCCTTCATTCCTGTTGGGGCCTGTTGCCTGGCACCTGCTCTAGAGTTGGTGCCCAGGAGCACAGGTGGTGCCCAGGAAAGAAGGAAAGAATAAACGGCACCCAGAGCAGCGGCTTCTGGAAAGTGGACATCGGCTTTGCTTCCAAGTTAGCATTCTCCCGGCTGGAGCCTGCCGAGAAGGGAGGAAGGGCAGCCCAGGGTGGGGTGGGGGCCAAACTCCCCACAGCTGGAAGGGTGGGGGCCGCAGAGCAGGAGGTGGGCACCAGAGCCGGTTGGCCTTGGTTCCTGTTGGGACCCCCAGCCGACTTCTGCAGCAGGATGTGGGGTGTCACTGTGCCCCCTGTGTGCCCTCCCACCGTCACCCCTAGCACCTGGACTCCCTTGCAGGGCCTACCCAGTGCAGCAGTACCCCTGCCGGACGAAAGCTGCAGCAGCCATCATGCACATGATCATGAACAACCTGGACCCTGCCGTGGCCCAGGTAACCCCAGGGGCGCCGGAGGGGGGGCAGCGCTGTCCAGCCGAACTGTACCCTGAGACACACATGCAATACATTTAAGCTCTTTGTTTAGAAATAATGACAGAGATCTCGGAAGTTGTAAAAATAGTGCTGAGAGGACCTCGTACCCTTCTCCCAGTGCCCCCTCCACCCCTACCCCGCCCACAGCAACCACCACCGGGACATCAATTCTGGTGTCATAGAAACGTGTAATTGTAAGTTTCCTAATAGCCACACGAAAAAGTAAAAAGAAGCAGATTTAATACTGCATTTTAACATGTGCTTAGTAAAAAAATTATTGAGCCCTAGCCAGTTTGGCTCGATGGATAGAGCATCGGCCTGCAGACTGAAGGGTCCCAGGTTCGATTCCGGTCAGGGGCACATGCCCTGGGTTGCGGGCTCAATCCCTAGTAGGGGGCATGCAGGAGGCAGCCAATCAATGATTCTCTCTCATCATTGATGTTTCTTCTCTCTCTCTCTCCCTCTCCCTTCCTCTCTAAAATCAATCAAAAAATATTTTTTTAAAAAACCTGATCACAGATGGACCCCTGACATTGACTCCAGGATGAGTTCCCAAAGCAACCCCGGCCCCAGCTCTTCCCTCACCCCAGTCACAGATGGACCCATGTTCCTGCAGAGGCTGTTCTCTCTGGGCTTCACCCCTCTGGATCTCCCCTGGCCCCCACCACTCTTTCTTAAAGGGCCATCAGCCACCTTGCCCGTAGAGCCCAGTGCAGGGTGGGGGACCTCCCTTCCCAGGCCACCATCTCAGATGACACCATGTCTTCTCCAGTTTCCCCAGGAGCTAGTGACCTACGGCGGAAATGGACAGGTGTTCAGCAACTGGGCTCAGGTATGCTGGACGAAGAGCCTGGCCCCCATGCCCAGGCCTCCCCCCAACCACACCCCCTGGCTTGGAAGGAGGCTACAAACCCAGGGCCCGGGATTCAGGTCTCCGCCTGCCTGATGCAGAGATCACAGCTGGAGACACTGTGGGGGTGTTGAAGGTCCCGAGGGCAGGAGTGGCATTATGGCAGGCACCAAGGGCCACTAGAGTGTAACAGAGGCCTGGAGGGATGGGGCACTGGGCAGAACCGCTGAGCCTGGGGAGCCCTCAGAGCCTGGACGGTGGCTTGGGGCCACTGTGGGGCCCCCACTTACAGAGCCCTCCATGCTTTGCTCTCTCCTGCAGTTCTGGCTGACGATGTCCTACTTGTCACAGATGACAGAGGAGCAGACCCTGGTCATGTACAGTGGACACCCACTGGGCCTCTTTCCGAGCAGCCCTGGAGCCCCGAGGCTGGTCATCACCAACGGGATGGTGGGTCCTGGGCAGCCCGCACGGTGCCGGCGGGGGCCGCAGGGAGAGCCGGTCTCCCTGGCACCCACCCTGCCGTGCTTCCAAGGGTGTGTGTTGTCCTAGCCCTTGGCTCCGCCCTCTTTTCCAGGTCATTCCCAACTACTCTTCCAGAGAAGAGTATGAGAAGCTCTTTGCCATGGGGGTTACCATGTGAGTCTCTATTTCAGTTTCTGTTGTATCATTCCAGTAAATACCATACATTTCCACTTATATTATAAAACAGTATAGCAATATTAAATACAATTTTGAAAAATACAGTCACAGCACTGTAGCAATTTCATATTTACATATTCCCTAGTAGTTTGTTCTTTTTTAAGGAGACTGTATTAATGCATTCTGGGGTAATTAAAAAATGAATTTTAGGTGCTCTCCCTGACGCTGTGTCTTCCCTCCCCCTCCTCCCTCTTCCCTCCTCCCCCCACGCTCCTTATCCTTACCTTCCTCACTCCCCAGCTCTCAGGGCCCTTCTTTTGACTCTACAACTCACTTCCTAAGCCCATTTCTTCTACAAATTACTTCTTATACTTCTGTGATTTTCTAATAAATGTTCTCTTAAAAAAAAGAAAAAGAAGCCCTGGCCAGAGTGGTTCAGTGGTTAGAGCATTGGCCTGCACACTAGAAAGGTTGTGGGTTTGATTCCTGTTCAAGGGCATGTACCTGAGTTGCAGGTTCGATTCCTGGCCTCTGTGGGGGCGCCTGTGGGAGACAACCAATGGATGTCTCTCTCTCTCTCTCTCTCTCTCTCTCTCTCTCTCTCTCTCTCTCCCTCCCTCTCCCCCGCCCCCGTCCTCTCCCTTCCACTGTCTCTAAAAAAATCAATGAAAAAAAAATTCTTGAGTGAGGATTTTTAAGAAAAGTAAATAAATATAAAAATGAATTTTAAACCATCAAAAGTGGGTGGCTGGCACTGGGCTCACTCCCCTGCTTGCCCTCTCTGTGGTCAGGTATGGCCAGATGACAGCAGGCAGTTATTGCTACATCGGTCCCCAGGGAATCGTCCATGGCACAGTGGTGAGAGACAAGGGTCGTGCCTGGCCTCAGGGGGGTGGGAGGTGGACATGCTGGGAGTGGACAGTGAGCTCCCACCCCTTTCCTGCAGCTCACTGTCCTGAACGCTGGACGTCGGTACCTGGGCGTCGAGGACCTGGCTGGGAAAGTCTTTGTCACCTCTGGATTGGGCGGAATGAGCGGGGCTCAGGCCAAGGCCTCAGTCATCGTGGGGTGCATCGGTGTGATAGCAGAGGTGAGCACCCCAGGCACGCCAAGTCCTCATCCCTGCCCACCTCGCTCCTTCCTCATTCCAGAGCCACTCACACTCACACTCACATCCATCTCTTCTCTCGCCCCCTCGACAAAGCCTCCAAGGTGGGTTCCCAGGGCAGCATACACCTCCTGCCTTCAAAGAGCCCGTCATTTTCCATGGTCAGTGCCTGTTGATGCTGTCCCATGAAACTGACTTCTGTGGCTACCGCTCCCCTTACCCCACTGCAGGCCTGGACTATAGCGGGGAGATAATAAATGTTTGTGAATAAATGAACTCAGACAGTTCACAGTCAGGTGGGGGAAGCAAATGAGTCGCCCATCAGTAGAGGGGCGGGCAGCCGCTTTTTCTCAGTGACTGTCCCAGCTTTCGTTGGTGGTGCCAAGGACAGGAAGGGAAGCGGGAAGAGGCGGTGAGTGGCTCTAAGAAAAGCCTCGGTGATATCCACCCGTGTGATTTGCACATAGTTGATATTAAACCTGTGACATACACAGCTGTACTTGTTAGGAGCCCATTTGGCTGCAGGTAACAGAAACCCGAGCTACGGCAGCTCGCATAAATAGGGTTTTATTTTCCTCGGGTAGCCAACAGTGTTGGCATTGGTTCCGCAGCCCAGTGATGTCAGGGCCAATCTATCTAGATTCTCTTGGGCTTCCCTTGTGGGTATAAAATAGCTTCCCCAGTTTGCCCTTGCACTGTGTTATAAAAGTGGGTGATCTTCATGGGAGGGTGACACCCACCTCGTGGAGGGGACACACCCTAGGATGATTTGTGACTGGGTGGCTTTGTGCGTCATGCTCACAGGTGGATAAAGCAGCCCTCATGAAACGCCATCAGCAAGGTTGGCTGATGGAGGTGACCGACAGCTTGGACCAGTGCATTAAAAGACTCAGGTACAACTCCTGACAAGTGAGCACCGAAGGTGGGGGACCGTGGGAAAGGGCCCCGAGGCTGGGTTCCTCTGCAGAGACCTGTTCAGTGCCTGACCTCTGGCCCCAGGTGGCCACCACATCAAGTGGCCACTCAGAGGCGGGGCAGTAGGGTCTTCTAAATCCTGTTTCTCACTGGTCATGATGGCGGGTGTGTAGGAATCCCTGGGTTTGCATACTTTGGTGGTCAGACACTTGGTTCTAAGAGGTTTTCAATCATCTTCTCATTTCCCACAGTTTTGCAAAGAATGTATCTCTTTTTCTCACTGTTGTGACCTCGGTGCTTAGCCCAGAGCCTGGCACATAGTAGATGCTCATTGAACTTGTTGGGGAAGCATGAACTTTGAAAGATGGAGCTTTTCCCTCAGAGTGACTCCTTCCGGTTTAGTAATCAATATTCCTTCCCAATGACGCTGTGACTGCCTGTGCGGTGTCCGGGCCGGGCATCATTTCTCCTCCTGCTTGAGAACTTCGGAGGATTTTAGTGGGAATGTATGTGTGTGGGGGGGTGGGGGGTGGGGGAGGGACTGTCCTGGGCCTGCCGATCAGATGCCATTTTGGAAGCACCCTCTCCACTGATTGCTTTGCAAACTGAGCCTGTGTGGGGAAGGTGCTTGGGTGCCGTGGCCCTCCACGCTGGCTAGACTATTCTGACCCAAGGGGGCTTGCATGAAAATGTCCGAGAGCACACAGAATTTGAAAAATATTCCCATTTTCAAGACGGGATACTATTTGACATATATCTTTCTAGAATACTAGTTTACTTTCTTAGTAACACACCCACGTGCGCGCACGCGCGCGCGCGCGCGCGCACACACACACACACACACACACACACACACACACATTTCCAACCACTCTGATATTCTTGTCAGCTCTAAATATACCTCTTCCATCTGCCTTCTCCCTCTTGTCACTCACACAAAGTTTGGGCCAGCTTTATTCCTTAATTCCTACGGCCACACACACAGTCATTTCACATCAGTTGAACAAACTGCCTTAAGCAGCCTGTCTCATCACATTTCTGCTCCCTGAGCGGCAGAAGACACAGATGGGAATGGAGTGATGGGGCCCCTAGGCTGAGATGCCGTCCTCCTCCTCCAGCGCCCCTCTCTGCTCTAGGACCATGTGCCCTTTTCCACTTGGTTATCCTGTGCACCTGGGGGAGAGGAGCGGGTCTGGCCTCCGCTGGCATCTCTCTGCCAAGCAAGGCCTTCGGTCGATCTGCATCCTTGAGTGGGTGCCACACTGCCCCACTGCCCCACTTACTGTTGCTTTGTGATAGCTCTCATATCTGTGAGTGCTTTTATGTATTTAAATCTTCTATTCCCTGAAATATACTTTCACTTTTTGTACTTTCATTTTTCCAAGTAATGTTTGGCATCAACATTAGTGACTTTAGTGTCTTTTATTATTTGAGGACCATCTTGAGTGAATTCTAGGAAGGTCCTTATTAGAATTCTAACAGCAGTAGCCCTAATTCTAAGTATTGCCTCAGTTCTCCTGTCTGGGGTAGTCAAGTCTGCTGTTTCCCTTGTGGTCTGGGTCCTCAAAGCACATCCCCTACACATGCATGCAATGCTTTTGGTGGCCTCTTGAGTCTTCTGCATTCTAGCTACCTGGGTGGCCCTGTGTGTTGGTCGGGGTGGACAGCTGTGGGCAGGTGTGATGGGGCCATCTGTTCTGCTCTTGTGCCCTCTAGGGAAGCAAGGAAGACAAAGGAGGTGCTCAGCCTTGGTTACCATGGAAATGTGGTGGACCTTTGGTAAGTCAGGAGTGGGAGTCAGCAGCCTTGGGGACCCTAGGTGAACCTCTCCCTCCAGCCAAGGTCCCAATGGCGGCCAGGTACTCCCGGAACACAAAGCTTCAAGCATTGGTTTGAGGCTCTGCTCCCAGCTTTCATCGCCTGGATCTTGGCCTGAGCTCACAGCAGCCTTCCCACAGTGTTCTTTAGGGGGAGAGGGGTGTGCGGGGGGGAAATGTAGGATTAGTCCCAGTCCCTGATCACTGGACGTGTGGCTGGAAAATGTGCTACAATGCCCTCCTGGCTGGGCCCTAAACTCAGGTCCCAGATGCTGCCCTGGGCAGGTGCTGTCCGCCCTACACTGACTATCCCACATCTTCCCCAGGGAGCGCCTGGTCCAGGAATTAGACAAGACGGGGGAGCTCTTGGTAGACCTGGGGTCGGACCAGACCTCCTGCCACAACCCATTCAATGGAGGCTATTATCCTGTGCAGCTTGGCTTTGCAGAGGCCCAGAGCCTCATGGCCTCCGATCCTGCCACATTCAAGAAACTGGTCCAGGAAAGGTGATGCTGGTCCCAGGGCTGCTTGGGGTGTAGGGCAGGGGTGCGGGGTGGGAGGCTGCACCCTGGAAGGAGCTTTTGGACTGAGTAGCTGTGGCCTCTGCTTGGTTCTCCAGTGGTCAGCTGTGTGGCCTTGGGTGAGACCCTAAACCTCTCTGAGCCTCTGTCTCCTCCTCTGTCAGATTGGGTGGAAGTCAGCAGGGCTGGCTCAGCTCCATGGGATGAGGCTGGGGGAGTGACAGTGACGGGGCAGAGAGGGATCATTTTTAGGGTCTCACTGCGGGGCAGAGCTGACAGCTGACTGCTGGCTTGTTGCAGCCTGAGGAGGCAGGTCTCGGCCATCAACAGGCTGGCCAAGGAGAACTTCTTCTTTTGGGACTATGGCAACGCCTTCCTCTTGGAGGCCCAGAGAGCAGGTGAGAGAAGGGAGGCTTGGTGAGGGGTCCCCATCCTCCTGGGCTGCGGTGGGCTCACTCCCTTCCTTCCAGCCAGGGGTGGCCTGGCAGGCACCTGGGAGAGGCAGGGGTCATGGCATGCAGGTTTTACTGTGCCCCTGCTGCCCGGCCTTCTGGTCCTACCAGCTTGACCTCTCTGACCTCAGTTTCTCCATTTTCCTTAAAAATATAAAGCACCGCCCTAACCGGTTTGGCTCAGTGGATAGAGCATCGGCTTGTGGACTGAAGGGTCCCAGGTTCGATTCCGGTCAAGGGCATGTACCTTGGTTGGGGGTACATTCCCAGTAGGGAGTGTGCAGGAGACAGCTGATCGATGTTTCTCTTTTCATCGATGTTTCTTACTCTTTATTTCTCTCCCTTCCTTTCTGTAAAAAAATCAATAAAATATATTTTAAAAAATATATATAAAGCACCATAAAGAGAGTAGGTACAATGCTCCAGTATGAGCTCCATTGCAAATATATATCTATATATCTATATCTATATCTATATCTCTATATCTATCTATATATCTATATATATAGATATATATATATATATATCTATATGTAGATATATATATATATATATATCAGCTTTATTTTTTCATAAAGGAAACTTCTTACATTCAAAGGTTGTAAAGTTCAGAAGGTACAAAAGATATTCAGTGGAAAGTCTCCCTCCCAGCCCATCTCTGGCACGAGCTCTCCCCCCGCACCCTGGAGTCTGTAGGCTCTGGGTGCCCTGTCTGGACACCCATGAGGCAGACACTGGCATGTGTCCATGCTGCCCTGCCCCACACCATGAGCCCATGACTCCAGCCGGGGCGGCACTTGCTGTCTCTTTCTTGCCTGAGAGACCTGGCGATGCTTCGCTATCAGGACAGAGCCTCTGCAGTCTTTCCCGGGCTCTGTGTAAACTGTCATCTGATGGTGGCATATGTCCTCACCTTGGGGTGGGGCCTGCCAGCCCTTGGCTCCTCCAGGGGACTGTGCGGATGCTCTGTCCACAGGAGCCGACGTGGAGAAAAAAGGCGCCGAAAGGACCGAGTTCCGCTACCCCTCCTACGTCCAGCATATTATGGGGTAGGTGATGAGGCCCCTTCAGTGTCTGGGTCCTGGACGTTCAGATCTGAAAAGCCCCTCCTCTGACCACTGCTGTGGCCCCAAGTGGCCACCACACCAGGCCATGGGGTCCCACCACAAAATGCAGGTGGAGAAACTGGAGCTGTGAGAGGCCTTGTACAGGGCCTCAGTGAAAGGACAAGGAGGCTGCAGGGGCCTGGAGCCTCCAACCTCCAGTACCCATGGCCCTAAATACTGTGCATCCCGTGGCCATGGCAGTGGGCCCAAGAGGGCGGCTGATGGCTTGATCCATGGAGGCCGAAGCCTGCTGTCCCGTGAGCCAGTGTGTCTACCTGGCTGTGCAGGGCAGGTCTGGAGAGGCAGTGGCCCAGGACAAGTAGGGAGGAGTGGGAGGTACCCAGAGGGAGAGTGGGCTTGGCTGAGGGTGGGCTTGGAGGCCAGGGCCAGGGGCAACACAGGGGCAGGAGAAGGAAGGCCTCGGGATGCTTTTGGAAGATTCCTGGCCCTCAGTGTGGCAGAATGGGACCAGGGAGGGAGGGAGGCAAGAAGGCAAACCTCTCCTTCTCAGGTTCACTGTGGGTGGGGGCAGAGCCAGAGTGGCCACAGTGCAGGAGGGAAGCAGTGGGGTAGCCCACGAGGGGCTATGGAGTGTGGGACCCAGGGAGGGCCAAACTGCTGCCTCCCTCTGCCTGGAGTTCACACAGCAAGGTCAGATCACCTCAGGCCACTTTGGCCAAGTCCCCACATGTACTACTTCTCCTCACTATTTAGTTTTCCTTGATGGGTTGTCAGGCTGTCTGTAACAGCAATCTGAGGAATTTCTGCTTGTCTGTGCCCCAGTCCCCTGCTCCTGCAGCTGGAGGTGGTGCAGCTGTGAGGGGGAGACAGAGCTAGAGGGAGGGAGAGCACTGAGGGGATGGAGGGGGATGAGGGGCACGGAGGGGGAGGAGGAGGAAGAAGTAGTGGGGAGGGAAAGGAAAGGGTGACTCAGGGAGAGGGGTGAAAGGAGAGGAAGAGGGTACTGGGGGAATTCAGGTGGAGGAGGAAAGAGGGTGCTGAGGGGAGGGGCTGAAGGGGAGGAAGGTGGAGGAGGAGGGAGAGGAACTGAGGGGGAAGGAGAAGGAATGAGGGGAGGGGCTAAAGGGAAAGAGGAGAGGGAGGGGGACTGAGGGAAAAGGGGACTGAAAGGCTGGAGGGGGCTGGAGGAGGCAGAGCCTCTGAAACTTCCTGTCCAACTAGTGACTTAGGGGCTTCCAGCAATAATTCTGGACATTGGAGCCCCTCCCCCACTTTATTACACATGTCCACACACAATTCCCCCCAACACACCCCAGCTCACACATGGCCTTCACCCCCTCTCAGTTCTGGAACACATGCCAGCCTCCCCTCCTTGGACCATGGTGATCCTGGCCCAGCCAGTGGGTGCAGCCAGTTTGGGGAGGCGATCAGGCGTTTTGTCCTTGCAGGGATATATTCTCCCAGGGCTTCGGGCCTTTCCGCTGGGTGTGCACATCCGGGGACCCTCAGGACCTGGCGGTCACCGATCAGCTGGCCACGTCTGTGCTGGAGAAGGCCATTGCTGGCGGAGGTAAGGCTGTCAGGTTGGAGAGGCTGGAGGGTCTGCCTGACAGTGCAGGGCAGCCACCCCCCACCCCCTCTCCTCATTCCCGGCCGGGCCTTTGTGGGCAGGGGGCACAAGGCTGCCAGTCTGTGCCTGTCAGCAGTGCTTCTGATTCCTTGTAGCTGCCTCTGTGCCCTCTGAGCCTTTGGCCTTCCACATCCACCAGCCCCTGCTTATGTCATGGCAGAGCCTATGGTGGATCGGTGGTATTTCTGATCCTGAGCCTTGGTTCTCCATTTTCACATGGATGGGGAAGGTTGTTGAACCACATTCCCTTCTCGTGTGATTTGACCTGCCGTTTGTCACCTGGAGAAGAGAAGGCAGTTATGTGGTCAAACATACTCAGCAGTCAGAGCTCCTGCCCTCATTTCTCTGCAGCTTTTCTACGGCCCAGGGGTGGCCCTCTCTCCAGTGGTTTCCTTCGGGGTTCAGTTCAGCCTTTGTTGCTGGTTTTACATCTCCAGGGACCATTTTCACCCTGCTGTCCACATCTGAGTTGGGGGGTGAAGGGAGTCTGGGTTACAAAGATCCAGGGCTGGAGAAGTGGGTGGGGCCACCTATGTGGGAGGAGCTAGGCAGGGAGAGGAGAGGAAGTGGGGGGCCTTCTCTTGGGAATCTTGTCAGCGGCCTCCTCATAGGTGGGTGTTCAACAACTAGCCCTTCAGGAGGAAGCTCTGCGCTGTTGCATCTGTTGATGGCCAAGGTCTAAATACTCCCAGGTGGCTTATTTCAACTGGGGCTTCACTTGGAGCAGTAGCAGTATTTCCACCAGGCAGGTAACCTTGAGAACATAGATCCTCCTAAAAGGAAGTAAATTAAGAAGTGGTGACTTATGAACATTGTCTTAATTTTTAAACAAATAGATTTTTTATTGATTTCAGAGAGAATGGGAGAGGGAGAGAGAGATGGAAACATCAATGATGAGAGAGAATCATTGATCGGCTGCCTCTTGCACACCCCTGACTGGGGATCAAGCCCGTAACACAGACATGTGTCGTGACCTCCTGGTTTATAGGTTGATGCTCAGCCACTGAGCCATGCAGGCTGGGTCATTATCTTAATTTTTAATACATTTTTAAAAAGTGTAAGTTCATAACGATGTCTGTGTTTCCACTGGCTCACAGAATTCCCGCAGATTTAGCCGTCTGCTCTCAGGAGTGACTCCCGAGCTCCCTGGCTGCCGCCTCCTCTGCACACACTCCGTACTTAGCCGCTGGCCTGTCTTACTTGGATAAGCAAGCTTCCTCTCACCTCAGGGCCTTTGCACTTGCTATTCCCTCTGCCTAGAAAGCTGCTTCCTCAGATCTCTATGTTGCTGGTTCCTCCTTAGCATTTAGGATATAGCTCGACTGTCACCTCGGAGAGGACTTTGGTCCTCCTGACCCACCCACCCAGTGACGACCTCATCACTCATTTTCTTCACAGTCTGCAGCGGTCTTGGTTCCCAGTGCCTGGCCTGGCACTCAAGAGGTGTTTGTTGAAGGAAGGAATGTATCGGACAGTGGGCTGCACACCTCTGTGCATTAATTCACATGACTATTACTGCTGGTTCTGAAAATCAGATGGCCTAGCGGGGTGCTGCGGAGGGAGTGACCCCGACCCTGCGCCAGGGCTCCAGGGCTGGGTGAAGGATAGTGCCTGTGCTGAGCCGCCTGCGACGGGGAGGGTCCGGGCTCCCGGTGCCTGTGACACGCCTCCCCCCTCTCCTTGCAGTGAACCCCGCTGTGAAGCTGCAGTATGTGGACAACATTCGCTGGATTCGGGAGGCTGCCAAGCACCGGCTGGTGAGGGCTTGGCCTGGGACGGGGCGGGGCAGGGGCGGGCCATGGGACTGCCCACCTGGCCAGTAGATGAGCGATCTGAGAGGGTGCCAGCATACCGTGCGACTGCTTAGCCAGCAGCTACCTCACCCAGGGGGCTGCTGGACCGGGAAGCCAGGGACCTTTCAAAAGGTGGCCCGGGACAGTGACCGGGCCAGGCAAGTTGCTCTTCACCCGGTTACTCAAATAGTCCTCTTGAGAGGCGGCCGCTGGGTCCCGAGAGGCAGGCTCCCCGGTTTCTCGGCTGTGTGAATGGGCGAGTGGCTCAGCCTCTCTGAGCCTCCTGTCTCATCTGGACCGAGGAGCACACCTGGCTGTGGTGGTGTGCTTGGGGCGGGCTCTCTGTGGCAACTCATGGGGCCCTGCAGGTGAGGCACTGAGAGGGCCAGGGTTGCCTGGGCCTCATTTCCGTGTCCGTGATTACGCTCAGGTGAGTGTGAACACGAATGTGGTGTGGGTGGGGACTGCGCGACCATGATGGATCAGAAAGGTCTCTCTGAGGAGCTGACTTGTGAGTTCAGGTCCCTGAGGTGCCTCCTTTCTGTCCACAGGTGGTGGGCTCCCAGGCAAGGATCCTGTACTCAGACCAAAAAGGCCGTGTGGCCATAGCTGTGGCCTTCAACCAAGCCATCGCCCAGGGGAAGATCAAGGTGACATTTCCTGTGCTGCTGGTGGGGCCTCCCTTCGGCTCTTCCCTGTCAGCCGGCACTGGCCCATGCTCTGTGTATGTGTTAGTTGAGGGTCAGAGAGCTGGGGCAGGGAGTGATGATCTGTCCTCACACCCAGGCTCTGACCCTGGTCCCTGTGTGACTGTGGGCAAGTCAAGTGCCCGCTCTGAGCCTGTTTCCCTCCTGTGAAAGGAGAATCATATCAACCTCAAAGCATGGGAGTAAGGATGAAATGAGTTGGCTTCCCCATGAGTATTTGATATATCTTTGTTGACTTATCTTGTTCAAACCATGACAAACTTGTTATTTTCCTCTGAATCAGCCGGACTCGCCTTGGAGGCCATGGAGCCCTGGGCACACTGTTCAGAGGGACCTCTGGCCCCTCTGTTTGTAGGCTCACATGATAGTCCTCTGTTTAGAAGCACCAGGAATATTAATGATCAGACATGAAGAGGAGATTGAAATAGATGAAAGTGAAGGCTGCCCCTGTGGGTGGTTCTGGGGGGCACTGGCAGCAAGGTCAGCAGCCTTGGCCTTTCTCAGGGAGCACCATCAGAACACACTACTGTTGGGTGCTTCCTGGAAGCCCAGGATGCTCACGAGGAAAGCTGGCATAGCTCGCCAAACATCCTTCAGGGCACACTCACACCCAGCTGGGGTCACAGGTCAGCACTGAGAGCTGGGTGTTCCCTCCCTTCCTTTCCTTCCTCCCTTCCTCCCTTCCTCCCTTCTCTTCCTTCCTTCCTTCCTTCCTTCCTTCCTTCCTTCCTTCCTTCCTTCCCTTCCTTCCTTCCTTCCTTCCTCCCTCCCTCCCTCCCTCCCTCCCTCCCTCCCTCCTTCCCTCCCTCCCTCCGTCCCTCCCTCCTTCCCTCCCTTCCTTTCTTCCTTTGTCAATTGATTCACAGCTTCCTCTATGCCAGGCTTATTCTAAGCACCAGGGGGCGATGTGGCAAAGAACATGATAAACAGGGTCCCCACCTTGATCTATTTCCTAGTGAAGAGAAACTAACAATGTGCAACTAAAGGTATAAATTCAGGGAGAATTTTAGATGGTGACGACCAGTGTGAAGAAAATGAGTTGAGGTGACAAGGTGGGGGTGATGGGGTGGGGATGAGCGGTGTCTTTAGATGTGGTGGTCAAGACCGGCCTTTCTGAGTTGCTGGCGTAGAACTGAGGCCTGAGTATCAAGAAGATGCCAGAATACCTGGGGGCAGGTGATTCCAGGACAAAGGTGAAGAGATGGAAGGACACTGGGCCTGTTCAAGGGAAGGAGAGGAGGTCCTCTTGATTCAGAGCAGTGGGGAGTTACCCTCTTGGCAGGCTACCTCCTCCTACATGGGGAGCCTGTGAACTTCCGTGCCCGCTGGGGAGGGCTGGGAAAGCCGACCCCCAGTGGTGCCACACGCTCAGGGGCCAGGCTGCCTGAAGAGAGAGCCCAGACTCTAGTATACTGGATGTGGGTTTAAACCCCAGCCTGCCCACTTACCAGCTCTGTGATGTTGGGCAAGTTTCTTATCCTCTCTGGGCCTCAGTTTTTCTTTCTACAAAATGGGCATGATAACAGTTGTGCCTACCTGAATAGGGTTATTGAGAAGACTCGGTGACATATTATATGGGGGCTTCTGGGCACATAGTAAGTGTCAAAATAAGCAGAATCTGTTAGTAGCTACGCAAGGACATCAAAAACATCGGTGGTTCCTCTTGCTAAAGGCCTGTTTTCCAGGGGGCGGTATCTGAAGGGCTTCTGGTATGGCCTGATGCAACTTTGCCCTCCCCTGGGCAGCTGTGGTGGACACTGTTGGCTGACATTTCATATCTTTGCCCTCTGCAGGCCCCGGTGGTCCTGAGCCGAGACCACCATGATGTGAGTGGCACGGACAGTCCCTTTAGGGAGACCTCCAACATCTATGACGGCTCTGCCTTCTGTGCGGGTGAGGAAGATAAAACATCAAAAACAATTTTTTTTAATGTTGGATTTGGATTTTATTTAAAAATCAATTGATTCATTTAGTTTGTCATAATGTTACAAAAAATGTGCTGGCATTTGAAAGGTGGGACAGAGGGTGACCAACCTAGGACAGAGGGGGTTCTGGGACCTCAGGTTTTTAAATTGGGCCAGTGCTGGGCAAATTGGGACCGTTGGATGCTCTAGACTTGGGTGTGCTTCTGGCCCCATCACTTGGTGGGTGATCTTCAGCAAGGTACTTAACGTCTCAACCTTAATGTCCTCGTCTGTAAAATGGAAATAACAGTAGTATCTACCTCAGAGGGCTGTTGTGAAAAATAAGCTGAATGACTGCACATCCAGCATCACATCAGGGACCCATAGCCAGTGTTCAGGGAAGGTCAGCTGCTGATGAGTTTTGTTCCTTGGGTGGCTTGCTCATTCCCAGCCCCTGAGGGGTCCTGCTATTATGGACAGGATCCCAAGGGAAGGAGGTGGACTCTCAGGAACACTATTCTTTTTACAAGGAATTGGTCCATTTCATCATAAAGTTATCAAATTTATGAATATAGAGTTGCATCCCTTTATTATCTTTTTAATGTCTGTGGGGTCAGTTGTGATGTCCTTTCTGTCATTCCTGATATTGTTCATATGTGTCTTCTTTCTTTTTTATTGGTCAGTTTGGCTAGAAGTTTATCAATTTTATGGATATTCTCAAAGAAGATTTTAGTTTATTTGATTTTCTCTCAATTGCTTCTCTGCTTTCAAATTAATTGAATTCTGCTCTAATCTTTAGTATGTCCATCCTCCTCCTTGCTTTGGGTTTAATTTGCTCTTCTTTCTGCAAAGTAGAAGCTGAGGTGACATCTTAGAAGGCTCTAGGGGAGAATATTTCCTGGCCTTTTCCAGCACCTAGAGCTGCATTTCTTAGATTTCTTAGCTCATGGCACTTCTCAGTCTTCACAGCCCAGCACCAAGAAAAAGCATACTCAGGATTCTCCCTGATATTCTCTGTGAGCACCTGGTGGAGTTTTTGGAAGAAGAGCCCATCAAAGGGTTCAAGCCCCTGTATATCCATGTCCCATGGACCTCACAGTCCCAGGGCTCATGCTTGTCCTTTATCAGTCTAGACAGTTGTAAGGTGACCAGGTTGGGTTCAGTTTTTCTTTGGAAATGCCTCTCTCTCTCCAGATTTCAAATTAGTTGCCCTGGGACATCAGTTCTCTGATGGAGTCAAGAAAAGTCATTAATTTGTGATCCCCTCCCCCATTCTTTTGTTTGTTTTAAGGGTGGGAGTGGTGTTCTTTGGCTTTCTACATCTCTAAACTAAAACCACTGCCACCTCCCTGTCAATTCTATTTTCTTCCCGCTTCCGGGCACTTTATCTGGCATTCAGTGCTAGCGAGCATCATTATAGGGAAGGGTACCAGTGGGATTTGTCCATTTCTCCTGCCTTGGCTTAGCTTTGCAAACATAAATGGTTGCTGTTTCTAGGGTCATCTGTGCCTAGTTCCCCATCTGTCCTCCTGGCCTGAATGGTATTGGCTCTGCCAGTGGGGTCTGTGGATGCCCACTGTGTGCTGGCCAGAGCCCGGCCTGGACCCGGCCCACCTCCTTCAGGGAATAACGGGTGGTGGCTTTGTTTCCACAGACATGGCCGTGCAGAACTTCGTGGGTGATGCCTTTCGAGGAGCCACCTGGGTCGCTCTTCACAACGGTGGGGGCGTGGGCTGGTAAGGAAGTTTTGGAGAACAGGTGGTGGGGGTGCAGGCTCCCCTGGCAGGCACAGGGATTTCTTCGAGGGTCCTGGGCCCTGCCTCTCCCAAGCTCCCTCTGCTGAAGGCTTTACTGTGATGGTCCCCTCCTGTGAGCTGGATGTCGGAGGGACAGAGCATTGCGGGTGAAGTGTGCGGGAGTGTCTGGCACAAACCACTCCTCCTTTGGGGTCTCGCCTGCCACACAGGACAGGAAGGCTGTCAGAACCATGACTGCCCCTTTGATGCCAGTTTTCACTCGGCGTTCACAGCTATTTCCTCAGGAATTCTCACAGTGCTGTCCTTTCAATCCACCCCAGATTCCCAGCAGACAGGCAGGGAGGCAGGAGGCCTGGGTTCTCTGCTCTCCTGGGTCCCTGGCTCAGGACTCTGCCCTGGCCAGTGCTGTTTCTAGTCTTCACCAGGAGGAAATTGGGGTTTCTGGGAGGGTCTCAATCTGGCTGACAGTCACAGCTTCATCATGAAGATGTTCACTACAATTCTACTACCAACATGTACAGCTTTTCTCACCAGTTTTCTCCAGCACCTACAGTTCACCTCCATTCTGACACTATCTGCCTGGAGAAAAGCCTCAGATCCCATAGGTCAGGGGCTCAGTCCCCCAAGACTGTTCTCACCTCACTTCAAAGCGCAAGCCCAGCTTGTTGCCTACTTCTGACTGAACTGCGACCGATTGGAGGTTCCTACAACCCCCTCCTTGAGTTTATTAATTTGCTAGAGTGGCTCACAGAACTCAGGAAGTCCCTTTACTCACTATCAGTGATGGCGAACCTATGACACGCGTGTCAGCACTGACATGCGTAGCCATTTCTGATGTCACGCGGCCGCATGCCGACGATGAAACATTTGCTGCTCCTGAGGATGAAACTTTTGCGACTAGAGTCTTGGAGTTAGTTTTTTCCTCAAAGTGACACACTACCCGAGTTATGCTCAGTTTTTTGGCGAAGTCTGACACACCAAGCTCAAAAGGTTGCCCATCACTGCACTAGATTTTTTTTTACAAAGGAGATTTAAGGATACAAATCAACAGTCAGATGAAAAGATACATAGGATGAGGTCCCAACAAAGAAATTTCTGTTTTGTGGTGTCTGTTTTGTGGTGTTTGGGGCCCCACATAGTGGTGTGTGGAAGCATTCTGACCCACCGATCTGAAGCTATCTGAACCCCATCCTTTTTGGTTTTTACGGAGGCTTCATTACATAGGCATGATTGATGAAGTCACTGACCACTGGTGATCAATTCAACCTTCAGCTCCTCCACATTCCCTGGAGGTCTGGGGGTGGGTCTGGAAGTTCCAACCTTCTATTCCTGGTTGGTTCCCCTGGCAACCAACCCCTATCAGTAGGTGGGGGGCGGGGGGGGGAGCAGGGACAAGTCACCTCATTAACATAAAGACATCTTTATTGTTCTCAACACTTAGGTATTCCAAAGGTTTCAGTTCTGTGCCAGAAATGGGATAAAGACCATATACACTGAGTGGCCAGATTATTATGATCTTTGAATGCATAATAATCTGGCCACTCAGTGTATATCCTATATATTAAAGGCTAATATGCAAATTGTCCCCTTGACCAGGAGTTCCACCAGCAGGCAGGCCAGCCAACCGCCCATGTCTCCTCCCCCTGGCCAGGCTGGCCAGACCCCACCCATGCACGAATTCATGCACCAGGCTATATATATATATATATATATATATTGAGTGGCCAGATTATTATGCATTCAGAGATCATAATAATCTGGCTACTCAGTGTATACAGGGTGTCCCAAAAAATGTATACACACTTTGACAGCTGATCACTCAGTTTTGAAAATGAAATGCATTTTAATAAATACTGTGTATGTATTTCAAAGTGTATGTATACATTTTTTGGGACACTCTATATATTTCTTATTCTAAGTCATAATATCACATCTGCAGCTAAGAATAATGAATAACTAACACTTATTGCACATGGGCCCCATGGCAAGCATTTTGTAGACTCTTTATTTTTTTATTATTATTTTTTAATATATTTTTATTGATTTCAGAGAGAGGAAGGAAGAGGGAGAGAGAGATTGAAACATCAATGATGAGAAAGAATCATTGATTGGCTGCCTCTTGCATGCCCCCCATTGGGGATCGAACCCGCAACCCAGGCATATGCCCTTGGCTGGAATCGAACCTGGGACCCCCGAGTCTGCAGGCCAATGCTCTATCCACTGAGCCAAACCAGCTAGGGCAACATTTTGTAGACTCTTTAAATCCATTCTTTCACCTAATCTTAGAAGGAAGACACATTTTACAGATGAGGAAACTGAGGCATCAGAGGCTAAGCTGCACCTGCCCAGGGTCTGTCTCTGTGGGGTCACCTGGGGACACTCCCAGGACAAGAGCAGCAGGGGGTGCTGCGGCTCCAGAGAGGAGGACAGCTTCCTGGGCCTGGCCACCTCTGAAGTGACCTCGGAGCCCATTTTGGCCGGATTAAGCTTGGCCTTGTCCCCCAGAGCCAAGTCTTTCAGCACTTGAGCTTCCCAGGGCATTCTGATGGGCCGGCTTGGCTGAAATTTCCAGCTGCAGCTCAGTCAGGCGGCTCTAGTTAATGGAAAATGTAACCGGAATGCATGTCCTTTTTGATACAAAGGCTGGAGAAAACAGGGACGAGAAGAGTGCCTGGTATCGGATATCTGGCCATTTGTTGTCGGATTTACTGAGAGGGTTCTGGAGGAGAAGAGCGACTTTGAAGGGGGAGTAACTTGCCCAAGGCCACAGAGTTGGTAGGAGAGCCGGAATCTGCACCCAGATCTGTTGCCTCCCAGATCCACTCATCGTTGCCAATGGGACAGCAGAGGGCAGGAAGGGACAGAGCAAAGCAGCTGAGAGTCAACAGCACGAGGGCCTCTGAACAGGAGACAGCAGGGCCAGAATTCAGGCAGGACACTGCATGCTCTAACCCGCTGCACTAGGGCTCTCAGGACAGGGAATGTAAATCCCCAAGTGGCTCCCACCCCCCGGGCTGCCCCCCAGCTCTGTATTCTGGCTGTTCTTGAGGGCTCTTTTGGGAACACCTCAAATTCATGGTGGAATTCATTAGACTCATTCACACGTAAGTACATAATTTAATCCATCAGATACTCCTGTGAAGCTTGCTGCAAATATCAACAGGAAAAAAATTTGGCCTATAACCATTCCTATTCCAAGAGGAAACCACATCCAACTCCAGCTTCGTTTTGTGTTGTTCTTGTGTGGAAATTCGTGTTTCTAGGTTATAAACTTACCCTGCTATTTATTTATTGATTATTTTTTATTTTTCAAATGGTAATAATTCATATTTATTTATTTTTATTTTTTAAAATTTTGTTCATTTTTATTAAGGTATTATATGTGTACATATCTTACCATTGTTACCCTGCTATTTATTACTGGACTTGCTTTTAGTTTTGTTTTTGCATTTTATGTTTCCTGATGAGCAATGTCGTTTTCTGCTTTCTCTGTTGCCTCTGTCTCCTCGGAGCCCCTCCTTCTGATTGTTCACTTGGTGTCTGTCCTTGTGGTGTCTGTCCAGCTGTCCTTGATATCTGTCTGTTCATTTATTGTTTATTTTTAAATAGATTTTTATTGATTTCGGAGAGGAAGGGAGAAGGAGAGAGAGAGAATCATTGATTGTCTGCCTCCTGCATGTCCCTAGTGGGGACTGAGCCCACAAACCGGACATATACCCTGACCAGGAATTGAACCATGACCTTCCTGGTTCATAGGTCGATGCTCAACCACTGAGCCACGCCGGCTGGACTGTCTGCTTGTTTAGAGCGGGCTAGGTGGTTCTCCTGCCCTTGTAGGGAAGTTTCGGTCAGTTCTGGGAGCTGGGTGGGAGGGACAGGGCCTCACTGTTGGGTGTTGAGACTTGTCCTCCATCTTTGTGTTTCATGTTCGCTCTCTCACCTTCTGATGTGCCTCTGTCCTTACACCCAGAACCAGACCCGGGGCCCATGTCTTTGAGGAATAAATTGGTGTATTTGATCAACCATCTTTATCCAGATACTTACATGTTTTCCTCTTAATGGGCAACTCAAACTTGACCGTGCACAGGATTCCCTGGGGAGCTTGTTAAAATGGAGATTCTGACTAGCAAAGTCTGGAGGGGCTGAGATTCAGCGTTTCTAACCAGCTCTGGTGATGCTGCTTCTGCTGCCCGCAGACCACTCTAAGTAGCCAGGGCATCAAGGGCTCCCGCCATCTGTGCACAGAGACCTCCTTCGCCTGCCTATCCCCAGTGCAGCAGGGAGCATCTTTGTATGTACAATTCTGTTGCTTAATTAACATCATGGATTCTGAAGTCGATTTGATTGCACAAGTTAAGCTGTTGAGCTTTGTTTCTCATCAACAAAATGGCCATAATAATAGCAACTGCTTTGTAGCTACTGGTGAAGATTAAATGAGTTAATAATAGCTAAGGCTTATATAGTGCATAACATGCACCAGGTCTTCTAAGAAATGTGTGCTAGCCCTAGCCAGTTTGGCTCAGTGGATAGAGCGTGGGCCTGCAGACTGAAGGGTCCTGGAGTTCAATTCCAGTCAAGGGCACATGCCCCAGCTGCAGGCTTGATCCCCAGTAGGGGGTGTGCAGGAGGCAGCCAATCAATGGTTCTCTCTCATCATTGATGTTTCTATCTCTCCCTCCCTTCCATTCCTCTCTGAAATCAATAAAAATATATGAAGAAAAAAAAAGAAATGTGTGCAAGCTCATCTAATAGCTACAACAGACCCATTGACGATATAAATACTACCCAGCGGAAATAAATAACTTTGATTGGGTTGAGCTGGGTTGGCAGGAGGCCTAGCTCAAATGCCTGTGCCAATCCACCACCAATCTCTTGTAAAGGTGCCAGAACAGGGTCTGGCACGTGGCATGCCTCCTATAAATGTTAAGCTCTGTCACGAGATGCTAGTTATAATCTGCGGTTCAAAAAAGGTGGGCCTTTTAAACTTAAATGATAGCTGCTAACAAATTTCCTGATATAAACATTCTTGTTTGCATAACCTCCTCAACACTAAAGGTGATCACTCACTGGATGTTAACGTGGGGTTTACCAGCCTGGTAGGCAAGAAGTAACAAAATCTTGTTTTGAATTGAATTGCTCACGCTGAGGTTTTTGCTTTTGAGTTGTGTGCTTTTTCTTACTGATTTGCAGGCATTCTTCATCTAATCTAGATGTAAGATGGGTGTGTTGGGTTTGTGCCAACAGTCTTTGAACTTTGTTTAAAGCATCTGTGCTGGTTGGGTTCTCCAGGAGGCGGGGGCTGAGGTCGGGCTGGGAGTGTACGAAAGAGTTATTAGGGAAGCCCACCTGGGAAGGGACGAGGTGAGGAAGGTGATTATGAGGCAGAGTGACTGGTCAGGGAGCCCTCAGTTCCCGGGCAGACCTGACAGTCTTGCTGCTAGCAGGGAGCTCTACAGCCCAGATCGCTGTTGGAGGAGCCGCTTCGGGCAGAAACGAGCAGGCCCCCTGCCATGGTACTGCTCAGTCTCTGCCCCAAGCAGGGCCTAAGGAGTTATTGTTGGGGTTTGAGAACGAACCACCCTCCCCACAGCTGGGCTTTTTGGCATGGGTCCCCGGGCAGATCCCCTCTCCTCACAGGGGCTTTTCTATTCTGGCTCTGTGTTGTTTTTTTTAAATGTTCCTTTAAAACACCTATCCCTCTCCTGACTTAAAAACAAAACATTGTCCTGAATTTTATTTATTCGTCTTGTAATTTTAAATATTTTGTTTTTCTTTATGTGTGATGTTAGGTTCTACTTTTATATTTTCCTCAAAGGGCTAGTTGTCCCCAAATGCTGCACTGACAGCAATGCTGCCTTTAGCTCCTCATTTTCCTGGGCTCAGCGTGCTCAGGGCTCCTCCGTGGGCGAGGTTTGCAGAGGACACCTAGTGCTGAGCAACTTTGGTCTCTGACCATCTGGGCTTATGGACCCAAAAATGAAAGGCATAGTTCTAATCTCAAAATGACCTCTTTGGTTGAAGGGCACACGGGAGTCCTCACTTAGTCTGCTTTCCTCTCTGATAACCAGCATCAGCCAGCCCATACCTGGCCAGCCCCATGCCTGCGAACAGGCTCCCAGCTGCAAGACGTGCATGGGGCTGACCAGGTACAAGCTGACATCAACACTAGGCTGAGGGCCAGACAGGGGCAGCTTTTGTGCCCAGAGTGGCACTGGTGGCTCCTGCGGCAGAGGGCTCCTCCCCTTCTTGGTGGGAACTGATTGAAATTATCAGTAGGGTCCCAGCCGGGCAGAGAAGCAGATAAGGCCTGACAGTCCTGAAGGATCTGAGACTAGAGAAAGTAGAGGCACCTTCCGGGCGTGGGAAGGAGAAAGAGCAAACTCATTGGCACTGGGTACT
Source organism: Eptesicus fuscus (assembly GCF_027574615.1). Classification (NCBI taxonomy): domain Eukaryota; kingdom Metazoa; phylum Chordata; class Mammalia; order Chiroptera; family Vespertilionidae; genus Eptesicus; species Eptesicus fuscus. The sequence goes on along the minus strand of NC_072484.1, from coordinate 64,320,107 downwards.
GAAAGGCCATGCGTTGTGGTCCCAGGTGTCCGTGTTTGGCAGAAGAGCCCTGGAAGGTACTGACATGATCCAGGGCGTTTCCAGTGAGTAACTGGAGGGGACACGTGAAGTAGAGGGATTCGAGCTGAGCAGGAACTTCGGCTGGGCCCAGCAGCCATTGATAATGACATCGAGGGTGAGGACGGAAGTCCAGGGGTGCCGGGAAGGAAAGGGTCCTCCTGGCTGATGGAGAAGAACCACGGGGCAAATGTGCGGACAATGGAAGACACGAACATACTCAAGTAGATTCCAATGACATCTACTAAGAAACAAATGAACATAAGAACATATCACACCTGGGAGAGAAGGTGGTCGGAACAGAATTCAGAGAAATGTGTTAATTAGGAAACAAGGAATGCTAAAAATGAAGGAACTCAGCTTTCAAATCAAGTAATCAGGACCCCAAAATACACCTAAAGCAAGAGGAAAGCAGAGATAAGAAAGACAAGGAGCATAAAGAGGAAATCACAATTGGATTGAGCAATGCAAGAGACCCCCGAGGAAGCATTCCTTTTCAGGAAGCCCTCTGAGAGCCACAGGAGAAGGGGGTCATGCCGCACTCGGGAGGTCAGGCTTCAAGCACAATGTGGCACACGAGTGGGTCCTGAAGGTGGGCTCAGGGTCCATGCGGTAAAGCACAGAGGCATGAGTGGACAGCACAGCACTGTGAGGCTCCTGCATCTGTAGGCTGTCAAGAGGGCACAGGTTTTGGCCCCAGGGGCTGACCACAAGACATCCTCAAACAGGGCTTCCAGAACAGCCCAAAGCTCACATGCATTTCTGCCTGCTCTGTGAGGGTCAGGACCCAGAGGTGACCTGGAAACTCTTTTGTCTCTTGCCAGGGGTGAGGTGATGAATGGTGGGTTTGGCCTCGTGCTAGATGGGACCCAGGAGGCTGAGCAGAGGGCCAAGATGATGCTCGGTTGGGATGTCTCCAATGGAGTAAGTCACCCTGCTCTCTTCTCTCTCGATTGGTGGTTTTGCCCCTTCCAACTGCAGACCTGAGACTGAGTTCTGTCCCTTTTACCCCAGAAATGGCCATTCCTGGTCCTTCGTGTCTCTCCTCATCAGCTACCACAGCTCTTCTGGGCTGTTTCCAGAGGTTTCTTTGCATCTCCTGGCCTCTGGCCTTACCCTCCAGTCCAGCCTCTGTCCACACAGGGGGCCCCTGGCATCTGACCCTGCCTGCCCAGTGAGAGCGCCCACTCCCCCCTGCTGGTAGGAGAGGCCTCCTTTTAAAGCCTCATCTTTCCACCATCTCTGAGGCGGGTCAGAGAGTGCAGGACCTTCACTAGAACAGCCTCTGGCCCTGCGGCTACGATCAGCTTTGCTGCGATCCAGGATGGGCGTGTGTGTGTGTGTGTGTGTGTGTGTGTGTGTGTGTCTGTGTGTGTGTGTGTGTGTGTGTGTGTGTGTGTGGTGGGGGCTCCTTCCTCTCTTGGACCAAATCAGAGGCAGTCGGAAGGGGGAACAAACGGGAAGTCAGGTGGTAATGAGGAAGGGTATGTGCAGTCTTGAGTGAAATAGGGAGCACAAGAGCCAGAGAGTTTGACGTTGGGTGGGCCGGAGAGCAAATGTGAGAGTGGAGGTGAAGGGGTGCTTGGAGGCCCAACTCCCTGGGAGCCCCCAGCAGAGGAGAGTCTTCATCCTGAAGGCAGTGAAGCAGTGAGAGGATGGGTGGGGGAGGCAGGGGGGGGCAGGGAGGGGGGGCCAGTGGGCGGGGCTTGGCAAGAATGGCTGCAGGGAGGCGAGGGGGGGTGGGGGAGGTGCCATGACAGTCATCCAGGGAGCCCTGATGATGGAGATGGGAGGAGGAAGTGGATGGAGAGAGATTTTAAGGCTGATCCAAGGTGGGTGTCCATCTATGAGGCCGGAGAGGAGGGGTGCTGAGGATGACTCCTGGGTGCCTGGCCTGTGCCCCTGCATGGAGTGGGGAGGCTGGGCAGAAGGCTAGCTGGTTTCAGATCAGAGAGGCAGGTAAGTAGTAATGCGGCCAAGAGAGGAAGAGGTCTGAGCCTTGGGCGGGGCCGGGACAGACTGACCCCACTGATAGTACAGAGCGTCCTCCAGGGGTTTGAGCCCAGCCCCAGTGTATCCAGAATGCCTTGTTGGGAACCCGGTGATGTTGGCACCAGCTACAGCACAGCCCTCCGCACCCCTTGACAGGTGGCCCGCCGCTGTTGGTCCGGGAACCAGAAGGCCTATGAGATCATCTGCGAGACGATGCGGGAGAACAAGGGCTTGGTGGTGACACTGCCACACCAGGTGGCAGACGAGAACATGCTCCAGCAGGCCCTGCGGCCATGAGCACGGAGAGCCTGCCATGGTCCCCTGTCCCCCTTGGTCCCTGTCCTCTTCCTCACAGCCACATCACGTCTTCCGCTGCACACCTCCCTCTCCTGGGTCAGCAGGTCCACACCCATGCCCTCATTTGGCCTCACAGCATCCTAGAGGGTGGGCTATTGCTGTCCCCATTCCACAGATGAGCCAGCTGAGGCCCACAGAGGTGGAGCCATTTCTCCATGACCATGTCGCTCCCCTGAGAACCTGGGAGGGCAATGAAAGTCTTGTTTGGGGCTACATCCTCAAGCTCGCCGTGGAGTAGACTCCAGGAGCTTTGGAGGTAGGCGTGTCATGAATACTGGCTGAGCTGGGCATCAACTAAGTCCCTTCTAAGCCTCTTGTCATTCCTTTTCCTACCAAGGAGTGGGCTTTCCTATGGGCAGGTTTTTAATCAACCACCGTCTCTTGCCCACCTTCCAGCCATCCATGCAGCTCTCTTTCCATCTGCTAGCCTGTTCATTTGTCTGTGCAGGTACTTTCTGTACCCCCATGCCCCAGCTTTCGGCACAAAGGAACATTCACCAGGCCCTGGGCTTGGAGGGGTCCAGGGATGAAGGTAGGAAAATAAAGGATTGTCTAGAGAGCTGTGGACCGTGGTGTGGGCGGGGTGGATGCAGGGTGGTGGGATGAGGGCTGGCAGAGCTCTGCCCTAAAGGTTAGTGATACTTTGTTGGGGAAAAAAGGAGAGAGCAGGGGTACTACCCATGGCTGATCACTTATGACAGAAGTCTGCTCAGGAGGCCAGTTTGGGACCAGATGTCCTGTAGGAGCAGTGTGGGACCTGAGGCTGGCTTCACCCGCCCCTGCCAGACCCCCGAGCCCAGCCTCAATGAAGATGACCCAGGCAGAGGGGATCATGTGACCATGCTTCTTCAGGCCTTCATTTTGAAGCAGGTGCTTTTTCTTTCTTTAAAGAGGTGGTGGTTCTGCTTTATTCTTCCCCCAATTACAAAAAGAAGCAAAGTGGAGAGATGAGTTCCCTGCTCCTCTTCTTTCATCCTTCCTGCCCCCCAGATTGGTAATCAGGACTTGCTCCCTTTCCTGTAAACACCCAGGGCCATGCAGGGAGTCATGCAGGCCCCCTTGGCGGCACCAGGCTTGCTGGCTCTCTACACTGGGAGACCCCCGTGACCTTGCCATGCTAAGCAGAGCAGCTTTGACCACGTACCTTATTCTCATTAGTTTCTGGCCTTAGCTTAGCCCCCTGTTGGGCCCATTACAGACTTAAAAATGGCTCATCCTAAACAAAGAATTAAGAAAGAGATTGGGGGATGGGTTTCCAAAGAGCCACAGAAAACTTTTCACCCCTCCCCTTCCATGTCTGCAGAGAGGGAGCCAGTCTGGCCGGATTCTGAGTTTTCAGTCTTACAGAACCCCAATTTTGTCTGGGCAGCCATAGACCCAGTAAAAATAGTTGATTTTCCAGTCTTTCTTGCAACTAGGAGTGAGTGACCTCTGGCCTAGCTCTGGCCCATGAAATGAGGTAGAAGTAGCCCAGGCAGGTCTTCTGGGAAAGCTGTTGCTTTTCTAATAAAAATGTAGCGATGCGGCTGGATTGCTTTTTGCCTTTGCCCCTTCTTCCTGCTAGAACCTCAGGTGTGATGCTGACGTGCAGCAACCATTCTGTGACCATGGGGTGCACAGAGGCATAGGTAGGGTGCACGTGGGAAGGCCCAGGAACCTGTGCTCTTGGCAGCACATGGAGCTGCCATTCCAGCACGGGCCTGCCCCTCTCCAGACTCCTTGGTCCTCAGCTGTCAGTCATCCCAGCAGGGCTTTGGTTCCACACAGCAAGCACAGCATCTAAACCAGCACAGCTTCTGTCAACAAGTCTCCTTGGAAAGCACCCTGGCTCATCTAGCTGCCTGAGCATTCCCGGTCCCTAGGGAAACATGAAGGCGATACGTTCGATTTTAAGACCAGGCCCTCCTTTTCCCACTCAGTACCTTCTCTTGTTAAGGACAGGTAGGGCTCCATGGCCAGCTTTGGGCCAAGTTCAAAGATGGCTTCTACCCACATGCAAAGGCCTCAGAACCCTTCTTGGTTCCATACCAAGCCATGCCAGGCAGCAGGCTACTTTGCTGGGCACAAGCACATCAGCCTGCTGCCAGCTGCCAGCAGGGAGAAGGGACTACTGACGTCCAGAATTCGGCCACCATGGGGCTCAGTGGGGGTTTAGGGCAACTGACCACAGCCTCAGTAACCATGGAGTGGCTAGAACAACATGGATGCTCAACGTGTCTAGTTCTGTCTTATTTTTAAGAAAGTAGTGACAAGAAAAAAACTCTGAGTCCTAAATTAAATTATAGTTGGTACAGAGGCAAGGGTAATTAACCAGTTAACAGCTGTGGGCCAACTAACAAAAGACTGCTTGTATCGCTGAATGTTGCTGGAGCTTTGAATCAACTTCCAGGTGGCTGCCTAAAAAGAAACAGCTGACCGTCAGATGCCACTGCATCCTGCTTATGCAGGAACTTTCTGGACTGTTGCCCACAATCAATCAAAAGTAGTACATCTTTTTTCCTTATGAACTGTGCACCTCTCCTAGAACTGTCCCTGCGTCGCCGTTTCCTGTCCCCCCAACCCTTGTCTATAGCCAATGTAAATCCTTTCAAAACAACTTACTTCTGTAAAAGAGCCCGGTCAGCTACAGGAGAGTAGATATGTTCATCTTCCCCATCTAGCTCTGCTGCTGGTGGTTTAAACTGCATCCCCAGGACGTGGTAGCCCTTTTACTGGCTAGCATATGGCTCAATAAACCCTTTCTTTCCAAAAGCTTTCAGCAGTGAAGGTTTTTCTTTAATAGCAGAAATGTGTAGTCCACTTAGAAATGTTTTATCATGCCTTGGCTGGTTGCTCAGTGGTTGGAGCGTTGGCCTGGAAACCAAAGGGTTGCGGGTTTGATTCCTAGTCAAGGGTAGGAACCCGGGTTGCAGGTTTGATCCAGGTGTGTGCCCTAGGCAACCAATTGATGTGTCTCTCTCACATAGATGTTTTTCTCTCTCCTCCTCCCTCCCTGCCTTCCACTCTCTCTAAAGGACTCCATTTTATCAACAACAAAAACATCCTCAGGTGTGGATTAACAAAAACAACAAAACAATTAAAATAGAAACAAATTGGTTATAATGGGTGTAGGCTTTAGTTGCCTTGGAAATTCTCTCCCTGGGCAGTCTCTGCTTCCTGAGAACCTGGAGCTCCCTGGGAAGCAGGTGCTTTACTTGCTGGCCAGCCCAGGCCAGTTGAGGGGGTCTTGGCTGAGAGGTATGCTCTCTTGCCCTTAGCCTTTCAGAATAGATTCCTATGCTGGGGCTGGGGACTAGACTTGACTTGCAGTTGCATTTTGTTTGGCCTGCCCTTTAAAAAAAAATAAAAAAAAAATATATATAATTTACGTTATCACCAATTGTTACAAATTGGGAGATTTCACTTAAAACTTCAGACTTTGCATTTACTTGAACAAATTAATAGATCAGGCGACACTGTACCCTCACTACCTCAGTGACAGCAATCTAGCTGGAGGCCCCTTGGGGCTGGGCCTGTTTTTTTCCAATTTGCTACAGTCCCTACTATTTCCTACTGTACTTTAATAGCAAGGCCAAGTGTGCTTGTCTGTTCTTGGGCATATCAGACATGATTTCTTACACATATGTGTCTCCTGCATGGTTTCTGTTGGGACTTGAATCTATGTTTGTATTAGGTTCTCCAGAGAAAGAGAACCAATAGGGGATATATCTATCTATACATATATAATTATATAAATATTTATAGATAGATCTAAATGATAAATATAACATGGCAGTCCCATCTGCAAGTTGGAAACCCAGGAAAGCCATTGAAGTGATTCAGTCAGAGTCTGAAGGCCTCAGATCCAGGGAAGCTGATTGAGTAAATCCTAAGTTCCAGAGCGAGGAAGATGAGATGAGATGTCACAGCTTAATCAATGAGGCAAGAAAAAGGGGGCGAGCCGGGCCAGTGTGGCTCAGTGGGCTGAGCGTGGACCCATGAACCAGGAGGTCACGGTTCAATTCCCGGTGAGGGCACACGCCCAGGTGTCCGGCTTGATCCCCAATTATTAACCCACTAGAGGCCCGGTGCATGAAATTCATGCACTGGGGAGGGTGTCCCTCAGCCCAGCTTGCACCCTCTCTAATATGGGACCCCTCGGGGGATGTCCAACTGCAGGTTTAGGAATCGGGCCTAATCCTGCAGTTGGACATCCCTCTCACAATCCGGGACCGCTGGCTCCTAACCGCTCACCTACCTGCCTGATTGCCCCCTAACTGCTTCCTTGTTGGCCTGATTGCCCGCAAATACCCTCCGCTGCTGTCCTGATCACCCCCAAGGCTTTTATTAGTATAGATTCCCCAGACGAAAGGGGATTGCTGTGAGTCTGGCTAGCCTCCTTCCCCGCGAGCACTCAGACCACAGCTTGGAGGCAGAGGACCAGCCCAGCTCCCTGGGGGCCGTGCAGGGGGTGTCCCTGACGTCACGCGCCAGTGGACCGCACGCCCCGCCCCGCGGCTCACGCGCACGCGCACGCGCGCTCGGGCTGCTCCGCGCCGGGCTTTGGCGCCGACTCTCCGAAGCGGCCGCACGGCGTCGCGCACGCCTGGGCGGGGCGGACCCGCGCTTCCTCCAAGCGGCGGCTGCGACGCCCCTGCAGGGTCCAAGATGGATCTCCCGGCGCTGCTCGCCGCCCCGACCCCGCGCGGGGCCCAACATGGCGGCGGCCCCGGCCGACTCCGCCGAGGCCCAGGCCCGCCCCCCAGCCCGGGCCCCGCGCGCCGCCGCCTGCTGCTGCTGCGGGGCTCCGAAGATGGCGGGTCGGGGCCGCGGCGAGGGGAGGCCAGAGAGGCGGCGGCGGCGGCGGCGGGTCCCGGTGCGAGCCCGCCGCCCCTCGAGGACGACGACGGCTCTTTCGTGGTGCTTCTGGAAGTGCCGCGCGGCGCCGCGACCGAGGCCTCCGGGCGGCGGGAGGCCGAGCCCGGCGCCGACGCGAGTCCTGCCGGCCGGCCCCAGCAGGGCTCCAGCGGCGCCGCCCCCGGCCCTGGCGCGGCCCTCGGGGACACCGTCGCCGTCGGCGGCCAGGACTTAATGGTGCGCCTGGACCGCGGCGTCCTCACTCTGGCCTCGCAGCCGCCGCCCCCCGGCCCGCCGCCCCCGGGTCCGCCGCCCCCGGGCCCGCCCGCGCAGCCGCGGGAGGAGGCCGCGAGCCCGGCTGAGGGCCGCCGCGGGCCCCCGGGTCCAGGCGCGCTCGGCTACCGCTGCCCCGAGCCGCAGTGCTCGCTCTCCTTCGCCAAGAAGCACCAGCTGAAGGTGCACCTGCTGACGCACGGCGGCAGCCAGGGCCGGCGGCCCTTCAAGTGCCCCCTGGACGGCTGCGGCTGGGCCTTCACCACCTCCTACAAGCTCAAGCGGCACCTGCAGTCGCACGACAAGCTGCGGCCCTTCGGCTGCCCGGTGGGCGGCTGCGGCAAGAAGTTCACCACGGTGTACAACCTCAAGGCGCACATGAAGGGCCACGAGCAGGAGAACTTGTTCAAGTGCGAGGTGTGCACGGAGCGCTTCCCCACGCAGGCCAAGCTCAGCTCTCACCAGCGCAGCCACTTCGAGCCCGAGCGGCCCTACAAGTGTGACTTTCCCGGTAACCCAGGGCCTGCGGGCGGCTGCGGGGGGTGGAGGGTGCCCGGGCCCCAGGGCCACATCCAGGTGCTCGGAGTGGGTGTGGTGGCGGGGCTGGGCAGGGTTTAAACTCGGAGGGCCAAGGACGAGGGGGCGGGGACGGAAGCGCCCCCTGGGTTTGGTGTTTGTGTCCCGGTTCTTCCCGGGGCACCTGAGCCCTGGCCTTGCCGCGGGGATTACGACCGCGAGCTAGCACAGATGATCACAGGTGTCCTTCCCCGTGGTGATGGCCACAGAGCCCTCTGAAGGTGCTTCTGGTTAGTGAGAGAAATAACGCATCTTCCCAGAGTTTTGTTAGGAGTCAGGTCTTTGTTTTCCTCCATCTGCTTTAGAAGCATTCACTCCTCAGATATTGGTGGGGCGTCCAGATGTAAGGCCTTAAGATGGTGTGAGGCATAGATTCTGCGCCTTTTATACTATTCTTTGGACTTCACAGTTTTGTCAAGTTCTTAAAATTATCCTCCTGTGACAGATGAAGTGACTGAGGCCGAGCAATGTGGGAAAGAAGTCCAGTGATGGTTCTTTGTCCACAGCGATTGCCTGCAGCGGTGGGGAGATAAGGCTTCCATACCGCGCATTCTTTCCCGGGACAGGCCGGTGTAGGTGCTCTGAGAAAGAGAGTGCCCCAGGGAAGAGGAGATTCCTTCCTGGCAAGGAGTTGGCTTGGGGGATATAGGGTAGGAGGCATTTGCTGGGATGGGGGGAAACTGCAGAGCCAAGGCAGGGCTTGTGGGCTGTGGGGAGGGGGTGGGAGGGCCTAGCAGATGGTGAAGGTCCTTCCCCCACCAACTCATTAAAACAAAAAGGCAAGCACGCACCTAGCGTGAGTCCCACGTGTGTGTTGACATGTTATATACATTTGATGCTCTCCTAATGTAAAATATAAAATATACTCAAGTATAGAGAGCTTGAAAGAGTGAAATGCAACATGCCAACATGTTTCCTTCCCATGTGCTGTAGATGGTTTCATGTGGCCCTCTTCGTGGAGGACACGGCTTCAGGCCACTGATTGGAAACCTTTTTCTGTCATACACTCTGGGAATCTGACCATGGCTTAAAGCTGGGGTCCTCAAACTACGGCCCACGGGCCACCCAGGACATTTATCCGGCCCGCCGGGTGTTTTTGCCGCCGCTGCCTGTCCTGCTTAGCAGCTGATTTAGCAGTGTGCATAGGAATTTGTTCATAGTTTTTTTTAAACTATAGTCCGGCCCTCCAAGGTCTGAGGGGCAGTGAACTGGCCCCCTGTTTAAAAAGTTTGAGGACCCCTGGCTTAAAGACTGCACAGAGAGCATGATTCTGAGTATAATACTAGGAAAATCGGGGATCTAGCCTGCTTTAGGGCCTGAGGTCTTCCTGAAGTTTTGAGCTAGATCTGTGGGGTGTCAGTGTTTGAGATGGGGTAGAAGCAGGAGAGGGATCAGTGAAGTTCCGAGAAATGTTCCAGATTGAGTTTCCTTAGGGCTGACCTAGGCAGAGGCAGTGGCAGTGGGAATGGTGAGGGGGCTGCAGATGCGGAGACAGAATAAAGGGCTGGTTTGTAGACGTGGATTTGTTTTATGTAGGTAGAGATTTAGCATGCTTCGATTTATCTGACCAAGTGAATGACTTCACCAAAGCCCAAAACAGGGAAAGGAATGGGGCTGGGGTGGGTGAGGAGGAGTAGATTTATGGCAAAGAGGATGATTTTAGGGCATTTAGAGAGGCCGATTTTCCCAGTGCAGTGTTGCCAGGGACAGGGTTCTTCGGGCCAGTACTTTTGTGTGGTGCTGGGCAGTGTGTATCTGCTGGGTGGTTTACAGGCACTGTGGTAGCACCGTAAAGGCTGTGAGAAGAGCTGCTATGAAGACACTTGATAAGCACCTTGCAGCCTGATACTTTCCACCCTATTTGAGCACTGGATGTTTTTGTCAAAGGGTAACAATTGGTGTGGAAAGTCTGGGAGTTGCTCAGACAGGCTCCTTTGGCTGGTGGCTCAACTGGGGGCTGAGGATGGAGATGATGGGAAAGACCATGTGAATGAAGATGACCCCAGTAACCTCCTTTGACAAAGTAGGGAGCCTTGAGGAAATGGGCAGAGGAAAAAGAGAAGCCAGATGACAGGTGGGGGCTGTCTGTTGCAGAGGATATCAGGGCGGACATTTATATGTGTGGAGGATGCAGCATCACTCCAAGGGCTTAAAAGTCTCAGATATTAAGATGGTTTGTGGCCCTTCCAAGCCCAACCCTAACAGACAAAATCTTGTTCCTTAGTATCTAATTTCTCTTACTGGATTTTCTTGGATTTCACACTGACAGCATTGACATTTGAATTCACAAAGTGTATGCAAGACCTGTGCCACAGAATGGAGCAGATGGCTGTGATTGGAGGACTTTCCCTTGATCAGATCCTTCATCTCTAAGTCATTTTAAAACAGGTGGCTTTCATGTGCTAGCCAACCCTACTTTAGCTACTACAAAGCCAGATGTCAATGGTAGTAACTTTCCAGAGGTGCTTCTAAATCATTTTTTCCCTTGTCTGCTTCAGTGCCAGCAGTGTCCTGGATGGTGGCTAGTGTAGCTGACTTCTGATTTTTGCCACACCAGTGAGCAGGTTTGTGTTTTCTTTGTTCAGGCTGTGAGAAGACCTTCATCACGGTGAGTGCTCTGTTTTCCCATAACCGAGCCCACTTCAGAGAACAGGAGCTCTTTTCCTGCTCCTTTCCTGGTTGCAGCAAACAGTATGACAAAGCCTGTCGCCTGAAAATTCACCTGAGAAGTCATACAGGTAATGAGCTAGGGAATGCAATGTCATTTGGATCCAAGATCTGTCTTTGTAGTAGCTTGCATTTATAATTACGTGGTGTAACTTTTTCTTTTCTAAGGTGAAAGACCTTTTATTTGTGACTCTGACAGTTGTGGCTGGACCTTTACCAGCATGTCTAAACTCCTGAGGCACAAAAGGTAATCTATACATTTTGGTTGAATTACAAGTTTTGAAAATGAATGAATTATTTCTTAGTAGCAGAAGCCTATGGATAAACTATCTCAGATTTCTTTAAGTTATAAGGAAAGCCCACTGTAGCTAATTTGGCAAATTCAGAAAGCTTTAAGAAGGAAACCATTGAGAATCCTGATTACCCAAAGTCAATTTTTTTTCTGTGTATACTTGTTTTTAAATATAATTGGTACCTGTTATGTACAATTCTATATTTTTAAGAAAATTACAGTGTGGGATAAGCTTTCCTTCTGTCAATACAAACTTTCCATGGTGATAATGACGACCTTGGAGGGCTTAGCCTATAAGAAGGTGCTGCTCAGCACTTCTGTGTATTTCATGTAATCTTCCCAAGAACTCTGACTGATGTTCTTACTCTCTGTTCTGCAGTGGGACTCAAGAGGTTGGGCGGTTTGTCCACGCTTGCATAGCTGGAGTTTGAGTGTTTAATATACAAATGTTACTCAGAAAAAGACAGTGTTTATGCATGGGCTTGAGAAGGTCCTTTCGCCTTTTAGTGGATTTTCTGTGCACACTTCTTGTTGCCCTCTGTGGATTGGGAAGCTTGTTTATTATTGGGATTCCTAAACAGTGGAGGTAGCTTTATCAGTACATTGAGACTCAGCTCTTTCTAGATAGAAGCAGCACTGATTTTTCTGTGTCTGACTCTGGGGTCGGGTAGGTCATTAGAGTAAAGTAGAATTTCTAATTACAGGGTGGCTAAATTGCAAATCTGCCCATGTGGGCTAGAGACACAATTAAGGTTCTCTGAAATGTACTGATAAAAGTCTTTTTTTAAATGCAAAGCATTTGTAGTTTGGTATATTTTGCAGAATTTTAAACAAAGAATCACCTTGAGGCCTGGTGCCTCTGGGTTGTGTGAGTAATCCGTGTCATGTTTTTCTGTCCTGGCAGGAAACACGATGACGATCGGAGGTTTATCTGTCCTGTGGAAGGCTGTGGGAAGTCATTCACGAGAGCAGAGCATCTGAAAGGCCACAGCATCACCCACCTGGGCACAAAGCCGTTTGAGTGTCCTGTGGAAGGTAGATTTTAATACATTACTTGGAGCTGTAAACTAGCACCATATCCACATTGATGTTGTAATTTTTAGCTGTTTACAGTTAAGTTTTAGTTGCCTAAGGGCAAGGTGAGTGTAAGTTGAAGCATTAGATTTACTTGGTTTTTAGTTAATTGCTGTATCTTGGGAGCATTGTATTGCTGTTTTGACTGTTGTCCCTGCAGGGCACTTACTAGATCTGTGGCTCTAGTTAGTTACCTGTTTAATTTGGTGGCTGTGAGGACAGCTGGTTGTTTACATGTCCCTACCAGGTCATGAGCTGCCAAGAACCCCACCAGTGAGCAGGTTTGTGTTTTCTTTGTTCAGGCTGAGAAGACCTTGGTGTAAAGCAGTGGTTGGCTAACTGTGGCTCGCGAGCCACATGCCTCAATCAGATTGAGGACATTTTTAGCAAAGGCCAGCTTAGGAGTACCCTAATAACAATGTACCTACCTATGTAATTTAAGTTTAAAAAATTTGGCTCTCAAAAGAAATTTCAATCGTTGTACTGTTGATTTTTGGCTCTGTTGACTAATGAGTTTGCCGACCACTGGTGTAGAGCTCTTAACAGTGGAAAATCAGGGCATGAAGGAAGGTGGCTGTATTTTTGAATCTGTCTTGTTTTCCCTCTGACCTGCATGCAGGTTTGTGGTCTTACTGACTGGTTAAGCCCGTGGTCGGCAAACTGCGGCTCTTGAGCCACATGCAGCTCTTTGGCCCCTTGAGTGTGGCTCTTCCACAAAATACCACGGCCTGGGCGAGTCTATTTTGAAGAAGTGGCGTTAGAAGAAGTTTAAGTTTAAAAAATTTGGTTCTCAAAAGAAATTTCAATCGTTGTACTGTTGATATTTGGCTCTGTTGACTAATGAGTTTGCTGACCACTGGGTTAAGCAGTTGAGTAGTCAGCAAGGCAGTGCCAGCTCCAGCTTATGTCCCTGACTTAGGGCCATTTGCTTGGTCCCTCTGGGCATCAATTTCTCATTGGTAAAATGGGAGGAATAGGTCTTGGAGATCTGTTGAGATAGCTTCTAACCTTAAATGTCAGAATTATGGTTGTTTTTATAGTAGTAGCTTGATAGAGATGATTAGTATAAATTTTTTAGCACTTTAACATTAAAGGAGTTATTTAACACTTAATTTAACTTAATCTTTCCAGCAGCCCTGTGGAATGGGTAAAGAAACAGGTTCAGAGTTAACTAGTTCAGGGTCACACATCTTACACACAAATGATGTGGTACTTCAAATCTCCTTTTAAAAACAGAGTTTGCTTTCAAATTTAATTTCTTAAGATGCTGCTCCAAGAGGTATTCAGTGTATGTCCCTTGCTAGTGGCCAAAACATAGACAGTATTGTCTCATTATTTTGATACTAGAGGCCCGGTGCACAAATTCATGCATGGGTGGGGTTCCTCAGCCTCAGGGCGTATGGGGGCCGGCTTCGGGGGAGGGACCATGGTAGGTTGGCCGGCTGGGGGAGGTTGGCTGTGGGAGTGCACTGACCACCAGGGGGCAACTCCTGCGTTGAGCGTCTGCCCCCTGGTGGTCAGTATGTGTCATAGCGACCGGTCATAATGGCTGCTTAAGCTTTTGTATATATATAGATAGATGACAAGGAAATGTCAGCATTGGTTCCTTGATAATCTATAGGTTTAACACTTACCATTCGTTTTGTTCCAGGGTGCTGTGCCAGGTTCTCCGCTCGTAGCAGTCTCTACATTCACTCCAAGAAACACCTGCAAGACGTGGTTGCTCCAAAAAGCCGTTGCCCGGTGTCCAGCTGTAATAGACTCTTCACCTCCAAGCACAGTATGAAAGCACATGTGGTCAGGCAGCACAGCCGGCCCCCAGGTCGGCTTGATTTATGTCCCTCTTAGGGAGCTACAGAGATGTGTAAGCTTGACCTGTGTCAGAGAAGCAAAAGGGTGTCATTCCTTCCTTAGCTTCTTTCAGAAGTGGCTGAGTCCTAGGTTAAGTTACTCTATAGTGCAGTGAGGTCTTACCAGCCCAGGGGGCATGGACTCTGCTGCCACTTGCTTCTGCCTCTCTAATCCTTGTCTGAAGTGCTTACCTTGAAGAGTGTTCAGTATTCCATGTTGTTGGCTTTTCCTGCATATATCTCCAAAATCTGTATCCTCCTGTGATCTCTGTCCTAAGTTCTAAGCCTGTTTCTCCACCATTTCTGTCTTTGGATCCTTTTTCTAAGTTCTGTTGTTCTTTCTGAGCACACCCTCTGTCTCTTCTCCATCCTGCTGCTGAGGAAAGTCCTTGAAAACAAGAACAGAGTTGTGTTTCAGGATGTGACTGAGGCAGAGGTGTGAGGGCTGAGAGGGAACCACGACAGTTCTCCAGAGGGGGAGTCTGGGCACACGAGGGCTTTTTCATCTGGCTACATGGTGGCATGGAACTTAGAATCCTGCCTCTTGAGGCCACATGCATAGTCCTACAGTTAGGATGTTGAGGGGTCTGTGTTGCCATATGGCTGCCTCACCTGCTCACATCATCCTGCTCTCTGGGGCATTGGTGGGGGAGGGGCGCGGCGTTGCTGTGCCTGGCAGGTCCTGGCCAGTGAAATCCTGGCTAGCCATAGAGTTACCTGAGCATGTTGTTCACCAGGCCCTGTTCATTGCCACCTGTGTGACAGCTAGCACCAGCCTTGGGGTGCAGCCAACTTCCCAGCTGTGTGATCCTAGGCAGGGCACAGGTCTGCCAGCCCTGGTTTCCTCATCTTTTAAACACAGATTTTGAGTGGTTCTCAGAATGAAATGCGGAGTTAAAAGTCCCTAGAGCAGACCTTGATGAGTAGTTTAGTTCAGTGAATGTTTGTGTCCTTTGGCTTCTTTTAATCCTATTTAGTGTGGTCACTTCTTCCCTCTTTTGGCTGTTACAGTGATTGCTAGTCAGCTTTGTATTTAAAGAAGCTGCCCTTCTAGACACTAGGTGTCTTGAGGACTCATGTTAGAGACTGTCTCCTTGGCTCACAGAAGTTAAGTGCCTTATGCTGGTGTTCAGAGGCCCTCAGTGATGGATCAGGTTCCTGCCTCTGTCTCTACCTGCCCAGCTAGCTGGTGTTCTGTGATACCATGCGCCCGGCCTCTTTGCTCCTTCCCCTTTCCTAGCCTGGCTCATTCAAAAGTCAGCAATGGCACTGTTTTTTCTCTGGGTGTGAGAAGCTCTCAGGTGCTTCTATAATGCCTTTTTTCCACACTCTGCATTTATGATGTGACATTGACTTACTTGTGTGTCATTATTCCCTGTCACAAGTTAGGGGTAGATGACCAGGTATTGGGTCAGTGCTTGCCTTGTGAGAAATAGATGCTTTTGAACGCCTATATAATATGGATTGACTTTGCCAGGGGTTATGGCAGCCCCTGGATTAGCTGTTTGAGTTCCTCCTCCCAGTGGTCCTGAGATTGGGGGGTTCCTCATCACTCTGCCACTGACAAAAGAGGCTGATGTGGAAATGAGAAGGGTTTGCCTGGGTCACATAGGCAAAGAAAGACTGGAGCAAGGGCATGATTATAACCTTAAGCTAGATGTTCTATTAATGTTTATTTAGTGATTTTTTAAAAATACCTGGCTCTTGCCGAAACCGGTTTGGCTCAGTGGATAGAGCGTCGGTCTGCGGACTGGGGGGTCCCGGGTTCGATTCCGGTCAAGGGCATGTGCATTGGTTGCGGGCACATCCCCAGTTGGGGGTGTGCGGGGGGCGGCTGGTCGATGTTTCTCTCTCATGGATGTTTCTAGCTCTCTGTCCCTCTCCCTTCCTCTCTGTAAGAAATCAATAAAATATATTTAAAAAAAAAAAAATACCTGGCTCTTATACATAGCAGATCTCCAGTAATATATGTGGAATTAATAAAATGCTAAGTGGAAAATTTATGAACAAATTGATATCTATTTGCACTGAGATTATTATTAATCGTTTTATAGTGAGCTGAATCCTCAAGATTGACAAGGGAGTTTTTGGAAAGTTTTGAGAGAGATAGTTTTTATTTTTAATTTCTCCAAAGAATCACTACCATTTTCTTTCAAATGTTTCATTGGTACTAAGAGATAATTAATGAAGAAGCAATAATATATTGCTTCTATTTATAAACTATGAAGTAATATGACAACTAAAGAAAGTATATTCCAAATTTGGTTATTTTAAAATTTATTTTAGGGGCGGATGTCTAGAGTAGATTCTTTCATAGGTTTGCATGAAAAATATAATAGGCACACTGACGTGGTATCCACAACCAGAAAATAGGAGTTTGGGATTAGCTTAATGATTGGTGTGGAAGGAATAGATCCAGGAACTGAGAGCCTTTTCCTCTGGCTGGGCCCTGGCACGTTCTAGAAGCTGCAGGAAGGAATTTCTTTTCTTTTTTTTTTTTTTTAAATATATTTTATTGATTTTTTACAGAGAGGAAGAGAGAGGGATAGAGAGTTAGAAACATCGATGAGAGAGAAACATCGATCAGCTGCCTCCTGCACACCCCCTACTGGGGACGTGCCCGCAACCAAGGCACATGCCCTTGACCGTAATCGAACCTGGGACCCTTGAGTCCGCAGGCCGACGCTCTATCCACTGAGCCAAACCGGTTTCGGCAGGAAGGAATTTCTTAAGAAAGAATAACATCAGGTCCTTGTTTGTTTCGGATTTGGGGTGATTGGGTGTACTTGTGCTTAAACCCCCAACTTGAATATTCATTGAAATTTTTTAAAATTATGGTAATGTTCATTATTCCCCCAAGGGTGTTCCAATCATTTGAGTTACTTAATTGGATAACAAATAAATAATTATAGTATTGGCCCAGTAAGTAAGACAAAATGAAGAGGGATCTACTGGAATTGTTTGTACTATAATTATTAAATGCTGCTTAACCTTTTGCACTCTGATGTCGAGTGTGACTCGACACGGTTAGCATTAGAATAAAGGAATCGAGAAAAAAGCAAGCGAGTGTTAAGGGCCAGGCACTGTGCCTAGTGTTGAGGGACAAAGATGGTCAGACAGACTCTGCACCCTCAAAATGATCATAGCAGGGGTGGATGGAAGAGCATTAGAGGTTGGGAATACAATGGTGGAAGGGGAAGGGAATTCACCTCCAGAGTGCCTGGGGGACCTAATCGCAGTTCTCTGCAGCCTCCTAGAGCTGGGTCCCACAGACCTAATTTTTCACCACTGATCACCCCCAGATGACTCATTTGTTTTGGAGTGGCAGCTAGTTGAGGAGTGAGGCATACAGTTTGATGAGGAATGAGCTAATACAAGCTGATTCCAAAAATATCCTCAGCACCAGAATTCACCTTGTATCTGACTTTTGAAGTTTGGTGTGCCATGGGAAGTTTTAATCTTTTCAGGTGTAGTTATTGGGGTATAGCAGAAGGAGAACAGGATTTAAAGCCAGAATGACATGGTTCAAGTCCTGTTACCAATTCATGTGACTTTAGAAAATGTTATTTAGACTTGAGTCACTTCCTCTGTCTGGAGAAATCCCTGTCAGTTTGAGGATTTGAGACAACGTGTAAAATGCCTGACATGTCATCACGCTGCCTTCGTTCAGCTTGTGGCCACTTTCGATGTGCCACGTAGCAGGGGCAGGAGGAAGGCAGTATATGGTACCTTTAATGGGTTGCTTAACACCTTGAGTACAAATAAAACTTCTTAATCTTTAAGGGCATGTAGTAACTAGTGCGTTCATTCCTTTTCAGATCTCTTCCCTCAGCTAGGAGCTCCGAGTTCTCTTCCACTCACCAGTGAACTAAGCAGCCCAGGCCAAAATGAGCTCAACAACATTGACCTGGCCGCGCTCTTCTCTGATGCACCTGCTGATGGGAGTAGTGCAGCAGGGGCCTCGGACGAGGCGCTGACCTCTGGAATCCTGACTATTGATGTGACTTCTGTGAGCTCCTCTCTCAGAGGGAACCTCCCTAATAATAGTTCCTTAGGGCCTATGGATCCACTGGTCTTGGTGGCCCACAATGACATTCCTCCAAGCCTGGACAGCCCTCTTGTTCTTGGGACAGCAGCCACTGTTCTTCAGCAAAGCAACTTCAATATGGATGATGTGCAGACTGTAAGTGCAGGAGCATTAGGCTGTCTGGTAGCTCTCCCTGTGAAGAACTTGAGTCAGGACCCACAGGCTTTGACCTCCAGCAGCAGTTTACCAGCTAACACCACCACACTGACCTCTTCAAGCACCCCACCAGGAAACACCAGTGTCCCAGAACTGCTGACTTCAATCAAAGTGGAACCAGACTCGCCTCCTGGCCCTGGTGCTGTCAGGCAGCAAGAACGAAACAGAGAGGTACCTTGGCCTGTGTTTTCCAGCCTTCCAGAAAGGCACAGTCCTCAGAAAGACTCAGGCCTCAGTGCAGGGATTGGCAACTTCTCTTTGGTATGAAGTGCTATATTCAGTCACTGCCACCTAGCTTACTTCTCTAAAACACTCAATTTTGAGGATGTTCTGGATGAGTCTTTTATGTGTAGACATTTCTTACTCTTTGCGAAAGGATGGAGCCCTGGACTACCAAGTTTGGAAATCTGAATTCTGATCCTGAGTCTGAACTGATTAGTGTTTAGCCTTAAATTCTCATTTCTAAAATGAAGGGGATTGGCTAGATGATTTCTAAGGTCCTTTTGAGTTCCTTGTGTGATAATGTGTTTCTTTTCTTGAAAAAATTGGGAGTATTTCATAATGTTGAAATATTCTGCCTTTGTGCTCTTCACATAAAACAAGTCCTTAGACTTACTAATAACCAGAGGAAATTTTAATGAAAACTTAAAAATCATTCAAAACAATTAAAAAACAACAATACTAGAATTAAGGGGGAAAAGGGAGTGGTTTGTGAACCTTTGTTTCTGGAGGGTTATGAGTAGTTCTCCAGTATTGAAGCTTGACAGTGAATATAATTATATTTGTCAGCTATACATTTAATATAATTTAATTTAAAAATAATTTAAAGGTTCTTTGAGTCTGACTTTTTCCTCACGCTCAGATGGGAATGATCAAATAGGTTTTTTTTCTCTTTGACACAGGTTAAATTTGATGGTGATACTGTTCAAAATGTTAAGTCTTATTTTACCACATTTAAAAAAAAAAAGTTTAATACTTTGAATTAGGATCAATTTTGAGGGATGTGATGAACTCATACCATAGAGCCAGCTTTTTTATGTCTGAGTCTGAGAGCAGCTCTGTCTCTGTCAAGCCTTTTCTGGTGTCTCACTTGTTGTGGGGGCATAGCCACATGTGCTAACCTCTGCTTTGGTGGCTGCAGCAGTTGCCAGGTGTGCAGGTGCCTGGGCCAGAAAGGGAGATGGCGTGGGGTGTCACTGCCTGAGTGCAGGGCCTTGGTGCCATGGGAAACAGTTGTTCTCTGGTGCCACTGCATCATCAGAGGCCTAACTGGGTGGAGGTAGGAGGAGCCACCATGACCATGAACCTGATCCTTGTTCATTTTCTCGCTAGCTGAGTGACGGGCTGCCTCGATTCTCTGAGCACAGATGGTGTATGGTGAATGGGTTACAGGTATGCCATGAGCTGTTTAGGGGTGTTCTTTTTCTTTAGTGATAAGTACAACCTTTCTCTTATAAAAACATTCACAAATTTACAACAGTTGAAGTCCTATTTAAATACTATTTGGCTCCCTCAGTAATATTACTGAATTCAGTAACTAATTATTATTTTGGTATGTAAGGTTTTGAGTTGAGCACCTGCCACCAGAGCGGCCTCTGCAGTGGGTATATGAGATAGGACTTCCCCAGGTCTGCCATACAAGTATTGTGTGGCAGGCTCTGAAAAATGTTGGAGTGAATTAACACAGTAAATTATCACTGAAGGAAGGGTGGTTATTTGTTTCACACAGCAGAGAAGTATGTAATTCATTTTTTAACAGTTTCTGTATAAAATATTTTAGTATTTTAGACTTTGGAGGAATAAACTTTGCTTCTCTGGGTAATAAAATTATGTATATTGTTCCAACTCTGATTTTGTGTAGCTATCATTATAATTGGATGTAGCATTTGATTCTCGGTGAGCCTTTGCTGGAGATTCTCAAAGAGTATTGGACTCCACTCTGTTCAGGAAGCAGACTTATTACATCTCAGTAGTTCCTTTGCTAACCCTCCCTTTGCTGTTTGGGTCAAGTGACTGACACACATTTCTTTGATCTCAGGAAAGTGGGGGCTCAGCAAGAACTGATTCCCGAGCCATTCAACTAGCCAAGAAAAAAAAGCAGAAAGGAACTGGGAGCAATGCAGGTGAGGCTGTGTGTGCTGCAGTGCTGGGGGAGTAAGGGTTCTGAGCGTTACCTTGGGGCTTAATTAGGGACAGAAGAAACACATAGAATGGGTGTTTCTGTGTTCTTTGTGTTACTTTTATGCTCAAAATGTCTTTTCATCAACTCCTTAGTTTTATGTGAATTTAAGAAAAAGAAAGTTACTAGCAAAATTCTCAGCATCAGTGTGGACATATTTTATTTACCTAAAAAAACACCACTGAGTGAAAATTAGTGGTTGTTACCTGGTAGGCTGCAAAGTAAAGAGCAAAGCAGACCGCGTGTCAGAAAAGTAGAGATAGAAATCTGATGCTAAATGGCTGCTGGCCTTTGAGCTTAGTGTTGAGAAAACCCTGAGGACGGGCTGCTGCTGTCCACAGAGCCAGTCCCTGGGTGGCATGAGGCATTAAGGGCACCCAGTTCAGAGTTAGGTTGAAATCTAATTTTAAAATGTCAGCAACTTTTTGAATTTTTAAATAACACTAAGTGGACCCAACAAGACCTGCTAGTTTGTGGCCTCATGTACCTATTTGTCCATCCATCCTAAAAGTGGAATAGTGGGATGTAGTGCTTAAAGGAAACTACAGTAAATTCTTTTGTAAAGGTAACAGTGAATTCTTTTAAATATTATTTTATATATTTAATTTGTCTTTTATATTTATCTAAAATGTATTTATAAAATGTCAGGAGCTATATAGGATTAGCAGTATAATTTTATGTCTTTCTGTACTTATTAACATAAGGCATTTTCTTTAAAATAATAATAACTTCCTGTTTATCAGTTCAGCACATATCAGGCAAAGTTGATGAAGAAAACCAAATACTAATTTACTTAATCTGATAGGTAATCTCAGCTTAAAGGGAAAAATACTATGAACATTTAGGACTATAATACATGTTATATCCATTGCATTGTTTTGAAGCAGCATTATACATGTGGTTTTATATTTTTATTATTTTTTAAAAAAAATTTCAGCATTATCTTTTATATCTTTTCAGGGACACTGAATAAAAATAGCTATATAGTAATCATACTATCATTGCTTCATTAAAAATTAACACGATTTCCTTAACATCAATATCTAGCAAGTATTCAACTTTTGTCTCAAATCCCATAAATGTTTTTATAACTGTTTAAATCAGAATCTAAATAAGGCTCATATATTATTGTGGATTGACGTATTTCTTAAGTTTCTTTTACATCTATAGGTTTCTTCTTTTCTCTCTCTCCTGTGTATTTGCTGAAGAATCTGGCTAGTGTGGAGTTTGCTGATTGTATTTAGTATAGTGTAGTTTAACAGGTTCCTGTCTTCTGTTTCCTATAAATTAGTAATTACATCAATAGGCTTGATCTGGTTGAAGTTTGATTCTTGGGGTAGGCTGGGGTTAGCAGAACTCTCTTGCAGTGGGGGGCTCTTCCAGGGGGGTTTTGACGTCAGGTGGTCTGTCCTTTGTTGTTAGCAGCTGTTGATGATCAGTGACTGGATCTATTAGAGGTTGCAGAAAGATGATATTCTGTCTTTCCTTTCTCATTTCTAGTTAGAATACTTCTGTAAAGAGCAACTTCTCATCAGTTTTTTTTTTATCCTGATACAGTTCATACAGGAAAGTCAGGATAAATGTCTAAATCTTTCTATTTACCAGTTTTCAAAATAATAAGCTGGTTTCTTAGCATCTTATAATAGTGGTCAAAGTGCTTTAAACATTCTATAGACTTTTATGGGAAATAGAAATTTGGAACCTGCCAAGTATTCAGCCTTCATATGTGAAGATAGTAGAAGAATTTTCTTTAAGTTCAAAGGCTCACATTTTGCCACCCACATACTGTCGTTGCAAAGCACTCTTGTGATAAGAGGAATGTAAATATAGGCCCACATTCCCTTTTCCAAAACCCTTGGGACTGTGTTTATCTCTTCTGACATTTTATTTTGATAGAATTTTAGTTTGCAGAAAAATGCTTCCCTCGTTGGCACTATTATGTATTGTACCTACTTGTGTCCTCCATCTGTGGCACTCTTTACCTAGTCTCCCCTCGTACTAGCTTCTTCCATAGTGACAGCACATTTACCTAACTCATGATCATAGACTGAAGGCTTTATTTGGATTTTCCCAGTTTCCCACCAGTGTCTTTTCTGTTCCAGGATCCTGTTTGGGATCCCACATTGCATTTGGTTGTCACAGTGCCTTAGTTCCTGTCTGTGTCTGTTCCTCAACCCTTCTTTGACTTTCATGGTGCCTGTGAAGAGTGTTTGTCCCTTAGCCTGAAATGTCCCACCATTGGGTCTGTCTAATGCTTTTTCTTGATTTGACTGAAATTATGGAACCTTTGGAACAAAAATGAGGTGTTCTTTTCATTGCATCATATCGAGGTACATGTAATTACATATTGTTACAGGTTACAAGAACCTTGGTCACTGGATTAAAGTATTGTCGCCAGATTTTCCCATTATGAAATTATTATTTTCCCTTTGTAATTAATAAATATTTATTTTGAGGTAGATATTTTGAGATGGTGTGCAAATCTCAAGGGTCTGTAAGATCACCCTCACTTCTGATACCCAACTGCAAGTTTGATGGTCTCCAAGACCACTCTTAGGTTCAGTTATTTTCTAAAAGGACTCAGAACTCATGGTTATGGTTTATTGCAGTGAAAGGATACAGAATAAAGTCAGCCAAGAGAATAGGGCAGGATGCAGGGGATTTCCTATAGTGAAGCTTCCAGTTAGCCTTTCCCTGGAGTTGTGGACAGTGCTACTTCTCCCACTGTGTGACAACACACGGTATTGCCAACCAGGGCAGTTCACCTGCATCGTACTCCCGAGCCATTCATCAGGGTCCCAAGGCCTCCACCTTAAGTTATATTGTTAGACTATATGGAGTGGCCCAGGGCCCCCAGGTAAACATACTTTCCAGGCAGGACATTCAAGGGCCTTGAGGTTCATTTCTGGAATCTTGAATAATGACCATATCTCACCTTGGGCAAGGTTAATCCATTCCCCCAGATTTTCCACAGGTATTCACACTGTGCAGATACCTTTTTTCTCCTTCAGCCTCTTACTAATTCAACACTCAAGGGTGGATTTGCCTGTGGTCTTATTACTATGGTGTTCTTAAGGTGATTTTCTGTTTCCTTCATTTCTTGTACATTAATTAATTAGAATTCTATAAGGAAGAACTGTCCCTTCTCTCCCATTTATCTACTTAGTTATATCATTTATCTAGTTAATTATGGATGCAAAGGTATTTATCCTTTAGGTTATTATCAATATCTATAATAATCTATAATAATAAAAGCATAATAAGCTAATTAGACCAGACAGCCGGACGTCCTTCTGGACGACCTTCCAGACGAAGCTGGGGCTGCGAGGGCCGAGGCAGCCGCCGCTGTTGTGAGGGCTGAGCCCCTTGCACGAATTTCGTGCATTGGGCCTCTAGTTGTATTATAACTATTACAATATTATAATAATATTGTATTATAATCTTTACAATAATTACAACATTATCCATATTTATTTTTCTGCTCATATTGTTCCAGCTTTGGCTACTAGATGTTATTTTGTTTGGATTCTTGTGCCTTTTTGACATGTCTCCATCCTGGTGGTTTTGGTGAGACATCTTACTTTTTGGTCCCACCAGGCTTATCTTGTATTATCCTTAGCTCAGTCCTGAAGTCTGCCACTTCTCCAAGGAGCCTTGTTCCTTTTATTGGAGAGTGATATCAGAAACAGGTCTGGGCTCTGGGTGTGCTCGTTGATCTTTGCTACCAGGGGGCAAAATAGACATTTTGTGACTGTGATTAAGGGATTATGGTATAATAAGTCCAAGAACAGTGAAGTTGCAGGGGAAACAGGACTGTTAGTGGAATTAAGTAACTTAAACACAGTCAAGACTTCCATTTGTCTGTGTACTAAAGTGCATATGCCAGTTCTTAGAAAATGTGCAATCTGAAATGTTTTGAAAAATAAGATATAGGGTCTAAAATCTAAGATCCTTCCCATGGGTATGCTATTGAGTGGGGAAAATAAAATTGTGCCATTTTTTTTAATGTTCAATATTTAATCCTCAAAATAAACCAAGAATAAAAAGTAGAGAGAAACTTTATTCTTGGAGCCAATGTTAGCAAAATAAGCTTTAAAAAATGTAACCAGTTTCAGAACTATAAATTATATCTCTCTGCTCTTTAAGGGCAGGGGAAAGGAAAGAAAATATAGTACTTACTGGAAGAGATAGTAAACAGCAATGTTGGGAGTCACACTCATTTACAGTAAAAGTGTGATTCCCCTGACTTTTAAAAAATATATTTTTTAATTGACTTTTAGAGAGAGAGGAAGAGAGAGAAAGAAACATCTTTGTGAGAGAGAAACATTGATTGGTTGCCTCCGAACACACACTGACCGGGGATGGAACCTACAACCTGGCATGTGCCCTGACTGGGAATTGAACTGGTTCCGTGCACAGGATCATTCTCAACCAACTGAACCATACTGGCCAGAGCTCCTCTAACTTTTTTTTTTACTGAGTCAAAGAGCAAAATCCCAACTATGACTTGTCTAGAAGAGGCACATGCTGGGCGGAAATATCTAGGAAGGTTAAAATTAGGATAAGAAAATAAAAGAAAAACAAGCAAAAATCACAAAGCAGGGTTAATGCTACTAGCATTGAAAGCACACAATTTAAAGACGAGCACTTGAGGCAGAGAAGATTGTTTCTGTTTTTGGTTGCTGTTCACATATAATACTAGAAGACTTGTGACCATTTATGTGAATATTTATCTGAAGGCTTACAATATCAAACAATAGAAAGTAAAAACTGATGGAAATCTAGAATTGGATAAATAAAAACCTAGCAACATCCGAAGTGGTTAATTTAACTCATTATTTGCAGATCAAATGGAAAAAGATCTGAAAGATATTTACAATGAGAGTAGTAAAGTTGATTCAATAGATCTTACTCCATGACTATGGAATATTTATAGAAATTAAACTGAATTAGGCCATCAGGAAAAGCATTACAAAGTCTTTAGGCACAAACCCCCAGACTGACTATATGTTTTTGACCATACTGTGGTAAAATAGAAAGTAAAAATTACTTGGAAAACAAAAGAAAACCTAAGAAGACGTAAAAGCTAATTACAAATACTCATAGAAAAGATAGATAGGCATGTGGTTAAAAGTTCGAATTCTGAGCAAGCAGCTTCTCTGTGCTTCAATTTTTTCCCTTGTAAAATGGTAATAAAAGCAGCTATATTGGATTCTTGTGGGGGTTAAGTGAGATAATACAGGTAAAATGCTTAAAGCACTTTGAATCTTACAAGCCACTTGTTGTTAAGGATGAAAGGTAGGGGATGTGGCTGAAGCCAGTTGCGAGTTTATGCCTGTGGGTGCCTTCCTATTAAATAAGAGAAAGGAAGCTAAGTGGAATAAGCTTATTTCAAAATGGATGGAAGAAGAACAAATCTAAGAAGAATCAGAAATCTGGATTTTGATGCTAAAATATGATAACCTATTCATATTTTAAAAAATCATTCTGTGTGGGTCAAACAAAAAATCGTATGTGGATACAGCTGATAACTTGTCATTTTCTACTTCTGAGCAGTTTTACCAAGATAAAAAAGGCATAATTAAATTTCACAGATTCAATGGAAAATAACTGAATATTGTATAAACTCTATGATAATAAATTGAAGTGCTTGCAACAAAATGCATATTTTTCAGGAAAACAGAAATCATCATTATTAAAAAATGACCAATAATTGTGGATGAAGTTAGTATTTCAGAATCTCATGCTTGCCATTGGTTATACAGCTTCTACTTGTCCATGGAACATTATAGTAGTCGCTATTCTAGAACTTTTGTGGAAAATAGGGAATGCCCCACGATCTGGATATCAAAGCCTGACAAAGATACTCCCCAAAAGGGGAGCTGTAGATTGATGATGGAAATGTTCTCAAAACACATAGGGTCTGGCAGTATACACTCAGTGGCCAGATTATTATGATCTCTGAACGCATAATAATCTGGCCACTCAGTGTACTTCTCTTGAGTACCTCATTTATTTGATATCAAAGATACTATAAATCATGCACCTGATACTATAAATCCTTTGCACTGGCTAATAGAAAGCTCAGGGCAAATAGGTGGTTGATCTCCAGCAAAAGTCTAGAATACTTTTGGTACCCATTTGAGATACAAATACACTGAGTGGCCAGATTATTATGTGTTCAGAGATCATAATAATCTGGCCACTCAGTGTATTTAACCTCATATTCTGAACAGTGAGGTTTAGTCCATAGCTTAAGGACAATTTAATGTTGCTACTGGGTTTGTTATCATAGGTCGGTCAAGAACTTTATTATTTTTCTCAACAGATTCTATATTTATTTTAAAAAATTGATATCCATTACTGATGGAAATAGAATATAATAAAGATTCTGTAGCCCTACGAAGAGTTAAAATCATACTTAATGGCGAGTTAACATAGGCATTCTAGATGCACACAAGAATTACTTTGGTTACCTTACCATTATTACCTTTGGTATTTAATTTTGTTCTGGAGATTCTTATATTGAAATAAAGCAAGAAAGAAGAATAAGAACCATAGTAAGGTGACCTACAATAACTTAAATATGATTTGATTGCTTATTGGAAAATCCCCAAAAATCAACTGAAAAATGATTAGCAATTAAAAGATATTTAAGTGGCCAGTTATAAAACAAATGTATAACCACCTGGAGTGTCCTGTATGGCAGCAGTAGCTAATTAGGAAATGCAATGGAGAAAATACCTCACAGTATCAACAAAAATTACAAAATATCCAGGAGGAAATTTCACAACTGTGTAGAACCTGAATGGAGGAGACAAACCTTGACTGAAAAAATGAGATGGGGACGCCTTCCTTCTGATAAATATTCCTGCTGCGTGTCCGAAACAACACAGATACCACTGCTTGCATTCTGATTGGAGGTGGGGTGGGGATGGAGCATTTGATAAAACAGTAAATCCTGTGATAAATGTGAACAAAACAAGGAAAGGGGCCGGTGATGGTTTCCAGTTTTAAAAAGGTAGACAGAGGCCTCTCCGGAAAGGTGACACATGCAGGAGGTGAGGAAGGGAGCACATTGGCAGGTCTGGGCGAAGGCTCCGGATGAGCACCTGAGAGTGTCAGTGGAAAGGCGTTTGTTGGCAGAGCCAGTTAGGGGAAAGCTTTGGGAAGTAGAAAGTCGGTGGGAAGCCAGACTGTTGAGGGCCTCAAGGTCATTGCCATTTGGCTTTCACTCAGAGTCAGATGGGAAAACATTAGAGGCATAATTAGAAAGGGGATGTGATATTTTTTAAGGGATGGTTCCAGCTGCTTTTCTGGTGGGGGTGGGGGGGGTAGGGGGAGTTAGGGGCAAAAAGAGCAGGTAGAGATTTCTTCATTTTCCTCCAGTAGAGAAATGAGAGTAGCTGAGATCAGAGTGGTGACTGAGCCAGTGGGTAGAGATGGATAAAATAGATCTCATAATGGCAACAAAAGTAATAAAGTATCTTGGGATCACCAGCGATGAGTATGTGCTGGGCCTGGATGAGATCCTGCTTAAGGCCTACCAGGTACTTTGGATAGAAACACTTAGTTCTTACTAATTTACATCTTTGTTCAGTTCCTTTAAATCCCAAAGGAACCTAAAAAGCCCAAACTTGTCAGTTTTAAGTTCATCTGAAGGAATAATTTAGTGAGAATCTCCATGCAGGCTTCGAAAAAGAGAAACAGTTAGGTGGAGAGACCGCTGTGCTGTGACCTGGGCATGCTGAGGAATGTTGGTGATGAAAGCCTGGCCGGTGCCCTGGAGAGGGCTGGTCCGGAGGACAAATGGGGACAGCTGGAGTGTGGCACAGAAGTCATTAAGCAAAGGACTAGTGTTCAGTAAATGGTTTACTCTGGAAAAAATAAAGGTGCATTTTTTATGCACTTTCCCCTGCAGCTCCACCAACCAGAGAAAACTACTTCTAACGTTTTGATGTTAAACATTTTCCTATGTGTATAAACAGCCTAATTTTGAAGAAATGGCACTTGCATGTTTTTATCTGCTTTTTACTATTATGAAAATTTTTCATTGTGAATAAATATGTTTTATAGTATATCTTCCACCCCTCTTTTTATTAAATTTATTGGGATGACAGTGGTTAACAAAATATTCAGGTTTCAGGTGCACAATTCTACAACACATAATCTACACTGTATTGTGTGTTTACCACCCCAAGTCGTCTCTGTCCATCACCATTTATCCCTCCTTTACCCTCTTCCATGTCTTTCTGCCCCCAATTCCCACCCCTCACCCCGATCCACATTCACCACACTATTGTCCATGTGCCATGAGTTCTTTTTCCCCCCTCTCAATCCCTCCACCTCCCCCGCCACCCCTGACAGCTGTCAGCTTGCTCTCTATGAGTCTGTCTCTATTTTGCTTCATTTTTAAAATTAGATTCCACATATGAGTAAAATCATATGGTATTTATATCTTTGGCTTATTTAACTTTGCATAATGTTTTCTCCAGGTCCATCCATGTTGTCGCAAAGGATAAGATTTCCTTCTTTTTTGTGTGTATATTTTTATTGTTTTCAGAGAGGATGGGAAAGGGAGAGAGAGACAGAAGCATTAATGATGAGAAAGAATCATTGATCAGCTGCCTCTTGCACACCCCTCCACTGAGGATCAAGCCTGCAACCCAGGCATGTCCCCTTGACCAGAATTGAACGAGGACTCTTTAGTCCGGAGGCGAATGCTCTTATCCACTGAGCCAAACTGGCTAGGGCAAGATTTCCTTCCTCTCTCCCTCCCTCCCTCGCTCCTTCCCTCCCTCCTATCTACCACTTCCTTCTTTTTGATAACCCAGTAGTATTTCATTGTATAAAATGTATCACGACTGTTTTATTCACTCATCTACCGATGGACACTTGGGCTTTTTCCAGATATTGGCTTTTGTAAATAATCCTGCAATGAACATAGGGGTGCATATATCCCTTCGAATTAGTGTTTCTGGTTTCTTCAGATAATTCTCAGCAGTGGAATTGCTGGGTGAAGTGGCAGTTTCATTTTTAATTTTTTGAGGTAATCCCATATTGCTTTCCACAGTGGCTGCACCAGTCTGTTGCATTCCCACCAACAGTGCACAAGGGTTCCCTTTTCCCACATTCTTGCCAACACTTGTTTGTGGATTTATTGATGATAGCCCTCCCAACAAGTGTGAAGTGATATCGTGATTTTAATTTGAATTTCTCTGATGATTGTGATGTTGAGTATCTTTTCATGTCTATTGGCCATCTGTATGTCCTTTTAGGAGAAGTGTCTGTTCAGGTTCTTTGCCCTAGAAGAAAACATAGGTAGCAGACTCACTTGTGGAGCCAGGCTTTGAATCTAGGCCATTGGTTTCTGCCTCTGGGATTTCCTGCTGCTCACAAACCTTGCAAGTGTCAGAAAAACCCTTCCTGGGTGTCAAGATTTTTCTTTCTTCTTTGTACATAATTTTTTAAAAACCCTATTTTTATGAAGTGATGATTTTTATAAGGAAGCTGGACAGAAATAGCCTGAAGGATATGGCAGCCATTTAGCATGCGCCAAGGTGTCCAAGGGGTGGGTGCGATTACCTGCTTTCTTTTCTGTTCCTTTTCCGTGATTCTGCTGCTCCAATGGTTGGTTTTGCTCAGTGGTCTCAGAGATCTCCTGCATGCCTGGAGCTGTTGGAGTTGGAGGGTAAGGAAGAGTCTCCACCTTCAAGAAACGGGCAGCTGGAGTCTGATGTTGTCTGTCCAAGCGACACATATAATAAGTTTGTTAATCTTTCTCCTGTTTTCACCTCTTACCTCATGACCGTCCCTGTTCAGTAATTGTAATTCTGCAGGGCTGTGCAGTGACAGGTAATGGGAAGGCTGTCTCCCCCAGAGTGGCCTCTGTGAAGGCAAGGGCCTGAACAGCACAATGTACAGTGCATTGTTGGTTTGTTTCATTTTAGGAGCCTCAGGGTCTACTCAGAGAAAAATGAAAGGTGGCAAAGTCACTCCTACTCACTTGTATGCAAACCAGAGTGGTTGGTTGTGTGGGAACCTTGTGGTGCCCGGCGGAGGTCTGCCAGGACCAGCTCCAGCAGCTGGGGTGCAGTGTGTTCAGGTCCAGTTACTGCAGGTAAGAGCCATCGAGCTGGGAGGAGGCAGGCCTCAGAGGTGTCCAGGTGAGAGCTGTGGGCAAGGCCTCAGGGCTCTGTCTCTGGGTGCTCCTTTCTCTCAGTGAACGGCCATTCCACCACCGTTCCAAGTCCTGTTTTATATCCTAAGTCATCTGTCCATAACCCTAGCTTCTCCCTTCATCCCACCCATTGAGCTACATTTGTTCAAGCTTTTATCTTCATTAAGATTGAAGCATCTGTGTCAGAACTCTCTGTATGTGTCTGGTCCCCCCCTCCCCATGTGCTCTGTCTTCTGTACCGTGCTGGAAATCCTGTGAGGTGTAGACACATGCCTGCTCCATTGCAAGGCCCCCTGTAGCTGTCTTGCAGCTGCTTGGGCTGCCTGAGGCTGGCCACAGACAGGCACTGCAGCTGTGGATGCTGTGGCGCCTGGCTTCTCACTCTGCCTGCCCCTCCGCAGACCCTACTTCTCTTTTCAGGGCTGGGGTGCAGGAGCTTCCTCAGGCAGCATTGGTCCTCATCTCTGGGGACTGCTGGTAGCACACCAGATGATGTAGCCTTTATACATTAAAGGTGCTAGCTTTTAATTTTTCTTTTTCCTGTCTCATTCTTTACCAAACTGAGCCCCTCAAGGGCAGGGCCAGCCACCTCTTAGACTATGCCCCGGGCCCAGCAGACTCTGCAGCTGGCAGCCACTCCACAAATGCTCACTAGACACATTCACCTCCACACCTCTGTGTACAACTTTATCTCCAGTCTCATTTTTGAAGGGCCAGAATAGAGACGTAAGGTAATTTGGGTTTTAGAACAGACAAGATTTAAAAGCTGAGGATATGCCCCTCTGACCTGACCCAATCACATCCTGCCTCTTCACTGAGCAGTCTTCTATGTCCTGGGTATTCTGGGGCCAACGAGCACCGTGTGGCCGGGGAGACCCAGTTAGAGATGCCATAGAACATCTGAGTCCTGAGCTGATTGGCAGAGGGAGCAGGGAGTCCTGTTTGTGGAGCCTGTAGTCCTGGGAGAGGCTCATGAAGGAGGTAGGACCGTGCTGGCTATGGAGTGTCTGTAGGGTTCAGATAAGTGAAAGAGAGGTAGCAATGGCCTGGGCAGAGCCAGAGGGGTCCCTGGAAGACGGGACCAGTGGACGGCCAGGCGGTTGTAGCAAACCAGAGGCAGATGTGAGGGTTTTGTGGGGGCGAGCCTTGCCTGCAGAGAAATGAAAGATTTTTCCAACATAAAGGTAGTAGAGGGGGACCAGTCTGAGCCTTCTGAACATGGTCAAAGCCAGCAAGCAGGTCCCCAGTGAAGATTGCAGGACTCGAGGTTTTGACATGGAGACTGCAGGAAGCTGGTACCACTGGAGCTAGTTGGAAAGGGAGTTGTGGTTATTTTTCTAAGAAACACCAATTAAAGATGTCAGATTTGAGGTAGAGAAACCTGGGTTTTAATCTTCTATCTTTCCCTTACCAGCTAGGGTAGTCTTGGGTAAGTTACTTAAGCACTTGGGGCTTCCGTCTTATATCACATATAAGATGGGAATGATAATGAGTGCTCAATGCTTGACACAGAAGGTTCTTGAGACTGGAAGGAATGAGAGATACTGATGGTAATGGTGGTGGCACCAGGATTAAGTGATGGGAGCTGTGGATGGCCACAGGCTGACGGGCAGATGAAAGGTGAAATATTAAAGTGTCCCTTTTCTGATTGGACAATTAGGGGCCTGATAGCCCCTCTTGGGCAGACCTTTCATCTATAGTCCCGGCTTGACTGAGGGCTGGATTCAAGGCAGAGATGCGCCTACCTGTGGGTCTGAGAAGGCTGCTGGAGAGCAGTGAGACACTGAGGGAGAGGTGCCTGGAGCCTCCGTCAGAGTTCAAGAGTAACTCACAGGAGAGAAATTGGCACTTGGACTGAGAGGAGGCATTTGAGTGTGGGAGAGTACAGGAAAGTTCCAGAAGAAGGGCTTGGGAGAGAGTAGCAGCCAGATAGCAGGTGGTTCAGGCCCAGCTTAGCCCCCTGGGCCTTAGGCTGGGATCAGGGTGAGAGATGAGGCTCAGAAGGAGGGGCATCAGCTCCCAGCCCCTGGTGCCAGTTGCTGCTGGGTTCTCGGGCCTCACCTGGGTCGAGGTGGTGCCTTGCCTGGATGCACTGGATGGACCAGTTCTGCATATGGCACTGATAGAGCTCCTCAGGCTGAGGTAGAAATGCTGTCGTGCCTGGTTAATAAACATGTGCTGTTGCCTCCCTCCCCAGGACGGCCCCTCAGGTGAAGGAGTCTTGCCAGTGGTGCTGAGCCCGCAGTCTTCCACCTTCCACCCCCTGCTCGCCATTGGTGTGCCCGTCTATGTCCTCCAGGTCTGATGTCTTACACGTCTTTGGGTTTGTTAGTCAGACTGTCACGCAGCTTCCAGCTTCAGAGGCTGGGCACTGAGGTAGGCCTCGGGTGGAGATGCATTGGGTTGTTGCCTGGATGTTTGCCGCTTTCTAGAAAAGGTGGGTAAGTGGGCAGAAAATAAAAGGATAAGACTAAAGCTCAAATTTGCTGTCATTGTAGCTCCTACTTGTAAATAAGGTGAACATACTCTTCAAAATATTTTATATAAGAGAAATTCTAGTCACTTTCTTCTATGGGAAGTTAGTTTTAACCTGTGGAAAAATAGACCCAGACAAATTAGTTTCCTTAAGTAAGTGGTTAAGCTAGGCATATGTAGCTGTGGATAATTCAGATTTGGATATAAAATAATGAAAGTATCTAGCTTATTAAATTTCTAACAGACTTAAATATATATTTAAAAATCCATACAAATAGAAATTGGGCTATTAACCAGTTAACTGCCACGCGTCCAAAATGGAAACCTTCCCAACCACCACGACATTTTGAATTTAATTAAAAATATAAATTTGCAATGAATATTATAAAAATAAATATATTACTCACAATTCCGGTGTTCTTGAATATTTTCAGTTGAAAATTTTCATGAAAAATGAGTTTTTAAAGCGTCTATAAACGCTTATGGTGTACAAAGGGTTAAACATTTTCCTTAATGTCAAAAATAAATTTTGACTAAAGCACTGATATGAGGTGGGGGTGGAGGTGGGAGCTCCCAGACTGCTGCAGTGGGGACATCCAGAAAGCCCCTTTAGTGCCTACTACATGCTGCCTGGTGTTCCCCCTCACAAGATCACTCCCAAAGACATCAGGTAGGATACAAATAGCCAAAAGCTGGTCATCATGGCCTTGAATCTAATGAGGTAGAAACATTTCTCTAAAAGGAAGAGGTGGAGTAGTTTTTAACTGAGGAAAGTCAGAAGCACCTGGCTGGGTGGCCCTGCAGGTTATGCTGCTAGTTGGTGAGTGGCTGTGAGCCTGCCTCCTGTGAGTGGTCCTGCCCTGCCTCAGCCCCCCGTTCTGACCTCCTCATTACTCTGCTTGGTTTTGCAGGAGGTGCATCCTGCAGCTGGAGGGGCTGCTGGGCCTGAGGACACGCACTGCACAGGCAGCACTGTCAACCTACAGGACCTGCAGTGAAAGCTGCCCTCTACTGGGGGACCCAAGGGCGACGCCTCCCATCTGTGTCCCTCCCATCTGTTACATGGTTGTGCAGGCCTGGGTGAGAGCCCACTTGGTTTCTGCTCAGAAGGCCAGCCTAGTTCTTCAGAGACTTCTGGGTGCACTCATTGAACATGTTTTTTCTGACATTCTATCAGGAACCAGTTAGGGGCCGTACTATTTAAAACTGCCTTGTATAAGCAGAGTGCTTCAGTGAGGCAAGGATTGCCTTCCTAGCAAAGCACACCCCTCTTCTGTACTTGTGCCTGTGTGTGCACATCCCTTGTCCCATTCATCTGAGCCATGGAGCACCAGTTGGAGTTACAAAAACAGACTTGTGCAGGAAATAGAGAACAGGTCCCCTAGTCAAATACAACTTGATCTGTAGTAAAACCAGAGGGGTCTTTCAGCTTCGGAGTTTTAGCATTTGCCCCGAGAGAGATCTAAACACCCTGCTTTCCCTTTCTGAGAGCTATGTGACAGGCTGTTTCCCACCCCTCAATGGTGCTTGTAGGGGGGTTGACTTTTGTCACACTGTGGGGCAGAAGTGGGCTAGTCGTCACAGGAAGCCGAATTCTCATCCATGTTCTGGCAGACCAGGCAGGCTGCTGGTGTGAGAGGCAATTATTGAGGGTGAAGTGGACACATTGGGGGCCCTGTTTGTGAGCCCTCTGTGTAGACCGAATTTTGAGCTCATAGTTTGGAGATGGTAGAATTAAAACATTCAAAATAATTTTTCTAAATTCTGCATTTGGGTACTAATGTTTAATAGTAATTTGACGATGTTTTATAAAGTCATGTTCAGAATACTATAAATTATGTGCAGGACTGTAATGATGGCATGTATATGTTCTTGTTGAGGTTGAAGATGTGCATATCATGTCACCACATATTTTACAGAGTTAATTCTGTCTTGCAAAAGGAGACGAGTTGATAACCTTGCACATATTTGTTAATTGGTTAGTGGACTGGACACGATCACTCAGAAATGCTGTGTTTGCCTTATGCCTTTTGAAGTGTGTGTTTATTAAGATGCTACTTTGGTTCTCAGACTTGGAATCATCCAAACTGCCCATTCCGTGTTTGTTTCTTGAGTTTTTGGACTTGGGCTCTTGGGAGTGACCCAGCATTCGATTGTGATTTCTCTCTGTCCTATTCTGAGGTGCCATCCGCTCCTGCTCAGTGCTTCTCCATCTGAAGGAATTTAGGCCCCATTTATAAATGGTTTGTACAGAACTCTGTGCTGCTTCACAAACAATTTCTGTGCTCATGTGGCACCTCAGCCCAGGTCCTCCAGAAATCCCCTCCCTCTCCAAGGAGCCAGGCCTGTCGGCCAGGGTGGCCATACCTCACTGACCTCCCGAAGGAGGACGTATTGCTGGACCTTTCTCCCGCACGTCCCCCAGTGAATGTCCACTACAAAGTGATTGGTACTGTTAGTCGGTTTTCTGGGCACTGAGGTCCCCTGTTGGCAGTGGACCCAACCCTAGTGCAAATGAATAAAGGTTTTTGTATAGTTACACACTGAAGGCTTCGCTTGACTTATTTTAAGGAATCGTGTAATAGTGTTGACATCGCTTTTTCCTTCAGTCAGGAATAATGACCCTTCCATCTGCCCAGCTTGCTTTTCTTGTCTTTGTGTTGGGGCTGGCCCCACACTGCACCCCAGCATGGACTTGGCTTCTCTCTTAAAGCAGTTGTTTTAGATGGGAGCCAAGATGGCCTTCTTCCCTCAAGCATTTGCTTGGGGTTAATGATTAAGAGGAGTGCTGGCATTTCGAGATAGGGTCTACCTCCTTAAACAGCCCTTAGACACCAAAGAGTCATGGGTTTATTTCACACGAGTGAAGAAACATACAGCAGACCATGAGGCGCACGGCGAGGGCTGCATTGGCCCTGACACGGCCTGTTCGCTTCCCGCTGCCGTCCTCCCTGTGCCGTCAGCCATGGCAGCGCCCGGAAGGCTAGGTGAAGAAGAACAGCTGCTCCTCCTTCTCCTTGTCCAGCAGCTCGTGCTCAGGCTCCTCCTTGGATTTCAGGGCCGGGGGCTCAGAGCGGGACAGCAACTTTCTGCCTCTCTGTAGAGGAAGCGGACTCAATAACCCTCTGCCTGTGGCCTCAGTGCACCAGAGGTGCTGCCTAGACATTGAGGGGTCATACCCCTGTCAGGAGGCTGGGGAGCCCTGTGGACTGCCCCAGTCTGTGGTCACTCCTGGTCAGCCACAGGCTGAGGGCTGGAGTTGCTGAGCCAACTCAGAAGTGTGTCTGTCCAGCCTAAAGCCTGTGCTCTGGGGCAGCCCCTAGATGTGTGGGGGCCGTGTGCGGGAAATACCACTAAACAGAGGAAACCCATCTCTAGGGATTTCAGGGAGACACTGCAGTGTCCATCATTCCCCACGGCACAGAGGAGAGAGTGCTGGTCTATTGCAGGGAAAGCCCGTCGGCCTTGTCTGTCTGTCATGGGCCTTGTTCAGCCTCGGGCCTGCGTTAGAGACCATGCTGCTCCTGCCCATTCCCTGCGGGTGGAGGATTTGGGGCACAGCAATCAAGGGGACTCTGGTGACAGGTGATGAGCTTGTTCTGAGGCAGGTTGTGTAGTGGGACTCTGGGCAGCTGAGCTCTTTGTGCCAGCTCTCGGCAGGGCTAGGAGGGCGTGACCAGGTCAGTCACTGACCAGGAATGTGTGCAGGGGAGCGGGCAGCCCCAGGGGAGGGCTTCTGGAGGAAGGCGTGGGCCCAGGAATGGGAGACCTGCTCTATCCTAGCCTTGCTCTTAGGGGCCTAGGACCCCTGCAGTAATATTTGCAGAGGTTTCGATGAACCAGACTCAGCTGCAGACCCTTTGCTTTTCCAAGCCACAGTGTGCTTGGACATGGGACCTTTCCCCAGCATTGCTCCCCAGCCCCACCCTGCCCACCTTCTTCTTGATCTCAGCCTGGGCCCGGGCTTGGGCCCGTTGGAGACGCTCCTCTTGCAGCTGCTTCTGTATCCTGGCTTTCTCTTCCCGGATTCTAGGTGGCAGGGGCAACAAGAGATGCACTACAGACTGGAGAGGCCAGGGGAGGCTGCCAAATCCCCTTCCCAGCTCCTTCCTATGCAGCTCTCAGGCCATGGCCCGCCCTCTTCTGAGAAAACTCCCACTCCTCTCCGCCCCTTTCCTTCCAGGGCAGGGCCTTGGTTCTGGCTCCCCTGGGAGACAATGTAAAGGTCATCTTCCCATAGCCCCAGGAAGCCCAGGTTCTTAGGTCCTTATCCCCAGTCACTGGTCCATGTGCCTATGCTTCCCTATCGTCACCCTTGAAAGCCCAGACCTCAGAAGATTAGTAGTGTTGTCTCCTTCCTGTTTGTACTTGGGGTCCTCAAACCATTGCCCCGAGTCTGCCCTGAGCAAGGTTCCAAGGACACACAGAAAGAGCTCATGGGAGAGGCAGATGACCTTTTGCTGATGGCTATGTCTCAGGGCTCGGCACAGGAGTAAACCAGGCAGCCTACAGGCCAGAGGAGTCATGGTCCCTGGAACTTACCCACACCCCACCGGGCCTCTGGGGAGTTCCAGGCCTCCTCTTGGAGGACGGACCCACGCCCCCTGTGCCGGAGTCCCCACCCCTCCCTGTCTGGGCTCTGGTAACGCCAGCCTCTTTCCCTCCCATCCAGCCAGGAAAATGGCCCCTGTTTTTTGAGGCAAGGCTGTGCTAGCCACACCTCACTTTGGCTCCCTGACTCCACATCCTCCTCCTCTCCACAAGCAGGGCTTCCCTTGCCGAGGCTGAGTGTGGGTTTCCCCAGAACCCTGGCCACTGGCTCTCCCAGCTTGGAGAACCAGAGTCCTTTCCCCTTGTTTGGGAATTCTTGGAGGGCAAGTCAGCAGGGGTGTGGAGGGCAGCCTGGGCCCTCACCTCTGGCGCCGCTCCTTTTCCTTGGCCTTCTCGGCCTGCTCGATCTTGATCTGGGGCACACGCTCCAGGTTCTCGAGCAGTTCATCCAGCTGGTGTTCGATGACGGTCAACATCTGCACGGTGCCCAGGTTGGACTCCTGCTGGGGACCGACACATTGCCGGTACACGTCCAGCACCTTGCGGTTGAGGCTCTCCAGCAGCTTGTCCTGTGGGGCGGGTAGTCCACTAGTGGGGTTGCTTGGACCTATGTCCACTCCCTCTCCATGGTCTGCCCTCACTGCAGCATGGCGGACCTCCCAGGGCCCTGCTCTGCCCAGGTGACACTTAGGAAGCATGGGGAAAACAACTGGACACCTGCACTTTCCTTGCCAGAGCTGTGATACCCTCTCCCCCATTTGCTCTTTTGTGGTCAGCCAGATCTTGGGTTCCACTCGCCACTAGGGCTCATGCCTGTGCCTTGGCCCCTCCCCCAGCTGCCTCAGTGTGTCCACCAAAGCCCAGTCCCTTCCTCCTGGGAGCCCTCCCTCTGCTGCCCCTGCACTGACCTCAGCGCCCCCAGGACCACATCCTGTGACCTACTCTCTCTGTGGCCCTGGCCTGCTGAACTCCCCTCTCTGAGTGTGCCTAACATTCAGGAAACAGTTAACCCCACAGACACATGAGTGGGCCTGTGGACTAAAGGAGGAACAGCAGGCAAAAAGGCTTAAGCCAGGCACAGGACACAGCTGGTGTCCAGTGATGACCAGCAAGAGGCAGAGACACACTGGCCTGCTCATTATGGCATCCCATATACTTAGCCCAGTGCCTGGCACACAGTGGGTGCTCAATAGGAATTAGGAAGCTGGGGCTGCTATTAAGAAGGGTGTGTGCCAAATCCTGGTCCCACTGCCTGGAACATCTCTGGCCTTCTGTGCCCTAAGAATTCTCTCACACTCTGGCCTGGGGATGTGCCTCTCTGGGTATATTATACATGTTTAAAAAGCCGGATGTATTTGTCCAATGAAAGAAAGAATGGAGGTGTGTTGGGCAGATGAACAGCCATGGAGCAGAAACACACAGGGTGCCTTGGATTTGTGGACCAAGGGCCTTCTTCAGCTGGTGCCCCTTGGTCAGGTCCACAGAGCCTGGAGGTGGTGAGGGGCCTGGCAGCTCCAGAGCACGGCTGAATCTCCGGCCTTCCTTTCCCACTGTCAGAGCTCCAGGCACTGGACCTCCTCCCAGCAGGTGCCTGGAAGGGGACTTCCCCTCTCCCGCTGCCAGCCTTTGGCCACCTGCACACCTTCCACACCCACCACCTGCTAGCTGCCGTCCAGGGGGCCTACCTCCTGTGCGCCCTTGTACTCGCCGAAATGGAAGACTCGGGCTTTGAGCTCCAGCTCAGCAGCTGTCTCCTCCTCCTTGGTGATGGACATCATCAGTGTGGTGATCCACTGCTTCAGCTGGTTGACCTCCCTATCCCTGGATGGGGGACCAGCAGGGCCCTGCTCACCAGTGTGGCCCTGGGCACTTCACCTCTCTGAACCTGATCCCTCCTGCTGCTGTCCTGAGGGCTAAGGGACCGTGACTGCAAAGTATCTACATGCCCAGGGGTCAAAGGAACTGTGAGGTGCAGGGGTAAAATTCAAGATTTTTAACAACTAATAATAATAATAACAGTTTTTAGTATATTCACAAAGTTGCACAATCATTTCCATAATCTTAATTTTAGAATATTTTCACCCAGAGAGAAACCCAGTATGCATTAACAGTCACTCCCCATTTACTCTCCCTCTACTTCATATTTCTTCATATCTGGACATTTTATAAACATGGACTTGTATACATGTGGCCCTTTGTGTCTGGCTTTGTCATTCAGTGCAATGTGGCATGTGTCAAACTTCATTCCTGGGGAAGAGGGATGGGGGTGGGGAGGGTATGAGAGAATGGATGGGGGTGGGAGAAGGAATAGGGGAGGGAGTGAAAAAAACCACTTCATTTCTTAGCCTAGCTAATAAATAGGGAATATGCAAATGGACTGTCATGCTGTAACAAGATGGCTGCACCCACAGCGGAGGCCAAGTTCCCGTAATGAGCCTTAAGGAGCAATCAGCAGGGACCTGAGGCTGCATGGCACTGGGCCAGGGCAGGGGACCTGAGGCTGCGCCCCCTGCCTGTTGTGGCTTGATGGGACCTCAGGTCGTGCCCCCCACCCTGGTGGGGCTTGTTGGGGATGGGGCTGACCGGTCTGGATCTAGCCCAATGAGGGTGGGGCTGGCCGGATCTGGGTCTTGTGCGATTTTGAGGCGCACGTGGGTGGGCGGGGACTTGACTCTGGTTCCTGTGGAATGCCCCAGACTCTGACAGGAGGAAGATTTTCATATACATTTTCCTAATTTTCTTTCATCTCTGACACTTCTATTATAAAGGGCAAATAGCAATGTTAAAATATTCCCTCTAATGAATTCCCTTTTAATGTGCACGATTGTCATGCACCGGGTCACTGGTGATCACATAATATTCCATGGAGTGACAGACTACACTTTGCTGACCCACTCATCCATGGGAGGACATGTGTTTTCTACCTTTTGGCTCTTGGGAATAATGCTGCTATGAACATTCTCAGACAGGTGTCTGTGAAGACATGTTTTTAGTTCTCTTGGGTATATATTTAGGAATGGGATTGTAAGAATCAACTTTTAAATAATACATTTTTTAAGAAAAACTCTTTTATAATCATGGCAGACATTGACCATTACCTGTTGGGGTTTCCCCAACTGGAATCCCAGCTCTTAAGCTGGCATAGCTTCACCTAGTGCAGGCAGCTGCATGCCAGTCATAGTCACAATGACTGCATGGACATCGGGTCACTCCATCAGCAGTGCCTGGGAGACCCAGAGGTGGCCTTCCACCCCCATGATGATCTTGTGGCATCTCTCCATTTGTTGCTAGAACCTACTGACATTTTCTTGGTCTTAAGCAAAGTGTCACAGGCTGTTGCTCTTTTGCCCACTGCGGGACCTATGGTCTGTCATGTGCATCACCACAGGGCTACAGCCTCATAGGAGCCCCAGGTTGCATTTCCCCAGCTGTGGGGCCAAGGGCTGAGTCCAGAAAACTGAGTGTGAGGGGTACTGAGCTGGTCTGGCTGGTTCTCCTGGGCTGAGTCTCAGAGATGGTGGCCAGAGATGCTACATGTAGCTCACACACACACCCTACCTGTCAGGTCACCTGGGATGACAAGGGGGAGCACCTCCTGGTATCAGACCCTACTTCCCTCCAACTGAGAGCGCTTTTAGGGTCCTAAAGGATACAAGATTGCATTTGGCTTTAACCTAGTTTTTACTATTTCCTTCACTTTCACTGCCTTAACTAGTCAGTGTGATATTCTGCGTATCCTACAGCCGGCACAGTGTGCTTCACCTCTGCCCTCCTTTGTTCTGTGGATGTGGTGGTGGTGTTTTGTTGTGATTCTATTTCTTCAGGTGATTGGGGTAACTTCCCCCTACTAGTTGTCTTTACATGTAAAATTGTGGGGTCTCAATCTTTGTTTCTCAGTTAGATCTCATCTCTGATTTACAGAAAATGCAGAGGCATATGGGACACACTGCTCATTGTTGATCCTCAGACTGGAAAGCATGTTTGTCAAAAATGCAGAGTCCACACCTCTATGTGGACCTGCCCAATCAGAGACTTTTACAAGATTCCTGGGAGAGTTCAGTGCACACACACACACAGTCTGAGAACACTTTGCTGCCAGAAAAGTTACCTGGTTTCTTTTAAGTACTGGACTGCAGAGGACAGTAAGATGGAGAGGGAACCCATGAAAGGGATTTATTTATTTAATTTATTTAAACTAAATATTTAAAAAATATATATTTTTTATTGCTTTTAAGAGAGAGAGGAAGGGAGAAGGAGAGAAAAACATTGATGTGAGAGTGACACACCAATTGGCTGCCTCCTGCATGGCCCCCACCAGGGATCAAGCCCACAACCCAGGCATATGCCCTGACCAGGAATTGAACTGGCAACCTTTTGGTGCATGGGATGATGCCCAACCAACTAAGCCACCCAAGCCAGAGCAATCAAAAGGGATTTAAAGACAACCAGTTGAGGAATGTGATCTTAATTTGAATATAATTCAAACTAACATCTTAAAAATGCAATCACATGTGGATTATGGATATTAAATATTCAGAAATGCTGTTTTTTAAAAAGATATAATGATGGTATTGAGGGTATGATAAAGAGGCCTATCTTTTTAGAAATATCTACACTAATATTTATAGATAAAATGGTACCATGTCTGGGATTTGCTTAAAAATAATAAGGAAGATAGGGGAAGTGGGTGGGGTCTAGGTGAAAGGAGATTGGCTATGAGTTGATCAGTGTTGACAATGGTGATGGGATTGGGTTACTCATTATACTATTCTCTCTACTTTGATATATGTTTATATGTTTGAAATTTTCTTAGAGCTATTGGCCTGAATCGGATAAGGTATAAGGAGTTTATTTTAAAGGTCACAAAAAAGAGGACTCATTTATAAATACCTGAGGACATATAACCAGAAAATTTACTAGACTGGTAGCAAAGAAAAAAAAAAAAAAAAAAAAGCAAGCAAGCACCACAAAATGTAACAGTCATTCAAAAGACCAAACAAAAGAGAGTTACC
This sequence comes from Eptesicus fuscus, assembly GCF_027574615.1. Lineage (NCBI taxonomy): Eukaryota > Metazoa > Chordata > Mammalia > Chiroptera > Vespertilionidae > Eptesicus > Eptesicus fuscus. The sequence continues at coordinate 64,277,493 of NC_072484.1, read as the reverse complement.
ATATTCCTGCAGAAATAGCACCAAAAAAGAACAAAATCAAAATAAATTATTTTGAAATAGAGGAAGACAGCAGAGTAGGAAGTACTAGGAATCTGTCTTCCCACCTAGACAATGGCACTGGCAGAATCAGTCTGATAAAACCATTTTGGAATTCTGGAGTACCGAAGCCTGCAACTTCCAGGGGAAGCCTGGAAAGCAATTGCAGTTAATTACAGTCCATTTCAACGCTGAGAAGAGTAGCAGCTACCCAGCACCACCCCCAGCCAAGTGGCAGGCAAGTTTCCTGAAGCAGCTTGCAGAGCCTGTGGCAGCTATGGTGGGCAAAAATTACCCTTTCCACCAAATACCGGGGATCTGTGCTCTGATCACCGATTGGTGCTTCGGATCACAGAGGTACACACAGGCAGCCAGTGTTGTTGTACCTCCCCCATTGTTTTAAGTTCCTCCCCATTGGCTGAAGTGACTTCCAAGGGATTTAAAGGGCTGGTGCTCTTCCCTTCCCCTCTTCATGGTTTGTTTTTTGCTTTTCCCCCTTTTGAAAGGCAGACGCTAAAGATCAAGGACATTCAAAAACAAATATATATTGGGAAAACTAGAAAGTGACTGTGCATGTTTAGGGAAAAGCTCAGAAAATACCTAAAAAGACCATAAGTTTTACACCTCAGGCTCAACATAGAGACTGCCTACAACTTTCAAATAAAAACAGTAAGAACAATAAACCATGGAGTAGGGAGAGATCTGATTTCCAGAGTTACCACATTATTAGATTCCAGTGTTGTGTTCAACAACAAAAACCACACAAGGCACACACACACACAAACACAAAATATGGTGCACTTGGAGAAAAAAAAAACCAACTGAAGTTGTTTCTAAGAAAACCTGATGGTAGATATACTACAAAGACTTTAAAACAACTATCTTAAAAGATGTTCAAGGAACTAAAGAAAGATGTGGAAGAAGTCAAGAAAACAATGTGTGAACAAAATGGAAATATTAATAAAGAAACATCCTAAAAACTTGTGGAGCTAAAAAGTACAATAACTGAAATGAAAAATCTACTAGGGATTCCAAGGCAGATTTGCTCAGGGAGAAGAAAGAATCAGCAACCTTTCAGATAGGACAATGAGAACTATCAAGGCGGAGGAACAGAGAGAGAGAAAAAAGAGAAGAAAACAGAACCTAAGGAATCTGTGGAACATCAGAGGACCAATTTCTGCAACTTGAATGTCCCAGAAGAAAAAGGAGAGAGGAAGGTGCAGAGAAAATATCTGAAGAAATAATGGCTGTAAACTTTCCTAATTGGATGAAAGACATGAATATAAACATCCAAGAAGCACAAGGAACTCCCACACTGAGACACATTATAATCAAACTGTCATAGGATAATCAAAAGCCAAAGCATCTGGAAAGCAGCCAGAGAGAAGCAAATCCTCACATATAAAAGATCTTCAATAGGTTACCTGCTGATTTCTCATTGGAAGCTTTGGAGGCCAGATGACAGTAGGCTGTTATATTCAAAGCATTCAAAGGAAAAACAACTGTCAACCAAAAATTCTGTATCAGGCAAAGTTGTCCTTTATAAGTGAGGGAGAAGTTAAAACATTCCCAGATAAAAGCTGAGGGGGGAAAAAAATAGAGATAAAAAAAAAAATGCAATATACCAAAACTTGAGAGAGACAGATGTGGTGCTTAGAGGGAAATTTATAGCTATAAACACTTAAAAAACAAACAAACAAACAAACAAAATCGAAGAAAGATCCGAAATTAACAACCTAACTTCATAACTTAAAGAACTTCTTTAAAAAGTTCTTCTTTAAACTCAAAACTAGCAGAGGGGAACAAATAAATATTAGAAGAGACAAACAAAGAATAGAGAAACAATTGGTTATTTGAAAAGATTAAAATGACAAACCGTTAGGTTAGATGGAGTAAGGGAAAAAACCACTCAAATTACTAAAATCAGAAATGAACACAGGACCATTACTACTGATTTTACAGGAATAGAAAGGATTATAAGAGTACTATGAACAATTGTACACCCCAAAATTGGATAACTTATGTGAAATTTATAAAGTACTAGAAATAAAATCTACCAAGACTAAGTAATGTAAAAATAGAAAATTTAAGTAGACCTGTAACTAGTAAGTAGATTGAATCAGTAATCAAAAATCTAATTCAAATCCTTCTTAAGTATTTTTTAAAAGTTGAAGAGAAGGAAACATCTCCTAACTCATTCCATGACAGCAGAATAACCATCGTGTCAAAGTCAGTCAAAGACACTACAAGAAAATAAACTACAGACTAATATTCTTTATGAACATGCATGCAAAAACTTCAACAAAATATTAGCATACAGAATTCAGCAGCATATTTAGAGCATTATACAACATGACAAAGCGAAACATTCCTGGAATGCAAACATGGTTCAAAATATGAAAATCACATCACATTAACAGAATGAAGAGAAAAATACCACCAGATCATCTCAAATGATGAAGAAAAAGGATCTGACAAAATTTAGCGCCCTTTCATGAAAAAAACAAAAAAAAAACACTCAACAAAATAGGAATGGAGGAAACTACCTCCACATAATAAAAGCCATATATGAGAAACCCACCACAAACATACTCAATATTGAAAGACTGAAAATTTTCCCTCTAACATCAGGAACATGGTAAGGATTCCCACTTTCACCACTTCTATTGAACATGCTATTGGAAGTTCTAGCCAGAGCAATTAGGTAAGAAAAAAAAAGGCATCTAAATTGGAAAGAAGTAAAAATTATGTTTGCCCATGATATGATCTTACATGTAGAAAACCCTAAAGACTCTACAACATAGCTGTTAGCATTAATAAATAAATTCAGCAAAGTAGCAGGATATAAAATCAGTTCATTTTTATATACAAATAATGAGCAATCTGTAAACCATTACACTTACAATAGCATCAAAAAGAAGAAAATACTTCCCAGACCTCCCCCCCTCAAAAAAAGCTACAAAGGAGTTCATCACCCCTAAACCAGTATTATAAGAAATGTTAAATAGGCTTTAAGAAGAAGAGAAAAAATATATAAAAATATGAATAAAATGGTAATGATGACATACCTATTAATAATTACTTTAAATGTAAATGGATTACATGCTCTAATGAAAAGGCTGGTTAAATAGATAAGAAAACAAGATCCATATGCTGCCTACCAGAGACCCACTTCACATCGAAACACACAGACTGAGGGTAAAGGGATGGACAAAGATACTTCATGCAAATGGAAATGAAGAAAAACTGGAATAGCAATACTTAGACAATATAGACTTTAAAACAAAGGCTGTAACAAGAGATGAAAAACTCTGTGAGGTGTATGTGTGCATGCCTGTGTCTTCTTGCCAGGCTCTTGGAACCTGGGAGGCTGCCTGCCTCTCCCCAGCTCATGTCTATGTGTGTCTCTGCTACCTTCCAGCTTCCTAGGAAACACAATATTGCCTGAGAGCTAGTAGTCTGGAGACTCCCAGCAGGAGATTCTCCATGGCAGGACATGGGTCAACAAGACATGGGCATTCAGGAACATGCTTTCCCCGTGGGACATTGAAGCCTTGGGCTGGCTCCCACCTCAGGGCCTTTTCGTTTGCTTTCCCTCTCTCTGCCTGGCACCCTCTTCCCAGATCACATGTGGCTTCCCATCACTCAGGAAGTACCTGGCTCAAATGACATATTCCCCAGGAAGCCTCCCTGCCCTTGTCAATCTGTGCCACCCTCTTCTGTAGCCTCTTCTCATATCATTCTCATACTTGCCCTCCGAGCATGTGTCAGTGTCTACAAGTCAAATCTTTGGGCCCATCTGTTGTCTGTCTGCCCCATGGAATGTCAGCTCAATGAGGAAGGGCCTTACTTTATCCTTGGAGGACCTAGACCCAGGCCTGACCCAGAATAGGTCCTCATTCTGTGTTTAGGAGTGAATTCCTTGTTCCCAACAGACCTCACCTAGTGCCCCAACTATTCCCAGCCCAGCTCTCCTGGACCCGGCATCAGCAGAATGCACCTGTGGTGAGAGGTTCTTAAGATGCCCCCCTCTGGCTGCAGACTGCTCCCGGGCGGGGATGGACCAGTCCACCAATATGATCTACTTCCGGGCCACTCCTGGGTCCCCATGACCCTCAACTTCCCTACCCAACAGCACACATCTTCTCACCAGAGCCAGGCACCAACTTCAAATGGAGCTTTCCAGAAAACAGAAGTCAGGGAAGGGCCAGGGCTAGGACAGGGAGAGGTGGGCCCACAGTCCAGCTGCCAGTGGCTGTGGTGGTCCCAGGATGACTACCAAGGATAGAGCCCACTTCCTCACTGGCTAGGGTGGCCCCACTCAAGACTTACATGCGGATCTGGGTATTTTTCAGGGTGAAGCTCAGCTCCTCCAAGGCCTCCTCCATCTCCTGTGTGTTCTGGATCAGCGAGAGGTTCTGCTCCTCCAGGTTTGTGAAGACTTCCAGGAGCTGGTGGGGTTCCTTGAAGTACAGCTCCAGCCCCTGCAACCAGAGCTGTGTGTGTAGCGGGGAGGTGGGGGGCCTTCAGGAGCTGGGGGACTCCGTGAAGTACAGCGCCAGACCTTGCAACCAGAGCTGTGTGTGTATGGGGGCGGGGGTGGGGGGTGGGGTGGGGAGGCGAGAGGCCCCGGCAGTGCAGTGGCAAGGGGACCTGACTCCCGCAGACCCTGCCAAGAGTGGGGCCACTGACCTCCCCATCACTGTCTGGGTCCTCTTCCTTGGGGAAGACAGAAGAGCTGGACCTGCAGAGAGATGTGGGTTTAGGGCGCCAGGTACCAGCCTGGGCCATTGTGCCCCATCTCAGTGGTGTAGACTCCTGGTATTTCCACAGCATCTCCTCTCCAACCCCATATCCCTCGTCCCCTTGTCCCCTTGTCCATCACACAAGTTACCCAGGTGGTGGCACCAGCTTCCTCTTGGTCCCCAGCGTGGGGGTTGGGGGGAAGGGGTCGTTTCAAAATTCAATTATGTTGGAAGCCGCCCATTGTCCTCACTAGCAGAGAGGTGTGGACAAGGAACCCAGAAGGCTGGTCAACCTTGAAGCTCTGAAAGGTCAGAGCCAACCACCCACCGTTTGGTTGAGACAATGGTAGCTAAAGCAACTTCCACCTTTTAGTTTTATGTAAATTCTTGCTGATTGGCTATTATTGGAATTGCCTGCCTAAAGGCTATGGGTGTATCCCACAATCTGAATAAAAGGGATAGCAAGGCCAGAGCAGGGTGGAGTCCTTCCCCTTGAGTTGGGCTCCCGCCTGGCCCCCAATATTTCCAAATTAATATTTTCTAGTCTCTTTCATTTGCGTGTGGCCTCCTCCAGAGCCCGAACCCTGAACCTGAACCCTGAACCATGCGGGATGTGTGTGTGTGGGGGGGTGACACTCACAACTGGCAGCCCAACGTGGGGTACTCGCACAATTAACTCTCAAAATTCAATTAATCTCTCTCTAGTTAGAATAAAACTCGGCCTCCACCCCGGAGCTGTGGGGGTCCTGCTACCCTCCCAACACGTACCTCCCCCATTGTCCAAGGTTACTCTGCTCCTGCCCTGCCAGCTTCCTTCCAGTCTCTCTGGGTGCCAACTCCGCCTCAGGTCCTTGGCACCTGCGGCTCCCACTACTGGGGCTGTCCCTCTCCATTTGTCACCTTTTTTAAAAGCCACTTTCAGGGCCTTTTGATGGCCCTGATAGTGATCCTGTGACACTCACAGCCACCTTCAACTGACCCTGAGCACCCCACAGGGGCGGAAACCGTCCTGGGCCAGCCCTCAGGGGCGCAGAAAAGGCTGTGTGGGCTTGGAGCACTCAGCGTGGGACCCAGTCTTGCCCTACATCCAGACCTGCTTTTATCACCCTCTGCGCCTGCTCCAGCCTTGGCCCCCACCCTGGATTTGCAGGTTCTGCTGGATAAGAAGGGCCAGGGCAGGCTCACAGACAGAGGAACCGGGGCTGAGGCCTGAGAGACTCCAGGCCCTGACCCACCTGCAGCAGACAGGTGATACATGCAGGGCCCTGTGGGAGAGGATGCTGAACACTCACTGGGCCTGTGCCTCATGTTGTATACACATTGATGCCCATTTGGCAACTAAGGAACATGCCACTCAGATATCGAGTCACCTACCCAAGGTCACCCACCCGCAGGACATTGTTGGCCCATAAGCTACATTTTGGAGAATCTGCCCTCAAGATGGACATAGCCTGAAGTGTGGACTGGACTTTAAGCCCCACTCAACCTCTTGGCTAAGTGTCATGTGCAGTGACATCCTGTCCAGCTGTACTCAGAGACCTGTCATTTGGCCAATAGACGGAGGAACCCAGATACAAACCCGGACAGTGTGCGCCCAGACCTCTGTTCTCAGGAAGGGGCCTCACAGTGGAAGCTCTAGGGCTGAGGGGCAACTTAGGCAGAGGAAGCACGCATCTCTAACCTGGAGCCTCCATTCAACACTCAACCGGAATACCAGCCCCCACCAGCAGGGGTCACAGGCTTCAGAGCTACCCATGGCATTTGCCTGGCCAATGGTGGCTGCTCTCCATAAGGCATGAACCGTGATTCATAAAGATGAACGTGAGCTTGCAAATTGGTAGTGCTTGGCTCCCCTTCAGCCTGAGAAGTATCAGTTTGGTATTTGGGAGGTTGAGTGTAGAGAACATCTAATGGGAGACACCCATAAGTGCCTGGAGCTCAAGAAACTGGGAAAAGAACCATGGGAGGGGGTGGCCAGGCCGTGGTACAGAAGAAAGGACAGAGGACAGAGCACATAAAGGGATGAGCAGAAGAGACAGACCCCGAGAGGGAGAGTGAGGGGGAGGCTCCTGAGCCCCCGAGCTACCCATTCTCTTCATCTCCCCAACTACCACCATCATCCAAGCTGATAAACTATGAACCTTCCAGAAGAAAGCATAGGAGACTATGTTAGTGACTTTGGGGTTGGCCAAGATTTCATAAGTAGGACACAAAATGCACCAACCATAAAAATAAAGATTGGTAAACTGGACTCAAAAGATAACATTAAGAGTATTAAGGCAAGAGAGACTGGATAAAGATACTTATACTATACTTACTACGTAAAGGCCTGGTATCCAGGATATATAAAGTGCTACTGGGAAACCAGAAAAAAAAAGGCTGACAATCCAATAAAAATGTACAAAAATTGAACACTTTTCACCAAGGAGGACATCCGAATGGCCATCATATTTTTCATCATGAAAATGTCACAGAAATCATAAGCTATCACCTCACGCTTGCTTTAGATCTGTCTTTGAGTTTCTGTATTCAGAAAAAGAAGGGATTCTGCCAGCCTACTGCCTTTGGACTCGGTTGGAAGCTCTGCTTCCTTGGGTCTGCAGCCCGCCAGCCTGCCTGCAGGCTGTGGATTCGACAGCCCCCCAATTGCATGGGCCAATCAAGCTCTCTCTCCTTTGCCCTGGTTCCAGGCCTGCCAGCCACCTGCTCTGGCTCCCACATGACTGTCCAGGCCCTCATCCCTCTGGCCCAAGGTGGTCCAGACTTCATGGGACAGGTGAGACCTGGTGGTGGCCCCGGCACTGTGAAGGCAAATGCCAGACAGCCCTGTGATGCAGTGTTCGTGCCCTGCTCCCTATCTACATCTTGTGAACGTCACCCCAGTCAGCATCAAGAGGCCAGGGGCTCGGCAGACACCAGGATGCTGGAACCCTGGCTACAGAGGCCCCCTGGCAATACTGTGAATGGAGAAGTGGTGAGATGTGAGGGTTAGCTCCTTGTGAAACGAAGGCCGGGCATAAGAAAATCGCCTTTGCTTATGTGCAGGTTGAATCATAAGGGCATGCCAGTACCCTTTTGACCTGCACAGCAACTTCATATGGTTCAACGTACCATTTGCTTAAAAATGGCTGAAAGGACATGCAGGAAACAATAAAACTCATCACCAGCTGCCTGTGGCTTCCTGGCCAACAGCCTGACGGGAAGTGCACAGGAACTGGGGCGCTGAGATTTCTCAGTTTAGCGAGAGTTGTGATTTCTGTGAGCGTTTCGGGGAGGGAGGAGAGACTAGGTGACCCAGCAGCTAAGCATATGAACCAGGTGGGGGTGGGTCGGGGGACAGCTCCGGCCTTGCCGGCAAAGGAGTGGAGGGACAGGTTTGCACTGGTACATGGACCGACGTGGGGTTTCTGTTTGCACCTCACTGTGTTTCTTAAAAGATTGCAAAGTGACTGTCACACTGAAATCTGGGTAATTTTATAAAGAAGTCTAGATGTCTGGCTTCTCTTGAACAGCTCTGGAGCTCTGGCCCTTGGGCCAGCACTCCCTGGCCACAGAGGACTAGCAGGGGGCATATGCCATCCTGTTCCCTGTGCCCATCTGGCTGCCCTCATCTGTTCGCATTTGACTAGTCTATTAGCACCCGAATGGGCCACCCCAGGCTTACTAATAGTACATTTACTGAATCAGGCAGATACAAACCTTTCTTTAGAAAACCTCTTCATTTTCCAGATTAAGTCAGACTATGTACCCTGCTCCTACTCTCCCCCCTCAGAGTCTGGGCCTATTCTGGGTGCCCCTGTCCCGGAGCCATTGGGGAGCACTGCCCACCAGGCTCCAGCCACTTTTGCAGCTCCCCCAGGCCACTCACCCTTTGGAGTCCAGCCCAGACTGTTGGTCTTGATGGTGATGGCCGGGGCTGGTCAGCACCTGCCCTACCCGGATCACCTGCAGCACCCTCCAGGGCTTCCTTGGGCTTGGCCCGTCTGGAGGAAGCAGAAGAGGAGTTTCTATTTGCCCCAACCCAGGGTGGGGCCCCTCAAGCCTGGGGCAGCCACGTACCTTTGTAGCTCATCCTGCCCTTGGTCCCTGGTCCTACAGAAAGCAAGGGAGAGGTCCCTGATGGCCTCGGCTGGAACTAGGCCTGAGGCAACATTGCTTGGGGGTACAGGGTTCCCCGGGACCCCTCAGTGGCAGAAGAAGGCAGGTGCATAGGAGAAAGCCCTTGGGTTTGAGTTGAGAGCCAGCCCCATTTCCCCAAGCAGGTGCTTGTGCTGAGCCACGGGTGGCTGAGGGGTGGCTGCTGCTCCAGGAGCTCCGCAGGGTGTGGAAGTGGCCAGTCCGCGGCCTGGACACCTCCAAGGCCTCTGCTGGCTGGGGACAGGGTTAGAAGGACCCAGGGAACTATCTTCTCCTTTCAGCTACCTTTGTCACCTTGTGACAACTGAGCGTTCTCCTTGGACCTGGCGGCCTCCTTGGCCTGTCTGAGAGCCAATTGCTTCTTCTCTTGTTCTTCCAACCAGTCCTTGGGTGACAGCTTGTACAGAAAGTCCTTGCAGACCTTGTAATGTTGCAGAGTATCTTCAAATCTGGAGATTTCGCTGAGCCAGGGGAGGGGACAGGCGAGGTCAGGCTCTGTCCACTGGGAAGCCCCTCCAAGGGGGACCCCAATGCACCCTGGTCAAGAAGGGTGGGCACAGAAGCACTGTTGTGCCAGGGAGAGGATGCCCACCTTGCAGGAGCCAATGTGGGTTATACCTCCCAGAGTGACAGCCCTCAGGGACTGTCTTGCCCCTCCCAGGGTGGAGCCCAGAAGCCTCAGACCCATGTGAGCCCTGTGTCCTGGTGGTGTGGCCTCCGGAAGGTCAGTGAACCTCTCCTGGCCTCAGTCACCTCATCTGTAAGATGGGCAGCAGCCTGTAGGGTTTTGCAGCCCTGAGACGTTTAGAGCTCAGTGAAAATGGTGAGCTTTGTGTTGTGGGGAAGTACCCTTTGGCCAGGGGAGAAGTGATGAAGGGAAATGTGGGCAGGCCAGCCCAGGCCAAGTTTGCCTCTGACCTTATCTTAAAAAAAAAAAAAAAAAAAAAAAAATATTATATATATGTATATGTGTATATATACACACACACACACACACACACACACACACACACACATACACATACATACACACACACACACATACACACACACACATACACACACACACACACTAATAAAAGAGTAATATGCTAATTAGACTGGAGACCTTCCAGACATCCTTCTGGACAAAGCCAGGGACTTGGCCTGCCGACCTGCAAACTGTCCCCAGGCCCTAGCCCAGGCCACTCTGCGCCCCCAGCGAGGACCCCTGCCCCCAGCAGAGACCCCCACCCCAATGTGGGAGTGGTTGGCCTGCAACACCCCCCCCCCCAGGCCCCTTGCCCAGGCTGTCCCCACCCCCAAGGGGACCCCAACCCTGATCTGGGACCCCCTTCAGGGCAGACCAGCCAGCCCCCACCCATGCACTAGGCCTCTATCTATACTAATAAAAGGGTAATATGCTAATTAGACCAGATGTCCTCCCGGACAAAGCCATGGTGGCAGGGCCAAGGCAGAGGCAGTTAGGGGTGATCAAGCCAGCAGGGGAGAGCAGTTAGGGTGATTAGACTGGAGGGGGGGTGGTTAGGGGGATCAGGTCAGCAGGGGAGAGCAGTTAGGGAAATCAGGCCAGCAGGCAGGCGAGTGGTTAAGAGCCAGCAGTCCCAGATTGTGAGAAGGATGTCTGACTGCCAGTTTAGGCCCGATCCTGCAGGAATTGATTCTCCTCTAAACTGGCAGTCAGACATTCCCCAAGGGGTCCCAGATTAGAGAGGGAGCAGGCTGGGCTAAGGGACACCCCCCCTCCCGTGCACAAATTTAATGCACCAGGCTTCTAGTCTGTCTATCTATCTATCTATCTATCTATCTATCTATCTATCTATCTATCCTATCTAATAAAAGAGTAATATTCAAATTGACCATCACCCCAACACACAAGATGGCTGCCCCCATGTGGACACAAAATGGCCACCACAAGATGGCCAGCAGAAGAGGGAAGTTGGGAGGGACCAGGCCTACAAGGGAGGGCAGTTAGAGGTGACCAGGCTGGCAGAGGAGGGAAGTTGGGGGCGACCGGGCCTGCAGGGGAAGGCAGTTGGGGGGGACCCAGGCCTGCAGGGGAGAGCAGTTGGGGGTGACCAGGCCTTCAGGGGAGGGCAGTTAGGGGTGACTAGACCTGCAGGGGAGGGCAGTTAGGGGTTACCAGGCCTGTATGGGAGGGCAGTTAGGGGCAATTAGGCTGGCAGGGGAGTGGTTAGGGGGTGATCAGGCTGGCAGGCAGAAGTGGTTAGGGGCAATCAGGAAGGCAGGCAGGCGAGCAGTTGGGAGCCAGCAGTCCTGGATTGTGAGAGGGATGTCCCAGATTGGAGAGGGTGCAGGCTGGGCTGAGGGACCCCCCCCCCCCCATGCACGAATTTCATGCACTGGGCCTCTAGTATATATATATTTAGTGATTTCAGAGAGGAAGGGAGAGGGAGAGAGAAATAGAAACATCAGTGATGAGAGAGCATCATTGATTGGTCAAGCCCTGGCCAGGAATTGAACATGACCTCCTGGTTCATAGGTCCATGCTCAACCACTGAGCCACGCCCACCAGGCAGCCTCTGACCTTACCTTTTGATATTCATGATCTGGGTGGTCAGATCTCGAATTTCAGTGATCTTCTCTATCTTCACTTTGGTCTCCTTCTCTGCCCTGAGGGTAGGGTGGGCAGGGAGCAAATCTCAGACTGTTAAGAGGCCAAACTGCTCTCAGGCCAGGCTGGAGGGGGGGGAGCTACCAGGAGCCTGGTTTGGGGTCCAGGGTGGAGGCGGGGGCTGAGGCTGGGTGCAGGTTAGGTCGGGTGGTTTGCACAGGCCCAGGGGACCCTGGGGGTATGGCCAACAAGCCCCTTTGGCCACAGGCTCACTCTTTCAGGGCCTGCACTGAGCTGCGGTCATTCTCCCTGAGGAACTCATCGAACAGGGCCGAATCCTTCTCCAGGGACTTCTCAGCCTGCTCCAGCTCCGCCTCCTCCTTAGTTGCCAGCATCTCTAGCCGCTGGATCTCGCTCCGCTTCATATCCAGGGCATACTGATGGCCACCAGAGCAGGGATTACACTCCCCACCGGACAGCCCACCCAGGTCCCCCCTTCATGGGAGCAGACGGGCCTACCTGGAGGAGGAACATTTGCCGCTTCTGGTTGATGTACTTGTGTATGCTGTCAGAATCCTCTTTCTTTTCTGCAAGGAGAGGAGGGAGGCATCTGGGGGTGGGCAGTGGGAGAGAGACTCAGGTGTGGCTGAGGATGGGCGCACAGGAAGAGGGGCTGGTCAGCTGCTCCTGGTGCAATGCAGCGCCATCACAGGGGCTGTGGGAGAGCCAGCCCCGCCTCCGGCAAAGGCAGAGAAGGCTCTGCTGACAGGTCACACCTCCATGCCTGCAGCGGGTCCAGGTGGGAAGAGCCTCTCTTGCTGTCGCGCTCCTCACACCTGGAATGATACTCTGGAGACCGCCACCCTGGAAGTTTCACCCAACTGGACTTCCTAACAAAAGGCCTATTGCCAGGACCTGAGAGGAAATGTGGCAGGATGATCTCAACTGGGGGTGCCCTAAGCCCCCAGGGCCCAACTTGGGCAGCAGCTAAGTCTACACTGCCAGGGTTTCCCCAGGGGGGAGGACATGAGGGTGGGCTCCTGGATAACCTTCCAGAGGACAAGCAGAGAGGCAGCATGGTGAGGCCACCGGCCGTGGGGGCCTCTTTCCTTGGCCTTTCTGGAAAGGAAGACCTAGGCACTCCCCAACTTTGGAGAGCCCGGGGACTGTGGGAAGGACTGCAGAACCACATGGCTCTGACTTGTCCCTCCAATCCTCTCCCTTCCAAAAGCTGGTGTGCTGCAGGGATCCTGCTTTAAGTCTAGATGCCTGGCAGCGAACCCACTAGGTCCCTGCCTCCTGGTCCACCCTGGGGAAGTCGCTGCCCTCAAGGAGACCCAGCTCCTCACTGGAAGCCAAAGCTGGACACTGACAAGTCTTTTGTGCAAACGCCCTGGGTCCAGGCTTCCCCATCCAGGTGCCACCTGCCTCTCCTAGGTCTTAGGAATAGAGGGCGAAGGCAGAAAGAAAGCACATGCTGTGCTGCTCCCCCCATGCAGAGCTTGGTACACAATCGTCGAAGCAAGCACAGGGTTTCGTACCCCAAAGAACAAGCCATGGTATCAGGGTGGAGACTGGGGTCTCCTTATGTATACTCGTATATTCATATCCAGTACACCCGTAGGCCTGGGGGTTCCAGAACTGGCTGATCCCAACTACTACTGTCTAGCTTAGTGATATTATACTTTATCATCTGGGTTGGTAGAATATTAATGCGTTTTCAGTACTGTAGATTTCCTACTGGGTTACAAAAATAACTGCCCATGTGCACGCACACACACACACATGCATGCACACACCCACACAAACACACACAGTTCTTTCTCACTATGTGCAGTGTTTGACGAGGTTGAACCCCCAACCATGAGGTTGCTACCGTCATCAGCCAGGAGAGGAGACTGCAGTGGGAAGGAGTTAGCTAACTTGGCCAGGATGGTGCCGCCATTGAGACCTGAACCCAGGCAATCTAGTTCTACGCTGACTTGTTATCTCCATGTTAAATGCCTTTGTTTATACAACCCGCATTCATCGTGCCTGGTCAACACTCAGAATGCATGCAGTGCTGGGGTCCAGAGGCTTTTGGATTTGCACTCCATCCGGAACTGATCTCTGTGACCCGGAAGGCAGGGGTCAGACAGGAAAGGCCCCCGCCCCCACTGCACCGCAGCCCCCCCCTCTGCAGCACTGCCCTCCCATGGAGGCACAGACCCGATGTCGGGGAGGGAGGAGCAGTACCTTTGGTCATGGCCAGCTTCCAGGAGGTGTGGTCCTCCTGGAAGGCGCTCATCTGCTGGGCCTCGGCCAGGGCACGCGCCTCCTGGTCATCCGCCCGGTCCTGCAGCTGCAGCTCACGCAGCAGGCTGGTGTGCTTGGCCAACACTTTGGAGGAGTAGGTCATCTTCTGGTGCAACCGCAGCATCTTCTTCTTCTGCCGCTCCTGGGGGGCGGGCGGGTCAGGCGAGGTCTCCCAGTGCCAGCCTCCACACCGCCTTCCCCCTCTCCTGGGCCCAGTTGCCGCCTCCCGCGTTGTCCCGTGCACGGTCGTATGGACTTGAGGTGGTGCGCACTTAGTCAGGCAGGGTGGGGGGTGCCCAGGTGCCAAGCGCAGGAAAGACTGTGGAGCTGTGTGTGTGTGTGTGGGGGGGGGAGCACCCTGGGGTTCTGCCCACGACTGCCCGTTTCAGAGGGAGTGGGCAGGGCTGGCCTCCGGAGAGCCCCGTGCAGGAGGGCGGCCGGATGAGGACAGGCTGCCTGCCAGGTGATATGCATTCTAGATCAGCAGTTAGGGGACACACTCACTAAAAGATGACTCTTGGTTTATCTGAAATTCACACTTAAACTTGTATCGTGATATGCTAAGTCCAACATCCCAAGGTTCGGGGAAATTAGATCTGAGTTTCCAAAAGAAACTTGCAAACCTGAGTTTGATCTGCAAACTTGTCAGCCAGTGTTGGGGCCATGCTGTCATGGGGTTCTGCACCTCCCCAGCTCTTCTCCACCTGCCCTGACCTGTGGCCCCAGCCTTGCACTTCGGGGGATCCCAGGATGGGAGGGGGGTTGGGGTCCCTTCTTCGCAGAGGCCTCGTTTAGATCTCTGGCTTCGGGGGTGCCCTGACTCTTCTGTTCAGACCCCGGGGGTCTCCACACCCCTCATGGGGTGGGCTGGGATCAGAGAGGCCTCATGTGAACTCTTCATGGGGCCTTTCCTGGGTAGGTTCTATTTCCTGCTGGGCCTGGCAGGTACAAAACCCAATTCAGCCTCTAAAGAACGCTGCTTAGGGAAAACCTAGCTGTGGCAGGATCTGGTGTGAGCCCTTGATTACAACAAAATCGGGGAAATGTCACCCTCTAGAATCCCAGCGGCAGAAGACCTGTGTTTAGAAGATATTGAGTAGCTGCTTTTGATCATGGTGAGGTTGGGGGGGCTCTGTGGGGCAGGGTGGGGTCGGAGTGTGAGGTTGGAGAGCTCTGCTGGGGTGTGGGGAGGAGTGTGAGGTTGCAGGGGCTTTTGGAGGAAGACGGAGGTAGCCCCGAAGCAGGGCCACGCTGGCAGAAGAAGAGGGAATTCTGCACTGGTGAGCTCTCTAAGTCAAGGTCAGAGAAGGTCTGGGTGTGTGTTTGCAGTATCTCCCCACTCTGGAGGCCTCAGGGGAGTATGAGCTGCTCAGTGTGGCTTTTCATGAGCTTCCTTCTAGGGCATGAGTGGGTGCACAGCATGGCATGAGTTGGGGGAACATTGATGGAGGGTGGCCCTCCCAGAGTCTCTAAGCCAGAGGTTTGGGGTGTCAGGACTGGTTGGAGTTGCAGTGGGAGCCACAGCTCTACGCAATCTCAGACTCTGAGCCCTGAAGTGGGGTGGACAGAGCCAGCCCAGGAGGGAGCTTGAGACACTGGCCGTGAGAGTATGACCAGAAACATGGCCTGTGCTGGCCACTTCCCAGGGAAGATGCACACCTGGTGCTCTCCCCAAGCCTCGCTGCAATGAGGCTTGCTTGCTTTGGCTGGCCGTGCCGTGGCAGGGTGTATGTGTGTGGGGTTGGGCTGGAGGGGGGGGGCGGGCAAAGGGGGGCAGCTGTCTGGGCACATGAGCTCTTGGGATTGGGAGGCAAGAGAGACTATGCTGGGGTGGAGACAAGGCACAGCCTGGGGGTCAGGGCTGGCCCCGGGACTCCCAGGCACTGCTGAGGGGCATGCAATGTGTATGTGCACATGCCTGTGTGCATATCTGGCCTCTAAGAATTCCAACCAGTTGACTGTGCAAGGCCACAGCAGTGGGGGCCAGTTGTGGGGGGGATTTCCCCGGGGGAGGTGAGAGGGTCCCTGAGGTCTGAGATGGGCCTTGAAGCACAGGAAAAGCCTCAGAAGGGGATGGCATCTCATGCAAGGGACAGCAGAAGCCAAGGCGTGGTAGCAGAGGCTGTGGCCACAGCAGCTCCCAGGAGCCCAGCCTGACAAAGGCCCAGGCACAATGGTGATGGAACTGGGGGACAGTGGGACAGGTCAGAGACCTGAGAGCCAGGGGGAGTTTCCCGTTGATTTTGTAGGAAATGGTGAGCCCTTCTAGAGAGTGACCTGGGGAAAGTGCTCTTCGGAAATCGGGCTGCTGCTGCTTGTGTGAGGGAAGAAAGCACCGGGGCAGGCCTTGGTCCTGCATACTCACGGAGTGAAACTTATTCCGCTCCTGGTCTCTGAGCAGGAAGAAGTCCACGTTCCCAGACATATGGAAAGGGTTAGCTGAACGGTCCGGAACAACCACAGCCACTGGGGAGGGAAATACCTCATTGGAGGGACGAGCCAGCTCTTTCCAGCTGAGGTCTGTGCCTCTGGGGTCCCAGCACCCTCCCAGCCCAGTCTAGGGAGCTTCCGTGAAAGCATGAGCAAGTGGCAAGTGTTCTCTTGGGCCCGGCTGTGCCTGAAGTCCACCCCTGGGCCTTCCAGCTCCGTGAACTCAACCTCGTTGGTGTTGGGCTTCTGTTCCTGGCACCTGAAAGAGACCCGGTGAACACAGCCCCTTCTGCCTCAGACACCTGCTATGTCCCTGGCCCTCTGTCCTCTCTCATTTAAAGTCTCAGGAACTCCTACTCTGTAGAGGGGGGAAGGGAGAGCCTGCTGACTCCAGTGCAGAGGCGCCTGCCTGTCAGTGGGACGTGAGCACTCTAGGTGAATATGCTTTGTCCTTGCAGGAGTCTCCACGAGCCCTCCTCCCCCAAAGGAAGACTGAGCGTGGGGGTGGATAAAGGCAATGTGGCTGAGGCCTGGAGAGGCCGTGTAAGAATTTGGGAGGTGGGGACTTCCAAGGACCCCAATTCTGCTATCCCCACCCCCAGGGCTTAGGGAGAGAGGTTCCTTCAGCTCAGCTCAGAGCGTGTCAGGGAGGACAGAAGCCAAAAGGACCCAAACAAAGGCCTTAAAAATATGGTTGCTTTCCCCACTACCCTTGATAGAAAAGAAACAGGGTTCATTGGAAACAAAACGTTCTTGAAAGTGAAAGAGAATGAGATAAAAATAAAAACCAACTTCGCTTTGAATTAGCTGCTGGTAACATTTTTGAGGGTGTTTTCTTCTAGTACTTTTCAACATACAATTTTAATAATTCCACATATTCCTTTGGAAAGGACACTTTACCATCAGCAGTTCCCTGTGAAGTTACTAGTTCTTTGTGGACCTTGTAAGCAAACATTAAGGGCTGCAGTGACACGCCATGCCATCAGGGTGCACTCGCCATGGGATGTGTAGCAATTCATAGCACCCCGACATCCTGAGGACATCACGGCCACCACTGGCCGGTTCTTGGGAACTGATTTTCCAAAGGGAGACGAGAGGCCAAGGGCTGTAGGCAGTTTCCAGGCTTCGGAAACATGCTGACCTGCCTTCTGGACGGAGGTCTATCTCATCTTGCACCCTTATCAGCAAAAGGAGGGCACCGTTAAAGGGGTTCAAAGTCATGATCGTCTCAAAATACCTCTGCACAAGACACTTATTCCCAAGAGGAAAGGGGCTGTACAGTGGGGAAGCCTGGTAGGCTCCACGTCACGCAAGTGCCCGAAGTGAGCATTGGCAGGAGAGAGAGAGGTTGGCACTCTTTCCAAAGGGAGCCCAGCACGTCGCTCAGACATTCTTGCCTGGGACGCTTCCTCTGCAGTCTATCCTGAGGAGGGGTCGGAAAAGCCCAAAGTCAGGGGCAGTCTATATCTTCGTACTATTCTTTCAACTTTTCTGTAAGACTTAAGTCCTGTCAAAACACAGAGTTGAAAAAAGTGAGCTATGCTCAGAATGGGAAGGACAAAGGTTATCTGCTCCTTGGCCCACGGCCGGGAGGAAGTCAGAAGGGCCTCCAGTCAGTTCGCAGCTTGGCTCCTGAGGAGGGAGCAGGGCCTGCACCCCAACCTCTGCTTCTCATGTCACACCTTCTCCTTCTGCCCCTCCTGCTTCCCTCTTAGAAGGACCCTTGTGATGACACTGAGCACCCCATCTGGATAGTCCCGGATCTTCTCCCCATCTCCAGACCCTTCACTTAATCACATCAGCCAAGTCCCTTTGCCATGTAAGGGATTAGTTACAGGCTTGGGGATTCAGATGCAGACATCTCTGGGGGTCCCTTCTCAGGCCACATCAGTCCCCTTTATCAGACCTCTCTATCCCTAGGTTGCTAAGACTTTTATTCAAAATGTTTTTAATTTTATCAAATACTTATACTGCATCTATTGAAATGATCATATAATTCTCTCTCTCATTCTCTTATGGAGTATGTACCACACTGGTTTATAAATGTTAAACTAATTGCATTTCTGGGATGATTTGCTTCAAATGATTGCCATTCTTGGTTGCGGGCTCATCTTCACATTAACACACTGATTGTCTTCACAGTAATACTAATCATCCTGTACTCATTGGACTGCAGATGCATCGTACTATTATTTGTAATAGCTAAAATCCACAGAAACAACCCAAATGTTCATCAGTTCTAGAAAGAATAATACATTGTTGGCATATGCGCGCAACAGAATACACATAGCAACAGAGAAGGGACGCCTGCTGTGTGTGTCTCACAGATGTGATGTCGAGTAAAGAAAGCCAGATCAAAAGAGCACTGAGGGATTCCAGATATGTGAGGCCCGAGATCGAATAAAATGATCCCCTGATAGCAGAGTCCCTGAAAGATAGCCCTCTTTCTCATGCTTTGGGGGAAAGAGAACTGAGCAGATGGAAATGTTCTAGATGGTGAATGGGTGGAGGGTAAGAAGTTGTATACATCTGTCAAAATTTACAAACTGGCCCTAGCCGGTGTGGCCCAGTTGATTGGAGCGTCTTCCTGTACACCAAAAGGTGGCGGGTTCGATTCCCAGTCAGAGCATATACCCAGGTTGTGGGTTCGATCCCCAGTTGGGGCCCATGCTGGAGACAGCCAATCGATGTTTCTCTCTCACATTGATGTCTATCTCTCCCTCCCCGCTTCCTCTCTATAAACCAATAAAACCAAAAAAAAAAAAATTATCCAACTATATACTTGAGATTTGTTCCTTTCACTGTATATTAATTATATCTCAGTGAAGAAACAAAACAAATCCAAAACCCAGGACGCTCACCCTTGTGTGAGGGGACAAGCACCCATCAGCAGAAGAAACTATTGAGTGGATGGCTGGGGGGGATCTGTGATGGAGGGTCAGGTGGCTAACACCTGAACCTACCATTGTAGCATGGCCAACAGGGAGGCAGCTGGGTGTGTGGGCTTCTTACAAAAGGGGGCAGGAAGCACACAGCCCACCGAGGAAGGAGTCTGTGGACAAAGAGGGACATGGATCCATCCTATCAAACATCTAGTGTCCAATTAAAAGAAATATGGCGAACAGAGATGTTCCTGTCGTTATAACGACAGCACCAGGAAGCCGAGCCACCACAAAGGACATTCTACAGGATAATTAACACCATTTTTTCCACAACTCAAGGCACAGAAAATGTAAGGTCGTGGGGGAGTGGCTATGCTAGATCAAAAGCAACAGAAGATATTCCGATCTCATTTGAATCCCGATGTAAACAAATCTTCTGGAGGGAGACATTTCTTAGATAATTGGGTAAATCTGACGATGGTCTGGTTAACTTCATTGTGGGCTGGTAAGAAAATGTTCCTGTTTTTGAAAAATGCACATTGAGGTATACAGGGATGAAATGACGCATCTGGATTTTACTTTAAAATACAAGGTATCCCGCCCCAAAATATGTACATACACTTTAACAGCTGATAGCTCAATTTTGAAAATGACATGTATTTTAATAAACACTGCCTTTATAATCATTCAAAGTGTGTGTATACATTTTTTGGGACACCCTATATTTTGTCAAAGACTGAAAAGAAAAGGAGCAAAGGGATAGATGAAGCAAAAGTGGCAAAACCTTGCCTAATGCCCAATCTGGTGACAGGCATGTGAGTTCACTGGGCTTTAGTCTCTACCTGTGGGATTTTATTTTTTAAAATATATATTTTTATTGATTTCAGAGAGGAAGGGAGAGGGAGAGAGAGATAGAAACATCAATGAGGAGAATCACTGATCGGCTGCCTCCTGCATGCCACCCACTGGGGATGGAGCCCACAACCAGGGCATGTGCCCTTGACCAAAATTGAACTTGGGACCCTTCAGTCTGCAGACAGACGACGCTCTACCCACTGAGCCAAACCAGCTAGGGTGGGGTTTTAATAATGAAAAGAAAGAGGAAATGGGGGTGGGGTGGGCTGAGGGGTGGGAGCTGGCCTGTGAAGGACAGGTGCAGGGAACATGCTCACATCTGCACACCTCTGCAGGAAGACCGGACAGGCCTGTAAGCCAGGAGTCTTGGGGGTGGGGTGGGGGCAGTACAGAAACCAGGAGGGAGTCCTGGAAGCCAGGGTGCAGAGTGACAGAGCAGGGGCTCAGAGGACGAGGCATATGCAGCTACCTGCCTACCCTTCTTCTTCCTAAATGATGGCAGCCATGCGCCTATACTCTCAGCCTCCCTTGCAGATCCTAATAGCTCTGTGACTCCCTCCCGCCCCCCCAAAAAGTAGTCAGAAATTGTTGGGTGGAGATTCTGGGAAGGATCTTTTCCCAGGGAGAGCTAAAGTGGCAGGTAGGCAGTTCTGCCCTTCTCTTCAATCCTTCTCCCTGTCTGGAATGCGATGTGATGGCTGCATCTGCAGCAGCCAGTTCGTGACCATGTGACAACCTTGCGGTTGAAAGCCCTACAGATAAAGACAGTGGAGGAGAAAGACTTAGGATGTGGTCACCTGGATGACTTTGTAGACCTGCTACTGGTGGAGCCTCATGGAGCTGTGGACTGCTCCCCACATTCCCATTCCTGCAGGAACATATCCCACTTTATGTTTCTATTATTTCAGGTCTTGGACGCCCTTTTCCTCATGGAAACGGGAGCATGGCCTCTGCCCTTCACACTGAAGCCTGGGTCTGAGGCCCCTGCAGCTGAGGGAGAGCGCCCCCACCACCTGGGACTTCAGCTCCCAGCTCCAGAGGTACCTTTGCCTTTTTTCTTATGTTTCTTTCTTTTATCTTCAAGGACTGAAGGAGAGCTCTCATCTGTGGAGTCCAGGCTGTTCTCTGGGGAGACACAAAAGTGAGGGCCACAGGAAATGACATGTTTTGTGATAGCTGTGAACACAGCATGAGGCTGGGGAGAGATCAGACATGCTTTAGCGTGGAGAGCGGCTACAGCGTTCAGACAGGTTCAAGCCTGCGACTAATGAGAGGGCACGATCCTCTCGAGGCAAAGCCACGTGCAAGTCCCAGCACAATTATAGCCAAAGGCTATGGTTTTAAGCTTGAGCTTATGGTCTGAACCTGCAGCCCCACGTGGCTGAGTGATATGGGCTTAGGGAGGTGCAGCAAGTAAATAAGGCTTAATCAGGTGCATGTAAATTGAGCAGATTCGAAAGCCACGAGAATGTTGTAAACATCTTGACCACGCCCTTACTTTGCCTCGTGGAAACTGGCTATAAAATAAAGACTCGGCTTGCAGGCTGTGGTGCTGTCTCTCCATCAGAGAGGAGCGTCCCACCTACTCCAGCTTTCCTCTCTTGTCTGTCTTTTCTCCATCCTTCACCGTCCCCTCTCAGGTTCACCCGTGGCCGTGCCGGCTCGGCACACATTAGGGCTCCAGCCTCAGCATCCTCACCTGTCTGCCTAGTGGGCTTGGCAAGCCACTCAGCTTCTCTGAGCCTCAGTTTCACATCTGAGACAATCATGCTGACTTTGCTGGGAAGTTGTA
This sequence comes from Eptesicus fuscus, assembly GCF_027574615.1. NCBI lineage: Eukaryota > Metazoa > Chordata > Mammalia > Chiroptera > Vespertilionidae > Eptesicus > Eptesicus fuscus. Next base: position 64,255,746 of record NC_072484.1, on the reverse strand, counting down.
AGGATCGTGCAAGAAAATGGCCACAGAAGTTCCTAGCACACGCGCCTGGCACACAGAAGGTGCCTTCCCTTGCACACCCTTCCATTTGTCCCCGAAGAGCAGCACGGGGTTACCCAGGGAGGCCACGGGCCCTAAGCGTCTGCTTCCTGTCCGGACAGTGCTCTTGCTGTGAATTGACCAGGTTCTTCCGTCAGGGCTGGGCCCTCAGAGACTCCCACTTCCTTGTTCTCTCTTCCACTGATACCCACAGGGAAGGAGGCATGTGGCCCCACGCTTCCTTCAACCCCAACTCGGGAACCTTTTGTAGCTTGGAGACTCCAGGCTATGCCAGCCTGGAGGGCAGCTGGCCCGAGGGCAGAGGGGTGGGGGCTGCAGGAGAGTGTAGAGGTGTGCTTGGGTGGAAAGCTCAGGGAGCTGGTCCTCTTGGACCAGTGCGGGGGGAGGGGGAGCTGGGGTGATGAAGGGAAAGGGAGGGCCTGGGAGTTAAGTGGTATACCCCAAGGGCCAGGCCACGAGACAATCAATCTCTGTTGTTTAAGTCACCAGTCTGTGGTGGCACTTTGTCCTGGCAACTTTAGGACTCTGGTACATGGGGTTTCTAAGGAACCTGGCAAACTGTGATTTCTGCCTCATGGCTTGATTTAGAATCCCCCGAACCCTGGATTAACTCTAGACCTCAGGGTCCCAGGCTCCCCAGGCTGCCTTTGGGCCCGGAGAGAGCCCATGCCAGCTGGGTACTGGGCACTTACTGGTGTTCACCATGTCCTTGGAGACCATAGTAGACAGGACCTTGGACGTCCCTGCAGAGGAACAAGGGCTTGCTGCAAAACCGGACCTCGGCTAAAGGAGGTTCCAACCTGGGGAATGACACAGAGTTTGAGCCAGATGGCCTCCAGGCCCACAGCCTCCCTCCGCCCGGGGCGGCTGAGAACAGCTGGCATTTACTGAGAGCTCACCATGTGGCCAACACCTGCAGCTCCCGCTCTTCCCAACCCGCACCCCGTCCTCTCTCCCCTCTCTGACTCGCTAGAACACACCAACCATGCTCTGCCCCAAGGTCTTTGCATTTGCTGCCTCCTCAGCCAGAACTGTTCTCCCACCCCCAGCTCCCACACTCCCTTCTGATCTGAGCTCACAGGTCACCCCTCCAGAGAAGCCTTCCTCATCCCCCATCTAAAGTGGGTTCTTTACCCGCACCCCCGTGTGACCTCACTTTATTTTCTTCTCTGCAATCACCCACTGTCGGTTTATCGCTTTAAAAAAAAATCAGCTTATTGCCCTTAGAATTAAGCTCCATGAGAACAGGGGTTCTTTTCTGATCTGTAGCTCATATGCTTATATCAAAGCGCCTGGCACGTCTCTAACATTGACTGTCTTTTCATTTTGCAAAGGAAGAAACAAAGGAGAGATCCGGAGAGGTGTCCTAAGTCACACAGCCAGGAAGGGCCGAAGCTGGGATTCCAGTCCAAAATTCCTTGACTCCGTGCCCTTCCAGCCACAGTCCTGCTCGGTTCTCACGGACAGGAATCCAGAGAGGCCCCGGCTAGTAGGACCTGGTCTCCCCATCCCAGCTCGGCGGCGGGGACCATGGACAGAGGGATGTCTGGGTGAGCGATAAAGCAAGTATGGCGACAAGGAAGGAAGGGCGGGGAGCCTTGCAAAAGGGGTCTTGCGATTTGGCCCAGAGCTCACCCTGACCCCGCGTGCCCCCCATCACAGCCCCGGGCGCACCCACCAGCCTCGCGCACCGGGCTTGATCCTAAGCTTCGGCGCCAGGTTCCAAGGCTCAGAGCGCGCCGGCCTTTGGTTTACGTTGTCACAGCAACCATTCTCCTGGCCACTGGCGTCGTGACGTCACAAGAGCCGCGGAGGCGGGCTGCGGGGCGGGGCCTGTGGGCCGCAGGGTGGGGTAAGGACGGAGCGCAGACTCCCACCACTTCCATTCCTGGGGCGCCACCAGGTCGGTGCCGGGCCCAGGATGGGGTCTGGTGAACAGGAGTGTCCTTCCTCTGTCCTTCATTATTACTCACTGTCCTCCGGCTCTTTTTCACCCCCCGACTCATTGACTCCACGTGTGCCTTCGCATGTAAGTGGTCCTTTGGGCAGAGTGGACCTCACTTTCTCCAGGGGCGGTTCTTAAAGCGTAGTCCTGGGACCTGCAGCTTCAGAAATGCTGGAGACCCGTTAGAGAAGCAAATGTTGGCCGGCTCCGTCAGAAGCTCTGGGCGGAGCCAGCATCTGAGTCGTGGCCAGCCCTCCTCCCTGGGACTCCCCAGCTGAGGCTGGGAGCCACTGCCCCAGAGGCTGTGTGAGACCCGGAATAAAGACACACAGTAACAAGCTCTATCAGTAAACAGAGGGGAGGAGCCAAGGTGATCGAGAGCTGGGATCCAGTTTTATCACCAGATCCACCAGCTGTTGAGCTACAGGCACGAGGGCAGTGGTTCCCAACCTGTTTTTGGCCATGCCCCACCTGAACATCTCTAAAATCCTGATGCCCCCCCCCCCTCCTGCGGCATATAATTCTTATTATTCAAAAAGTGAATTCCTATTCACGTGGAGGAAGCCTAAAAGGCCATTAACTTGGACTAAACAAGCTTCCAAAGAACATGGCATCCATGAAAGAGAAAAATAAAAAAACGAAAGGACAGTTGAAGTACTGAGGAAGAAATCACTAAGAAATTGTTAAAAAAAATAATATGAAGTGATATAAAAAATAGCAAATAAAGTTTCAAAACATATAACAGAACTGAAATGCATAAATATGTCACAATATGTATTCATATTCTGTATATGAAGCCCCCAGAACCATAAGAAATGCAAAATATTCACTGTTAACAACTCATTCTCTAATTGCCCCCCTTAAAAATCAAATTGCCCCTGTGGGGCATGTGCCCCACGTTGGGAACCACTGCGCTAGGGTCTTATTTCTTTCCCAGAAACTTTGGGCCCAGGTCCCCAAAAAGCAGCCAGACCTCTCCTTGAGTTCTGACCATGGTCACCAGATTTTTCCCATGCATCTAGGGGATTTATGGATAGATAAAGGCTCTTTGGAGTTGGGGACACAGGGTTCTGTCTTTTTAAGGACATTTAGGGGTCTCTGGAGTAGTCTGCAGGCTAGTAATGTGGTGCCAGTGAGAATGCTGGCCTCTCGCTCTGCCCAAGGCAGGTGGTGTGGGTGGGGCCTGTGGGCCACAGGGTGGGGTGAGGGGGGAGAGCCAGGGTGGGAGTGTGGAGGGGCTCCTGGAGGTGGGAGGAGTGGGGATGCCTGAATCAGCACTGGAGGACAGCGTCCCACTGGCAGTGACAGCAGCCACAATGGGCTTTGTACTGGGAGGAAGGAAGATTTATTGTGTTAAGCCACATATGTGATTTGTGCGCGTGCATGTGCGTGCATATGTGCGTGGGGGAGTGTTTATTACAGCAGCCAGCGTTAATATACCCTAAAGAGACAAGTGTCTCCTCCAACCCCCAGGATAGAGGCTCCTTACATTGTCACCCAAAGTCCTCGGTGATCTAGCCCCTGACTGTGTCTAGTCTTACCTCCCTTCTAACTGTCACAGACGAGCAGCACAGGAAGCTGTGAACTAAAGTTAGATTTATTTATTTTTTTTAGTTAGAATTCAGCAAGTACTTTGTTAACTAGTGACTGAGGTAGGAAAGCAAAAAGTTTTGAAATGATTTGTCTCAAGCACCAGAAATTCTGATGAGACTTTTAGGAATCTGGAAAAGAGATAACCCAGAGAGAGAAAAGCAACAAGGCATACTTCCAATTCATGGTTATCACCAGGAAGTTTATGGACCATTGTGAATTTCCCATGAGCCCTTCCATGGTCTTTCTGTGCGCCAGGCCCTGTTCTCTGTGCTGCAGCCCATTTAACGCAGACCACCCAGGGCAGTAGGTCCTGTTATTACCATCGCCTTCACACGAGGGAGGAGACTGAGTCACTGTGAGGTTGACAGATGTGCCCAGCAGAGCCAGGGGCGCCAGAGACGGGATTCGCTGGCAGGGGAGTTCATCTTTGCTCTCAACCACACACACACACACACACACTGCCTCTCACCAGGAATTGCTCTATAATTTTATATAATTATTAAAAAACAATTATGCATATACTTTGAAAAAAGCCCAAGAAGTCCAATGGCGTAGTTCACATTAAGACACGTTCTCTGGTCAGTGTGTTTCTGGATTTGGTGTGGCTGTGAGTTATTTAGAAGGTTAGAAAGAAAACCATCTAGAAAAAGTGTCCTCCTGTTTTCCAGACCGAAGACTGACTGATACTCAGAAGACAGGCAAGAGAGCATGACGGCTAAGGAGGGGCAGTGGCCTCAGTCCAGGCTGGGGCCAAATCCCAGCTCTGTCCCTCACTGGCTATGTGACTTTGGGCAAGTTATTTAAGTGCTCTGGGCCTCACTTTCCTCATCTATAAAGTGGAAATATCGGTAATGACCTGGGAGGGATCTGGTGTGGCTAACACAGAGCCTGGCATCTATTGGGCCTCAATAATGCTTGCCTGCTAATATTATATTATGGTCTGAGGGGTTGTTAACTAGAGTCACCATCCTGTACATTTCACCCCAGGACCTATTTATTTTATAACTAGAATTTTGTACCTTTTGAACCTCTTTATCCATTTTGCTTCTCTCCCAACTCCTACCTCGGACAACTTTTCTCTGCATCTATGAGTTTTGTTTTAGGTTTCATACATAAGTGAGATCGTACAGTTTTTGTCTTTCTCTATGTGACTTATTCCACTTAGCCCTCAGGTCCATCCATGTCACAAATGGCAAGATTTCCTTCTTTTTCACTTGGCAAAGAAGCTGAGTAGATATACAAAGCTGAGTACATGTTTTCCAAAGAAGGTACACAAGTGGCTGGTAAGCACATGAAAGATGCCCAACTTCACTAACTTTAGGGAAATAAAGTCAAAACCACAAGGAGGTACCACTTCATACCCACTAGAATGGCTATCATAAGAAAAGACGTAACTAGTTGGTGAGGGTGTGGAGAAACTGGAATCCCCATGCACAGCTGGTGAGAATGTAAAATGGTGCAGTCGCTTTGGAAAACAGTCTGGCAGGTCCTCACCAAGTTAAACATCGAGTTACCATGTGACCCAGCAATTTCACTCCTAGGTATGTATCCAAGAAAGATGAAACATGTGTCCACACAAAAACTTGTACATGAATATTCATAGCAGCATTCTTCATAATAGCCAAGAAGTAGAAACAACTGAAATTTCCATAAATGGACGAGTGGATAAACAAAAGATGGCATGCCCATACAATGTAATATTATTTGGCAATAAAAAGAAATGAAGTCCTGATAAACACCATACACAGATGAACCTTGAAAACACTAAGTGAAAGAAGAAAGTCATAAAAGACCCCATATCTTTGATTCTCATTTATATGAAATGTCCAGAATAAGCAAATCCATAGAGACAGAAAGCACATTAGTGGTTGCCAGGGGCTGGGGGTCGAGTGATGTTTGGGATAAGGTGGCGGTGACAGTTAAGGGATATGTAGGTTTTTCTTTTGGGTGATGAAAGTATCTAAAATTAGATTATGGTGCCCAGCCAGCATGGCCCAGTGGTTGAGCCTCAACCTATGAACCAGGAGGTCACGGTTCGATTCCTGGCCAGGGCACGTGCCCATGTTGCAGGCTTGATTCCCAGTGTGGGGCATGCAGAAGGCAGCCAATCCATGATGCTCTTTCATCATTGATGTTTCTATCTCTCCCTCTCCCTTCCTCTCTCTGAAATCAATAAAAATATATTTAAAATTAGGTTATGGTGATGTTGGCACAACTCTTTACACAATGCATATTAAATGGGTAAGATTTTTGGTGTGTGAATTATAGCTCAATAAATACACTAAAAAGAAGAAATGCTCTCCAGTGGCTAAGAGATTGAAATGTATTCATTGGATTTGCCAAATAGAAGACTGTTAGCAGGTGGGTGAGAGAAGTTTCAGGAAGTACTGGGGGTGGGGAGGGTGTGGATGAGTGATGAGAAAGACGACACATGAGGGTCTTGGCCAAGGCCCTATCTTGCCCCCTTAAGGGCGAGACTGGCACTGACCCACAGTGTGGAGACGAGGTCATCAAAGCCAGACCCAATGCCATGGCCCAGGGTCAGATGGCGAGGCTTGAGGGGTACAGCACACTGGGTGGGAAGGTTGCATTAGCCTTGCATCAGTGTTGGTGCTCCAGTGACTGGGCTCCACAGGCTTGGGGGTGGGGTGGGGTGGGGGTCCCAGGCTGTTATGGCACTGTGTTCAGGAAGAGGGGCTGAGGCTAGACTATGCTTCAGGGCATAGAGCAGGTGTCCTCAAACTACGGCCCGCGGGCCACAGGCGGGTGTTTTTGCCGTTTTGTTTTTTTACTTCAAAATAAGATATGTGCAGTGTGCATAGGAATTTGTTCATAGTTTTTTTTAAACAATAGTCCGGCCCTCCAATGGTCTGAGGGACAGTGAACTGGCCCCCTGTTTAAAAAGTTTGAGGACCCCTGGCATAGAGAAACAAGAGACAGAGGAGGGAGGGAGGGAGGGAGGGAGGGAGGGGCAGCAGGAGGGAGGAAGGGAGGAAACGAGGGGGAGGAAGAGGGCAAGATGGATGGACCTCAGTGCGGAGGAGGCCAGGGGTAGGGCCCAGGTATGAGGGGAAGGACATGCCTTCCACGGTGACAGGAGGTTGAGGTGGCAGGGTGTCACCTCTGGACTGTGCCCCATGGGAGGGTGTCACTTAGCTTCAGGAGCCCAGGATAAGGAACTTCTCGACAATAGTTCCTAACATCATTGAGGGTGCATTTTGATGCAAGAAACCAAGTTCCACAGGAAGTGACTTAAATGATAAGGCAATATCACCGCAGATAATGACAGCCTCCCCAGAGCACTGCTTGTCATGTTTGCCTAGCAAACATATCGTTTATGCGCGCCCGAACCAACCCAGGCATGGAGATGGGAAGGCTGTGGGAGAGCTTGCCTCAGGGCGCATGGCCCCAGGGACAAGGGCAGGTGACTGGACACCATCAGTTGTGTTAAGGAGGAGATGGGGTGATTCAGATGGATGATGGGTTGCTCCCCAATGGCATCTGCTATACCCATAGCTCTCCCTTTCAGAACACCTTCCCAGCGGGGCATCGGTGAGACCCGAGGCAGGGCTGCGGCCTTGCCCATTGCCACCCTGCCATCTAGCACGGAGGCGCACGGCACCTGAGCCTCTCAGGGGTCTCCATATGTGCACCTCCACCGCAGTGTTAGCTCTGTGTGGTAGGCCTGTGGATTCTTCTTTTTACCCTGCTGGTCTCTGTTTGGGACAAGGAAGTTGTAGAAATGTATTCTTTCTGTAAAAAATAAAATGGTTTAAAAGTAGAAGACACTTCTGCGGCACAGGTACCCGGGGCACGTCGGAGGGGCTGACCAGGCCTCGTGGGCCTGGCCTCTCTCCCCTTTGGCTCCTCACACCTTCTGCTCAGAGTCCACGCTGAGGTGAACTCCGAGGGGACTGGCCTCTGGCCTCCTCCCTCCTCTTTGCCTGGCTCGTCCCAGCCCCTTTTAAATCTCAGCCTAGAACTTGTTGGCTCACTTGGCCGTCCTTGGCCCCCAAGTCTGGGCGATACGTCCCCTTAGTGTTCTGTGAGTGCTGTGGCCATTTCACAAGGGCCTCTGTGGGGGTGTCTCCTCTGCGGCCCTGTGGGTCCCATAAGGACAGGAACTGTCCCGTGACCCCTTGACCCCAGTGCTTTGTGGAGGGTCTAGCACACAGAAAGTGCTTCATGGATATTAGTCAAATGAGTCAAGGGGTAGTGGATGGTGAACGGATAGTGACTAGAAAGATCAATATTTACATGAAAGGATGGAAATTCCAGTGGAGGGATGAGTGGATGGGTAACTGGGTGGAGAGGAAGTGTGTGAATGGCTGAGTTATATGTGGTGAATGGATGGTGGGCCTGCCATGGACGGTGAATGGATGTTATGCATAGATGATGTATGATGGGCAGGTTATAGGTGTGGGTAGAGTCGGTGAGCGAGTGGGGAATGGGGGAATGGGTGTGTGCACTGTTTGAATCCACCACGGGGTGTCGCCCTGCACCAGTCTGAGTACTGGGCCCTGGTGAATGCCTGTTTCTGACCAAAGTGGACTTGAAAAAGAGGAACCTTTTGTCCCAGGCAGCGGTGAAAGGTTCCCCGGTGACGCAGGCTTGTAATCAAGTTGAAAAGACGCTGCGCAGCGAGTGCACGTCAAAGCGAGACCTGCAAACAGCGTTTCCACGACCTTGGCTCTGCTCGCGGGCTCCAGGGGTGGGGTTGGGGGGACGCAGGGTCAGGAGTCCTCCGCGGCTCCTGTGCGGCTGCGGACGCTGAGGCAGCCACATTTCCGAAGCTGCAGGGAGATGTTGGGGTGGTGGGGTTAAGGATGGGGAGGTCTCAAAGCCTAAGCAGTTTCTTTGGCCAGAGGCACATACCCTCGCCTTCTAATTGGCCTGATTTCCAACTTTATTGGGAAAGCTACATCCTATCTCAAACTCCAACCCCACCCCAGCCCTTCCTAGCCTTGGCTCCATCAGAATCTGAATTTATTTTGAATCTTGATTCAGGCTCACATTTTGAACCCCATCCTCCCCAAACACTAATCCAAGGCGCCTTTACTCCCACTCTGCTGGGCCTTTTTGTGCAAATGCCATTCCTAAACCCACACCCCAGTCTTCTAACTCTAATCACAGCACCTCTTCAGCCAATAGCAATAACACCTCACTCAACCCGGGTATGAACCAACTCCACGCCCACCCATGGACTCATAGACACTTCAAATTTCTGCTTTTAAAAACATAGACAGGAAGGGCACTAATACTTTGTGGGTGCTAACGTCCCAGTGAAACAAATGAGGTTGGCCACAAGTGTCTCCCTTCACCAGCCACCGTGTCCTGCCCGCAGTCTCTTCAGAACTCTCAGCGTTGCAGCTGGACCTGCATCCTTTCACTAACGGATCATCCTAGCCATACTTCTCTGCGCCCTGCTTTTTAGACAATGCTGTGTCATAAAACTTCTCAGGTGGCCTTCGTGAGGCTATGGCAATGGTCCAGGAGAAGGAGGGTCCTGACTGTGGGGCAGGAAAGGAGCAGTGTACAGAGTGAAAAGTAGCCTAGTCCTAGATACATTGTGAGGGACTCGCTGGGTATAGGCCCTGAGGCGAAGGAGCTTGTGAGGGCTGAGCACCTGGGAGGGCCCAGAGCAGGTGGGAGAGAGCGCTGGGCTCTGGAAGTGCTCTCACTGCCAGGCCCCTGGGGCCTGCTTGTCACGCAGCAGGACTCCAGCTCACCGATGCATTCCCGTGTGGAGGACCCAGATCTAGGTCATTTGTTCAGTCATTTATTCACTCAGCAGATGTTTATTCAGCTCCTGTTCTGTGCCAGGAATGAGGAAGGAGCTGGGGGTGTGAGATGGTCTCTGTCCCCGTGGAATTACAACCCAACAGGGGAGAGGGAAGTTAATCTGATGAAGGAATGAAACACAGCGAGTGAGAAAGGACAGGACAGGAGGCCCTGTCTGGGCTGCTGGCCTCGCCCTGACTGTGGAGGAAATGGGAGGCATTGGGGAGCGGGGGGCGGGGAGTCCCTTCCTTCACCTCCCACAGTCCAGCATGGGCCTGGAGAGGGCAAGGACGAGAGGAGGAAGGTACGAGGGGTGTGCAGTGGCAGGGACGATGGGGCACAAAGGACAGAGGTGCGAGGAGAGAGACAACAGGGGGCTTACACAGAGGAAGGCAGTGAGGCCTCTTTGCAGATGTGTTTGAGGAGTAAAGCTGGGATGGAGCTGGGCTGGCGTGATCAGGGTGAAGCTGGGTAGGTGGGCAAAGCCTGCGTGGAGGCCCAGAGGTTGGGAAGGCCTTGGCCAGCTTGAGGAACTGCACCGGTGTCAGCTTTCGCACTGAGAGAGACCACCCCAACATGGAGTGTTCAAACAATGACCACGGGTTTGCTCACAGTTCTGTGGATCCGCAGTTTGGTCTTTGTTCTGCCAAGCGGGTCTCAGGCTGGGCCCAACTGAATGCACTGGCACGTCTGAGGTCGACTGGCAGGTGGGCTGGAGGTGGGGACCCCTGGAGGTCTTGAGTGAGAGGCCTGTGTCTGCTCCCCAGAGCTAGCCTGAGCCTGTCCCACGCAGCGGAGCAGGGGTGTGAGAGGAAGCTGCAAGGCCTGGTGAGCCCCAGGCTCAGGGCAGCACAGTGCCACTGATGGCCCTGTCTGCGGACCAACGTGAGTCACAGGCTGGCTGACTCGGGGAGGAAGGAGCGGGCAGTCCCCACATCTGGACAGGAGGAGCTGTGGGGATGGTGGCTGCGCTGCATGCACCGTGGCCAGTGAGCTGGAGCTGAGAGCAGGGTTGTGGTGTGGCCACAGGGGTTGGACTCTTCATGTGGTTCCAAGTGCAAGGGGAAAGACTTAATCTAATTAAAATTTCCCAAAACCGGCTGGGTTGAAGTGGACAGGAGTAGATGTGGGAAGAGGTGCTGCTCTGTCCTAGGATGAGAGAGGGGTGACGTGGACAGGGCCCCAGGAACCGTGGAAGTGAGAGGTAGGAAGAGCATCTGCTGGACTAGGCAACAGGCCACTAGGCCACTGCCGGGCCAAAAGAGGGAGTGTGTGGGCGACTTCTCAGATTTCTGGGCCTCAGAGTTAGTTCCCTGCCCAGACAACTGGGAGCCTGTTCCCAGGCCTGACCCTCCCCAAGGGACCTGTGCCATGGGTGTGCTCCCTCAGGCCTGGGAGAGGCAGGGGTGCTGTTTGCAGGGGCAGACGTTGCTGTGTACAGAGCTTGTACTTAGCCCTGGGGGTCATGCACGTTTGAGCGAGGCCCACAGCTCTGGATGCGCTGGGGTGCGGAGATAAGGGTGCCCTGGGTTCCACAACTATTAGGGGAATAACTGAGGTTTGGTTGTGTCTGAGAGGCACCCACGTGGAGACAGCAGACAGGTGGCTGAAAGAAAAGGCTGGGATTTAGAGAGCAATCCTGCAGGAGATAGAAATTTGGAAGTCGCTGGCAAAACCATGAAATAAAGGCCACAAACACTGATGACGGCACTTGGGAAAGGCCTGTCACGGGCCATTGTACAGTATCGGCACACGTGCGTGTGCTGAGTAAGTGATTCATTGGCAGTGAGGGGAAGAAATTCTCCCCCTCCCCCCACCTGCTGACCCACACTGCACCACCTGCACCGGCTCCTTGGCAGACTGTCCTCTGGCCACACTGGCCTTCTCTTCGTCTGTCTCACCTCAGGGCCTTTGCACGTGCCTGGCTCTCAGCCAGGGATGCTCTCCTGGGCCTCTCAGCCTGGCTAAGCGCTATCATCCTTCGGGCCTCCACTCACATGCCTGTCTTAACATCCCCGTCTCGCTATGCCTCCCACTGCCTCTCCTTATCTCCGACCGATTTCTTCATTCACGTTACAAGAAGTTCCCTTCCCGGCAGTTTGTGTTGGTTTTGTTCACTGCCCTCTGCCCAGCACCCAGAATAGAGCCTTGGTAGTCCTTGGTGTCTCCTTGATGCCCTTCCTTGCCCTTTTACTCTGATCCTCACAGTCCCAAAGCCCAAGGAGTCAGGTAGGTTCTTTCCAGGCTCTGATCTGCTCTCAGTTCCCCAAGAGTATCCCTCCCTTCCTACTGCTCCTTCCTCCCTCCGACTCTGTCCCACTGAGGCGTCCCTGGGCACCTCGCCTGTGTGCTCAGGCAGTGCAGGGGGCTTGGCGGTCCTTTTAGGTGGCCCTGGACAGGCCTTGCTCCATCTCTGGACTTCAGTGTCATTATCAGTAAAATGGAAGCAAAAACGGGCAAAGATGAAGCATTGAGCCAGAGGAGGGAAAAGGCAGAGAGGGGGAGAGTCTGCCCAGGTCCCAGGGGACGGAGACCAGACAGGCTGAGGAGCTGGCCATCTGGGGTGTGATATGCAGGTGGAGAAGAGAAGCGAGGGCACTTGCCTGCAAATGCAGCGACTCCCCAATTCTCTTGTCTGTAACCCAAGGTAAGGAATCCATTGTCTAGTGTAGTGGTCGGCAAACTCATTAGTCAACAGAACCAAATGTCAACAGTACAGCGATTGAAATTTATTTTGAGAGCCAAATTTTTTAAACTTAAACTTCTTCTAACGCCACTTCTTCAAAATAGACTCGCCCAGGCCGTGGTATTTTGTGGACGAGCCACACTCAAGGGGCCAAAGAGCCGCATGTGGCTCACGAGCCGCAGTTTGCCGACCACGGGTCTAGTGCAAGCCTGAAAGGAAGGTGTCACAGAACAGTACTCATCTTGCTGTCTGCTGTGAACTCTGGGAGTTTCTTTTCTTTCCGTTTCTTTGCTTTTTGTTTTTAACAATGCTGATTGCACTTTACTAAGTGGATTCCAGGACCCCCTTCTGGGTTACACCTTGGTGTTGGCGGTAGCAATAGAGAGATCTGGCCAATGACTGTCAGAAAGCGCATCACCCAGGCCTGGCTGTGCCCTGCCCCACACCCCTCCCCTGAGCACAATGGGGTGGGGGAGGTGACAGGTGTCACCTGTCTTCCTCCATCCACCCCAGGCTGAGCTCTGCCTCTGTTTTCTGTTTTATCCTCAGAATATTCCAACATAACCCCATATAACACACCTGGAAGATGACACACCCAGGACGCCCTGGAACAGATGGACCAGCTAGGAAAATATTCAAGTCTAGATAAAGAGCCCCGCCCCAGCCAAGGCCCCTATGCCCAGCCACCCCACTGCTCTGGGCCCAGCTCTGGATCCAGTAACGGGAGGAAGGGGCACCTCACACCGCCAGCACTGCTCCAACATGTAGGTTATTGTGAATGTCATCCCTGCCCACACATCTGTGTTGGAACATGGGTTGGCCCCTTGGAACCTGTTATCTCCACCCCACCCCATCTTGTCTCTTTCTTCACCTCAGCTTTGCATATATATACACTGAGTGGCCACATTATTATGACCTCTGAATGCATTATAATCTGGCCACTCAGTATACACACACACACACACACACACACACACACACACACACACACACACACACACACACACACATTAGAATTAGTACATGGGTGGGGTCCGGCCAGCCTGGCCAGGGCGAGGGGACATGGGCGGTTGGCCGGCCTGCTGCTGGTCGAACTCCTGGTCGAGGGGACAATTTGCATATTAGCCTTTTATTATATAGGATATACACTGAGTGGCCAGATTATTATGCGTTCAGAGATCATAATAATCTGGCCACTCAGTGAGTGTGTGTGTGTACTTTTTTTTTTCTCTCAAAGAGCCACTATGGAGGAAACAAAATCTTTTTCTCGCCCACATCCAAGCCACTGGTTAGTTCCGAGCCTCTGCCATCCATATGATCTCCACTTGCCACCCCCTCCTCTGCCCCCTGCTGTGTTCTGGAGGCCCCTTGAGTCTCACTTTGGGTTTGGTTTGACCGATAGGAGGCTCTGGCAGGCAGGCAATGGGTGGTGGGAGCAGAGAGAGGTGGGGAGGAGGACCCTACTCTCACCAAGGTTCTGGTATTGCTGTTGGCACCCCACCTCCCCACTGCAGTCCCCAGCTACCTCTGGCCCACTGCCCGCTCCCCCATCCCATTGTGCTCACGGGAGGGGTGTAGGGCAGGGCACAGCCAGGCCTGGGAGTAACTGGGAGCTGCACGGCCCTTCACCTGCCCCGCCCCTGTCAAGAGCCCTGTCTTTAATTCATTTTTCAGCCCATTTGAGTGCATTGTCTTGTCCCTCTGGGATGCTGGCTGACTGATGTGCCCCCACAGCCCTTTTTTGCATACAACAGCAGAACAGTCTTCTCAAAAACCAAATCAGCCTCTCTCTTGCCTAAACACTTCAGTGGACTCCCGTTGCTCTGAGAATACAAAAAAAAAAAATCTCTTTACCATCTACAATATTGTTGGTTACATTGTCAGTTACATTCCTTAGCTGATCAGGAGGTTAATTGATGGGTTGCATTTCTTCCCTTTCTCTCCCCCTCTCCCTGCCCGCCTCCTCCCAAGGACACTAGAGCAGATTAGAAGGAGGCAGGGAATGGAGAGCATCAGTGCTTATGGCCAGAGCCTGGGCTAGAGGGCTGTGTGGTTGAGTCGGAGATGATCTCTCACTATGGGCGGGAATCCTTGGCTTCCCCTTGGCCCTCTTCTTTATGGCTTCCACCTTACCCCCATATCCATCTGGCTCACAGCTTAGCCTCCCGACAGGGACGCCAACATCCTGGCTCTTTCCCTCCCACCTTGGAGTCATTGCATCTGCTATTCCCAGGGCCTGGGTTGCCCTTCCCTCTACACTTCCCTTTCGACTCCAACATCACCTTCTCAGAGAGGCCCTCCCTGGTGGTTTCCCTGAAGCAGCTTCCCTCCATCTTCCTGTTGTCTTTCATGGGACATTGTTTTATTAGAATCTCTAAGAGGACACAAAGAGTGGCTAGATGAAGAGGACTAACTATTCCTAGCACTTAGTATCATTGGTAGTAATCATGGTCACTCTTGTCTCCTTGCTTATCCCCCCTGCAGTAAAAGCTCCCAGAAGGTAGGTCCTCGCTTCGCATGTTAACCGCTGTATCCCCAGACCAGTATCTGACACAGAGTAAGTGCTCAAACGCCTGCTGAGTAAGTGAATGAATGAATGAACTCTGTTGCTGGGATCAGATTGATTTCAGGGAAGAACTTTCCCAGGATGCCTTCCACCCTTGGTAACCCTGGGTGGGGGCTGGGACTCAGAGGAGTGGGTTCAGGCAGGGACAGCTGAGGGCCCTGGCCAGCCCTGTGCCCTGTGTGTGCCCTCCTGGTTCCTCCACCCCTGTCAGCCCTGACAGCTTGTAGGATCCAACTCTGCCTAACCTGACAGCCAGAGCTCCCCTCCAGCTCCCTGCTGCAGGCGACAGGTCTGTTCACTAGCAGGCAGCTCTGAGGTATGCGCCAGGAGAGCCTCCTCCTGCCTCTGCTGCTTGTGAGTTGTCAGCAGACTCATCCCTCTTTGCAGCTCGGCATCTCAGCTGAGAAATCAAGGTAGTAATACCTACTGTGAGGACGGAATGAGGCCACGTGCTGTGCAGTCCGCCTGCTGAAAGACTGCCGTGCAGTTGACACTGATAATCAACCATCCCAAACCACGGGCAGAGTGCATGCATGCTGGTTGGCCAGTGGGAGGAGACGCTCCTTGTCCCACAATGGCTTGTCCATTATATGGGATGGTGGCAGTGCCCAAAATGCCAACGTCTGGGCCCCCTCACCTGGTAGCCTCTCCCGCATCATCTTCTGAACAGCAAATGCATCTGGGAAAGGCTGTGCAGTAGGGCTCGGCCTTCAGAGCAGGAGAGCTTCTCTCTTCTTGCAGGTGGGGGTCGTGTAAAAGGCCAGTGCATTTTAGGAGGAAGTGATGAGGGGGGAAGAACATGAAGGGAAGGACAGGCATCCAGGGCTGGCCTGGCCTTGACTTTCAGGCGTAGGCAAGGTCCTCATCTCAGCATACACCCATCAGAATAAGTTCCAGCTGGACTAGAGAGGGTACTAACACTGAACCATGACAATTCTAGAAGGTGATGTGTTACTAGGCAACAGCATGAAAATGTGACTAAATCCATAGATAACCCTGAAAGGGGGGAATTTTCTAAACATGACACTGAAGGCAGAATCCACAACTGCATTTGGATTATATGCATAAATATAAATGAATCCTGCAACTCAAAAACGTGCTTGGCCACGTATATGATGCCCAAAGTTCAAGTCTCCTTCCTCTGCAGCGGTTCATATGCATCAGTAAGGAGAAGCTCAGCATTGCTACACCAGGCAGATGTTATAAACAGGCACTCCACAAAAGAAACAACTGCCAGTAAAATGTAAATAAGCATATAGACACATTCAACTGCATCAGTAAGCCAAGAGACAAAATTAAAACAATGGCACCTTTTTTTTTTAACCTGTCACACTGGCAAAAACTGACAAGTCACTTTTCATAAAGTGACAATCCCCAGTGCTGACGAGGATACGTGAAATGGGGATTAGGATAGACTGACGGCAGGGATCTAAGTTGATCTAATTTCTGAAGGATGAGTTGGTTACAAACGATAAATCTAAAACACCCTTGAAAGTCAGAAATCTCACTTTTCAAATTTATCTTTCAGAAGAGTAGGGTAGGTATACAAAGATGTGTGCACTGGGGCAGTTTATTGCAGCTTTTATACGACAGTGAAAAGTTGGAAACGAAGTAAATGCCTTTCAAGAATGGATTTGCTAAATAGATTACGGCGCGGGTCCCTCTGTGGAACACTAGGCAACGTCTAACAATGGCTGCTATCAATCTGTCATTATTGGCATAGAAAAAAGTCACAGTGCATTCTTCTGTTTCAAAAAGGCTCCTGAAGCACCCCATGTCTATCGATTGGTGAATAGATAAACAAAATGTGGTCTATCCATGCCACGGAATCTGATTCAGCCTTTCAAAGGAAGGAAATTCTGACTCGTGTTGCAGCATGGATGAACCTTGAGGACATTTGAAATCAGCCGGTTACAGAGGACAAATATTGTATTATTTCACTTATCTAAGGTCCCTGGAGGAGTCAAACTCATAAAGACAGTAGGATGGTGGTTTGCAGGGAATGGGGCATTAGTGTTTAATGGGCATAGGGTTTCTGTTTGGCAAGATGAAAAATTTTGGAAATAGTGGTGATGGTTGCACAACAATGTGAATATACTTAACACTATTGAGCTGTACACTGAAATGGTTAAGATGGTACATTTTATGTCGTTTTAGACACAATTTTTGTTTAAAAAAGGCACAAACAATATGTTTCCATTTTTGTAAGATAGCAAGAAAATGTTAACTGTGATGTAATTATAAATGAAATTTTTCTTTATTATACTTGTCTGTTTGTTCTGATATTGTGTGCAGTAGGAACATCTTATATAATAAAAGGCTAATATGCAAATCAACTGAATGGTGGAATGACCGGTCGCTATGATGCGCACTGACCACTGGGGGCAGATTCTCAATGCAGGTGCTGCCCCCTGGTGGTCAGTGAGCTCCCACAGGGGGAGCACTGCTCAGCTACAAGCTGGGCTCACGGCTGGGGAGCGCAGCAGCGGTGGCGGTAGGAACCTCTCTGGCCTCCCTTGCAGTGCTAAGGATGTCTGACTGACAGCTTAGTCCTGCTCCGCCTAAGCATCAGTCAGACATCCCCCTGAGGGCTCCCAGACTATGAGAGGGCACAGGCCGGGCTGAGGGACCCCCCTGAGTGCATGAATTTCGTGCCCCAGACCTCTAGTTTACTTAATAAAAACTATTTCAAAAATAACATACTAAGTTGCACAATCAAAACAGACATATAACAAAATCATTTTTTTCTAGTTCTTAAAGAAATATTTATTCATTGTAGGAAATCTGAAAAAGTGAAAAATTTAATGCTAAAAAAAGAGATCAGTTGTGATCCCATCACTCAAAGTACATATTTAAAAAAATCATCAATATAAAAACTTCTACATCTTTCTAATTTTTCTATGTATACATATTTTCTTTGCATAATCATCTAAGAACAATTTCTACATAAAGTTTTGCACCTGCTTTTTTTTGCTTTAACTTTCATCAAGTAGTCTCTTAAAAAGCTGATTTAAATTGATAAATGATATTCCACTGCACATTTGGGACATAGTTCATCATCAGTTTTCCTTTTGTTGGACATCCATTGGTTTCTATTTTTTCTCAGTTCTAAGTAATGTTGGGAAGGACACATTTGTATGTAAATCTGGCCATTTCTTTGTGATTGGCTTCTAAAAGCAGACTTAGCAACTCCAAAGCAACGGATGTATTACAAGGCTGCCTTCCGGAAATGTGCCCATTTAACCACTTTCCGACAATGCCTTAACATTAAATATTCTTGTCAACTGGATGAAAAGGCCATCTTGTTTTAACTTGTATTTCTGTGATCCGCGGTGAGGGTGAGCCTTTCTCTGTGCACGCACTGGCCATACGCATGCTCTGTTTGTGTCTTTTTCCCACTTGGGCTGTTGTTTTCCTTACTGTGTTTTTAAACAACAAGGAATTCCTCCCTGAATCTGGCAAATGGCTAGTGTCAGGCTGGGGTCCAGGACCGCTGCATGGACCCCTTATGTGTGAAGCCTGCCCTGTATGTGGGATCATGACTTCCCACCCACCCTGGTTCCTTGTGGTTTGCTCAGAGCCAAGTGATGCCAGCGATCTCCTAACTCACAGGATAGGCACCCTGGGGAAAGGGATGGAACCGTGCGGCTCCAGGTGGGCCTGAAAACACGTGTTCAACTTTGAGGACTTTAACCAGGCAGGAGTGACTCATTAACTCCCTGTCACTGATGGACACCCCCCCCCGCCCAAGCTTAGGAGGTGATTTTGATCTGTCTTCATTTCTGAATGTGAATTCAGTTCCTCCCAGTAGACATTGTGAAATTTTTCTCTTATGATTTCCAGCTGTCATTTCGATTTGGTTCTGCTATTCAATCTTGGTTTGGGTTTTCCTGGAGATTATTAAGTATTAAGTTCTCAAGAATTCTTTCTTGTTCTCTGAGTGCTCCTTTTTCGCAGTGGTTGGTTCTTTGTTTTATAGATTCCCTGTCCCCGTGGTGAGTACAAAAGTGTGCCCATCACAGAGAAATTGTGTGGTTTAAGGAGGTGAGAGTCATAAAGCACCTAAAATAGTGCCTGGAGCCTAGTAAGCACTCCTGTGAGCCCTTAGCTCCATGTCTTGTTTGGGGCTAAGCACTTAATATAGTTAGTACTGTATCAGCCAGCAGTTCACAGCAGCTTTTCCAAGAAAGCTGAGCTCTGGGGCGGTGCCAATGGCCAGGGATGCATTGCCTCACTGCACAGTTGAGGGAGCTCCATGTAGCCTGAGTTCACCTTTCCTTCCCCAGGCTGTCTCCACCACCTCTGAGGAGGGAGGTCCAGAGTCCTCCACTCGGGGGCTGCTTTGGTTAAACTTTTGGTGCAAGGGAGAAAGCAACCCCGTGGAATGTGGGGCCTTGCTCTGATCTCTGCAGCCAGTTAGAGGTGGGACCGGGCTCCAGGGATCTGGGGGCCCAGGTCCACTGGCGGAGAGACACAAACCCGGCCACGAACCTCACGCCCAGACTCATTTTCTCACAGTAATGGTGGCTCCTTCTGTGTGGTGGCCTGGCAGGGTGGGGCCACACCCTCCTTCCCCCTTCCCCTTGCCATAGGGCTGGAGTCTGTATGTGGCTATGGATCATCAGCGGAAGGGGTAGTGGCCAGCAGCGGAGGAGCCTGGGCCCCTGGCATTGGGATGCGCCATCCCAGCCTGAGCGTCAGCCGCTTGGTGGTGGGAAGGTATGAGACGGGCTCCTCTCTTATTTAGGACGCTTTGCTCTGCGCCTCTGAGCCAGCGCCAGCCTCTTTGTCCTGACTCCCCACAGAGGGCTGCCATGCTTGGCACAACTCCAGGCTTGTGCCCACTAGGCTGTGGGTCATTGCCTGGACCTCCAGAGCCATGACATTTGTTCCTTGATATCTCCAAGCCAGGGTGCAGCAGGCTCTTCCAGATGTGTGGGTGTGAAACAATAAGGGCCAAGTGACAGAAGACACTGGGCAGGTGACAGCCAGGCACCACTGCCTGAGCTCTGCTTCAGCCGTTTTCTGCCCTGGGAATTGCTTGGTGCCCACATGCCCCACCTCTTCCCCTAAAAGTTTCCACCTCCACCTTGTGGGAGCCCTCTCTCTAGGTCCTTTCCCTACACCCCCTTCCAGGCTCTCACCGCCTTCTCAAGGCAGACACCTCCCAAATTCCTACTACCTTGCTATTGGAACAAATTCTTACAGCCTTGGGTTGGAACTACCTCCTGCCAGCTGAGTGATCCTGAGCAAGCGACCTCTCCATGCCTCTGTTCCCCCATCTGTAAAATGGGCCCAGTAGGAGAGGAGTTACAAAGACTAAATGGAATTATCGTTTAAAGAGCTGAACCTTTGTCCAGGGGGCTCCTGCTCTGTCCAACCATTAAGTTTTTTATTTTATTTTATTTTTTTGTCCTTACCTGAGGATATTTTTTTTTTCAGAGAGAGAGAGAGAGAGAGAGAGAGAGAGAGAGAGAGAGAGAGAGAGAGAAACACTTGCCTCTGGTAGGTGGGTGACATAGGAGCAGCTGGTTGGGAGGATCTATGGGGTAGAGCAGGAATGGGTGCCCTGTCTGGAGCTGAGCTCAGCAGCCTGTGATAAGAGAATGACCTCTGGAGTGAAGAGGTGTGAATTCTAGTTCTGCCTTTGCTACTGCATTTGCTGTGTGACCTTGGGTGAGTTGCTTCACCTCTCTGGCATCAGTTTTCTTTTCTGTAAAATGAGAAGATTTGAGGAGTACATGGCTGCCCTGCATGACACAGTGTTGGGCGAGACACACAGTGGGCCCTACTCTTCTCCTTCCGTCTCAGAGCGTGCGGCTGTGAGGTGCCAGCATAGGCCTGGCACATGGTGAAGCTAACCTTGCTCTGCCCATCTCTTCAGCAACTGGGGACTGGGCGGGCTGCTCGAGACCCCTGCTCTGAGGCAGATGCAGTCTCCCTCCCTCACCTGTGGTGGTGGGCATCAGCAGGAAGTGATGGCTAAGAAGCGTTGGCCACTGTGATTGGCATTGGTATGACCCTGACATGATTCCCTCATGTGACCCTCACTGAAGGGGTTGGGAGCAGGGGCTTGAAGCCCTCTTCTGCCTGGTGGTCTGGCTTATGTAGCAGGGGTGGGGAAACAGCCCATCTTATCTCAGGGGGCCACTCATTTCTCCGCTAGAGGTGGGGGCTGCATTGCACTACATCCTCTCCCTAAACTGCCTTCCAGCTCTGATATGGGGCCACTAGCCTTCTGTGATCCTCATTGGACATCAGGGATTATGGGCCACTTCCTTCATCACAGTAAGTTCTACTGGACTGTGCTTCTCTAGAATTTTAGCCAACCCTTCACTCTGCAGGCCGGGAGTTGCAGGAATTACTGAATGACTAAGAAATGGCCCAGACCCCAAAGACCTCAATCAGTTGTTCATCATACATTAATCAAGGACCTCCCAGGTGCCAGTAGGGTGTTGTGATAACCAAGACGTACATGCTCCCCACCTTCACAGAGCTTCCTGTCCCGTCTCCACCTGCGGTAACATAGGCTCAAAGCAGTATTGGCTTAACGTGCTAGCTTTTTGTTTGTCCATCCTGGAAAGCCCACGCTGGTGAGGCAGTTCTGCTCTGGGAGGCTGCCTGGGTCTGTGTTCCTACCTTTTAAACCGCCCCCCCCGCCCCCCCCCCCAGCACACACACCGATATCATTCCCCTGAGGAGGGAATGTGGGAGGAGGCACGCCCTTCCCTTCACTGGGAACGCCGTGCGATAGCCAGGACTTCTGCACACAGCCCACTGGCCAGCGGCAAGGGAAGGTAAGCCCTCTTCAGAGCCACTGTGCTCTGCTGAAAACGGAGTTCTGGGAGGGGGAGGAAGAACTCTGAAGACCGGCAGTCTTTGCCGCAGAAAGACAAGTAGGAATGGACTGAACACGCACATGAGTGGGTAACCTTCAAATGCTTTGGAGGAGAGGTTCATGGTGTTGAGAGAACATATAAAGGAGTCCAGGAAGGCATTCCTGAGGAAGTGACATTTGTGATGTGATGTGATGTGATGGGGAAGAAATGGTCAGGCTGTTCCCAACAAAGGCAGCAGGGGTGCAAGGCTCTGTGAACAGGGAGTATTGTGCCCTCAGGAAACCCGAGAAGCCATGGTTCCTGAGAGGATACACAGGAGGCCCCCGGGATAGCGGCCGACGTCTCTGAGGACAGCCCCAAGGAAGGAGCCCCATGCGCGGGGAGTCAGAGATGCCCACTCTGTTCCTGGCGCTTTTCGAAAGCTCTGTACGTATTCATTCATTTGCCCTTTGAACAACCTGTGCCAGTTCTTGTCTTCAGAGAATTGGATGGACTAAGAGGCTTAGAGGGCAATGCCCTTGGAGGATGAGGGCAGGAAGTGGGAGCAGGAGCAACAAAGCAGCAGGGGTACAGGGCTCTGCTGACCCCTGGGAAAGCAGAGGGGGAGGAGGGAGGACTGGGGGAAGAGCCTCAGACTGCAGTGCAGTCTGGAGACCCCTAGGTCATGTTCATGGGGAGCCCCAGAGCCCAGACTTCCCATGGTA
This sequence comes from Eptesicus fuscus, assembly GCF_027574615.1. Classification (NCBI taxonomy): domain Eukaryota; kingdom Metazoa; phylum Chordata; class Mammalia; order Chiroptera; family Vespertilionidae; genus Eptesicus; species Eptesicus fuscus. The sequence continues at coordinate 64,233,575 of NC_072484.1, read as the reverse complement.
ACGGGAAAAACAAACCAGAAGTGCAGAGTGGGGCTGGAGTTGAAGGACTCTTCATTTTATGTCTTTCTGTAGTGTTTGAACTTGACAACAACGTGCAGGTGTTATTTGTAAAAGAATTATGCAAACGAATGGCCTGGCTGTCACGCTGAGAGGCTTGGGCTTGAACCTATAGGGGACAGAGATACCCTTGGTCCCATGGAGGACAAAGTGGTTACAGTTTCCTGGGCTTCTGGCATTTTCCCACTCATTGCCCCGTTTGACTTGTTATTCACCCCCTGCACTGCCATAGTTCTGCTGCCCCTGGGCTGTGTGCCAGGTTCCCTTTTCCACAGCATTGCCCAGCACCGGGCCAGGGCAGGGTGGGGGTCAAGGAGCGCTGGATAAATACTGGAAGGAGTGATAACAGCCTCTCCCCAGTCTCTGTACTTTCCAGCGCCTGCTCCCATCCATTACTTTGTTTGATCCTCAAACAACCCTGTGAGGCAAGTAGGACAGGGGTCTTGGCACTGGTTTTATAGATGAGGAAACTGAGGCTCTGGCAGGCAGACTGACTTGCCCAATGCCACTCAGCTGGCTAGAGGGACCCAGGACTAGAGTCCAGGCTGCCATATACACAGCCCCATGGGGCTGAGAATCAGGCTGCCCCCAATCTGGAAATTTTTGCAGATGCCAGAGAGAAAACCATTCATGGACCCTGCTGCAGTGTACTTTTTACCCAGCCCAACCACCCTCATGCCTTCTCTTTGTGCCTGCACTCCTAGCTCATACCTCAAAACTACTCCCTGAACCCACAACAGATGCGGTATTCTTAGTATCCTAGCCCTTTAGAGATGGATACTGGCCAGCTGAGCCCCAGGGACACAGGGACTGAGAATGGGAGGATTTGTTGATTCCCACCTGAGAAGGGGGAGGAGTCAGTTACTGCAGTAGATCACAGTGCTTGATGGCCTCAGGTGGGCCCTTTGTGCCCGTCTCTGAGCCACTGAATGGGACCCGGAGGGCAGGCTGGGCTCAGAGCTTGGGCAGGTGTGAGTTGAAGGAAAGGCTCGAGGTTATGGGGAGCAGTGTAGAGGGGTTGGGCATGGGATGGAATACGCTAAGGCCAAGATTGCTGACTACAGGGCTGTGGGACAATGCCACCTCCCCAGGTACTTCTTCTTTTTTAAAAAATTCTTTTATTGAACTTTAGAGAGAGAAAAGGAGAAGGATCAAGAGAGAGAAACACCGATGTGAGAGTGAAACACAGATGGGCTGCCTCCTGCAAGGCCCCCACTGGGGATCGAGCCCACAACCCGGGAATGTGTCCTGACCAGAAATTGAACTGATAACCTTTTGGTGCATGGGATGACGCCCAACCAACACTGGCCAGGGCCTCCAGAAACTTCTTCAAAGACTCGCTATAAATCTATTAGAAGGTTTAGAAGAAGAGCGCAGAAACAATCTTCTTACTCACTCGACAGATATTTCTGGAGTGTCCTAGATCCTGGGATATAGCAGTGAAAAAAAAAAGTCCAAGTCCACGTTCTTAAGGAGCTTGTCAGCTAATAGGAGACACAAGTGATAAGCAAACAGGTGAAGAATATAAAATCAGGAGCATGAAATAAAATAAACCAAGGCCAGGGAACAGAGAGCAGTGGAACTGCCGTTTTAGATGGGGTGGTCTAGGAAGGCATCTATGGTAAGGTGGCATTTGAGCAGAGGCCTGATTAAGCGAGTGAGCAATCTATGCAGATATCTAGGGGCAAAGGAAGAAATGATAGAAGAAAATTTCCTTGAACTGAAGAAAGACTTGTGTTTTCAGATTAAACGGATACACCAAGCATAAAGCAAAATAAGAAAGAGACAAGAGTCCAGAGTTAGAAGCATCATGGTAAAATTTAGGAAATCTAATGGCAGAGAAAATATTCCCCCACCCCTCCATGAAAAACAACACAACAGGCCCAAATGGTCGTATAGAGAAGGTCATAAAATATTTAAACAACATAGTGTATATTCTTCCAAGGCCCCTTTCTTTTCTTTTAAACATTTTTTTTTTTTTTACTTTTCAATTGCAGTGGACATTCAATATTGTGTTAGTTTCAGGTGGACAACATAGTGATCAGACATTTATATAACTTATGAAGTGATCACCCCAGTAAATCTAGCACCCACCTGACACCGTACATAGTCATTTCAATATTATTGACTGTATTCCCGATGCTGTACTTTACATCTCCATGGCTCTTTTTATAACAGCCAATTTGCACATCTTAATCTTTTATCCCTTTTCACCCATTCCCCAATTCCTCTCCCATCTGGAAACTATTAAAAAGTTTTCTGTATCTATGAGTCTATTTCTGTTTTGTTTGTTTGTTTGTTTTAGATTCCACATATAAGTAAAACCATATGGTATTTGTGTTTCTTTGTCTGACTTATTTCACTCAGCATAATACCCTCTAGGTACATTCATGATATCACAAATGGCAAGATTTCCTTCTTTGTTATGGCTGAGTAATATTCCATCATATATATATATCATATATTCTTTATCCACTCATCTATCAATGGACACTTAGTTGCTTACATGTCTTGGCTATCTATACTAATAAAAGAGTAACATGCTAATTAGACTGGGAGACCTTCTGGACGTTCTTCTGGACAGAGCCATGGAGGTGGGGCCGAGGCAGAAGCCGTTAGGGGTGATCAGGCTGGCAGGAAGGGGGTAAATGCTGTGTCTAGATGCTCAGGTAGACCTTCATCTACTTAGGCTGCCAGTGTCCCCACCCACTCACTCATTCATTTATTTACTCAGCACAAGTTTACGGAGTCCCTACTATATTTCAGGCACTCTGCATGAAGGAGAGTCATGTGAGACCTGATCTGTCTGGCCTGGAGGTGGGAGATAAGGTTGGTATGAGACTATGTCCCCAAGAAAGTTAAGTATGAGGTGATTTCTGAAGGATGAATGGGGTTAACCAGGCCAAGGTCGTCGCTGGAGGGAGGCAGAGAATGAATCAGGTAGGAGACACCCTGTATAAAGGTAGTCCCTGGAAACTAGCTTGGGGATGTTCTGGGTCTTTTGGGAAAATCACTCTTCTAATTTCTCCAGTGACCTTTACCTGTTTGGGGCAGGTTCCTGAGCCCATTTAATTTCTCTCAAGTGGATCCTGTTTGCTTTAAGTCTTTTATAAATTCATTAATTTAACAACTGAGCACTTCCTGTGTACTTGGTGCTGCAGGTAGAAGGGAACAAATGGATACAATCACTGCTTTGGTGGAGCTTACATTCTATTGGATGAGACAAAAAGCAAATAAAATAAAATAAAATATATAATACATTAGCAGGGAATAAGCACAAAGAAGGGAAGTTAAACAGGACAGGGAAATAGGAAATAGAGTGCTGACATTTCTATTGGGGGGTGGTTAAAGCAGGGCTCCCTGAGAAGGTGATGTTCACTGTGAAATAAAATGCGACTAGGTATTCCGTCACCAAAACGATTTATTCCGGAAAAAGAAGGAACTGCAGTCTGGTCCATGCAGACATGATGAGCCACATGTACAAAGAAGGAGGAAGTACGTTACAGAGGGGAAGAGGGAGTTGGGGGGCTGTCACAACCACAGAGCTCCGTTGTAAAGGTAGGGTTCTTTCCAAAGGGCTCGCACCATGACACAGGTGTGACAGCTCTCCCCACCGCCCCTCCTGATTTCTGGCCAGGTTAAGCTCTCGCTCATGATTTTCTCCTTTCTGATCAAGATCTTTCTCTGAAGGTATTGCTGGTCAACAGTCAGGTTTTCCGATTTCTGCAGCCTTTTGTCCCTCCACGTCCAGAAGGACTTCTGGGTGTCGTGTCTCACGTCGGAGGGAAGGTGCAGGAATAGAAAACAGCTCGTATTCAGGGATAATGTGCAACAACAGGTGAAGAGCTTAATAACAAGAAGAATACAACACAAAATTTAAAACAACATGATCCACAGTCTAAATGGTGATGCTAAACTAGGAGTTCAAACCTGTAGGTGGTGAACTGAAGGTCATGATTGTCTCGGACAGATCCAAGTTCTTAACGTCAGATCCAGTAACCAGACAGCTTTCCCTTTCACGTTAGCTTGGAAAATGTAAAAGCGGGTGTTTTCCTTGTAAGGAAGAGAGAGAAATAGAATAAGAAACAACAGTAAGGAAAAGATTTGCACAGACCTGGTACAGTTGTTTTGGGAAAGTTGTCTCCTTCAGAGACCATCTGCGTCAATTTTTGACAGCTTTAACTTCAGGTCACAAGTCTGTGCTCAGTTCCAATGAGGTTTTGGTCCTTCTTCCCTCCCTCTCTCTCTCCCTTCCTCTTCCTTCCTTCCTTCCTTCCTTCCTTCTTTTCCTTCTTTCCTTCCTTCCTTCCTTTTTTGTTAATCCTCCTTCCTTTTGTTAATTTTGAGGATATTTTTCCCATTGCTTTTTAGAGAGAGTGGAAGGGAGGGATGGAGGGGGAGGGAGGGAGGGAAGGGGGAGAGAGAGAGAGAGATTTATTGGTTGCCTCTCCCCTGCACGTACCCCAATCAGGGTCAGGATTGAACCTGCAACCCAGCCCTTGATCCAGAATCAAACTGGTGACCCTTCAGTATGTGAGCCGACTCTCCAATCACTGAGCCACATCGACAAGGGAGGTGCCTTCTTTAAATGCAACACGTGTATCCAAGAGTTTACTCCCTGGAGTTTAGCAGCACAGGGGTTAGTCAACAATACTTGATAGGGGCCCTTCCAGCAAAACTGGAAGGAATCCTATATAATAAAAGGCTAATATGCAAAATGACCGAACAGTGGAACGACTGGTCGCTATGACGTGCACTGACCACCAGGGGGCAGACGCTCAATGCAGGAGCTGACCCCTGGTGGTCAGTGCGCTCCGACAGCAGGAGCGCTGCTTAGCCAGAAGCCGGGCTCACGGCTGGTGAGCGCAGCAGTGGTGGCGGGAGGCTCCTGCCACCACGGCAGTGCTAAGGATGTCCGACTGCCAGCTTAGGCTAAGCCATCAGTCCAACATCCCCGAGGGCTCCCGGACTGTGAGAGGGCACAGGTCTGGCCAAGGGATGCCGCCCCCCCCCCCCACCTCCCCGCCCCCGTGCACGAATTTCATGCACTGGGCCTGTAGTTATTATTATATTTTGGTGTGTCTTCCACTCAAAAGAGGTGGATCTGAGATTTAAAAGGACCAATGGCAATGCTTTTGGCCATAGTATTTGAATGGTCTCTATACATTTTGCCAATTGAATCTTAATAATGCAGTTAGTGCCTTTAACTAAACCTGAGAATTGAGGGTCATAAGTGCAGTGGAAATGTTGCAACATTTGGTTACAACAGTTTTGACAAGTCTGGCCAAACATCACAGACTTGTCAAAACTGATCAGTAGAATGGGTTCCTCCATTGCTATGGAGTTCCAGAGGGGCTAACTGGACTTCAGCTTTAGTCCAGTGAGAGAACATACAGATCATTACTAAAACATATTAATTTCCCCGAGATAGGGGAAGCTGTGTGAAATCTATTTATCAAACCTTGAGTAGCCCATTAGGCAATTTGAAATGTCTGAGAGACATGCAAATAGACTTCCCTGGGTTGTACTTTGGACAAGTGGGACAAGTGAGGTAGGTGCTTTTTATGGTCGTATTAACATTTCTTCACCAATATTGATTCATGAATGCTATCATTTTGTCAGTGGTTTAATGCATGTACAATAGTTAGGTGTGGGCACTTTAGTCTCAGGTAGGACTGGGTTGTTATTTGGCCTTTCTCTGTTTATCGAACCAACAATTGTTGGAGCCCTAACCAGTTTGGCTCAGTGGATAGAGCGTCGGCCTGCAGACAGAAAGGTCCCAGGTTCGATTCGGGTCAAGGGCATGTACCTTGGTTGTGGGCACATCCCCAGTAGGAGGTGTGCAAGAGGCAGCTGATCAATGTTTCTCTCTCATTGATGTTTCTGACTCTCTTTCCCTCTCCCCTCCTCTCTGTAAAAAATCAATAAAAAAAATATATATATATGTATAAACAATTGTTGGATTTCCAATTTTACTTTTCTTTTTCTGAAGCCAATTGCTGGGCTGCTTTGACGAGTCTTTCTAAGTCAGGGGTGGGGAAAGTCCAGCTCTCAGGCCACTTAAGGCCCTCGAAATCATTTGGTGTGACCCTGCTAAGGCATTAGGGGTGAGTTAATTAAATGTTTGAACAGCCAAAACCGGTTTGGCTCAGTGGATAGAGCGTCGGCCTGTGGACTCAAGGGTCCCAGGTTCGATTCCGGTCAAGGGCATGTACCTTGGTTGCGGGCACATCCCCAGTTGGGGGTGTGCAAGAGGCAGCTGATTGATGTTTCTCTCTCATCAATGTTTCTAACTCTCTATCCCTCTCTCTTCCTCTCTGTAAAAAATCAATAAAATATATTTAAAAAAAAAAATGTTTGAACAAATATACAGGCTAATTTTTAAGTTGATAATTTTGTATGGCCTGAGAATGATGCTATAAATATCCAAATGGACCTTGGCAGTAAAAGGTTCCCACCCCTGTTCTAAGTTATCAGCTGGAAATATCCCCTTGGACCATGACAGAGGTTTGACTGCTGCTGGTTCCTTTAAGGGCAGCATTCCTTGCAGGAATGTCATCACAGCGATTTTCTTTCTCTTCCAGAGAGTCACGATTAGAATGCCCTGGGGTCTTAATAATAGCTAAAGCAGCAGGTACAAGTATAGCATGCAGTAATTCTTGAATGTACAGGACATTAAATTTTATTTCCACTGGATGTAAGAAAGCCACGTTGTTTCCATAACATTCCAAAGTCATGAGCTATTGCGAAGGCATCTCTACTGTCATTATAAATGATGGCCGTTTTGTCCTTGGCTGAATACGAGCCCGAGTGAGAGCATATAATTCAGCCTGCTGGGCTGAAGGAGCCAAAGGTAAAGATGCTGCCTTGATGACTTCAAAAGGGGTTACAACAGCATGACCAGCGTAGTACCTTCTATTTCATTTTTAAAATGTGAGCCACCTGTAAACCATGAGTAGCCACCTTTACCCAGAGGAGTCTCTTGCAGATCATCACAAGGGGTCTGGAGGTGATCCATCCATATCCAAGCAATCATGAGGGGCTTTGTAAGCATCACAGGAAAAATGAGTAGCTGGAATAAGGTTATTAAACATGAAAGAGTGAGAAAGCCAAAAGGAAGGTTTGTTTCCCAGCAATACACCACATTGTTATCCCTCAAAACCCTATTGATGTGAGGAGCACTTTACAAAAGGACTTTATAGAAAGCCAGGCAACTAACTGCAGACCCTGGTGTGATGAGAATTCAGGAGGGCTTCTGCATGGGGTGCAATGATGGTTAAAGGGGATCCTACAATTTCCTTTATGTCCTCAACCAAAAGGACAGTGTTAGTAATGGCTCTATGGCAAGGGCAGTATCCCTATGCCACAGGGTCCAGTTGCTGACTGGAATACCCTAAGGGCCTATTGGGTTACTCATGTTTTTGGGTGAGTAACCCAAGGGCATCCATTCCTTCATATATATATATATATATATGTATATATATATATATATATATATATATATATATATATATATATGTATATATATGTGTATATATATATGTATATATATACACACACATATACATATACATATATATGTATATATGTGTGTGTGTGTGTGTGTGTGTGTGTGAGAGAGAGAGAGAGAGAGAGAGAGAGAGAGAGAGAACATTTCTAACAATTGATATGCCCCAAAACAGGTGGGTTTATTAAACTCTCCTTTAAGACTTTAAAAGTTATGTTGTCCTGTTCTTCCCATATAATTTGGTCAGGACTATAATTCTTAGTAAAACATATAGAGGTTTTTCATCAGAGAGAGATTTGGGGCCCGATTTTGGCAATAGGCAGTTAGCCCAACAAAGCCTTGGAGTTGACCCTTGGTTTTAGGCCTTGGGAAACTTAGGACACCATGAAGCCTATCTGGATCCAGTTGCAGTCCTCGCTTCAATATTGGACGTCCCAAATAGTAAACCTGAATTTACACGAACTGCAATTTTTCTTTAGAGATTTTATACCCCTTGAAAGCCTAAAGTTCTAATAGGCGGAGGCTGGCTTCCTATGAGGAGAACTTGGGGGAAGAGCAAAGGAGCAAGGTGTCCACATATTGCAACCAAGTAGAACCATTAGGGGAAATTATATCATCCAAAACAACCTTCAGAACTTGTGAGAAAGAAGAAGGGCTTTCCGTAAAGCCCCAGGGCATTACTGTCCCAGTGAATTGTTTCCTTCCCAAGTGAAGGCAAAAAGGTATTGGCCAGCTTCATCAGCGGCAATGTTAAAGAATGCACACTGCACAAATCAGTTCCAGTAAAGAAGGTGCTTCCAGTTGGATGGATGTTAGTAGTTTATGAGGGTTAGGAACAATAGGGTTTTGAGGGATAACAATGTGGTGTATTGCTGGGAAACAAACCTTCCTTTTGGCTTTCTCACAGGTAAAATGAGAGTGTTACAGGGACTGAGTTAATCTATTATGGGCTTTATACCTTAAAGAGCCTCTTTACTTAATGGGATATGGATTGGGAAGGGGTTTTGAAGAATCTATTTGAATTTTGATAGGAGGTGGTGGTGCACTGTAGATCTTGCCAATATCACTTGAAGATTTTGTCCATAGAGAGGATAGCAGTTTGACTCTGTAAACTTAATTGATCAGTGCTCCCAGATTCAGCTATAGCGTCACCAGAGATCGAACAAATAAAAGATGTTGAAAGATTATTTAGTTCACCTGAGTGGTTATTTTAACAGCTACTGTCAAATTCTAGGATTATTTCCTCCTTTTGGGAGAAAGAAATTCAGGGATGATACTTCTCTAGGAAGTCTTGGCCTAATAAATGAATAGGGAAGAAAAACTAAGGAGAAAGAATGAGTATCTTTCAAAGGGCCTAGGTAAAGAGGGATAGGTTCAGAGACAGAACCTGTTAAAGTGTATTTGAAATCCCTACCATTTGAACTGTTTTAGTAGTCCAAGGCAGAGGTTGGTGCCAGAAGGACAGAGATAGATTCATTACCAATCTGAGGAAAAGCTTCTCCAAACTGATTAAGAGGCAGGGCTGGGAAAAGTCCCTGTTGTCCCATGAAGCCCCATCATTGGGGTTTAAGAGACCCCGGGAAGGCTGGTGAGAAGGCTGAGGATACCTGAAGTGCTGAAATTTGCCACAATCCCTTTCCCAGTCTCCTCGCTTTTTGCAATGATAGCAGAAGCTAGGAAACATTTGGTTTTATATAGGGGCCTTCATATGCCAGGTCTAAAAATTAGACATCATGCCAATCTTACTTTTAAATAGCTCATATAGAGTGCGAGCAATCTGATTGGCCAAATTAACCAAATCTTGGGTGGACATGGTTTCCTACGTCATCCTGATCCTTTTAGCCAAAAGGGAAAGGTATTGGTTCAGCCTCTTAATAAACAAAGACTTATCAAAGGTTACCCAAGTGGAATCAACATCCGAAGGAAGGCCAGAATTTTCCTTATAAATGATCTAAAGTCAATTATAATAGTCATGAACAGATTTGATAGACTTTTGTGAGCAAGTCTGAATCCTGCTCCAACCAAGAGACTTTTTAAAAGCTGCTGTTATTGCTCAGTGAAGTTCTTAAGGAAGTCTCGTAGCTTCTTTCCAAAAATCTCAACCTTTCTAATGCCACAACCCTTTAATACAGTTCCTCATGTTGTGGTGACCCCCAACCATAAAATTATTTTCGTTGCTACTTCATAACTGTAATTTTGCTATTGCTATGAATCGTAATGTAAATATCTGTTTTCCGATGGTCTTAGGCGACCCACAGGTTGAGAACCGCTGCTGTAGAGCATAAGAGAACCGCTGCTGTAGAACCACTGCCTTAGGGGATTCTTTAACCATGGCTTATAACTCAGCTTTAGTCCAGGGGACATGAGGTGTATTAGGATCCTCAGAGAGCTTAACTTTAGAGACATACTGATATGTTTAGAGGAGGAGGAAGGGAGCGAAAGTTCAGAGGAAGATGGCATCAGAGGTAAGGCAAGGAAGCCAGATAGTGGGAAGCCAGATGGCTTCTGAGGTGAAGCTTGGAAAAAAAAAAGGAGTTGAGGGGAAGGGCAAGACAGCACAGGAAGTGAAGATCATGAGGCTTCAGAAACCACCCTTTCTCTCTTTAAAAGTTCAGTAGCCCCAGTTAATTCTAAAAGTTTACTTTGTAAAGAGGCAACTTCAGATTCTTGGTACCATTTGGAAGCCTCAAAATACCACTGGAAATAGGCATTCCATTCATCTTTGCTAGTTTCAGTGATAATATTATCCAATAGGGTTTTAAGAAAAGTAAGTTTGGGAATTTCAAAGATTCCCTATGGTGCCCATTGATATTCTGAATTACTTTTGGTCAGATCTGCTTATTTAGTTAAATATGAAGAGTGACCATGGCTTTTAAACATGATTTCCGTTTCTGGAGACGGAACAGTCTTGAAATATTTAGATAATGGAGATCCCATTGTTTCAGAGACTTTTCTCCAGTGCAAGGGCCCCAAACAGCCTAAACAACTCCAGCAACCTGCAAGGTTAGATACCGGCCATCTCACGGTAGAACACCCTGATCAAGGGGGGTGGGGCGGGGAGAGGTCAGGCCAAAGTTAAAAAGCCAGTTGTAGTAGAACAGCCTGATCTCAAGAGATCCAAGTCAAAGACTGATGAGACGCAGCTTGCATTGGAGCAGTCGGGTTCCAGACGGAACCAGACCAGAGCCGAGCCTCAGTTTCTGGGGAAACAACCCCGTTCCAGATGGAATCTGTCAGAAAGCGAGTGCAGTTCCGAGAAGCAGCCTGGTACTTCTGGGGAGTCAGGCCAAAGTGCCAACGGAGCTCACAAATGAACAAACAAACAAGCAAGGCCCTTTAACAACAACAACAAAAACCCTCTAAAGAGTTTCTGAACAAAGTCCAGAGAGCTTCAGAACATAAAATCAGAAGCTGGGTTCCAGACCAAGCCTAAGCCTCCAAGCCAGAGAGCAGTGAGCCCAAGTGGCTCTGTGGGGAGCCAGCTCCTGGTTGCTCACCTGCTCTGAAGCTGTGCGGGTTACTACTCTGCAATCCCTATGCGCCCCCAAAAGGTTGACCATGAAACAAAAGTTGACTTAGGTACTCTGTCACCAAAAGGATTTATTCAAGAAAAAGAAAAAATTGCAATCTGGTACATGCAGACATGATGAGCCACACATACAAAGATGGAAGAAGTGCTTTATGAGGGGGAACAGGGAGTTTAGGGAAGGGGCTGTTACAACCATAGAGCTCTGTGGTACACGTAGCGTTCTTCCTGTAGGGCTCTCACAATGACATAGGTGTGACAGCTCTTCGCACAGCCTCTCCTGATTTCTGGCCAGGTTAAGGTCTCTGTCATAAATTTTAACAGTTAATTTAACATTTAATAAAACCGCGAAGGAGGTGATGGAGCCATGTAATTTCTGGGGGAAGAGATTATACAGGCAAGAGGAATAACAAGTGCAAAGACCTGAGGTGGGATTGTGCCCGGTATGTTTGAGGAATCACATGGTGGCCAAGTGTGACTGCAGTGATGTGAGCAAAGAGGGAGAGAAGAGGGTGAAGTCAGAGGTGTATTAGGGCCAGAACCTGTAGGGCATTGCAGGCACTGCAGGTGAGAACCACTGAAATGTTCTGAGTCAAGAAGGGACATTGGCTGACTCAGGTTGTAACAGGAGCATCTTGGCTGTTTTTCAGTTTCCCCCCAGTTTTATTGAGATATAATTGCCATACATCACTGTATATGTTTAAGGTATATAATATAACTAGAGGCCCAGTGCACGAAATTCATGCATGGTGGTGGTGGGGGCGTCCCTCAGCCCAGCCTGCACCCTCTCCAATCCAGGACATCCCTCTCACAATCCTGGACTGCTGGCTCCTCATCACTCACCTGCCTGCCTGCCTGGTCGCCCCTAACTGCCCACCCCCCCGGCCAGCCTGGTTGCCCCCAACTGCCCTCCCTGCCGGCCTGGTCACCCCTCATGCCCCACCCCCACCCCCCCGGATGGCCTGGTCTCCCCATGCAGCCTGCTTGTTCAGTCATTTGGTTGTCCCTCACTAACTTCCCTGCCGGCCTGGTCGTAGGCAGCCATCTTGTGAGGGTGTGAGGGTTAATTTGCATATTACCACTTTATTATATAGGATGGTTTGACTTATGTATATTATGAAATGATTACCAAAATAAGTTTAGTTGGCATCCATCATATAGATACAATAAAAAGAAAAATATTTTTCCCTTGTAATAAAAACTCTTAGAATTTAACAACACTCCCATATACCATACAGCAGTGTTAGCTGTAGCCATCCTGTTGCATATTAGATCCCTAGTACTTATCTATCTTATAACTCTAAGTGTGTACCTTTTTGTTGTTGTTGTTAATCCTCGCCTGAAGATATTTTATTCCATTGAGTTTTTTAGAGAGAGTGGAAAGGAGGGAGGGAAGCAGAGGAGAGAGAGAGAGAGAGAGAGAGAGAGAGAGAGAGAGAAACATTGATGTGAGAAAGACACATTGATTGGTTGCCTCCCACATGTGCCCCAAGCAGGTCGGGGATCAAACCTGCAACCCAGGTATGTGCACTTGACGGGGAATTGAGCCCCCAGCCCTTCAGTGCACAGGCCGATGCTCTAACCACTGTTCAGAGCCCCCACCAGCCAGGGCAGAAGTTTGTACTTTTTGACCAATTTCCTCTAATGCCCCTCCACACCCCCCCCCCCCCTGCCCACTTCTGGCAGCCACAAGTCTTATCTATTTTTTCTATGAGTTTGTTATTGTTGTTTTAGATTCCACATATAAGGGGGATCATTCAGTATTTCTTTTTCTCAGATCCCATTTCTGACCAGCCATGTGCCTAAGCCTCCTTGTGTGCTGAAGCTGCTATGGATGTGTCTTTGTTTCCAAGTTCCTTCTGACATTTTGGTATGGTTTTCACTTGGGATGGGGAACACTGGGCTGAAGTGTGTGAGGAGTGAAGGATGGATGGTATGCAGGGCAGATGGAGAAATGCCATGGATGTGCCAGGCTCCCACCTTCATAGAGACAAGTCAATGAGTTACTGAACCCTCCAGACCTCTGTCTCTTCTTGTATAAAAACTGGTGAATTCTACCTGTTCTGCCAGTGCTGGCCAGGGCTGCCATAAAGTTTCAGACAGTGCACAGCATCTCATCACCATCCTCATCCTCAACACGAGTCTCCTCTAAACCTGGGCCAAGCCTGGGTTTGGCTGCTGGGTTTTACCCACAGGAGCTACTAGCACTGACAGGTGCACAGGGAGGGCTCCAGGATCCAGGGGGCCGGCATGAGCATGAACTCAGGAGCCAAGACCCACATCATTTCAGAGTCCTAGCAATGAGTGTCTGAGTTCCAGCTCTAGCAGTGTCCTCAAAGAGGAGCAGGGGAAAGCTCCCCAGCTCCCAGGCCAGGAGGGGGAAGGATGTGAGCTTCTGCCCACGTGTCCCCGGTTGTGGTTGTCTGGAAGATGCCCTCTCTGCCTCCCCCTCTCCTCTCCTTACCAGCTGCGTGGCCTGGGGAGGATCTTGTGGCCTCTCAGAGTCGTTTCTTCGTCTGTAAAATGCTTGGCTGAGGACCCAACAGCAGTGTGGGTTAAAGGACACAGGAGGGTGCCTGGCACCCTCAGCTCACGTGTTTCTGGGGCAAATCACTCTGAGCCTCCCGCTTCCTCTCTCGCAATGGAATGCGAAAGCGTCCCGGGATTGCTGCGGACTACAGAAGACTGTGAAGCACTGCCCACGGTTCAGGAAAGCGCCCCAGAGTAGGGTGCCGTGGATGTGAGGCAGGGACCAGCAGGCCTCCACCAACTTCTTAGACCGCCCAGGTGGCAGCACAGCCCCCGCGCACCTTCCAGGGGTAACTGGGATTCCTCAGCGGAAAGACCTTACCGCGTTTCTCCAACGATACGTTCCCCAAGGCCAGTGCCCTACTTTATCTGGCGCTCAGCCGGAAGACACGGCGGCCCGGACGGGGCTGCGGGTGGGAGCGGGCTGTCCTGGACAGGGCTGTGTCCCCGGTTCTCCCCCCGGCGCCCACCCTCGCGCCTACCGCACTGGGCGTGCATTCTCAGGGTTTCGCAGGTCCCGAGGCCTGTCTCACCTTCCCCCCTGGGAACCCAGCTTTAGAAGCTGACCCCCGCGGACCCTGCGAGTCCACGGCCAGGGGTGGAGGCCGGGATGTGGCCGGGGGCCTGACGCCAGCGGCTGGGCAGCTGGCTGGGGAGCGCGCGGAGCCCGTGGCTCTGCGACGAGGAGCGAGCGCCGGCGGTGCTGCGCCCCTGGCAGCCCGGGTGGGGCGGGAGGCGGGAGGCGGGAGGCGGGGCCAGAGGGGGCGCATGACGCGCGGCGCCGGCCAATGGGGCGCGCGCCCGAGGCCGAGCCTCCTGCGAGCCTTCGCTGCGCCCGCGGTGTCACGTGAGCCGCGGGGAGTGAGCGCCCAGCGAGCGGCGGCGGCCGCAGCGACTCGCGGGCCCGCGGGCGAGTGAGCGAGAGCGGCTCGGCCCGCGGCCGCCGTGGGACCGGGAGCCAGCCCGCTGCCCTCAGCCCAGCCCGCTGGGCCTCAGGACCGCCGGGGCCTGGCCGCCGGCCGGGCGTGAGCCGAATTCAGGTGGGAGAGGCGCGGCGAGGCCGGACGGCCGCGTGGACGCGGCCCGGGGCGCTCAGGGGGCTGACTGGGACGCGGGGGCTGGGGTGGTCCTGGACCTCGTCTGGGCGAGTGGCCCGGCGCCCGCGCCCTTGTCCCAGGCTCCTCGAGAGCGTCCGAGGAAATGCCCGAGGAACGGGCACATCCTGCGCGCGGGCCGTGCGGGTCGGACCAGCCGGTGGGAGAGTGAACCCTGTTGTCCGCGGGCACTTTCCCGGCGCTGGTCCGAACCGCCGCCTCGGCGCCTGGCCCCTCGTATCTGCTCGCGCCGCGCCGGCCTGCCCTTCCATATGGCGGGCACCCGGCGGGGCCTGGCGAGCGGACCGGGGAGGCGGACGTACCGGCCCGCCGGGCCGGGGAGGCGGGGGACGGAGGGCCTGGGGTGGAGGGGTTACTGTCGGTCAGCAGCCGCGGCCTGCTCGGGAGGGGGCGCGGGCCGAGGGCGCGGTGCTCGGCGGGCAGCACTCCGGACCTCCACCGAGGGGTCTGGGCGGGCTCCCAACCCCTCCTTTCCCACGCGCATTCACACGCGCACACACACACGCGCACACACACAAACGCACACACGCACACACGCCCGGGCACCGACGCTGGCTCCACGCGCGAGTACGTCGCGGACACACTCCCGTACTGCCACACCGGCCGCCGCGCACCACGCCCGCACACGCACGGCCACACGGCACGCGCTCGCACCCTGTCGCGTACACTCGCTCCGCTCACACGGCTCGTACTCCCACTCCCCGCTCAGCCTCCTGGCCTGTTGGGCTGAACTGTTAGCAGAGCGATGGCCGGGGACTGGCGGGGGCGGGGGCAGAGAAGAGGCCATCCCCTCCCTCCCTGGCCGTCCGGTTCCCTCTTGGCTCCCCACTGTGGTGTTCCCTATGGAACCCCTTCCTGACCCGTGCCGCCCTCCCTCCCCACTCCACTCGCGGGCAAAGAGGGGCTTGCTCGCCCAATCCCAGCAATGGGGGTTGACAACATGACCAAATGTCTGAACCCCTCAAATCATGTCCCCTTCTCTAAGGACCGGGTGGCTTGTGGGGCTCTCCGGACACCCTGCAGGTGCGAGGACGCCCGGGCTCGTGGACTTTTGGGGCTGCCGGCTGAGCGGATAGCCCAGACTCTTATTTTGAAGGGCGGCCTCGTCCGCCACCCCCCTTGATTTGCACGCTGACCCAATGGCAAGCCCTTGGCCGGCGCTGGGCTTGTTATCAATTACATGTTGTTCCTGCTGCCGCTGTGTCCCCGGGAGGATAAACAGCAGGCCTGGCGCGCCGAAGGGGGTAGGGGGGGTAAGGGGCGGAGTCCGGTGGACGGCTGGGGACGGTGCCCGGAACAGTGCGTCCCCTCCCCGCGCGAAGCCTGTGCCCCTGGCCGTGCCACGTGCTTGCTGTGTTTTAGGGGCCTGAGCCGACTCAGCCCTGGCGTGCCCTTTTTCAGATGCCCTCTCCTCAGCAGTTCCAGAGCCCCTTCTAGGCTCCCAGTGTCTCAGCGTCCAGCCCAGGCTGCTCAGCCCTGCATTACTACACTGCTGCTTGACCCTGGGGTTCTACAGCAGGTCTCATTCTACCCTCCTGACCCGCCCCCCTTCCTTCCTGGCTCCCTTTCAGCAGCGGCCTTTCACTCCCTCAATCAGCAAAGTTTGCCAGGTCCTGTTTTACACTGGAATACAGAGGTGGACTGAATGAACAGTCAGAACGGCTTATATTCTGGTGGGGAGGTAGACAGAAAATAAAGTACACAAACACATAACTGAGATAGTTTCTGGCCTTGGCAACTGCTAGGAAGAATATAACATGGGATGATGTACTAGAGAATGGTTAGGGGAGCCCCCACCCGGAGTGACTTCTGAGCTGAGATTGAAGTAAGTTACTCCTATTTGGAGTACTGGGGAAAGAGGGATGCTCAGAGAGGGGGCAGCCAGAATAGTGGCCCGAAGTCCATGAAGTTGGTGAGCTTGGTACACAGCTGGTGTGGAGCAGGTGGAGGTGAGATGTGGGTGAGATGAGCAGGGCCCAGGTGCTGGGTGCTGGGAGAGGCTGGGTCACATTTCCTTGGGAAACTATTGGAGGTTTCCTCCCACCCTATCCTACTGTACTTACTTATTTCTCTCACTCTTTTTATATAATTTTACCTGTGACTATCTCAGTTTATATCTAGAAAAGGAAGGCCTCCTTTAATAAGAATCACAGTACCATCATCACACTTAAAAATATCAAGACAAATTCCTTGATATTATGGAATATTCAGTTGGTGGTCACAATTTAGAGGAGAGCTTAAGTGGGCAGGAACATGGTCTGATCTGCTTCTTCCCACCAGTCCCGGCCTCTCCCGGGTTCCAGGAAGGCTGGAGTCCCCCGCATTCCTTAACATCACAGCAGAGGGACAGAAAGATCGTATGTTCCCCCACTTGGAGGCTAATCTTAATGGCTGGTACTGACCATGCCCTGTGCTCATGCCAGCCCTACAGTAAGTGCTCATCATATGATAGGTAGCTCATTGGACTCTTAAAGCAAGAGAACTAGGCACTGCTGGCAGCATCCCCACCCAGTAAACCAAGACAGGCACAGAGACGTTGTGCCACCTGCCCAAGATCATCTGCTCAGCTGACATATTGCACAGGTAGGACCATAGCCCCCTGTTCAGAGGGTGGGGGTGGGGGGCAGGGGTGAGGGAGGTGTAGGGCCAAGTGTGAGTTCTGCCCAGCCTCGTTGCCCTTTATATTATCTGGCATTTTTATTCCTTAAGGCACCTGATTTGGTGAATAGAGTGTATTTTAAAATACCCAATTTTAAGTCCTTAGCTGAGTATTTCGACTAAAAGCCAAATGTCCTGGTGAAACTTCCCAGAAGTGCAGACTTGCCAAGGGCATCCACCTTGCCTTGTTTCCTGGAGCTCTGAAGCTTCCCTGATCAGTTTGGAACTGAGGTCAAAGGTCCTGAGGTCACTGGGAACACGAAACATGGGGAAACTGAGATTTGGGGAGGACTTGCCCAAGGTCACAGTTGATGATGACCAGCCTTGGGAGCTCTCTGCCCAGGGCTGGGCCTCTTGACTGTTGGGCAGTGCTGGGTGACAGGCCCAGTTGAGGTCCTGGTGACAGAGCATGGGGGTGGGTGCAGAGGTGATGTCAGGCAGCAGAGAAGCGCTGGCTTCAGGTGCAGAATATCCCCAACCTCAATAAACATCCACTCATGATCACTGGGTGGGGACAAAGGTCCACAGAGGTGGCCCCATCACAGCCTGACACTGTTGACTCTCCTTGGACACCAGATCTAGCATGGCCTTCAGAGGACACAGCTTTCCCCTCTCCTCTCTGTTGACATTCTCTGAGCTCCTCCTGGGCACCAGCTGCCACACTGGGAACTGGGGACACAGCGGACACCCTACAGCCCAGCCTGCTGTCGTGGAGAGCATGGTCTAGTTGGGAGATAGGAGTTAGCTGGGTCTTCCCGAGGTTGTGAGTGCTCCATGGGTGCAGGCCAAGGGGGTCTTCTCTACGGGCCTACTGGGCGGTTGTGAAGTCACATGAGGTAAGATCTGGGTCCACCTCTGCTCCTGTGAGTTCTCCCAGGGACAGAACCTCAGTAAAATGTCTGTTTTATCAGGCCTGTCCCTCCTCTCCTTTCACAAAGGAGGCAGCCAAGCTCAGATGGGTTTGAGAGCTTGAGGGTGGTGAGCTGCCCGCTTCAGATGGGGAAACAGGGCCTTGAGGGCAGGCACAATGGGTCTTTAATTTTTTGCCACAAACTAGAGTTGCCTAATTAAAATATAGACTGTCCAGTTAAACTTGAATTTCAGATATAGTAATTTTTTAATATAAGCAAGTCCCATCTAATATTTGGGACATACATTACAAATTAAAAGTTGTTCATTTTTTAAACTCTGAAATTCAAATTTAACTGGGCAGCCTGTATTTTTATTTGCTCAATCTGGCAACCCTACCCAAGCCCCAACAACACAAGGGTCAAAGGGCAAATGGCCATTCTTCCCCACTCTAATGAGTCAACAGGAATGAAGCTGAGGTCAGATGTCCTCAGAAATGCAGCAACTCTGAATAACTGGACAGGGTTCTTGACCTTGGCTGTTCCAAGGTGCAGAGAGCCTCCTCACATACCTTGCTTGCTCACACGCAGTCGCAGTCATTCACAGACACACGTGTGTCCCTTTCCAGAATTATTTTGGAAAATACATTTGAAAGCAAAAGTGCCCCAGGTTGTGCAATGGGTTTGGGAGAGCACTCTTGCAAACTGGTGGCGCAATTTCAGAAAACACTCTTGCAGAGAGAGTTATCCTGGGGTATGGATGGAGGCAGGATCCAGGCATTTGGCAATGGGGACTGTGAGCAGGTGGGGGGGCGGGGGTACAGGCCCACGAGATGGCAGGTAAGTGTGCTGTCCTGATCGGCGCTCTGTTGTTCCTCTCCACAGCCAGCAGTGGCACGGCCAGGCCAGCATGGTGGACCACTTGCTTCCAGTGGACGAGAACTTCTCGTCGCCGAAGTGCCGGGTTGGTTATTTGGGAGACAGGCTGGTAAGCAGGCAAGCGTACCACATGCTGCCCTCACCCCCCTCGGAAGATGACAGTGATGCCTCCAGCCTCTGCTCCTGTGCCAGCCCCGACTCGCAAGCCCTCTGCTCCTGCTACAGCAGTGGCCCGGGCGCTGAGGGCCAGGACAACATCTTGGACTTCCTGCTATCCCAGGCTACGCTGGGCAGTGGTGGCAGCGGCAGCATTGGGGCCAGCAGTGGTCCTGTGACCTGGGAGGCCTGGCGGAGGGCACCGGCACCTGTGAAGGGGGAGCATTTCTGCTTCCCAGAGTTTCCTGTCGGTGACCCCGATGATGTTCCAAGGCCCTTCCAGCCCACTCTGGAGGAGATTGAAGAGTTTCTGGAGGAGAACATGGAGCTGGGGGTCAAGGAGGCTCCAGAGAGCAACAATAAGGATGTGGAGGTCTGTAGTCAGCTCTCAGCTGGGCCACACAGGAGCCATCTCCATCCTGGGTCTGGTGGGAGAGAGCGCTGTGCTCCCCAGCCAGGTGGTGCCAATGCGGGTGACACTCAGGGCCCAGGTGGGGGGCCTGCACCCGATGGCCCCATCCCCTTGCTGCTGCAGATTCAACCTGTGCAGGTGAAGCAGGAATCGGGCACAGAGCCCTCCTCCCCTGGGCAGGCCCCGGAGAGTGTCAAGGTAGCCCAGCTCCTGGTCAACATCCAGGGGCAGACCTTTGCACTCCTGCCCCAGGTGGTGCCCTCCTCGAACTTGAACGTGCCCTCCAAGTTCGTGCGCATTGCCCCTGTGCCCATTGCTGCCAAGCCCATTGGGTCAGGACCCCTGGGGCCCGGCCCCACCGGCCTCCTCATGGGCCAGAAGTTCCCCAAGAACCCGGCGGCAGAACTCATCAAAATGCACAAATGTACTTTCCCCGGATGCAGCAAGATGTACACCAAAAGCAGCCACCTCAAGGCCCACCTACGACGGCACACAGGCGAGAAGCCCTTTGCCTGCACCTGGCCGGGCTGTGGCTGGAGGTCAGTATGAGGGGTGACAGGCTGGGTGGTGAATGCTGCCCCTTATCTCTGTTCTTCTGGGTGTGCCGCGAAGGCTGATTTCTCTTACATTAGGTAAGACTGATTAGGAAGGGGAGAGGGGTGTGCTGGGGACAGTGCCAGAGCTAGCAATAGCTGCTCAGAGGTTTGCTTGTCCCTCCTGATCACTAAAGCCAGAAAACAACAGGTCTCCTGGTAAGGTTTGCTGGGGCTTGTGCTGAGAGCGAGGGGGCTGAGCCAGGGCAGAAGGGCTCTCATAGCATAACAGGGACAGTTGAGAATGATGGGGCCTGGGCTGTGTGCTAGATGGGGCTTTGACCATGTGTGCACTGTTCCCTCTGCCTCGCAGCACCCCAAAGGGTAAGTGCCACCCTTACTCCCATCTTACTGCTTACTGCAGACTGAGGCTCAGACTGGCTAAGTAACTTGCGCAAGGTCACACAGCTTTGTAAATGGGATTTGAACCCAAGTGGTTATATTAGAGCAGTCACATCCTGAAAATGCTGTTTCCCAACCAAAGGGACCAGCTTCCCTTACAGAAGTCCCTGGGCACATGGGTTGGGCCAGGCCCTTGTTCCCATGGGAGACCTAGAGGTGTGTTAGAGAAGCTGTAAAAGCCAACCACAAGGGAGGACCCAGCTGGGTGTGCTGACCGAAAGGTGGAAGGCTCTACTCTGTGTAGCATGGCGGGGAAACCAACTCTCAATGGACGGGGCACTTTTTACCCAGCCCTCAGGCAGCATAGCTGGATGGGACCCCAGTGGAGCTCCCTTCCCTGGCCCCAGGTGCTGGCTCACCTTCTTTGGGAGAGCATGTCCACCTTTTCCTGAAAAGCAGGCAGCCAGCCAGGAGCCCAGCCAGGAGCTCAGACGCTTAGGGGTGCCACAGCTGGGCTCTCCCCAGATTAGGATGCCCACCCTGCTGGAATCTCTGGCCTGCCTGGGAGGGTGGCTTGTTCTACTGGCACATTCCTGGGTTTTGCTGATGTGGCTGTTGCTACATGTGTGAGTGTGTGAGAGAGCGATGTGGCATGTCCCATCTGTGTGCAGAACTGGATCTTGCAAGTGGCTGTATAACTTTGTGTGCACATGTGTATGCATCTTGCTTTTTTCAGGCGTGCCTCTGCTGCATGACCATGTGTGTACCTTGTCTATGAGTGTGCATCCATGTTGGTGTGGCTCACAGGGAGCCGTTTGCAGCTTTTGTTTTTTTGACCAGACTTTTGTCTGAGAGTTCCTGAGAGTGGTCTCAGGGTGGGAGATGCCACTCCTGGAGTCCTGGCTGGCCCAGGACAGGAGCTGTGACTGGAATGTTTGATGTGATGCTGGCATCCCCTTTCCATGGGAGTGCAGAGGTGACCAGGGAAGGGACTTGTCCCAAAAAGCATCTTGGGTTATGGAGGCCCTTCCTGAGTGCAGGCACCCTCCACCCCAAGGCCCCGAAGGTGCCAATCAGCAGACCCGCAGGGCTTCTTCCTGTGAGAGCCTGTGTTCTAGCCCCACCACATTGGGTGTCAGTGCTGGTGCTGTATGCCTTTGAGCCTCGTGCCGCACTCTGCCAAGTAGGACCTCGGGTACAGGCGCACTTGCAGGGCAGCTTGTGAGGCCTGATGTGGTGGTATGTGTGTAATGTTGGGTGGTCAGAGCTTGGGTCAGGGAGGAGACCATAGACATGGGGCTTTAGAGGCAGGTACTCCACTACAGAGGGAAAGGTATTGAGGTGCCTGGTGGCATGGTTTAAAGCCCCAGTCCTGGTCAGCCTCCAGCTCGCTGTGTGCCCTCGCGGTGATCCCCCTTCCTAAGCCTCAGTTTCCTCATCTATAAAGCAGGGGGGCCTACTCACTGCCTCTCCTTACCAGGGCCAGGGGTGCTCAGCAGTGCCCCTTTCTCATTGGTGGTATTGTCACTCTTAATCCAAGATCAGAGTCTGAGAAGAGAAGGTTCTCTGCCTGGCCTTCACGTGGGTGGTACCCCATCTCAGAGGCACCCTGAGACTTAGAGGGACTCCTCTTGGATGCATTCTCCTCTTGGTGGGGTGCAGGGCTGGAGAGAGGTTGGGCATTTGGCTTGGCAGAGCATCAGTCTGACTCTTATGATGGGCTCATCTTCCTGGGCGCGGTCCTCTGGCTGCTGTTGACTGTTGGCAAGTGTCCCTTCCATTTGGGATAGGACTGGGTGGGACCATAGAGGAAAGGTATGGTCCTTGGTCAAGGCTGCCCAATTGGTCCACTCCCACAAGAGGAGGGGACCTGTCTTCTAGGCTGTCTCAGAAAGCAGACAGGAACCGCAGCCCAAAGTGCATCTTAGGAGGCAGATCTCAGCCCCGACACAGTGGCATTATGAGGTAGTGAGTTCCCCATGGCAGGAGGTGTACAAACAATAGTGGGATTTATGGAGGGAATTCAGCTCTGCCACTCTTTAAGCCTTGGCATTGTTCCTCTTGCTCAGGATTCACTCAACAGTGAAAGGCATGGTAGGTGTGTGGCATGATGAGGTCCCTATGGAGTCGACCCTGGAGCCATCCCTGCCTCCAGCCACTCCTAGGGCTTCAAAGGGCATCCCTACCTTCTCTCAAGCTCTTCCAGAGTGGAGGTCACACATGGCAGAGACCCTGGGAGCCTAGCACGCTGCTTCTCAGGAGGGCTTTTTCTCTGAGAATTTGAGCGTACCAGTTGGCCTTCAGGGATCCTCACACCCCGGGGATGTATACAAGACATGCATGTCCCTTAAATGTGGCCATAGCCTTCATCTGAGGGTCAGAGGTGAAGAGAGCCCTTGTAGCAGTTGGACAGGAGGACAGACCCAGCTTTGTGGCAGCTTGGTCTGGACAGGGCAGGAGAAGTGATGATGATGATGATGATGGTCTGGACAGGGCAGGAGAAGTGATGATGATGATGTTGATGGTCTGGACAGGGCAGGAGAAGTGATGATGATGATGATGATGATGATGATGGTCTGGACAGGGCAGGAGAAGTGATGATGATGATGATGAGGAGGAGGAGGAGGAGGAGGTATCATGTTTATTGAGCAGTTACACTCTGCTAGGCACTATTCTAAGGTCCTCAGAGCTGGAATCCCCTCCACGAGTTATACTTGCTTGCATGCCTCCTGCCATGGGGGACTCATTACCTCATGAGGCTCTTCTGGCCTTTATGTGTACTTTGGTTCACTTAAGCACCATCCAAGCTTCTCATTCTGGCCCACAGGCCCACATAATCTGTTTGCCGATCTCACCTTTGCAGGCCACGCTCCCACTTGGACCTCAGCCCTCTCTGTGCCCTCTCTTTCCAACGCTTTTTCCCCAGTGGCAACTGTAGGTGGTCTTATAATGGTCTCCGCTTTGTTTTGCACAGGTCACAGGCAGTAACTCACTGAGTCCTTACAATAGCCTTGGAACATAGAGACATCAATATGCATTTTACAGAGGGGGAAATGGAGGCCCAGAAAGCCTGCAGGGACAGAGCTAGTGAGTATGGCTCTGGGTGCACCCCCAGGCAGTGCCTCAGCCTCACCCTGACCTGCAAATAGTATGGCAGGCATGCCTCTCCCACCTGGAGACACCTGCAGTCATGGGCTGGCTTTCCCCTCATCTTTCTCTGTGCACCTGGGATTGTCATGGCTGGGTGTCCTCTCTCCCCCACAGGCCCTCAGCCTTTTCAGGTGGTACACCATGGGTGAGGGAAAAGAGCTAGCAATAGCAGCAGTGATAACAGCAGTTCCTGATGTGTGCCAAGCACTGCTCTGCATGCACCCAACACAGTAACTCATGTAATGTTCCAGCAAGTCCGTGAGGTATGCCTCAGTATGTTGTCCCCATTTTACAGAGAAGGAAATGAGGCACAGAGCATTTAAGTAAGCTCTCCATGGTCCTATGAGTAAGTGGCAGAGCCAGGAGTTCACCCTGGGCTGTCTGCCCTCAACCCCCCACCCCCAGACTGAGGATCTCTCTCCAGCCCCTTCTGCAAGCCTCTAGTCAGGTGTGGCCTGCTAGTGTTGAGAGGAGCTCCACCTGCAGCTGGTCTTTGGAGTGGCCCCCTACACGCTTGCTTGCCTCCCCACTCCCAAGACTGCCTCTCTTCTTCTTGCTGGGTCTGGTGAGCAGATTCCTCTTCCTCCTACCAGGCCTGTTCTGGCCCTGGCACTGTGTCCTGTGCCCCACCCTGTGCACCTTTGTGTGATGAACAGTATCCCTCCCTGCACTCCTCTCCCCCATTGTCACTTGCCCAGGTTACCAGCCCCCGCTTCCTTCTGCTCTTGGTCCTGAAGCCAGTGTTCCCTGTCCCTTCCCCTCTTGTGACATGGTTCTGGCACCCTTGACAGGGTTGAAATCAGACTTTCCCTATTCCAAGCTAACCATCTGGGAAGTGGCTGCTTGCCTGCCTTCCTAGAAGTTTCCTTGCTTCACTCTCAGACACAGGCCTTCTTTGTTCCTTGCAGCGGAACGTCCTGTTCCAGAATGGCCAAGCAGTTCTGTCCAGAAAGAATCCCTTCCTGCTGCAGCTAATATGAATATTAATAACTTTCACCCCCCCCCCCCCTTGTGTGGCAGGTACTGTTGTCATCCCCAGAAGACACAGAGGCCCAGAAAAGGGGATTTGCAGGCCTGAGGCCAGAGCCAAAAGGTGGCAGGGACAGCATTCAAGCCCAGTGGTCTGGCTCTCTTGGCCTGTGTCACTGCTTCCCCTACTCGATGAGGCATTCTCCGACCCATCCCTGCAGTCAGCTCGGCCTCCAAGTGTGGCTGGGCAGGTTGTGCACTGCACAACGCCGGGGGGTGCCATTCCCATTGGGATCTTTGAGACTTGACTATAATCATGGCTTTCTGGCTGATGGAAGGGGTGCTTTGCACAAAGGTGTTGTGTGTGCCAGTGGTAGTGCTGACATTATAAGCTGCTCAGGAAAGTCACCTGGACCTCTGTGCTTCCCTGTCCTGCACCCGGTAACACAATTCACAGTAACCACCCACACAATCAAGGACCTTCCCAGAGGCCAGGCGCTGTGCTAAGCTCCTTGCTGATAATAGGAGTTCACAATTGTTGGGTGATTGCCATGTGTCAAGCACTGCTGTAAACACTTGTCGCCTTTTATAGTTCTCTGAGGCAGATCTGTCACTTACCTGGCTTCAGGTGGGGAAACTGAGCCTCAGAGAGCTTGCCAACTTGCCCATCTCAGCCACTTGTCCCCTCCCTCTTTGTGGTCCCAGGTCTCTCCAGTGCTGCTCTTTAGGACAATGTGAGTAGGGCGTAAGGCAGGGATCTTCTGAGGGTTCAGTTCCTAGGGACAGTACCTCTCAAATCACAGGACCCTAAGGCAGCAGGGAGCGGGCTTGCAGATGGGGACAGCTTCTTCTCAGACCTGGCTTTCCCTTGGTGCCCCATGATGGCAGGGACCCTGTGGTCCTGTGTCACTGCCTTTGGCCTCTGAGAAAAGTTTTGGAAGGTGGACAAGAATCCCAAGATTTTCATTAGATAATGAGAAAACTGAGGCCCAGGATGGTTCTTAAGTTTGCTCAGGACCACATAGGGCTCCCAGTCGGGTGGGACCTGAGCAGATCCTGCTGTTCCACTGCTGTGGGACCCCTGGCAAGCCTCTTGTTCTCTTTGAGCTCTTACAATGTGATATTGTCAGTCCCATGGGGCTGATCCTGGCTCCCTGGAAGGTGCAGGCACGCCCAGTGCCTGGTGTCTGGGAAGGCTCTGGCACTGTCGATGGCATTTCCTGTAGCTTTCTGCTGCCCCCTGCCTTGGGCATGCCCACCTGCTCTGAAGCTGTATGTCCAACTCCAGCTGGAGGCACGTGGCCCTGGCCCAGGAGCTCAGGTCCAGGCTCTGACTGCCAGAGCCCGTTGATGCTGCTTCCTCCCTGGCACAGGGCTCCAGTGGCACATACCTTCTAGCCAGGCTCTGGGGGTGTGGCCAGGCCCTCTGTGGCCACCAGGGTGGCAGGATACAGCAGGGAGCTGTTTCAAGACCTTTGCGCAGGCCTCGGCTGCTCTGCCTTACCTGTGACCCTAGATCAGGCCCTCATCACTCTGAGCCTCAGTTTCCTCATCTGGAAAATGGGCCAGTTGGTCTTCCTTAATTCTGAAAACATGCTGAGAGTATTTCTCTGTACTCACCACATTTGGTGCTCTGGGATGGGGATAGAAGAAACCTGGTCGTGCTCTAGGGGCAGGGCACCAGGGACAGCCAAGCCAAGCTGAGGTGCTTATCTTCCCTGCCTCTGGGCCCCGCTCCCCATCTGTGCTCAGGCCCTCCTGCTGTCCACCTCGGCATTCCCCAAGATTTGTCCTGCTGGGTCTTCCTGTTCCTTGGCAGGCTATAGGATCAAGGCCTCCATCCACAGGTCAATGCCAGAGGTGGGCCATCACCCCCCACCCATTGGCTGGGTTGGGGACAGCTTTCCAGGGGCACCACCTAATCTACCTCTTGCTGTGTGGCCCCAGGTCCAGGAACGGGGCTGTTGGGTCTGGCACTCCTCTGAGTGTGTGCAGATGTGCATGTATGTGTTCACATAGGTATACATGTATTGTGTGCGCACATGTGCATACATGTGCGCACAGATGTGGAGTGGGTGACATGTATATATGTATGAGTGCGCACACGTGTGCAGTGTACCAGTGTCCATGACATGCACACAACATGTGGCATGTGTGTACACACATGGGTGTGCTGTGCACATGTGTATGTGTGTGAGTGTGTGGTTTTGGGCATGCATGTGGGTGCATGGATAGGACTTGAGAGGACTGTCCCTATGACAGCTCCATCCTCCTGTGGGTGCCTGCTCTGGGTGCCTGCTGTGTCCACACTTTCATGTAAATGCACTGACTGGGCGCCTACCATGCACCAGGTAGACGTGTCTTTCCTCATGGAGCTGATGGTCTAGTGGCACAGACTGACACTCATCAAAAAGTAAGAAATGGATTTAAAATTGCAACAACTGTGGCAGGGGCCAGGATAGAGGTGCATTGTGTTGTGGGAACCTAGAATGATGTAGTCGTGGAGGGCTTTCCTGAGGAAGTAACATTTGAACTGGGCTCTAAGGGATGGGTGGGAGGGAGCAAGGAGAAGGGGAGGACGAGCATTCTGGATAAAGGGAACAGTATTGCAAATGTCCTATGTCAAGAGGGAACAAGGACAGTCAGTATAGGTGGAGCACAGAGGAGGAGAGTATGTGTGTGGGGAGTGGGGATGTGAGGGGTGAGGAGAGCCTCAAATCCCTGACATCAGTGACAGCTGTCTAAGCCCTGGGGTCCAGTCAGTTCTTACCTCTCCCACTAGTGGCCTCTGGGCTATGGGAACACTTGCTCCTGGACAGACTGGGGCCAAGAGAGGGAGGTGGCAGGGGAACCATTTAAACTCTCAGAAGTACCTTGTAGAGGTACAGTTTTGTTTGGGGACATCTTAGGGGGTCCAGCTTTCAGGAAAACTGGGTCCAGGAATTGGGTGGGGCTCTTTTTTTTTTTTTAATCTTTACCCAAGGCTATTTTTTTCTATCAATATCTAGAGACAGTGTTGTTGTGGGGAGAGAGAAACATCGATGAGAGAGAGACAATTGATTGGCTGCCTCCTGCAAGCGTCCCTGCCAGGGCTGGGGAACCTGCCACCGAGGTTAATGCCCTTGACGGGAATCGACCCCACGACCCTTTAATCCACAGGCCAGTGCTCTAACCACTGAGCAACCAGCCAGGGTGGGGTGAGTCTCTTTAATGGAGGCAAGGGAAAGGAGTCAAGAATTCCCTGCTCAGCTGGGGAAAGACACTTCTCCTCAGCCTCACTTTCTCCTCTAGTTGGGCTTCCCAATGTAGACCTCCACGGAAGCCCCAAGTTCTGGATAGCTTCAGTTAGGGCAAGCTGATACCACTGCACGCCAGAGGGGGGCGGTGTTTGGGGTGGGGTGGGGTGGGGTGAGTGGAGAGAAAGTCAGATCTCTGGTAGGCTTGAAAGCCTGTCCCAACACCTACCAGATGCGGGAGAATGGCCTGCTGTGCTGGCAGAGCCTTTGATTTACATGGGGAGGGGGCTCGGGACAGTGGATTTTCACCATAAATTTAGAAGCACTTGGGTAGCTGAAGTACCCTGGGCTGCCCAGCTGGTGGAGTCCTGGGGATCCACTGCTGGCCTGGGTGTATGTGTTTGGGGGGGATGGGGGTGGTTGGGGCAGGGCGGGCCAGCCTGGCCTCACTGATTGCTGTGTCCCTGTAGGTTCTCCCGTTCAGATGAACTGTCAAGGCACCGGCGTTCGCACTCAGGCGTGAAGCCCTACCAGTGCCCTGTGTGTGAGAAGAAGTTCGCGCGGAGTGACCACCTGTCCAAGCACATCAAGGTGCATCGCTTCCCCCGGAGCAGTCGCTCCGTACGTGCTGCCAACTGACCCCCCACCTCACCCACCCACACAACCATTACCGCTACCACCTGCTTACCCCATCCCACCAGCCCCATCAGATCGTCCAGATTGCCCATATATTTTGTAGCAATAATTTATTTGCCTCCTTCAGAGAGATGTGACAATGTTGCCAACCCAGCAGCCTGGGTTGGTATGAGTAGAGGGGGGCTGGCCTGGGAGGCAGGAACCCAGAGCCCCCCACCTGCTGCCTTTCCTGGGGAGACCCAGCCCCTGACCCAGGAGGCCGGCCTTTGTGCCTTTGCACCTTCGTGCCTTCCTGCGCCGCTGTCACAGGCCTCTGCCGCAGTGTCTGGGGGCCTGGCCCTTCTCCCACTGGGCTCCCTGCTTGGGCCAGGGCCAGCACTTTATTGCCCGGGAAGATGAAATGTGCAGTTTTGAAATGTCTGTTCCCACAGGGAGCCACACGGGGGAAAAGGAAGTAGGCCAAAAGTCCTGGGCTGCACTATGGTGTGCAGGTGGTTTTGTCCAAATGCTTTGCTCAGCCTGCATACCAGAAGGTATGGCAGGGCTGTTAGGGGTGCAGGACCTGGCCTCCTGGTGGCTACAGGATTGGGGTGAAAAGTCCCCCCTCTGGGGGCTGACAGTGCATGTGCTTCAGTTAAATGTGCAGGGCAGGCAGACAGATGCAGGCTAGCCCCGGAGCATCTGCACCCAGTGTGGCTTATCTCCTCGTCCTGGTTCCAGACACCAGCCTCCAGAGTCACCTTTTGGGAGGAGAGGGGAACAGGCTGTGTAGCGAGTAGAAGAAGCAGATAAAGCCCCCCAATCCTTATTTAGAAATGCATTCCTCATTTTGTCTAGAAATTAATATCAAATGAACTAGCTTGTTTTGATAGGTTTATTTCACATCCTATGAATGTATGTAAATAAACTGTACATAGGTACATCTACATAAAATATCTTTTAATAACATCAGCATTTGTGTAAATTTGAAATTTTAAAAATCTATAAAGCTGGTGTATATATGTTACAATTATGTATATTTTCTTTGGTCCTTCATAAAAATATATTTACTTTGCCAATAAAAAGAAAAAAGAACTCAATAACTTAATGATATTCATACACTGTTTTCCTCTGCTCTGCCAGGAAATGGGGTAATCTGGGGGCCGAGTCTCAGGGGACCATGAGGTTTATACCTGGAAGGAAACAAAGGCACCTTTGGGGTTAAGCCCCAGGCCCCGCCATGCAGGGTTCCCACACAGCCCCACCTCCAGGCTGGCTGTTAGGTTTCGCTTATTCCAGTATCCCAGAAGGCCAGGAGTGCTCTCTCTTCTTCTCTACACAAATCCAACCCTTATCCCAGCCTCACTTATGGGAAGCCACTGCAGGCCAGGCCAGGCCCATGGGAGTCACTACTCCTCTGATTTACTGTTGGAGGCCCTTGCTCGGCACTTTACACTTTCTGTGCAGCCCATCGGGTATTTATTGTGCACCGGCTGTATGTTTTGTGCAGATGTAGGGGGCAGATCATGCTCCCGCCTGAGCTCCCCGAGGAAATGGCATATTACTTCCCACATGCATGTGTGGTGGTAAATGGATTAGGACTTCAGCCACCACCTTCACCCTCCCCAGCTGCTCAGAGCTCTGGGGAGACAAAGCCTTCAAAACTCCCGCAGATGCTTGAGGGCTCTCTGAGCACTTGCACAGTTGGGATTTGGACCCATCCACACATCCTGACAGGCTGGGAATGGGTGGGGAGTGGGGCGGGACCAGAGGAAGGAGAAGCCCTGAGCTAGCCAGGTGGGTAGGGAAGGTGGCCACAGTTCTCCTATTGTGTGAATTAGTAGGTGAGGACCTTCCAGAGGTGATTGTCTACCCAGCAACCTGATACAAGTCAGAGCAAGTGTTTCTCAGTGACACCCTCAGAGACTTGCCCTGGTCCTGGGGAAAGGACTCGGCCTTATGACCTCTGTCCTTTGCCCTGACCAAATATACCTTCTATGGCCAAACAGGCTTGGGTAAGTGAGGCATGAGCATAGCCTTTCTTCATCCATAAACAAACAACATAGCCCAGATAAAAGGACACCAGAGGTCAGGACAGTCACTGTGGAGGAGCCTGTGAGCACATGTATCCATGGTGCTGGGCACTGACCCAGGACCCTACTCCGCTCATCTCAGTGGATGTCCCCACAGCTTGCTTACGCTGCACCTGCAGCCTCCAGCTGACCCTATGTCTGGGCCAAGGCTAGGGTGGTTGTGGTGGTGGGGTGGTCTAAGTCATTACCCTCAGTCTGGCTCCAGACTCCTCACCTGATGTGTATGTTTGCACCCTTGTCATGCACCTTGGCAGCACAGCTGAGTGAATAGGGCATGGAGGGAAGGGCACTGCCTCTTGATCCCCACTCCCCCCACTTTGAGTGGGTTTCTTAAACTCTATAGATTTGAGCTTCTACCCCTGCAGAATGGGGATGAAAGTCCTCAGGTCATACCTGGTGGGGAAGGGTAAGAGAGAGCGTGTGACTCTGAATAGTGGTGAGGACCCTTTCCAGGCTGTGAGCCTGCCTTCAGGCCAGATGGAGAGCCTGGGCAGTCAGGGCCTCTGGTCTTCTATTGCAGCATGACCCATGAGAGCATTGGGTGTTCTGTTGAGGCACCTAGCTTGTCTCCTACCTCTGGGAGACTCCCATGCCACCACCTTTGTCACTGGAAGAAGAATGTTTGTCTTGGCCTACGAGCCAAGAAGCAGATGGAGATGTGAGCCAATGTTCCTACAATTGTTTCTAATAGGGAGGAGTCTGGAAAGTTGCAGAGCTTTAACACCCTGGTACCCCCACCTTGCACAATACCCTTCCCAAAGGCACGCAGAGGGGGAAGTACCGTTTATTGGGTAGTGTAGCAGGCAGAGTATGAGTTAGACTGCTATAACAAAGAAACTCCCCAACACTGTTGCCTACGTAGGTAGTTTATTTTTCTCTATTTAAATATTCTAAAAGTAAGCAGTCCAGGATGATATGGCAGCTCCGTTGTGGGGCACCTGAGCTCCTCTCTCGTTGCTCTCCATGCCCTAGGGTGTTGGTTCAAGATGGCTCACCAGGGTACTGTGCCAGCCCAGGGAAAGCCATCAAGGGGCCATGTGTTCCCTCCCTACCTGAAAGGTCAGGGGCTGGGATTTGCACAGTCTTATCCACTCATGTCCCATTGGCCAACACTTCATCACAGGTTCATCTGCTGCAAGAAAAGCTGGAAAATTTAGTCTTAATCTGGAGGTTATGGGCACAACTAAAATTTGGAAGTTCTATTACAATAGAAAGAAAAGAAGAGTAGGCATTGAGTTTTCACTGCAAGCGCACCTGCTGTGTTGGTGTCGAGCCTGGTGCCACGCACACATTCTGTTCACTTCTCAGAACCTTGCAAATTGGCCCCTTCCCTGCAGCATGTAAGTCATGGTAGAGTTGGTGGATTCGACTCCCCCATGGCTTTGTCCACATTCTCAGAATGGGTGTTACTGGCAGGTAGGGAACCAACTGTCAGGCTTGGAATATCAGGGTATCATGAAGGGAAACCCTGAGGGAACAGAGGCGCTCTGAAATTTTGGTTGACAAGCCAAGGCTGCAAATGACAGAATCCTCACCCACGGGGACAAAAGTAAACAAAACAAAACCCTTATAAAGTCAGCAATGTCTACTCTTCAAAAGGATCCAGAATCTCTACAAAGGTCAAGGGGACAGAAGCAGAAAGATCTGGAGTCAGGACTTCTAGGGAACTATAACTTTTCTCATGTTCCATTGGTTCTAAGTATCAAAGATCCAGACAGCGGGTATAGGGAGAAACTGCTGGGAATGGGCATGTTAACTTGCACAGCTGTCAATGTGGTGAGGGCCTTGGAACATCACATAAGGGGACTAAACACGGGGACAAGGTCAGTTCTCTTTGTGACAGACACCAAGTCTGAACTGCATTACCTGAAGTTAGGCTAAGGTGACTAACGCCACGGGGCCTGTTAAAAAACTGCAGGTGGAGGCAAAGGGAGCATTCAGAAGATTCAGAAAGTATATGTCTCAGCGATCCACTGCAGGACCCAGAAAGGCATCTTTGGAAATTTCCCGTTATCTTCAACGGGTAAAAAAAATTCCTGGTGGCTCTTGGGAGGCCACAAAAGGGGCCCTGGCTGAAATAGAAGAGAAACAAGATGAGATACAGAGAGAGGTGGAAGGGGTGAGGGAATATTGCAAGGGAACAAAAACTGCAACAGAAGAATTAAAATCTGCCTTGGAGACAGCAAAGAAGGGTAGGTAGGGCAGGCTTCCGAGTGCTGCCGTGGAATTCAAACTCACATGGATCCCAGACCCAGCTGGGAAGGAAAGATGAAAGTGGGATAGATAGGTATGGAGGGCAAGAAAAATCAGTAGCTAGATACTGGGGTTCTGGAATAGACTCCAGAACAAATAGCATATGTATTAATACTGTAAATCCTATCTAATAAAAGAGAAACATGCAAATTGACAGTACCTCTGCTATGCCCACCAGCCACGCCCACCAGCCAATCAGGAGTGAGTATGCAAATTAACCCAATAAATATGGCGGCAGCAATGGAGCTGGAGCAAGCAGGAGGCTTGGGTTGCCCCTGGCGATGGAGGAAGCCAAGCTTCCTACCCACCCTGGCCTGCCCTGGCCTCCGCTCAAGGCTACAAAGTTTCAATTATAGAAGATAAATAAATCCCAGATACCAGGGCCTCTGTTTGGGTCACCGGGAAGCGTGGCCAGCCTGCAAACCACCACAGGCCTCTTGCCCAGGCCGCCTCATGCCCCAAGGGAACTCCCACCCTGATCTGGGACACCCTTCAGGGCAAACTAGCCGGCCCCCATCCGTGCACCAGGCCTCTATCCTATCTAATAAAAGAGTAATATGCAAATTGACCATCACTCCAACACACAAGATGGCTGCCCCCATGTGGTCAAAGATGGTTGCCCCCATGTGGACACAAGATGGCCACCACAAGATGGCCAGCAGGGGAGGGCAGTTGGGAGGGACCAGGCCTGCAAGAGAGGGCAGGTGTGGGCGATCAGGCCAGCAGGGAAGGGCAGTTGGGAGGGACCAGGCCTGCAAGGGAGGGAAGTTGGGGGTGATCAAGCTTGCAGGGGAGGGCAGTTACGGGTGACCAGGCCAGCAAGGAAGGAAGTTGGGGGTGACTGGGCCTGCAGGGAAGGGCAGTTAGGGGCAATCAGGCTTGCAGGGGAGCAGTTAAGCATCAATCAAGCTGGCAGGGGAGTGGTTAGGGGGTGATCAGGCTGGCAGGCAGAAGCAGTAAGGGGCAATCAGGAAGACAGGCAGGTGAGCAGTTGGGAGCCAGAAGTCCTGGATTGTGAGAGGGATGTCCAACTGCCCGTTTAGGCCCAATCCTACCGAGATTGGGCCTAAACGGACAGTTGGACATCCCTTGAGAGGTCCCAGATTGGAGAGGGTTCAGGCTGGTCTGAGGGACACACACCCCCATGCACAAATTTTATGCACCGGGCCTCTAGTAATATATATAACATATTAAAATGTAACATATAAAATGTGCTAATATGTAACATATACTAGTGTATAACATATCTCTATATATAAAAGCCTAAGTGACTGTTCGGCTGGTAGCTATGATGCGCACTGACCACCAGGGGCAGACGCTTAATGCACAGGCATGGAAACATGGAACAGACTGATGAATCTCAGAGGAAAGGGGGGAGAGGGAGGGTGGGAAGAGATTAACCAAAGATCTATATGCATACTAGAGGCCCAGTGCACAAATCTGGTGCATGAATCCCTCAGTCTGGCCTGTGGGGATCAGGCTGAAACAGCTCTCTGACATCCCCTGAAGGGTCCCGGATTGTGAGAGGGTGCAAGCCAGGCTGAGGGACCCCATTGGTGCACGAATCTGTGCACCGGGCCTCTAGTACTAATATATAACACTAGAGGCCCGGTGCATGAAAATTCATGCATTGGAGGGGGGTCCCTCAGCCTGGCCTGCCCTCTCTCACAGCCTGGGAGCCCTCAGGGGCAGGAGGCGACCGGGTGATCAGGGGAAAGTGATGCCCCACCACACCTCTGCTGCTGCCACTGCCAGCAGCGCAAGTCTCGTCCGGCCCTGGTTACCTGAGCCTCGGGTGGCTCTGGGCAGCTGGGCAGCCGCTATCCAAGGCTTGCCTGCACCTTGGGCCAGCCCTGGGTGGCTGGGGGACTGAGGGGACTGGGTGCCACCATCTTGTGGCTGTGGGTGCCACCATCTTTGAGGGTGTGGCAGTTAATTAGCATATTCCCTCCTTGTTGGCTGTGGGCACCACCATCTTTGCAATGGTGTGAGGGTCAATTAGCATAGTCCCTCTATATTAGATAGGATAACAAATATGCACAAATAGAATTCTAATACAATTATACAATATGTAATTAAATTATATATAACTATATGCACACTTGATATAAGTGGAGGGCTGGGAAAATACCCTACCCGTGGAGGCAGTAGGGCATAGTGGGTGGGTCTTGGAAGCAGAAACTGGAACTAAGCCCACTTGAGCCCTATTGGCCTCTCTGACTCTCAGGGTACTTATGTGAAACCACTGTGACTAGATTGATTCCCCAGGATGTGTGAAGAGGAAGTTAGCATATTTAACATAGCAAATCCATTGCATGATGGACAAGAGGCTACAAGTGATGAGGCAGAAAGAAAAGTGCGACACCCAAAGAAGGGCCTCCCACTAGAGAACTGCCTCTGAGATAAGGACATGGAAGCTCAGAGGCAGCTCGCACCTCCTGAGGTCAGGCGTTGGCTGGAAGGGACACCTGTGGGCCTTGCAGAAAGGAGCCCCTCATGGAGTGAGGTCTGGACCCTGAGACCAAGTAAGCTTTCAACCTCCACTGGTCCTTTCCCATCTCAGCTCATCTGCTGTAATTTTGGGAGTCCTGGAGATGTGAGGACACACCGGCATCGCCATCCTCACCTGTTCCCAGCGTCTGGTTCTGTGAAATGGACCTCGACTCTGAGCTGAGCTAATGAGAGCAGTTTCCAGACGGAATGGGGCTGGCGCTAGTGTGGAGTGGGATCGCCACAGCTCCCTTCAAAAGATTATATCAGAGACGTCAGGCACCTGAGTGACAGATGAGTAGAATGAAAGCAGGGATGTCAGAGCTGGAAATGGCTGACTACAAGAGTGAAAATACATTTAGCTAGACAGGAGTCTAAAGAATGGCAAATGGGTTTTACCACCTAAATGCAGATACCAAATACTGTTTCAGAAAGAGAAGAAAGGTTTGCAATGTCCAAGTAATAATGTAATTAATACCAGTCTGGCTCTAAACCCCCAGGTTGCACGAACAGTTGTGCGAATGCTTGAAGTGTCTCTGGTAGGACCCTACTCTTTCCCAGAGAAGTCCTTGCCTTTTAAAAGAGAAATTTAGACCAGTGTCATTTTTTGACATCTGATTTTATATATTTCCCCCTTCCCTGAGAAATCTCTGCCTTGTGCACAAAATGAAGAAATGAGCTTTGATGTCTCGTTTCTATGGTGTAATTGGCAACTGGTGACTGGTAAGTTGGTAACAGCTGTCCCCAGAGGGCTCAGCTGGAAAGAGGCAACCTGTCTGGTCCCACTGCAAAGTGGCAGTGAGTGCCCTTCTCCCACTGAAGCCCAGGGCAAAAAGTGGGTGCTCACACTGGCTTGGAGCTGCTGGCAGGACAAGTAAGTGGACAGTTGCACCCCCCTCCACAGAGGACACCCAGGACCCATGAGCGCCCCATGCAGAGGAGTTCTGGGTCTCACTTAATAGATGAAACTGGGACCTCCCCTGTGTGTAGCTTGAGGGAGGACTTGCGGGTGGTGATGCAGTGAGTGTTGGGAGCTCCTTCTCTCTCGTACTTCTAACCTCGCTAAAAGTCTGGGTGCACATTTGGAAATTCATGCCCCCTCCTGGTAGTGAAGATGCCCCTCACCAGCTCAGCAGGCTCTGTGTTCTCCCATAGCACCCCATTTCTCCCACTTGACCCCTTCAATACTCGTCCTGAGAGTCCAGCCACTCTGGCAAGAACCATCTGTGCCACCTTTACTAAAAGTTTGCAGGGTTACAATATTTTGCTTGGGAAACCCTTATTTGATGTTTCAATCTACATATATAAAAGCCTAAGCGACCAGTATGACCGAATGACCAGAATGACTGGAATGACCTGTCAACCAGTTGCTATGGCGCACTGACCACCAGGGGGCAGATGCTCAACACAGGAGCTGTCCTCCTGGTGGTCAGTGCGCTCTCACAGACAACCTCCTGTGGCCCCTCCACCCGGCTGGCCACCCCCCGCCTGCTCACGACTGGCTGGCCAACCCCTGCAGTCCCTCCTCCCCTGCCAGCAGGCCCCCTGGTAGGCCTCGATAACCGGCCAAGCCAAGGGACTCCTCCCGTGCACGAATTCGTGCACCAGGCCTCTACTTAAAATAATAATATAATTATAATATCTACTAAGTTATAATTCCATAATTTATAATATTTACATAATATAATTATACATATATACTATAAGTAAAGATTATAACTATACTTATTGGCCACCCTCTCTGTGAGGCACCCAGGGACTTTACTTTTGGCCTCTGTCCCTTCTGTCACCTTAGCATTTCCCTCTTCCTCCTGGAACGTCAAATTCCTGGCCTCTTTAAATGCACAGGAGAATCAGAGTCAGACTCCCTGGTTCATATAACCTCTCCCTGCCTCAGTTTCCTTATCTTCACAGGATGATAATGGTCCCTTCCTCATAAGGTCAGTGTGTGGACTAAATGAGTGAACATGAAATGCACTGAGAACAGAGTGTGGCAGGGCCTAAAAGCTGTTACTGTTGGTGGCATTTTTATTACTACCCATTGTTACTTGAGCATTCCCTCAGTAGCCCCAACTCTTTCACGCCAAGAAGCTGAATAAGACATTTCTTCTAAATGAACACAGTGCTCTTCCAACAGTCATCTCATCAGGTCAAACATTTTCCAGCACCTGCACATCTTGCTGGCAGACGGGCGGGCCTATTCCCTCTACAAAAGGATTGCAACATCTCCTCAGTGTTCATTCACAGATCATTATACACTTAGCAGAGAGAACTCAAAGCTAAAACAGGAGAGGGCAAAACACAGAGTTTATTCTTGCATTGTTTATTAATTATTGTATTATTTTCCATACGAACAATTGTAAACTGACCTTTGCCCCACCTTCTATGTTCAAGCCATTGTTGATGAAGTATCAGGTGATAAACAAGATAAACCCAATTGGAAACTATAGAGGCTTTAAAAGGCTATGTATGCCTCACAGGTTTTAGTTGCATTCTTATTTGCATTATTTTTTAGCTAGGAAGCTAATCATTGGACTGTCCCACTTAATACCAGACACCTGGAAATTCTACCTGAGGCCGAATTCTCTTACACTGTCACACTTTCCACACCCCAACAGGAGTCACAGGCCTTGCATCCCATAAAAAGGACCCCAAAACATATGCCCCAATCTTGAGGGGCCTAGGTAGGGGCCTATCTTGGTGTGTATGTGTGTGTGTGTGTGTGTGTGTGATTATACCCCCCATCAACATAGAGTTAGCCACAGTGATATAATTTATTTCTAAACAAATGAACTTTATTTCATGTATAAAAAAAAAAAAAAAGAATAGACATGGATAAAGTTAGACATGGAGAGAAATGTATGAGCTAACAAGCCAAATATATCTGGAATGCATATAATTGTTCTATAAATTAGTGATTAAAAGATAAAAATTCCAATAGAAAAATGGGCAATTAATATAGTAATTTACAGAATAAGAAATGTGATTAGTAAATCAGTCCATTGAGAAGAAGTTTTACCATATTTATACATGAAAATAAAAATGACTATGGATTCTATTTATGCTGGCTAGACTGAAAAAAAAGTAAAAGATGGATTACAACCAAGGTTTAGAAATGACTGCTTCAACATTGTTGATGGCAGCACAATTGTTTTTCAAAAGATAACTTGGAAGAATTTATCAAAATTTAAAATGTGCCTGCTCTTTGACCCAGCGAACCCACCATTAAACATTTGTGTATAAAGGTATGTGTACAAGTTTGTTCTATTTAGCATTATCTACACTAATAAAAGAGAAATATGCAAAATGACTGTACCTCCACGATGCCCACCAGCCAATCAGGAGTGAGTATGCAAATCAACCCGACAAAGATGGCAGGTTAATTTGCATACACAGGTGCAGAGTGAAGACTGAAGGCTCTGTCCTGAGCGAAGACTGAAGACTGAAGACTAAAGAGGCTTGGCTTCTCCGCTGCAGCCGGAGCGAAGGCTTGGTCCCAGGTGCCGGAGGAAAACCAGTGCTGGCAGCCAGGAGAAGGAAGGCCTATTGCACGAATCTTCGTGCAATGGGCCTCTAGTTTATAAAATAAAAGCGTAATATGCTAATTAGACAGGACATCCTTCTGGACGTCCTTCTGGACAAAGCCACAGCAGCAGGGGACCAAGGCAGAGGCACGAATTTCATGCATCGGGCCTCTAGTTATTTATAACAGCAAACAGTGGAAAACAATCTAAAAATTTACTAATGGATAATTGGATAGATAAATTATGCTTCCCAAAAACTAGCTTGTACTTGGTTGGCTGTCATAATTATAGAATATTTACACTTTATAGAAAAATTATGTATCAGGTCTTAAATTTTCAACCGAATTAATGTGATGGGATAGGATGTAGGTGTTAATAGCCTTGATACTCATGCAGCCCATGGAAGCACAATGGGACTATGGGAGAGAGCGCATGCCATACACCACTTCCCACTTCTAGTTCAATGGGTTCCAGCCCACTCTGCTGTTCTGAGAAAATGCCAGGCAGCTTCACCACAGGGCTTTGCACTGGCTGTTCCCTCCACCTGGAACGCTCTTCCCATAGCTCCTTCCACACCCCCTTCAAGTCTGACTCGGATGTTACTGTGAAGGAGAGAACTCTAATTAATAGATTGTACCTACCTTCATTTCCTAGTCTTGATAAGTGCATCCTGGCTATGCAATGTGCTAACATAGGGGAAGCGGAGAGACGGGCATTCCAGAACCCTCTGTACTATTTTTGCAACTTTCATAAATCTTAAGTTATTTCAAAATAAAATGTTAAAAACAACAAAAAGTTTGCTTCTGCCAGCACTTCCTGCCTCCTCCCCTTCCCGATCTTCCCATCTTTCTCCACAGCACTCACCTTCTCCTGTACTAATAAGACCTAAGTCCTTTGTTCAGTGTGGGATCTGTCCCCCACTCCCTGGCTCGGCTGTGTTTTATGAGGACAGAATTTGCAATGAACCCAGATCCTGGAATAAATAGTATCATATCAATCTGTAAATTCTAGTTTCTGGGCACCATAATTTACTTATCTATTCTCCATTAATAAATTTTTAGATTGTTCCAAAATGTTTGCTATCATAGATAATGCTATAAAATACAACAGACGAGCACACATATCTTTACACTCGGCTTGTTAATGGCACATTTGCTGGAAAAAGAGCAGGCTACATTTTAAATTTTGATCAATTTTGCCAATTATCATCTAAAAAACAATTGTTCTGGGGACATAATTTACTCATTTATTCGTTTTATTACCTGCTCTTCCCCACTGGAACATAAACTCCTTGGGAATAGATAGGGGTTTTGCCTGTTTTATTCAGTGCTGTAAACCCAGCTCCCAGAACACATATTTGTTGAGCAAATGACATGGGTAGGCAAGAGCTAGTGCTACAATTGGTGGCATAAGATATAGAGGTTTAAATATAATATTTAAGGCTATGAAGGTCGTGTGGTAGGTAGAATAATAACCATGATCCCAAATCTTAAATCAGAACCTGAGATTAAGTTCCCTCACATGGCAAGAAGGATTCTGCAGATGTGATTAAGAATCTTAACTCTTTTTTTCAATTACAGTGGACATTCAATATTATATTAGTTTCAGGCATATAGGATAGTGTTTAGACATTTATATAACTTACAAAGTAGCCCCCTCTCCTTAAATCTTGCACCCTCCTGACACCATGCATAGTTATTACGAGGCTATTGACTATATTCCCTGTGCTGTACCTTACATCCCTGTGATTATTTTGTAACTACCAATTTGTACTTCTTGATCACTCCACCTTTTTTACCCAGCCCTCCAAAGCCCTCCCCCTGGCAACCATCAGTTTATTCTCTGCATCTACAAGTTTGTTTCTGTTTTGTTTGTTTATTTTGTTTTAAAATTCCACATATATGTGAAACCATATGGTATTCGTTTTTCTCTGTCCGACCTATTTCATTTAGCATAATGCCCTCTAGTTCTATCCATGTTGCCACAAATGGTAAGATTTCATTCCTTTTTATGGCTAAGTATGTATGTTCCACACATTCTTTATCCATTTGTCTTTTAATGGGAGCACTTAATCCATTGGCATTTTATGAGTTGTTTTCGGACTGTTTTTGCAGTTCTTCTCTACTCCTTTCTTATTCCCTTGCTCTCTTCTCTTGTATGTAGATGACTTTCCATAGCATTGTGTTCGGATTCCTTTCTCTTTATTTCTTGGGTAGCTCTTGCAGATTGGTAGTTTGTGGTTACGATGTGCTTCGTCTATACCAAGCCATGTTCCTAGCAGTCTATTTTAAGTTGATGGTTGCTGAAGTTCGAACACATTCTATAAGCACTAACATTTTTTTTTATCACCCTCTCCACATTTATGTTTCTGCCATTATTTTTTACTTCTTTTGGTGTTTGTGTGTCCCTTAATTTACTATTGTAATTACACATGATCTTTCTACTTCTGCTTTGTACTTGTTTATGTGTTCATTGATCCACTGCTTTTATGATGTATTTGCCTTTGTCAGTGAGAATTTTTTCTTTGCAATATTTTCTTATACATATTTTTATTTTTATTTTTAAAGAAGTTCCTTTAACATTTCCTTTTTTAAAAAGCAAAGATTTTTAAAATTGATTTCTAGAGAGAGAGGAAGGGAGAGGGAGAGACAGAGAGAAATATCGATATGGGAGTGAAACATTGATCGGCTGTCTCCTGCATGCCCCCTATTATGGATCGAGTCCACAACCTGGGCATATGCCCTGACTAAGAATCAAACCAGCAGCCTTTTGGTGCATGGGGTGATGCCAAGCCAACTACACTGGCCAGGGCCCCTTAACATTTCTTGTAATACCAGTTTGGTAGTGATAAATTCCTTTAGCTTTTCATTGTCTGGGAAGCTCTTTATCTCTCCTTCAATTTTGAATGACAGCCTTGCTATGCACAGTAGCCTTGGTTGTAGGTTCTTACTTTTCATCACTTTGAATATTTCATGGGAGCTCTGAGCCTAAGGGCACCACAATGCCACAGTGAAGGTCACCGGATTATATTCTATTCTCCCCAGGTGGTCCATGAAGTTCTGTCAGGAGCCCTGGGCTGCACGTAGCTGTGCTGGGGAGTTCAAGTGAAGACACGTGTGTGATATTTTTAATGGTGGTGGCAGCTTTTCCAACCCTCAGTACAGGGCTCTTGATGTGGCCACTGCACCTCCCATCAAAGGGGGTTCCTTTCCCCGCCCCTGACTTAGGCTGTGGTGGGACTGACATTTGATTTCTGAACCTGGGCCTCAAGAAGCCTTGCAGCGTCTGTTCCACGCTCTTGGGAGCCCAAGGCCACCTTGTGAAGAAGCCTGGGCAGGCCTTACTGAGGTGAGAATCCTCGAGGGTGACTGTCAGCACCAGCCACCAAGCATGGGAGTGATGCTGCCTGACACCAGGGGTCAGCAAGCTCATCTATAAAGAACAAGATAGTGAGTATTTTAAGCTTTGAGGGCCTTATGCGTTTCTGTCCAACCACCTGAAAGCAGCCCTCGGCAATATGTAAACAAGCATGCCTGCTGAGCGACTTAACTGGGAGCCCAGCCGCGGAGGGGGCGGGGCCCTGCCAGCGAAGTCAGTCTAAGAGAGCCTAAGACTTGATGCCTGGCAGGAGCTCGGAGGAGCGAGCGCTGAAATCAACACTCGATTCTGACACCAGGTGCTACTAGAAGGGGGCTGGGAGGGGCTGCAGAACTGGGGACTGCCTGGTTGGCCCCAACTAGTCAGGGCCTGGAGAGCCACCTCCCCTTCTTCAGGAAGGGCTGGAACACAGCCTGTGCCTAAGACATGGATCCAACCAAAGGAGGAGGGGTCCACCCAACTATTTACTGTTGATAGGGAACTGGTTGGATCAGCTGCTGCCCCATTTTTGAACTAGCTGATAAGCAAGGCACCGGGGGCTGGGTCACCTTCCTGGCTTGTTCCAGACCCCTTAGTAAACAGGAATGGGGCTCAACAAGCACTGAGCAAGTAACAGCGTG
Organism: Eptesicus fuscus; assembly: GCF_027574615.1. Taxonomy (NCBI): domain Eukaryota; kingdom Metazoa; phylum Chordata; class Mammalia; order Chiroptera; family Vespertilionidae; genus Eptesicus; species Eptesicus fuscus. The sequence goes on along the minus strand of NC_072484.1, from coordinate 64,190,625 downwards.
GGCTGGGAGGAGGCGGGACTGCACCTAACCCGTACATTCCTACCTTGCCCGCTGCCCTTGGACCTGGCTGACCTTCCCATAGGTAGTGAAGGTCAGGAGACATAAAGGTCTGAGCTCTCGGGGAGAAAGGCATTGAGGATAGGGGTTCTCTCCCTGCGAGAGGAGCTTGGGAGTGTGGTTGCAGAGATGGGGTGGAAAATGCATGCTGTGTGAAGGCCAGGAGCGTGACCGAGGGCAGGGGACGGCTGCGCTGTTTCAGCTCAGGTCAGGGCTCCACCCCCCAGCTCAGTGGATGGGAGAGGATAGAGAGCTCAGGAAAGGGTGGCCATGCTTCTACAAGGTGGAAGGCAGGCGTGGGAACCTCGGCCTGGCAAAGCCCAGGAGCCTGGATGAAGCGCCTTCTGCCCTTCCCAGGGTCTAACTTGCACCTGCTGGGACGCCGTGGAGCTCATTCATCCTTCTTAGTGGAAGATTCTTGGCTTAGGAAGAGGGCAAGGAGGCGGGAGCATGCAGAGGCTTCTATCCCCCAAAGGCTCCTTGGCCTGGGCTTAAGCTTCTGGAATCCGGAAGGGGTTCAGCTCTGGTGTGGGTGAGATTCTGGAGCAACTACAAACATGCGTAGCAGGGACCCTGAAGATATGGGCCAGCAGAGCTGTTGTGAGGCCCACGACACAGGGTGGCACAGGACCTGTTATTTTGTTACAGCAGCCAGAGCTGACCGAGACAGTTTGCCTCCTTCCGGCCTTCTTCAGGGCAGCACATGTCTCGCACATCGACTTCCATCTCCGAGTCCACTTCTGGGGAGATTACATTATGCCTGGGAGCAGAAAGCCAGCCAGGAAGTGGCCCAGCCCAGCCAGGCTCTTCCTCTCCTCATGTTGGGGACCTCAACGTGGGGGCTGGGATGCTGGTTTTCTCCCACTGTTAGCTCACCTGATTGTCCTCAGGCCGGAGTCACAGAGCAGGAACAGAACCATTGAGGCCTGGGAGACAGGGCCTGTCGGGCGGAGAGGCAGACTGGGAACCTTGTCAAGTCCACTGTTGGGGTTGTCACTGGTGTCTGATGCTCAGGTGCCCCAGCTGGGACAGTAAGTGGGTAAAGCTGATGGATGAGAGACATGCTCATCGTGGGGGCTCTGGCCTGCAGGAGGTGGGACGCAGGCGGCAAGTACAGTCCTTCTCAGCTCCAGTTGATTGCGGTCCTGTTGCCAGAGCTTCGATTGTTGAAGACAAGCTAAAGATTCTGACTTTCATGCAGAACATTCTCGATTTTAAATGTTGGTCCCATTTCTCGAAAACATACACTTAGATTTTTTTTCAATAAATATATTGGAAATATTTTTTTGGAAACCTGTGACAATTTGAAAAAAACTGCAGACAGTCTGTGTAGCCTATATATATATATATATATATATATATATATATATACACACACACACATATATATATAATATATAAAATATATTTTTTTAAAGAAAAAGTTAGGTATGTCATAAATGCATAAACCATATGCAGATACTATTCTATTTTATCATTTACTGCCATAAATATACACAAGTCAATTATAAAAATTTAATGTTTATCAAAACTTATGCACACAAACACTGACAGATCATACATGGTGCCATACAGTTGAGAGAAATGTAAACAGATGTAAAGGTACAGTATGCAATCATCTTACCTAATAATAGACAAGCATGTAAATTGACCATACCTCCGCTATGCCACAGCCAATCAGGAGTGAGTACGCAAAGTAACCCAACAAAGATGGTGGGTTAATTTGTATATGCAGGACGCCTGCTATGAGGGGGAAGAGGGGCGGTGGAGGGAGCTACAGGAGTGGTGCTATGGCCGGGAGTGAGGACTTGCCAGCTCCCGCACAGCTGGGAGTGAAGCCAGGGGAAGGAAGGCCTATTCTTGCTCGAATATCGTGCAACGGGCCTCTAGTAACTACATAAAACAATACAATCTGCACCACTGTAACAATTTTGTAGTCACCTTCTGCTGCTATGGCAGTGAGCTCAAGTGTTGTGAGAATCCCCTTTAAACAGTGACATTAATCATCTCCACGTGAGCAGTTTGTCTCTCTAGGAAATTTAGTAAGGAAGTAAAAGGTGAGCTCTGGCAGTGCTCACATAGTCTTTACTATGCTTAGTGCAATACGATAAGCCTTGAATAACATCATGGGACCCATGCAAAGTGCAACCAGTGGTGCTGGAAGCAGAGAAAAGTCACGATGTTACCAGAAAAAGTTGCATTGCTTGGCACGTACCATAGGTTGAGGTCTGTAGCCGCGGTTGCCCTCCATTCCAAGATGACTGCATCCAGTGTAAGGACCACTAAAAAAAAAAAAAAGGAAAGGAAATTCATGAAGCTGTTGCTGTAGCTATGCCACCATGTGCAAAACCTTGAATTTTTTGTAAAGTACATTTTTATCTCGTGTTGAAATGTAGCTTTTATGTGGGTGCAGGATTGCTATAAGAAAGGTATACCTTTCTGTGATTCAAGAAAAAACGATGTCATTTTATGACAACATAAAACAAAAGGAAGGTGAAGGATTTAAAAGCTGGAGAATTTAATGCCAGCAAAGAACAGTTTGATCATTTTAGGAAGAGGTTCTGGCTTAAAAATGTCATGATAACAGAAGTGGCGTCTGCTGAGCAAGAGGCAGCAGGTAAGTTTCCAGACGCCACTAAGAAAATCATGGAGGCCCGGCCCGTGTGGCTCAGTGGTTGAGGGTCAGACCACGCACCAAGAGGTTGCCAGTTTGATTCCAGTCAGGCACATGCTCGGGTTGTGGGCTTGATCCCCAGTGCGGGGCGTGCAGGAAGCAGCCAATCAATGATTCTCTCTCTCATCATTGATGTTTCTATCTCTCTTTCCCTCTCCCTTCCTCTCTGAGATCAATACAAAAAATATATTTAAAAAAATACAAGACAGTTATTACTAAAGAAAAGAAGCAAGCACCAGGATGTAAGGCAGGAAGGGGTAGGCTAACCCTACTGTGTTGTGCAAATGCAATCGGGTTGATGATCAGGACTGCCTTTATATGTACAGCTGCTAATCCCCATGCCTTGAAGGGAAAAGGTAGACACCCACTGCCAGGATTCTGGTTGTACAACAAGAAGGCCTGGACAACGAGAACCCGTTTTCTGAGTTGGTTCCATTGCTTCATTGTCTATGAAGCCAGGAAGTAACTTGTCAGTAAGGGCCTGCCTTTTAAAGTACTTTTGATATTGGATAATGCCTGGGGCCACCCAGAATCCCATGAGCTCAGCACTGAAGGCATCAAAGTGGTCTACTTGCCACAAACACAACATCTGTAATTCAGCTTCTAGATCAAGGGGTCAGAAGGACTTTAAGGCTCCATGTACAGTACTCTATGGAAAGGGTTGTCAACGCTATGGAAGAGAACCTCAATAGAGAGAACACAATGACATTCTGGAAGGATGCCATTGTTGTTGTAGAAAAAGCCATGAAAGCCATCAAGTGTGAAGCAATAAGTCCCTGCTGGAGAAAACTGTGTCCAGATGTTGTACATGACTTCACAGGGTTTACAACAGAGCCAATTAAGGAAACAGTAAAAGGAACTATGGATATGGCAAGAATAAAGGGTGGGGGGTGGAAGGTTTTAAGATATGGGTCTTAGAGAAATTCAAGAGCTAATTGACACCACACCAGAGGAATTAACAGAAGACAGGTCAATGGAGATGAGTGCTTCCAGACTGGTGCCAGATGATGAGAAAGAAGACGTGGGAGAAGTAGAGCCAGAAAATTAATTGACATTAGACAATCTGGCAGAAGGGTTTTGATTATTCAAGACTGCTTTGGACTTAACTTTATGACACGGACCCGTTTATGATACCGGCCCTGAAATGAAAACAAATAACGGAGGAAGGATTGGTACTGTATGGAAACAGTTTTAGAGAAATAAAAAAGGAAAAAAGTCCAACAAAACTTACGGTGTATTTGTGTAAAGTTACACTGAGTAACTGCCCCTCCTGCCTCCTTCCCCTCAGCCTACTCAGTGTGAAGATGATGATGATAAAGACCTTTATGATGATAAAAGAGAATCTGAGATCACTAGGAAAAAAGGGAATCCCTCAACCTGATAAAGTGTGACTATAAAAAAGCCTACAGCTAACATCATATTTAATGGAGAAACACTGAATACTTTTTCTTAAGATCAGCAATAAGATATGTTCACTCTCACCACTTCTTCTGCACATTGTACTGGAGATTCTATTCTGCTCAATAAAGCAATATTGGGAAACAAAATGCATCAAGATTGGTGAAGAAGAAGTAAAAACCATCTTTCTTTGCAGATGACATAGCTGCCTATATGGAAAACCCAAGGAATATACAGAAAAGATACTAAAACTAATAAATGAGTTTAGCAAGATTGCTACATAACAAGGTCTAGATGTAAAAATCAATCTCTCTGTAATAGCAACATGAGAAATTGAGGTAAAAAGTCAACACCATTTATAGTAGAACAAAATATATTAAACAGGGATAAATTTATAAGTCCTATAGGCTGAAAACTACAAAACATTTTTAGGAAAGTCAAAGAATACCTAAATAAACAGAGGTCCTTTGTTCATTGGTTGGAAGTGTAAACTTTGTTAGGGTGTCCATTGTACTCAAATCGATCTATAGATTCAATGCAAACTCAATCAAAATTCAGAAGACTTTTTCATAGAAATTGACTAGTTGAGTTTAAAATTCACATGGGAATGCAAAAAAAAAGTTTTAAAAGGAATGAATTTGAAGGACTAAAGCTACCCGATTTTAAGCATTATTTCATGAAGTCATTTGCCATCCTTATATCTTCTTTGGTGAAATGTCTGTTCAAATCCTTGTTCATATTTCTTTCAAGATGCTTGTTTTTTATTATTGAGTTCTGTGCAGAGGAGCAAGGTTAAGGACATCTGTCCAAACCTGCCATGTGATTGGTGGGAAGATATTGGGAGCTCTGGGCCTGCCTTATGGGCTTCCTAGTAGTCCGCAGCCAAGAAAGCAGGCCTATCCCTACTATGGGGAAATGAAATGTGCGGAGCAGTGAGCGTCCTGACCAGGGGCCAACCAGAGCTTTGGTATACTTGGGTCTGGTAGTTCGAGAAATGCAAACAAACAAGAAAAAGGCGGGGTCTTGGGGTACAATTACTTCATTTTCCTGCGCACCACAGCTCTTTGCTCCTGGAAGTAGGGCCACCTGTTCTAATATCTCCCTGGGCAGGTAGAGGGCGATTTGACTCACGATGGCCAGGATTCCTGGGTCCTCAAAGCTGTGTCTGATACTAACCAAGATGCCCTGCTCACCACAGGGTTGTCAATGTAAGAAATGCCCAAACCTGTAAGAATTTTTATGAGTTTATTTGAGCCAAATTGACAATTACTGAGAAGCAAAATCTCAACGTATTGAGAAAATGATCTGGAAAATGGCAGTTTTGCACCTTATTTTATACATGACAATAAAAAGAGGAAGCGTAGGGAGGTTACATAAAATCCATTGGTGATAGATTAGGGAGGCAGGAGAAAGCAAAGCGGAGGAAAACTCTGGGGCTAGATAAAAAGTAAAATGATAGGCACATACTTCTTTTACTTAGTTACGTACAGGATAGTTAACAGTCAACAATTAACATGATAATAACAATTAGGGGATTTGTGGTTTCCCCTCTGGTGTGGTGCTTATGCTTTGAGGGGGATTGAGGGGAAGAAAGGAAATTATTTTGTTATTGCAAAGGTGTGTTATCAGGTATGTTATCCTACCTTGTTATCTATTTTATGAGATGTAAAAAGATAACAGACAGGCTCAGTTAAAAAATAGACCTTTGTTTGGGAAAAATACTGTCCTAGGACATGACTACCCGCCATGAACTGCTTTTAGTAAAAAAAGTTTCCATTTCAGACCATCCTATGTGGTGACTCTAGGTCTCTGAGTTTGTAAGTGTGCCACGCAGGCCTCCCTGAGCTAGTCAGGTTTAGTATGTGGCCCCTTTTCGTCCACAGGGTCCTGGTGATTCCAGACCTGGCTTCTGAGGCCCCATGCTGCCCCAACAGGCTACCACCACTGGAAGCACCCACAACCCCCTACTCATTTGCTCAGGATGTAAGAGAATACTATACACGGGGCCATTAAAACAACAGACACTTACTTTCTCACAGTCCTGGAGGCTGGAAGTCTGAGATCATGGTGTCTACCCCCCTGGTCATCGTCTCCCTGTATCCTCACATGGTACTTCCTCTGTGCCTGTCTGTGTCCTAGTCTCCTCTTCTTATAAGTGTGGCAAGATTGTAAGAAGCTAGGAAAATTGCTGGGCAAGTAGAATAGAAAAACTGAGACAAGAAAATCAAATAAGGACAAACAGTTTGGACAGCTTACAGCCAGCTTTGAATCCCAAGACCTTATCTTCCCCAACCAAGGACACTTGAGAGCCAATGACTAATACCTCTCTTTCCCAACCAGAGAAGACACAGCTTAAATCACCCTGGAACTGCCAAGGCAGGAGAAGGGGAAAGGGGAAAGGAAAGAAGGGAGAGCTTTATCTCACCCACTAAACGAAGAAGTCAGCATTAGGACTTGCCAAACAAGATGCAACAATGTAGAAGGAGGCTTTGAAACCTAAGATGCTACCCAAGATTTCTGGCAGAGGAACCTTGAAATTTACAAGAAACGTATAAAACCCCTTGAACTCCCACTGGGCCCGTGCTGAGGCTAGCTGGGTGCCCCTTGTGCTATATGCCAAGTGTATTTTTAATAAATTTGCTTGTCTTGCTTCCTTAATAAATTCACTTGCTTTGCTTCAACACTGCTGTCTGTCACTCATTTGAAATCTTTCTTATGAGATTGAGAAGAGCCTGGGAGGGGACAGCCCTCTCTCCCTCTGACTCAGGAGACTGTCCAGTAACAGGGATTAGTGACTGGGATCTGAGTGGGATTGCTGCTAGCTGACCCTTATAAAAAAACTAGGTGGGGGCCGGGGGGTGGGGGGTCCCCTCAGCCCAGCCTGCATGCTCTCACAGTCTGGGAGCCCGGCTTCTGGCTGAGTGGCGCTCCCCCTGTGGGAGCATACTGACCACCAGGGGGCAGCTCATGCCTTGAGCGTCTGTCCCCTGGTGGTCTGTGCACGTCATAGCAACTGGTCGTTCCACCATTCGGTCAATTTGCATATTAGCCTTTTATTATATAGGATTAGGAGATATCTGAAATCCCAGTTGCCTGGCTTTCTTTGATTCCCTCTGACAGATCAGTGAGTTCAGTGCCTTTGGGGATTTCTTTTTCTGTTTTGCCATTAGGGTTTAGGGGGTTGCAGCATAACAAAGATTAGCAAGACATACTGGGCCTGTGCCCAGGACAGAAAAATTGAAAGCAAAACCAAATGAGTGCTTGGGCTTGCCTGGGCTCTCAAGAGAAAAGAAGCAAGTCCTTCCTCTGGTTTGAGTCTTGAATGTCCTCACTCGAGTCAGGGCCTTGCTGAGGTGTCTGGACTTGAGCAGACACCTAAGACGTGCAGGAGCCTCATAGGGCCTTCCATTTCACCTGTAATCAACTGGCTCATTCGGGGACACGCACATCAGGGTTGGTCACTCAGCGCTCCCAGACCTTCCAGTTGTCAATCTGCCGAGCCTCTCTGCCCTGCGTGGTTTCTGGCAGCTCTCTCTGCATCTGCATCCCCCTTGTAGGAAATGCAGAAAGGGAGTTTGTTGTGTCTGTCGGAAACCAGGGGGAGCATCAATTGGGGGCCCCTCAAGTTCCAGAAATATTATCCTAAAAACTCAGAGGAAGTCTCTCCCTTAGGTTGCCTTTACAAACATTGTCAAGAAAGGCACTGGCCAGAAGCTATCAACCGACAACTGTTGTTATATAAACAAAGGCTTAGGCAAGATACCCTGGTTAAACCAATCGAGGCTAAGATCTTAAGGCTGTGGGCCAGGCTGATCAGGGCCCTTTACTCCACCCTTTAATTAGGGGACTGGTTGCATGCCAATTATGGAATAAATGGGATAAAGGGATCTTCTTTATACTCTGGGCTCTGATACCTAACTTTGAGACACCCCAAAAAATTGTTAAATATCTTGAGAAGGCTGACAGGCACAGCAGGGAATGTTGGTCCTGTCCTACTGAACCTTATAAAAAAAATAGGGAATATCAGTAAATTATCTTCTTGGCTATGGACAAAGGCATCTGCTATGCATGGCTCCATGGGACCCATGAGACTGGGGGAGCAGACAGGAATGGCAAGTTTTCAGACACTCCAGTGGACAAATATACTGGTAAAATTTTTTGAGGGAATGGGAATATTGCAAAACCTAGAAGGATTCCATCTTTACAATGACTGGTGGTACTAGAAATACTGAAATTCTTACTCCATCAGGGTCTTTGGCAGGAAAAACAGGTCAGTAACTCATGGCATTATTGCCTCAAAGGAATAGAAGTGCACCAAAAGGCATTAAATTAAATGAGAACAGAGACATAGGGGGACACTCAGCAGTCTAGAGTGGAGTTGTGTCCCCTGCCTGAGTGGGGCAAAATCCATTCCCAGGACCTCCTGGTCATTGGTAAGGCCACCCTTGAGGCATGGGACAGACCCTGCAACCAGGAATTTGGGTTACAGAGTAAGACTAGTTTATTCTGGAAACCCGGGCCAGAGAAGGTGCCTTCTCCAGGAGTGGAAACAATGGAGAAGGAACAGGTATGCCCATTCTCTCCTATGATCTCCTCTATTCTCCTTCAGATGGGAAACCAAAATTCAGTACCACAAGATTTTCCTCTGGGATGCATCCTAAAGAACTGGAAAAAGCGTAAGCCTCAGACCTTAAAAAGAAAAAGATTAATTTTATTTTGTAATACAACTTGGCCCCAATACCATCTCAGGAACAGGGAAGTCTGACCAATAGATGGATCTCTGGATTATAACAGTATTCTCCAATTAGATTTGTTTTGCATAAATGAAGGCAAATGGGACAAAATAGCTTATATTCAAATGTTTATAGCCCTTTACCAAGACAGAGATTTAAGAAAAATCGATAGACTGTGTATTGCCACAATATCAGATGAATTACAGGACAGCTTCCTCACAGCCTCTGCCTGTAGGGAAACAAAACCCATCCCAAAGGCGGAACAGCCTGCTTCTCAGCTCACTCGCCTTCCCAAAGAGCAGCCACCACTGTTTAACCCCTCTTTTACTGCTGTCGAAGGCCAAGCACTTCAGGGCTGCATTTTTATCCCACAGACACCCCCCCCCCCCCAGACATCAAAAATGTTACCAAAAGCCCTAACCGGTTTGGCTCAGTGGCTAGAGCGTCAACCTGCGGACTCAGGGGTCCTGGGTTCGATTCTGGTCAAGGGCATGTACCTTGGTTGCGGGCACGTCCCCAGTAGAGGGTGTGCAGGAGGCAGCTGATCGGTTTTTCTCTCTCATCAATGTTTCTAACCTTCTATCCCTTTCCCTTCCTCTCTGTAAAAAATCAATAAAATATATTTTTTAAAATGTTACTAAAAATTAGCATTGGGACCCCAAATCCCCACTGAGCCACTGGTAGAAACTACTTTCATTGTTTTTAACAACCGAGGAGGAGCACAAAAGCCACCAATAGAAACAGAGGCGCAGTTTTAAGCCTTACACCACCTCAAGGTCACCCAGCTCCCAGACTACAATGACCGTCAAAGGGGCGATGCTATTCCTTTGGACAGGAAGGACACTGGAATAGGGAGTGCCCTGGGAAGGGGGCCTCCTCAAGAAACCATGCCCCCTCTACCACAAGTTCAGCCACTGGAAGAGGGACTGTCCCAAGGATCTGAGGGTCCCCCAACCAGAATCTATCCACACAATGGCCTTGAGCTGAAGGGGCCCATGCCCTAGTTGGCTCCCACTAAGAGCATCATGATTGGAGGGATGAAGCCAAGGTTACCCCTTGACATGGTAGGTAAGCCCAGTACATTTTAATTACAAGGGGGGACGGCTTACTCTGCTCTGACCGACTCATCAGGGCCTCTTTCTTCCAAAACCTGTTTGATCACGGGGGTGAGTAGGTGTCCTCCATGCTACCATTTCACCCAAGCCCTTGGCTTCAGCCTCGGGAATCTCACTTTCAGGCATGCCTTTCTTGAAGATCTGGGGTACTCTATTCCCTTATTAGGGAGGGACATCTTGTCTAGTCTAAGCTTCTGGGTAATTAAAAATGAAAGCAAGGCTAAAGTAATTGAAGGAAAATTTGTAAAAGTGAGTCTTTGAACACTCTATATCCTCCTCCTGGAGGTCCAGGAGCTGAGGCAGTCCTGGGAACAATGGGGAATTAATACTACCCCCAACCCTCTGCAGGCTGGACTGTCTGGCATCGGGCCGGAACACGAGGCCACTGCCCTACCTCAACGTAAAGGAAAACAAGCTGCTGGAATGACTAAGCCAAAGATTTTACTGTGTGGGATTTAAAGAATGCCTTTTTCTGCAACCCTCTTCATCCTGACTTCTAGGACTCATTTGCATTTGAATGGATGAACCCCCAAACTAAGAAAACTTGTCAATATATGTGGGCTGTGCTCACTCAGTGCTTTAGGGACAGTCCCCATTTGTTTGAAAATGCGTTAGCCAAGGAATTAAAGGAACCAATTGACCAAAGGGACCCTCTTACAGTATGCTAATGACCTATCAAATTCTAATACTAACAAAGAGGACACAGATAAAAATTCCATCCTGAGGAGAACCAAGATGGCAGCATAGGTAAACACCTATACTTGCTGCCTCTTACAACCACATCAAAACTACAACTAAAAGACAAAACAAATATCATCCAGAACCATGGGAAAGCTGGCTGAGTGGAAGTTCTACAACTAGAAGGAAAGAAAAAAGCACATTGAGACTGGTAGGAGGTGCGGAGGTGCGGATGTATGGAGGTTCGTGCAAAACGGGCTGGCAACCGGGTGCGCTGTTGTTTTTTTCAATCGGGAGGGAGATACAAGCTCCCAATTGCTCTGAACTCCAGTTCTGGGTGAGACTCTGGGGACCCAACTCAAATGGGGAGAAACTGGACTGTCTGGCATCGGGCCAGAATGCAAGGGTGGCTTTCTCTCAGAGGTGCTCGTAGCGATCATTGTTCCTGCAGGGGGGCGCAGGACATGAAGACACGGAGACCCAGGGACTGGCAGCCATTGCTGTTTGCTCTGCCCTGGTGATTCCCTGAGACCCCTGCCCCAATTTACAACCCCACCCAAGCTGTGTGCAGTGGCTTTTGCATATGAATGGCCTGGCCTTTCACAGCCTAAAACCTAACAAACTGCAGCTGGGTCAGAGAGCTCCAAAGCTTCCAAAAGAAGGCCCAAGGCTCGGCAGCAGCAGCCTGCCTTGCTTCACAGCTGGGCCTCATCTGGGCACTTCCAAACCCCAAACAAAGAGGAGGTATCTGCAGATCTCTCTGTAGCTCCTGCTGGGTGGCCTCAGGCAGTGGCTGACTTTGCACCTCCTTGGAGATCCAAGAGCCAGTGTACCCAGTGGCCAGTGTGAGACCATACCAGATTACAACTCTTCACATCCATAAGCGACACACTCAAGAGGCAGACTCAGTGAGCACCAAAGCCCCACTGAAGCAAGTCCTGCCCCATAAGGGTGTCTCTAGCACAGCAGTTCTTCCATTGTAGACACAGCTGGTCCTCATAGCTAATTGGCCTGGAGTTCAATTCCTCCCAGTGATACCAACAGCAATCAAGCTTAACTACAACAAGACTGTGCACCCAGCCCACAAAGGGGTACACCAAGAGTGTCCACCTCAGGTGATTGGGGAGGCTAAGCCACTGGGCCCTATAGGACACCTAGCACACAAGGCCACTCTATCAACACAGGAAAGCAGCCAAAATGCAGAGACAAAGAAACATATCACAAATGAAAGAAATGGAGGAAAGCAAACTACTGGATATAGAGTTCAAAACCACAGTTATAAGGTTACTCAAGAATTTTCTAGAAACCTCCGAGGAACTTAGTGAGACCTTTAAGGATCTTAGTGGGAATGCCAAAAAAATGGAAAAGGACCAGTCAGAAATTAAGCATACACTGACTGAAATAAAGAATAATATACATAAATTCAACAGTAGACTAGAGCAGTGGTCAGCAAACTCATTAGTTAACAGAGCGGCAAACTGCGGCTCACGAGCCACATGTGGCTCGTGAGCCGCAGTTTGCCAACCACTGGACTAGAGGATCCCAAGAATCAAGTCAAAGATTTGAAATAGGAGGAAGCAAAAAACGCCCGAACTGAAGAGCAAAAAGAAAAAAGAATCCAAAAATATGAAGATAGTGTAAGGAGCTTCTGGGACAACTTCAAATGTACCAACATCAGAATTATGGGGGTGCCAGAAGAATAGAGAGAGCAAGATATTGAAAACCTATTTGAAGAAATAATGACAGAAAACTTCCCCTACCTGGTAAAAGAAATAGACTTCCAAGTCCAGGAAGCACAGAGAACCCCAAATAAGAGGAACCCAAAGAGGACCACACCAAGACACATTATAATAAAATGCCAAGAGCAAAAGACAAAGAGAGAATATTAAAAGCAGCAAGAGAAAAACAGTTAGTTACCTACAAGGGAGTACCCATACGACTGTCAGCTGCTTTCTCAACAGAAACTATGCAGGCCAGAAGGGAGTGGAAAGAAATATTCAAAATGATGAATAGCAAGAACCTACAACCAAGATTACTCTACCCAGCAAAGCTATCATTTAGAATTGAAGGTCAGATAAAGAGCTTCACAGAGAAGAAAAAGCTAAAGGAGTTCATTATTACCAAACCAGGATTATATGAAATGCTGAAGGGTATTCTTTAAGAAGAGGAAGAAGAAGAAAAAGGTAAAGATAAAAATTATGAACAACAAAGTGACAACAAATACATATTTATCAACAAGTGAATCTAAAAATCAAGTGAATAAAAAAATCTGATGAACAGAATAAACTGGTAAATATAATAGATTCAGGGACATAGAAAGGGAGTGGACTGACAATCTTTGGGGGGAATGGGGTATGGGGGGTGTGGAAAGAGATTCGACAAAAATTTTACACCTATGGATGAGGACAGTGGGGGGAGGGTAAGGGCATGAGGTGGGGTGGGAACCAGGTAGAGGGGAGCTATGAGGGAAAAAAAGAGGAACAACTGTAATAATCTGAACAATAAAGATTTATTAAATAAATAAAAAAGAAAAAAATTTTTCATCCTAATATTAAACTTCCTCACAGTTAGAAAACATACAGTCTCTCCCAGAAAGGCCCAAATAACCTCCCAGCAGTTCCAATACCTAGGGTATTTACTCACTCCAGGAGCCCGGACTCTGTCACCCCAAAGAAAACAGGCCATACTGGCTCTCCCGGTCCCACAAAGTAAGCAACAGCCTCAGGATTTCTAGGAACAGCTGGCTTCTGCTGCCTGAAGATACCGGGTCTGGGGCTAATTGCTAAGCTTCTATGTAACTTTAAAGGGAGTCCTCACCCAGAATGTAGACCTGACTCCAAGGTCAGTAACTTACTTTTCAAAACAATTAAACACTGCAGCAGACCGCTGGCCACATTATTTCCAATATTACATGCCCATGACGCTATTGAGAAGGAAAAAGGACTCTAGCCAAGCTTTGCCAAGAGACCTCGGAGTCCTAGTTTCTATGTTACCCAGAGAAATGAGGACGGCGCCTAAAGGAAAGTTACAAGGAAGCCCCTTTGAACTCGCCGGTGGCAGGCTCTTTCTCAGATTTGACCTAATAATAGATAAGGAAACCTCCCAGCTGCTGTCTTACAGGTCCAAAAAGCATTACAGGAACATAGAGACCAAATTCTACCTGCCCCCAATAAAGACACCAACACAAGTTAAACCAGGGGCCCCAGGTGCCTGCTGTCACCCAAATGGAAAGGCCCACGTCACGACCTGGTAAGCATCCAAACTGCAGGAACGCTTGGAAGGGTACCCATTTGGGTTCACTTATCTCTAATTAAACCTGTCCCTTGTGAGTCCCCACAGGAACCTGCACCTGAGACCTACCCTTGCAAACCCATCAAGACCTCAAGCTCCTCCTCAAGAAACAAAAACCTGTTACAGATAAGTAGTGTGGTGACTGGGCTTTAATATCATTGTCCTCCACTTCACTAACCTTCTTGTCAAATCTGTCACTTCTGGGATACAGCAATTCCATGTCAAGATGTTGACACGTCAGGGATTCCAGCCCATCCCTACTTTAAAGGAATCAGATGCTAGCCTCTCTGTTCCAGTCTCAAATCCCATTCCCTTGCCTCCCTTAGATGAGGCCGGGAGAGACTTCATAGCCTATGCAGGGAGGGACTACGGCCATTGTAAGCAGGAAGCAGTTACTGAAAACAGACCGTCCTCCCTCATCAGCCCTAAAAGATTTTAGGGATGGGAGTCTCCAAGGTGGGGAATGTGGCAGGATAGTAAGAAACTAGGAAAATTCCTGAGCAGGTGGTGCGGGGAAACTGAGACAAAAAAATTGAACAAGGCCAAATAGTTTGGGCAGTTTGCAACTAGCTTGTGGATCACCAGACCTTGTCTTCCCCAACCAAGGACACTTGAGAGCAAATGGTTTATACCTTCCTCCCTAACCAGAGAATACATAGCTGACACCACCCTGGGCTGCCAAGGCAGGAGGACAGGGAAGGAAAGAAGGGAGAGCTTTATCTCACCCAATAAACAAAGAAGTCAGCTGTCTTAGGGCTTCCCAAACAAGATGCGACAATGTAAAAGGAGTTGCTTTGAAACTAAGCTGCTACCCAACATATCCAGCAGAGGAATCTTGAAACCTATAGGAAGAAGGCTATAAAACCCCTTGAATCCCCACTGGGCATATGCTCAGGCTAGCTGGGTACCCACTGGTGCTATATACTAAGTGTGTTTTTCATAAACTTGCTTGCCTTGCTTCCTTAATGAATTCGCTTGCTTTGCTTCAACACTGCTGCCTGTCACTCCTTTGAAATTTTTCTTACAAGACTGACAAGAGTTAGGGACAGCCCTCTCCCTCAGACTCAGGGGGCTGTCCGGCAACATAAGGACACCAGACAGATTGAATTAGGGCCCATCCTAGTGACCTCATTTAACTTGATTACCTGTTAAAAGACCCTACCCCCAAATATAGTCACATTCTGAGGCACTGGAGAATAGAGCTTCAACATATGCATTTTGAGGGGACACACTGTGGCCCATAACACACCCCAAATGTTAACCCTATAACCTCTACTGGCACTGGTGTTAGCTCATCCTGCTTGATCCTCTTAACACCCACCAAGGAAACAGAAGTCGGACTTATTGCCCACTTTTCTTTCAGGAAACTGATTTGGAACAGTTGCTGGATCTGCCTGAGGTCATGCGGCACTGGGTGTGTGAAGATAGCCTTCCAGCACGGCCCCCCCCCGATTGGACTCGGGCATTCAAGTGTGCACCTGTGGCCCTCACCACCCTTCTGATTTCTCCTCAATAATGGGGTGGGACAAATCCCAACATACAGCTACATTGCATCTTTAGTGTAAGAATAAACTGGGTTGCACATCTATAAAATGATTCAAATTTCTATGATACTTATTGTTAAACAAAAAAAACTTTCCTGGCCGAATGCTTTTCCTAAAAGAAAAGGTTTACTGAGCCATGTGCTAGCCCAAAAAGGAACTGGTCCCAGGCATGCAGTCTACACCACCAGCAACAGGGCTGGATGGGGAAGAGGACATGTCTGCTGGCCAGGAGTCGACAGGAGTTTCTGTGGAAATAGGGGAAGACCGATGGAAGTTGTTTTGAAAGAAGTTACACCGTCAGTAGCCAAAAGGAGTGGGAGAAGGTGAAGCGGGGCTAGTTCTGGGATAGGGGTAGAGTCTAAGGAAGAAGTGTTTGCTCCTTTGGGTTGCTGGTAGGCAAAGGTCAGGAAAGTTCATGCATAAGCAAGAAGTGGAGGCACCAGGCAGTTGGCCACCTCGGAGTTCATTGCAAGTTCCAGCACACACTCAGGCGTGTGAGCAGTCTTTTGTTGGTTTTGTCCTACAGTTAAGGGATCAACCTCTCCTGTCTCTTCCTTCCACCCTCCAGCCTGCTGTAATTTAATTTAGGGCATTTCAGAATTTTTTTCTTGTCACTATAATGTGATAGAATGTAGTATTTTAAAATTGTGGGGTGAGAGCAAATTAAAAAGGGGTGTTAGGTCAATAAGCTTATCATTTGCAAGATAATTAAAGTTGGATACCTTACATTATGCTTTCCATAAAAATCAATTCCAGCTTGATTAAGTATGAAAATAAATAAAGCCATCAAAGTGCGTACTAGAAAAAATAAAAAGGTTGTGACTCTTTTTAATAAATATAAAACAGGGCAGGCCTTTATAAGCATAACACTATAGTCAGAAACCAGGAAAGAAAATATGACTATATTTGACTAATACAATTTTAGAAATTAAGTTTAAGATTAATCACCACAGAGAAAGTGAATAAATGTTTGTTTCACAAAGTTAATACCCTTAGTAGTATATGAAGAGTTTTTTTTACAAACCAGTAAGCAAAGAAATGAATACCCCCTGAAAATAATGAGCAATAATGACAAGCAACTTTTACTATTTGAAATGCTAATCCCCTTAATGGATCCATCTGTATTCTCCTCAAAACAAGGTTTTGAAGTAGGTGCTGCATTTTCTACACTTTGGAGGTAAGGAACCAGAGAATACCTCCCCCACCCCACCCCCCTACCAGAGTCACCCTAAGGAATGGCAGAACCAGGGTATCAGCCTCAGATGTGCCGGGCATTAACCTCTGTGCTGCCCGTCCTTCATGGGAAGACAAGAGCAGATATACTGTATAAATTGCTAAGAAATATACAGCTTTGATATTCAGTGCAAATTAAGTGAGAATTGGATACAAACTTAACACGCATTAAACAACACTAAGATCTTTAAAGCCTTATCAGGCTGACAACACAAGAGACATGACTACCACCCACCCCGTGCTGGTGAAGCTGCGAGGAAAAGGCAACCTCAATGACTGCAGAGACCATGTGAAGCTGACAACCTCTCCGGATGGAAGGAGAGGCTGAGGGGGGAAGAGAGGAGGCGCTGATCTGCCCAAGGCACCAGAGACACGAAGGTGGACAACTCTTGACCACACCAACTCCAGGATCACTTTTCAGAGCAAGACATAAGCCTTGGGTCAAAAGGCCTGGACTTGGTTCCCAGCCTTGCCACTCACAGATGTGTGACGGGCTGTAGAAGCTGCAGTTGCTTCATCTGTAAAGGGCGATGATAATAGTATCTGCCCTTAAAGTTCTAAGGATTAACTGAGCTATAGAAAAACCTAAGCTATTGTTATTGTCTTCTTTTATTATTCGCTTTTTAGAAATAATAATCCGACATCTATAATCAGAACACGTATGTATGTATGTATGTTTATGGATGTGTGTATTCATTCATGTGCATGTATATTTATGTATGCATGTGTTTGTGTGTGTGAGGGGGTGCAAATACTTGCGTGTTTACAGAGGGGGAGAGTCACTGGCTATATTCCTTTTTTTATTTTTTTTATTTTCACTCAAGGATATGTTTTTATTGATTTTAGAGAGAGAGAAGGGAAGAGAGAGAGAGAGAGAGAGAGAGAGAAGAGAGAGAGAGAGACAGAAACATCAATATAAGAGAGAAAATTAATTCATTGCCTCCCATATGTGCCCCAACCAGGAACCAAACCCACAACCTAGGTATGTGTCCTGACTGAGAATTGAACCCGCAACCTTTTGGTGTATGGGATGACATTCTAACCAACTGAGCCACCTAGCTAGAACCACTGGCTATATATATATGTATTTATAACAGCAATCTTTTCATTTTATTTTATTTATTTATTTTATTGATTTCAGAGATGAAGGGAGAGGGGAAAGCAAGATAGAAACATCAATGATGAGAGAGAATCACTGATTGGCTGCCTCCTACACTCCCCCCACTGGAGACCGAGCCCGCAACCCAGCACGTGCCCTTGACTGGAATCGAACCTGGGACCCTTCAGTCCACAGGCCGACGCTCTATCCATTGAGCCAAACCGGCCAGGGCCACTGGCAATATTCCTGACTGAGAGAAAGGAGGCTCTGAAAGGGAGATTTCCGCACAGGGGCAGGGTATGTTGAAGATGGAAGAAGGAAGCAGGTATGGCGTGTGGAGACACGCTGCTGAAGCACACACAGGATCCATGCTCAGCCTCAGAGATCAGTCACAGCCAGGTGGGGGTAGGGGGAGGCAACAAAAGGGTAGAAGGTGAGCAGGGAGAAGGGCTGAGTTAAAAAGTGACTCGGACTACCCTTTGTCCTTGCAGGCTTTGCTCTCCCTCTTGTCCCAGGCTCTCTTGACTGGAGTGTGGCTTAATTATTGATGTTGAGAAGCAAGTTAACTTCTTTGTTACAGATAAATTCCAATTAATAAATGCAGGAGGGCGCAGCTAGCGTGGCTCAGTGGGGGAAAATATCCCATGCAAATGGAAACAAATAAACAACAACAACAAAAAGCTGTGGTAGCAATATTTATATCTGACAAAATAGACTTCAAAACATAGGCCATAAAAGAGACAAAGAAGACCACCATATAGTACTAAAGGAATTGATCCAATAAGAAGATATAACTCTTGTAAATATATATATACCCAACATAGGCACACCTAAATATATGTAGAAAATCTTGGTGGACAGACAGCAATACAGTCATAGTTGGGGGTTTTAACACCTCACTGTCATCAATGAATAGATCTTCCAGACAAAAAAAATCAACAAGACAACAGCGACCTTAAAGGACACACTGCCTCGGGTGGATTTAACTGGTATTTACAGAACATTTCCTCTCAAAGCAGCAGAATATACATTCTCCTCAAGTGCACATAAAACATTCTCAAAGACAGACCACGTGTTAGGACACAGAGTAAGTATGAACAAATTCAAGAAGATTGAACTCATATCAAGCATCTTCTCTGACCACAATGTTATAAAGCTAGGAATCAACTACAATAAAAAAATGAAAAACATTCAAACACATGAGGGCAAAATAGAATGTTATTAAACAACAAATGGGTTAACCATGAGCTCAAGGAAGAAATCAAAATTACCTGAAAATGAACAGACAACAACCTCAAATCTATGGGACACAGCGAAAGTAGTCCTGAGAGGGAAGTTCATAGCATTGCAGACCTACCTCAAGAAGCAACAAAAATCTCAAGTAAACAATCTAACCCTATACCCGAAAGAGCTAGAAAAAGAAAAAGAAACAAAGCCCAGAGTAAGTACAAGGAAGGAAATAATAAAAACCAAAAGTCTGGATACAAACCTATGTATCTATGGTTACCTATTTTTTTTTTCCTTTTTACTGAATTTATTGGGGTGACACTGGTTAACAAATTTATACAGGTTTCAGATACACAGTTGTACAACACATCATCGGTATACCATTATGTGCCGCTACCCCAAGTCAAGTCTCTGTCCATCACCATTTATTCTCACTTTATTCCCCTCTACGTGCCCCCCCGCCCCAGCAATCACCACACTATTATCTGTGTCCATGAGTTTTTCTCTCTTTTTTATCTTTTTTGTTCAATCCCTCCACCCCCACCTTCCCAATAGCTGTCGGCCTGCTCTCTGTGTGGCCAATTTTTAACAAGAGTGCCAAGTCTGTTTGATGGGCAAAGAACAATCTGTTCAACAAATGGTGCTGGGACAACTGGATAGCCTCATGCAAAACAATGCAGTGGGACCCTTACATCACGCCATATGAGTTAACTATAAATGGATCAAAGACCTCAACGTAAGTGTCCAAACTATAAAACCTTTAGAAGAAAACATAGGAGTAAATCTTCATGACCTTGTATTTGGCAATAGATTTTTAGATATAAAACCAACAGTAGAAAAAAATAGCAACAAAAGAAAAAAATAGATAAATTTGGACTTCATTAAAATTAAAAATATTTGTGCTTCAAAGGACACTCTCAAGAAAGTGAAAACACAACCCACAGAATGGGACAAAATATTTGCAAATCATGTATCCTATAAAGGAATTGGATGTAGACTATGTAAAAACACAACTCAATAACAAAGAGACAAATCACACAATTAAGAAATGGACAAAGGATCTGAGTAAATATTTCTCCAGAGAAGATGTACAAATGGTCCATCAGCACATGAAAAGATGTTCAGCATCATTAATCTTCAGGGAAATGAAAATCAATACCACAATGAGATACCACTTCACACTAGAAGAGCTCTAATCTAAAAGTCAGATAACAGCCATTGTTAGCAAAGATGTGGAGAAATTGGAACCCTCATATACTGCTGATGAGAATGTCAAATGGGACAGCCACTTTGGAAAATAGTCTGGCAGTTTAACAAAAAGTTAAGTCAAAAGGTTAAACATCGACTTACCCTTTGACTCAGCAATTCCATTTTCAAGAGACTTGAAATATGTTCACATAAAAACTTCTACACAAGTGCTCATAGCAGCATTATTCATAGTAGCCAAATGGTAAAAACAATTTACATGCCAGTTGAATGATGGATGGATAAGAAAATGTGGAATGAAATTTTATTTGACCATGAAAAAGAATGAAATACTGATGCATTCTATTACATGATTGAACTTTGAAAATATTATACTAAGTGAACGAAGCTAATCACAAAAGACCATATGTTATATGATTTCTTTTATATCAAATGTCCAGAATTGGTAAATATATAGAGAAAGAAAGTAGATTGGTTATTGCATAGAGACTGGGGATGAATAATAGATGGGGAGGAGGGTAGGTAATGCTAAAGGGTGCGGGTTTCTTTTTGAGGAGATGAAAATGTTCTGTAGTTGAATGTGGTCAGAGCTGCACAACTTTGTGAATATACTAAAAAGTACTAAATTGTATACTTTAAATTAGTGAATTGTATGATACATGACTTTAATTCTCAATAAAGCTGTTACAAAAATAAAGTGTCAAAGACCCATGTGAGGAAAACAATAATAATAAAAGCCGATTAGAGACATAAAAAAAAAGGCCTCCATAAGTAGTGATTTTCCTGGAAAAGGAGATAATATTTTAAAGATAGCAATTTCTCTTAAATCAATCTATAAATTCACTTCAACCACATTCAAAATTCTAATAGAATTTTAAAAACTGATTCTAAATGTGAACAAAAGGAATAAATGTTTGAAAATGGCCTAGACGTTTTTGAATGAAAAATAGAAATGGGGATTGTTTGTCTTAACAGATATAATAATTTTTTTTGAAAGGTCCAGGGATTTAAAGACTCTGCCGGGTGCAGGAAAAGGCAAACAGAAAAAATAAACGAGAACACAGAAACAAGAACCGGCCTCATGCATTCCTGGGCCTTCAGGATGCTAAAAGCGTCATTTCAAATCAATGAAATGGATTATTTAGTCAACAATATTGGACTCAATGACCCAAATCCCAAAACTTGTATTTCTTCCAGAAGAATTCAATATTAAGATGTGCAAATAAAACCTTAAAGGAATTGGAGGAAAACATAGGAAACTAATTCTACAAACTTGGCTTACGGAAGGCTATTCTCAGCCAGCTGAAAAGCAAAAGTTGGATGAATTTGTCCACATAAAAACTAAAATTTCCACATGGCAAATGGCCTTTTCAACCAAGTTAAATGTCGAAATGAAAATTAGTTCAACAATTTCAACACTTGTGAATATTTTAAGATCTGGAATATATAAAGTGGTCTTAAATTAAATAGGAAAAAGATACCCTTCAAATATTATCTTTGCCATCATGAGATTTTTTTAAAAAGAGAATTTGAAAGATGTGCAGCAGGCGCGTACTGTTTACTTTGGGACAGAATGTGCAGATATGGGGTCCATATCTGTGCTCATGACAAGGGATCTCGGTAGAGGAGAATCTCAGCGCTCTGAGGACAGGAGGGTTCTTAGATATAACTCAGTTTCAGATTCTTTTCTTTTTTTCTTTTTTAATAAAACATTTCATCTTTTCTTACTTTCAATTGCAGTTGACATACAATATTTTTATTTATTATTTATTTTTTAAAATTCTTTATTGTTGAAAGTATTACTGACATACATTATTATATTATTTTCAGGTGTACAGCCCAGCGATTAGACATTACATAACTTAGTAAGTGATCATCCCAATAAATCTCACAACCATCTGACACCATACATAGTTACTATATTATTAATTATATTCTGCTCATAACTACTTGCCAGAATACACTCAACTGATCTGAACTTATGTAGTGGCTAAACTTAATGGGAACTGACTGAAGCCATTTATTTATCTTCATTTTTCCTACTTGGTATGAATATTCATGATTGCGACCAGAGGAATGTTAATGTGTTTGATTATGGGTGCCACCTCAAACCCTGGAAAGAACTACACAAGATAGAGTAAATGCATCACCATACCTTCCAAAACAAGACGTAATCTAAATGCAGAAACCACCTGGCCCCAGCCATCTCAATTCCATCTTCCAAAATGTTGCCAGCACCTCCTTTCCCGTGTACTAATGATCTTGAGCAGGATGCTTTATTCTTTTGAGAGCAGCACATGAATCCACTGTCACATTTTACAGACTGTGGTTTTTATAATTTAGAGGGAGAAATGAGGAAGAGAGAGAGAGGAGAGAGAGAGAAAGAGAGAGAAAGAGAGAGAGAGAAGAGAGAGAGAGAAAGAGAGAGAGAGAGAGAGAAGAGAGAGAGAGAAAGAGAGAGAGAGAAAGAGAGAGAAAGGATGATAAACAAAATGTTAACATGTAGCAAAATGTTAACAATAGGTAACTCTGGGTAAAGAGTAATAAATGGGTATATTTTGGACTACTTTTATTCTTGCAATTTTTCTATAAGTTTGAAATTATTTCTACATAAATGTCCATTATTATATCTTATTATTTCTGCCTGCTCTCACATCTCCCATTTATTTATTTTAAAAATATATTTTATTGATTTTTTTTACAGAGAGGAAGGGAGAGGGATAGAGAGTTAGAAACATCAATCAGCTGCCTCCTGCACACCTCCTACTGAGGATGTGCCTGCAACCAAGATACATGCTCTTGACTGGAATCGAACCTGGGACCTTTCAGTCCGCAGGCCGACGCTCTATCCACTGAGCCAAACCAGTTAGGGCATACATCTTCCATTTAATCTCAGTTATTGTCTTATTACCATTTAGATCTTGTTCCATGAATTCCCAAGTTTTCTAGAATTTTATTGAGATTGCTTCGCAAATGCTTTCTGAAATTTACATTTTGTTTTTTTTGTAGGCCATTTAAACAAATATGCTTTTCCCCGGCGAGTGTAGTTCTTTGACAACTTTCTTAATTTCTTCAGTCGATGGCTTTCTCTGATCTTTGTAGAGGCCCCTTCCCCTCACCCCCCATTTATCACTTAAAGGAGGAGAGAGCTACCTGGGCATGGTGCTTGTTGGCACACAGAGTGAAAGAGCTCTCCTTCTCTCGCTGCCTCTTCAGAGGAGGGTTACTTGAGCAAAACATTTCTTGCCAACTTCCTTGTGGCCTATAGACTTTACTTCCATTGGGTCTCTCTGTCCTGAGGCTGGGGTCTGCTGATCCCGTAGCCTGGCTGTCTAAGGAGTCAGTGCATGCTTGCAGCTTTCAGCAATCTGTAGGGCTTCTCTTGCCAGGACAACTATAATCCAAGACGCAAGGCTCCTGTGTGTCCTGGCTCCCGTGGGTGTATCATTTGCCACTTCTCAGAAGGCTCTTCCACGTGCTGGCTAATGCTGGCGTTGGAGCATGGGCATAGGGGAGTAGGAAGGGATGAAATCGCTGTCTGTGGCACCAAGGTTCTCACACAGGGGCTTGGAGAGGTTCTGATGGGCCATTGAGCAACAGCTCTAATTTGCAACACTGCTGAAACTTCTCTGTGTTTCACAAGCATTGCCTCTGCAATGTCTGGGAGATTGTGTCATGACTTGCTGAAGTGTTGCTATCAACACTTGCATTAAATTGTATTTATTTAAAAACAGGACCCCCCCCCCCCCCCGCAATACCTAGAAAAGAAGGAAGGAAGCAAGAAAGGAAAGAAGGGAAGGGGGAAGGCAGGAAGGGAGGGAGGGAGGGAGAGAGGGAAGGAGGGAAGGGAGGGAGAAAGAAAGGGAAGGAGACATGGAAGGAAGGAAGGAAGGAAGGAAGGAAGGAAGGAAGGAAGGAAGGAAGGAAAGAAGGGAGGGAGGGAGGGAGCGAGGGAGGAAGGAAGGAAGGAAGGAAGGGAGGAAGGAAGGAAGGAAGGAAAGAAGGAAGGAAGGAAGGAAGGAAGGAAGGAAGGAAGGAAGGAAGGAAGGGAGGAAGGGAGGAAGGGAGGAAGGGAGGGAGAATAGGAAGAAGGGAGAAAGGGAGACAAGGAAGCAAGAAAGGATGTGAGAGGAGAGAGGGAGGGCGGGAGAGAAGAAAAAGGAAGGAAAGAAAAGGAGTAGACAGGCTGCTTGGGAACTGAAAGATTGGGTGACCATCCCTACAGGGGTGAGTGGGAAGAGAAGTGGGGCATTGGTCCCGTCCTTCCACTGCGGGAGTATCTCGAATCCTGGTGAAGGAACCATGGGCGTTTTAAAGGTGACCTATTGGAGATCAGCGAGCGGGTCAGAATGAGTGGGCAAACACAGAACAACCAACACGAGGCGTTTTGCACCCTGTATTCATATGGAAGAACTGTCAGGACAGGAGCCGCAGAAAGGAAAGTTGACGCCTATGGAGTGCTGACTCTGTGCCAGGCATGTGTGTGTGCTTCGCCTCATAAGTTCCCTCAATGCTTACACACCCTGCAAATGAGGGCTACGTGGGACTCTATTTCATAGGGGAGGAAGTTGAGGGACAGTCAGTGCTTCGTGAGGTGAGCTCTCTCATCATCCTGGTTGTACACCTGAGCACATGAAGGCACAGAGAGATTCAGTGCCTTGCTGGGGAGATCAGCGCGGACTCGAATCTCGTCTGCATCAGAGCCTGTGCTTCTAATTGCTGCCTTGTGCAGGCCCCACCAGAAGCCAAGGGGATCCCCTCCAAACATTTTTTCCGTGGCTGAGATGCCCTCATTGTTATCCTCCACTTCCACTCCCTTGATTGCTCACATTCCTTCCAGATGGACCCCCTTTCTCTCACAGGATCCCCTCATCTCTCCGTGCTTCCTACTGGTGGTCCTGAACCGCAGCTCAGCGAACCTGCTACGGCTGCCCCTGGTCTACAGCAGCAAATTGCATTCATTTTCCTTGTCAGGGTCATGATTTTTGCCATGTACTTGAACTAGCTGTATGTCATTAGCCTTGTTCTTCAGATCAACCCCTACTTAAATGTATTTATTTAAAAGGAAATACCATAGCTCTGCCATAAATGGAAAACCAGTTTTTTTTCGAATAGACCTTAAAATGAATAGAAAATCATTAAAATTTACTAGTAAAAGACTCGTCCAAGGATCACCCATAATCACGAACTGTTCTTCCTAGCACCATTTGAAATCACACATTGATTTGTAACTCTTTAGGTGAAGATCTAAAGAGAAGATTTGTTTGTGTTTATTGACACAATGAAATGTTGTTGTTTTTTTTTTGGGGGGGGTGTCAAATCCTTTTCCCTTTTCCCTTATTGTTTTAATCTTTGGTTTCATGCTTATTAACTTTTCCCTCACCACCAAGATTACATAAGTATTCACTGAAATAGGCTTCTAGTGTTTTTATGGTTTCATTTTTCGTTTGAATCTTTAATCCATCTAGAACAAGAAATAGGAGTCTAACTTTGTTTAATTTCAAGGGGTTGGCCATTTGCCCAAACTGTTTATGGGAAAACATGCTTTCCACACTAATCTGAAAGGTCATCTTTTCACATATTAAATATTTATATACTTTCGGGTTCACATTTAGATTTTCTATTCTTTTCCATTCCATTTTTGCATTAAGAATTCAATGTTTAACAGATTTTACCTTTCCTATCTGATCATCTCATTTCCCCACCCACCTCTTTTGCTTTTCCAATATTTCTTGCTAGAAAATGGACATTTGGACACTATTGTGTCTTTCTGTGCAGGGACATGTCGGATCTCTCCTGACTTCAGAATTTGTATTTCTCAGGTAAGAGTTGCAGTCTCCTGTCCTGTGTGTGTTTCCTTGCTTGGTTTATGCCTCACTTCTTATTGAATTGTGAATGAGATCTTTTTTTCCCCAATGTATTTTGCTGTAGTTATTTTGGGGGCTTTGGCAAGCCACAAGGTTTTGTATATTTATTTTGCAACTGGCCACTAAACTGAGTTTTCTTTTCAGTTGGAAGAGCGTTTTCACCCTGTGGCTTCCTTTGGATGTTTCGCTCCGGCCCCCTCTGAAGCAGTAGCCCAGCAGCCAGGCCGATTCTGTGGCTGGGGGGGGGGGAGGCGGGAGGGGGGGGAGGCGGGAGGGGCGCTGCTTGGCCCTCAGCTCCAGCTTGGGGAAGAGGCACTTTTCCCTCAGGAACATCCAGGGGTCCATCTCCAAGCAAAATATTTTTTCCATGAAGGAGCTTCTTTTACGTCAGTTGGTATTTTGGTCAGGAATTACAGAATGTACTTCACAACAAATTCAAAACACACTTCTTTTTAAAACCAGGCCTTTCCCAACAAGATCAGCAACAAATGTGTTACTTTTCTCACACCTTGGACATGTAGGAAAATGTGTGCTCAGGGAGCTGGCCGGGCGCCGGCCTGGGGAAGGTGCCAGGCTGGATGAATGCTCCAGGGTAGGGGCCTGACTTGTTCTTGTTTGCTGGGCTCCGAATAGCTGCTAAGAGTCCCTCCCAGCACCACAGGGCGCTGGGTCCTCCGAGCGAGCGCAGGCCGGGGAGCCGGCCGCCTTCCTGCAGAGGAGCGGGCTGCAGCAGTACCGAGGGCGCCCCGGTTTACCGACTGGTGCACTGCTGTGCGTTGTCCCCAGCATCTCCCATCCGCCTCCCAGGATGAAGGAGCCACTCTCCCTTTTTTTAAGAAGAAGAACTGGGGTTTCACGTGTTTAAAGTAATTTGCTCCAGGTTCATAGTCATTCAGGGACAGCCTGGGTTTGAGCCCAGTTTAAATCAGCGAGTCTCAAATGTTTTGGTCTCAGGCTCCCTTTACATTCTTAATTAAGTCATTAAAAGTTATTGAGGACTTTGATGAGCTCTTATTTGAAATTAGAGATAACAGGCCTTTAAAAAAAATTCTCGCCCGAGGATATGTTTTTATTGTTTTGAAAGAGAGAGAGAGAGAGAGAGAGAGAAAGAGAGAAACATTGGTTGGTTGCCTCTCATAGGTGCCCGGACCAAGGACTGAACCTGCAATATAGGTATGTGCTCTGTCCGGGAATCAAACCCACAGCCTATTGGTGTACTGGACGATGCTCCAACTGACTCAGCCACCCGGCCAGAGTGTAGAACTGAGAGAATTTTAAAGCACAAGCATACCCAGCACACATCTCCTGGCTGTCAGAGCTACGATGCCATGACACGTCGCTCCTGAAGATGCTTCCGTAGTCACATGAGAGGACACGAAAGGGGAGTAACATCTTAACATTATCATGAAAGTGATTTTCACCTTGAAAACCCCCTGGGAGGGTCTTGGGCCCCGGGGCTCTCTGGAATACACTTTGAGAACCATGACTCTAAACTGCTGAGAGCTAGGCCTTTGTGAGCACACATCAAGGTGACTTGGTTTCTGGCCTGGAAGAACGGGTCCAGATGAACTAATTGTGATACAGAAATGGGGTGGAGGATGGAGAAGATGGTGGTGGAGATGACAGGAACTAATCTCCCTTTGCTGAGTGGCTCCTGTCAGCACCTCCAGCAACACCATGACAGAGACGCCAGCCCTACCATTGCCCACTGAGGCTGAGCAGAACGAAGTGGCTTGCCTGAAGTCACGCAGAAAGTGAATGGTTCAGGAGCAGAAAAGACTGGCCAGACAGAGGGACCTGCCGAAATGACTATCAATGACCTTCCCAGGCTTGCTGGCCCAGGGGAGGTCCTCACCTGATGCCGTGGCCTGATGCTTGGTTGAGTGAGCAGGGACTGTAGGACCCAGCCTGTTCCAGCACCTTCTTCCACCATCACTGAACCTCTAAGTGCCTGCTCTGCACGATGCAGGCTAATCCAGGGGGCAGATGTGAACTGATGGGTGAACAGATACCCACCCCCAGGCTGGCTGAAGTACTGTAGTAGCAGTGCAGATGTTCCTCTTGTCTCTGGTTTTAAAAAGAAGTGTGTTTTGAAGGTGGGCCTCTGCAAGCTACCATCCAGTGTCCCTCCATCGCAGTGCCTGGCCCTTCCACACACATGGCCTTTCTTCCTGCTGTTTCCTCAGCCAGCGTTGCCCTGCCAGCCCCTTCCTCAACTCCCCAGTTCCCCCAGCTCCTCAGACACACACAAACCTGCATGCTCTCTGGCCCCAGCCCTGGCCAGGGCCAGTGGGACCTGGAATTAAGTTGTCTTCTCCATCTTGTCCCTGCTCAGCTCTGGGCACGGCCACAGCTGTCCCGGCAGCACCTTGGCCCACTTGGCCCAGCCATGCTGGTTGGCTCCTTCCACCATACCCCTTTCTCTACCCCACCTGCTTCCCTGCCAACCCAGAGCCCAGTCAGGTTCTGCTCCTCCTCTCCTGTTCTCTCGCTGCTGCTTCACACGGAGTCATGATTCACTGTCCCACAAGGCTGGGTTTCCCATCAGCTAGACCACGGGTGGGGAACGGCCCGCAGAATCATTTGGTCTGGCCCTGCCAAGGCATTAGGGGTGAGTTAATTAAATGTCTGATCAAATATAACAGCTAATTTTTTAAATTTTATTGATTTTTTACAGAGAGGAAGGGAGAGGGAAAGAGAGTCAGAAACATCCATGGGAGAGAAACATCGATCAGCTGCCTCCTGCACACCCCCTACTGGGGATGTGCCCGCAACCAAGGTACATGCCCTAGACCGGAATTGAACCTGGGACCTTTCTGTCTGCAGGCTGACACTCTATCCACTGAGCCAAACCGGTTTCGGCTATAACAGCTAATTTTTAAATTGATAATTTTGTATGGCCCTTGAATGATATTATAAATATCCAAATGGTCCTTGGCAGAGAAAAGGTTCCCCAGCCCTGAGCTAGACCCCAGCCCTGCCCGCCCTCAACTCCCACTGCCTACTGGCCTAGCACAGGTAAGGCACAGGCCCTGTCCCCAGGGGAGGCAGGTTAGCTGGGGAGGACAGATCCCCCACGAGCAAATGGGACAGCACATTCAAGGCCTGGGCTGACTAAAGGAGATGTGGGTTATGGGGAGAATGAGTACATTGAGCTACTGCATCTCTGACCCTCAGTTTCACCATCTGTAAAATGGGAGTGATAAAACCTACCACACAAGGGACCTATGGGGTGCTTCTGTTGCCCAAAGACACCCTGGCTGTCTCTGGCTCTCACTGGCCCGTGGCGCCTTTTCCAGCCACAACCATAAAGGTCGCTTGTGAGAGGGAGCGACCTCAAGGCCCGGCGGCACCCCAGTCCTATGCAGACAGCCACCAGCTGAGGGGTGAACTGCTCACGTGCTCAGGCATCTGGCCGCTGGAAGCTCGCAGTCGCAGCTGCAAGCAGCTTCTTTCTTCGCTTTCGGTCACTAAGTCTCTGGCTTGGTCCTCCCTTCCCCCGCGGGCAGGAAAGTTATGAATGGAATGTACGAATTCCAGCCCGCGTGCGCTCAAGAATGCGGCCCAGCGACCTTCCTCGGGGGCGGGGCGCTCCGCTCCGAGCCCTCAGCCCGCGGTTAGGTCTTGGCACCTGATGTCGCGGGCACTCAGAGCCACTCAGCCTGCCGCCTGCAGCTGGAGAGTCAGAGGGCAGGCCTGGGAGGGCAGCTGAGCGGCCAGGGCACACTCACCCACCAGGAGAGCAGGCAGGCCCACAGGCACACCTCACCCAGAGCAGGTGCACCCCCACAGCCTGTGTACACCCCCGCTACACCGAGACACTGCCGGTGGGACACCCACAATGGCGCGCACATGTCCATACCGTGCTCTTCGCAAATACACGTAACCAGGGTCTGCACACACAGAGACATGCACACATGTGCACGCCTCCCTGCACACACACATTGCAGTGGTGTGTGCATACATACGGCAGGTCTTGCACACCCATCAAAGGAGCACGGATGTCCATCGCCTGTGTGCACAGACCCCCCCACATACACTCCGAGGGAAGACTTGGGTGAACTGCTTCATTCTCCTCAGTGGACCTGCTGAAGGCAGAGGACCATGAAGCTGGGCACAGGAAGCCACGCCCAGCCCCCTGGGTTGGCCAGCCCCAGCCCCTGCCCTGTTGGCCTTTCTCTTGGGATGGAGGCGTCCAGGGAAAAGCTGCACAAGGCCATGCTGGGGGTGCAAGGTGCTCCTTGCTCAATGGCTTGTGCTAACGCGGGTCCTGTTTGTGTTAAACCAGACATGAGGGCTTAAGGAATGGAAGCTGTTGGAGAACTCGAGGGTCAAGAGGGGCCCCTGAGGCTGACCCTACCCCAGCTCCTTGCTGCTTTGGCTGCCAGCCAGCTCTCGTGTCCATGCCAGCTCCAGCACCTCCATGGGCATGCTCCCACTGGACACTGGGTTCTCCCATGGGATACGGGGTAAACAAACCTCCCACCCCGTGGGAACCGGGCATCCTGCCAAACCTCTCATCCATCCATTTATCCATTCATCCGCCCAGGAATTATTGTGAATGTTAATGACATGCCACACACCACAGAGACACCAGTCGGTCAGAACACCGCAGTCCCTGACCCCAGCCCCATGCAAGCTTCCAGCCTGCAGATACACTTTGTTTGACCTTGTTATGATTTTAAAACTTCTGATTTTCTGTAAAAATCTAGACTTTTGTCTTTTTTTTAAAATAATGGGAGCCTCTGATATCGCCTTGCCCAACTGCTCCTCCTGACTGACCGGGGCACTGCAACTTGCTGCGGCTCCTGCCTTTCTCTCTTCCTCCTGCTGTTGGGGCACTGCCTGACCCTCCCAGGAGGCTTTTGTGTTCAGCCCACGGGATGTTTGTGACAGGTCCCACCTGCCACCTCCAGGGGGCTGCCCCCAGCCCAGGCAGGGACAGCCCTGGTAGAGCTGGAGGGACTGGATTAAGCCCCCTAATTCAGAGCTCTGGGCATATGTGTGTTTAAGTGTGAGGGAGGCAGGTATGCAAGCACCTCAGGAGAAAGGTCAATTGGAATCAAGAGGTGCACAAACCTTGGTTCTTCATAAAGGCACGTGGCTTTGAAACATGGCAGATGCTGACCTCAGGTGACCTCACTGTCCACTCTTATCCATCATGCCCTCTGAAGAAGACCCTGTGCGATTGCAAACTGCCCCATAGGCTTCAACATTATGTCTGTGTGTGAGCGGGGCGTGGTGGGGGTCCATTTCCAGAGAGCTCAAACAGGACAGAATCCCCGGGTCACCTCCCCGTTTTGAGACATGATGCTTGATGACACATTCCAGCATTCCTGACTTGCATTTTTGTGTTGTCCTTTGTTTTCATATTGGCATCCAACTGCTGGTTGAGGTCCAGAGCCCAAGTGAGTGGCCCCGGACATTCTTCCTCAGCCCCCAAGCCATTGCTATCTCACTCATTTCACTTGGTTTAGGCCAGTGGTCGGCAAACTCATTAGTCAACAGAGCCAAATATCAACAGTACAACTATTGAAATTTCTTTTGAGAGCCAAATTTTTTAAACTTAAACTTCTTCTAACGCCACTTCTTCAAAATAGACTTGCCCAGGCCGTGGTATTTTGTGGAAGAGCCACACTCAAGGGGACAAAGAGCCGCATGTGGCTCGCGAGCCGCAGTTTGCCGACCACGGGTTTAGGAGAAATTCACTTCTGCACCGTGTCTGCACTTCCAGTCCTCGTTGCTGCTCTTTAGTTCTTGCGGTAATAATTGCAAAGTGCACCGAAATGCAATTGCACAGCCCTTGTTCCGCGGACAGGGTGATGCTGCTTGATGGGTCTGCTAGTCTCCTGCTATACGGACACGGAAGACCCGTCCTAGGATCCTGCTTTGCAGGGGGCGGGGGGGTCTGTCTTTTCCTCTCAACACGAGGAGTCTGGATCTCAATACCCCAGGTGACAGGCCACCTTTCAAGAGAGTACCTGCCTGTGAAGTGTGGCAGTCTTGGCCTCCACAGCTGCCTGTGCGTTCTCTCCCCCCCCCCCCCCCCCCCCCGCGTCCCATGAGGTGGCGCTACTCCTCTCCCCTTCCAGAAGATGCTGGGTGGATGGTGTGCGCCCACAGCCACCTGAACTCGCATCTGATCTCTAAATCTCCATGACCCTGGAGCAGGGGCCAGGATGAATGTCCAGGCTCATGCCAACTCCTTCTAAATACACGGAGGTGTGCACAGACCCAGAAAAAGGGTGAGAGTCCCTGAGCTGACTGGGATTTTGGTTATGTTAACATAGGAAGTGGAGAGGGATTAATTTGAGCAATGAACTCCATTTAAAATGACCTGCACGCCAATACATACATACATACATACATACATACATACATGGGGGGGGAAGCTTCTGACATTTGATCATTCAGTCATGAAGCTGAGCATAGTTAATAGACAATTGAGTAATTTCTACTCTTATACATGTGTTTTTCCATCTCTGGCATTCCATAATAAAAGTCTGCCATAGTTAAAAGAAGAATAAAATGAGATAAAGAAAATGACCTGGGCACCTGTATGGCCTACAATTCATCCTGACGGCATGGAATTTAATCTCTAACTTTAAAATGTGATGATCTTTTGGCTGATTTATTTATTTATTTTGCTTTACTCTTACGTTTCACATCTAATTTTGACTTCAGTGCCAGCCCCTAAGGAACTCAGATTTGGGGGAGTTCAGCTTGGGGCGGGGGACGGGGGTAGGTGAAGGGGTAGAGAGTCTGCCCTGCGCTAGAGGGACCATTGGCTCTGGTCTTCCTAGGCCCCTTCTCCTCAGGCTGTGCCTGGAGCCTCTGCTCCGAGAGTCTGGGATGGAGTGGCCCAGACTGCACCAGGCAGGAGGAGTGAGGGAGGAGGAGGTGGCCACATGCTCAATAGAGGCTGAAGGGAGAGCTCAGACATTTGGGGGCCTTGATCTTGGCAGGAAAGTCTCCATGGATTCCCCTCCCCTGCCCTGTCAAAGGCCAGTTACTCAAGAGGCAGCAGAAAGTCCTGGACGTACTGAATTGCGTGCTGGCCTCTGGGCTCATGTAACCCCACTCTGCGTTGTGCAATGGGATGAAAGGGCCACCAGGGAGGGAAGGCACACACAAGGGCTTTGCATCATCTATACGAGGAACTGGGTCAATCAATTATACACACTTGGCACGGAGAGGGGAAGAGACAGCAAAACTGGTTCTCACTGTGCAGGCGATGCATGCCCTGAGAGCCCAGGAGGAGCGGCGTGAGGAGGATGCAGGGTGCCAGCTAAGTGCTGAAGTGCCCCGTAAATGCTCCGCTCCTTCGAACAGCTCGGTAGCCAGCACAGAAACCTGGCAGCTCTCACTGCGTCCTTGGTATCCGCAGCGGTGCCTCTGCGCTCCTCTCAGAGGCTAACTCCAGGCTGTAAAAACAGGCATGGCTCACACCAGGTCCTCGCCACTGAGCTACATAACCAGCGATCCGACCCGGGCGCAGCGGGACACCCAACTGTGTTGATTCAGCTAGGCTGGACACTCTCAAGTATGGGACTTATTAAGATGTTTCCCGTGGGACTTGAGCCCAACTTGTGTTTGGCTCTGCCCTGATCTTAAAACGTGACTCTGGGGCCCCGCCATCCTGCCAGAGGTTTCCAGCGGAACCCGATTCCGCGTTCCTCTGCTGCACTCCGCTGCCCCCCTCTGGTCAGGCTGCGAGGACACCGCAGGTCCAGAGCACTGGTCTGCAGCCCAGGAGACAGGAGGTGTCAAGCAGCCCTGGCCCCAGGCGTGGTCTAGGAGGAGACATGTGATCTGTCTTGGAGACAAGCTCTTTCCCCGCTCTGGGAGGGCGCTGGATCTGTCATTTATAGAACCAACTATTGAAGTTTCTGTGCGAGGGGCCTTGCAGATGCTCCCGGACATTATGTAGGAAGAAGACACATACTTCCCTGACCTCTGGATGAGGGGGGAGGGCCAGGCCAACCCTGGGCAAGCCTTTCACCCGCAGAGCAAGCGCACAGCCTGCCCTCTTTTCTTTGGTCTCTTTCTGTCTTTCTTACTCACAAGAGTCAATAGATCTGGGTCCTGGTCCCTAGTTTGGCATGCACGGTGAGACCTCAGCCAGGTGGCATTCCTCCCAGGGCCTCAGTTTCTCCCTCCATAAAATGGAGCTCTGTCCTGGGCCGTTATATTCCTCCAGCTCTCTCCTCGCCCCAGATGCTGAGATTCAGAACAAATAAGAACCTTCCTAGCCCCCAAGAAAAGATGCACTCATGGGCCCCTTTCCCTGTGCAAAGGCTGGGGCAAGATAACGGGGCAGGAGTGCTCCAGGCCTCCATTTCTTCTGGATACTTTTGTATTTAAAAAATGTGGATATCTTAGTAGGCTTTTCCAGTTATGAAAGTACTACGAACACATGAAGCAACACTCGGCTTCCCAGCAATCAAGGGACTGAAAATGTAAATGACCATATATGGCATTTATCACCCACCAGAGTGGCAAAAATGCAAAAGTCTGGAATGACTAGAGTTGTCGAGGGTATAGGAAGAGAGGCAATTAGACATCCCGTGCCCTGCTCTGAGCAATTGCATGTCTTGAATCTGCCCTACAGAAGGACTTGCTCAAGGATGCTGGCATGTGGTCCAAAATGCCCACTGGGGCATTCTTTGTAAGAGCAGAAATGGGAAATGAGCTGAATTCTGTCCACAGAGGGGGAGCTGGCTTACGATGCAGAAGTAGACAGATGAATCACGCCAGCTGTGTCCATGCTCCACTACAATATGACTACAGTCCCGCACAGCTCGAGCTGGGGCCTGTTTTCACCCTTAAATGCCATTCTGTGACACACACAACATGTGGGAGTGGCCTTGTGCCAGACCTTCACAGCTTCTGCCGTCACCCTGAGCCTAGCATGTTATAGTAAAGACTGGTCCAGCCTGCTAAGGAGGGGGGGTGGTTCCCACGGAGGGGAAACATCCTATAGACAACCAGCACTGCTGGATGTGAGCGAGGTCTTCCTGGGCCTCCCGGGCCTTAGATAAGCCATCCCATGACTATGGCCACATGCGTGATCATTGCTGAAACCAGCGGAAGGTGCACCCCAGGCTGACAGCCCGCAGCACCATGAGAAATAGCAAATCTTTGTGGTTTTCAGTCTCTATGGTTTTGGATGGTATGATGTTAATTTATGTGTCAACTTGGCAACACTATGATACCAAGTTTTGGGTCAAATACCAGTCTAGATAGGTAGTTTTAGATGAGATTAACATGTAAATTGATAGACTTTGAATAAAGGAGATGACCCTCCATAATACGTGTGGGCCTCGCCCATTCTGCTGAAGGCTTTCAGACACAAGACTCAGGAGAGGAAGGAATTCTGCTTCAGACCCGGCAAATCAACTCTTCCCTGGGCCTCTGTCCTGCCAGCAGGCCCTGAAAATTTCAGACTTGCCAGTCCCTATAATTGCATGAGCCAACACCTTGAGATAAATCTCTATATATTTACACATCCTATTGGTTCTGTTTCTCTGGAGAACTCTGACTAATATAGATAGCTTGTTATATAGCCAATATAGATAGTTTGTTATATAGAAAAAAAATGAATACAAATGTCATGCAGCCATTAAAAATTGAGGCAGACATTGATGTACTGCTATGGAAATAGTTTTGTGATAGATTAAGGGGAAAAACATAAAGGCAGTTGTAGAATAATGTGTGTGTCTTAAAAGAACCTTATATATGTTAATCTCGTAAATGCGTATAAATGTAGGAAATGCTTTAAGTAACTTCAGTATGCCTTGCGGTGCGTCCTCTGCTGAGGTGGTAGTAATGAAGGGAAGCTTTTGGTTTTCCATGAACTGTTACACTCTCTGGATCTGTTAGGCTGAGTGTGGTTTCAAACATGGCTTTCATGATAAGACCCCGTTGGGACAGGTCTGGGGGACATCAGCTCAGTGTGGGGTATAGAGCAGATATGTGGCAGGTTTGGGTTCATATACTGCTTGCCACCAACTGCTCTGGGACAAGGAGTGCATATTCTCATCTACCCATCATCTATCATCTGTCTACTATCTATCATCTATACTCTATCTAAATATTTAAATAGAACAGGATCCAATTACACACATTTTAGTATCACCCTTCAGCGGCTGTGATTCGCTACTGGCCCTGTGATAACTTCAGAGATAATAAGCACAGCTGGCTGGCAGTTGGCATACTTCATTTTTCCTTTTGCATCCAAGGAATTCCATAGGCAGCGCATCTGTCCCAGACTCCACAGGAGACAGGTGGCATGCTCACGGAGCTGAATGGAAGAAAATGAAATGACGTGGTTATTTGCCAGAACAGGGCAGGGTCAGCAGCCAGCCTGGGAGCTGTTAGACCTTATTCTGCAGAAGCTGGCAGGGCTGGACCCATGAGGGCTGGAGCCTGTCAACATATAAAATGCCCAAACCTGTCAAGAATTTTTGTAAGAGTTTATCTGAGCCAAAATGACAATGATTGCCAGGAAGCAAGATCTCAAGTGCGCCAGAGAATGACATGTTTGCAGATTCTTTTATGCAATTGGAATTCAGGAGGGACATAAGGACGATTACATGAAGGCTGGAGAAAGCAGACCATGACTGGATTACAGGATAGCTAAGATTATGTGCTCTCTTGAGGGTGTTCTTGCTATTTCAAAGGTGTGTTAACCTAGATACACAGGAACAATGGATAGGTCTTAGGCAAGGATAACCTTTTACTAAAGAAGTTCTATGTCTGGGGCAAGACTGCTCACCATGACCTGCCCCATTAGGAATTTATGATCATATCACTCTGTGAGATAAATTTTGATTAGATTGATCACAGTGCCCTGTTTTTGTCCCCCACAAGCCACACACAAATTTCCTGGAAGAACAGTGGCACCAAAGGAAGCGACCACTATCAGAACCACAGGGAGGGGAAGAGGACATGGGGAGACTGATCTCTCCCCTCCTGCTCTCCAGACACCTGCTCCCTTTGGGCCAACCCAAGTGGAAGCCAGAGAGTGAGAAGCTGCATGCTGAGAACTGCATTTGGCCGTCCGGAGCTGGAAACAGGATAGAGAAGGGCAGACTGCACGGGGAGGATAAAGTGAATAACCAGAACACAGGCCCATGGAATCTCTTTCTAACATGCTCATTTTTTTCACTATGACTCAGAGAGGGGTGCCAACCTCTTTCCCAGTGCTATGTCCTGGCCTTCCACCTTGGCACTGTAGCCTCCAGGCCTCCCATGAGGGAGACGACTAGAGCAGACCAGCGTTCGCCCTGCATGCCTGCACTGGGGGGTTTCTCCCCTCTTCCCCTGAGCAACAAGCTTGAAAAAACATCCATAAACTTGGTTTGGCCTCGGCCACCTTGGCATATATCTCTTGGGAGCAAATAAGACAATAGCCCAGGAAATACCTGTGAACAGAAAGGACATTTATTATCTCTCTTGAGAGGTTGAGAGGGGGCTTCAGGGTTGGCTCAACCGCTCAACCCTATTCCCACTGAGTGGTTCCTCCCTGCTTCTCCCTTCCCCAGCCCCTGGCAGCCACCAATGTGTGCTGTCTCTATGACTCACCTATTGTGGTTATCTATAATAATAATCTAAAGGGTAAGATGCTAATTAGACCGGACATCATTCCGGACAAAGCCGGGGCCATGGAGAAGCCAGCCCGGGTCCCTGGTGCCGGCAGCCAGGGGGAAGGAAGGCCTACTCTTGCACGAATTTTGTGCATTGGGCCTCTAGTTTCATATAAAAGAAAACCTACAATGTGACCTTTGGTGTCTGGTTTCCTTCAGTTATCGTAATGCTTTTGAGGTTCATCCCATTTTAGTTTGTATCAATATTTCATTGCTTTGTGATGGCTGTAGGATAATAAACAATTTGTCTGGCCTTTGTCCCAGGGGATGAGCTTCTAAAGCACTGGGGATTTCCTGGGTGAAGAGTGTCTTTGTTATTTAAATGAGGCCATGGAATCTCCTAGATAACTTCAAGATCAAAAGGCAGTGTGGTGGGAGGGGCTGCTGTGTTTGAGACCACTGTCCCAAGCTTAGCAAAGCTTCAAATATTTATTGACGACTGGGTGGAAAACCACCCAGCTCTTAATAAATCAAGTCAATAAAAAGAGGGTTGGGAGTCATATTTGAAGATTTTCCTCCATCTTTTATTTTCCCCTTTATGGAAAAAAGAAACCACTGCATTCTCAAATTTGTTATTGGCACCTGTGAAAAACACTGGGAAATAAATTTAAAATGGAAATCCTGCTCTATTCACACTGCTATGTAACTTGATTTTTCAGACATATGTGATGGCAAGCATATTATACATAACTTGAGGCCCGGTGCACAAATTCGTGCACAGGTGGGGTCTGGCCAGCCTGCCCTGATGGGGGCCCATTAGGCCGGGCCCTCAGTGGGAAGGGCTGTGGGCAGTTGGTGACCAGCCCTGCCCCTGGATTGGGGTGTTGGGGGCCGATCAGGGGCCGGGTCAGCCTGGGGGTGGTGCAATTAGGGCCTGGATCAGGCTGCAGTGTGCGTCATAGCCACCGGTTGTTCTGGTTGTTCTGCCTTTCTGGTCGCTGGGCTTTTATATATATAGATTATTTTCCCTTTCTCTATTTTTAAAAAATGATTTTGCTAGACATCCTCTGCTCCTTACTTTCATCCCTTATAGCAGCCTTCTGAGAATACATAAGAAGTTTCCAGGTGTACTTTAATATTTTTGCTCATGCTGAAATAAGAATAAACTGTCCTAGAAATAGACATATTAATATATATACATATATACATATATATATATATATATATATATATATATATATATATATATACACATATATATGCTCACATAATATGCATATATGCAATCTCTTTATCATTGTTTATTTTCCAAAAATGAGATCAGAGTATATGTATTTCTTGGCATCTTTACTTATATATTGCAATCGCTTTTCTATTGGGTTTTCTTACATGTTACTAATATGTAAGAACTTTTTATGCTTAAATACTATTAACTATTTGTATTAGTTTCCTGAGGTAACACAGAGCAGCTTAGAACAACAGAAAGCCATGGTCTCGGTTCTGGAGGCAGTGAGTCTGAAATCAAGGTGCTGGCAGGCGTGCCACCTCTGAAACCTGTGGGGCATCCTTCCTGGCCTCTTCCTAGCTTCAGGTGGTTTGCCAGTAGTTATTGGCATTCCATTTCTTAAAGATGCATCACTTCCATCTGCACCCTCACATGACCTTCTTCCCTTTGTGTGTGTCTGTCTCTACCTCCAAATTTTCTTTTGATATGGACACTGGGCACATTGGATTGGGGCCCACTCTAATGACCTTATTTTAACTTGACTGCCTTTGTAAAGACCCTATTTCTAAATAAGGTCAAATTCTGTGGTAACAGGGATTATAACTTCAACCCCTTTTTTGGGCATACACAGTCCAACCCATTACACTCTCTGATGGTCATTTCAGTTTTGAAAATTTTAAACTAGTGATTTCTTCCTCCTTTAATATTTGTGGTGCTTTTAAGCATAAATTAAAAAAAAATTTTTTTTTCCCACATAGTTAAATCAGTCATGTTTTACCTCTCTGACTTCTGAGACACAAGACTTTCTCCTCCAAGTTTTTAGAATTATTATTCTATCTTATTGAAGTGATTTTGTTGATGTTTTCATGTTTACAATGTAATCCATCTGCATGGACAGAAAGTATCTCTTGAATTAAACACAAACACGAATCTCTTAAAGACAAACAGTTCTTACCACACTGAAGAAGAAAATGTCTCCCGACTGCCCTGTAATTAGCGAAGAACAACCACCATTCCTCCCACTGCCCCCTCCACTCCTGCCGCCCATTTGCATGGACTCAGTAAATCACTCTACTATCCAGGGTGGTATTTAGTCTGTGTTCTTTTTTCGCTTCCCTTTCAGGCTTAGCTGGGCAAGAAAGCAGCCACAGACCGCCCACCCTCTCCTTCAAAGGCTGCTCCCTTAGCAACACAATGAGAGCCTTAGAAATGAACGGTACAGAAGAGACTGGATTACATTATTAGCAAAGGACTGTAACTGTCCTTGGTCTCCATCTGGGAGGAAAAAAAACAAGGATGCCCCCCATTCTTACATACACGCACAAACTTATACCCATGGTTACACACATATGTTATAGTCAGATATATGGACAAATACTGAATTTTTTTTAAGTACAACTCTGTTATTGTTTTGAAAGGGACAATTAATATAATGAAAATGTCATCTCTTCCCTTTCCAATGTTTTTGCCTCATTTCTCTGTCTTTTGGCATTGTCTAGAATTTTGTGGACCATGTTGGTTGACAGCATGGATCGCCAGTACTACATATCTGCAGTTTCTAAGTGCTAAAAGCCCTGAAATCTAAAAGTTCTTCACAGGTTTGTAGCAAACATATTGGGAAACAAAACCGGACCTGAACTAGTGTCAGCTCTTCGTACTCTTTATATGCAGAATTGGGGAAGCGTATTTGGCTGCTGAGATATTGATTATGTAGGGTTGGCCCCGTCCCACGGGGGTTGTACCCAATATGTAATATATACTAGCATACAATATTGCCTTGAAAAACTGATCATGCGATTGAGCTGATCCCAAGGGTTTCTGCATCCTTCTCTCACTGAGCATGTGTCTGTTGCCCGACACGAATAAAGGTGCCTCGAGCACTTATTAGTTAAACTTGACTTTAGCTACTGGCTTATGACAGATACTTTTAAAGTTTAAATTAAATTAACTTTTAAATTCAGTTAAAAGGATTTTTCATGCCATCCTTTTGGTCATTTTGGTTTACCTCCTCTTGGTCATTTTCCTTTTTCATAAAAGAATTCAATTGTTTTTAGACTTAAGTGTTTTTGTTAGTGTAGGTAGCTAGATATTAATAAAGGAAGGGAGCAAAGGGAATCAGATGTTATCTATAATAATAAAAGCATAATATGCTAATTAGACCAGACAGCCAAACAACCTTCTAGACATCATTCCAGACTTCCTTCCGGATGAAGCCATGGCAGCAGGGGCCAAGGCAGAGGCAGTTAGGGGCGATCAGGCAGGCAGGTGAGCAGTTAGGGGTGATCAGGCAGGCAGGTAGAGCAGTTAGGGGCGATCAGGCAGGCAGGCAGGCAAGCGATTAGTAACCAGTGGTCCCGGATTGCAAGAGGGATATCCAACTGCAGGGATTGGGCCTAAACCGGCAGTCGGACATCCCCCGAGGGGTCCCGGATTGTGAAAGGGTGTAGGTGGGGCTGAGGGACAACCCCCCCCCCATTGCACGAAGTTCGTGCACTGAGCCTCTAGTTAAGTATAATAAAGTAGGGAATTGAATTGGACACTGAGCCTGATTCACTAGGAAATTTCAGCATTCATAGACTCCCCAGAGAACCTAATCTCTGTAGCAGGCAGAAAGGATCAAAATGGATCAGAAAGGATTGTTACCAGTCATGACTCGGGAAGGAATGAAAACAGCAGGAGAAATTCCTCTGCTGGGCGCATGCCCAGCTAAAGCAAAGACGACACAGGGGGAGGTGCTTCTACATGAGGCAGTGCAGTAGGAGCCTGGATGGGGACTGTAAGGGGCAGAGCCTAGCCTGGAGAAAGAATCGGATTGGATAAGGGACACAGAACCCTGAAAGATCTGGGAAATGGATTGGTTATAGGGGAAGGACCCAACGCAAGTCTGGGAGGAACTGGGAAATTGGCTCGATCTGGGTGATGGTTAGTGGGTATTTTTGTCAAGCTGTTCACTTAAGGGATATATGTTTTCTTTCTTTTTTGTTAATCCTCACTGAGGATTTTTTTTCATTGATTTTTTTAGAGAGAGTGGAAGAGAGGAGGAGAGACACACAGAGAGAAACATCGATGTGAGAGAAACACATCAATTGGTTGCCTCCCACATGTGCCCTGACCCGGGCCGAGGATTGAGTCTGCAACTGAGGTACGTGATTTTGACTGGAATCGAATCCAAGACCCTTCAGTCCATGAGCTAGAGCGATGCTTTCTATATTCACACTGCACATCAAAAAGTGTGTGTGTGTATGTGGGGGGGGGGGGGGGGGGGGCGGTGGGGGGGGGCACAAAAGGTCTGGGTCTAAGGAGGCCATCAGGGTAGGGGGATGGTACTTAAAGATAAGAGTCCTGGCCTCCTTTATGCCCTCTAATTATGCAAGTGCTGGTGGGGTGCTGAGAGGGGGTGGAATCTCTCCAAGAACCACAAAGGCATTTCCCCGGCTCCTTTAGATGCTGGAGCTCCCCGGCAGGAAAGTCCACATCCTGGGAGACAGCCCTTTTGAGTTCTGGACAAAACGCTTTTGGCTGCAGTCCCAGGCGTGTCTCTGGAACCAACAGCCTGCCTTGTCTCCAAGCAGACAGGGAGAGAGTAGAGAGGGAAGCATGGAGAGGAGGAAGTAGGCACAGACGTGTGGTTGGTAAGATGGGGACAGGACTGTGACCAGGAGAGGATGGCAGTCAGTGCACTGATCTCTCAGGTCCCCATGGACTGATGGGAGAGTGGCCGGCCCTGGCCCTCCATAGCAATCTGGGCTCTGGCAGGCAGACCAAAGCAGCAGCCGGGGGCTCTGGCTGAGCCTCTCCTGGAGCCAACCCCAAGTTTCCGGGCCTCTGTGTCCCCATTTGCAGCAGGACAAAGCTCACTGTCCTCTCCTCCTCTGGGAGGGCAGCCACCGTCAGGATTGCAGCCAGGACGGCAGGACGCTCTTGCCACACAAATTAGCTGCTCTGAGGCATTATGATCTCAGGCCCAAGTGTGATTCTAGCTGGAAAACTGGGGGTGGGGGGTGTTCTTTGTGGGAGGAAAGCTGGGGTTGGGGGTGACAACGAGTGCTCCTGGCTTAAAAGATTCCAGGTCTGTGACAATTGGTGACTGTGCATCCTCTGTTTACATGGTTCAAAATGATTTTTAAAAAGTTTACTTCTAAAAAATGAACTTTTCCATCCCTGTCTAGCTTGCTCTCCTGCGCCCCCTGTAGACACTTTTATGAGTTCTCTCAGTATCTGTTACAAGTTTTGCCAATTGGAGATGCAAGCAATAGAATATCTAGTCTACTCCATGCCTTTCTTGTCGTTCTGTGCCTTGCTTTTTTATTAAAATGTAACAATATGTCCTAGAGATCTCTCACTGCCCACGAGTGAAGAGCCTCTTTGTTCTTTTTGGCAGCTGAACTGTGCCCCTGTGTCTTTTGAACCAGGACCCTGTGGAAAGGCACTTGGCTTGTGTGTGTGCCATTTTGCACCTGTGCAGGTGTATCTGTAGTAATCTCTCCTGTTTCTGTCACCCAGACCTACCCCCCACGAACCTTTGAGGCCCTCAGTGGCCATGTACCAACCTCAGCTACCTGGAGAGATGTCAGGGCTGTGTGTCATGTGGTCCCGACTTCCTGGTTTTCCCACCCTCTGTCTCCGCCTGCAGGAGACCCCAGATCAGGGAAGACTGGACAGAATCTGATCCTTGAAGGATGGCGTGTTATATGGGACCAGGTGTAAGCCTTTGCTTTCAGAAGACCAGGCCACAGAAGGCTCTTCCAGTCCTATTTACCCGCTCTGGGGCCATGAGTGTTTTCAGAGAGCCTTGGGCAGTAAGTTCCCCGGGATGTGGTGAGTCTCTAGCCCCATGTGTTGCCTCTGAGACCTCAGGGATTTGGGCTGTGTGCTAGGGGCCCAGGCCAGTGCGGAGAGAGGCATACTAAAGGGGCTCAGGAGGTGGACCTACCATAGCGCCGGCGGGCCTGTGGCCTCTCTGGGCACGTAGGAGGAGTGAGGTATGGTGCCAGCCAGCCTCAACAAGGACTGGAGGGGGTTTAAAATGATGTCTGATGCCCAGCCAGATCTGAGAATGGAGGTGGGCACTTGGCCTTTCCCAATGGCTTCTGGAAGGTCCATGGCTCAAGGCACAACATCAGAGTAGCCCATAGCTCACTCAGGGGCCTATCCCATGAGGCACCAGATGAAGCTAGGGGAACACTGCCAACAGGAAGTGGGTGACAGGAACCAGGAGGACACATCATCTTGGGTTAGTGATGCCCACAGAAAGCAGAACACCCACTCCCTACTCTGTGCCTTCCTTTAGATCTGAGACTGAGAAGTTTGCCCCAGGTTTGTGGTGAGGCCAGGTCCCCTAGTTCACATGTGGGACCGAGACCTCAGCCCATGTGTGAGGCCAGGACCCTGAGCACAAGGG
This sequence comes from Eptesicus fuscus, assembly GCF_027574615.1. Lineage (NCBI taxonomy): Eukaryota > Metazoa > Chordata > Mammalia > Chiroptera > Vespertilionidae > Eptesicus > Eptesicus fuscus. The sequence goes on along the minus strand of NC_072484.1, from coordinate 64,146,289 downwards.
AGAGGCCAGGGTCTCTGCCTACATGTGAAGCCAGGACTTCTTGTCCACATGTGAGAGGTTAATACCCTAGGCAAGTAGATGAGCTCTATGTCCCAAACAGGTGCTTGTGACCCGAGTATAAAGTCCATTTTCTAATTGGATATGAAATCCAGGTCATAGACCCATGGTTGAAGCTGTATTCATATGTCAACATTAAGTAGGTACTTATTAAGTCCCGTGGTATATCGTGCTATTATTCTCCAGCAGCCCATGGGAGAATAATGCCCTGTTGATAGTCTTAACCAGTGAGGTGTGGTCAGTAGCATAAGCTTAAGTGCCATCATGTAGTTACATTATTGCTCTTTTCCTCTTCCATCAGACTCACATGGCCTGCTAGGGGCTGCTGCTTCAGCCCTGATTCTGGATCAAGATGACATGAAACAGACCCAGCTAAGCTGAGAGAGGCATAAATATGAGTGAGAAATAAACCGTTGCTGTTCTAAGTCACTAGGATTTGGGGTCATTTGTTACTGCGGTATAACAGTTTCTTCAGCTGACCAATACAAGTGTCTACCTTGTGCTGGGCAATGTGTTCTTAGAGGGGAATACAGCAGTGAACAGGCCCATGGGAACATGTGGACTTGAGGAACACCCCATAGGGAAGATTGGGGAAAACCAGGTTTAGGGCAAAGATTGAGAGTCTTATTTTCAGTATACTAAGATTGAGGTGTTTATAAGATATCCATCCAAATGGAATTGTCAAATCTATAGCAGGATGTAGGAATCTGCAGTTCAGAAGAGAGGTTTGGGATGTAGATCCGGGCCTTGTTGGAACCTAGATTGCCAGTTAGGAGCGAGGAACTATTAAAAAAGTGGGTAGCTCACATAGTCTGGGAAAACATGAGCATTTTAGAAATCCACACAAATACTGGTAGAGGTACAGGGGAGAGAGAAGAGGGAGTTGCTGTAATGCATGGAATGAAGATGCAGGCTGTTTGTTTTTCAATTTAATAAAAGACAGACCCCTGATAATTGGAGGACTTGGGGAGGTCCAGACTGAAGACATTTGAGGTTCTTTACCACACACCTGACAACAATGTTTCCAAAATTGGGTCTGCATATCACTGGTGGCACACAGGCTGGTGTTAGAGGAGATTATATTATCTGTTAGCTATTCTATACTTGTGCTATTTTTTTAGATATATCTTCTACTTATAGCACTGATACTGGGTTTTCATTTGAGTTATAATATACATATATTTTCAAAAATATATTAAAACAAAGATATAATTTGACCAAAAATGGGTGAGTCAAGTGGAGAAACATGGTCTTAAAGGTAAATCATGTGACAGATGAGAAAACAGGGACTCAATGAAATTAAGTAACCTGGCTGAGATCTCCCAGCTAGGCAGTGGTGCAGCTGGACTCATGCCAAGTCTGGAATGATGGTCAACTCCATCTGAGCCAGGAGGGGGAAGGACTGGGGGCTGCCACCCGCCATCCCCAGGCGCCAGCACTGCTCAGCCCTCACAGCTCTGTTGGCCCCAAGTCCTGGAGGGTTGGGCAGGGCAGCCCTTAGAATCCCTGTCAAACAGTTCATTTTCCAATGTGGCCAACAAGCACTTTGGCCTCTCTTGGAAATGCTTCCAGCCTAACTGACTCTAATTATGAACAAAGAACTAAATTGTATACTTGAGTCCTCCGGGTGTGCTTAAAAGTCAGACTTCCAAATGGGAGAGCATGTACTAAAAATGTTGAAACACAATTTTGGAAAGATTGCGATCAGAATGGAGAGAGATATGGAAATGAAACCGTGGCCAAATTGTTCAAATTGGTCTTTTGTCAAAATGCCGAATGACACAACTGTTTCAGGAGTAAGACCTGACTGGGATTTTATGAAAGCCGGATGCCGTCCAAGGCCTCTCTACAGATTAGGTCCTGCACTGGGAGGAGCGGGGAGGCAGGGGAGGCCTGAACCAGTTGGTGAACAAACACCTGACTCGAGGTGGCTGGAGACCTGGCAAGCTCATGAGCACATGCTACAGAGTCTGGAGAAATCCATTTACACAGAGTAGGACACCGAACCTAGATTACGACTTTCTCTCTGTCATTCACTTGCAGTGACATTGATCAATCCATTTCTCATCTGCAAATTGGGGTAACAATTGTTACTTTATGTGGATTTTATGTAAAGACAGTGAGATATTTATGGTCTGTGACCCAGAGCCTGGCATGTGTCACTCTCCGTTTTCCCAGGAGCCTCACTGCTCTGCTGCCATTGGCAGTTCTTTAATTGGAAGCAACAGGAACTGTGTCTGGTTGACTGGAACAAGAATCAAAGAGGGGGCTGGATAGCTCACAGAATCAAAGAAAAAGTGAAAAATCAGCTCTTCAGAACCAGAGTGAGGTCAGTTCCCACTGAAGACCTGGCGAGTATTCTTCTCAGGGGGCACAGGGCAGCCACAATGGAGTCAGGTTCCTGGGTCCCAGAGTCTCACTGGCTTGTTTCATAGGCCCTTGCCTAGGAAATGCCTCGACTGATTTTTCACCATGACTGCATGCAATATAGACCTGCAGTTTTCCAAAGCAAAATCAAGAAGTACAATCAGAAGTGGGATCAGGTATGGGGAGTGAAGAAAAATGGGGCGAGGGGAGACCTAAAGTTCCTGCCACTGAATGTGCTGCCTCTCAGCCCCACCTTCTCTTCTGAATGGGCCACTCCCTCTATTCTTTGCTTCTAGTTCCAGCCACTCTTCAAGGACCATTAAGGATAATGCACCTACTATATTGTCAAAATCATGTTAACGTCCCACGTGAACACCCATCTTTACATTTTCCAAAGTGCCCTGTGGTCACAGTTTCTTCATACCCACTCTCTTCCTGGCTCTTCATGACATACCTTCCAGCCACCAAGGCAGGGGATCCCCAACTTTCAGAAGGCTCTACGAGACTCAGACGAGAGAGAAGAGATAGGAAGAGGCTCATCCCGTTCCATAAAGCTTGTGGGACTTTACTTACTAATTTTAATTGTTTTTTCTGTTTACTCTCTTGGGTTGTCTGTGGATCAAAATCAACATATCTGAAACTAGTAATACTTCTTTATCTCTTCTAATAATTATGTATTCTATTTTTTTCATTGCACTGTCCCAAAATTGTACAATAAAAATAATAGCTCATTTTTTATGTTTATTTCCTGAGCTTAAAGAGCATGCCTCTCAAGTTCTGCAATGAAGCATGATGTTGATTGATATGAAAAGTGCTTGACACACAGTAAGTACTACATGAGTGCTATAGAGTAACTAGAGGCCCCGTGCACAAAGTTTGTGCACAGGTAGGGTCCCTAGCAGCTGCCACGGCCGACCAGGGCCTCCCTTCCCCCTACACCACCTGCCACCTCCTGCTCACCTGCTCCACCATCCTGCCATGGTCCCGCTCTCGTAGGTTGGTCGAACTCCCGCCCGTGGGGACAATTTGCATGTTAGCCTTTTATTATATAGGATTCTTGTTCCCCTGTAGTTCTGTGCTCATATGCCTCACAAGCACAGGATATGACTTCGTGAATGTTGATTGGCTTAAAATGCATGCCTGAGTGAATCAGCTGAAGGAGTGTCAGCAGCTCTTATCTGGGGTCTGCTGGCCTCACGGCTGAAGGGAAAGAGCTTGGCAGAACCATGCGATGGTGCTTATAGTTGAGATAAAGATGGCCATCATAACCCCCCTCCCCCCATCCACCTACCCTCCTTCCCATAAGCATGGCTGACCCTCCAGGGTCCTCTCCCTCTCCAGGTGTTCAGCCCAGAACTGGCCCAATAACCTCCTAGGAAGAGGCATGCAGCCTTCAAAGCCGAGTTCCTGACTAAGGCTTGGCAAGTGCCTCTGATGACCACTTTCTCTGGAAATATATTCTTTAATAAACAATTGCTTTCATAACTAACATGGAATAAACATCCCAAAATTCTTAATTTTTGGAGGTAAGACTAACTAAAGCTATGAATCCTCTCTCTGGGATGAAACCCCACTTGTGAGCAGTACAGACAAATTCCTGTGCAGTATTTCTAATGGTTACTGACTCTGTAAATCTTTCCTCAAGTCCCAAGTTGGGAAGAGCCTATATTTCAGAGGTTTGCATGATAAAGGGGGCAGGGGTGTGGGTGGGAGATGGGTGAGACAAAGGTGAAGGAGGGATTTTTAGCATGGAGGAGACCTAAGCAACAATCCGTGGAGGGTGGTAAGGTGGAGAAAGAGAGAGTAATGATAAAAGGAGGCCTCCTAGACGTCTGAGAGCCCGGGGAGCTGGGGAACCGCAGAGAGGTGAAACTAAAGGGAAGGCCAGGAAGAGGGAGCAGGTGGGGCCTGCTGGGCCCAGGCACCATCAGCCTCATGTACACATGACTCTCACAGGTGCAGGTTCGTGGGAATGAGTGTCAGAGCACAGGACACCATTCTTCCCACAAGCATTTACTGAGCCTCTACTGTGTGCCAGGCATTGTTGTAGGACATGGTCCCGCTCTCAAGGAGTTGGAACAGGGCAAATAAGTGAGTAAAACTGCATTAATAACATGACAATTTCAGACGCTGCTCAGAGCTGGAAGGAACTATATTGGGGTTAGGAAAGAGGACCATGGGAGCACTTCCAGTCGGTATCTAAATGAAGGGCAGGGGTCAGCTAAGTACGAGACACCAGAGCGGAGACAATGAGTATATCAGCCCCATGAGGGGTCTCCCTCCAGAGACTGCGGGCTCGCCTCACTGTGTAGCTCTTCACTGCCCACCAAGGGCCTCGGACAGTGTTGGCAATGTCCCATGAACACAGAAAATAGTGCGGTGAAGGCCCAAGGGGGAGAGGGGATAGGTGTGTTTACAGGACAGCAAGAAGCTAGGAACATTCCAGGGCAGGAGGAATAGGGAAACTGAGACAAGAAAATTGAACAAGGCCAAGCAGTTTGGACAGCTTGCAGCTGGCTAATAAATAACAAGCCATTATCTTTCCGAACCAAGGACACTTGGGAGCAAATGGTTAAAAGCCTCCCTAATGAGGGAATGCAGGAAAAAGGGGGAAAGGGGATAAAGGCAGTTTTATTTCACTCCCTAAACAGAGAAGCCAGCAGTCTCAGGGCTTGGAAAGATAAAAGTGCCAGGAACGTCTCACAAATTCCTGGAAAGCCACAACAAAGTAAAAGGGGGACCTTGAAAATTAATTTCTACCAAGATATTCGGCAGAGGAATTTAAAAATCCATAGGCAGAAAAGTATGTAAGACAGAAACCCCTCATCCCACTCGCCCCTCTGATTAGCCGAGAGAGCCCATCCACACTTTGAAGGGAAGAGAGAGAGAGAGAGAGAGAGAGAGAGAGAGAGAGAGAGAGAGGAAATCCTTTATTTTAATTTTCTAGTCCTTATAGAAGAGAAAGGTAAGGGAGACAGGGGGTAGGAATCAATGCTGGGCGAGCCAACTTAGAGTCTCTGAAAGTTATTATGCTTGTTTTTATAAAAACAATACACGGACACAATTACACATTCAAGCAGTACTAAAAGCCTTTGACAAAAATTCCAGCTCCCCACACCCCACCGTCCACTTCCTGTTGGCTCTGCTTCCTGTGAGGGATCATGTTCACTTCTTCAGGTGCTGGTTTTCCCACCCGAAGGTCCCCAATGCCTGCAGCAGTGCCTGCCACGTAGTCGCATTTCACAACTACAAGTTAAACACTCACTGAGCTGATCACTATATCCAAATAATGTGCTTATACTATTATTGCTCAAGGAACAAGTTTTGAAATGGCAAATGAGGATTTAGTCCTTAACAGTGACCATCCGCTTCTCTGTCATCTCTCCCTCCCCACTCCCACCCCCTCCCCCAGCCTCCCAATATGGGCAAAGCAAAACTTGGGTAAAATTAATAGTCTGTTATAAAATTAATAATCTGTTATGACTATGTGATACTATGCACTGTAGAGGCAATAGTAGGAATTTTTTCTTGTCCAATCTTTTTGCTATTCGTAGAGTTTTAAATTTGCTTAATTTTCGCTGTACTGATTTTTATTTTTTAATTTTTTTATTGATTAAGGTATTATGTATGTGTCCATATCCCCCCATTGCCCCCCCACCCCACTCCCATACATGTCCTCACCCCCAGTGTCTTGTGTCCTTTGGTTATGCTTATATGCATGCATACAAGTCCTTCTGTTGATCTCTTACCCTCCCCACTCTCCCCAGCCTTCCTGCTGTAATTTGACAGTCTGTTCCATGCTTCTCTGCCTCTGTATCTAACTTTTTGTTCATCAGGTTATAATGTTCTTTATTATCAATAAATGAGTGAGATCATGTGGTATTTTTCTTTCACTGACTGGCTTATTTCGCTTAGCATAATGCTCTCCAGTTCCATCCATGCTGCTGCAAATGGTAAGAATTCCTTCTTTTTTACCGTAGCACAGTATTCCATTGTGTTGTTTGTTTTGAAGTTTTTCAGAATGCCCCATCACACCCGCAGGTGCATAGTGACACCCTCCTCAGGGGCTCCCCCCGAGTGGAGGGTCTGTCCGTGCCTGTCGTGGCACTTCTGGGCCCCTCGCCATGTGGACTCCTTGCTGTCGGCCTGACCTGTCACCCTGAGACCAACCTTTGCCCATTTCTTGTACTGGTCCCCCTGTTGTCTTGATCCAAACCTTGCTGTTTCTTGGTTTATTTTGTTGATTTTTCTGGATCATGTACTCCAATGGCTTCTAAGAAAAAATGTAGTACTTGTTTGTTTTAAAAAGTACTCCTTCCACTCAGTTTCACTTTGAGTTGGAAATAAAATATGTGATTGAAAGTAACTTCCCTCAGAATTTTGAGTGCCATGGTTCTTGCCTTTGAGAACACTACTGTGTCTGCACCCCCATTTCTTTGTGGATGACTTGTTTGGATTTTGGTTTCCAGTATCGCTCCATCTGTACAAACACATGCTTTTTCCATTCAGTGCAAGGGCAACTTAAGAGTCCCTTCCATCTGGTTGCTATGTTCCTTCAATTCCTACACAGAGCAGGCCGAGCTTACCTTCTGAGGGCAAGAGGGGGCTCATGATTAAGAAGGTACACAGTACCACTACTTGAGACTGTCTCAAATCATTTATTTTTCACTAGAATCTTGTTTCAGAATGTAAGAGCCTTTTTTATTTCTTGGATGATATTAATTTATGATTTGGAGCTTTCTTGTGTCCTTTACAGGGTCTCTAACTTCCTCGGTATGTGTGTATGCACACTTTCACCTATCGAAAAGCAAATGATATGAGGTAGGCAAAGAGTTTAAGTCTAATATATAAATTGATAAGAACCCCCCCACCCCCCCAAAAAAGGAAAATGCAAGCAAATTACAGGCAAATGCAGAGGAGGAATTCAGATAATCAGTGAACATACTAAAAGATGATAACTTCCTGATTTTGTTGCAATCTTAAAGCAATAGTACGATTCTAGTTTTGCAGGTCTGATGGACAAAAATTAAAGTCAGGTAACATCCAGTGTTGGTAAGTCACCTGCTCTCTTACACTGGGGTGTAAGGAGGGGGTGGAAACGTTACAATATTGTTAAAAAGCAAATTTGATCATCTCTATTAAGATTTAAACCATCTATACCGTTAATATAGCAATGCGACTTTTGGGAAACTAGTCTACAGAACAAGTTCTAGCACATAAGGATATTTGCCTCAGTGTTGTGGCTTGGGGCGGGGGTACTGAAACCCTGTGATGTGCATTAGGAGGCTGATCACTCCATGGTATGCCCACCTGCGGTCATTATGTCCATCGGCTGTGAGCTTGGTAGGAAATGATGGTGCATGCACTCAGTGGAGTGCTCTGAAGATATAAAGAGGAGCACTAAAAAAAACTTAGACGCTTTTCAGTCATCAAATAGTCAGAGAAAGTGTCAGTACAGTTATTCCTACAATGTTGTCCGGTGGTGTGGGATAAAGGACGTGGTGATTACTACTGGTGTCCTTGGGATGGGAATCTTCCGCAAGGGAGGAAAGTGATACAGATGTGAACGAGAGCAAAGGGGTTAAATAAAACGGTGCACGTGTACATTTAAACTGTAAGTTTCAGTATGAACTTCTGATAAATTCTGTCTCTTTGAAAGTGTAGTCTGGCTCTGAGCACGGAGCACACTGAGCACATACTAACTGTAATTTTGGGGGTGGTGCTTTGGAGAAATGGGTAATTCTGGGTCTGGGGTAGGAGATGCACAAAATGCACCTGTCACATTCTCTCGCAACAGAAAGCGAGGGCCTTTCAAATAAACGGGAGTCATGGCAACGGTGCTCAGGAGCCTTGCTGAAGAGATTCTACTGACCAAAGATAGGACATCTGCACAATAGGAAAAAAACAACTGCAAAGAATTGAAGTACACAAACATATGACAAATTCCATGAGTCCATATTTGTGCTTAAAAATGATCATTGGTCAACTTTGGGAGATGCCAGTGAAACTGGTAAAATGAAATAGTGGATACAGGCAATGAACATCAATGACAACTAACATTAAAAAAAAAGAGAGAGAGATACAATCAGATATTACGTGCCTCCTGATGAAAGTAGCAACATGATTTTAGAGTCATTCTCACCAATAAACAGATCAACCTGGGTCCCATGCCTCTAGCTCCAGCTACCAATTTACACCAAAGGGATGTGATCCCAAAATCCAGCAGAAAACTTTATGACACAATCCACTTTGTTTCTTCAAACAAATAAATTGTAAAGAATTGAAAGTGTAGGGGTGGGGGAGGAGAAAAGGGTGAGGGAGAGAAAGAGGAAAAGAAAAGAGAGGAAAAAAAGAAAGAGAGGGGGAGAGAGAGATTAAAAGAAACTTAAGGGACTTATCAACAATTTTCAGTGGGTGGGCCTGATTGAGAACTGAATGTACTATATGTAACAACTGGGGGAATTTTAACACACACTGAATGTTTGATGGTACTAAGAAATTATTATTAATTTTTAGGTGTGATATGAGGTTGTAGTTATTTCTTAAAAATAATTTTGTCTTTCAGTAATACATCCTGAAGTATTATAAATGGGATGATATGATGTCTGCTTTTGCTTCAAAATAAACTAATATTGGGAGAAAATGGGTACAAATAAACAAGATTGGCCATGAATTGATAATTTTTGAAGTGGGATAATGGGAACATGAAGTTTTATTATACTTTTCCCTCAAATTCTGTGTGTTTTTAAAATGTTCTATAATAAAAATTAAACTAAAATGAGTTTTAAAATGTAACACACATTTTATAAATATTATGGAGACTAACAGATTTGCATCTATTGATTTTTTTCCAAAAGAAGCCTATTAAAAGACTCTTGAAAAAATACAATAATTAGTAGGATTCTACATTTTTTTCTACATATTATAAATACATACTTGCAGAATGATCCCTAAAAACCTGTTGATGTGATGCAAATGGGTTCTTGTGGCTTAGGATAAATTTTCTAGTGACATCACAGATTTTAGGGTTGCTGTCTTTCTCTTTGACTTGGAGGTGATGACTTCTGGAAAAGTATGTTAAGGCCTTCACAATGGTCCTATAGTGATAGTAAAGAGACAGTTTCCACAGAATTATTTCATGGGGGGTTGGGGGGGGAATCAGATTTTCTATCTACTGACATTTAGGGACACTGAGATGCATTTGTAAAATATATATATTTTTTATTGATTTTAGAGGAAGGGAGAGGGAAAGACAGATAGAAACATCAATGATGAGAGAGAATCATTGCTCAGTTGCCTCCTGCATGCCCCACACTGGGGACTGAGCCCAAAACCTGGGCTTGTGCCCTGACCAGAAATCAAACCGTGACCTCCTGGTTCATAGGTTGACACTCAACCACTGAGCCACACTGGCGGGTGTGTGATGCAATTTTTAATGAGAAAAGTCATTGTAGAGTAACAAGCACAGTAACAATGACTCCAATTTTGTGAAGTTATGCCAGGGAAGACCAAAGGAGGTGAATGTGTGTGGGGGATGGGGTGGGGAGGATAATTCTTTATCCACCTTTGAATTGGTTTACATTTTATACTGAGCACATATATACTTTGTATAAGTTTATAGTCATTTAATAATTTCTATACACATATCTTAAGTGTTCAGTTTAATGAGTTTTGAAAATTGCATAACGTATTGTAGCCACCACCCACAAAGCTAGTGGGTGACCCTTTCCTGTCAATCCCCTTGCACCCTGTCCCAGTTAACCGCTATCTGACTTGTACCCCATGGACTGGTTTTGTCTGTTCTTAGCTATCCTATAGATGGAATCATACAGTGTGCACCCTTTTGAGTCTGGCTTCTTTCACTTAACATAATGTTGCCACATCTATTCACTCCTTTTCATTGATAAGCCATATACTACTGTATAATTATATCACACTTTGTTTATTTTTTTCTCCTGTTGATGCACATGATTGGGTTGTGTCCAGGTCTTGGCTGTGATTAATAAGGCTGCTGTGAACACTCTACAAGTCTTTGTGTGGATGTATATTTTATTGGCGTGGTTAAAGTATCTAGGAGTGAAATGGCTGGATCATAGGGTAGGTACTTATTTTTAATAAAGTAAACTGAAAATAAAGCATGAAAACTAAAGCAATGAAAAAGGGTAGTTGCTGGTCCAAAAATAGAAAAACATCAATTATAGGGAATATGAAAATGTATGCTTCCTCCTATTGCTAATCTCAAAAGGGCCCTTGCTGCCATAACCTCTTCATGACTCTTTCTTACAACGGTGGTCACCTAGGCCCCCTCCACTACCAGAGCCACTGATTTAGGCATCCCCATCTCATTCTCTGCCCACATGTTCTCTCATTCAGCCTCTGGTTCCATTGTCCCAGCTTGACCACTTGTTGGCCTTAACGAACCTCTGTCTAGTTTCACTGACCTCTATAATTTCCCTCACCCATCAACAATTTCCTTGTCCAGCTTAGACATAGCAGTTCACTATTGCCCTTTGCTTTTCACTGAAATCATCTGGGGAAATTGCCAGCGGTTGATGAACACAAAGATCTGTTTACTTTTCTGTAGTACCTCCTCTTTGAGTACCTGGTGCTGCTATAAAAAGGTATCAAAATAGTACAGATGGGTCCTAATCATGACCACCGATATCAAGTGAGCCTTCAACACTGCCTTGGCTTCTCAAACTTTCACAAACCAACCACCTTCCCCCATCCTACCTCACAAGATGATCTCACCTATTGTTTAGAGAGAGAAGGAAAGCTATGAGGTGAGATCTATCATCTTGAACCAACATGAAACAGGCAAAGGAAATCCACCATTCATCTATCCACCCATACATCTATTCATCTATCTACTCATCCACTCATCACCCATTCCTATGTCTACATGTCCATCTATCCACCCCTCCACACATCCATATCCCCTTTTTTTCTTTCCTTCCTTCCTTCCTTCCTTCCTTCCTTCCTTCCTTCCTTCCTTCCTTCCTTCCTTCCTTCCATCTACATATCCACCCATCTATCCATCAATCCACATATCCATTTAACCATCCCCACCCAATCCATCCTGCCTTGCTTCCCTCTGGTTAGTGTCATTGAATCTGTTTTTAGATGCCTTCCCTTCCCACCTGTTTAGGGACCACAGACACTACCAATTTTCCCTTTTCTTCTTTGTACATTCAATTTTTACTTCTCAACTGAACCCTTCCCATAGACTTTTTACACTGGTAAGTTTATCTCGTTAAAATCTTTTTCCTTGACTCCAGGTCTTTCTCCCATCTTGGCCTCTCTCACTATCTTCCTCTTCACAGCCAAAAATGTCACAAGTGCTTGTCTCCATGTTTTTATCATCGCGCACTTGTTTCTTACTCCCTCCAAGATGGCTCTTCTCCCGTTATTCCAGACACAGTGTTCATGGACATCACCAGTATCTTCCATGTTGCCAAATACAATACACAGACTATCTTCCCCATCTTGTCCTCTCTGTAGCAGTCAAAGCTCTTGTCCCACTGTGTCAGTCATGAGCCTTGTTACTCACTCCGCTGTTTCTCCCTTGCCCCTCACCCTGTTCCATACTGCAGGTGCCTGGCCTCAGTGAACCACGCTTCTTGGCTGCTATCAAGTGAGTGCCTTCCAGTGTGTTCAAGCCTTGGGAAGCTCTGGGAAGCCCTGGGGGAGATGGGAAAGAATGAGCACCATCTGCTTCAGGCTGCATTTCTAGGAGAGGCTTGATGCCCTTGATCTCAGCTCTACCTGGGCCACCCTATTGGTCCCAGTTCCCAGGTGGTTGGTTCTCTTTTATGTTTGTTTTTCTCCCCCTGCTGGATGACTCCAATTTCAGAGCTTTGCAACACAGAGCAGATGAGGGCAAGTGTTTTGAGTAATGAGGCTCATGAGTGACACAGGGGACCAACAGCATTGACTGCTATGGAGAGGTCAAGATGGGGGGGAAAGTGTGCATTGGATTTGGCAATATGAATGGCACCAGGGACCTCATTTTCCCTTTGTCAGACCATCTGGCCTTAGGGGTTTCAGCTTCTTGTCTGCTGCTAATCTCTGGGTTGCCTCATTATTTCTTGTCTGCATCCTCAGTTCTTCTAATGCTTCTATAATTACGGCTTCATATTAAGTTTCCTCCATTAAACTTGGGTGGGCTTTCTCCTAACTGGATGGTATCTGCTCAAACGCTCCTTCTGTTCTTGCTGCTTGCTGCTCAGGAGTCTGACCTGGAAGGACTGCTTCTATCGGCCTCTTTATCTGTGACTTCCAGTTACCCAAACATGAGAGAGTCCTGGAAGGAGATCTGAGGAGAGAGGGAAGAGAATGGGATAGGTTTTTATTTCCTGACTCTGTCTTGTAGCTGGCTGTGTCCTTGCCCAAGGTCACAACTCCTCTCCAATAGCCCTCTCTCCACACTGTCCTCCTTTGGATGTGGCAAATGCTCCATGCCCCCTGTGGAGATCATTTGGAGCTCACGTGAAGATACATGAGAAATATGTGACTCAGAGGAGGGCTCTCACCCAACCATGCTGGTACTCTGATCTCAGACTTCCAACCTCCAGAACTGTAAGAAATATCTGTTGTTTATAAGCTACCCAGTGTGTATTGTGTAATAGCAGCCAGAATGGACTAAAACAATATGTAAACTCACAGGTTGGCCTTGATATTCCAGGGGGAACATCAAGGAAAGCCATCCTGAATTGGTTCTTACTAGGGGAAGGTTCTAAGGGACGGGATATCAGGTGATACCATGAGTAATTCACAAGGCAAAGTAGAAGTATGAGGTGGTCTCACTTTGCATCTGAATAGGAGCCCACAGAAGTTGAGCAAAGGGGAACACTGGCCCCAAATTTGAAAAGAAAGTTCAGGTCATGTGTCTTGCCTGTTTTGATTTCCCAAAGGTCATAGACCTGCCAAGTTAATGTTTTCTTTTCAGGGTACACATAGCACCATCCGGTTACTAAGTTCCCAAAGGACAAGCTGAATCATCATTATACAACAGAAAGCAAACCCACCTCTCTATCCATCTGGTCACCCACCCATGTGGCCCTGGGAAGACTCATCTTCTAAACTGCCCCTGGATTGGAGCAGTAGCCCTATCCTCTTAACCAGAACATAGGACTGTGCGAGCACCCACTATCCTCCCAGCCACCTAGGGATCCACAGAAAGTTCAGGCAGAGGCTCTCTCTGTTGGGCACATCCTCAATTCACACTCAACAACTGGTGCCTTTGAGTCAAGTCCCATGCAGGGCTCTGGGCTCCACAGATGAAGTAGTCCCTGTCCTTGCCCTCAGGAGCCTCACAGTTGAGAGAGACAGGCAAGCATTTAGAAAATTATATTAGAACTAGTGGCCCAGTGCACAAAATTCATGCCGGGGGGGAGGGGTGTTCCTTAGCCCGGCCTGCACCCTCTCCAATCTGGGACCCCTTGAAGGATGTCTTACTGCTGGTTTACAGGGATGGAGCCTAAACCGGCAGTCGGACATCCCTCTCGCATTCTGAGACTGCTGGCTCCTAACTGCTCACCTGCCTGCCTGCCTGCCTGATTACCCCTAACCCCCCTGCCACAAGCCTGCTCACCCCCAAATGCCCCCCCAGCCTGATCACCCCTAACTGCCCCCCCTGCTTGTCTGCTCACCCCCACCTTCCAGATCAGGGTGGGGGTTCCCTTGGGGCATGGGGTGGCCTGAGTGAGGGGCCTGTGGTAGTTTGTAGGCTGGCCACACCCCAATGGGGTGAGGGTCCCCACTGGCATGCCTCCCCACTGGCCTGCTCACCCCCAACTGTCCCCCTGCTGGTCTGCTCACTCCAAACTGTTCCCCCCCCCCACTGTCCTGGTCACCTCCAACTGACCCCCACTGATGGCCTGCTCACCCCCAAGTGGCCCCCCTGCTGGTCTGCTTATCCCAATGGCCCTGCCCCCCCACCAACCTGATCACCCACAACTGCTGTCCCATCCTGGCCTGATCACCCACAACTGCCCTCCCTTCTTGGCCTCTAACTGCCTCTACCTTGGCCCTGCCACCATGGCTTTGTCCAGAAGAATGTCCAGAAGTTCTCCTGGAAGGTCTCCCAGTCTAATTAGCATATTACCCTTTTATTAGTATAAATAATAAAAGACACCTGGTCGGGGCCGGCTGGTTTGCCCTGAAGGGTGTCCCAGATCAGGGTGGGGGTTCCCTTGGGGTGTGGGGCAGCCTGGGTGAGGGGCCTGTGGTAGTTTGCAGGCCAGCCATGCCCCAATGGGGTGAGGGTCCCCACTGGGGTGCCTGGCCAGCCTGGGTGAGGGGCTGATGGCTGTTTGTAGGCTGGCCCGCCCCCCAGCAACCCAAGTTCCCAGCCTCTCCTTTTTTTTTTTTTTTTTTTTCAGCGCCTCCTTGAGCGAATGCCAGGGCTGGCTGGAAGCAGTTATCTGGGATTTATTTATCTTCTATAATTGAAACTTTGTAGCTTTGAGCAGAGGCCACGGCCAGCCAGGGCAGTCAGGAAGCTTGGCTTCCTCCATTGCTGAGGGCAACCCAAGCCTCCTGCTCGCTCCAGCTCTGTGGCTGCCGCCATGTTTGTTGGGTTAATTTGCATACTTGCTCTGATTGGCTGGTGGGCGTGGCAGTACAGTCAATTTGCATGTTTCTCTTTTATTAGATAGGATATAATCTGTGCTATAAATATGGGAATTTCCAAGGGAGAAGGGCTGGGGAAGGCTTCCCAAAAGAGATAATACATAAGGCAATCCCTGAACATAAGCTTAGATAGATGAAGTGAAGGAGCATTCCTGGCACGTGAACTGAACTGGCAGAGGGGTGTTCAGTATGACTCCTTCAGAGGTTTTCTTAGAGTTCTAGGACACAGAAGAGCTGTCTTTTGCCACGTCTGACCACAGGCCCAATTTCTTTATCTGGTCTATGGAATAAAGCATTCAAAAGCCACATACTGTCACTTCTACCCTATTTATTTTGTTAGAAGCAAGTTACTGAGTCCAGTAAATGCTCAAGGGGTCAAGGAATTGTACTCCTCTTCTTGATGGAGGGAGTGTCAAAGAGTTTGAAGAGTGTCATAGAGTTCACCCAGTGACCAGAAATTATTAACTGTCCTCCCACTTGCAAAACATACACACCCTTCCTAATACCCACCCCTTGCCAAAAGTCCCATCCTACTGCAGAATGAGCTCCAAGTCCAGAATATTTGCATCCAAATCAGGTTCTGATGTGAAGGAGGCTCCCTGGGTATATTTCCTTCAGTGTACCTGCTAGTTGCTCTCAATTTATAGACCTGTGAGTTCCAGAGACAAGTTGTCTGTACTCTTGCCCTCCCGCCTTACCTCAACGTACACGCCTACATCCTCCCCGCAGCATACAATGGTGGGACAGGCATAGCATAGCCACTATAGATATTCTTGTGCAAAGGTGGGCCTCTCTGGTTCCACCTTTGGGATCCTCTTATTTCCATAAATGCAGCCCATATTTGCTTCCGTGTACTTTCTGGGATTGCTTATTGCCAGTAGAATTGGGGCGGGCGGTTCCAGAAGTCTTTTTATTTTGTACTATCTCTCATTCTTTTAGTCCAAGCTCCAAACCGGCACTCTTTTGCCAATATAATTATCTTTAAAAACTTTGTGTGTTTTCCGTGAATCTTATTGAGGTTCACTCCTCTAAACAACTGGCATCTCTTTGAGATCAGTTCTTCTCTACCTTGGGCTTTGGCTAAATGACAACGTCAAGATTCTTGGAAGTCCTACTGCTTAACTGACTACTCTGAGGTGCCACTTTGATGTTTTTGAGAACTTAACAAAGGATTTCACAGCCACCCCTTGGCTTCATCTTTAAACCATCTTTTCCTGGCACGGCCCTGGACTGCATCTTTGCCTGGAAGTTGTTAGTTAATGTAAGCATCATTTGATATTTGGAGAAGCTGGGAATTTTTTAAACCAGTAAGTTTTGGTCCCTTTTTATTTAACAGTCCTTTTGGCTTATCTCTCTTCTCTCACTTTTTAATATAAGCATCAAGAAGAAGCTAGGAAGCACCTTCAAGAGTCTGCCTGAGATCTCCTTACCAGATTACTCATGTTCATTTGGCACATTTTCTTTTTCCACGTTACTGCAGGTGGCAGCGTTGCTAAACTTTCTGCTTAAACTCCCCTCCTTCCCTGCTCCTTATATCCTGTAAGACTATGGGTTCTTCTCTGATTTTCTAGCACCTTTTTGGGGTGTCCAGTCTCTTAGTCATCCTTTTGGTGGTTCCTGTTTGCCACCTGTTATTCTGCCTTCTCTATTCTAGCTTCAGAGTTCTGCTCACATTACTTTCCCATTCCAGGGCCCTGACATTCAGTCATTTATTCCACAAATTTCATTGAGCACCTTCGGAACACAAGGCATTGCACTAAATGTTGAGGAATTCCTGGGGACCAAGATAGTCTTTGCCCTCATATTCTAGTGGGGGAGACAAGTCAATCAAATCATCCCAGAAGCTGTGACAAAATTACAGTGAAAGAGGGTGCGTGAAGGGAAGTTAGAGGCCCCTCTGTAGTCATATAATCTGTCCTAGTGGCGGTGTGCTTAGGGAGAGCTGCCCTGAAGATGTGATATTTAAGTAGGAACCCCGGAAGTGTGCATGAGATTCCCTCGGGCAAGAGGATGAATTAGCTTGTGGAAAGTTTATAAGTCAAGAAGGTTGGTGTATGTGAGGGATAGCCAGGAGTCCTGCAGGCTGGAGCAGGAAGATCAGGGTTCAGCTCCCAAGAATGAGCTAGAAGGCTCAGTAGAGATGGGCCACCTCAGTCTTGGGTGTTCATCCTGGCATGTGGGCATTAAGCCATATTTAGCATCTACTAGGTGCCATCACTGTGTATTGGGAATACAACGGTGAATTTATCACACCAGTCTCCTGCCCTCAAAGGGCTTAGAAGCTAGTGGTAGAGACAGGTAATAAACAAATAATGAACAAGAAAATCTCAGATATACAGTGAGTGCTGTGAAGGAGGTACGAGAGGGTGATGTGACAGAGAGCGGTCGAGGGACTTTAGACCGCGTGACCTAGAGCAGCTTCTCTGAGGCTCTGCATCAGGTATTTGACGTGTAAGCCACGATGTGAAGGCGAGAGAGGGCAAGCCTCTGTAGAATTTGAGAGAAGAACGCTCCAGCAGAGGCCAATGCACACCTGGAGGCTGGAGCAAGCTTGATGTGTGCAGGCACTGAAGAGGGAGGGTCCAGGTGGCTGGAATTCAGGCGGCGAGAGCCCTGAGAAGCAGCAAGGCTAGGAAGGGCACAGAGAGGTCCAGTGCGGGTGTGGAGGCAGGCACCGGGCGGGAGGAGGCATCCAGACACGGGCTGGAAGGCAGGACTCCGGGGCACCTTTGTTCTCCTCTGCATTCTTTTCCCCTGGACTGTTTTTGGTCCAGAGGAAGACAGATAACCCTGCCTGAGACAGGATTGGTCAGATTGGGAGCCAGGGGGCGGGGTCGTGGCATCCTGACGAGGTGGCCGCGGAGCTGGGAGGGGAATTGCCTGGAAGGGCGGGCCGGCCGCTGAGCAGGCAGAAACCCCATAAGTACCGAGACGCGCAGTGACTGCCTCTCCCAGGTGCACGGAGGAGGCTCAGGCGGCGAGGGTTTGGTTCGGTTCTACCTGTGCCCACAGCACCTGGTAGGGACTTGACGCTTTGTCTTTGAGTGAGTGGGTGAACATTGCCGGGTTTGGCAAGAGCTTCCTTTTCAAAGCGCACGCTTTGTGAATTCTGGAAGGAGCCGGACCCGTAGCAAGCAGACCCGGAGAAGGTGAGTGAAGCGCCCAGCCTGCGGCTCACCGTTAGGCGAGTCCTTCCCTGCGGCGTCCAGATTGAGTTTCAGCCGCTCCGCGTCCCGCCCCCTCGCCCCCCTCCCGCCCGGCGCCGCTCCCTCCCCGGGCTCTGGCCTTGGCCGTGGCCCGGACTGGCCGCGGCAGGTCCCACCTCTCCGCCTCCCGGGGCAGCCTATGCCAGCCCCAGCGCCAGGAGCCCAGCTCTCAGAGGTCCCTTCAGGCCCGCGACCGCTGCCCCTCCTTGCGAGCCAGGTGAGTCCCCACGCACCCCGATCCGCCCCGTCTCCCCAGGAAATCAGGTGCTCCAGCTCGCGGCTCCGGGGGCTCTAGGCTCAGGGGCTCCCGTGGAGCCCACGATCCTCACCATGGGAATGTGGGGGCCTGGGGTCTGGGTTCGGGGTTCCCTTTGGGGCAGCGGAGCCCCCAGCCTGGTGTGGGGTCTTCAGGCTAAAGGGCCGCCGCAGGGGGCTGGGTAGGGTCCCTGGGCAGGACGTCAAGCCCCTTGGGTGGGGTTATGTGCCATGTTTACAGAAGAGAAAACAGGTTTGGAAAAGAAAAGGAGCAAGACAGGGATGGTGCGTGATAGGGGGACAATATGTCCCCCTTTTCTAAGTTCCATACCCCATTCTAGGGACTGTGAAAACTACCCTATTGTTGGTTCTGTGCCAGAGGAGCCTGGACCCCACAACTTAGTTCTTGGGGTTGCCCCACTCAGAGCCCAGCCCTCCCTGCCTCCCCCTCCCCCCCCCCCACACACACACCTGTTGGGGCCCCTCATTTGCCACCTGCCTAGGTGCGGACAGGGATGGAATTTATAAGCATTCCCAGACTGGGGGTTAACAGGTGTGGGCTCTGGCTCCCTCCCCACTCCCTCCTACTCTGTGTTCTTAGGCAACTTTCCCAAACTCTGAATCTTAGTTTCTTGGGCTGAAATGGAGACGGGCGATAAACAATAACCATCCTCCTAGGGTTGCTTGAGAATTACTTGAGCTTATTTATGCACCATCCGGCCATAGGAGGCCCCTGTGAAAGTTGACTGGTTGTTAACCTTTGCATCAATGTTGGGAAACAACCCCTTACAGAGACAAGGAAACGGAGGCTCAGAGGTGAAAGCTATTGGCCGCGGCGAAGCCAGGTTTACCGCCTCCAGTGCTCTAGGCACCCTGCTCTAGGTCTGTCCCCTGTGCCGGCCCTTGGGGAAGGCCCTCCCCCAGGGGGCCCTGGCTGTGGGAGGAAAAGTGTGCTGCCAGCCAGGTGCCAAGCTGAAGAGACTGATTGCTGGAGAGGAATCAGCTTTGGACCCTCCACATGGCAATTAGAGGAATGGGACACCTTGTGGGGGGATGAAGGCTGCCGGCCTGGCAGCTCAGTTGAGCCCTGCCCTGGTCGAGAGCTGCATTCTTGGTGGGCCACAGGCTGCAACGTAACAGTGACCCGGAGCTGCTCTCCTGCAGAGCACAGCTCTGCTCACTCAGCAGGGTCTGGTAGCTGGGACCTGGGGAGCCAGTCCTGGGTGGGGTCTGGGGTAGGAGAGCTGGGAAGCCGTTACATTCCTACTGCTGCCAGCGCAGCCCACAGCATCCCCACGCTCCACCGCCTGGGCAAGGACCTTGACCAGTTCAACTCTGAAAGGAGGCATAAGCTGGGAGGCTGCCAGGCTGCCCATGCAGGCTCTGTTGTCTCTTCTTCCCAGCTCCTCCCCCTTGCTGCACCTGATCTTTCTTCGCTGAGGGCCAGCGGCCAATGGTTAGCTGAGGCCCCTCTCACCACTCCTCAACTGTGACAACAGCCTCACCTGGTGGCTACCAGACTCTACCTGCTTCCAACGGAATCGTTTCGTACCCTTCTATTTTCCCACAAGGAATACATGCCCAGTGCAGGGAAAGAGAAAGAAAAAAAAGAAGCACTGGCTGGGTGGCTCAGTTGTTTGGAGCATCCTCTCATACACCAAAAGGTTGAGGGTTCGATTTTTGGTCAATGCACATACCTAGGTTGCCAATTCCATCCCCAGTTGGGGCACATAGGGGAGGCAACCAATGGATGATTCTCTCTCACATGGATACTAGTATTTCTCTCTCTTTTCCTCTTTCTCAAAAAAAAAAAAAAATTAATAAAAGCATATCCTTGAGTGAGGATTGAAAAAAAAGCAAAAACAAAAAACGAACAGCATTCTGGTAAGAAAAGGATAAATGCATCATTCCTTCTGACCCCCCAAAAACACCCCAGACCCCCCAAAAACACTCCATTCAGTGACTTTTAACATTTCTGTTTTAATTCTTTGGGCAAGTACACAAACACAGGTGTTTGCACATATACCTTAAAAATCATAGTGATGTGTTACTTGTTTCAGTGTTTTAGCTCATAAATTTCTGGGAGTGAAACAGATTATATTGCCATTTCTAACAGCAGCATGGCTTAAATAGTGTGAATGTCTCATTATTGTAAAATACTCATGTCTTTATTTGCTTGTCCAAACATAATTTAGAAGTGAAATTGCTGAGTTGGAAGAATTATTTTTAGGATTTGGATATTTATTGCCAAACTTCCCTCCAGAAAGTTTGGACCACTTTATCAGTTCACTGAGTAATCTATCATATACACTATCAGCAGTATATAAGAGTGTCCATAGCCTAGCTAACATCAGATATTTATATTTTTTTTTGACATTTTTTTATTGAGGTATTATATGTGTACATATCTTACCATTGCCCCCCCACCCCACACCCATACATGCCCTCACCCCCCAGAGTTTTTCGTCCATTGTTTATGCTTATATGCATGCATACAAGTCCTTCGTTTGATTTCTTATCTCCCCAGATATTTATATTGTTGTAAATATCTTCCAATTTTATAGGGAAAAAATAGTCCCTTGTTTTATTTTATATTTTTTATTACTTGTGGTTTGAATATGTTTTTATTTGTCTATTGGCAGTTTTTATTTGGCAAATTGTTTCAGAGACATGTAAAATTTTCATATATGAAAATTTGTCATATACTCTCTTTTACATTTCTTATATAGTGTCAGGCTTGTAAAGCCTAAAATTTACCAGCATTTTCTAATATTTTAATGTTTTCTTCCTATATTTAATATCTCTCTATATAAAAGCCTAATATGCAAATTGTCCCCATGGGAGTTCAACTGGGAGACCAATCACTTGTTATGACGTGTGCTGACCACCAGGGGGTAGTGCAGAATGAAGGAAGGCCCTGGCTGGCATCTGGAAGGCCACAATCGGCCCTGATCGCTGGCCAAGCCTAGGGACCCTACTCATGCATGAATTTTGTGCACCGGGCCACTAGTTTTAAATATTTTAAAACCCAATTGAACTGTATTTTAGAGTAAGATGTGAACCATAGAGCTAGATTTACTTTATTATATCTAATTAATTAAATTAATAGATAGGGTATTTTTAGAACAGTTTTTTTTTTTAAACTTCTGTGCTCCACCTGTTAATTCCTCCTTTTCCTCCCAAACCCCTGGCAACCACAGATCTTTTCATTGTCCCTCTAGTTTTGCCCTTTTGAGACTGTCATATAGTTGGAACCATACAGTGTGTAGTCTTTTAATATTGGATTTTTTTTTCACTGAGGAATATGCATTTAAGGTTTCTCTATGTCTCTTCATGACTTGATAGATCAGTTATTTTTAGTGCTGAACAATATTCCATTGTCTGGATGTACCACAGTTTATTATCCATTCACCTACTGAAGGACTTCTTGGTTGCTTCCAAGTTTTACTAATTATACACTAAAGCTACCATAAATTCCCACGTGCAGGTTTTGGTGTAGACATAAAATTTCAACTCATTTAAGTAAATACTAAGGAGTGTGATTGCTGGATTGTATGAAAAGAGTATGTTTAGTTTTGTAATAAATTGCCAAATTAGTTTCCAAAGTGGCTGTATCATTTTGTATTCCCACCATTGCTCCACATCCTCGTCAGCACTTGGTATTGATCAATGATTTGGATTTTAGTCAAATTAATAGGTGTGTAGTGGCATTTCATTATTGTTTTAATTTGTGACCCCTAATAACATATGATGTTGAGCATCTTTTCATATACTTTCTTTTACCATCTGTGTGTGTGTGTGTGTGTGTGTGTGTGTGTGTGTGTGTGTGAAATGTCTATTCAGGTCTTTCCTCCATCTTTAATGGGTAGTTTGTTTGTTTTTATGTTGAGTTTTATGGGTTCTTTGTATATTTTGAATACCAGACCTTTATTAGATATGTTTTTGCAAATGGTTTTTCTCTATGGCTTCTTTTTATTCTCTTAACAGTGTCTTCTGCAGTGGTATTTCATGTTAGCAAAATAGCTGAGATGACAAGGCACAAGGCTGCAATGCAGAGCACATGGAAGTGGAAATTGGTACAACCACTTCGGAAAACTGGCAAAATATGCCACGGCCAAATATTTTCATATCTGTGAGCCAGGAATTCCACTCCTAGGTACATATCCCACAGAAACGTGTACCTATATGCACTAAGAACCATGTGGCAGAATCTTTATAGCATCCCTATTGGTAATAACTTCAAACTGGAAAACTACCCAAATGCCAATCACCAGTAGAGTGGATAAATAAATGCATGTGTTTACATTCACACAATGAAATACTATGCAGCAATCGGAATGAGCACAGTACAACAACATTAGTAATGTTAAGGGGGGATAAATCCACAGAACATTACAATGTACGATTCCATTTATATAAAGGAAAAAGATGTGTGTGTGTGTGTGTGTGTGTGTGTGTGTGTGTGTGTGTATAATTTTTATTTTTTTAAATAGGCAAAAGTATTTGATATCGTTAAACGTTCATTTACTCTAAGTGGGGTGTGGTGTCTGGAAGAGGCTCACAGGGGGCTTCTGAAGTAATTCCTTTTCTTAGTGCTGATTGTAAGGGTGTGTTCAGCTTGTGAGGTTTCATTGAGCTACATACCAATGTTTTGTGCATTTTTCTGTATGTATGAGGCTTGTTACTTCCATAAATTTTCTGTAAAGTATGTATGATTTTGTGAATGGACAATTTAAAGAAATGTACCAGGAGAATAATAGGTTTTACAGACATGAGCACGGTGGATGAGTGAGCAAACGTTGGAGACATTTGCATGATCTAGGTGTGTGTCATTCCACGTACCTTCCTTCTTCTTGGCCAGTGGCACCCCCTCCCACTTTCCACCTCCACCTTCAGTCCTCAGGGCCTGCCCAGCAAGTGTGCTTTTCTGTGAGGCTAAGGCAGTGATGGGCAACCTTTTGAGCTTGGTGTGTCAAACTTCGCCAAAAAACTGAGCCTAACTCGGGTAGTGTGTCACTTTGAGGAAAAAACATTATTTCGCAAATGTTTCATCCTCAGGAGCAGCAAATGTTTCATCCTCGGCATGCGGCCGCCTCAGCGGCCGCGTGTCATCATAAATGGCTACGCGTGTCAGTGCTGACACGCGTGTCATAGGTTCGCCATCACTGGGTTAAGGTAATCAGGCCCTCAGGCCCAGGCCCCCTTGCTGCTTCCTGGCTCATTTGTAGGCTGAAAGTCATTTGAGACACGTGACATCCTTCTCACTAACAAGCGAGGAAACTGAGGCTAGACCAAGATCACAGACTGGTTAGTTACTGAAATATGTTCAAATATACCTCAGGCAACGTGACCCCCGATGTTCCATGCCAACTTGGAGGGGTTTGAGTAGGAATCCCTAATTCTACCATCTCTGTACATCTCTCCCACTGTAACATCTAAAATCTGCTCCCTTCCCTTGGGGAACCTTTCCCTCTGGTCTCCCTGCAGTGGCCCGCCACTAGGAAGCCCCAGAAAGGGGGCTGAGAGGTTGGGGGAGGGGGTGCTTGTGAGATGCTGTGCAGCTGCCACACTTGGACCAGGGTCGGCTTGCTGGAGGCCAGCGAGCCCTTTCTAATGCTGCAACCTTATTCCTTCCCCAGGTCCTTCGCACCCACCCCTGCTGCCATGAAGATCGCAGTGATTGGGCAGAGCCTGTTTGGCCAGGAAGTGTATTGCCATCTGAGGAAGGAAGGCTATGAGGTCGTTGGCGTGTTCACTGTCCCAGACAAGAATGGGAAGGCGGACCCCCTGGGTGAGTGGGTGGTCTAGGAGCAGGGGATGGGGGTGTCCAAGAAGGCAGGCAGCAGTGGATGGGAGCAGAAGCTCGCAGGATCTTGTGGTGGGGCCGTGGGTATCCCTGGAGACCTCCTCCCCACCTGGTTGTGAGACGGGGCTTAAATCCTGGAGAAGAGCTATGGGAACACTCCGCCTGCTCCCAGCTCAGCTGTCTGGTTACTCCATGTTTCTCTGACCCGAGTCCTCAGGCCCTGAAAGGGATGCCAGGCAGGAGTCACTGTGTCCCCGCCACTGGGCAGGGCTGACTCACAGAGTGCTAAGCCCCACCCTGGCAGTTTCTGTTCAGGGGGATGGAATAGGGGCTGAGAATTTGCATTTCTAACCATTTCTCCCGGTGATGCTGATGCCTGTGGCTCTAGGAGGAGCAATTTGAGAATCAGGGGCTGAGCTGGGGGCCTCAGCAACCCAGCAAGATCCTCAGCTCAGATTCACTCACGGGTCCTCTCAGGCCTGACAGACATGGAAGAGGGGGCCAGGCTTAGGAAAGGGGCCTGTGGGGCTGACCAGACACAGACTTGGTTCATAAGGAAGAGGTGAGTCTCCCCAGACAGCAGTGCAGGCCCCGTTCTTAGAGCTGACCCATGACATAGCCTGAGCCCAGCCCCAGCCACCAGGTGACCATTGCCACCAGCTCCTGAGCCTGGACCCAGACTGGGGCTGCTACTTGACCTTACCCCAGATGCCATGCAGAAGTATTCCCTTGGTCACAGTGGGAACAGCTTTTGCAAGCACAGTCCAGTCTGCTCATACTGACCCCACCCTCCTTCAACACCTCTGGATGCCAGGGCACAGAGATGGAGGGTCTAGAAGGTGGGTCAGGTCCAGTCAGGGGCCAGACATCAGGAGCGCTAACAGAGAATCAAGTACAAGCAAGTGTCCGATGGGTGCCAAAGAGGGGCGGGCAAAAGAGAACTTGAAGGTACCGGTATAGGGACTGCAGGAGGCAGTGGCCACCACTAAGGCTAGGGGAAATCTAAGGAAGAAGTTGTGACTTCTAACACTTGGAATTGGGGGAGCTGTAATTCAGACCCGTGAGGAGGGTGTGCTGGCCATGGGGGCTGGTAACAGGGTCGGAAGAGGGGCTTGAGGGCTGGGACCTGGACCTTGGAGTGCCGACACCAGCAAGCGGGGGTTGTGTGCACTGAGGCTAGTTATGCAGATACTGGGAAGACTGCAAAGGACTCAGCTGCTTCTCTGGGGGAAGAAGTGAGGCTGGGGTAATGCTCACAGAGAGGAAGGAGCCCTCCTCCCCCCCCCCTCTTCTCCCCTCCTCTCCTCCCCCTCTCCAGCCTGTCAGTGTCCCTGCTGCACCCATATGGCCAGTGCTTTTGTGGTTTGCAGGTCCCAGACCCCTCCCCAGAGAGCAGGGTAGAGAAATAATAACTTGGTGATGGGCATGATGTGAGGCCTTGGGGAGTGGTATGAGGGCAGAAGGTCAGCCGTTGGGGGTTCGGCAGGAGTCTGGGATGGGGAGGAGCTCAGATGTCATCTCTCAGTTGTCAGCAGAAGTCAGACCAGATAGAGCAGTCCCTGAAACCTCACCCTTGGCTTGTGCTGCCCCTCTGCTGTGGGGTGGAGCCTGGCTGGGCAGTGGGGAAGGCTGAAAGGGACAGGCCTAGAGAGAAGAGGCAGGAGTTACTTTGCTGGGAAGGCAGAGGTGGCCACGTGTGGGTGGGTGCCAAAAGGGACTGGTTTCCCATTCCCTGTCCCACAGGCCTGGAGGCCGAGAAGGATGGAGTGCCAGTGTTTAAGTTCCCCCGCTGGAGGGAGAAAGGACAGGTTCTGCCTGGCGTGTTGGCAAAATACCAGGCTCTGGGTGCTGAGCTCAACGTCCTGCCCTTCTGCAGCCAGTTCATCCCCATGGAGGTCATCAATGCGCCCCGCCATGGCTCCATCATCTACCACCCGAGTCTGCTCCCCCGGCATCGAGGGGCCTCGGCCATCAACTGGTAAGGTGGCAACAACAGCCCCCTCTGCCTGAATTGTCATCCTTCCTTAGCCCAGAACAGGTGCCATGCAGGTGCCTAGCTGTGCTGCCAGATGGCATCCACACACCGGATTGGTTTAAGTGTTATCAATCAGCAAGAACACTCAGGAGAACTGGGGCTAAGCCTCGCTAAGTACTCTGCACTCCCACAGTGAGCTTCAAAGGGGGCAGGCATGTTCCCATCTTGCCTCGGGATCTCAGCAACAGTGTGTCAAGGGGCCTCACCCAGTAGGCTACCAGGACCACCAGCCAGGTGATGTGTCCAGAGGTCTGCTCTACCCTCTACCCGCTGCCATCCTCTCAGTAGCACCCCACTTAGAAAGAGCTAAAGATGGGGGATGAGAAGTACTAAGAAGACAATAAATGGGTGATGTGCCTGGTAGGTGGGGTCGTTTAGATGAGTAGTCAGGGTGGGGAGACATCTAAGCTGGGAAGAGAGAGTGGGTTTGCAGTCAGACTGGTCTGGTTGGAATTCTACAGCCACATCTCTGCACTTCTCTGCATCTGTTTCCTTGTCTGTAAAGGGGGCGTGCAATGCCTGTTACACCATTGGGGAAGATTAAGTTACATGAGGCATATCGAGCTTTTACCACAATGCCTGGTTGGTGTCGATAAATAGCATTTTATTTCTCCTTCCCACTCTCACCAGAACAGGCATGGATCCTCCCAGAGGTCGGAGGGGGTCAAAGGGGTGTGCTGGAGGGTGGCAGGGTCCATACAGGCTGCCCCCAAGTCGTCCCTCTCTGTGGTCCTTGCTGCTAGACTCAGGGTTTCATTCTTCTGTTCCCTAGGACCCTCATTCACGGAGATAAAAAAGGGGGGTTTACCATCTTCTGGGCAGATGATGGCCTGGACACCGGGGACCTTCTGCTCCAGAGGGAGTGTGAGATCCTCCCGGACGACACCGTGAGCACTCTGTATAACCGCTTCCTCTTCCCTGAAGGCATCAAAGGGATGGTAAGAGCTGGGAGCTGGCCTTGCCACGTGTGCCTGTTGTTCCCAGACACTCTTTCTAGGCCCAGCCTGCCCTGGAGCTGGCTGGGAATTTGTACCCCCAATTCAAGGGTTCTGGAGGGAGAAAGCTCTCATTACACAGTTTCAAAGAGGCTTGATTAGGACATTTAATATCCTGTATTAGGCAGGACTCTTGCTTACAACTGAAAGAACCAAACTCAAAAAGCTTTAGCCAAAACGGGGACATTTTGGGCTCATTAAATAGAGAAGACTAAAGGCAGGGATGGTGTCAAGCATGGCTGAATCCAGAGGCGTAAGCCATGTCACCAAGATTCTATTTCTCTCTTTTTCTTCACCCTAAATCTACTTTTCTGTTTGGTTACCTTCCTTCTTCGGTTGACTGCCCTCAAGTGGTAGGAAAAAAAGTCACTGGTACCTCAAGGCTTATACCTCTGGGCTCCAGGGGAAGGGAAATCCTCTTTTTCCTAGAAATCATGAATGAAAAATCAGAGAAGACTGATTGGCTGTTTGGGGGGTCATGTGATCACCCTGAGCTAATCACTGACCAGGATGATGTGGTACTCTGATTGGCTAGCCTCAGTCACATGCTTCCTGCTGTGGCCTGTGGGGGAAGGAAGGCTGGTCCAGTTGTAGTCCTGTGGACCGAGTTTCTTCCACAAGAAAACTCAGTGTTATCCGAGGAAGAGACAAGAATGACTGCTATCAGAGACACTTGCGCTTGGCTCGGCAGGCAGACCCGGTGGGACCTGACTCCAAAGGGGTTGGTGTGTGTGCGGGCCTGCTGGTGGTCCAGCGGGAGGAGGCCAGCCAATGATGGCCAGCATTCCTGCTTCTCACAGATTCCAGTGGCAGGCAGGGGTCAGCCAGGAGGAGTCTCCAGGAGGACAGCATTTGCTGTTTGGAAGTAGCGATGAGCATAACAATGCCGTGAAAGTGCTCACTGCTGCCCAGATGTCAGCAGCCTGGTGTGCGGCCACCTTTGACTTTTCCCGTGTGTAGAACTAGATGCCTCTTTGTGTTCTCTCCCATGCAAAGTAAACTTGCTGCAGATTTTGTATGAGAGACAGAGAAAGGGGTTACTTGCACATCTCACAGGAAACAATTAAAAATGTCCTTTAAGGCTGCGCTGTCCAATAGGACAGCCACTGGTCACATGCAGCTATTAAATTAACTTAAATGAATTCTAATTAAAAATTGAGTTCCTCAGTCTCACTAGCTACATGTCAAGTGCTTAGGAACGGCGCATGGCCAATGACCCCTGTGTTGGACAGTACAGGCGTAGAATGTGTGCATTGCCACAGAGCACTCCACTGGGCAGTCCTGCTTTAGACATTTCTGACACTCCCATCACTTCTCAGTCTCGCTGTGTCTGGGGCTCTCCCACAGCCCCTTCCTCACAATGAGCTCAGGCTTCTTGGCTGCCCTTCCCCCTACCCTGATTCCTTCTCCCACAATCTTCCTCTTCTCTTGAACAGTGAAACTACTTCCTGCTTAATCTCAGACCCCCAAACCATCGCGAGGCTCACGACACATCCTCCTTACCAGGCAGGGAAGGTTTCAGATAAAAACATGGAAATGTGCGTTTGTGTGTTCTATGTAATCTTCCAAAACCTTGTATAGTGGAGAGGGCGGAGTTTAGTGCCCATTGTACAGATTGGAATTGGATTCAAACTAGCTCCATCTCTTCATACAGGAGATATTTCTTGGCTCCTGTGGTGTGCCAGGCATGTGTGATTCGTGTGGGGCAGGGTCCAGACTCCGTGAGGACCCAGGGGACGGGAGTAAGGGGAAGGTCCTAATACTGGGAATGCTGACCGACTGGGTCTCTCCAGGTGCAGGCTGTGAAATTGATTGCCGAGGGCAGAGCCCCCAGAGTCCCTCAGCCTGAGGAAGGAGCCACCTACGAGGGCATTCAGAAGAAGGAAACAGCCAAGGTGAGTGCCAGGACTCTGCCCACCCTGAAGCCAGGCTATGCTCAGACTGGGGTGAGGAGGGCATCCTGGGGAAGCGGGGGTTCTGGCTGCCCAGCCAGATTGTAATGGTTTAAGGCCAGAAGAGAGGGCTGCCCAGGCTGGGGAAGCGTGAGCTAAGCTGTGGACAGGGAAGGCATGCGCACCCAGACAGGCAGGGGTCTGGGTCCTTTCTGGGTTTTTCTCCGTTTCTCTTTAGGAAGAATGGGCAGGCAGGGTCCCCAGGGAGAAGTGTGTGTGTGTGTGTGTGTATGTGTGTGTGTGTGTGTGTGTGTGTGTGTAAAATCAGCTGTAGTGCTGGCAGTCTCTAAGATGAGGACGAGAGATAATTCAGTTCCTCAAAGCTGTCACAGTAGTGGAGTTGGTGGGCTGTATCTCTGCTCCTCTGTTCAGGGCTTCTGGGGTGCTATATGGGGATCCATGTGAGTCCTGTAGGCCAGGAGGAGCTGTGGGCGACAGGGCACTATGGGATGGGCCTGCACTTTGTGCCGGGGACTCTGTGTAAGGCCTTGGCCATCTTAACCATGGAACAGTATCTCCCCCACACCATTAGTTCATGTTTACTCAACCTGCGAAAGTCTGAGGGTCAGAGAGCACCCGGAGCATGGGTACCAGGGAGACACCCACCCAGCTCAGGAACTCAGACTAGTGTCTGAGAAGAAGCCGGACTCCCCACTCTCTTCCCCGGGCTTCACCTACTGTCAAGGGCCCACAGGCTGGAGGGGAGGGCATAGGTGTTGCCCAGATGGTCAGCAAGTGGAGAGAGACCTGCTAAGCAGCCGCATCCTGCCCCACAGATCAACTGGGAGCAGCCAGCAGAGGCCATTCATAACTGGATCCGTGGGAACGACAAGGTGCCGGGCGCCTGGACAGAGGCTTGTGGGCAGGTGTGTTCATGCGTGACTGGGATTGAGCTAGATGCACTGGTGTGCCCCACTGACTGCAGAACTGGTTGGCAAACAGCCACTGCCCTGAACTCCAACCCCACCCGAGTGCCCCCAGCCACTTCAGCCCCTCCCCCAGGACCATGGGACCTACCTGCCATCCGGTGGCTAAAGGATCAAGGCCTCCAGGCCCTGCAGCAAACCTGAGGTTGAGCTGTGTTGGTTGTAAAATATTTTGACTCTCACCCCTGGGCTCGTAGAGACCCCAGGCCTACCTCTGACTTGGACTTAGCCCCAGGGGGAGAGGCAGCATGCTTAGGCCAGGGGCTGGGCCGGAGGCAAGTCAGATGGTGCTTACAGGCTCTCTTGAGGGGTCAGGGTCTGGCAAGACCATAAGCAGGGACTTTGCACCCCACGGAGGGCAGTCCTGTCCTCCACAAAGTCCCAGACTGTCCTACCCCTTGATCGTTGACCAACCACCCAGACTGTGTCCGGGAGTGCCCCTGCTGCCCTCACCACCACGGCACCCCTTTCAAAGTGACCAGTGCTTGGTGGCATCCCCAGGGCCGGTGTCCTCACTGTGGTGTCTTGAGCAGATGTCCTCCCAATGTCTGTCTCCCTGAGATCTGAGGCTGGGGCCAATACCAAAGGTCTTAGGGGCACACCGGGCTTAAGGGCTCCAGAGGCCGCCGAGGCCTTGCTTGTGCCCCTTGAGGCAGAGTTCCAGGCCCGCAGAGCACTGTCCCCCGCCCCCACATCATCTCCCTAGCCCTGCTCAGCCCTGCCCAGCCCTGCCTAGGCTGCCAGCAGTGGGGACCTCTTCTCATTCACTGCCTTCTGGCTCTCCTGTCCTGTTTCCAAACAGAAGCTGACGTTTTTCAACTCCACGCTGAACACTGCAGGCCTGGTGCCTGAGGGAGAAGCTTTGCCCATCCCAGGAGCCCACCGGCCGGGGGTGGTCACCAAAGCGGGACTGATCCTCTTCGGGAATGATGACAGAATGGTAACAGTGCTGCTGTGGGTCACATGTCCCTTGAGACTTCAAGGCCACACTGACTTCTGCCCAGGGGTTCTGGCCCTGCAGTAGACCCCAGGCTGCTCTGGAGAAAATAAGATGGCAGGCTCTAGGAGTCCATGTGTGCCCCTGACCACTGGATCTGCCCACTTCCTGTTCCAGGAAGGCTGGCCTTTTGCTCTTTTGGACCAGGTGCCCTTCCCAGAGCTGGGTGTCCTGTGAGAGTGTCAGAATCAGGGGGAAGCCCTCTGCAGGGAGTCCTGAACTTGGGGCCTCATATTAGTGCTGCAGAGTGTCCAAGCACCACTGGCGTGGTCATTAAAGCACCGTGCCTCAGTTTCCTTCTCTTTGAAGAGCCCTGGAGTCATGCCAGGCATATAGCATGCTCCGATTTGTATTAGCAGACTCTGCAGCTCAGAAACAGCTAACATTATGGAGCACTTTCTGTGTGCTGGGCACAGCTTTAAAACAATTTCCATGATTAAATTTAATTCTCCCAACAACCCTATGAGATATGTATTAATATTATACCCATTTTATAGAGGAGGAAACTGAAACACAGAGATTTAAAAAAAACAAAAACAAAAACAAACCTAGTTTGTGGCAGAACTGGGATTCAAACCCTAAAATTCTGGCTCTGAGGCCCACCAGTTGGCCATGGTTCTCTATTAGTGCTCACTCCGTGCATTGATGAGCAGGTCAGGACCTTAAGATACCAGGGGCAGGGAAGAAAGAGGACAGGCAAGGGACTGTGAACACGTTAGGGAATTTCAACAAACCCTGGATGCTGACCCTTGGCTGCATTGGTGTGTGTGTACAGGCCAATTTATCACGGCTGATAAATGCGGTCGAAAGACCAGATCTGTCTTGGATCACATTCCCTAGAAGCGGTTCCTGAGGTGGGAAATCTCGTGCACATGATTTCTGGACCATTTGGGGGAGCAGGCTAGGACAGAGGGTTCTGGAGCAGTCCAGCCTTAATCAGGACAGGCTCTGCAGTGTGACTTACATCAGCTGACCATGTCCCAGCATCCTCACATTACTCGGTTCTCTATTTCTGCACCCCCGAGTTAGGGTGGGGGTCAAAGATACATAGCCCCTGGTCTCCCTGTGCAGGGCCATGCTTATCTGCCAACATAGAGGGGGACACGGGTACAGAAGTAGGCCACTAACTGCCCGTGCTTGTAGCAGGGCCCTCTATGGGGGAAGGGTACCAGCTCCGTCCCCTGAGATATCCACAGTACAGCAGAGCAAAGGGGCAGCCTTGGTGGAAACCCTTGTTTGAACCATCTCTTGGGACTTTCCAGCCGGGCATGGCTGGGCTTTAGCTCACAGAAAGCTCCAGAACATATTCAAAAGGCAGCAAGCTAGGGGTCAGACATGGGACTTGGCACCAGATCTATTAGGGCCATGTGTGGTATATGCCATTCTTACAGACCTCTTATCAAACAGAGATGTCCTTCTCTACCCAACAGTACATCTGCTCCTCTTCCTACCTCAGTATGCCCTCTGTCCCCCAGAGGGACATATATGACCTTCACCAGATGTTCTCATGGGGCTTGGGGAGCTGGGGGATTTGGTGATGAATTGTTTTCTCAGTTGGTTTTCAAAGTAGTGCTGGAATTATCTTGTCTAATGCACAGGCATCGGTTTTATAGAAATAATAAAGCCATTACACATAAGAGAACGAGAGCATGGTGGGGTGGGTGACAGGGAGAGCGGAGCATGAGCTTCAGTTTCCTCTGTGTCCTTACACAGCAGCCTCCCCACTCTGAACGCCTCCTCATGCATCTGAGACCCCCTCTGCCTTTCTTGCGGTGAGGGCCGGAGAGGAAGCACAGCGCTCTCTGCAGACTTGCTCTCTTCCCTGCATCAGGGCAACCACAGGCCCTGTACAATCCTTTCTTGTGCAGCTGCTGGTGAAGAACATCCAGCTGGAGGATGGCAAGATGATGCCGGCCTCACACTTCTTCAAGGCAGAAGACAGCAGCACCCTCGAGCTGACGGAGGCAGAACTGGCCACCATGGAGGCTGTGCGGGTGAGACCACTTCAGGGCTACTGTCTGGTTGGGCAGGTCCTGCACTGCGCATGTGTTTTGTGACTCACAATCCCAGGAGTCAGGCTCTCCGCACTCTCTGTGGATGTGCTGGCCCCAGGCACAGTGTTGGTTCTATCCTGTCTTGGGGTTTTCTATGTCCACTTGCCCCTTTTTCCTCTACCTCTGGAAGTCTGAGATTTGGTCAGTTGTCTATGACTCTTCTAGGGACTCATTGTCAACAGTGGACAAATGAAACAGAAGCTCCTGGAATAGTGAGTCAGGTGCCAAGCCCAAGGTGTACCCTGGGTTTAGAGGGCTAGCTGGACAAACAGGCCCTCTGGAGCTTACAATTGAGTGGCATTCAGAGCAGTGAGATTATGTGTTTACTAGAGGCCCAATGCATGAAGATTTGTGCAAGAATGGGCCTTACTTCCCCTGGCTGCTGGCACCGCCTTCGCTCCGGCCCAGAGCCAACTTTCTGCCTTCTCACGCTGCCCAGAGGCCCGGAGTGGCTGGGGCAGTGCAGAATGCCTCTGGCTGCTCAGCACCTGAGTATGCAAATTAACCCGCCACCTTTGTTGGGTTAATTTGCATACTCACTCCTGATTGGCTGGTGGGCGTCATGAAGGTATGGTCAATTTGCATCTTACTCTTTTATTAGTGTAGATAGATGTCAGCAGCCACATGGGTGGGTGTGGATGTTGATGACAAGTACAGACCAGTGGGATTTATCAAGGGAGAGACAGGAGAACACCAAGAACTTCCTTATTCGAAAGCTGAACATTTGAATGTCTGTTTAAAAAAAAAGAAAAGAAAAGCATATTCATTCAAAAAATATTCTTGGACAATAAAAAATATATTAAAAAATATTCTTGGAGCAATTGCTCTGGCCCCAGCCCTATGTCCACTCTGGGGTTAGAGGGCCAGCTGGAAAAACTGGCCCTCTGGAGCTTACAATTGAGTGGCATTCAGAGCGGCATGAGATTATGTGTTAATAGAGCTGGACTTGAGTCAAAAGCTGCTACAGCTGAGTCCATCTGTGAAATGGAAAGAATAAACCCCACCTCCGTGGCTGTTGAGTGGTTGGAGGAGAGAATGCATATAAAAAAGGTCAATTTAGTAGCATCTATTAGGATCTATAAAAATGTTGGCAAAGAGCCTAACAGTCATCAAAAAAACAACAACAGGTACTTCTAGAGTGTGTACACATGTAGGGTTCTAAACACTTCAAGGGGTGGTCAGGCCAGGACCTTCAGGCTCCTTGAAGCAGCTGTACCTTGGAGTAGACAGAGAGCCAAGCCTGATACCATGCACACATCAGGGGCTGCTGTCACCCAGCTGACACCTGCTCCCAGCTCCCCTGTGTTCTCACCATGCCTGTTCTTCAGAGTGCCTGGAAACGGATTCTCCCCAATGTCCTGGAGGTAGAAGACTCCACCGATTTCTTCAAGTCGGGGGCCGCATCAGTGGATGTGGTGAGGTAAGGCCAGGAGTGGGATGGGGGGGGGGGTCCCATCCCATTTGTCTGAGGCTGTGCCACTCATCAGCCCAAAATGTAATGGTGGGAAACCACCACCATTTGTTATACTCATGATTATGCAGGTCAGTGATCCAGAAAGGGCCCGTGAGTGCAGGCCTGGCAGGCCATGCTGAATGGCTACAGGTCAGTGGACTGGCAGGAGCTAGGACAGCTGAGTAGGGATGTACTGCTGCTAGCTGGCTTCTCACCACCATGCCTGGCACCTGGGCCAGGAAGGCTGGCAGCTGCTTTGCTGGCACCACTGACCAGGCACCTGCATGTGGTGGCTTGGGGACTTGGACTTTTCATGGTGCTGAGAGCGAGAGTGCCAGCAAACAGGGCAGGTATGGTAGCACCTTTCGTCACCCAGCCTGGAAAGTCTCCCCATCGAGTCACTGCTCCTGACTTGATTGGTCTCAGCAGTCACAAGCCTATTCAGACTCAGGGGCAGGGGTAGGGGCAGGGGTCTGAGACCTGGGAAGAGAATGGAAAGAGGGAAGAGAATCAGCTAATGTATGACTGTTTTTAAAACTGCCACAAGCTTCAATACCCCCAGTTGAAGCCAAAGTGTGCAGAAAGTGGGGGTTGGGGGAGGACAGGCAGGTTGGGCCTAAGCAAATGAATCTAACCTCACAAGTGTTCCCATCAGATGTATGTTGCAGGTAAAGGAATCATGATTTCAATATTTTAAAAATTGAGGTATAAGTTTATGTACAGCGAAATGCACAGATCTTAAGACAGTAGTTTGGTAGGCTTTGGTTTAACTTGTGTAACCCACACACGCTATATAATATATAACCTATAGATGATGTGATATTTTTCATATACAACATAAGTTATATCTTGATCAAGATAGATACCAGCTCACCCCAGGAGGTTCCTTCCTCCTCTTTTCCAGTCAGTAGCCCCATGGCCCATAGACAATCTTTCACCAGAGATTAGTTTACCTATTCTTCAACTTCCTATGAATTGTCCTGCCTTTCATTTAACAGTGTAGAAAAAGAAGGTTCAGGATTAAAAAGAAAAAGAGCCCGGCCAGTGTGGCTCAGTGATTGAGCATCAACTCATGAACCAAGAGTTCACCAATTCGATTCCCAGTAAGGGCACATGCCCAGGTTGTGGGCTTGTTCCCTAAAATCGATAAAAAAAAAAAAACATATTTAAAAATAAAAAAGGGAGAGAAGGATGTGGAATACACTAAAACATCTTTGCTTATAACAATAGTAATTAATTTATTCAGTTTGGTTTAAGCAAAAAAGCCAAAAAGAAAAGAAGAAAAGAAAGTTCAAAAGTCTATAGCAGCTTTCTTTAGGCATAGTTGACTTCTCCAAAGAGTCAAATTATGTCATGAACTTGTCACCATCTATTGCTTCGTTTTCTGGGGCAGGAATTTTCTTCCTAGTGACAAGATGGCTGCACAGTAGCTTTGGCCTCATTTCTCGCCTTTACACCTTTCCCACTGAAAAGGGGATTGCTCCTCCAGCAGTTTTCACATAAGTCCTTGCCTGGAATTTACTGTCCCTGGTGGAGTCATGAACCAATCACTGGCCAGGGGGAGGCATGATGTATTTGCCAACTTTTACTACCCTCCTCTTCTGTCTCCCCTGGATACTGCAAATGTTCACTTGACTCCAGAGTTCCAAAACATCTGATTCAGACAGTTCTACCATTTCAATAGTTATGTAGGTGGAGGGATGAATTTTTGGAGTTTCCCGCTCTAGCATCTTTAGTCTTTACGTAGGCTTTTATTTATCTTACAAGTGAAATGGAAAGTATATGTTTGAATTTTAAGCAACTGCTTTACAGAGTGGTTTCCAAAGTACCATTTTACAATCTTACTAGCAGTGTATGAGAACTCAGTTGGTAAGGTCAGGCTTTATAATTTTAGACATTCTAATGAGTATGCAGCCATAACTTGTGGTTTTAATTTGCACTTTCCTAATGATATTGAGGATCTTTTCATATGTCATCCATATTTCTTCTTTGGTGAAACATCTGATCAATCTTCTGACCATTTTTACTTAGGCTGTTTTTTTCTTAGTGTTGAGTTTTGAGAATTTATAAAATATCCTGAATAAAAGCCCTTTATCAGATATGTGATTTGGAAATATTTTCTCTCAATCTGTGGCTTGCTTTTTAATCTTTAACAGTATCTTTTGAAGATTATTATTAATAGTTGGATTATCTCATTTACTCATCACAGAGTGGTAGCAGAGCTTTTATTATTCCCATATTACAGGTGAAGAAACTCAGACTCAGAAGAGTTTGTCACTTGCCCAAGGTCATAAATTAGTAAGTGGTGGAGCCAGAACTTGAAACCAGGGCCTTCTGAGTCCATGGACTGGGATCTTAACCCCAATTCTAGGCTAACACTCATGCTGTGGCTGCTGGGATGAGGGTCTGTTCTGCATAAATGTCTTTGGCACCACCACCGCTGCTGCTAGAATAACGCAGGACTGCCACGCCTCTTCCCATGCTCCCACTTTAAAAATCTCCTTTCCTTCAGGCTGGTAGAGGAAGTGAAAGAGCTGTGCGATGGTGTGGAATTGGAAAATGAAGATGTTTACATGGCAACCACCTTCAAGGACTTCATCCAGCTGTTAGTGAGAAAGCTGCGAGGGGATGACAAAGAGAGCGAGTGCATTGTTGACTACGTGAGTTCTGGGCTTCCCCACATGGGCATGACCCTATAGACCCCTCAGGCATCTACTACTATGGATCCAAAAGAACTCATGGGGGTAACCTAGATGTACAGAAAGGCAGGGCCCCCCAAGTGCCCACCTTTCAGTGTCCCAAGCTCTCCCTGGCAGCTCTGGAGAACCTGAGGATGCCAGGGCAGTAGGGCAAACTCAACAGAGGAAATTGCTGTCTAAGGCTCAGTATGTAGGCTAAGTTCTGAGTCCCAAGACACGAGACTAGGATAATAGAAAGAGGCCTTTACCGAGAATTTCTCTCCCTTTTTCTCCTTCGTTGGTTTTTCCAGCTTCATCTCTACTGTGCTCACAGCCCCTCCTAGATTACCTGCCTCAACTCTGGGGCCCCTGGGTGGCCCTAGCCCCTGGTTCTGGCACGACCTTCTCCTCCATTTGTCGCTGTAATTTAGTGAGGGCAGTGGCCTCCTGCGGTTGCTGATGTCTGGGTTGACTCATGGCTTCTCAGCTCTTCCATCACCTGTGTTACCAATTCTCTGCATTAGATTATTTTTGTTGAAATGCCAGGAGAAAAAGAAAGCAAGAGAGAAAGGAATTGGGAGTGTTTTCCCAATAAGGAAACAAATGTTGCTATACATTTAACTTGTATTATGGAAGAGTGCTGAAGTAATTGCAAGTCTGTTTCTTAGAGAAACTATTTATTTATCCTTTAATCCTCACCCAAGGATGTGTTTTTTTTGATTTTTTTAGAGAGAGGAAGGGAGAAAGAGAGAGAGAGACATATCGATCAGTTGCCTTCCATGTGTGCGAAGAAATGTGGATCAAATCCACAACCTTTTTGGTGTACAGGATAATGCTCCAAGCAACTGAGCCACCCAGCTAGGATATTTCTTAAAGACACTCTTGAAAATTATCTCTAGCTTATCTTGGTACAAACTCCCACAACAAGTAGCTTTGGGGTAGTTTGTTTGGCTGGTAGTTTGAAACAAAAGCTGATGAAGAAAACATGGGTGGTCAGGATGGACCTCAGGTTGGCTATAGCTTTGTGAACGAATAACTGATGAACAGATTTCCCAGATGCTCCTGCATTCAGAATGGAATTGCAGATATGTGGATAAGTGAGTGGTGGGGCTGGTGTCATGTCTGGTGGCTTACAAGGGCCTGTCCACCTACTTCCTATGTGTGAAGGCCAAGCAAACAGCCTGAGGTCACACAGTAGGTAAGTATCAGGGCTAGGACTTCAACCCAGGCAGTCTGGCCTCAGTCTGTTCTATTCATTTTTTCTTACCACTCAGATCCTCAGACTTCTCACATAATAGACCCCTTGTGTGTGTGCTTGTGTGTGTGTGTGTGTGTGTGTGTGTGTGTGTGTGCCAATGGTTGTCTATCCATCTGTGTTTCCCGTGTCTCCAGGTGGGTTTGTGCCAGCCAATGATGCCCATTTGTGAAGAATTCACACTACAGCTAAGGCCTGTGAAACCTTTCTTTCCAGGTGGAAAAGGTAGTGAACAAGCTGACCCTCCGAATGCCCCACCAGCTCTTCATTGGGGGCACATTTGTGGATGCTGAGGGTGCCAAGACCTATGAGACCATCAACCCGACAGATGGAAGTGTGAGTGCAGGCCCAGCACCTTCTTTTTCCTCCCTCCCTCTGCTCCCCATGGTCTGCTTGCCCATCTACTCCCCTATCTGACACTGGGGTGGGGGGCGGTCCTGGCCCAGGGGACCTCTGCTTGGACACAAAAGGGCTGCAGTCCATCGCCAGTCCTTTCTACAGGAATGACATAGAGGGAGGTGTAGTGTGGAAGGGTTGGTGGGGGCTTGGGGCAGGACTCTAAAGGGCCTGCTCTAGAAACTGGAATAAATTTCAAACCATTCCCTCCCCTCCACACTTCAACAGTTATCCCAGCATGGCCCTGCCTTCTCGAATATTTGTACCCTAATGTCTGGAAATTTGTCCTTGAATTCTATGTTTGTCAGGATTCTTGACTATGGCCCTCTTACATCATGACCCATGTACACACACATTCTCACACACGTACATACTTGGGACAACACTTACTCTTACAGGTATCTACTGAACGTTTTCTATCCTGCCCCATCTTACTATTATAGTATCGCTCCAGTCCCTGCAGAAAATAGGGGATCTTTAGGGGGAAGTTTAAAGAAAGTGCTTTACAAAGAGACGGACAAGGCGTGGGGACACAGACAAAGGGTACAGTGCCCTCGGCAAAAGCATGGAGTGCTGTTAGCACCTCAAAGCCTGTTTTGGGAGTCTTGGGATGGAGGCTGTGTGGACAGGGCTGCCCAGCAGGCGCTCTCTGTAGTGACCAGCAAGAAAGCCTTGGCCTTAGCCCTCCAGCCCCTCTCTTCCACCTGCACCCAGGCCTGTGCTGTGGACCATATGGGTACCCTTAGGGCATGCAATGCAGAGAGGGGACAAGTCTAGTCATCCCCAATGTCTAGCCTATTCCACATAAAAAATAAACCTTTTGCCTGGGACTCACTAAATGAATGGATCTATGCTCTCGGTTTGAAAATGCTCAGCCTTAGTCAGCAGCCCAAGTCTGTTGCCCTGTGTTGGCTCAGTGAGAAGGTTATGAGAAGGTCCCTGGTATGTAGAAACACAAATAGACCTTCCCCAGGCCTCATCTTACTCTGGCTGCACCCTCCCCGGGCCCTTCCATTGGTAGAATTTCTTCTCTGAGTGCACCCAGGTGGCAGGGGAGCAGGCAGGCGTGTCTGTGTCCACTGAGCCCAGGGAAGGCTTCAGAGTTCTGCTCCACCACAGGTTATCTGCCAGGTGGCCCTGGCCCAGGCCAGTGATGTTGACAAGGCAGTGGCTGCTGCAAAAGATGCCTTTGAGAATGGATTGTGGGGGAAGATCAGTGCCCGGGACCGGGGCCGGCTCCTGTACAGGTGAGAGCCACACACCCACCTGTCAGCTCCCACCACCTTCAGCTCAGGGCAGCTCCGGTCCTGTCAAGAAGAACTGGGGTTTCCAGACAGGTCCCCGAGGCCCAAGGTTCATAAAAGGCTACTCAGAGGAAGTCACGTGAGAGGCAAGAGGGATTTTACAAGTGACCTCAGGGGAAAGAGTAGAGGGGACAGTGTGAGCAAAGATGAGGGGACAGTGTGAGCAAAGATGAGGAGGTGCAAAAGTGAGGGAGTGCTTCAAATGGGAACCACAAACTGGCAAAGCTAACAGCTGGTTCTGGGCAGACCCAGACAGACAGGGTGCTCACCTGGACCAGCACAGAGGCCGACCAGGGCAGGGACGGGCTCATCCTCACCACCACCCCTATTTTTTAAAGTCAGGGTGTAAATGGCCCTCCCTACTTAGCTCCAATCAGAAGTCTTAGAGAAGGACTTGGGATTGCTCTGGCTTGTGACCACAGGATGGAATGAGGCCTGGAAGAGAGGAGCTGCTCCCCTAGAACCAGGTGGTCTGAGTGGGGGTGCAGCAGTCACCCCCAAGGAAGTGGGGTGATGTTTCCAGCAGAAACGGGGGGTGCTGGACAGATGAACTTAGCAGTATCCGAAAGCCTGGTGAGCTGGTTTCAGGAACCTGGCTTTGATGCTCTGGGTTCGGGGAAGCCCTCAGGCACGGAGCCTGGTGATGATGTAGTCAGTGCTGGTCATCTGGCGGGAGAGGCCCCACCTTGGCCACGCCA
Source organism: Eptesicus fuscus (assembly GCF_027574615.1). Lineage (NCBI taxonomy): Eukaryota > Metazoa > Chordata > Mammalia > Chiroptera > Vespertilionidae > Eptesicus > Eptesicus fuscus. The sequence goes on along the minus strand of NC_072484.1, from coordinate 64,105,222 downwards.
TCGGAATGCCTTTTGTTTCTATTCCAGAGGTCAGACATGCCAAGGCCGCCCCGCAGCAGGGAAGCAGAGCGAGGGGCTTGCATGGCTTGCAAAATGGAATGGATATGGTGGGGCTGGGGCCAGGTGAGGGCTATGGAGGCGGGGCATGCCCAGCATGCCTTCACTTTAGTTTCAAGGCTTCTTGGAGCACCCCTCCACTTCAGGAAGCCATTGGCTAATGACCTAGAGCCTCTGAAGGTCAGCCAGAGCTATGAACGTGCATGCCTGGGCTGGTGGCAGTGAGCTGCTGGGCCGGGAATAGGGACCCTGTGGTAGACGGTGCTAGCCCAGAAGAAAGTGCCTTTCTCTGGAGATGCTCTCCTTCCATCTGGCGGTACATGTGATGACCCCACCGACAACAAAGATAGTGAGGAGGTGGTGCCAGGCACCGCTGTAAGTGGAGACTCCACCTGGATGGACAGACATGTCAAGGCCTGAGAATTCCTGGTGAACTGCTCCCTGCCCCATGCAGCCTTCTAGTCCCCAGGGAGGAGGCATGCCCATTGCGTGCCCATTGCTGCCCTGGGATTTCCCTGAGAAATGGCTGCAGAGCACCCCTGGCTCAATGAGGGAAGTAGGACTACGATGGTTTTTATGGAATATGGAATACGTTATAGGAATAAGACATGATGCAATTGTGGGAGCAGCTGGGAAGACAGATCCAGAGGGGAGAGTTAGAGAAAGTCACTAGTCAGCTCCCCAGAACCCCAGGGAGATAAGACAGAACCTCCCTGGGAATCTGGGGAGCCAGTCATACCTATACCTACCTGCCAGAGCGGGATCATGATGATCTGGTGGTGTCAGGACAGGGTTGGAGCTGTATCCTGAGTGTTACGGGCAGCCATTGGGAGGACTGGAGGCATAGGCAGGAGGACTGGACCAGGCCCGGGGGTGTTAGGGCCTTGCCAGTGGCCGCAGGCAGAAGAGAGCAGAGTGGGAACAGGTCAGCAGGCTTTGATCCTGGGCTGGTACTTCCCAATGTGCAAGACTGAGGGAGGCTCTAGATTGGTGGTCTCCACCTTTCTCCGTCCACCCTACCCCCTGGGTACCTACGACCCTCACATCAGGAAGGGGCACCATTCTAACTCCGAGGCTGCCCACAGCAGCAAACCCACCAGAACCGTGGGAGAACAACTGGATATTGGAGTGTTCAGACTCCAGGAGGACTGTGTAGACATGCCTTGCCTTGCATCTCTCCCATCATCCCTCCCTCTCCAGCCCTGGCGATGCCAGCCTTGGGAGCATCCTCCACTGGATTAGCTGGTGCTGGGAGCCAGATAGGCTTTCCCCTGGTGGAGGCCGCCCGAGACAGAGAGGGTGGCCTTCTGGGATGGTGGCCTCCTTGTTGGAGGCAGGCAGCCTCCTCTGAAGGATCAAGTGTGAGGATTATTATAAAGTAGTCAATCCATTGAAATTTCGGGGAGGAAGCAAGGAAGAGAGGAACGGAGAGCAGGACAGAGGACAACATCTTCACACTCATCCAGCGAAGTAAATGTTACTGTTCCATCTCACAGATGAGGAAACTGAGGTCAGCGCATCTGAGTGTGCAGGGCAGGGCTCCTGACTCCTTGAAGAACAGCCCCGAAAAAGCAGGCCAGGTTGTGCCAGGCCTGAGCCCATCTCCCTTCCTCCCTCCATGCCTTGGCCAGGTTGGCAGACCTCATGGAGCAGCATCAGGAGGAGCTGGCCACCATTGAGGCTCTGGATGCAGGCGCTGTCTACACCCTGGCCCTGAAGACCCACGTGGGCATGTCCATCCAGACCTTCCGCTACTTTGCTGGCTGGTGCGACAAGATCCAGGTGGGGACTAGGCTCCTTCCCGCTGCAGGAGAGCTCACACGGGCAGGCCCGGCCCGGCAGGGAAGGCCGAGGGCAGCACATTACTCTGGATGTTGTAGAACAGCATCATACATAACCGGGGAGGTTTGAGTCTCCTGCCCCTCTGGGTAGTGGGGGTGTCAGGACACAGACAAAACCTTGCTCTTCCCTAGGCCCCAGGGGCAGGCTGGCTGCCCAAAGTGAAGGGAAGAGAAACTGGGCTGGTACTTCCCACTGACAACCCCCCCACCATGCTTTTTCCAGGGCTCCACCATCCCCATCAACCAGGCCAGACCCAACAGAAACCTGACCTTGACCAGGAAGGAGCCCATCGGGTGAGTCCCAGCACAGGGCGGAGAGTGGCCACACCCCAGGTGCTTTTCACGCAACACAATGTGTGGGGCACTGATACCGTCTTCTGTTTATGTATTTATCGAACGTCTATTTATTTGCCAACTACTATGTGCCAGACATTTCAGGGGCTGGAGATAAAACAATGATAAAAACTGATGAAAATTCCTATTCTCGGGATAAAAAACAGCTTCCACCTCCACGTGCCTGTTCTGTGCCTGGCACTATTTTAACTACTTTAAAACATAATTTTATGTAATCCCCACAAAAACCCTATATCAGTCAGGGTCATGGAGGAAAACAGAGAGTACACTCTAAAAAATGCATGTGAAAACAATATAATAATTAATGTGCTTTAAAATGAGGGACTCCCACTCAGCCCAAGGAACAGAAATACTGATGGAGAATGAGGCAAGAGCAGAGACAAGTGCTCAGTGGAAGGAAAAATAAAAGTACCCAGTCATCATAGACAAGACTAGGGACTGGGGAAATGATTCAAACCCAGCAGGAGGAGGCCCCATGTCACCATCAGATGGCCCAAAGGCCCAGGATGAGGAGGCTGTGGAAGCAGGAAAACCCCTCCGTTAGCCCACAGGGACGGGTGAGGCTGCGGGGAGGTGGCATGGACTACAAGGCAGGGGTTCCCCAGACCAGGCCAAGCAGCTGAAGCTATGGGGAGAAGAGGAGAATTGCCTACCTGGTGCTGAGAAAGAGAAAAGGTCAGCTCTTTCCGATGTTCAGAAAATACTGGAAAACTTAGGAGCCCATCTCGATGCTTCCCCTAGAGTCTTCCCGTGGCTCCCAGTGCGCCTAAAATGAAATCAAACTCCTGACTTTGGCTGCCTGCTTGATGGGGGCCTGGTGCCCTTGATCCCATCCCCTCACTGGGCTCAGCCATGTTGGCCTCCTTATGGACCCTGGACCCTTTACGCCCATGCTGCTCTCTGGGTATTCACATACCCTCACCCTCCCCTCTTCCCCCTCCAATTCCTGGTCACTTAGGCGTCTCTCGTGGTGACCTCCTCTCCAAGTGTAGTCTGCAATCTCATTTTGTTCTCTGCAAGGTACACATCCCCCATCTGCTGCTGCTGCTCTCCCAGGGGACATACTGAGCACTCCAAAAATGTCTGCATCCAGAGTAGAGGTGGCTCCAACTAACATGCACCAACCAGTTCCCCTGGCCAGGGCCCCAGGAATCACCCACTGCAGTGCCCAGGAAGTGAAGCACAGCAGGGTAGTGGCTGGGAGGTGCAGGCCTCCGCACTGGGGGAGCCAAGACCATGAGGCTTCCGTAAAGAAAGGCCACGGGAATAGAAGAGGCACAGAGGCGAATGAAAGAGTGTTCTCGCGGCAGCTTAGCCAAGGATGGAGTCATCTTGTCCTTGTGTCCCACGCCCCCGCTGGCTTTGACCCCATGACCCCATGCCAGGCTCGCTCTGCAGACCCAGCCCAGGGGCCGCAGCCTTTCCCCTATATTGACAAGGTTGGGGGTTTGCTCGAGCCACATAACAAGCTGGGAGGCTCACACAACACATATGTGTTGTCTTAGCATTTTGGAGGTGGAAGTCCCAGATCAAGGTGTCTATGAGGGTTGGTTCCTTCTAAGGCCATGAGGGAGAATCTGCCCAGGCCTCTCCCCTAGCTTGTGGTAATTTCCGGCGATCTTTGGTGTTGCCTGACTCCATCTTCATGTTCGCGCAGAGTTCTCCGTGTGTCTGTCTTTTCACACGGCGTGCTCCTCAGAAGGACAGCAATCATATTGGGTTAGGCGTCCACCCTACTTCAGCAAGACCTGATCTTAACTAATGACACCTGCCACCACCTCATTTCCAAACGAGGCCACGTCCTGAGATTCCAGAACTGGGACTTCAACAGATGAATTTTGGAGGGCGCACAATCCAGCCCATGACAGTGGGACTTATTTCTCTGGCATCTTCCCTGTTGTGGAGACCCCACAGCCCAGCCCCCTCCCTTTCTATGGTGACCTCACCCCTTCCCTGGGAACACTCACGCTGACCCTTCTACCTGCCTTGTCCCTTTGGGTTTTCTGGGTGTACATGGTGTGGGAAAGTGGCTTTCCTAACCCCTCAGTATGCCCCATCACTCCCAGGATGGCATGGGGGCCCCTAAGCCTGCCTCTGCGCCCACCTTGCTCCCACTCTGCCTGCCCCCACACCCTGTAGCTTCTCACCGTCCCCTCCCACTGCCTGGATTCAGCTAAGCGGTACTCCTTGGGGAGCGTCCTCTGATGGTGATGGTAGTCATGGAGATGATGATGGTGACGATGAAAACAGTCGCATAGTCAGTGTGGTGCTCTTGCATGCACTAGTTCCTACAGGGGAGGAGTAAGGGAGGGCCACATGCCTGCTGGGACCACAAGTTTCATCAGCAGGTCCCTCAGCACAGCGGGGTGGCCTCCCCTCTGCCCTGCCAGAGGCTTTCTCCTCCACCGAGAGGTGGTGCAACGCTGGGCTCCAGGGCTTAATGCAAAGCAGGCAAAGCTTCTCAGGCTTCCCAGGCTGACTCCATGTTTCTCATCTTCATGGGACTGACCCTGGCCTCATATCAGGGAGAACCCTCTCCCACATCCTCCTGGCTTACTCTTGTGACCCTGGACCCTGTCCCACACCCCTCCAGCCTGCCTGCCATGTCACCCTGGGCCCTCTCTCAGGCCCTTCTAGCTGCCAGGTCCTTACCCATGCCTGCCTGCTGTCACTCCCCCCTTGCCTGGTGCCACGCTGTACCAAACTACAGCAGTAGACTGGTCTCATAGCTCCGAGCAGAAACCGTTCAGTGTCCCATGCCGTCATGCCCTGGGAAGAGGGCCTCCAGCAGGACCTTTGGTGCCATATCAGGAAGCCTGGCCCTGGAGCGGACAGCAGGCCTGGGAGAGAGGAGGACGTGGAAGGTCTGCTGTGGGCACCCAGCTGAGTAGAGAGGTGAAGGCCTTCTTCTTTTGTGCGGCAGGGTCTGTGGCATTATCATCCCCTGGAACTACCCCCTGATGATGCTCTCCTGGAAGACGGCCGCCTGCCTGGCTGCTGGGAACACAGTGGTGATCAAGCCTACCCAGGTGGGTATGGGCAGGACCTGAGGGCCACACAGGTTCTGGGGAATCACCTGTAAGGGAGGAGCCAGATGGTCCCTTCGCCCTTTGCCCACCCCAGTCCTGGTTTCTCCTCAAGGAAGGAAGGGCACTGCTGACGGGAGCTGGCCTGCTGTGGCCCCAGAACTGCATCACTAGCCTGGTCTCATAGCTCCGATCAGAAACCGTTCAGTGTCCCGTGCCATCGTGCCCTGGGAAGAGGGGCTTCACCAGACTGGATACACTGCCCGCCAGGGCCTGCAAAGTCAGACGGGAGCTGCCTCCAGCAGGACCTTTGGTGCCATGTCAGGAAGCCTGGCCCTGGAGTGGATAGCAGGCCTGGGAGAGAGGAGGAAGCTGGAAGGGCCAGTGCCAGCCATAGCAGACTTCGTGTTCTTTCAGCCCTGGGGCAGCTGTGTTAGGAAAACCGTGCTTGTGTTTGCAGCTGCCTGGTGAGTAGAGCCAGGTATTTCTCCACAGACACAAGAATTCTGGATTGGGGAATCAGAAACCCTGCTTGGTGCCCCATGCTCTGAGACAGCCTGCAGTGGTCTCACAGCCTGCAGTGGTCTCACAGCCTGCAGTGGTCTAGTAGAGAGCAGGTGCCGTGGTCTCACAGCCTGCAGTGGTCTATTAGAGAGCTGGTGCAGTGGTCTCTCAGCCTGCAGTGGTCTATTAGAGAGCAGGTGCAGTGGTCTCTCAGCCTGCAGTGGTCTCTCAGCCTGCGTGCAGTGGTCTATTAGAGAGCTGGTGCAGTGGTCTATTAGAGAGCTGGTGCCGTGGTCTCACAGCCTGCAGTGGTCTCACAGCCTGCAGTGGTCTCACAGCCTGCAGTGGTCTCTCAGCCTGCAGTGGTCTATTAGAGAGCTGGTGCTGTGGTCTATTAGAGAGCTGGTGCAGTGGTCTATTAGAGAGCTGGTGCAGTGGTCTATTAGAGAGCTGGTGCAGTGGTCTATTAGAGAGCTGGTGCAGTGGTCTATTAGAGAGCTGGTGCAGTGGTCTATTAGAGAGCTGGTGCAGTGGTCTAGTAGAGAGCTGGTGCCGTAGTCTCACAGCCTGCAGTGGTCTCACAGCCTGCAGTGGTCTCACAGCCTGCAGTGGTCTCACAGCCTGCAGTGGTCTATTAGAGAGCTGGTGCTGTGGTCTCCTGTTTGGCTTCAGAGACCAAAGTCCTGGAGGGAAGTGGGACGAATAGTGGGATTTGTGCATTTGCCACCCCAGCCCCTTACAGAGGGGCACAGAGGTAGGATGTCAGGGCCTGTTCATTCAGGTCAGGGGGCCTGAGCAAGGGCCCCCAGGGGTGAAGGCACCCCCTCATCCCTGAGCCTCAGCCTCTGCACCTGTGCGTTGACAGTAACAGCCCCGCGCCTGCTGCCTTCAGGGAAGTCAGGAACTGAATGTGAGGTGCACCAGCAGGTGGCTCTCAACAGCGGGCCCAGGAGGTTTCTCACTCCCCCAGCTTCTTTGGGGCAATTTGACCCCCAAGAATATAAAGGTTAAAAAAAATGATCGTTGACATTTGTAGTATTATAGTGCCTGGAGTTAGGCACTCCTTGAGCATTTTAGCATATATAACAAATTAATAGTAATTTACATACATTTGCTTATTTAAGCATCACAACAACCCCCTGAGATGACCCTTAGCCTCCCCCCTCTTTATGGGGGGGGAGGCTTTGTCCCTGAAGACCCCCATACTAGCCCATTGCCTTTGGAAACACAAAGACCTTCTCAGGGCCGACACCCCACAGATTTGGCCCCTGAGCCTGAGGCCTGGTGGTGGGTGGGGCATAGCCTTACCTAGACAGGAAAGTTACCTGGGTCACCAATTAAGTCCCTCTTCCTCCAGAAGGTCAGCTGCTAGCTGGTCAAGGGCAGGACACCACCCCCAGCAGTGGAGTGGTTGTCAGAGTCACAGCTGGACCCTGGAGCACCGGGCTCTCCTTGGTTGAGGTGCTGCCAGAGCCCAGCACGTGGGCAGCTAAGGTGGCACCACAGCCAGAGAAGGAGCAGTTTTTCTGAGGAGGCAGGAAGTGGGTATGCCCTGCAGCCCTCTGAGTATGATGCCCTGCTGGGCAGTCCTCAGACTCTGCACTCCCTGATGGCTCAGTGTAAACCGTGACACGTGCAGAGAGCGGTCCAGGCCTGGCTGAGGGGCTGAAGCCCTGCCAGGAGAAGGTGCTAGAAAGGTACCTGAGGTTAGCAAGCCCTGTTCTTGGCTCCCAGCTGGAGCACGAGGGAAGCTGACTGGTTGGTGGTGCCACTATGATGAGGCATGAACATGGCTTCCCCGAGGGGTCTTCCTGCCACGGCTGCCCCTCCCTGCCTGCTCCCTAGGCTCCTGGGAAAGGAGGGCAGAGCCCCTCTTCCCAATCCCTTCTGACCCAATCTTCTTTCCTGCCTCCTTAGATGACCCCACTCACAGCCTTGAAGTTTGCAGAGCTGTCCTTGAAGGCTGGCATTCCCAAGGGCGTGATCAACATCATCCCAGGATCTGGTAAGGGTGTGAATGGGGCCGTGGGCATCTGGGGGATCCAGGGCTCCAGGCAGCTGGAGATACACTTGGTCAGAACAAGGTCTGCTGCATTATGTGCCCTGGCAGGTGAGCAACCCATTGCAGAGCCAGTGGGAAGGGGGAGGGGTGACCCTGGAGCCTAATTGAAAAGGGGATCTGAGGGGTGAATAGGAATTAGCCACATGTGGGGACAGGGGCAGGGCTTGTGGTAAAGTGGAAGGCCGTGGGATAAGGGGCAAGCTAGGTTCCAAGCATTCCAAACAGGTGGGGCAGTGAATGCCTGGGTCTGCACACCTGGGCCCTCCACACCCAGTCTCTCGATGCCTGGGGCCCTCCTGGCCAGGCTGCATCCCCAAGGAAGGCCTTTTGGAGTCTGTGATGCTGGGCCACCACTGCCCCCACAGCCAGGCCAGGCAATCCTTGGGTCTCTGCTGGAGACCCTGTAAAAGCTGGAAGTCTGGGTGCCTGCACCCTTGGGTGTCCACCTTGGTAGGTTGAAGACTGTATGAGTTTGCTTGGGCTTAAACAATAGGCCTTTAGCTCTGGCTGAGTAGCTCAGTTGGTTAGAGAGCCTCGTCCTGATACACCAAGGTTGTAGGTTTGATCTTGTCAGGGCACATACAAGAATCAATGAATGAATGAATGTATGGATGTATAAGTGGAACAACAAATCAATGTCTCTCTCTCTCTCTTTCTCAAAATCAATAAACTTAAACATTTTAAAATACACAGACATATGTTTCTCATAGTTCCGGAGGCTAAAAGTCTAAGATCAAAGTGTGAGAAGGGTTGGTTCCTTCTGAGGCTTCTCCCTGTGTCTTCTCGGGACCTTTCCGCTGCGTGTGTCTGTCTAATCTGCTCTTATACGGACACCAGTCAGATTGAGTTAGGCATCATAACCCTGATTGGATAGGTTGATGACTTCATTTTACCTTGGTTACCTCTTTAAAAAGCCTGTCTCCAAGTACAGTCACATCTGAAAAACTGGGGGTCAGGGCTTCAACATATATGTCCAACGATAGGTAAAGGTAATGCCCACCATAGCGAGGAGGTATCTTCAGACCCAAAGATGAAGCAGGCCACTCCATAGATGTAACAGCATTTGTTGGAGGGTAATTTACTTATGGGAAGATTGGGTCAGAGTGGAAGGGATGACCAGCAACTCTGCACAGACCCCTGTTATGGTACATTTTTAATAGTATATCCTGAGCACTAAAACTGACAGGCTAAAGGGACAAAGAATGCAATAGCACCTGGGGCCATCCCTCCTGGTGGTCTTGTGATAGATGATTGTGTATAATAGATGCTATTACCACTTTGGTATTTCTCTCGGGTGTCACGCCATTCACAGCTGTTACTAACAAAGATATTTATGGCTACCTTTAAGGAACACAGATAATCGTCTAGAAAGCTTTGGTGTCCTTGCTAAAGACAGTGAGGTTGGTCAAAGGTCACAGCATGAAGCTTAACAATGAAATGAAATCCAGGACACAGAGATGGAGTTGGTTTTGTTCACATCTACATCTATACAATATGGATTTTGAGGAGATACAATTATGCCCTTAACAGGGAGCAAGACCCAGAAAACCTCAGGAACCGACAGTGCTAAGCACACAGGACACAGGACACAGAGTTCTGGCCGAGGGGTGGACATGTGAGGGTAAAGGGGCTCATGCCTCTCCACCCCAGCACCTCGGAGACCACCCTGAATCCCTCTCCTCCTCCACCTACTCCCATCCGCAGGCTCGGTGGCTGGCCAGAGACTCTTAGACCATCCTGATGTGCGAAAAATTGGGTTCACAGGCTCCACAGAGGTGGGAAAGCACATCATGAAAAGGTAGGTGGTTTGGGTGTGTGGGAGAGGCCACCATGCGGTGCTGGTCCTGGCGCCTGGAACTGGACAGTGCTGTGCGTGAGCTCGATCCTGCTCCTCAGCCTCCATGTTCCCTCCTCAGTTCCCACAGGCCAGGTTAACGCAGGCTCTGATTGCTAGTGTGTGGCATGCTCTTGGTATGGCCGGTGGTAGCTGCTCCGTGGTGCTCACTTGGATGGGTGGGATGCTGGAGCTCAGGTGGCTGCTGAGCGCCTGGGATAGAGCTGCTCTGAATTGGAATGTGATGAGGAGTGTAAAAGATATTGGGTTTTCAAAACTTAGCACACAAAGTAAAGCATCTCATTAATAATTGTTATATTAATAATTTTATATTATCACTAGAGGCCCGGTGAATGACATTCATGCACTGACGGGGGGTGTCCCTCAGCCCAGCCTGTGCCCTTTTGCAGTCCAGGAGCCCTCAGGGATGTCTGACTATGGCTTAGGCCCGTGGGGAGCAGGCCTAAGCCGTCAGTTGGACATCCTCTGCCGGGAGGCAGGCCACTGCACTCGCCAGCCATCTGCCTGGCTTGTGGCTGAGCAGCGTTCCCCCTGTGGGAGTGCACTGACCACAAGGGGGCAGCTCCTGCATTGAGCATCTGCCCCCTGGTGGTCAGTGCGTGTCATAGCGACCGGTCATTCTGATGTTCGGTCCATTTGCATATTACCCTTTTATTATATAGGACTGGTTGAAATGATAAGATTTTTTATTAATTGTGTTAAATTAAAAGTATTAATTAATTTCACCAGTTTTGCTTTAGTTTTTTGTGTACTTTTTTTAAAATGTGGCTACTAAAAAAAGTGTCATTACATATGTGGCTAAGATTCTGTTCTATGGCAATAGATGGCAGTGATCTAGGATGTTCTGTAATCTTTTATTCCATGGGCTTTGGCTGTGAACTGACTGGGTTGTGTTTCAAGCTCTGTCGCTAATTCACAATTGGCCCCAGGCCAACCTTTCAGGCCTCAGTTTCCTCACCAGTTCACTGAAGGCAGTTTACAGGCCTGGTAATTCCGGTCTGCAAAGCGGAAGAGCTTGGAGTGGTACCTAGGGCAGATCCCAGGGCGGAGTGCATAACCCTGGCTGCCCCACCCACTGAAGCTGAATTTCTGGGGTCGGTTTTGGGTATCTGCCCTTTGAGTAGTGGGTGCAAATAGAGAGGAGCTAAGGGTTCTTCTGAGCCAATCGACCTTCAGGATTTTCAAGGACACATGACCACTCATTTCTACTCATTTCACATGACCACTGTTCCAAGAGTCACATGTGAAAGGAGTCCAGCTACATCATGACAGTTCTGCAGGGAGAAAGGCTTCTCTTGTGTTAAAACAATGTCTCCTTGTTGTAGCTCCTAATGCAGAGCAGTGCTGTCTTTCCCTGGGCCTTTTCTGAAGCCTTTGACCCCACAACTCCACGGGCCTCTCTGTGCCCCTCAGTCCTGCACAGGCCCTCTCTGAGCCAGCCCGGGCCGTGACCCCCTTCTCAAGTGGGCACCATGCTTGTACCAATCACAATGGTCTCGTGTAACATCCACTTTTGGGTCAGAAGCCACAGCCAGTTGGCTGGTGGATCATGTCTTTAGGGTCAGTAGAGACTGATGTCACAGCCTGTGATGCACCAGGCAGGGCTGGCTGTTCTGATTCATTTCGAGTGCAGCAGAGCAAGCCTCGGTATTGAAGAGAAGGAAGGTGGAGAGAGCGAGGGACTGAAGGATGGACAGACAAACAGATGACAAAGCAGGGAGGTAACTGCCGGTAATCATAGCAGTTCATTTACCTCTTCTGACTCAGAAGCTGGCCAGTCTCTTCTGCGGTGTGTAGGTGGCAGTCACATCTACATGCGTGTGTGAACGTGTAGAGGGAGGACTCAGGAAACGTCCGCTCTGAGAACTCCAGGGAAGAAGGGTTTGGTGAGCAGCATCCTGTGGCTCTGCGGCTGCTGTCTTCCCGGGATCCTCTCCAAGGCCCTGTGGATGGTGCCTGCAACAGGGGAGTCCTCCTGCAGTCAGTCCTGAGCGAGGAGCCCCCTGCCCTGTATGATGCCTCGTGTTCCCCAGTCCACTGAGGGTCTCTTTGAGGACAGTAGCAGTAGGTCCGTTTTGTGCCCACTGAGGCAACAGACACAGGACCCCCAGCTACTCCCTGTTTGCGCCCATCGTTAAAAGCCCTACAGAACTACGGCTGCCTCGGGGAGGAATGACTCTGTCTGATTTATTAGTTTGACATTATGGAACACCTGGTTGCATGCTCAGACAAATGCCTGCCCACCCCGGCGGGCCTTAGGCTCAGGTGGATGGGGTCAGACAAATGCACCGTGGTGCAGGGGAGCTTGGATCTTACATGGGGCCGTCAGGGCAGGCACCCTAACAAGACGGCTTGGGAATCGAGGCCTACAGGGAGTGAGACATGAGCTTCAGGGACATAACGCTGAAGAAGGAGTGACCAGAAGGGGGAGCAGTGAGAGCAAGGCCTGATGTGGGTGTGGGCTTGGGTGTTGGAAGAGGAGGAAGCACAGTGGAAAGCCAGTGAGTCAGGGCCGGCAGGAAGGAGCAGTTGGCCGGGGTGGGGTGGGGAAGGTGCTGGGCCTGGTCTCACACGGGGCTCCCTCTAACCCTCTGCTTGCTCTTTCAAGTAAAGCATGCTTTGGAGCTGTCCTTTGCCCCCTCTTTCTCGAGCCCCGCGTCCCCATCTGCATGGACCCAACCCCACTAACACTGTTTCTTTCAGCTCTGCCCTGAGCAACTTGAAGAAGGTGTCCCTGGAGCTTGGTGGGAAGTCACCTCTTATCATCTTTGCTGACTGTGACCTCAGCAAGGCTGTGCAGATGGTGAGGGCTGGCCTGTGGGGTGAGGGAGCGAATAGGGAGCGATGTGGGGAGGCTTTCTCTGATTCTACAGTCAAACTTACACATTTCACCTAAACTATGGTGTCACCACAAGCATAGACTGTGGCCAGAAGGGGTCTTGGGGACAAGGAATGATGTGTACCCTCTAAAACCAATTTCCCAAGAAGTATCATAGCTGTAAGGATAACTGGGATCAGCTTCCTGGATCGGGAAACATGCTGGAACCAGCGTGGCAACCTCTCCTGCCCTAGAAAAGCAAAGCAGAACCCTGGACCTGGCACAGTCCTGCTGACAGCGATCTACCTCCAACCTTGCCCAGCTCTGCCACAGACTCACTGGGCAGTCCTGGGCAAATTGCTTAACCTTTCTAGGCCTCTGTGGCTTCACGTGTACAATGGGAGGATAGTAGACCTACCTCCTATTGCTGTAACAAGGATTAAATAAGCGATTATGTCTAAAGGTCTTAGAATGGTGGCCGAATGTGGCAGGGGCCGTGCATCAGTTCTTCTTACATATCTGGGTGCCTGTTCAGCCAGGCACCCAGATATGCCCCACCCCATCTCAGTCCTAGTGTACCGTGGAGGGTGATGTGACACCCAGCACAGACACGGAAGGGAGCCCAGCCTCACCAGATGGGGAAACCAAGGGAGGCCAGCCCCTCGGCTCAAGATCTTGGCCCAAGGTCTGGGGCAGTGCAGTCCCAGCTTTCAGGAGAGCCGAGCAGCCAGCCTCTCGCTCCTCCCCTGGCTCCCCACATGGAGCTCTCCAGGTCCCCAAAGCAGGCTCCCTTGGGCCTGTGCGCACATTTATTCTGGATTCCTGCCAGGAATTCTCTCAGGCTGGGCTGGCAACCCATCCCTTCCAAGCCGGGATGGCTGCCTGCCTTTGCCCACCCTCTGCGGCCCGTTCCATGCTAACAGACTTGCCAGGCTCAACTCCAAGGGTGTGGGCTCTGTCTCTCCTTGAATCACCCCAGGGAGCCCATCCAGTGTGCAGGGTCCTCAGGCTCACTCCACTTCGCTTCCTCTTCTTCTCCACTCTCTGCAGCACGGACACAAGCCTTGTCCCCAGGGCAGGTCACCCTTTGCCTCTCCTCGCAAGGTGACTGAGGAACGGGTACAGTGCATGTGCCCAGCACTGGCTGGGCCTGGCCACCTTAGGAGGCCAGGACACGTGCATTCCTCCCCTTTCCTGTATGAAGGGGGTACCGGGGCCCAGTGGGAGTGGGGAGCTGGCACCTCTGGGAGCAGCTGTAATCCAGCATTCTTATCTATGTGCCAAAGGGGATGAGCTCCGTCTTCTTCAACAAAGGCGAGAACTGCATTGCAGCGGGCCGGCTCTTCGTGGAGGACTCAATACACGACCAGTTTGTGCAGAAGGTGGTAAGTTCTGCCCCTGGGTCTCAGCCGCTGGACCAGGTGGAATTGGCCCCCAGGGGAGCTGTATCAAGCCTTCACTGGATTTTATGATTTTAGAAACCCAGCAGCGGAAATGGACATAAACACAAAGGGTTTATCTTAGGCCAGGTCCCCAGCAGTGGAGCCTGAGGCAGGAATCCACGTGGCCTCCCAGAGGTGAGCTCTCACACGAAGCCTGGAAGATGCCTGGGTCCAGGAGGGAACGGGGACTGAGGACGTGGTCTCAGGTGACGTCCAGCCTTGGCCTGACCCACAGACAGGAGATTTGGAGCACAAGTGACACCACTCAGGTGTGCCCCTGGAGTTGAGGAGCCAGGCTTCTGTCTCCTGTCAACAGTTGTTGACTGTGGCCTGTCCACCGGCTGGAGGAGGCAGCCCCTGTCAGCTCCGGGACCTGCCAGCAGCCACCTCCCACGGCCGCTGCGGAGGGGGTGCCCAAGGCAAAGGGTATGGGTGGGGCTGACAGCATCTCCTCCATGCTTACAACATAGATACAGAGAGGAAAATCACTCCTTCCCCGGCAATTCTGTTGGAAAAGGCTGTGGGGAGGGGTGCGGCCTGGAGGTTCCGGGTCTCTGGTCCACCCCGGATCCATTCAGGCATAGCAGGGCGTGGGGAGCTCTGGTTGGCTGCTTCAGCCAAGAGCCCCTCTCCCCTTCGTGTCATGGAGAGCAAGATCGAATCCCAGTGGATACGAAAGGGGATGCTGAGGGGCACAGCCTCTCTGCGCAGGTTTAAGCAAACTGTTTAGGAAGCGAGGAAAGAGGAGAGAGTAGGCTGGGGAGAGGGTGGGACTGCTGTTAGGAAGGCGTTCCCGGAGAAGATCTTGAATGCTTGGGTGAAAATGGGAAAGGCAGTGAGGAAAGGGGCAGATTTTGTAAAAGGGAGTGTAACAGCTTTTGCCACGTAGCAAACTACTCCCAGCCTAGTAGCTGGAGATGACAGCTGCTCACGCAGCCCACGCTCCTGTGGGTTGGCAGAGCGGACACCAGCCCAGGTCCGCCTGAGCTTGTCACACAGCTGCGGTGAGCTGCCAGGTCAGCTGGAGCACTTGGTGACTCTGTTGGGTGGCTCATTCTTGTCCCCGCGGTCCTCTGTTCTGCAGTTTGTGCTCGGGCACGTGCAGGGCCCATGGCAGGACTCCCGAGAGTGAGAGTGGAGCTCCCTCAGCTCCACGGGGGGAGGGCAGGGCTCGGATTCCCAAACGCAGAGAGTGAGTTGCACATCCAGGAGACGCCGCAAGGTTGCTCTTGCTGTCCTGGGGAGACAGGGGAGCAGTTGGGTGGCCAGGCAGGAGCAAGCGAGGCCTTCTCCCGACTTGGGGGACTCCTCAGGACAGTCAGAGGAGCTAAGGGGCCCTGGCCGGAGGGCAGGGGTTGGGGATTGAATGCCTCCTGCATCTTATTAGGTTGGGCTGCGGGTATGGAGCCTGCACAGGAGTGGAGGGGCCCTGGCCACAGAGGAGGAGGCCAGTTGGGTCTTACCTCGAAGAGGCTGCAGTTAGGGCAGAGATGTCCTTGTTTGGTCTTAGGAAACCAAGGAAGGAGCTGGGAAGCGGGTGACAAAAAGGGGAGGTGCTGACTCCAGCCTAGAGCCCTGAATATCCGGTGCCTCCCCTCCACCCCCACATGATGGCTATGCTCACCTGCATTCCTTTTCCTATCACAGCATCCCACACCCCGATCTTTTCTGTCTCTCCCCATCCCAGCCCCAGAATCGGCAAATACATCTGGTACACCCCTTGCGGAGACCCAGGCCATCTCTAGGTAGCAAAGCCCAGACCTACTTGTATGTTGGCTGAGGTAACAGGGAAGGCTTCCTGGAGAACAGGGGGCCTTCAAGTTTGATTCTGAAGCAGCAGAAGTGGGGGTGAGGGGGGTGGACTCAAGGCCCAGGCTTCTCCGTTCCTCTCAGTGCCTGTCCCACCTGTCACAGGGCATTGCGTATACCGGGCTCCCGGGATAAGCCTTCCTTCAGCTTCTTAGTCCGTGAAGCTGGGTGCAGGACCAGTGTAGAGACTGCGCTGCCCCCAGCCCCGGCATCCCTCCCTCACAGGCACACCTGCCTCTCTTTTCCATTCACCCATATCCCTGCACAACTGTGTTTCCAAGTCCATCCGACACTGGGCTCAGGTATCCTTGCACGTAGCATACATTTGAATTTCAGCCTGAAAGGCAGGCTGGGAACAAGAATATGGGATGTCCTGAGTGCCAGAAACTGGCGTGTGGACTTTCTCCAGGGGCCAATGGTTGGTCCCTGAAAATGCAAACATGGGAAGGGGGTCAGGTAATGAGCAAAGTCAGAAACTGCAGCAGCTGAGTGAGATCTGACTGGGAGGACTTTCCGCAGGTAGAAGAGGTGAAGAAGATGAAGATTGGCAACCCTCTAGACCGGGACACCAACCACGGGCCGCAGAACCACCAGGCCCACCTTCGGAAGCTGATAGAGTACTGCCAGCGCGGCGTGAAGGAAGGGGCCACTCTGGTCTGCGGTGGGAATCAAGTCCCTCGGCCAGGTCAGTCAGAGCACTGCTGGCCCGCTTGGCAGAGTGGACACCAGCCCAGGTCCGCCTGAGCTTGTCACACAGCTGCGGTGAGCTGCCAGGTCAGCTGGAGCACTTGGTGACTCTGTTGGGCAGCAGGCAGCATGGCCTGTGGTTTCTTGCTCAGCTCTAACAGGAGGTATGGGAAGGCCCGGTACCTGCACAAACAGACTCCCAGGTCTCAGGCCCCATCCAGTCTCTTGGATGGGGTGGCCTTGGCTAGCTGGACACCTGCCAAACCAGGTGTGGGACTGGCAAGGTGAAGGCTGGTTTAATCTATCTTGTAGTGGACTCTGTCTTACCACTAACGTCACTGCACCCTTGACATTCTTTCCTCCCGTGGGCTCCATGGCCCTGGAGTGCATGGCTTTCCTGGCTTTGGCCATTACTTCTTGGCAGTTGCTCTTTGCTGGAAGCTCCCTCTTAGATGTAGGTAGATCCCAGGTCTGTCCCGAGTTTGAAGCACTTCTCATGTTAGAAGCTTTCCCTAGAGGATCTCGCCCTCAGCAATGGCTCGGATGCTCCCAAATATCTGTCTGCAGGCTCCTCCTCAGTCAGGACTCCTGACCACCTGGACACCTCCACCTGCATGTCCCCCAGGCCCTTCAAACTCAAGGGTACCAAATCCATCACATCATCACAGCGGCCCCAGGCCCAACCTGACCCCAGACACACACACCGGTATCTCTAGAATCTTCTATTTGATTAAGTCAGCAGAGCCAGAGGGGCCGGAGCCATAGGTATGGACTGTTGGTGCTGCTTCCCCTTAGGATGCCTGCTCCAGAGGCACAGGAGCCGCGAGTCCCCTCTATACCACTCGGTCCTTCGTGTCAGCACCGAGCCTACACCACGCCTGAGTTAACTTGATGGAACGAGCGAGGGAAGGAAAGAATGAATTCGTGACCCCTGACTTTTCTCGACCTCCTACTTTTAATTAATTAATTAAATGCTCTGAAGTTTAGACATCTGTCTTGCTTCTCCTGTATCCCTGCCATCATGAGGTCGACCCTCTGCATCTTGCTCAGCTCTTGATTGGACCGTCACCGTGGCTTCCTCTGAGATCTCTTGAACCCGCTAATCCTTTGCTTGTGCGGCTGCCAGCGGTCTGGTTGTGCCGGCCCAGTGTTGGAACTCTTCCACAGTGACTCCGTCTCCCGCAGAGCAAACTCCAACTTCTCAATTTCCCACCAAGAGGATCTCTAATTTGCTTGCCCTTGACCCATGCTCTGGCCATGTTTAACGCTCCCTTTGAACACGTCTCACAATTTCTCGCTCTCTGTGCATTTGCCGCTTCTCTGCTTAGCGAACACCTCCCTGGTTTCCCCACCTGGTGAACGTATTTTCCAGCTTAAATGGCAGCCAGGCCCAGGCCTGGTTAGGGGCAGAGCTATGGGACAGGGGCTGCCTCCTAGTGGCCAAACCCAACTGGAATTTGGAGGATGAGGGAGGTCCCCAGAGCAGTGCAGAGAAAGGAGCAAGAAGGGATGGGAGAGGGACAGCAGCTGGCCAGCCCAGAGCTCCCAGCACCTGGTGGGCAAATATAGGCCACACCACAGGAGTCAAGATGTATTCATACATAACTCACAGTTTTAAAATGGTAATTAATGTTAAAATATATTTATAAATATATAAAATATGGAATATTTTATTAATTAAATGACTTTTAAAGTTAATTTTTTTAAAAACCAGAGACAGAAAATGTGAAGTCTGTTGATTTTTCCTAAGTCAGAATTAAATCTCAGTCTAGCAGGGTCTCAGCGGAGAAACAGTCAGAGAACGCATTTTTGCCATCGGAAATGGTTTTGTCCAGGCAGCCAGGGCCTGCAGGGTGGCAGCCTGGGTGGGAATACGTGGTGGATCCATGCTGACAGGAGAGCAGGAGGCTGTATCCTGGCCAAGAGCACTTACCCTGCACCTGGGAGTCAGGCCCACATTGAGGTGCCAGGAAGGAGAAGGGAGGCAGTGCTGGGAGGTCTTGCTCATCAGGACCAGGGTTCAACGCCCCCCCCCTTCCCCCACCATTTCACAGTGACCAATGGAGAGCCATCTGGGAGGCTGCACCAGCCAAGAACATCTGTATATATTTTCAGATTGAATATCACCAGAAAAAAAAAACCCAAGTCTTTGTCATAGTCTGGAGCTTCTGTGCTGGCCTTGGACAGACTTGGACCCCAATGTCAGCTTTATCATAGACCAGCTCTAAACCTCATTTTCCTCAGCAGCATTTAGTTGAAAGGGTGGTGAGGCTGAAGTGAGCTCACATGTGTGGGACAGGAAAGCCATGCACAGAATGTGGCACCCACCATACAGGTATCACACATGGCATTGCTGGAGTGGGATGTGCATGCGGCTGGCGGGACCCAGCCTGGAGGGAGGAGGCTGCTGGGGGAGGGCTTCCCCATGCCATGGGCCTCTGTCTCCCCCACAGGTTTCTTTTTCGAGCCAACCGTTTTCATAGACGTGGAGGACCACATGTTCATAGCCAAGGAGGAGTCCTTCGGGCCTGTCATGGTCATCTCCCGGTTTGCCGATGGGTAGGGAATCCTGCTTTTGTCTCTCAAGAGCCTGGTTTTGCCACGTGTTATGGGTCCTCCACATGAGCTTGTGGGAACTCTGGAGGGGAACTCAGACAGGTGGGGGCTGTGGATGCAGCCCGGCTGCCTGCCGAGGTCGCGTCAACCACTGAGGTGAGGAGAGCCCCAGGACACAGGCAGGGCTTTGGGTCCCCAAGTGAGCATTCTCTGAGCCTTTGGGTGTCTCTCGTGGTATGCTTGGTCTGTGCCCTAATCATCTACTGTGTAATAAACCACCTCAAGACAGTGGCTTGGAATAGCGACAGTTATTTATTTCACTCATGAATCTGCAATCTGGTTAGGAATTGATGGACCTAACTGCTCTGCTCTGTCCCAGGTCCAAGACTCAGTGGTAATACCTGGAATAGTTGTCTTTGAGTGGGTCCGGCCTCCCTGAAGGCTCTCTCCCCCATGGCAGCCTCAGGGCCTCCCACACTGAAGCTGGGTGGATGTTTCAAGGCTTCCCAAGACTCACTGATCAGCCTCAGAAACCTCAGAACCTAACTGTCACCTATTGGCCCAGCAACTCTCCAAGGCCAGCCTGGGTTGAAAGGGAGAGGGACTGGACTCTGTGGCCATATTTGAACTACCACACGTTCTTTTATGGACTGTTACTTTTCAGAGAAGAGCCTCTGACTAGATTACAAAATGACATCTCCTCCTAATGCACTATACTGTCAAAAAATTATCATCCCATTCTGATTGTATTAGAATAAGATGCTTTTCTGCCATCTACAGAGCAAATATTGTGCTAAATCTTCAAGGGACACCTGGACATGGCTCCCTGGGGGACACCCAACGCATGTGCCTTTCCCTGTGCGGTGGGGACCGCACCAGCCTCCTCCGGGCCCCTATTCCCCAGCCTTAACATAGGAAGTCTCCGGAACAGTGACCTCTCGAAGGGTCCTTGTGGCCGACTGTGTACAAATCCAACTCTGTTCTTCCTCTTCTCTTTAACTTGGTCCTCTTCTCTCTGCTGCCCTGTCTCCTCCACCTTTCTCCTCAGAAGGTCCTGAGTGGTGGGAAGCTTGGTGGGGGCGAGGTTCCCTTTGGGGGAGAGGACGCAGGTCTCCCTGAATCCCATATCCAACGCTATCCTCCAACCCTCCTTCACCAAGTTCTTCCTGGGTATTCCCCGCAGCGACGTGGACACTGTGCTGTCTCGGGCCAATGCCACAGAATTTGGCCTGGCCTCTGGCGTCTTCACCAGGGACATCGGCAAGGCCCTGTACATCAGTGACAAGCTGGAGGCAGGCACTGTGTTCATCAACACATACAACAAGACCGACGTGGCCGCTCCCTTCGGAGGCTTCAAGCAGTCTGGATTTGGCAAAGACTTGGGTAACCTAACCCTCAACATCTGTTTTAAGCCACTTGGTGCCAGGCCCTGTCCCTGGGGGCAAGGGTGTAACATTGAAAGATGGTTGTTGATGCTCACTTCTTACTGGGAAGGGACAGTGATAATTGAGGCAGTAAATAAGAGCCTTCTAGGAAGTGAGGGATGCTGGGAAGCAGACCAGTCAGAATAATCTGGGCAAGGAGACTGGGAGGGCAACTTTAGCCACCTGGTTTCTTGCAGTTGGGGCAAGAGGAGCCTGCACAGGAGTGAAGGAAACCAAGGAAGGAGCTGGGAAGCGGGTGACAAAAACGGGAGGTGCTGACTCTAGCCTCGGGCAACTTTAGCCACCAGGAGGGAAAGGCAGGACCTGTCTGAGACCCCAGTGGTGGGAGGAGCCATAACGATGTGACGATGTGTGTTCCTGGAAGAGGGGAGGCAGGTCCTGAGGGCATCAGCTTTGGTCTTGGAGTTGCCGAGAGAGGCTGGTGTGGGCCCAGGGCGGGTATGTCAGGAAGAGAGCAAGCCCAAGGGGTAGGCAGGGGCCAGATCGAGGGATCCAGAGGCCACAGACAGGCCTCAGGCTTCATCCTCAGAGAGAGGAGAAGCCACAGGGCCAAGTGTGCCCACTGGTACAGTGTGAGTCCCTAGTGTAGAGACAAGGCCATTCTAGGTGGCAAGCAGAATGCAAGCCGGGCCTGACCTGCCAGGAAAGTGGAGTTCTGCTCCAGCACCCTCTCTCCCTGGGCTACCGTGTGACCTAGGGTGAGGCCCGCTCCCCCATCCTGCCACTCCGGAAGCCAGCAGCTGGGGACTAGCTGCAGTTGGGGACCATAGCTCTGATGCCAAGCTCGGCAGGGAGCAAAGGTATGAGAGAGCAGCACACTGTCTCTGAGAAGCCTCCATCCCTTCTGGCCTCCCCTGCCCAGCTCAGGGTCTCCAGGGAGGTTCAGGCGGAGGCTGAAACCAAAGGATAGTTACAACTTTATTTGTCCTTCCCTCCATCTCTCAAACCCTGAGGAAAGCTCCAAGGGCTCTCATGAAAGGAGCCCAGCAATACCCCCAAGCCTGACTGTCTACAAATACTCTGCATGCAGAACCGGGGTGCACATGCGCACACACACGCATGCACATGCATGCTGATCACTTCTGCCCCCTCTGTCCTCACCTCCCCTGGGCTACCTTCCTGGTGTGCTCCACAGAAATCCACGAGGACCGTCATCCTCCACGGAGGCCACGGGTCCCCAGGATAGGATCTCTGTCACTTATAAGTCTGCCTCCTGCGCCCCTAGACCTTCCTCCCACTGTCCCTGTGTCCTGTGCCCACAAACCAGGCCTTCCACATAGCCCACCTGGGATGGGCCAGCGACCTCAGTGGGCCCCAGCTGGCGGTGAGAACAGCGTGGGGCAGCAGCATCAGGGAAGCTTGGCTTCTGAAACGAGCCTTAGCAGGTGGGGGAGTTGTCAGGCAGCCACAGGCCTCTCATGCCGGTTGTGGGGCTGAAACAACCCAGCCACATAGCACTGCCAAGTTCCAGGGGTCCCAGGCACCCTGTGAGGCACCCCTTCTTCCAGTCCCAATTTGATCTGGAATTAGCTGGGAGGCATCAGTGGCGAGGCTGCACCCCTGGGTAATAGGAAGGCACCACGAGGGCCTCTGGGCTGCCCTGGAGCTGATAAGGCTGGTCCCCCACCCCCCACCTCCCCTGCTCCCCTGCTGCCCCCAATCCCCGCTTAAGTGCAGGTGGCTGGAGCTGGGGAAGTCTCCGGAACAGTGACCTCAGATTGGTTCTGTACTCTGATACCTGTTGGAATCCCCCCTCCCCCCACTTACTGATGATGACCCCCCCTGCCCCCAGGTCTCAGTTTCTTGCCTGACCCTGAGGCTGAGCCAGACCCCACTGCAGGTTCTGTGAGATAATATGCGTACAGGAGGTACTCTGATGATGATGATGGTTCCAATGGATGTGCTGTTTTGCAGGAGAGGCGGCCCTGAATGAGTACCTGAGGATCAAGACGGTTACCTTCGAGTACTGAAGAAAGGTCTCGTGAGAAGAAAGCCTCCGTCTCACCTTCCACAGCCGGACCTGCCTCCCCTGGCAGCCCGATTGTCCTTCTGGCCCCCTCCTGGGTTCACAGCACCTCCCCCTGGACTGGCCGGTGGAGGCCTGCTGCCTGCAACCCCTGTCCCTGTCCGGGACCCCGTCCCCCCAACCCCAGTCCAATCAGAGCAACATGTGGCTACTGAGAAAGTGGCCCCAGGGCGAATAAAGGTTCTGACCAGCAGCAGCCAGCACCTGGGTGTCTTTCCTGCCCATCTGGGGGTGCCCTGGGTGGCCCTGCAAATCCTGGCACACAAGTGAGGCTTCGGGCCCTGGAGAGCCAGTTGCTGTGGGGAGACACAGAATTGAGAAATGGGTGTGTGTCAGCTCCAGCCTCAGAAAGCAGGTGCTGAAGAGGAGCTAAGAGTTTGAGAGGCTTGTGGGGGTAACCCCCTCCTCCCAGACACCAAGGGGAGGAAGCAGGAAGGGCTGAAGAAGCTCAGACTCTGATGCAGCAAATACGGTCTGTGTGGGAGCCGCCCCAGGGCAGAGAGGCCTCAGCTGATCGCTGATCAGAGGACACTGCAGCAGGCGGGCGGCTGGGGGGCCCCTGGACCACCGTGGGGTTGTCACCCCAGACTGGCATTTCAGTGAAGGGGCGATGCTTCAAGGGGTTGTGGACCTGCCTTAACCAGACAAGTCTCACCTCTGTTTCTTTTCCGGGTCCACGTTTTGCCTCAAACACCCCGAGAGCCAGGGCATCAGCAGGGGAGCCCTGGGGGAAGGCCACTGCCCTCAGCTGGTTCTTTCATGCTCCTCCCAGTGGGAAGTGTTTGGAGGGGTCAACCCTGGCCTCCCTGCAAACAGCCCTTCACAGCAGAAGAGCAGGCAACGCCTCGAGCACAGTCCTATCCAAACCCAAATCAAGCCAAGAAACACTGCCCTCCCCTCTTCAGACACACACATGGAGCTTGGCTTTAGCCAGGGCACCCACGATAGTTCTACCTGAGACCTCTGGTTTAGAAACACAAGGCTAGACTCTGAGTCTTCTCCCCCTTTATTATTATTTTTTTTAATCCAAAATGTGTTTATGGGATGGTTCCCCACTCATCTCGATTCTAGGTGCTTTCATGCCGCTTCCTTCTGGAGGAGCGTCCTCTGTGAGCCTTGCTTTTCCTCCTGTCACCTGACAGAGGACAGTGGGGCAACCAACACACATAACGGCCGTTTGTGCAGGGCCGAGAAGGTGTTGATCTTACAGCGCCCTGGGCGTTTCACAGCCGTGCGGTAGGAACTGGGCTCTGCACCAGGCGCTTCTCCTTGTGCTCCCTCTTCTGGAGAGGGGTGAAGGGGATCCTCAGTGAGAGGCATGCTGTCATAGGGTGGGGTGGGGGGGGGCTCATCACCACCAGAAAAGCTCTTCTCCCTCTTTACAAATTTTTCTGAAACTATAAGTAAGTATAATTTTAAAAACCACCCAGTTTCCCCCTCCTATGTGTTCCTTGCCGGCGTGTTTCCTTTGCTTTTACACAGAACACTTCACTTCGGACACTTCTGGTCACCACACGTGTGAGGGTGTTTTCCCACATCAAGCAATTTTCTGCAACACCCACTAAAGCTAATGTCCTATGATATCACTGGATTCTGACACTATCTCCCAGGAGATCGTATCAGGCCCTACACGCTAGGGCTCAGTCCCACAAGACTGCTCCCACCCACTTCAGATGTCAATCTGAAGGTGTCAATTAGTAGGTCTCCAGTGTACCTCCAACTTTTACCCAATGTAGCTATAAAACAGCGGTTCTCACGACCCCCTCCTTAGGTTCAGTTAATTTGCTTGAGCAGTTCACAGAACTCAGGGAAACGTTTACTTACGTTGACCAGTTCACCATAACCCAGTGAATATGGTAAGGATACAGATGAACAGCCAGATGAAGAGAGACACAGGGTGAGGTCTGGGCAGGTTTTGCGTACAGGAGTCCCCTCCCCATGCAGTTGGGATGCTTCACCCTCTCGGTGTGGATTTGTTTGCCAACCTGGGATCTCTCTGAACCCTGTATTAGGGGATTTTATGGAGGCTTCCTCAAGTAGGCACGATTAATTATTAACTGTGCTTTCTATTCTCTGACGAGTGCCTGATGGGCACTCTAACTATTCACTGGCTGCTGTGGGGTGTTCTGAGCTGGTCCAAGGAGTGAAGTGCCTTTACAAACAGGTAAAGGGGTTTAACAATAAATATATTTAAAAGGTGAGGATGCACATCACTCTAAAAACAGCATCAAATTGAAATGCACACATACAGAAGTCAGTCTTGCCTGAAATGCCTACATGAGGCCAATTCACTCTTAGAAACATAGTCTTGACCCCTCAATACATGGGGAAGGCAGGAGGAGCCATAGGATGGCCGGCCCTCGGAAGCCCAGATTCCTGAGGACATGTGCGGGTGGAACCAAATCTAGATATAGGTGAAGAAAGCTGCCAGTTTGTGTCTGTGAACCTGGAGAACCTCTTGTGTTTAACATGCAAAATTGTCTTTCGTTGAAATAATATAATGCAGTATTTCCTAAATCTTGTTAAATATCTGTGAACCCTGAGAAAGAAGATACCTACTAAGTGTTAGGGTCGCCCAAGGAGGAACACACGAGGCCAAAAGGGGTAAAGAATTATGAATTTATTAGGCCAGCACCCAAGGACGGTGAGTCAGAGATTTTAAAGGACTCTAGGTGGGCTTTTTCTGGGCGGAGAATTCTCTGGGCGGGTCCTGAGGGGAAAGATAATGGTCTTAGCAAGTGAATGTAGTCTTAGCAAGTGCTAAGCAAAAGGAAGTGTCTGTTGTGAAGTGGTCTAAAGGTCAGTTCCCAGGGGCGGGGGTGTCCATTCAATTATTCGAACAGACCTAACACTAAGAAGGGCTCCTGGTGGTGACCTGGGATCAAATGAAACAACAACAACAACAAAACCAACAACAACAACAACAACAATCTAACAGTCATTTCCATACGGGGGCTTCTCACACTTCAGGGAGAAGCCTGCAGCAAGCTACCTGCTTGCCCTGTGATCTGTCATAGGAGCCAGACCCTATAAAGGAGTTCCTGGAATCCTATTTCAACCAATAGGCTTTCCCCATCCAATTGGAGCTACATAGCTATATCCCCGTCAGTATCTACACCAACCAATAAGAGCAGCCCCATTCTGACCAATCAGGACAGTGCCCTTTGAACCCATCACATTTTGAGGATTTGGAGTCCTTAACTGCATGAGGAGAAACCAATCATGGACCAGGGGTGGGGACTTCTGCCTTTGTAAGCCAGCTCCCCTCTACCTCTGAGAGCTCATTTTGCGTTTCCACTTGGAACATGGGGAAGATGTCTCC
This sequence comes from Eptesicus fuscus, assembly GCF_027574615.1. NCBI lineage: Eukaryota > Metazoa > Chordata > Mammalia > Chiroptera > Vespertilionidae > Eptesicus > Eptesicus fuscus. The sequence goes on along the minus strand of NC_072484.1, from coordinate 64,079,418 downwards.
TCCACCGCCATAGGGCTAGACCAGCTCAGGGCAGAAAGCACCTGCAGGGGCCAGGGCTGTCTAGCTGGTCAGGGGCTGCCCCAGGGCTCCTAAGAGCCCTGCAAAGACTATATCACAATTAAGTTGTTTGCACAGAGTGAAGTTTCTTTCTTCCAAGTTCCCCAAATTGTGGATTCCTGTTGCCACTTGACATTTCCACCCTTCAGACTTCCCTCTGGAGGGACTAACTTTCTGGCTCTTTGAGCAGGAGCAGGCTTCTAGTAACTTTGCTTGAACCCTCTTCCCTCGCCCCGCCCCCCACCCCGCACCACCCCCTTCCAAATTCTCTTGATTAGAAAGGCCAGTTGTCAATGTTAGGTCGAGGCATGGGGGAAAGACCACAGCCATGCAAGCATCAGCAAGGTAGATGGTGACGAAGATAACTGGCGCCTTCCCAGACCCTTGCTAGCCTTCCCAGACCCCTGCCTGAGGCAGGAATTCCACATCTCTCATGCTCTCCACCCTCCCCTCACCAAACTGTATAAAGGAAGTACCTAAGCCCCCGTTTTGGCGCGAACTCCCCTGGCCCACTCTCGGACCGGTGAGTTTCGCCCGGGAGCGCAAGATTAAAACCTCCCCCCGTTTCCATGGCCTGGACTCTGTGTCTTGTTTCCTGCGTCGCAAACCTTTCAGTCAAAAGACCTATTTTGAGTCTATCAGAAAAATTGAACCGGGTGTTGTGAATTTTGTAGGTGTGATACTGGTATGGGAATGTTTTTTGGGGAAAAAAAAACCTACACAGATCTATCATTTAGATAGACATACTCAAGTATTTAAAGGTGAACTATGTCTTAGGGCCGTGGTCGGCAAACTGCGGCTCTTTGGCCCCTTGAGTGTGGCTCTTCCACAAAATACCACGGCCTGGGCAAGTCTATTTTGAAGAAGTGTCGTTTGAAGAAGTTTAAGTTTAAAAAATTTGGCTCTCAAAAGAAATTTCAATCGTTGTACTGTTGATATTTGGCTCTGTTGACTAATGAGTTTGCCGACCACTGTCTCACGAAATGCATTAAAGTGACTGGGGTGGGGGTAGGGCAGGTGTGCGTGGGGAGGAGCGTAGATGGATAAAAGAAGGAGGCAAGATGCACATAATTGAAGGTGGCCGCTGGGTGCGGGCCATCTCCTTGTTCTACGTTTGTAGGTCTGAACATTTCCATGATTAAAAAGTCACCCACAACAGCAAGACCCTAATCCTGGAGACTTGATGGCTGCAGGCCAGGCATCCACGCCTTAGGAACGGCCAGTCTTCCCACATCCTTTAAAGAAGAAACCCTCCTGCCCCCTTTCCTCCCTGGAGGTTTCTTAGCTGGAGACTGTTTCCATCTTTGTAAAGCAGCCTCAAAAGCGAAGCTTCCCCAAAGGGCCGCGGGGGGCATTCCCTGCAAAAAAGCCTGGGGACAGCTCTGCGCGCTCAGCAAACGGTCTTTCGTGGGGTGACTCCCGCCTGGGGCAGATACCTGACCCCAAACCTCCCCGCTGCAAAGACCCGAGGGCGCGGTCTGCGCGGCCCAGCCTTCCGGCGCTGGCGAGCCGCTTCCTCCGGTCCCCGCCGGACTGAGGGCGGGAGGGAGGAGCGGTGGGGAGACCCGGCCTTTGCCGTTTCCTCCGAGAGCCCGCGTGCGGCCGCGCTCGTCCTCCGCCAGCGGGCCGGCCTCTGCTCGCCGCCGCCCGGGAGCGGGATCGGGTAAGCGCGGCCGGGGCCGGGGCCGGGGCGGGGTGCCGGACCGGGTGCGCGGCGAGTGGGGCCCACTGGGGAGCCCGGGGCGCTCCGAGGGAGGCCCAGGGCGGGGCAAGTGCCGGAGCCGGAGCCGGAGCCGGGCGCCGGGGACGTGCAGAGGGCGGAGGAGACGCAGAGTGGGGAGAGGTCCGAGGGGGATCCCGGGCAGGGTGGGGCACACGCGGGGAGTCCGGGGCTTGGGGAGCGGGGATCCGATGGGAGGCCCGGGTTGGGGAGCGCTGGATAAGAACCTGCGGCAGGGAGGTACGCGATGGCAGAGGAAAAGGGGGAGAGTGAAGGCGGCGGCCGCGCCAGGGGAAGGCACCAGATAAGCTCCTGGGGCTGGGGGAAGGGGGCGCTGTCTAGGGCACTTGGTAAGGGAGAGGGATACTGCGGGCGCAGGGCCGGTTGGTGCCAGCGGGGTGTGGGGGTGGGGAGCGTTATAGAGAGGGGACCCAGAGTATGGGGGTGGGGGCAAGTCCTGTTTTTTAAGGTAGGCTGAGGCTCGGTCCCCCACACGGGGCACCCCAAACTTCTGGTGTCTAGGCTTAACTGTCCTGCTCCCCACACAGATTCTCCAGCTCCTCCCTCCCCACAACTGGTCAGAAACTACTCAGGTGGTTCCTGACCAGCCAGGTGTCCTTTGATGCAAATGAATTATTCCTTGCACTTGTAGAGGAAAGGGGCCACATGCTAACCCAGTGGTGGGCAAACTCATTAGTCAACAGAGCCAAATAACAGTACAACAATTGAAATTTCTTTTGAGAGCCGAAAACCGACTTCTGCGCGTGGGCCACGAAGTTTCAATAGCACTGTATGTGCGCGCCCGCACGTGGTATTTTGTAGAAGAGCCACACTCAAGGGGCCAAAGAGCCGCATGTGGCTCGCTAGCTGCAGTTTGCCGACCACTGTGCTAACCTGACAAACTCAGGGGAGGCCTGCATGGCGGTCTTGTAAACTCAGAGACCTAAAGTAACCACAAGGGATGGTCTGAAATTAAACTTTAACTAAAAGCAGTTATGGTGGGCAGTTACATCCTAGGCCGGTATCTTCACTGACAAGGTCAACCTTTTCCTTAACTGAGCCTATCTGTCTTTTTGCATCTATAATAACATACCCTTTGAAATGTCTGGGTAACTTGTAACTTCCCGTTTTCTGGACCCCTTGAGTTGGGCACCAGGACAGATACCACAAATTCCTTCATTATCATGTTAATTGTTGCTGCACCCACCTAAGTATGTGTCCATCATTTTACTTTTTATCCAATCCCGGGGGTTTCCCTGCTTTGCTTTCTCCTGCCTCTCTAGTCTATCACCAGTGGATTTCATGTAACCCACCTACATCCCTTCCTTTGATTGTGATGTATAAATACAGATGTAACCTGCCAATCTCTGGAGCATCAATCTCAATTCGTTGAGGTTCTGCTTCCCGGCATATGTCGACAGTTTGGCTCAAATAAACTCACAAAAATTCTTTACAGGTTTCAATGGTTTTTATATGTTAGCACACTCTTCACAACTCTTGTGAAGTAGGTGCAATTATCCCCATTTACCAGATGAGGCAGTGGAGTCACAGAAATGTAACTATTATAAGACACGCATCTAGGAAGGGGAGAAGCTGAGATTCCAGTCCCTGTGGCAGGCTCCAAAGCTCTCCCACTGGCCCAGGTCACCTGTGAAGCCCAGGGGGCTGAGGCCTCACAGCATCTTGACCCACCCCCAACCCCCAGAGTGGTCAGGAATGGCTCTGCCCCCCACCTTTGTATGAGGTGCTAAGGACCAGGTTCCAGAACACGGGTGCCCAGAGGCTGGGGATCCAGGGCTAGCTTTCTCCTCTCTCCCCCCAACCTCCTCATTGGGTGAGGCAGTGTCAGTGTCCTCCTCCGTCTGTTGTCTCTCCTGGCAGGGAGTGGAGGGTGGGGGGGTGGGGAAGGCTGGCCTGGACTCCTGCCCCCAGGCTCACCCCTCCCTGCGGCCAAAGGAGGGTTTTCCTGCACCCACAGCCCACTCCTGACAGGAGCTTCCCTCACCAGCAGGCCAGTCCTTCGGGACCTGGATTGTCCATCTGTACTCATTTTTTATCAACCTCAGTGACGTTTGAACACATTCTCTTTACGAAACACTCCCACATTTCCAGTGAATTGATCGCTATGAGCTATTGCAGCATCAGACTCACCTCTGACCATCATCCACGGGGATGTGAGGTCCCTCCGGTGGAACAGTGTCTCCACCCTGTGAGGAGCACAGAGCAGGTAGAAAAGACTGTGTCGTGTGACCCAGGTGGGGCCGCTGTCCCAGCAACTCCCCTCCCTCCTGAGGTCACCCCTGGCCAGGCCTTTCCCTGCCCACCCACGCACGTGCAGTGAAGGTGGACCACAGGACGGGACAGTGTGGGATGTTTCTAGACGCCATGTGACTGGTCTCATGAGGAAGAGGTTTCTGTGCTGTGCCCGCAGTGCCGCCCTTCCTGCAGAGCCACACTCACGCCCCCTCTGGGACAGACACCAAGGAGCTCAGCATTGGCGGTGCTGTCAGGTTCCCAGCCCAGCTGCTGTCACCGCTCTGGGGTGTGTCTCCTTGTGCGCCCGTGTTCGTCCCCATGGTTGTGCCTTGTGGGTACTGAATAGTCACTACCAAGTTGCCTTTCACAGAGGTGGACCCACTGCCTCCCTCCCCCAGGCAATGGGGGCGCTTCTCTCTCCCTGGGCCTTTGGGCCACCTGATGATGAGGTAGGGGTTCCCCCTGCTGGGTTTAAGTCATTCCCCCGGTCTCTAGTCTTGTCATGCTGACTGGACGCTTCTCTTTCTTCTTCTGCTGAGCACTTGTCTCTGACCTCTTTCTCCATCAGCATTTCCATTCCTTGGGGTTATGGAGGAATTGTTGATTTTTAAAAAATATATATTTTTTGATTGATTTCAGAGAGGAAGGGAGAGAGAGACAGAAACATCAATGATGATAGAGAATCATTGATCAGCTGCCTCCTGCACTCCCCCCGCTGGGGATGGAGCCTGCAACCCGGGCATGTGCCCTGACCGGGAATTGAACCGTGACCTCCTGGTTCACAGGTTGATGCTCAACCCCTGAGCCACGCCGGCCGGGCTTGTTGATTTTTGGTTTTGGTTGGCACACTGGTGACTCTGGAAATCAGATTCTCCCTTCTTAGGGTTTCTTATTATTGCTGTTTGTTGTAGTTGTTATTTGTTTAGTAACTTTTCTGAACTAATTCTTTAGTCTGTGTTCCTTATTACCTGTGGTCACTGACGTCTCCATTTAGCGGTCAGGTAATGATTGGTTAGAGATTTCCTTGATCACCGTGCTGGGAACCTGTAAGTCTCTGAGTCTTTGCCTAGGGGCTCTGTTTGCTGTTGGGGCACACCTTTAACATTCAGTCAGGTCATTCATTACAACTCTGCCTTCCCCTCCACTTTCTGCCTGTGCAGAGTCTCCCAATTAGCCAGGGGTGAGATGCTCAGGGCCTTTGCAGGTATTTCATATGCTCAGCTCAATATGAGTGGCCTTTTAGGTTCCCTGAAATGTGTAGGAATTTTTAACCTTTTGCACTCGGATGTCGAGTATGACTCGACATGGTTAGCATTAGAATAAAGGAATCGAGAAAAAAGCAAGCGAGTGCAAAGGGTTAAAGTCTGTATTTAAATGTGTAGGAACTTTTAAATTCCCAAGCTTTTTCTTTTATGTTTCTGTTAGTGTATTGTTTATCCCAACTATTATCTACTGCCTCAGGCAGCCACAAATGGTTTTTGTTTTCAACCAATGTCCTCTAGGGAAAAGCCTTTTTATGCTATGTGACCTATGAGTCCCATGAAATCAGGCTGTCTACAAGTGGCATCTTCCAGTGAACCAGCTGATAGGTCAAATAATGAAAATTCTTTGGGAATGAGGCTTTGAAATAGCTCTAGCCCATTCTATTCCCTCCCTCTCTTTTTAAAAGGTTTTTAAGGCTGCTGCAGACGGGGAGAGCAGGGGATGGGAATAAGGCAAGTTGAAACATGGACATTACAGTGTTGCTGTTCTTGCTGAGATTCAGCATTTTCTCTTGAATAAATTCTGTGTTGCCCTAGCTGGTTTGGCTCAGTGGATAGTGCTTAGGCCTGCAGACTGAAGGGTCCCAGGTTCAATTCCAGTCAAATGCACATGTCTGGGTTGCAGGCATAGTCCCCAGTAGGGGCCTTGCAGGAGGCAGCCGATGCAATCGATGTTTCTCATCATTGATGCTTCTATCTTTCCCTCTCACTTCCTCTCTCTGAAATCAATAAAAATACACTTTAAAAAAATTAGTGTTGCTGCATGCCTTTGATTAATTTTCAGAGTTCCGAAAAAGTTACTTCTGACAATTTTCCTGTTGCTTTTATGAAAGAGAGAATTTTGAGAAGTCCTTATATACCACCGGTTTTGCTGGTTATAATTCATGTATTTTAATGCTGTCTTTTGTATGTATGTGTTTTTTTCTCAAACGTGTGCATATTAAATAAAAATGTGTGTAAATTGGGGTTGCAGGAGGCCATGTGGAGCAGGCACCAAGTGAAGGGCTGTGGATTGACTGGAATGATGCCAGCCTCTGTTAGAAGGGCCTGAGGACTTACAGGGTATCAGCTCTGTTGGGGGTCAGGAACTCTGCCCTACCATCCCTGCTGCTTTGTGTCTCCCAGGTGCAGGCTGCCAGGGGCTCAGCTGTGCTCACATGGATGGGACAGAGACCCGACAGCGGAGGCCAGAGGAGCTAGGGCTGCCACCCGCCCTCAGCACAGGGAGACTCCCTGCAGCCTCAGAAGATGGACCTCTGGCTGTCCCTGAGAGCCAAAGGGTGACCTCTAAACTACTGGGGACTGAACTCAGCAAGGAGACTGCCTTGTCCATTGGCTTTCAGGTGACCGTGCCCTTCATGTTTGCAGGCCTGGGACTGTCTGGGGCTGGCATACTTTTGAACTATTTCCAGGTAAGTGGGAACTAAGTGGGGATGAGGGTGTTGGGGGCACTGCCTAATGTCAGCCTAAAGAGTAGGCAGCTACATGTTGGGCCCAGCTTGAGGAACATGGGATAGGGCCTCCTCCTCTCAAATACAACTTTCCTATAAATTGGTAAAGGTTCTTTTAGTTATTGGTGACAGAGACTAAACGTAACCTAGGTTAAGCAGGCTCTGGATCAGGAAGGAGAGGGCCCCATGGTGAACTATATGGGTTCCCCTTTGTGGCCAATAACTTCAGTTTAGAGACCTGTGGGACTGGGGGTGCAAGGAGTGTGTATCCCCAGGGAGCATCAATCCACATTAATCAATGCCAGATTTATTGATGGCCTCAGCGGGGTTGCCGCCGTGTAACTTAAATATGTGCATAAAACGGGGGTTCAATGGAAAGTAATTTCATAGGATGATCTGATCATAAACTTCTAACTGGGCAGGTCATGGTGAGTGGTCTTGCCCTAGGCCTATAACTTTTAGTAAAAGGTTTATCTTTGCCTTAAGTAAGTCCTGCCCATTGTTTCTGTGCATCTAGACCAGTGGTTCTCAATCTTTCTAATGCCGCAACCCTTTAATACAGTTCCTCATGTTGTGGTGACCCCCAACCATAAAATTATTTTCGTTGCTACTTCATAACTGTAGTTTTGCTACTGTTATGAATCGTAATGTAAATATCTGTGTTTTCCGATGGTCTTAGGCGACCCTGCTAGCGGTTCTCAACCTGTGCAAAATTACAGTTATGAAGTAGCAACGAAAATAATTTTATGGTTGGGGGTCACCTCAACATGAGGAACTGTATTAAAGCGTCTCGGCATTAGAAAGGTTGAGAATCACTGATCTAGATCAACACACCTTTAAAATAAACTGCAACCGACTTCAAGAGTGCATTTCCTCTGTTAACTCTTGTAATCCAATTTGCCACCTTGCTTTCTTCCACCTTCATGTAATGTTCCTTCAGTTCCCTACTTAATTTTTCCCCCAGATGATAAGAGAAAGTTTATTTAAAAAGTTACGGAGGTAGAAGAAGTGAGCCAGCTGGGCCGTGTGGGCTCAGGAAACAAGTTACAGAAGCAAAAGAAGGGCCCTTGGAGCTTAGGGGAGAGAAGGGCAAAGGTAACGCACCTGGGAGGATGAAGGGGTGGGGGAGCTGAAGGGGAAGGGGAAGGGGAAGGCAGGGGCATGCTCCCAAGAGGAAGAGCGCCCCCTTCCCCCCTTAATTATAAATGAATAAAACAAGCTGCGAAACTGTTATTCTCCGGAGCATTTGCCATCGGGCTTCTAGCATAGGTGGTCAGTTTGGTTTAAATAAACTCCTGCAACAATTCTCTACAGGCTTGGATGTTCGTTTGTCGACCAATAGGAGTTATTTGAGAACTCAGTTATGCCTCTCTATTCAACTGGCCGCCTGGGTGTGTGGGGAGGTGGAGGTGTACCGAGTGCCTCCTTCTAGAGCCCCATTGTGCATCCTGAGAATTGAAAGGGGAGCCCAGGCCACTGTCAGTCATGTTGGAACTCCAATGACGGCAAGGAGTGTGCTGGGGAGGCCTTGTATTGTGGCCTTAGTATATGTGGAGACCTGTGTGACCTTGATTTGTTTTTTTGGTTGTCTTTGAGGCAAGCGTTCCTACAGTTCCTTGCCTTAAAAAGGTACACTATGAGGCAGTGGCCAAGGAGTTTGTAAAAGGTACAGATGGAGCCATTTGCTGGCAGGGCATCCGATGCTAATGATTGGTCACCTGTGCTGACCATCGGTGGGTTGACCTTTACCAGAGACATCAGCATGTCACTGCACTCCATCATGCAGTGTGGTGGTAATACCAGCCGTGAGTGTTCAAACTCCATGGTTGCTGTGGACGAAAAGAGGGGTTCTATGGAGAATAATGTCACAGGGTCACTGGGTCATAAATTCCTAACTGGGCAGCCATGGTGGGCAGTCACGCCCCAGGCGTATAGCTTCTTAGTGAAAGGTTTTAAGCCAGCCCTGTCCATTGTTCTTGTGCATCTAGGTTAACACACCTTTGAAATACCAGAAGTAACTACCCCTTGGAGGGAGTATTAACCCCTATGAGAGTACATAATTTTAATGATCCTACAATCCAATCCCTGCTCTGCTCTCTCCAGTCTTCCTTATGTCCCTCCTTAATTTCAAATGCATGAAAGAATCTACAAAACTGTTACTTTTGGGAGCATTGGAGATCTTGCCCCCTAGCACATGTCGTCATTTTGGCCCAAATAAACTTACAAAAATTCTCTACGGGTTTGGACGTTTCTTGTCAACACTGCTCACTCAGTGGATCTCAAGGTGGGGGAGGGGGGGTTCCCCACATAGCCAAGGAGCCTGGGGGAGGGGTAACCCCCTCTGGCACTGTGGCATCTGGCAAGGGACTGAGGACAGGGGAGGCCACCCCCTCCTGCAGGTAGGATACGCCAGAGGAGGCCTGGGTAGCTGTGCCTCCCAAGGCTCAGTGAGCATCTGGGTACTGAGGGTCAAGGGCCAGCGCCTGTGAGAGCCTCTCTTTCCAGGAGTGCGCGGTATGCATCCAGCAATCAGTGCTCTCTGTTGATGTGTAGTGCAGGCAAGAGGGCAGTTTCTTGGATCAGAACCCCTTGAGTGACTTATTGTAGGTGGTCCAGAGACTCCAGGAAACATCGGTGGAGGTTGCTAAAGCCTCTGTCTACCGTGAAAGAGTCCCTGAGGGCACTGATGGGAGTGCCTGCTGATCTTAATTTGGACAGATTCCAGAGCCTCTTGTTGGAGGTGCTCATTCACTGCAGGCTGCTTTGAAGTGACAGCATCAGTGGGCATCCGTGAAATGTGTAGATGCGGACTGCGTTGCCTCCAGAATCCAAAAAGGACTGAAAGATGTCGGGCATTGTGGATGCTGAGAGGTCAATAGCTGTTTTATGACAGTGTGGAGGATCGAATTGCCCTCAATGTACCAAATAATTTTTAGGAATTTGACCAAGGTGGCAAATTGTCCCACATGTGGGACCATAGCCCATCCTTTTCTTGTGAGCTCCTGTGTGAGTATTTGGATGACTTCAATGGGTGTGTTCAAGTGAGTCTTCTTGGAGATGGATGTCCACAGGGTGTTGTCAGACCTGTGCTCCTGGGGAAAGGCGCATGCAGTTAAGATCTTGCCTGCAAAGTCTGTGTGATGGCAGAGCTGGTGAGGTGGCCCATGAGAAGCCTGGAAAAGACGCATCGTGTCCCGGCGGAGCTGAAGATCAACTGTGGCTGAGAGGCTGTTGAAACAGGCACTGAACAGAACATGTTAGCCAAGTCTGTGGCAGCAAACTATTTACTGGTTGCTGATTGGATGGAGTCAGTAATCTCCATAACATTGGATTTTGGGTCTCACTGGATGGAACCACAGCATTATGGGTGTGGTCATCCATGCCGAAGCACCTTATATTCTTTCCAAGTTTAAGAGCAGGCCAAACTGGACTTTTAAAAGGAGAAGCACTTTTAAAGGTGGTAATCAGACCTTCACTAGGTAGGTCTTATATGAAAAGGATCAGTCCTTGAAGGCCCTGTGTTAGCTTACATTGGGCTGTATTAACTATTTTAACTGAGGGGTGAGGGGTGGGGGGCGGTCCATGGAGTTCCATTCTGTCAAAGCCAATTTGTAAGTCAGACATAAACCATACCTGGAGACACCTCACATCGGGATATGGTCGGTTAACAATAGTCCTTGCCTTGGGGGCTGGGATGACACTTTAGGGTGGGAGGAGACGACAGTGCCCAGGAGAGATGACCGCACGAGGAGCAGGCTAGTGCACAAGCTGACCAGCAATTAGTGGCTCCATCCCAGGCGGCCTTCATTGTGTCAGGAGCTAGTCAGTCAGCAAAGAGCAATTAGTGAGAGCTGATCAGAGTCTTAGGTCACGGCTGCGCTGTCCTGTTCATGATGCCCGCTGTGGTTTTGAACGCCTCTTCTTGACTTAATTGGTGAGAGAGGGATTCCAGCCCTAGTGTTATGGGGTTGACTGGACCCATGACCCCAGCACTGGACAGATGAGATCACTGAGTTGGTAAGTCACAGTACTTACAGCCTGGGGGAGAAGGACACTGCCTACCACTCAGGGCCACACAGGTTGTGCTTGGGAGCAGAGCAAATTGCCAGGGGCTGTGGGAGGCAGGCTGTGTAGTAACAATAGCGTGAGGTGCCCACGGGTTCTGGAGGAGGGTGAGATTAGCTTGTTTGAATAATCTCATGGGCTGGCAGGAACTAAAACCCACTTCAGGGATAATCGGGAACTGTGCCTGGTCCTCCTGATAAGAAGCATTGCTTAGCTAGGGGACCTTATCTGCTGGAGCAGAGAGGGGAGGGGAAGTTGCAATGAGGCCATGGTTTCACCAAATGTCAAGGCAGCAAATCATAATAATTTTAGGCTTGACACCACTCAACCGGATGAAAGGCTGACTGGGTTTCTTTTTCTCTGTTTCTATGATTCTGTTTGTTTGTTTATTTGTTTATTCATTAACTAGAGGCCCAGCACACAAAATTCGTGTGCGGGTACGGTCCCTAGGCCTGGCCCGTGAACAGGGCCATCTTTCCCAGCTGCCCACAGCCAGCCTGCCCCCCACCGCCACCCACCCCTCGTTCTCCATTCACCATCGGGTGATTGGAGCCTGATGGTGGTGGGGAGGGACCAAGAGGTCAGCTGTTCCTGCCCACTCGCCGACCCCATCCCCGCTGTGCGTCACCCTCTGTGTGTGGGGCGACTGGCAGGGCAGGGGCCTTGGCCTGGCACCACTGGCATCCCCCGCCACCCACCCCCAGTTGCCTGTTCACCATCAGGCGATGGGAGTCTGCCAGCCTGGGAAAGGAAATGAGAGGTCGCCAGTGCACTTCATGGTGACTGATCGAGCAGTCGTTCTGGTCATTCTGCCATTAGGGTCAATTTGCATATTACCCTTTTTATTATATAGGATCATTCATTCACTCATTCGTGCAACTGTCATGGGCCAGTACTATGCTGGACAACACCAGGGTGGACACAACAGCCAGGCCCTGCTCTCACGGCTATCAAAATCGAGTGGGGAGCCCTAGCTGGTTTGGCACAGTGGATTAGAGCATCAGCCTGTGGACCAAAGGGTCCTGGGTTTGATTCTAGACAAGAGCACATATCTTGGTTGCAGGCTCCTCCCCAGCCCAGGCCCGGTCAGGGCATGTGCAGAAGGCAACCAATCGATGACGGTAGATGCCTAAGTCAATGTCAGATGGCAGTAAGGGCTATGATGAAAATAGAGCTGGGTGGTAGGCTTCAGGGGAGTCCGAGAAGGCCTTTCTGAGGAGATGCTGGAATGAGGCCTGAGTGACCTGAAGGAGCTGCTTGGAGAAACTTCATGAGAGTAAGCTGGACAGGGGTGGGAGCGAGCGACTCAGTCCATTTTTACTTGTGGGTAGGCCCGCCTAGCCAAAGAAGCAGAAAATAAAGAACTTTTCCTGTTATTGAAAATATAATTGGGTTGATTTCTGAGAACCTAACAGGATGGGAAAGAATTCAGGCCTTTAAGAATGACCATTTGGCTCAGAATCAGCCAAGGTTCAAGGTGACCCACGAAAGGAAAAGGAGGCCGTTTGGAAGGTGTACTCCTGGGAATAAGACCAATTCTCGCCGAAGAATAAGAAGTGAAAGCTAGGAATGGCAATATGCATTCTAGAGCCTTCTGCCTGCCCTCGGCACCTCCTAACTGTCCTGCAATGACACACACCCTAAAAATCAAGGGGTGTTGGCATAGAGGAGTGGTTCAGATGCCAAAGGCCTGGGGATCTGATTCATTGGTCTGCCCTGAGGTGTGGCTGCACATTTTAGGAGCTCCCAGGTAGTTCTGATGGCACTGTGGACTGAAAACCACTGATGCAGTCCCACCCTCATGCTGGGGGCTGTGCGTGGTTAGAGGCCCACAAGGGCAGAGACTTGTTACAGGTCACCCAGAAATCCACCTGATGCTTGACCCAGATTCCACCGCTACCTGGTACAGCCCTGGAATCCAGTTTAAGCTCCTTGGATATTTTCCACTGTGCTACTGAACTATTTTTAAAATCACATTCTTGATTTATTTATTTATTTTTGGATTATGACCCAATAAACTGTGTTGACACATTTTGTTCTCAAGTTTCAAGGAAAGTAATTTTTCTCACATAATGACATCTTTTATTTATTTTTGGTGACAGTTGATGGTTATAAAAGAAAAAAAATCACAATAGAATATATAGCAAATTATAAAATAAAGGTCACTTATAATTATGCCACTCAAACATAACCACTTTGAGCACTTGGGTATATATCTTTCTGAACTTTTTACTGTTTGTATGTCTGTGTGAGTGTGTTTATCTTAATTTCTCACTTGATTTTTTAAAACTGAGAAACATTTTTGTAATGATTTATAACTTGCTTAATCAGGAATCTCTATATGAAATTGTATACGTGATTATCTATTTCCATATCTTCTGTACTGATGAGAATGGTTCATGGTCGTGCTGTGTGTGTTGACATATTGTATTATGATGTCTGAACACATTCAGAACTATAAAGAAAGTGCAGGCGTTGCCAAGGTCAGAAGAAAGCGATAGCTTGTTGGGGCCTCTCCAGCAGTGTGCCTTGGGAGTGGTGTGGTCGGTGTCTCAGGCCAGCTGAGAGGGGTTTTGTTTTAAACCGGTTAGCGCCCTTAAACCAGATAGCTTCTGCACCTGTTTTCTCAGAAACACACCATTCATCTCAGCCTCCTACTGGTACAGGCGAAAGGGTCAGGGAGTGTTCAGCAGGGAGCGCAGTGGGGGCAGTCTGCACTGGGAGTCAAGAGCTAAGGGTCTTAGTCCTGCCTCTCATACTAACTAGGGCAGTGATGACGAACCTATGACACGCGTGTCAGCACTGACACATGTAGCCATTTCTGATGACACACAGCCGCTGAGGCGGCCACATGCCGAGGATGAAACATTTGCTGCTCCTGAGGATGAAACATTTGTGAAATAATGTTTTTTCCTCAAAGTGACACACTACCCGAGTTATGCTCAGTTTTTTGGCGAAGTTTGACACACCAAGCTCAAAAGGTTGCCCATCACTGAACTAGGGTGAAGCTTTCAGGGCCTACAGAAGGCAGTACTTGCTAGTAAGCATCTGGAGATATTTTGAGAGTCTGGTGATTGATTTAACATGAAATGATTCCTTGTTAAAGGGCATTGAGAAGCACGAGAAACTGAAGATCTGTCATTCTTTCATTCATTTGTTCATTCATTTGCTGGTCATTTAGCACATGCGTGTAGTTGATTCTGCTCTATGCACTCAGCATTTCTTGATTTTCTTTCAGAGAACTTTTCCCAGGTTATAATTGCATTTTCCTTTTTATGATGATCTACTACACCGGAAAGCTCAGTACATATCTGTTCTACTGACAGATGCACCACATCTGTTAGACCGTTAGGTCAGAGTCTGGCAGATATTAGGCCCTAAGTACTAATCTGTGGAGTAAATTAATGAATAATTTTCTGTGCTGTGAAGATTGCAGTAGTGAGTCAGTCAGACTCCCTTCTCAAGAGGAGCACAGCCCAGGAAGGGAGAGTAGATTCTTGTGCAGTTCATGCTTGCATTAAGTGGACTTACCTTCAGACAGATTAAAAAAGAAAGTACTTTGGGAATTCTGGGGAAGGTATGTTAGGCTGTGGCCAGGAAGCCAGCGAGGCCTCAAAGATAAGAAGGTGCCTCAACTGGCCATGAGTCCAGGCAGGAATTTGTCCTGGGCCACGTGCAGAGCTGCAGGAGGAGCCATGTGAGCGCAGGCATGGGCCATGGCAGGGTCTGTAGGAATTGTCTTCTATGGTGTGCAGCTATGCAACAAACCATACCAAACTTTTGTGGCTGTTTAAAGCTAGTCATTCAGTTTGGTCATGAATCTGCAGGGCTTTGGGTAGGGCTCAGTGAGACTGGCTGGCTGTTCAATGCAACATCTTGTAGGGGTGGCTTGCTAGGCACTCCAAAATAGTTCACGTGACATGACAGTTGCAGCTGGCTGTCAACTAGAACCTCAGCTGGGGCTCTTGGCTGGTACCCCTCTATGTGGCCTCTCTATGTGACTGATTGGGCTTCTGCATAGCATGGTGGCTGGGTTTCAAGCAGGAACATCTCAAGAGATGGGAAGTAGAAGCTGTCAGTTTCTCAAGGTCTGGGCCCAGAACCAGACTGGCACAGTGTCTCTTCTACTGAGTTCTACTGGCCCAGCAATCACAGATTGAAGGGGAGGAGACAGAACTCCAACTCTCAATGGAAGGAATGCCAACGAAATTTAGAGCTTCTTATGTTTGGCTACTGGGAGGGGTTTAAAAATATCTGTTGAATGAATGAGTGAATGAATGGTGTGAGGAAAGATGCAGTGAGAGGAATATCTGGGGCTTGAAGGAAACAGTTATTGGAGATGTTTGGCTAGAGTTGGCAAGGAGAGGTCGTAGGATCTAGACTTGTGAGGGCTGCGAACCTCAGGCTAAAGGGATGGGACTTGAGCATGGCATAGTCAGGGGAACCAGTTAAGTGCCCAAGGGGGCTGTGGTTTAGGAACAGGAGGCGAGGCCTACACCAGAGCCTGGTTTAGGTAAGGTCCTCAGTCTGTAGGTGAGTGTGCACCTGACCCTCAGCTTAGGGCTTCTGCTGGCTATGGCCTTCATCCCTGCTCCAGCCTGGCACCCATGGAATGCATGATGGACATGCCCAACAATAACAGAATTCCTGGAAGTCAGTTGGCAGCCCAGCCCTTTCTCCTGGACCGGGTTGGTCTGACCTTTGTAGCAGATGAGAATGGGTCCCTCTGGAAGCACGTTTACAAATCTCCTGGGCGCTTGAAAGAACAGGGCTGTGATTCCTCTGAACACAGTTTCTTTGTGTGCCCATGACCCCCGGACATCAAAGTTAAGGTGACCCCAGGTGTATCTTGGGGACCTGCAGACCCTCAGAGGGCTGTAGACCTGACCTGAGGCATGGGTTTCTCATGCTGAGATTGTCTAGACCTGTGGTTCTCAACCTTCCTAATGCTGCGACCCTATAATACAGTTCCTCATGTTGTGGTGACCCCCAACCATAAAATTATTTTCGTTGCTACTCCATAACTGTAATTTTGCTACTGTTAATGAATCATAATGTAAATATCTGCATTTTCCGATGGTCTTAGGCGACCCTGCTAGCGGTTCTCAACCTGTGGGTCGCGACCCTGCTAGCGGTTCTCAACCTGTGTGTCGCGACCCACAGGTTGAGAGCCGCTGCTGTAGAGCCTAAGACCATTGGAAAACACAGATATTTACATTACGACTCATTAGCAGTAGCAAAATTACAGTTATGAAGTAGCAACGAAAATAATTTTATGGTTGGGGGTCACCACAACATGAGGAACTGTATTACAGGGTCGCGGCATTAGGAAGGTTGAGAACCACTGGTCTAGACCCTTATCTGCCAAGAGTGGAGGCTGCCCAGGGCACACGTACCAAGGTAGGCAGGCCTCTGCATGGCCCTTGCCAAGGCCAGGCCTCACGTGTCCCTATCTCTGGGTCCAGCCAGAGCCAGCGTGGGCCAGAGGGCTGGATGCTGTCAAGGTCGTGCCGAGGGACAGTGAGCCTTCTTGTGGCAGGCCAGCCGAGGGAGGTCCCGGCTGACGTAGCAGCCTCTCTGAAGAAAACCTTATCTGCAGGGATCAGATGGACAGCAGGAGCTGGCTTAGGCCCCGAAGGAGGCGGAGTCACACGGGCCCTTTCTCTTCACCCGTTTGCTCTGACTCTGGCCGAGGGGCACTTGGGGAACCTTCCACAGACGCAGGGCACCTGGCCTTCCCACCGGTGCGGACTTCTTAGGAAACGCATCTCACTGAGGGTGAGGAGGACAGAGGACGGTGGGCTTCCTGGGCCTGGACGTCTTGCTCCTGGGACTGTGATTGACAGCCTGACCATGGTGGTCACCCAGCTGAATCTGGAGTTCCGCTTTCAGGGCAAGAAGCTGCGAGGCTTCAGCTGTGAGCTCACCCGGTCCCCCCACGGGGTCTTCCCTGAGACCACCTTCACCATCACGTGCCAGATTGTGGTGCCCCTTCTGCTCTCGGGTCTGGGCATGATGACTGCCGGCCTGGTGATGAACACCATCCAAGTGCGTACTGGGCATCTGAGGGGCAGTGTGGGGCCTGGGGCTGGGCGGACTGGGGTTCCCAGGCATCACAGATAGGACAGGTGTGGGGATGCAGGGAGCCCCCGAGTGGGGCTGAGCCCTAAGCCAGGCCTTGAGGCTCAGTGGTGCTGGCAGATGGGCCCTCCAGTGCCTGAGATTTACAGCTTCGGAGCCCTCTCTGAAGGTCAGCCCTCATGAGCCACATTCGCCCCAGGAGCTCAAACCATTTTCCTTCCAGGGAATGCAGACTCATTAGGCAGGGACTGAGGAGTTCGAATCTTGGCTCTGCCATTTGCTCAATATCTGAGAGAACTCCTTAGTGTCCCCCACCTCAGTTTCCCCATCTGTAGATGGGACTCATAAATGCACGCACCTTGCAGGACTGTGAGGATGGATGACCAAGTGCACCTTGTGTTGTGACCTGAGGGTGATGGGCACTACTCCCTCGAACCCCCAGAATCTTCGTGGGGCTCTTCCTTGGGAAGACAAGGGACAGAGGTCAGGCTGGGGGTCCAGGCCAGCCAGGGGCTCTGGTGGTCTCCATTGGTAGAGGTTCATTTTTGTATATTTTTTTGAGGGGGGGTGGGGCAAAAGGACTCATATCTATTTGGTATATGTCCAGGAGTGGAATTGGCAATGAAGGCTTCTAAAGGGCTGAGTGCCATGGTCATCTACGTGCAACAAAACTCAACCCTGGCAGCAGGGTCAGAGATACCCGAGGGTGCGGCTCCAGGCCCCAGGGGGAAGCTGGGAGGCTGTGGTTGTGATTCACAAGTGAAGAATCATCACTTCTGATTGATTTCAGCCTCCCTAGTGCCTCGGCTAGATGTCTTTAAAGTGTTGCTGGAGAGGGCAGTGGCAGAATGTAAGACAGTTACAAAGATTTGGATGGCAGGATGGCAGGGAACATGAGGGGTTAATTAAGTCCTGGCCGGTAGAGCAGGAAGGATGCTTGGAACTGGTGGGTGGAGCAGGGCATGGGGGGCTGGGTGAGGAGGGTTGAGTTGAGAATCCTGAGTTTGAGGGGCTTGTGGGATATCAAGGTTCGGTCAGCAGTTGGGTCAACAGGTGTGCCACTCAGAAGGCAGAGCTGAGCCAGTGACGTCGCACATCACCAGCACAGAACCCAGTGCATCAGCCAGGGTGCTCTGGCTGTAAGGAATAGAAAATGTAACTCAAAGTCACTAAACCATTTCTGACCCCTGTAAAGAAGTCTACAGATCAGGCAGCTCCGGCGCTAGTTCACTCGCTGGATTACCAGTGTTACCCAGTATCCAGGGTCCTACCATTTTTCTTCTTTACCTTCTACGTCTGTTGACTTTGTCCCTGAATAGAACCCCTCATGGTTGTGCGATGCCTCATGTGTCTAGACATGACGTCTCAAATCTCCTGGGCCACGCTGTGTCCCAGCCCACACCCAAGCAGCCACTTGCAAGAAGGGGGGACCCCTGCATGACGGGTCTCGGTCCAGCCCTCACCTCCTCCAGGCCGTTTGTGTGGATGGAGGGTGGGGTGGCTCTGGAAGTTAGCTCCAGCCTTGGAAAGGAGAGGATTGGACAGAAAGGGGAACTGAAGACCAAGTGTGAAGGAAAGTCAGGATTACGTCAGGAGGTCTGCACCCGCGGGTCCCCCGAACTCTGGGTTTCCTGTTGGCAGGAGCAGACTTTGCATGGGCTGGGTGAAGCAGGGTGGGAAAGGATTGGTCAGGAGCCGCGTGTGCCACCGGACAGTCAGGGGTCTGGTGGCAGCCTGATCTTCCCTCGGCTTGGTTCAATCTGTCCTTGAACAGCGTTTCTCAGCTGCCGAATTGGAATCTTAAAAAAGATTGCCCCTGCGTTTTCTGGAGAAAGTGTTAGTTTGGTCAAATCAGCCCACAGGGCTGTCCAGTAACCTGAGGACTAGGCAGAGTTGAAAGCCTGCGCCCATTTTAAATCAAGGGTTATTAGACTTTGGTGAAATTTCTAACCGTGTAGCTTTCCTATATGGAAAAAGGAAATACATTTTTTTTTGGGGGGGGGGGAGGGGATAAAATTCTTTAATTACATTTAAAAAAATTAAAAGGTTGGGAGGAGGAAGAGCCTTCAGTGGAGGTCAAGGTGGAGAGATTAGAGAGGTCAGCATAGGACGGGGATGTGGTCCTAGGCGCCAGTGTGGAGAGCTCGGAGGTGAGCCTGTCACACAGGAGTCTAGTACATATTTGGGCGGGTGCAGGGAGGTGTGTGTGGAAGATGCCCTGGCCCAGTCCCTTCACCTCCAGGTTGCATTATAGATGACTCTCCAGGCCCCAGAAGTGAGCGGATCCGCACAGCTTCATACAGCTCTTGTCTCAGGCAAGGGGGTCCCCAGGCCTCCTATCTCCTAGCTGACAAAGTAGGGGTTTTTTCAGTTCTTGCATTCTAAAACCAGGAGGAGCTTTTAGTATAGGGGTCACAGATAACTGTGGGGGCCAGGAGCTCATTTAAGTCAGTAGAATCATTACAAATTGATAGAGGAATAATCTAGGTGCATGTTAAATAGATTGGAATAGTTTCCACTCCACAAAGAATTGTTTTCTCTTCTAGTTTTCTTGAAACATGCATCTCTTTCATTTTTAATTTTTTTTAAATTTTTAATTTTTTAAGTATCTATCTCCTCTATGCCCTCTTCCACCTTCACACCTCCCCCCCCCCTCACACTCACCACACTGTTGTCCATATCCATGAATTTTCCTTTTTTCCCCCTCTCATTCTTTTTGTTTTTATTTCCTTATGTTTGATAGAGACCTATATGGAGGCACCTTCTATCTCTTTAGACAAATCCAGAGCCCCGCCACATGATACTCCAGAGCAACTTGCGCTCGGCCTTGGTGCCTGGAGCAGCCAGCAGGCCTGGGCTGCCTGGGAGTTCCTGTCCCTGATAAAGTAGTGCCACTCTCAGCCCCGCTCTCCCAATTCATGTGGATCTCCCAGCTTTGAAATTGGTGACTCATTCCTATTTCTACAAACACATTGTGCACACCTGACAAAGTGTGTCCACAGGCTCAATCCAGCTTCCCCCATTTTTCCCAGGTTCTGAGGACCAGAGAGAGAAAGGGACTCTTTTGAGGCCTCTACTGCTGTTCACTGAATAGTACTGAGAAAAGTTCACAGCTTCATCATTATTTTGTATTTAGTTTAAAGCCACTTAAGTAACTGTTTAGGCCCTGGCTAATGTGGCTCAGTTGGTTGAGTGTTATCCCATGCACCCAGAGGTCACAGGTTCAATTCCCAGTAAGGGCACGTGCCCAGTGTTAGAAATAGGTGAGCTCCCCAAGTCAGGGGTCCTGGTAGAACACAAAAACATACTCGGGAGCCAGGCAGCAAGGCAAACATCTTTACTTCTATGCAGAAGGGTGCGCACACATGATCTGGAAGCGCGCTTGAGATTTATAATCCCTGATGCACGTGACCTGTCCCTTGCTCTTGATTGGAACTCAGGCGCACAGTCTTTCGTGATTGGCTGATTTAAAGGGAGGGGTTGGCCTATGCTGTTTCAAGATGGCGGCCCCCAGGGGAGCTGCAAGCCATGCAGCCAACATGGCGGCTGCCAAGTCACGCAGTCCAAATGGTGGCTGTCTAAACTGTTATTTGACAGAAAAGATGACTCGTTTATTCTTACATCCAGGTAGTGGGTTTGATCCCTAGTAGGGGGCGTGCAGGAGGCAGCTGATCGATGTTTCTCTCTCATTGATGTCTCTCTCTCTCTCTCTCTTTCCCTTCCTCTCTCTCTAAAATCAATAAAAACATCTTTTTAAAGGAAACGATTTAATCTTACTCATTTGTTTTACAGGGAGTGAGGAGTAACTTGTGAAAAGCTCTCAAGAAATGTCCGAGATATGCCATTATGTGTGTATGGATTGAGCTTCTTGTTCTGTCCCACCAGCACTGGCCCGTGTTTGTGGAGGTTAAAGACCTGTTGACATTGGTGCCACCCTTGGTGGGCCTGAAGGGGAACCTGGAGATGACACTGGCATCACGACTCTCCACAGCTGTAAGTGGACATCTGGGTCACCTACTCCTCGGGGCGGGACATGTCTGCACCACCAGGTCTCCCCGACGTAGCTTGTGGGTGGGTGGGTTGAACTTTCCAAAAAGAAGTGTTGTTGAGTTTTGTTCTGTCATGATGCTCTACTTGGTCACTCTTCCCAGCCCGTCATCCTGTTTAGCCAAGCTGGACTGCTGTATGCCCAGGCCCAGCCCCTGTGTGCCCTGAGTTTCTTCTTTAACCCAATGTCAGGCAGGGCTCTGTGTCCCTGTGCCCAAGTCTTTGGGCTGCCTCTGCACGGCCACCTGGACCCTGAGCCCAGCTCCATGCATTCACACTGAAGCCATGATGAGCACCACAGGGCTGATGGAGGATGTCATAGAGGAGACAGGGTATTAAGTGCTGGTAATGATCTCCAGGAGGGGTTTTGTTCTTCAGAAGGGCTTTTGACTGCCCCGCAACCAGAGTTGTTTCCTGTGGGCTCTGACTAGCTGTGCCCCTCTTCTCACCTCTCCCAACTCTTCCGGGAATGGAAATTCTTTTCCTCTCTCTGATGCCCATTGGACATCCAATCCAGTATGTAAAAAAGGCCTGTGGCAAGAGGAAGTGAGGTGTGTTCAAGAAAATGAGAGAAGAGCGATGGCTTTAGGTGGAGTGCAAAGGGTGGGGGAGCGGCTGCCTGGAGCAGGACTCGGGAAAGACAGATGAGGGGTGTGGGCTGAACAACAGCCCTCAAAGATGTATGGACAGGGTTTTTGCAGCTGTGATTACGTTAAGGGCCTTGGATGGGAGAGCATCCTGGATTACCCCAGTGTCATCACTTATGTCGGGGAGGCAGAGGGAAGTTTCAGACAGAAGAGAAGGCCTCTGAGAGAAGCAGAGTCCAAGGAGAAGATGTTCTGCCACTTGGAAGATGGAGGAAGAGCCATGAGCCAAAACATGTTGCTCTACCTACTG
The DNA here is from genome assembly GCF_027574615.1 of Eptesicus fuscus. Lineage (NCBI taxonomy): Eukaryota > Metazoa > Chordata > Mammalia > Chiroptera > Vespertilionidae > Eptesicus > Eptesicus fuscus. The sequence continues at coordinate 64,057,582 of NC_072484.1, read as the reverse complement.
GAAAAAGCACAGGAACAGACTCCCCTAGAGCAAGGCTCTCCTGACACCGTGATTTTAGCCCCATCAGACTCATTGCAGACCCCTGGCCACCTGACCTGTAAGAGAATACTTTCTGTGTCTTAAGCCCATGTCAGGTTCCCTGTTAGAGCTATAAAAAAGTATTGCAAATTTAGTGGCTTAAAACAACAGAAATTGACTCTCTTACAGTTGTATTTTAGATCTTCTTTTACTCTGTGTTTTCGAGAATGCTGCCTTCTTTAGAGCAGGCTACCTCTGGTGATTGGGGGGAGGGTCAGAATGTGTTGCCTGGAGGTATATACCAGTGACTGGTCTTATGGATCTGGGGGCTGTGTGTCCCTCTAATGGCCACTCTAGGTACTGCTCTGCCTTTTCTTACCCTCTGCGTCCGGGTATCCCACTGTTGGCACAAGTCAGCCAGGCAAGGGAAGGTCCTGCATTGTTCTGCTCCACCTTATTCCATTGTTCCTACGAGCATCCCTGAAGAGGGTGTTCGTCTGTCTGTGGAAGAGTTGACTGAGGCCCCGGGACAGTTCTGTGATATGTCCCCAATGTCCATCATGCTAATGACAAAAAAAACTCTCCTTGTTTGTACAAAGAAAAGTGATTATATTTTGCCCCTGAGAGTTCAGGAACTTAAAGAACTCAGTACAAAGGAGCTGAGAAAACATTTGCTTTGAAATCTTTTTTTATCTACGTATTGAATTTTGCTGGCAATTGCTGTGATATTTGGACTCAACTACCATCTTTAAAGGAGAAAGTCATCTTTCTGAGCCTGTTTTTTAATACTAAGAGGAGAGGGACTTGCATGTGTTTCTGACATGGGATGATTTGCAGAGATGAGGTTGGAAGGTTGGTGGTTCTTTGAGACGTCCCACTGGCGTGGGAAGAAGGGAATTTTAGGAGAATGGGGCCAGAGAACTGGCAGAGGGCGCAGGCCAGGGTCACAGAGCCCTCCTCCCCTGTGGTGTGTGGAGGAACTTGGGAGTCAAGTGGCCCTGAAGTTGCGGGTGACACGCATGCCTGTGTGTGCTTGTGTGCATGTATACATGTGTGTGCGTTTCCACACTTGGGTATGGGAGAGATGGTTCATGATACCATCTGATTCTCAAAGGTACCTGTGTCTTTACCTCTCCACTCCCCAGGCACTCTTTTGAAAGCTGGTTAATAATTTCCTCTGATGTCAATGAAGTGGTATTTGCTGATTTCTCTCCTGAGAGACTGCCTTTTTTCCAGGAAGGATTGACCCTGGCTTTGGGCCTAAGCAGACTTACCCTTTGCCCTTTTCTCCTCATACTAGGCCAACACTGGACAAATTGATGACCCCCGGGAGCAACACCGAGTCATCAACAGTAACCTCGCCCTCATTCAGGTGACTCTCCCTTTACCTGATGGATGGGTCCCCTCCTCTCTTTGGAGTCTGCAGCCAGGCTGGTAGGAAGAGTGAAGGCTCAGTGAGCCTTGTCCCTGCGCTCTGGACGGAGCTTTGGGGATGGGAGCTACTCATCCATTCACCCCATGCCCACCAGACCACATGCTTGCAGTAGCTGGAGGCTACTTGAAAGATTTGCCTGTACTTGTTCATTTCTTTTTCTCGTAGCCTGGGGTGCAAACTGCCCCCAAAGTATCCCTGAAACAGCATAGCTAGATCTGGCCTCATCACCTTCCCTTCTCACACTCACCTGTTCTGAAGTCCCCAACTCTGTCTGGTTTGATGGTTGAAAACTCACTCTGGGAGTCAACCAGCTGGGGACCCTCAGGCAAGTCACTTCACCTCACCTGCAAGGTGGGCTGTTGTGAGCTGTGGGTCATAGGAGAGGCATGGTGTCTAGGTTGCACATGATAATCAATCATGCTAGCTATGCCTAGTGCATAGTCTTACCATTTAATTAAGCTGGAAACTGCGTCTCCTCAGCTTCTCTGCCCCTTGTCCTTACATCCAGGTACTGAGCATCCTACCTCAGCTACACGGGAATCCAACCTTGCCCCTCCTTGCCTCGGCCTCTTGGTCCCCTTGCTGACTGCAAACGTCTTCACTGTTTTAACTGCTTCAGGCTTCTTGACCTTCCACTCACCTCTGCATGGTTACCTAAGTGACCTTTTCGAAAGCCTAAAGCTGATCCGACCCCTTCTTCTTTCAGCCCTTCTGTTGGTTCCCCTTGTCCAAGTGTGGGCCTGGTCCAGAAAACATTCACGGTCTGGTCCCACCTTCCCCACCAGCCGCATGTCTTGCATATGCGGTTATCTCTTCTTGGAAGGTCCTTTTTCTTTTGTTCACTGGGCAATGAAGCCCTTTAAAGACTCCAGTTAGGTCTCGGTTCTCACCTGACACCAGGTACAGCTCTTTGGTGCCTTGCTTGTGCTGCTGGGGCTGCCCTTGTTGCAATTCTGTGTTTGGATGTTTGCTTTCTCCACTTGAAGTGACTTGCATGGGCCTGGACCACCCGTGATATACTGTAAGGTAAGCATGTCAAACTCAAAGGCTAACACGGGCCAAATAAATGAGCATGTGGCCCATGGGCCACGAGTTTGACATGCTTGCTGTAAGGTATATGGATAATGTACAGCCAGATTTGGCTTGTAGCTGAGGAGTTTCAGAGATTAAATGAGACACTCATGATACTCCTAACAGTGGATCTGAAAAGGGGTAAGTGATAAATACCTCAGCTACAAGTCACTGGTTTTACTTTTCTATTTTACACCAAATCCTTGTTCATATGTATGTACATTTTCACATGATTGGACTTAACAAACATTTATTAAGTCCTGTTCTGGGCCAGGCAGTAGCTTGGCACATGGTCCGAATGATAGTGAGGGTAAAATTTTGTCCCCTCTATTTTTAAAACACTAAACATAAGCATAAGTAGTGCAACAAGTTTCACAAGAAAACTTTTTAATAATGTCAGCATACTCCATCATCTATCCTACATAATAAAGAGCTAATATGTAAATGGTCATCACGCCCTCACGCTGTCACACCCTCACACCATCACGCAGTAACAGCTCAGACACTCAACACTGGAGAGAGAGAAATGGGGACCAGCCAGGCACAAATGAGTTTGTGAGAGAGGAATGGGGACCAGCCTGGCTGTGGCTTAGGAGAGGGACAAGCCGCACGCCCCATGGTCCCGGGCACCAGTGGCTGTGCCTGTGCCTGCAGCCCTGCCCAGGAGAGAGACAAGCTTCACGCCCCGCAGTCCCGGGCGCCAGTGGCTGGGGCTGCAGCCTGGAAGAGGGACAAGCTGCCCACCCTGCAGTCCCAGGTGCCAGCGGCTGCGCCTGTGCCTGCGGCCCGGGAGAGGGACAAGCCACCCGCCCTGCGGTCCCGGGCACCAGCGGCTGCACCTGTGCCTGCAGCCCAGGAGAGGGACAGTCCACACGCCCCACAGTCCTCGTGCTCCTGGGTGCCAGCGGCTGTGCCTGTGGCCCAGAAGAGGCTCAAGCCGCCCGCCCTGCAGTCCTGGGCTCCAGCAGCTGTGTCTGCACCTGTGGCCCAGGAGAGGGACAAGCCACCCTCCCCGTGGTCCCGGGCGCCAGCGCCTGCGCCTGCACCTGTGGCTCGGGAGAGGGACAAGCCGCCCACCCCATGGTCCTGGGCGCCTGCGGCTACGGCCCAGGCAAAGCTGCCCACCCACAATCCCCTGCGGCTGTGGCCGGCCTGGGTCCTGGGTGCCTGTGGTTGGCCAGAGGGAGGGAAGCCCAGGTCCCGGGTGCCTTACCGGCTGGAGGAGGGAATCCTGGGTCCCAGGTGCAAGGCGAGGTATAGAGGCAGTTAGGGGCAATCAGGCCAGCAGGGGAGCAGTTAGGGGAAATCAGGCCAGTATGGAAGTAGTTAGGGGCGATCAGGCAGGCAGGCAGGCGAGCGGTTAGGAGCCAGTGGTCTCGGATTGCTAGAGGCTGTCGGACATCCCCCAGGGGGTCCCAGATTGGAGAGGGTGCAGGCCGGGCTGAGGGGACCACCCCCCTCGGTGTACGAATTTTGTGCACTGGGCCTCTAATCTATATTATAAAAGGCCTGTGGCCCTAATGCCGTAACAACCAAAGACTGGCGTGGATGGGTGGGGCGTGTGCGGGTGGGTGGGGCTGCGAGCATGGCGAGGCCGTGTGGGTGGGTGGGGCCGCGTGACTTTGTGGGCTGGGCTTCTAGTCCTCCTATCTAATAAAAGAGTAATATGCAAATTAACCATCACTCTGCCACACCCACAAGCCAATCAGGAGTGAATATGCAAATAAACCCAACCAAGATGGCCACAGCCACAGAGAGCAGGAGAGAGGCTTGGGTTTCCCAGGCAATGGAGGAAGCCAAGCTTTCTGCCTGCCCTTGCCGGCCTAGGCCTCCACTCAAGGCTACAAAGTTTCAATTGTAGAAGGTAAACAAATCCAAGCAGAAATGGTGGCAGCCACAGAGCTGGAAAGAGCAGGAGGCTTGGGTTGCCCCCAGCAATGGAGGAAGCCAAGCTTTCCGCATACCCTGGCCTGCCCGGGCCTCTGCTTAAGGCTACAAAGTTTCAATTGTAGAAGATACATAAACCCCAACAGAAATGGCTGCTGCCACGGAGCAAGTAGAAGGCTTGGCTCCGCTCCAGGCTACAAAGTTTCAATTGTAGAAGATAAATAAACCCCAGATACCAGGGCCTCCACTTGGGTCGCCAGGGGGTGTGGCCGGCCAGCAAACCACCCCAGGCCCCTCGCCCAGGCCGCCCCACGCCCCAAGGGAATCCCCACCCTGATCCGGGACATCCTTCAGGGCAAACCTGCCGGCCCGCACCCGTGCACCAGGCCTCTATCCTATCTAATAAAAGAGTAATATGCAGATTGACCATCACTCCAACACAAGATTGCTGCCCCCATGTGGTCAAAGATCCTGCCCTCATGTGGACACAAGATGGCCACCACAAGATGGCCAGCAGGGGAGGGCAGTTGGGAGGGACCAGGTCGGCAGAGGAGGGAAGTTGGGGTGACCAGGAATGTAGGAAAGGGCAGATGGGGTGGACCCAGGCCTGCAGTGGAGAGCAGTTGGGGGGAACCAGGCCTGCAGGGGAGGGCAGTTAGAGGTCACCAAGCCGGCAGAGGAGGGAAGGAGGGAAGTTGGGGGTGACCGGGCCTGCAGGGAAGGGCAGTTGGGGGGGACCTAGGCCTGCAGTGGAGAGCAGTTGGGGGGGACCAGACCTGCAGGGGAGGGCAGTTAGGGGTGACCAGGCCTGCAGGGGACAGAAGTTAGGGGTGACCTGGCCTGCAGGGGACGGCAGTTAGGGGCAAACAGGCTGACAGGGGAGCAGTTAGGCATCAATCAGGCAGAAGTGGTTAGGGGCAATCAGGAAGGCAGGCAGGCGAGCAGTTGGGAGCCAGCAGTCCTGGATTGTGAGAGGGCAGTCGGATATCCCTCAAGGGGTCCCAGATTGGAGAGGGTGCAGGCTGGGCTGTGGGACACCCACCCCCCCACCCCCAGTGCACAAATTTCATACACCGGGCCTCTAGTATATATATATAGATAATATGCAAAGTGTCCCCTTGGGAGTTTGACCGGGAGTTTGATCGCTCACTATGACATGCACTGACCACCAGGGGGCGGCACGGAATGAAGGAAGGCCCCAGCCGGCAGCTGGAAGGCCCCAATCGGCCCTGATTGCCGGCCAGGCCTAGGGACCCCACCCGTGCATGAATATCGTGCACCAGGCCTCTAGTGTAAATATAACCAAGAGTGATATTTAAAATTTTTAACAATTAGTAGCGCCTGGAGATACCCCAGTAAGATTGAAGGACAGACATCAAGAGCTGGCCCAGCAGGACCAGTGTAAACCTGCCTAACCTCGGCCCGGACCCACTTCACTATACTGGTGCCCTGTGGATGCACCTGCAGTTGTGTGGAGGCTTCTACTTGAAAAATTATCCTGCAATGAAAATGCTCTCTTTAGCACGAATTTCTTGAGAGAACTTCCCACAAGTTCACAAGGTATGAACAGTTTAAAGCTCCACATTTCCCCCCAAAAGATTACAAAATATTTGCTTTCTTAGTATTAAACTATAGCACAAGTATTAATATTTGAAGTATTGGTTTCTTCATAACCTCATCAGCATTGAAAGTATTCTTCTAAACTACTTTTTGTATTTACCATATACACTGAGTGGCCATATTATTATGATCTCTGAACGCATAATAATCTGGCCACTCAGTGTATAGCCTATATAATAAAAGGCTAATATGCAAAATGTCCCCTCAACCAGGAGTTCGACCAGCAGGCAGGCTGGCCAACCGCCCATGTCCCCTCCCCCACCGATGCGTGCATTCATGCACTGGGCCTCTAATACACACACACACACACACACACACACACACTGAGTGGCCAGATTATTATGTGTTCAGAGATCATAATAATATGGCCACTCAGTGTATATATGCCATAGACAATGTATGATAACAATTTTCTGTATTTTTAAGCTTAAAACAGATTATACTGTAGCCCTGGCTGATGTGACTCAGTGGTTAGAGCATTGGCTCATGCACCAGAGGCTCAACGGTTCCATTCTCTGGTCAAGGGCACGTACCTGCTTTGCAGGTTTGATCCCGGGCTCTGGTTGGGGTGTGTGCAGGAGGCAACCAATCAATGTGTCTCTCTCATATCAGTGTTTCTCTCTCTCTCCCTCCCTCCCTTCTATTCTCTCAATATCAATGGGCAAAATATCCTCAGGTGAGGATTAACAACACAAAAAATATTACACTGTACATGTAATTCTGTAATTTTACTTTTCTCTTAACGACTTAATGAATGAAAATCTCTTACAATAGCAAATAGTAAGCACTCAGTAAATAGCAGCTCCAAATATCATTATCATTACATGGTTCTCTGTACATAGGTACAATTGTTTCCCTGCAAAATGCTTGATCATAAGGTATATGGGTAATGTACATCTAAGTTTTCCTCCAAAATCCCTGTACCAATTTTACCACCATCAATGTATGAGACCATTTCTCTCCAGATGTATTTTATATTATCAACCTTTCAAATTTTAATTTTACCTAGTCTGATGGGTAAAAAGAGTGTATCCCATCCACTCATAGATTCATGCACCCATTTTATTTGGTGAGCACAGATGAGGGCTGAGATTCAGCCTCTCTTCTCAAGCTGAGGATCCCAGCAGAAAATAAGACCGTGCTAATCTTTTAATAGAGGAGGACCAATAGCGGTTACAAATGAATAAGATGTCTTCAAGTTACCATTTCATTTAAAATTTTCCTGACAACTAGGGAGGTTGAGCAGAGAATACTGAGAGAATGAGAGAAGCAAGAGATCAGAGGACCCTTCCTCATGTTTCTGATTTCTGCCCGATAGGTGCAGGCCACCGTCGTGGGGCTCCTGGCCGCTATGGTTGCCCTGCTGCTGGGAGCTGCGTCTAGGGGGGAGCTGGACTTTGCGAAGGTGGAGTTGCTGTGTGCCAGCAGCGTCATCACCGCCTTCCTCGCGGCCCTTGCTCTAGGTGAGCTGTGCCCCAACCCCAGCACCTTCCCCCTCCCGGCTGGCCCCAGGCTCCACTCTCAGCACTTTGTTGCTTTCAGTTCCAAACAAACCGGAGCACTACTGGTGGGGCCTTGGGCATCCTGCCAGGTCACGACCCACCTTGTGGGCAGGGGAAGAGGGCAGTGAGCCCGTCCTGGGTAGGGTGTGTGTGCCGGGGGAGCTGCTAACTCCGTTTCTTCCCTCTGCTTGTTTAAAGAACCGGCCTGTGGCTCTGTAGACATTCATCTATTCGCTCATTCATTCCCTCATTCATTCAGTCCTTAACCATTTCTCAGGCATGGCGTGGGTGTGGGCTTGTGGTGCTCTGCTGTGTGCAGTCATGTGAGGAGCAAGGCTCAGTTTTTAGCTTAAACTTTCTCTCTTTAGAGAGGTGTTTCCTGACTACCCCTCCCATGTACTGTCCTCCTCCCTCTGCCCTCTCCACTGCCACCATGCGCTACTGTCCCATGCCGTTTCCCTTTGGAACACTCGGGAAAATCTGAGATTATCTGGTTTCTCTGTTCATTTTCCGTCTCACCTTCCTGCTACAATGTCAGCTCCTCAGAGCGGGAGGCCTCCATCTCCTCTTTTTCCACCTGCTGCTCCTATCACACTGGCTGCCACAAGATGCTTCCTACGTGTCTACGGAAGGCGGAAAGCTGGAGGCACTGGCAGACGTAACCCTGACCTTGGAGCCCACGCATGTCAGTGGAGAACCAGTTGGCTGTACCAAAGAATGTCACCCACTCATTATTACTCAGTGTTTACTGAGTGTCTGCCGCTGGCCATGCGCTGTTATGGTGCTGAGCAGACGCTCGTGAGCAAAATTCCCAGGGATCCTGTTTTGTGATGTTTATATTCTAGTTCAGAGTGAGACATCCATATGGGAGCAGACAGGTAATTCCAATTAAGTGTCAATGCCTCTTCCTTTCTGAGGCCTTCTCTGACCAGCTATCTAGAGTAGCTCTGTTCACAGTCACTCTTTGTGTTTAGTATCCTATTTATTTACTTCAAATGCTTGTTCACTTCCTTGCATATGGTCTGTTCCTCAATCCGACAGGCATTTAAGTGTGAGTACAGAGCCCAGTTACTTAAAACAGGCCCAGGCATATAACCAGCTCCCAAATGTGTGCTGAATGGATGGACTTCATTCTGATTCTCTTGTGGATTGTATATCTGTGGGTATGTCGCAATGTGTGCAAATGCAAGAAGGAACAAGTGATAACTTTATACATTGGATTTGTATTTACACTTCTGTCCAGCCATCTGACTGCCCACAAAACACCGTTGAGCTCAGCTCTCTGTAAGTTAATGCAGCGGGTTATTTGGTGATTTTTGTTCCTACCAGGCAGCTGATCGAGGGAACCGCTGCATTCCTGCACTAGGGCCCATGATTGGGAGGGGAGGTAAGAGTGCAGAAGCCTAGGAGCAAATTCACAAGTTGTGCTTCCCAGGTGGGATGTTTGCACCGGGTCACATGCCTATGCATGTGCATGGGGTGGGGCACAATTACTCAGTCTGGTCAAAGGAAAGGCAGGACGGGTATGCCAAACCTGGAGAAATAGAGAGCCCAGGAGATGGTTGGCATGAAGTTTCCTCTGAAAACAATACAATCAAATGATTCAGAAGGCCTGTTCCTGTAGGGCCTTGTACAGAATGTCATAGCTCCCCATTTTACAGATGAGAAAACAGAGGCCCAGAGATGGGGTGTAGCGCAGCTGCATGGACATAATCAGGATCACCCAAAGATGTGTGGAAGGTCAGAAAGGTTGCCGGTGTCTCACAGTGTGACCACGACATGACTGTGCCATAAAGCCAGGAGGTGGTGGCGGCTCTTAATCAGTGCTCTCAAACTGACGGTGTCCCTGTGTGTAGTCCCGGTGGGATTGGCACCAGACCACCAGTTTAACCATGCAAATTCGGATTCACTTAGAACTGCTATTTCAAAAGAGATAAAGTAGCTAAGACCTGGTCACAAAATAGGGCACAGACTGTGGCTTGAAAGCATGGGTCAACCCAGCGTTAAGACGACATTAAGGTGGTAACGCTAAGTATTTTTAGAATTACAGGATACTGGGTAACGTGTTAAAACAGCAACAGCCACGATACAGAGTGTCTTCGTAAAGACCCACATGCGATGTGGTTGGGTTAGGGCCTAAGGAGCAGATGGGGGCTCGAAGTCCACGTGTGACATTCACCTCAGAAGAGAAAGTAGGACCTGAAGAGGTGGTGTGCCCCTCAGGTCTCCAGCTACGGGGCAGGTCCTCGGTGCTGCACCCTAAAATCCATCAGCCCTCACTCAGAGGCCACCTGCTGACTGCACCCGGTGGTGGCTCTTCAGGGCCCCTGAGATGGGCCTGTTCCCCAGACATGGACCCGCCTTTGGCTTGAGGACCACTGCCAGTCCTGCCCGCTCCCAGCACTGCACTGCAGTCTGCACGTGCCCCTCCTCTCCCTCTGACCTGCCGCAGGGGCCGCCCTGCTCCGCCACCCTCCCATTTCCCTTGGAGCTGCTCACTTGACTGATTCCACCTGGGCATCTGCTTCTCCAGGCACCCCAGCAGGCATGGGAGGCGATGCGCGGTCCCTGGGGCTCCATTGCTCAGAGCAGTTGGGCGCACCTTCCCTGCAGTGAGGGCCTGTGAGCTTCATGTCTCTAGTCCAAGCGGTTTGGAAGCCCAGGAAGCGCCTGCTGTTGTCTCCCCAGCGGGTTTGAGTGTGTCATCAAAGCTTCGGGGCTGCTCCTTAGCATCATGCCAGAGAGCCACAAAGCAGAGTCTGACACTCCCAGCCAGGTGGCCTGGCTTGTGCTGACAGAGGGAAGGATCCTCCTGAGCAGCCTCCTGACCCCCTCCTCATCCTGTGCTGCTGAGCCTCCTCGGGGTCAGTCCCTTCCCCGAGCCTCGAGTCTCCTCTCTCTCCTCTCTGCAGGGCTGCTGATGGTCTGTATAGTGATTGGTGCTCGAAAGCTCGGGGTCAACCCAGACAACATCGCCACACCCATTGCAGCCAGCCTGGGAGACCTCATCACGCTGTCCATCCTGGCTTTCATTAGCAGCTTCTTCTATAAATACAAAGGTAGGGGGTCCCAAGGAGGAGGGGCCTGCCACCAAGGCTGAGCGCGCGAAGGTTTGCATTGAGCTGCAACATGCAAATCGGACGCCGCAGGAGGGAACCCACGGGCTCGGTGGTGGTGGCGGCGGCATGGCGATCCTCCTTATGTAGAAACAAAGCCTGAAGTCCCTGAGCAAATCAAGGTGTTCTCCAGCAAGTTCCTCGGCTCCCCAACCGTGTTAGCTGACACATAGCTTGTCAGTTACCACCTTAGACCAGGGTATGCGGGGAGGCCGGGGAGGTTCTAGGCTGGTCTGGCCACTTCGGCACAGCGGCAGCGCCTCCTCGGGGAAGGCAGTTCACACTGGGCACATGTCACCTGCCCCAGAAGTCTCCCAGGGAGGAAGGTCTGTCCCGGGCAGCAGCAGCATATGCTGTCCCTGCAGGTGGCAGCCAGGGGAAGCCGGGCTTCTCAGAAGGCGGCCTGGCAGCCTGCTCAGCAGCTGAGGGAGGAGTTCACACGTCTTGGGGCAGCGGACCCTCACGCCCCCAGAGGTCTCCCAGCGCTGCCATGAACACAGAGTCTGCTCGTGCCCTGGGCAGTGTGGCCGGGCAGCATCACCCAGGCCCAGGGGTTTTCCCTTCCGGGTTTCCACAGCTGACCACTCCCTTCTGAGCGTCACACTTTTTACTTCCCGCCTGGCACGGTCTCGCTCAGAGGGCTGCCCACAACTGTTGGCATCTAGTGAGTGTCGATTCCGGGCACTGTCAGGACCCTGGGTGCGCGGGGGCAGGCAGCATAAATGAACGGAGTGGGTGGTGATGAGACGGTGGGGAGGCTGGGCATGGGGGACAGTTGGTGGGAGGAGAGGCCCCAGACAAAGGAGCAGCACAGCGGAGCTCCAGTTTATCACCGCCTCGTGGGAACACGCACCCAAGCGTTGGAGAAATCACCCCGTGTTCACGTGTTGGCGGCTGAAGCAGAGCAACAAAACACTTCTGCCGTCGCGTGTTCCAGGCACGCGGAGCCTTTCCCGGCTCTGGGCTGGCTCCTGGCTACCCTGGGAACTGCCTACCACCAACCCTATTTAATGATTTGGGAGCTTCTCAACGTTCATGTACATGATAATGAAGAGTTAACAATAAGATGACCTCATTTTATTTTTAAGCCAAACTGAATTTAGAATAAGAAGATTTGTGTACGGGTTAATCCTGTTTGATTTGCAAAATTAATACGGGTCACAGGTGTCCCCAGACCCTTCCCCTTCGCCCCTGCTGTACCCCTCCTGAAATAGTGGGTTTCAACCCACGACTTATTTGATGTTGAATCGTTGTTGGGTTGTCCGTCTCTCCAGTTGGACTGTGAGTTTATCTTGGGTGCACTGGGTAGGGGGTGGGAGTGCGTCACTGGGCCTGGCACATATCAGACACATCTTCACTGACAAGGTGTGAGCCATTGACTATCGCACCTGCTGGTGTAGTCAGGAAGACAAGCCACGTGCAGGGGAATGAAGTGTCCACCACAGGGCTGCGGAAATAGGAGGTGGGACTTCTGCTGAGGCTTCTGAGGAGTTCCAGAAAAATTGAACTTGACACAAAGGTGTCCTGCTAGTAGGCGCCCCTGCAGGCTGCTGTCTCCCAGACTGTTGACACTTGCTTCCATCTCACTGGGTGGGAGGAGGCAGAGGAGGGTATTTATGTCAGGAAAATAGCAAAACCCGAGAAGGGAAAGTGAAGGGGGCAGGACCTGAGGACAGAGGAGCTTTTCCAGTTGCTTAACAGGATGTGGAAATGCTTGGGGAGGTGTGGTAGGACAGTCACCTGAAGCTGATGAGGACAGAAGTGTCTCCTCACACCTGTAAGAGCCTTTAGTTCCCAGCCCACCTCTCATCTCTACAACCCAGGCCGCTGCCCACCACTCCATGCTGTGCTCTGGCCCTGGCCACATGGCTGCGTGCATCCCCTTTTTTCTTCTTTCTCTTCCCAGACAGCCGGTTTCTGACTCCCGTGGTCTGCATCGGCTTCATGGCCCTGACCCCGGTGTGGGTCCTCATTGCAAAGCAGAACCCCCCCATCATGAAGATCCTAAAGTTCGGGTGGTTCCCAATCATCCTAGCAATGGTGATTAGCAGGTGAGCATGAGTGAGGGCCTCTCCCCTCCCCGTGCCATCCCCTGTCTTTGTGTTCAAGAGAGTGGCCTGAGAGCCAAGGACCCCCGAGGAGGGGGCGGGTCACTGCCCTGTGGCCATGGTGGGCGTGGACTGCAGCGGCGGCTCCTTCGCTAATTTCCACGGCTGGTTGAGTCAGACCTCTTTACTCTCTGCCTCTGTTTTTCTTACCAAGAACCCTAGACTTGTTTGTTCTGAGAGGCAGCCCTGTTTACATTTGCCAGAGCACCAGAGAGCCAGGAAGAGCCGAACCTGGAAACATCAGCTGAGTGCTAGTGCCCTGGCTCCCTGCCCTGTCCAGGCCTGTGGGACCCCGCCTCCCGTTCCCCTGCTGCCACAGCTCTCCCGGGCCTGGCCCCTGCTTAAGCTGCAGGGAGTCTCTCATCTGGCCTCAAGGCAGTGGCTCTGCAAACACCATTTCCACAGCATGGCTGCCTGTGGGACCTAGAGGGGCTGAGGGGTTAGTGCCTCTAGAACCTGGGCCTTTAGCTGAGCCCAGGTCTTCTGCGGTCTAGCTCCATTCTCAAGGGTCCTTTCCACTAGCAGGCCCTGAGGGGCCCACGCCAGTTCTTTCTGATGTGCTTTCCTAACTTTGATTCTCAGAGGAGAGAGGCTATGGTGTAGGTATCTTTGCTCCTGGGTTCCTTACACAAAATGATCGCACTTCTTCAGGGCCCTCGGGGTGGGACTGTCTTGGCTAAACTACAGGGGCTGGTGGGAGCAAGGCCTTGCTGCAGCACCGGCCAAGAACAAGGGGCTGGAGAGGACACTCGTGCAGGTTCGTTTTCTGCTAAGGAACGGCTCAGTTGCAGGTCAGGGGCTGTCACAAGACAGAGCCCATCGAGCCGAGAGGCCTCAGAAAGGAGTTTATTGTTTGTTTTCAGTGGGCAGACACTTCGAGAACAGCGAAGACTAGAGACGAAAATGCATGTGGGAGGTGCAGGGCACACTGTGGAGACAGCCTGGCTGCAACAGATATCTTGGAGAGGGCTAAGGAAAGTGTTTGCTAAGCTGAAAAGACGGCCTGATAAGGCAGTTTGCAAGGCCACTTACAAGCGCAAACTCCAGTCATTTAACTGCCGTCTGCTCTCTCCCCAGTTTCGGAGGGCTCATCTTGAACAAAACCATTTCTAAGGAGCAATACAAAGGCATGGCCATATTCACGCCCATCATCTGCGGTAGGTATTGGCAATCCCTGCCGCCCGGGCACCCTGGGCTGGGTTGGCCCCGCAGCTCCAAGTGGTGGGGGCTGGCAGCTGCGATGTCAGAGGTCCAGCCCCCGGCCCTCAGAGGCAGAGGCAGGAAGCTGGCAGGCAGAGGCTACCAAGGCTGGTTTTCCTAACAGAAGGAGACCTCAGGGAAGAAGCCATGCCCATTGCTCCACCAGATCACACCCTGCTCCTCACAGGGCACTGAGACCTGAGCTTTCCCACGGGCTGAATTCCATGCCTTGAAGGCAACCTGGATCTAACCCAGGTTCTCACACCTGCAGAAGGAATGTGGCCTTCGGAACTGGAGTGTTGGCCTCTCATGGTTTTTCTTTTATTTTAACTTAGATTCACTGGAGACATTACACACAAAAATCTGGATTTCTGTTTTCTTGAAAAGCGAGGCTGTTAACAATACTGGGTTTACACACTGGGCGTTGGGCCGGAATCAGCTGCCACTGAGACAGGACCTGTGTTGTCCAGTTTGCCTCAATCCCCTCCATTCCCTGTTGTCTTTTACCCAGCCCTTCACTGATTCACCTTCTGGGCTCAGGCCCTGTGGGTATTTGTGTGAGGAACCCTCTTTTAACCAAAGCTTGGTATGTGTCGGGTTTCTCATAAAACTCTGTAACGGGACCAGTGGTCAGGGGAGCAACCAGCCATGATGACTTATTGCACAGTTTGCTTGATGCCCAGGCTGTAGCGTTCTGGGACTTCAGAAACAGGATCAGCTCAGTTGCAGGTCAGGGTCCTTGGGCCAGCCTCCCCACAACACGCACATTTCCGTGGGAAACTCAGGCCTGTGTTCCTTGAATGTCAGTAGGCCACCCGTAGGTCTGCACCTCGACAGAGTCCAAAAGGGTCTATTCCCAGCACAAGGGCTGGCCATTATAAGTGAGGACAGCAACAGCTAAGTCAGGCCCAGAAAGCCATCAGCCTGGGAAGATATCCATGGATGGCACCAACTTGGATACCTATAGGGGCCAAGCAAGCAGTTTGACTGAGTTAAGCAGACAAGACAACAGCTAGGCAGTGAGAAGTGATGGGGAACAGGGCCCGTGTTCCTGGACTGAAGGGAGTAGGGCCTGCTCAGCTCTAGCCACTTGCTACCTTGTAGGAACTAAGGTCTAGAGTTGCCTGAGCTGACTTGTTAGGAGAAGCTGGGAATCTGGATTAAAGACCCAATTTGTAAATGCTGCAACTAATTATAGAGTTATTTTTTCGTCATGTGTTGGCCAGACAAAATAGATCTGCAGCCATCCTCTGCCCACTGACCATTTTTGGCATCGCCTGGAAGCCCAAGACAGTTGGTCTTTGCCCCTGGAGATCACTGGGACACATGAGGTCCAGTAAGAGTTTGTTCCCTGTGGAGCTGAGGACATAGAATGGGGGACAACCCAACTCCACCTCAAAAGCTGACGGTCACCCTCGTGGGCCCTGTTCTCTGCCAGCCCCAAATTCAGCCCCACTGACTCTCCTCCCTCTTTTAGCATGGCCTGTGTCACTGGGCCCTCTGCCCCCGGCAGAGCTGGACACTATCAGCTGCCCCAGCTCCGCCATCATATGATCGCCTCTCCTCCCTTACCGCCCTTACCGATGTTCTCTTTCCTCTCCGTCCTGCCTGAGGTGGAAAAGATCCCTCTGTCTTCTCAGGTATTCCAGTCTGTCCTCTGGTTCCTGTCACTTCCTATGGCTTTGGGTGGCTTATCAAGGTACCTCTCATTGACCTCTCTATTGACTCTCCTCCCTCTTTCCCTCTCCCTCCTTCCCTTTCACACTCCCTCTACCCAATAAATACGTATCAGGGACCTACTTCGCAACCCTTCCTTCACCTTAAGAGCTGTCAAGGTGATACAGGTACTACCTTGATACCTCATTCATGAGGTCCAGGCCACCTCGTTTGGTGCTAAACAAGATCTGAGGTCCAATGGGAAAGAAGGAGATGAGATCAAGTGTTGAATCGGAAGACTTTCGAGAAAGTGATGTTAACATAAGGAACAGAACTCAGAGACTGGCGTAAAGAAGGGGAAACCAGGCTCCTTTTCTCCTCACAGGTGTCGGTGGCAATCTGGTGGCCATTCAGACCAGCCGGATCTCCACCTACCTGCACATGTGGAGCACACCTGGGGTCCTACCCCTCTGGATGAAAAAATTCTGGCCTAACCCATGTTCCACTTTCTGCACTTCAGGTGGGTCTTAGGTTTTTCAGAGGCCATGGGGCCATTGCTTTGAACAAGTAAACATTAATGTCACTGGAACCTCATGTTTGTAGCAATGATGTCTAAGACCAGCGCTGACCTCAGCACAGATGATCATATGGAAAAGCTGCTGCAAACAGCTGGGATGGGGCTGCAAACTGGATGGGGCAGGGCCTCAGGGAATCCCCAGAGTGGAGCAAACAGTGTGCTCCAGGCTGACGGAGACTCAGATACGGCTGCCAGTCAGCCCTGCGACAGGGGAGGTCCCAGCACAGGAACGATGACTCTTGCGAGCACCTCTGTCTAGGAGAAAGCTGCCCCTGAGTTCCTGCCC
This sequence comes from Eptesicus fuscus, assembly GCF_027574615.1. Lineage (NCBI taxonomy): Eukaryota > Metazoa > Chordata > Mammalia > Chiroptera > Vespertilionidae > Eptesicus > Eptesicus fuscus. The sequence goes on along the minus strand of NC_072484.1, from coordinate 64,041,106 downwards.
CAATGCCAGACGGTCCAGTTCCCCTTCGTATGTGTCTGGGCTGGAACTCAGAGGTATGGCGTCACCCTTTAAAAGGAACAGCTGGGTCTCCAGCAGCCTCTGTCTCTCAGCCACAATCCCCACTGGTTTTTACAGCCTGAAGTTACGGGGACTTCTCTTCCCAGCTCTGGTAGCCTGGGCTGGGGGTTGAGACCCCTTGATCCTGGGGGTGGGGGGTGGGGGGAGGACGGGACTCCACAGAGATGATCTCCCTCCCGATTTAAAAACAGCACACACATGGGCGCTGGTCCAGCGGGTTCTGCACCTCCACCCCTCCTACCAGTCTTGGTGTACTTTCTTTACTTCTCTAGTTGTAGGACTTCCATTCAGCCAACTTTCAGGTGGTTCTGGATGACGGTGGTTCTGTATTTTAGTTGTAATTTTGATGTGTTTGTGGGAGGCCACAAGTACAAGCATTTACCTACACCGCCATCTTGGTTCTCCTGAATTCTTTATGTAGCTTTCTATAATTTTCTTGAGTTTTATGTCACCTTCCAATAATAATTATTTTGCCTCCTCCTTTTTAAGTTGTTTTTTTTTTAAAGAATCTAACCTTATGTGATTTTTCATCATGAATAGATTTTGTTGCTTTTCTATGGTTTCATTCTCTCTCTACATATTATTTTACAGTAGGACTTTCCAGTTTCCAAGCTACATATGCTTTTCCTTCCTTTTTCTTATTAAGTTGATAAAATACATTATATCAACGCATAAGCAAATGGAGGCTTACTTTTCATTGAAACGCTTTGTGTTTGAGTCGTCCATCATATTCACATGTTATAGTTTTAAAGAGATGGGCAGGGTAAATCACATTTCTTGCCGTTTCAAACTCATGGAGCACTGGCTCCTGAAAAGAGTGGGAATCACTCAGACCTCACCAATGTGCTGAAGGCCCATGAGGGCCTCGCCTTCCCCGATCACTAAGGATCGCTAGTGAGCCTTTGTTTTTCGACACTCCCGAGCTTTCCACCTTAAGCCCCTTGCACATTCTCTTTCCTCTAGCCAGAATCTTCTCCCCCAGATTCAGATCTCAGCCTAAATGTCACCTCCTCGAGAGAGCTTCCAATTTCTGTCGCTCATTCCCACTAATAGACACTCATTCTCTACCACATTACCCTGACTTATTTTCTTCCTAGTACTTGTCACAATTTGAAATGACCTTTTCTATTTGTTTCTGCCTCGATTCCAATTTTTCTCTCTTCTCTAAAATGCCAGCTCCATGAGCGAATGGATAGGGCTATATTCCCCAACTGCAGAAATAAGCCTGCCACATAGTCCACCAGGGCTGTGTGAACTACCCTTTGGCACCTTCAGGAAGTAGCTGAATGAATGTGGATGCCTCACTGGAGACTGTCACATGTCAGGCAGGTCACACAATCTCGTTGGTTCTGTTTCTTCCAGAAATTAATTCCATGTCAGCCCGAGTTCTGCTCTTTCTGGTGATTCCAGGCCATCTGATTTTCTTCTACGTTATCTACCTGGTGGAAGGGCCTTCGGTCCCAAACAGCAAGATCTTTGTGGCGTTCTATCTGCTAGCAGGCCTGATCCAGGTAAGCACGATTGTAGCAGCAGCAAAGGAGCATTCAGTGGTGGTTCCCTGTCCTGGGAGAGATGCTGAGAAGGTGGAGTTGGGGGTCCTGGACATGCAGGACACAATCCCCATCTTCCAGGAGTCAAGTTAACTTGTTCAAGCTCAAGGGCATGATCTAGACCCAGAGGCCATCCCTCACTCCTCACTAGACACTCCATGCTGCACCCTCCACATGGCATACTCCACATTGCACACTGCATAGGCCACCCTCCACATAGCACACTCATTACTCCACCCTTCACAAGGCACAGTCCATACTGTATACAACTCACCCTACACTCCTCACCAGAGGATCAGAGGAGCCATCCTGAAAATGCAGCATGTTGCCCTGAAGCAAGCTGATGAACAGGTCCAGCTAATGAGCTGCGTCATCATTATAGACGGGATGGGCAGGGACCTGACCCCTGCTGGGGTGTTGCTAAAAGGCATTTGTGGACTTTAGTCCAAGCTGGATGATGATAAGGATATCAAAGACTTTCTGCCAAGTCTATAGCTGGCTGATGCCCTGCTGGGCCTGGGGACACTGCAGGGATTACTATGGGCATTGGTGGGCAATTTTTAAGGGGCTAGCATTTTCAGATCTCCTTGAGTTGTGGCATTTGCAATCTCAGCATGTCCCTGACCCTGAAGCATGGGCTGGGGCAGTCTGAGAAACTGTCCTGAGCAACAGCAGGAAAGGAGCTGTGGGCAGCCTGCAGCTAGGGACTGAGAAGCCCTGAGACCTGACCAGTGCTGTGTGGACCCCGTGGCACCTCCAGGAAAAGCCAGCTATCCAAAGCTGCCCATGAGTGGGCCTCCAGAAAACCCACATTAAAGTCCCAGCAAGATTTATGTCTAAGGTTCCAAGGATGTTGAGTGGAGCTGGTGCATCAGAGAAAGTCAAGGCTAGTGATCAGCATCAGGTCTGTCTGGCACTTCAATATGTCAGGCGTGGGGTCCAGCCACAGGGAGGGATGCTAGGCAAGAGTGGAAGAGGGTGGACTCTTTGGCCCCTGCACAAGCTCATAGCTGGGCGCCAGACCCCAAGAGAAGCTTGTGGAAGGCGACTCCCTGGGGTTGACATGTCCACCTTGGTGTCTGCCCTTGAAATCTGCTAGTGTTTCTGACTTGGTCATTGTCTTTTTGTCTGCTTGTTATTATGACAGGTGACAATCCTGCTGTACCTGGCAGAAGTGATGACTCGGCTGACGTGGCACCAGTCCCTGGATCCTGACAGCCACTGTATCCCCTACCTCACAGGGGTCGGGGACCTCCTAGGGACTGGCCTCCTAGCACTGTGCTTTCTTATCAGTTGGTTATTGAGGAGCGAAGCAGAGCTGGATGGCATTTCAGAACTAGCATCTGGACCTTCCTAATGAGACCAGGCAGCTCCAGTTAGTCAATAGAATGCTCCCTCGCACCAATGGGGTACAGAATGCAGTTCCTCCCTGGCTGGGTCCTTAGGTCTCCCTGCCTCGACAGTGGCCCTTTGTCAATCTGCTAAGGAGACTCACACTTCTTGACCCTGGTGTTGGACCCTGAGGCCACGATGGAGCCTAAAATCAGAAGCACTGTCTGTGAGTGTGTGAATGTGTCTGCATGTGCCCACGTGCTAGATGAGTGTGTGAATGAGTGCACGTATGTGTGGGGAACAGGGTGCACAGGCCTGAAGATTCTGAAGGAAGAGGCATGGCAGTGCACTTTGGGGATGTTTGACCCTGTTTCAATCCAATACAGCCCGGATTGGGGTAGAGCAGGAAGAAGATCCATTTGTGCCCAAGTCTCAGGACACCCCGAGTCCTGGCTTAACCGCTGTCTTCACTAGGTCCAGCTCCACAGGCCACTCTGCTGAGATGCCCTGCAAATGTGTGCAGCCCTTCCCAGGACAGGGCCCCCATCCGCTCCCAGCATTTACTTTTGCTGCTGCTTTCTTTCCTTTTTTCTTTTTTTCTCTCCTTTTCTCTCTCTCTCTTTCTACCTTCCTTCCTTCTTTCCTTCCTTCTTTCCTTTCCTTCCTTCCTTCCTTCCTTCCTTCCTTCCTTCCTTCCTTCCTTTTCTTTTTTTTAAACAAACACCTCTGTTTAAATTTTAATAATCAGAAGTGTAAAATAAAGCATAGAATATATTGCATTTGGCATTTTGTGTTTGTAAAGATATTAATGCTGCCATGAGACTTGTGGTCTAGAAGTCACCAAAACCTCTGGCATTTCTCTAGTGCAATGTTCGTCATACTGTAGTCTCCAGCTTAGAAGCATCAAACATCACCAGAGAACTTGTTAGAAATGCTAATTATTAATCTTCCCTCCCCCCAGGCCTGACCAATCAGAATGGCTTGAGGCAGAGCCCAGCAGTGTGGGGTTTAACCAGCTCTCAGGGGGTTCTGATGTACTCTTTGGAGAACCACTGCTCCAGAATTCCAAGTTACTGCAAGCACTAAATAATGCCTTATGTGAAGGCCTATCACAGAACCTGTCTTATTGCAGATACAGCAAAAAATTATCTTTGTACCATCCTAATGTACAGACTAATTATACACAGAATATAATGTAAAGTCCATAGTTAAGTACTACACTTACTGGAAAAAACAGAGGTGGGAATATGTAATTAATTCTGAAGGTGTAGAAAACTTTCACAGAGAAGAAAATAACATGTTAGACAAAAACACAAATAAATAAATTATATGTGTTTTCCATTTCTTCCTTGAATTCCTGTGAACCAATACAACATATGTGGTCAAAGAGTAATGGTATAGGACTCAGAAAATCCTTCCTCAACTTCCTAATGGCATACCTTGTGTGAGTTACTTATAAAGAAGCAAATTAAGTTATTGATTCAAAATTTATGAAATCCTTAATAGGTTCTTCCCATTATTTTACATAAGGTATTTTCAGGATATGAAAAGAAACAACAAAGAAGCCTGTTTCTCAGAAGTGTACATCTACTTGAGCAGATAAGACATTTACTAGAATGAAACACAGAGAAAGATACAAAATGATGAAGGTATAGTGACTTCATTGCAATTAACTATTTTCATGAAACATCAGCTGTGTTAAATTTATAAGTAAGGCTATTAGAAACTTTAAAAAATATATACCTTTCTTGATTTCAGAGAGTAAGGGAGAGGGAGAGAGAGATAGAAACATCAATAATGAGAGAGAATCATGCCCCCCACGGGGGTTTAAGCCCACAACCCAGGCATGTGCCCTTGGCCAGAATTGAACCTGGGACTCTTCAGTCTACAGGGCAATGCTCTATCCACTGAGCCAAGCAGCTAGGGCTTAGAAACTAATTCTATCTGACTTTTTATTGTCTGAAAGCAGTGTTTCCTCAATACTTGCCAATATTAATGTGTGTTTAGCTCACTAGATGGCATCTTTTCTCTTTCAGAATCAGAAATTTGAAAGCCAATTTTTATTTGTTAAAAATAAAAAGGTTTATCTTTGAAAATAATGGGAATGAAACAAATTGTTTTTAGAAAGTTTCTTTTTTATTTTACCTAAAAACACCAGAACTTGTGCATCCAAATATATTGTCCTTGTAAGAAATCAGCTTGAAAAAATATACTCTGTAGACCTTAGAAGCTGCTATTATTTCAAAGAAGTTTAAATTTTTAAAAATTTCCTTCAGAGACTGAGAATCATACAAAAATATGTTTTATTCTATACAGGATGTCCCAAAAACTGTATAAACTTATAAACTATGTCTATAGATTCTATTACATTTGAAAGTGAAATGTATTTTAATAAACACTACCTTTATAATTATTCAAAATTTGTATACATTTTTTGGGGACACTCGTATTTATAATACATATTTTTTGCTATTATCTAAGTTTTACATCAAGTTTTTTGAAGAAAGTTTTTCAAACTTTAACTGGTATTTTATAGATTTTCAATGACATTCACAGATTTTTTTCAATGAATCGTTTTTACTTACTGTAAAGGGAAACAGAAAAGAAAAAGAATATATCAAATTCAAGGAGGTAGGATGATAACATAAAGTATTGGAAAAAGCATGGAATTTAAAAACAATCTAACCCCAGGACAAATCACAATATGACCTCTGGCAATTTTTTTAGCTGACATGTGCTTCACTTCACTCATTTATTAAAAAGTGATGCTAATTCTATCAAACAGTTGTGAATTCTTTTATTTCTTAAAATCCTGCCCCATCTGGTTTGGCTCAGTGGATAGAGCATTGGCCTGCAGACTTGAAGGGTCCTGGGTTCAATTCCATCAAAGGCACATGCGCAGGTTGTGGGCTCCATCCCCAGCAGGGGGTGTGTAGGAGGCAGCCGATCACTGATCCTCTCTCATCATTGATGTTTCTATCTCTCCCTCTCCCACTCTGAAATCAAGAAAAAAATATATATTTTTTAAATCCTCATCTGAGGATATATTTTTATTGATTTTAGAGAGAGAGAAACATCTATCAGTTGCTTCCTGCACATGCCCCTACAGAGGATGGAAACATGGAGAGAGAAACATGGATCGGTTGCCTCCCATACATACAGAGGTGTCCTGACCCGGAATTGAGCCCTCCAGCCTTTATTGTGTATGCATAGATGCTCCATCCAACCCAGCCTCCAGGCCAGGGCAGCTCTGAAGTCTTGAAGTGACTAGTAGAAGGCCTCCATAGTGAAGGCACTAAGGATTTATAACTACTCAACGCAATCAACTTTTGTTTTTTTAAAGATAAAGAACATATATCAGTTTATTATCTTTTCCTCCAACTACTCCTTTCTTTTCAAGGCCACTGTCACGCTCAACCATAATTCTCTGGTTACTTCATTTATATATCTCATACCCGCTCAGCAAAATTATAAGATTCTTGATTGTAGAATCTATTGCTGAATTATTTTTGTTTTGAACTCTGTATAAATATTGCTGTTGAGAAGAATTGGGTGATTAGGTTTTTAGCTTTTTTCTTAGGCATACTCCATGTCAATTTCTTCAGATATTTATCTACCTACCTATCTATCCATCCATCAGTCTATTGAAGTTACATGTCACATTGACTCGGAACAGGTCTGTGGAAGTCTTAGGGTATAAAATCAGCCATCTGAATTATTCATCTGGATTCTTTGCCAATTGATTAGACAAAATAGAAGTACCTCAATAGAACTTTCATCCTATTGTTAAAATCTTCCTTTAGTATTAACCCTATATCCTATTAGGTAAAATGAATTTGTGATTAACTGTGTTCTTATAAAACCCCCTGCAGGCCCAAATGGCTTTATTGGGAAACATATGAAACATTAAAAGAAGAAATATCACCAAACTGAACAGAAACTTTAATAATATAAAGAGGAGGGAACTTTTCCCGCATTCTTCATAATGCCAGCCTGTGTCAAATCTGTCAAGAATATTACAAGTAAATAAAATTACACACCAATATCCCCTCCAACAAAAATTCCAACAAAATTTAGCAAATCATCTATCTACTATCTACCTATCTTCACATGTTTTACATAAATTATTTCATTAAGTCCTTACAAGATTCTATATGCCAGTACTCCAATTAACCTCCATTTTGTACATGAGGAAACTAAGGGCCAAAGAGCTTAAGTGGTCAAAGTTAACATCACTAATATATGTTAGAGGTGGGATTTGAACCCAGAGCAATCTAAATACAGATTCTGGGCTCTGAGGCACTGTCACCTATTACACTGCCACTTAGTCAGCTAGAGATAACTTTTTTAAACCACTTGATACAATAATTTTCAGATAATGTTCTGAGGTGAACCAGGGGTGCTGAACACATGACTCAGACTTTGAAAGAGGCAGGTTTGGGTTGGATGGAGATGGAGCCCTTCCTTTATTATGAACTCCTCCGCCCAACTTCAACTAGAATGCCTCCATTTATATCTATTCTTGTAAGCTGTTCTCCATTAAACACTTTTTTAAAAAAATCTTCACCCAAGGATATGTTTGTATTGATTTTAGAGAGAGAGAGGAAGGGAGAGAGAGAGAGATCATCAGTTGCTTCCCACACATGCCCCTACAGGGGATCGAACCCACAACCTTTTGGTGCATAGGACAACGCTCCAACCAACTAAGCCACCCAGCCAGGGCTTGAACACTTTGTTTTCAAAAGCTTTTTCCTCACTGGAAAAATGTTTAAAACCATTAATGTAGGGTAGAAGGATACTCCACACATCAGCATCATTTTACAAAGAAGAAATGAGTTTAGAGGGTTCTGGGAAGATGGCAGAGCAGGAAGCACCAGGAACCTGTCTCCACACCTAGACAATGCCACTGGTAGGATCTGTCTGATCTATTTTGGACCTTTGGGTTCCATTGAAAGCTTGAAACTTACAGGAGAAGGTTTGGAGGGTAAGTTGTAGTTAATTTTGGTCAGTTTCAGCCTTGAACACAGTAGCAGATACCCATCCCTCCCACCCCCTGCCCCTCAGCTCTGTAGCAGCCGTCTGTGCACATGTTCCTAGAATAGCTTGCACACAGCTTTCAGGAACCCAGGTGGGCAAAAAGGACCCTGACTTGTAAATATAAGGAATCTTTGCTCTGATGGCTGATTGCTACTTCTTTTTTTAATTATTATTATTATTTCTATTTTCCCCCCATTTTTTATTAAGGTATTATACGTGTACATATCTTACCATTGCCCCCCCCCACACCACTCCCATACTTGCCCTCACCCCCCAGTGTTTTTGCATCCATTGGTTATGCTTATATGCATGCATACAAGTCCTTCGGTTGATCTCTTATCTCCCTCACCTCTCCCTAACCTTCCTGCTGTAATTTGACAGTCTGTTTGATGCTTTACTGTCTCTGTACCTATTTTTTTGTTCATCAGTTTATAATGTTCTTTATTATCCATAAATGAGTGAGATCATGTGGTATTTTTCTTTCATTGACTGGCTTATTTCACTTAGCATGATGTTCTCCAGTTCCATCCAGGTTGCTGCAAATGGTAAGAATTCCTTCTTTTTTATGGCAGCATAGTATTCCATTGTGTAGATGTACCATAGTTTTCTGATCCAGTCATCTGCTGATGGGCACCTAGGCTGTTTCCAAATCTTAGCTATTGTAAATTGTGCTGCTATGAACATAGGGGTGCATATTTGCTACTTCTTGATGCAAGCCGTTCCCCCTCCAGGTGAAGGCACTTCCAGGAGATTTAAAGGGCTAGGGCCCTTTTTTCACACATACCCCTTCTCATTTTTCTCATTTGGACGGCAGGCACTAAAGGTTCCAAAACAGTTGCATAGAAACTACATGAAAAAAACAACAGGGAAAATTAGAAAGTGACCCCGTATGCCCAAGAAAAAACTCAGAAAAGACCCGAGAAGACCTTAGGTTTGCACCTCCGGGGCTGTGGCAAAGCCTACAACAATTAAGAAAATAAAAACAATAAACAAATACAATAACAAAAACCAGCAAACCCTGAGGAAGGGGGAAGAATCTGATTTACAGAATTACCACATAATTCGATTCAAATGTCCAGTTTCTAATAAAAAAAACACACCAAAAAAATGACATGGCATACAAAGAAACAGGAAAGTATGGTTCATTTAAAGGAAAAACAATAAAACAACAGAAATGGGGCCAGGGCCTGGAAGGCAGAGGAGGGGACAGTGGGGGCACTGAAGCTGTGACTCCACCTCTGGGGAGCCCCTGGCTGCCACTCCACCAGGTTTAGCCCAGTGGGCTGGGCAACCACTGAGAAGGCCCAGGGGGACATAAGGGCAGGAGCAGAGGCCCAGTACCCTTCCTTGGGGGCACCAGTTGTCGTGAGCCCTAAGCACCTCCAGGCAGGGGCAGCAGAGATGACCTGCAGCCCCCAAATTCCAGGGACCCTGGCACACGCGGTTTGGTCACAGGCCTCCCAATCAGTGAAAGTTGCTGGACAACCTGGCCCCTGGGGAAGCCCCAGCTGAGGTTGGCCTCATTGGGCTTAGCCTGGACACCAGCCTGGCCCCCACTACAAAAGGGGCTAGACTTGCAGCTGACCACACCCCCGCCGTCCCTGTTCTCCTGCAATAGGAAGGCTGAGTCAGAGGGGGTGCCATTTGCTCCTACAAAGGAGGGGCCTTGGCGTAGGTGCCCTCAGAGATGACACCGGGGTGGGGGGTGGGGGGTGTTCCATGGGATTTTAAGGAAACAGAGGAGCAGCTACAACAAAATGGAATAAGAAAGGGTGAGAATCGTGCCACCATCCAGCATGTATCAAGCATTGCTCATGAGACCTCATCTCACTGTAACGGGCCTTCGGAAATACCTGTTCCTGAAAATGAAAACCTCCCATCTGGAAGGAATTAGTGCAGCAGGCGGCAAAATCAACAAAAACCATTTAGAAATTCCAGTGGAGCCATGGATGCTAGAACTGAATTGGTCATTGCATGCGCACAAAAGAACACAGAATAGTAAACAAGGGCTATTTTAGTTAGGGGAGGTATCTCCACGTTCCCATCGGTAACAGGAGGAGGATAACAGCACCATCTCACAGGACTGGTGTGAGGACCAACACAGAGCACAGCTTCTGGCACCTGTAACTGAGCAAGGGGGCTTCCGGGAGCGCTCGGCCCCGGGGGCAGGTGGTAAGAGAGGCTACTGTCTGTAGACAATTTAAAGACAACAATAAAACGGACTAGAAGTCGGTCTGCTTTTCATTAGTGCCATGTACAATAACGTCCCCCTGCCCGTGAGGACAGGCTATTGCCAGGGTTGACGCTTCCTTCCTACACTATAGGCAGTGCTTACAGCACCCTTAAAAGGAAAAGACATGAAATTTGGCCTTATGCAGTAGAAGATATTAAAGAAAGATAGTGTGCTTCTTTAATGGGTTCCAACTGTAAGGCAAAGAGGTACAGTTTATCTTAAGTCAGCAGGTGTAAAATAAATAGAGATAAGACCACAGAATTCACTGTCATAAGTGAGCTTTTCATGCGCTCCTAAGATAACCTGGCCCATTCCCCCAAAATTCCAGGAAGAGCTAACACGTTCTACAAAAACCGGGAGAAGATATTGGAGCTGCGGGACACAGGGAGAGAAGCCCAGGGAGGAGTGAAGCTGGAAGGGTGAAAGTGAGGGGCAGACTGTCATTCTTCTTTGAAGAAGCAGAAAATGGTACTCTTTTTTTCTTTCATTTTTCTTCCTCCTCCCCCTTCTTCCCCCCTCCTCCCCCTCATCCCTCTCCTCTCCCTCCTCCTCCTCCTCCTCATCCTCCTCATCCTCCTCCTCCTCTTCCTCCTCCCCCTCATCATCCTCCGCCTCCGCGTCCTCTTCCTCCTCTTCCCCCTCCCCCTCCTCCTCCTCCTCCTCCTTTTTATTGTGAATGTGACTGCATGTGCAGCCTCGGTGTGCTTTCTTCTTTATTTCTCTAGTTGTAGGAGCCTCTACTGAGACCTCTTTATTGGGGCAGGTGAGTAGAGGTAAACCTTAAACACACTTTTCTCCACTCCGATACAGTAGACAGTACTTTTCCTCTCCTGGGCTTTTCCCTGCCCTCTCCCTTCTCCTCCCAGGTCCATATGTAGATATACATGGCTTAGTGTACACACATACATCTCCTCCTCTGTTAGCGGAAAGGGCCTGGAAGCAACAGTAAGAATAAGCACATTTAGCACTCGGGTCTTGGTTCCTAATGCCATTCTCCAACAGCAGGACTCAGGGATTCTTGGAGCAATGCTGACTCTATGACTGTGACACAAAATAACAAGATGAACCTGGGTGTTTTACAGAGTACTAGAGGCCCGGTGAACAAAATTCATGCACAGGGGTGTGTGTTTCACAGCCCAGTCGGCACCCTCTCCAATCTGGGACCCCTCGAGGGATGTCTCACTGCCCATTTAGGTTCAATCCCACCTGGGCAACCACCTGGGATCGGGTCTAAATGGGCAGTCGGACATCCCTCTCACAATCCAGGACTGCTGGCTCACAACCACTCGCCTGCATGCCTGCCTGATTGCCCCTAACCGCTTCAGCCTGCCAGCCTGATCACCCCCTAACCACTCCCCTGCCAGCCTGATCGACACCTAACTGCTCCTCTGCTGGCCCGATTCCCCCTAACTGCCCTCCCCTGCTGGCCTGGTCTCTCCCAACTGCCCTCCCCTGCTGGCCTGGTCACCCCCAACTGCCCTCTCCTGCAGGCCTGGTCTCCCCCAACTGCCCTCCCCTGCAGGCCTGATTCCCCGCAACTGCCCTTCCCTGCAGTCCTGGTCGCTCCCAACTGCCCTCCCCTGCAGGCCTGGTTCCCCCCAACTGCCCTCCCCTGCAAGCCTGGTCCTCCCCAACTTCCCTCCCATGCAGGCCTGGTCCCTCCCAACTGCCCTCCCCTGCAGGCCTGGTCCCTCCCAACTGCCCTCCCCTGCTGGCCAGCTTGTGGCGGCCATCTTGTGTCCACATGGGGGTGGCCATCTTTGACCACATGGTGGTGGCCATCTTGTGTGTTGGAGTGATGGTCAATTTGCATATTACCTCTTTATTATGTAGGATAAGCAACTGTTCTCAAAACCCACAATGATGAGGATATGTCAGAGCACAGTGCCAACTGAAGGAGCTCCCAATGGCAAAAATTGGAACAAAGTTTAAGTTAGGCATCATATTTTCTGTTCAATAATGTACCCTTCTTATCTATACAACTTCAGAATTGTCTTTTCATCTTTCAATTCCCAAATCATGTTAAGGCTACATACACCAAGAAAACAGGAAAGAAAGCCCTCAAATTGCACAGCTCCTTCATCCACTCTTCCTGTACTCCTCCATGCTGAAGTCCAGACATGCAAGCATGCAAGCAATTATGAACATGCAGGTATGTCTATGTTTCCTACTCACCAAGGGCAGGTGTGTTCATCTCTGCACTCTCCAGCACAGAGGGAATTGTCCAACACAGGGCAGCTCATCAATAAAAAGCACATTGAGTTAATATAAATGAATAAGATGATTAAAAGTCCACATCTGCTGTGGTAACTTGAAGTTTGGTGTCAGGAACAAGGAAATAGCTATAATGAAACGCCTAGACCACTCACTATGTAGCAGGCCCAGGTGTTTCAGGATTTTTGAGCATCTTTTTAAATGGATGACTACAGGGATGGGCTTATGTGTGAATGCTGAGCTGACCAATTCTAGGAGACAGGGTCCTGGATCAATGCATGTCATCCTGGGGAACTTTCAGGTGTGCATTAACTCTCAGGGCTGGACCTTCAGTGCAATCCTACAGAACACACTTGATGACAAACAACCTAAAGGTTAAGGTCACTGTGACCACCATAGCCCAACATGCAAGTGTGATTTACCTAGAGGAATCGGCGGAAGAATTATTTTGACCTTAAATTTCACACAAATAAATGACTTGAACATTTTTCCAATCCCAGTTTTGTTTTTGTTTCTATCCTTGGAAAAAGTCTCCAAAATATTCCTCACAGATGATTTTTCAAAGTACTGAGCATACACGCTGAAGAAAAAATTAAGTGCATTAAAGATTATTTTAAGCAAATATCTTCATTTGAATGAATTAAGCAGGCTTTCACCACAAGATTTCTTCAAAGGCTTGATTGTTGATATGAGAGAAATATTGCAAGGTAAAAATGTCCCCCTAATTTGATTTTCCTTGGGAGAGTCACATCTTGTCTTTGGTTTCAAATTACAAGTCATTATAGTCAAAATTTATTCTCCTACTCACCTGGGAGATCCCTTTGAAGTCATTGTAACTGTGTCAGGTACAGGATCTGGGGGAAGGTACTTGGTCATGTATGAATTATTTTGTCCTGGCCTTATTGATTTCTAAAAACTCTCAATAAGTAACCCAGAAGACTCTTGAGAAAGAAAGCAACTGTGACGTAGCTCCTACGTGGTTGTGCCCTTATCTCAGACTCATTCATCAAAGCACACAAAGGGCAAGACTGTATTGAATCCTTAAGGAGCTGGGAGGTGTTTATCAGTTGTTCATTCCACTAACCTTGCAAGAAGCTGCACCAACTGGGTTAATATCAGTTTAAGTTTGGCTCACTAATACCCACTTCCTTCCAAAAGCATTTTTCCTGTATGTGCTTAGTTCACATCAATCCTTGGTACAAATCCAGATCTCTGAATGATTCAGATGCTCACCAGCTCTTTATTCTCCATTTGCCATCCTGGCTGGTACCTGCCTTCCTTTACTTAACCAGGGTCATAGAAATAGTGTTAGTATTTAACCCAACCTTGGTCTCATTAGCCTTTAAGACTTTAATTTCTCTCTTACCATTAAGTACAATTACTTTCTTTTTCTTGCTCATGTTATTTTGCTCTTGACTGCATCTTCCTCCTCATTAACCTTCAACCCTGTTTTGGTTTTTCCTTCACTAAACATATTTTTCCCTCAATTTTGCCTCTCCTTTAGCTATTAACCTATGTCTATTTATTTCACTGTAAAACCTCTTTAAAGACAAGTGTATGCTCACATCTAATTCATTCTTCTTTTGTTAGTGTTTATAATTTAAACACATTTGTTTTGTTATATACATAATACAAACACACTGGTTCTTATCACAAAATTAGCCACTGTTAATATTTTGTTATATTTGCTTCATATTTTTTTAAAATAAAAGAATATTGGTGATATCCATTTATGATAAAAACTATCAGCATAGTGGGAAAGGAGGGAACAAACTTCAACATTAAAGGCCATTTATGACAAACCCACAACGAGCATCAGACTCAATATGGGAAAGCTAAAAGCATTTTCCTTAAGATCAGGAACAAGACAAGGATGCCCACTTTCACCACTCTTATTCAACATAGATTAGAGGTCCTGGCCACAGCAATCAGAAAAGAAGAAGAAATAACAGGCATCCAAACTGGAAACGAGGAAGTAAAACTGTCATTATTTGCAGATGACATGATACCAAACCAAGAGAACATAAAGATCCCACCAAAAATCTATTATATTTTTATCCTAGGTGGAATGCAACTTGGCAGAGAATAGAAATGCAGATTTTTCTAGTGTTCACAGGAGATTCAAAGTGCAGCTAACCAGGGTGAAGTACCATTGCGGAATGCAATGCAGGGGGTGGGAAGGGAAGGGAACACATAAAGGTAGAGGACCTGCACTTGGAAATAAAAAAAGAAACTCATTCTTCATAAAAGAGGACAATAAGTGAACCAATTTTAGCAGAAAATTATACCCAATTCATAGAAAAAAGTAAGAAGGTACTCATTAAACTCTTGACAGTTTTACCTCTGAGAATAGAACCAAAAGTGAAGGTCAAGATTGAATGGGGGAAGAACAGTTTTGAAATGTCATTCAGATGCCAGAAAGAAAATGCAAAAAATGGCAGCTTAAATGACAAAAAAGTTTTTCTCTTATACAACAATACAGGCCTGTTATGGTGGACTCTGTGGTATGGGACTTCAGAGTCCTTTAATCTCATTGCTCCAGGATGCATACTCTCCACACTCAAATTCACCTCATGGGCCAAGATGGCTGCTTCAACTCCAGCCATCACATCTGCATGCAAGACAATAGGAAGTAGAAAAAGTGTGTGTGTTGTGGGGGACCCTTCCCTCCCATTCTGATAACTTCCTAGAGGTGGCACAGACAATTTCCATTTAAATCTTCTGGCCAGAATTTAGTCACTTGGCTACTCCCAGCTGTCAAGGAAGCTGGAAAATAAAGCTTCTATCCTGGGTGGCTATATGACTAATAAAAATTTGGGGGTCCAATTACTGAGAAAGACGTTTCTGCCAGTGGGGGAAACACATTTTACCATGTTCTTACTTAATCTGTGAAACCTTTATAAATATGTATACACATGTTACTTATGTAATAAAAATAGACATAAAAATTTGGGTGAAGAGTTAAAGGAATTCAAGCCTGGCCTTTATTTTCTTACTAGAGGCCTGATGCATGAAATTCATGCAAGAGTAGGCCTTCCTTCCCCCGGCTGCCAGCACTGGCTTCCCGCTGGCACCTGGGACTTGGGCTTCCCTCTCAGCCCCAGCTTTGTCAGGAAGGTTGTCTGGTCTAATTAGCATATTATGCTTTTATTATTATAGATGAATGAGATAAGGTTGATAATGAGAGAGTGTGTATGAGATAGGAATTTGAATAGTAGGAGAAAAGTATGGAAGAGCTTTATGGGGTCAGTGCAGAAGAAGGTGCTTCAAATGATGCTCTTGTAGAACATGAGTGTTCCATGGGATGAATCAAATATGTTTATGTTAAAACGAAACCTCTTCCTAATATTTAGAAAAACATCCAGTTGTTATTCATAACTTTTGCAATTCTAAGATTTTTCCAATAAGCAAAGCCTTTGGTGTCTGCTGCCACTTGCTCATTGGCACGTCTTCTTTTGCTTTCTTTTATATTACAAGAAAGTAATAGGAGAAGCAAAACAGTAGTATCTTGAAACAATCAACTACCGGTATGCTTAGTTCTCTTTCTTTTTTTCATGGGACATGCTACTGTGGATGCCAAGTTATATTGCATTTGTTATAATATCTATATATATATATCTATATATCTCTATATCTCTATCTCTATCTCTATATCTATACACACACATACACACACACACACACACACACACACACACACATCTATATATATAAAGATGTAATATGCAAATTGTCTGGGATGCCGTAACGTCACGACTGCTCAGGAGGAGGCTGTGTGCGCAGGTGGGCGGGAGGGGACTGTGTGTGCGGTGAGGCAAGCCACGTATGGCGCAGGCCCGAAGAGAAGAAGGCCTGCCAGTCGCTGCAGCTGCGGGGAGGCCCGGAGAGAAGAGGGCCTACCAGCCGCAGTGCGCTGGCAGACCCGCCTCTGCGTGTGAGCTGCAGAGGAAACACCTTTTCTAACTGCTCATTGGCTAAGCTCCCAGTACACCACTTGCAGTGTTCTTGGTAACTTGGGTAACAAGAAGGTGATCTAGGGTTTTTCCACCACACTCCTGGAGGAACAAATGAAGGTCAGTTGCTGGAGGGGCCAAGAAATGTCATATCCTGCCCTAGCAGGTTTGGCTCAGTGGATAGATCCTTGGCCTATGGACCACAGGGTCTGGGTTCGATTCTGGTCAAGGGCATATACCTAGGTTGCAGGCTCTTCCCTGGCTGGGGCCCAGGACAGGGTTCATGCAGGAGGCAACCAATCAAAGTGTTCCTCTCACATTGGTGTTTCTCTCTGTCTTTCCCTCTCTCTTCTACACTCTCTAAAAATCAATCAAAAAATATCCTCAGATGAGGATAAAAAAAAGAAAGAAAGAAAAAATGTCATATCCTATGAAAGAGACATCTTGAAAATGCCTAAAGAAAGTTGTCATTTTTTTCATGGTGAAGGGACTAGACTCCATTTTTTTTTTTAATTGTATTGATATTCTACAGAGAGGAAGAGAGAGGGATAGAGAGCTAGAAACATCGATGAGAGAGAAACATCGATCAGCCGCCTCCTGCACACCCCCTACTGGGGATGTGCCCGCAACCAAGGCACATGCCCCTCACCGGAATCGAACCTGGGACCCTTGAGTCCGCAGGCCGACGCTCTATCCACTGAGCCAAACCGGTCTTGGCTAGACTCCATTTTGATGAAAACACCTTGGCAGCTGTGGCTGCCAGCAGTGGCAGCAGCAGTGAGGTGATGGGGGCAGCATGTTAAGGGTCGGCACTGAATCTTCTAAGCGATTTCCCCTTATTCTTTTAACATTTTCTCATTACTACCTTCAGAAACTGTTGGGAACAGACTTCACAGAAGTGTCCAGAGTATAGAAGAAGCTGTCTTGCCCAGCCAGGAGGTTCAAATATGAACAGGGCTGCCACAGCCACCGGCCATCCTATCCTTACGGCAAAACTCTCTTTTGCTTAGACCTGAAAAATCAACGCCATCACTACCTTTCATCAGTTTGGAAATTAGTCCATTTCCTCCACTTTCTAGAATTCCCAATCTGCAGTTTTATAAAGCTTCTTGCTCTCTGTGCCTCTATGGCACCCAAATGTACACCAAATTAGATTTTCAGTCCAATCTTCATTTACTGTCAGGGAAATGGGTTACAAATCAAGCCATAAAATAGGTTAATTTAACAATGCTGCACTATTTTAGTTGAAATATTGCCAGTGTTTTTTAAATAAATAGAAATGATGTTTTCCACATCATATACTTACAATAGATATATTCGTAAAGCTAGAAGGCAAAAGTCTTATCTTATGAGACTGAAATTTTATCAGGCATGTTCCCATATGTGCAATTGGCCTTGGAGACATTTCCAAGTGTAAAAGTATTTCTGAGAACTTCATGATTACACTCCTATCAGAAGTAGGAGTTTTCTGATAATGGTTAGGCATGACAGTTGCACCGTCAGTAAATGTTAGAAAAGGCCTGATTGTGGCCAGGCTTTTTAGTCATTTGTCTCGGTTGTGCATGATTACAGGGACATTGCTTTTGATTTCTTCCTGGTGGCTAGAAATCTCAGCAATCCACCCTGAAACACGAGGACAAGCAAGAAGGGAAGTATTTCATTATTGCTCAATGCTTCAGATGCCAGTTGCCAAATAAGTCCTCATGAAGGAAATTATTAGCATACATGATGGAACTCTTTTATAAAAAACATATTAAAAATAAGTTTATTGCTAACTATTTAGACAACTAAATGTCTCGAATGATTGCAATAAAATTAAATTTGTACAATAACATTAAAAATAAAAAAGCCTCTGGGAAAAGCCTGTTTTATGTGTATCCCCCAGTTTTGATCATTGCTGTCTTGCGTTTGCTATTATTCTGGAGTCAGGGGTTTATGTGGCTGGGGCTGGTGTTTGTGAAATGCTTTTATGCTATCTAGAGAAAGTTAACTGAGGTTAACTTGTTAATGACGGGTTTGTTTGCCTTCATTTAATTGTAAGAGTAAAATAATTTCATTATTTAAAAGACAGAAAAGTACTATTTTCAAATGGATCCCATTAGAAGCCTGATGTATAAGTTTACCTTAGAGTCAGATTTAGGAAGAGAGCAAGTTCTCACAGCTACCAACTGTTGCCGGATACACGCACAGTAACTTTTAGTTTCCTTTGTGTGTGTCTTTTCAGAACTGAATCTGGGAGAATTCTGATTCTGAAGGACATAAAGATTGTCAATACAAAAAAACTTTATAGCAAGTTTCCAGAATATTCATAGATATCACTTACATTAGTATTAAGCACATTAGGTAGTATGTGATTCATATAATACATGCTATTAAAGGATATAATGCTACTATTATTCTAAACTATTTAACCTAAATAAAGTATAACAATATTTCAAGCTTTTGGACAAAAATTAAAACCTCATTTTATTTATTCTCACCAGAGCTCTTGACAAACTGTTACTGCACAGGGATGGGGAACCTTTTTTCTGCCAAGGGCCATTTGGATATTTATAACATCCTCCAAAATTATCAACTTAAAAATTAGCTGTTATATTTGGTCAAACATTTAATGAACTCACCCCTAACGCCTTGGCAGGGACACACCAAATGATTTTGCGGGCTTTATATGGTCTGTGGGCTGGACATTCCCCACCCCTGCTTAAACTATGGGGGAAATGGCCCCTAAATGGTTCCCTATACTACTACACCATCATGCCAACAGTCACGGAAATGGGATGGAATCCTTTATGTCCAGGTGTTTATGTCTTTACACAATAAGGATTCGACAAAGAAAAAGAACAGCCTAATGATACAGAGAAGGGAATTGGTTTCAAAACTCCTCCCTGATAGTAAGACACAGGAAGAAAAGGAAAATGAGGAAATGAGTCTATTTAATGCCCTGAACCAGAAGGACCCAGGATTAGCAGCAGGAAGATTCCCCCACCGCGCCCCTCCCACACACACACACACACTGCTAGATACCGCTGAAACAGGGCCCAGAGGGCGACAGCCCCAACCCTTCATGATGAAGGAATGGTCTCCTCCTTGAAGACCCAGCAAGGCACTCATTTTGGCCAGGGAGCATCCCTATCTGGAGCAGGACATTTCCGTCTGAGGTGCTACCCTACAGGGGTATAAACCAGGAAGACCAGCTCACTGACTACTATTGGGCCCATACTCCATTTTCTGCTCCAGATTTACTGAATTAGAAGAATTCCAACCTCTAATAGAGCAAGAATCTTTAGAAAATGGCAGGTCTTACCACCTCCATTTTTGCCACTTACCATCCAAACTGGGCAGATGTACACGCTCTCCTTAACACCCTGCTGATGGCAGGTGAAAGGTGGGTAGTTATAAGCAAGGCTAACGAAGAAGCTTATCGCCTCCATCAAGGGAATACCATTGGGACCTCCAGCCCAGCTGGGGCAATTCCCTTGACAGAGCCCAACTGAGACCTGAAAAGCAGAGACCTAGCCTTCCTAGAACATTCCAAAAGTGCATCCTGGAAGGGCTTAAGAAAGGGGTGCCTAAACAAAAGAGGCTGAATATGATTCAGGCTGTTCAACAGAAACCAAATGAAGATCCTTCTGAATTTTTAGAAAGGATCTATCAGGCCTATCGAAAGCACACTGGTGCTGACCCACAGGCACCAGAAAATGTCCGGATTGGTAAACATGACTTTTATTGGGCAAAGTGCCCCAGATACCAGAAGGAAACTCCAACCATTGTACGGGTCATTGGGAATAAGTCCCTCCCGGCTGGTGGACATAGCTCTTAAAGTTTACCATGCCTGGGAAACCAGGAAATTAAAGCAGGCCACCGCTTTTTAGAAAGAGTGCTGGGAGACCAGAAGGAGAGGTGAGACTTGAGGGGAAGGGGAAAAGACCCACGAGGTGCCAATCAATACGTCTGTTGCAAGGAGGAGGGCCATTGGAGAAAGGACTGCCCAGAACTCAAAAACATTAAGAAGATAGAAACCCTCGCCACGGAGTGTTAGAAAGGAATGATGAATCTGATGGCAAATGAGGAGGCCCAGCGGCTCCCCTAGACACCTGACCTATTACTATCTCCCCACAGGAGATGGTGGCATTCATTTACCTTTAGGATTGACCATGGGATTGATCCATCAGTCTTACACACTTAGAACAACCTAATTTGACAGCACACAACATGGAACTAATTACCGGTAGAAAGGTGACGTTAAGTTAAACCCAGACCAAGGTCACCAAGGAAGAGGATATATTTCCAGTAACAGACGGGCTACACATGTAAAATAATACATGCCTTTTTTGAGCCTGGAGATTTCTTTCTGTGCAAGGCCAGCCTTCAAATGTGCCCTTTATGGTATAAACAGCCATCACAGCGCATCACCGTGGCAGCAAACATTCATATTACAGCATGTGCTGAAAAGGGAGCTCTGGTCCCAAGACTTACTTTAGAAATAAATAGAACAGTGATGCAAGAGCTATGGTTTTATTTTGAATTTTGTTTGGTTTTAATTATGTGGCTTTAATTTAGTGAGGAAACTTTAACTGAATTACTCCTCAATAAATTAGGCAAACTTGTTTTATCTTCCTTTTACTGGATCATTCTGGCAAGAGCAAAGTGGACATCCTGCACTCTGTGGAGTTCATCTGATAGACCACTTACTAGTCACTTCATCACAGAAGAAAACACTTGGAACCAGCAAGTACTGATGTGTGAAATCAAGAATAGTCAGCGGTTATAGCCAAGAATGACTTCGGTCAAGGCTCTCGTGGTTTTACCAGCAATAAGAGGATGAGCTTTTTATTCTGGTCTAGGCTGTAAGAATATGATTTATTCTCCAGAACATCTGGCTGTTGTGCAAGGTGTGTGGTTAGTCTAAGTGCGTCACTCACACTGTTGAATGGGTGGCGATCACAGATCTCTAAGAATTTATGGATGGGAACAAGGCTTTCTGGGCTGCAGTGAGAGAAAGAGAAAATAGCAGCAATAATGTGGCTTCCAGGCTCACCAGGAAAAGATTTGAGATCTTCCAGAAGAAAATTATACGGTAATGAAATTTGGTTCAATGATTTGTTCTGCCATTAAACCACCAAGTTTTTAAATCCTTAAACTCTAATTAATCCTCTCTGAAAATTTAATAACTGTATCCCCTGGTTAGCCACCTTCTAAAGAAATTCAAATAATTTGCCAAGGAATAGACATTGTTACACGAGTCCACCTGAGGAAAGACCTGTAAACTGCCTCAGTGTTAAGTCCATCTGCTGAAGGACTTCCAGGCTTCACATACGCAAAGGCTTCACACAGGGCCTGGGTAGAAACGGACGAGGAGCATTGGCTGCCTGAGGAATGATGGCAGGAATACAGGCAACAGACAGAAAAAGCAGCACCCAAATGAGCTCGGAAACATCCCTTTTTACGAGGTGGCCACCCCCACCTCCCACCTCCCACCTGTGGCTAATCTTGGTCAGGTGCTCTCGCTGTGAGTGACTGAACATTTCACTTTTGCCACAGCTGGGGACACAACTCAACATGGAGAAAGACCAGCACTGACAACATCAGAGGCAGGAAAGAGGGGAGGAGAGAATGGACAAGAACAAGAATGCAAGCCAAGATGGAGAAGAATAAAGATCAAGTGGGGATGCTTGTTGCCTGGGATTTATCTCAGTGAGGTGCAGAAAAGCCACCTATGTGCCCAGTTCAGTTACCAGGATGCCCTTTGTAAAAAGTGTCTGACTTCACACTGAAAAAAAATAGAATTAATAAGAAGTATAATAATGCTGCATGCCTATAATGGCCCAGGCCATGTAGACTTCCACATGTAATTTCTTATTTAATCACCCAGTTAATCATGCTGTTTTATAAATAAGGAAACTGAGGAATAGGTGAGTTAAGGGTCATGCTATAAGTTATAGCTAATACGAGGCAGAGCTGAGATTTAAACCTAGGTCTGTCTTTAATTTGAGCTGCACTGCCAGATGGGGCACAGAGCCAATCAATGTCCAGGTCTTTATATAAAGAAAGAAACTATCTGAATGTAAGTACTCATATGAAATTTTCAGCAACAAGGGAATTACTTGAGAATATTCAAGGATTTAGGATTAATAATATAATTAATAAATTACATACTGCCTTGTTACGCAACTAATTTTGCCTTCAGGACTCCACAGGCAGCATACTGAATGATCCTATCGAGTCCTCTGCCTGGAACCTGGCATGACCCCTGCTGTCCAGGTCCCTTTGCTCCTGTCCTCCCCACTTCTAGTCTCTGTCTGGTGCGACTCCTTTAATACACAGGCCCAGGTGCTTTGTGCTCTGCCCCACTCTTTGTTGTTTCTCTTTCCTTAACGCACTATCCTCTTGCATTTCCCTCCCTGCATTTGGTTCACAGAGAAGGCTCAGTTGTGATGTTTCTCTCTCCACCTGCTTCGAAGGTGCTGCCTTCACCTAGGCATGGTCTGCTCTCAGGAATCCTGGGCCTCTCGGGGATCTTACCTACCCTGGTCCTCTGGTTCTTCTGTGTATGACTGGTCCAGTCACAAGCATCTTTGCCCACTCTGCCCACCTTAACTACACAGCAGCGCTGACCACAATAAAGCTAGTTAACACATCCTTCACCTCCTATAACTACCATTTTTTGGTTGTGTGGTGGCAAGAGCAGTGATCTGTTCTCTTAACAATGTTCAAGTATATAAAGCAATATATTAACTACAGTCACCATGCTGTCCTTTATATGTTAAGAATTCATTCCTCTTATACCCAGAAGTTTGAAACCCTTTGACAAATACCTCCTCATTTGCCTTGCCCTCTTGCTCCTAGCAACCACCATTTTACGCTCTGTGTCTATGAGTTTGGCTTTTTAGATTTCACATAGAAGTGAGGTCATAAAGTATTTGTCTTTTTCAGTCTGACTTATTTCATTAGCATAATGCCCTCAAAGCCCATCCATGTTGCTAAAATGGCAAGATTTCCTTCTTTTTTATAGCTAAATAACATTCCATTATATATTATAACATTTCCTTTATTGTTTATCTGTCAATGGATTATTTCTATGTCTTAGCTATTATGAATAATGTTGCAATGAACACGAGAGTACAGATATTGCTATGATATAGTGACTTCATTTCTTTCTACCCAAAAGTGGAGTTGGTGGATCATATGATAGTACTATTATTAATTTTTTGAGGAACCTCCATACGGTTCTCCAGTGTGGCTGCACCAATGTACATTCCCACCAACACTGCACAAGTGGAGCATAGTCAAACCTCCAAACAGAGAGGGAGGGACGCTGCAGTAGGAGAAACAGAGCTAATGATTGGTTGTGATTGAATAGTAAGTGAAATCGGCATAGAGGACTGAGAAGGAGGTACCACTGTCATCAGGGAGAGCTGGCAATTACTAAGAAGGTCAGGGTGTGGCTGTGAGCTCTGTTCCAGATGTGGAGTGTCAGTGAGTGTCCTGGGATGGAATATGGTGGGAGAGTTCTGAAGTTCAATTATCAGGTGGTTCATTCTTCAGAAGGCTGTAAATAGCAGCTGCTATTTACAGGGAACAAAGGTAGATGGTACATGACAGTGAAAACTAGAGGGCATTGGTGAAAGCACCTTGCATTCCTTAAGCACGAACTGCCCCAGGACTTCAGAAAAACCAAAGCAAGGCTTCTGGTGTTCAACCAATTTTAATACTTTAATCCATTTGATCAGTAATCTTAATCATTCTATAACTAGTCTATATTAAATAAATAACAGAGGCAATAGAGTACTCAAGTTGGAAAGGTAGTTGTTAAAATAACAATGTCTATTTTTATCAATTTAACCTGTGGCTAATAAAATCAAATAAAAAAAAAACTGTAACACAGTTGGCATAGGTTTGGGCTTTAAATGCCATGGTCAATACAGGAAACAATGAAGGAACCACAGATTGCCAAGCCGTTTGTTTTCTTTTTTCCTGCCTGCCCATCATCGTTAGGGTCATGGCAGAAAGCCTGCGGAAAGGCTAATTATCTGTGTGGCACAGCAGGGTTCATGTTGGGTACAGCATTTTTGATCAATGACCAAAAGTAAACTGGCAATAAAACACATTCCATCCTACTGAAAAAAAAAAAAAAAAGCAAAGGAAGGAACTAAGAAAGAAAGAAGAGAGAGAGAGGAAAAAGAAGGAGGTGCTTTCTAATAGCAAATCTCACCGACACCCAAGTTCCTGCAGCTTTAGGACAAACAATGTGAAATCATTTTCTCTATTTATGACCAAGTTTTGTCTCTGTGACAAGAATATTAAAATATGAACCTTGAGTTCAACAGTGACTTTTACCACTGCGACTATACTTTTCTTTGTCTGCATTTCAATTCCAAGAATAATACGCCAGCTTCAGAGGAGGCCAAAGTCCATAAAGTAGACAAAGCAAAGGAAGTTGAAAGAGAAATGAAAGGCAGAAATGAAAGGACATGGAAAATCTCATTAGGCAGAAATGAGAGGGAAGGAGGTTCAGTAAATGAAATACTGCTCTACTAATGAAACATAATGAAAAATGAAAGGTAAGCCTGCTGTGCCCAATGAGAACAAAAGCAAGAGGAGAAACAATGGTCCTTCGGTAAGCTAGACCACTACTGTAGTACAATGACACAGGCACACATACTTCACACGGTGAGTCAGGTTGTCAAAGTTAGCTAGTAAAACATGGTCTGGTGAGAAACGTGTTTTCCCAGAACAGCATGAATTCATCCGAGGGAAGGATGGCAGGGAGGGAGGAAAATGCAGTCACTTTGTACGTAAATGATGCATTCCCATCCCACTCTAACGAACCCCGGTCATTTCCCTAATTCAACCGCTTGAACTTTAAATGTTAAGGAACACTGCTCCTCTCTTCCCACCTAATCAATAACCAACTAAATAAATCAAGTAGGACACACAATTCCATTTCCCACTGCTCTCTCATCAGTCATGTGACAGGGGCCCAATTTGCCCTTGTCATGGGAGCAGTGGTCAGGCCCCACTGGGACACCAGCAGCCGGAGGGCTGGCACAGGAGGAGAAGGCGACCCCCTCGTTATTGGGCCCCAGACCTCTGGCTTTGCGTAGACTTAGCTTGAAGACCTGAATGGAGGGAAGAGAAAAACTCCACCTCCACTGGTTTCCAGGGCTGTAGGCTCCATTTCAGCACTTGCTTTCCTGCGCATCCCACTCTGGCCACTCCCGCAGCAGCCCCAGTTCTGGGCTTTCTTCCTGCCAATGGCCATCCTCCTCAGTAGCTCTGCTCCCAAAGGGTCAGGTCCACTTATGTCACCGTCCTGCTCAGAACAAGCTACAGGAGAATGTGTGTGACTGCCCACTCCCAAGGCAGGCCCTCCTGCTCAGCACTCTGCGGGAGGCAAAAATAAAAGGGAGACAGTATTAACGGAAACGAAGGCTGAGACATAATGTGTTTCTGGGCCATAGAGATAGTAGACATTAATTATAAAGCAGATGATGCTATATGGCAAGGATCATCTGGTCAGGAAATTACTTTCTCAAAAACAAATCAGTAAAGATGAATAAATGCAGAGTATCTTCCTAATGAATAAAGATCAATTTTGACTATTATTTAATAATAAATTGAATTGTACGCATGTAATGCTTAAATAATTAATTTTTAGCTGATTAAAAAAAAAGAGAAAAGAAACATTTATTCCAAAGCTATAGTAATAGAGACAGTGTGGGAATGTTCGGAGACCGAGAAATAGAGACCAGTGGAGAAGAGCAGAGGCTAGGGAGGGGCCAGCCTCCTATAAAAACAGGACGTGTCACAGAGCAAGGACTGTGGTCCCTGGGGAAAGGGTTGACCTTTCAACAAATAGTTATTTTTAAACAATAGCTTTCCATATGAACAAATGAATGTGTTTTCTTACTTCACATAAATAGCTATTGCAGGTAAATTGAAGATTCAAGGCAAAGACAAAAAATATGAAAAGTTTAGAAGCACATATAGGAGAAGGTTCTTATGATATCAGAGGAATGAAGACCTTTAAAACACACAAAGTGGAAATCACAAATAAAGTGATTGCTAAGTATGATCAAATTAAAATTAAAAACTTCTACTCATCAAAAGACATCATAAAAACAAGGAAGAGAAAAGCCATGAAGTGAGAGTAATATGTGCAACCAGATAAAGAACTTACACAAATAAATATTAAAAAATAGAGGCTGGCTAAAAGTCATAAACAGGCATTTCACAGAAGATGAAATATGGATGTCCAATGAACATTAAAAAGATGCTCACTCCCACTAGCAATAAGTGAAATGCAAATGAAAATCACAATGAAACACCATTTCACTCCTTACAATTGGGCACACATTGGGCAATACAAAGCTTGGCTCAGATGAAATAACAGGAACCATCAGTTCCTGTTAGTGGGAATATCAATTGTTTGTCATTGTATAGTACAGCTGGACAAGTACAGTCCGTGTTTCACTGATTTTTATTCAAAGCACAGAGCAAATACACATAGGAAAGAGCTAGAGACACAATCAAGTGTTCATTAACAATAGGTTGGATAGATTTTGGTATATTTAAAGTGTGGACTATTAAAATAGCAGTGAAAATAATAAACTGCATTCATCAATATGAATGAATCTCAGAAACCAAGGTTGAACACAAACTAAAACTACATTGCAAAAGGGCAATCATGATAATTCTACCTATTTAAAAGGTCAAAGGGGAAAGCCAATGTCATGTTTAGGAACATACATACATGTGGAACTTTCTTTTATTTATTTATTTATTTATTTCCTCACCCGAGAATATTTTTCCATTGATTTATTTTTTTACAGGGTGGAAGAGAGAGGGAAAGACAGAGAGAAACATCCATGTGAGAGAAACACATCCATTGGTTGCCCTCTGCACGTGCCCTGACCAGAGCCCGGGCCCGGGCCCGGGCCAGGGAGGAGCCGGCAATCTCGGTACGTGCCCTTGATTGGAATTGAACCCGGGACCTTTCGGTCAGCTGGCCAACACTCTATCCACTGAGCAAAACTGGCCAGGGCTGCATGTGGAACTTTCTAATCAAAGCAAGGGACTGTCCTAGAGTTGAGAAGCACAGAGGAATTAGAATGTTTGATTTCTGAAGCTGGGTGGTAAGAACATGGATATTTGTTTTACTATTATTCTTTAAACTATACATTTCTATTACCTATGCACTTTTCACTGTATCACATATTTCTCAATAAAAATTGTGCCACACATCCATATAAATTCTGCATGGCATTTAAATATAAAATTTGATGCCATAAACTTCAAGAAAAATATCTAAATACTAGAGGCCCCGTGCATGAAAATTCGTGCACTGGGTGGGTCCCTCAGCCCGGCCTGCCCCCTCTCACAGTCCGGCGGCCACCGAGGCTACTGGCCCTTGGCCCTCGCAGCCACCGTGGCTTTGTCCAGAAGACATCCGGTCTATCTGGTCTAATTAGCATATTACTCTTTTATTAGTATAGATTTATATGATCTTGAGATGGGGTAGACCCTGTAAATGGTGATAGGCTGAATGTGTCCCCTCAAATTTCATATGTTGAAGCCTAATTTCCAGTACCTCAGAATGTGACTATATTTGGAAATAGGACCTTTAAAAAGGTGATTGAGTTAAAATGGGGCCCTTTGGGAGGGACCTAACACAATCTGACTGGTGTCATTAGAAGAGAAAATTGGGCACATGAGGAGACACCAGGGATGCACGCACAGAGGAGAAGTCCTGCGAGGACACAGAGGGAGATGGTGGCCCTCCCCAAGCCACGGAGAGAGGCCGCAGGAGAAACCAAGCCTGATTACACACCTGATCTCAGACTTCAAGTGTCCAGACCTGTGAGGAAATGAATTTCTGTTGCTTGAGCCATCCAGTCTGTAGTATTTTTGTATGGCATCCCTAGAAAACTAATATGGAAGCATTATTCTAATACAAAACTACCTAGAGAAAGCTTAATGCATTTTACTGCATAATGTGGTTAAATACTTATATGTCACCAAAAAAGGAGAACCACAAACTCAAAATGCTATTTGTAACATTAAACAGCAATTTGATAGTCTAACAATAGCTACTACAAATCTATAATAAAATGAACATTCTAGCAGAAAAATTGGCAGGATACATAAGTTAGTAATTTTCATGTGAAGAAATACAAATGGTTGCCAGGAAATAGAAAAAAATGATCTCTGTACAAATTAAGACTAAAAAAGTATTTTTCTTCCATTAAAGTTAGGAATCTCTTAACATAATATCATGTACAATTTACAAAGGTTGTAGTTTCCATCCATTGCAGATCTATACAGTCTAAAATCCTGCCTGCTGGGCCCTGTCATGACACCGATGAAAGAGCTTTAAAGTGGTTTCTGTTTGACCTAGAAATATCAATTTTTACTTCTGAGAATTACACCAAATAATTGGGTGCAATATTTGAACTATACAAATTTTTAGTCTAAAGTGAGAAATAATTTTAATTGTTAAACAGCAGCAACTTGGTTAAAACAAGCATAGAACCTTTCATGTCATGCAGCTATTTAAAACAGAAGATATCAAGGAAGATAATCTCTGATAGGTAAACTTTCTGGGCTGTGGGATTGAATTTAGATTGTAGGTGAATTTAGTTGTAGGTGAATTTAGATTTCTTTCTTCAATTTTATCAGTGTTTTCAAAATTTGCTATAACAAACATATTCTGGTAATAAGAGAAATCTATAAAAGCTACTTCAAAAGAAACATGAATGTGATCACCGCGTTCTGAGTGGTGAAGCAGCAGACGTTGTGAGAAGTGAACTCTCTTGTGGGCGTGAGAGCCGGGAAGCCAACTTGCCTCAGTGTGGAAGTTGGTGAGTCCCTTACTATCTCTGTGATCCTGGCCAAGTTACTAAAAGCACTACATCTCAGATTTGTCACCTGGAAAACAAGGAAAAGCATAGCTCTTCCTCAGAGCCTTGTTAAGAGGATTGAATAAGAATCTGGACATAAAAGGCACAGGGTGGGCACAGAGGAGGTGGTTTCCCACCCTCCTCTCCAAACACATCCAATGAAAAGTGAAGTTTCAGCTGGAAGTAACGAAGTCACTGGGGACCCAGGGGCTGGAGAAGGAGAAACAGGCCACGAGAGATGAAAAAGAGCTAAAGGAGGACCAGAATCCAACAGACACCCCTGCCCAATTAGCTAGCTAATAATTATCACTAATCATTCATTGGAGTGACTGAGGATGGCTCTGTGCCCTTACCCTTGTGCTAGCACATAATCATCTCTTGTAATTCTCCATACAGCCCTATGCTACAGTAAGTAATATTGTCATCTCTGTTTTAGAAGGAAAATGAGGGTTAGACAGGTGCCCTGTCCATATCACACAAATAGGAAAGGCCAGCGCTAAGATTTTATGTTTTGTGTGTGTGTGATTCAGACCCAGCTTTTGTATTTCCTGTAAGCATCTCCACTTCTAAGAGGCTGAGCCACATCTACCAAAAGCACAGCTTCCTTTAGGTCTGGGGAACTGTGAAAAGTAGTGGCCTCCCACCGAATTGGCTTAGTTTTCTTTTTGTAAAATAAAAATCGATAAAAGTAATTTAAGCAATCCATATAATATTGCCGTCATTTTCTACTACATATAACAGGGAAGAGAGAGAAACAAATCTGAGTTCAAATAAAGCACATCACTATATAAGGTAATTATTTTCCCCAGTTACCTTTTCTCTTCCACCAGTAGGCGGTCCTTCCTGCCTCCAACACTCACGATTTGGGGACTATGCTCAGCTGCTGGTTAAGGTGCAGAGGTAAGGACTTCAGGAAGGCCGCGTGGGCATCTCCCTTTCACCGCTCAGATGCCCTCAGAAGCTCTTATCCAGGCCCTGGGCACACAGCCCCTTCTGTGGCCTGTCCGAGGCCCCCCTGCTCACAGCCCCCGCCTGTGCTCCTGCAGGTGGTTAGCATCTGCCCCGGCTCTTGGTCAGCTGAGTGACTTCTAAATTGAGTTTCAGAGGAAATACATTATCAGCGTTACATTTCCTCATTCTAACTCCTGATACATGGAAATTCCAATATTACCAATGTTAAAATAAATCTCCATTGTTAAAAAAAAGGTATATGTCACTACTTGTATTAGTTTCCTATTGCTGATGTAACAAATTACCAGAAATTGATTCTATTTTTTAAAAAATGTTTTTTTCATCTTTATTGTTGAAAGTATTACATATGTCCCCTTCCTCCCCACCATTGACCCCTTTTAGTCCACCCTGGCCCCCCACCCCAGGCCTTCACCACACTGTTGTCTGTGTCCATGGGTTATACATATATGCCTATACATTCTTTGGTTGATCTCTTCCCACGTACCCACTCACTGTTTCTTACGTGGCCAAAGAGACTTTGAAGATGTGATTGAATTAAGAGACTTGACAGGGGGAAACTCAGATTTTTTGTGTGGGTGAAGTGTAATTACAAGAGTCCTCAGAAGTGGGGGGAAAGGGGAGAAATATGTCATACTTTCAACAATAAAGATTAAAAGAAAAAAAGAAGTTCACCTGGGCAAATTAGAAGTGCAATGTATTTTGATCACAACTTTACTAGAGTAACCCTGGTCTTCTTTCCAATGGGGGTCCTGCTGGAATGACTCATCCTCACATTAGGCTGCTCTAATGAAGCCCATTTGTTCTTAATGTTTTGTTGTTGTTGTTGTTGTTGTTGTTGTTGTTGTGTGGGTGTTAATCCTCATCCAATGATTTTCCCCCCATGTATTTTCAGGGAGAGTAGCAAGGGAGGGGAGAAACAGAGAGAGAGAGAAACATCCATTGGTTGCCTCCCGCACTCACCCTAACCGGTACTGGGGATTGAGCCTGCAAACCAGGTACGTGCTCTTGACTGGAATCAAACCTCTGACCCTTCAGTCCACAGGCCAACGCTATAACCACTGAGCAAACCCGGCTAGGGCTATTCTCAAGGTTTTTTTTTATTATGCTCCCCTGAAATGATAAACTTTGTAAATTTGAAAGGGTATGTGGGTTGGGGGAAGAACACGAAAAGCTTGAGTAAACATGAGATGTCCTATTGAAAGGACAGAAAAATAAAAAACTGGGATATAAAACTCATCTGAATCAGTTATTACCACTTAAATTTCTATTCAGTGCACATATTTGTTCAGGGCCTAGTGACTGTGAGTAAAAAGTGGAGCAGGATGAGGTAAGGTCAAGCACTTGAGAGACTTTGGGATGTAAGGGGGGGGGGGGTGTGGGGCTGCTGTAATTACTCTTGTAATTACACTAAAGTGATTGTTTACCTCACTCACTAAACTTGGCCC
The DNA here is from genome assembly GCF_027574615.1 of Eptesicus fuscus. Taxonomy (NCBI): domain Eukaryota; kingdom Metazoa; phylum Chordata; class Mammalia; order Chiroptera; family Vespertilionidae; genus Eptesicus; species Eptesicus fuscus. The sequence goes on along the minus strand of NC_072484.1, from coordinate 64,009,393 downwards.
TAACCCAGATCTTTACATGTACGGGAAGGCAATGAAGAGTGAGTTTCTTGTGTTACAAGTATGAGCAGGCATTTCTAAGGTTGGCTTAGATGAACACCGCTCAGCTTGGGACAGGGCATGTCAAGGCCGATTGTCTAGCTGCAGCTAATATCCATTGTCTGTGTTCATGACCACAGGGCAGAGGAAGATACCCAAGATGGGGACTTTTTAGTGTGCTTCTACAGTTTCTCCTGGCCATACCCTTGTAAAGCCAGACCTTTAACCTTTTCCTGAAGGAGAGATGATACACGTAACCATTGGGAAAGAACTAGAAAAAGCCCATTACCATAGGTCTTATGCTTCAGGCTGACTTTATGAAGGCAATATCTAGGATTCATCCAGTGTGCAGAACCAATTTGTCTGGGTTGACTTGGCTATGCCAAAGGAGAGGGGGGAAAATCACCTGAGTACTCAGTGATGGAGAATCTGGGGCAGTGGAAATAGCTCAGGTGCAGTGGGTAAGAATGTGGACAGAGGTTTTGGGATTGTGACAAAATCTGTAAACTGAGTAATAGGATTATTGGCAGAAATCCAGACCAAGAGAAAAGGTGGCAAAGGGCCATGCTGGACATAGTTCACGGACAGAAAGCACAGCTCTGGAAAGCAAACCCAGGTTTGACCGGCTGCAAAGCTAGTGCCTTCCCATCACATTTGACTGGAGAACAGGACAGGTGATTAATGGGAAATAAATGCAGACAAATAGGGCTCAGATATGGACAATTTTGAGTGTCCAATTCAGGAATTTGGGGAACCATTCAAGATTTATGAACCAGGGAGTAACTTGTACAGTGGTGTGGTAGGGAACTTGATTTCTAGAAACATTCAAGATACATTTGTGTGAGGAAAGGTTCAACATAGAGGTTATTGCAGCAGCATCCATCAAAGTGTGTGAAGATACGAATAACAGCATCTTCTTAAACTAAAACATAAGTACCATTAGTTAAACAATTGTGCCATTGGTCATAGGACAGAAATATATTTTCCTTAGTTTTTAAAATAAAATGTTGTATGAGAATCAATAACCCTGGAAAGGAAATAAAGGTGTGTAATGCTCACTTTTTCACTCACTCACCTCTAAAGTCATTTCAAAGTCCTGAGAAAACGTATCTTTGGAAGTTTCATTTTGAACCTCTTTACTCAAGTCCAAAGTAGCAGGTGAACAGAGATGTTTCATTTCACAAAGGAAACCTTGAGCTAATAGTTTTTTTTTTTCTTTTGAAGAAATCTTTGATCTTATGTGACCATCTGAAATAATAAATAACTTCTCAAGGTCTGTTCATTGAAATAGAACAATTTCCCATTCCATTAATATATCAGAAAATAAACTTCTTGTGAAATATCCAGTCAATTCTTAACATTTAACAGAATGCGAATTATCGAAGAACAATTCTGGTTTATCTAAGGGTTCCTTTCAAAACTGGTTAGAATTTGGGCACAGTAAACATTCAAGATATATAGTACTGTATAGCTTCTCTTGTTGTTTTCTTTGAACTAAAACACACATTTTAGTGTCAAACAATGGGTGAATTTTAAAAATAAGTGCCCTTGAAAAATCCTTAGTTAAAAGATCCCTTCCTACTAGACAGAGTTGGGGAAAACACCTAGGTTTGATCTTAGGAGACTCTAAGACTTGTTCTCTGCTTCTGTGAAAGTATATTCTCTCCAAACCAGTCTTTTATACGGCAAAGTTGGAAACCTGTTAAAGGGAACAAAGTTTCTGTTTATTTTTTCTGTCTGTTCTGATTAGCACTACTCTCTTTGGAAGGTCTGAAGTTTTCCTATAAACCATGCAGTTTCCAGCATGTGCTTTCAAACGTGATACTTACCTCTGGGCCAAAGGGTTGGATACAGACCACGCTGTCCGGAGGTCTGTGCAGACAGATTACCCCATACCTCAACCATAGTGATGGACTCAGGACACAACCTGAGCTCGTCACAATCTTCCCTGGGATTTTTCTAATTGCACGGGTGAAACTAGACACAGAAAACTGGTTCTACGATGGTTCTAGTAGTAGAATGTGTACAACAGATTTAGGAACAGGAAGCAAATGGCAGAGGAGAGGAGAGATGAGACAGCGGAAGAGATGGAGAGTTCCTGGGCCAGCTAAATGTGAGGCTAGAGCCACACCCAGCTCTTTCGGTAACCTGTTGTGTGTGAGCCAGTACGTTCTGGGTTTTACTTCCCCGACCAGGGCTTCTCCTCTTCCTCAAACAAGTACTTTGCCCACCACACATCACTATGAATACCTAACTGAACAGAGCGGCTTTGGGCATGACAACCTCTTGGGGTTGAGGTTGTTAACAGCCAGACAGACAGAATTCCCTACCCTGCTGGCCTTCTCTCGACAGTTGTGGCGTGTCACTTTTGAAGTTTAAGACAGTTATTTTGAAGAGTACTGAAATGTCTTCAAAATTAATTTTAAATCATGCATTTTCAGTGAGAATCTTCCAGAAGAGAGGATGTGTCCTGTGTGCTGCCCCCTTATCAGGAGGCACATGGCTGTGACTTGTTCCATTGCTGGTCGTGTAAGACAGTGTCCACTGTAGCTTGTCTTATCCCCTTTGTAATTAATGCAATTGACAGGAGAGGCAGAGGAGGAATGATGAGATGCTGTAAAAAAATCTCATTCCTCAGCAAATTTCATTCACTAGTTTTAGCATCCTTTGCTACTTCTTGGATTGTCGATTGGTCATGTTTCTAATCCATCATCCCTTTGACCTTTATTAGTTAGCATTCTACTGCAAGAAAAAAACTTTATGCTCTCTACATGTGGTTATTCATTCATTTATTTGTAACGTTATAGGCTCGTGGACTTCCATTGTATTCAGTGAATAATAATCTATTCCTATCATTATTTAGTTCAATGCTCCATTCCCAGATTTAGATAGTGGGAGTCCCTTCAAGCTAACTTCTGTGTCCTTTTGACATCTTCCTATCACTTTCTTTCTTTCCTTTTAATCTTTTCATTTTATTTTTTAGCATTTAGTTTCTTGAATCACAGAATATTCCAGACTCATCTTGAATCTCTTGCCCCAGCATAGAATCAGATATTTTTTTTCCTAAGAAACCCAACTCCATTTAGCAGAGAATAATATTTAAAAACCAGGACTTGGTGTGCTCATTGGTATGGGAGAGGGGGGCGGTGGTCATTGCTCCTAATCCCCTGTGGATGCTCTCATAGCCACCTTTGAGCTGTGATCCTGTGTACTCTGCCTCTCAGGTGCCCCTTCACTTCACCTGGCTTCAGTGTTCCAATTCAGGCCTCAACCTCCCACATGGATGAGGTTCTGACACCCCAACCGGGGCTGCTGCCAACATGGAATACTGCTTTCTTGTCTGGCTCTGGCTTTGACACGTGGCACTGGGCTCCATGGATGCCCTATTCGCCCTGCTTGGGCTCCGTGGGCTCTGGTGCCCCATGCTAGGCTGACTGTATTTTGTGGCTATCTGGAAAGGCTCCTGGCTTGAGTGAGACGGCACCCCATTTCTAGTGGCATGGTTCTCAACAGGGCATACGCGTGTGTCAGGAATGTGTTGTGTCGCTCAGATAACAAGGGTCACATACAGATTGATAACCAATAGACTAGATGTTTTAGAAATGGCTTTCCAGCTCTGATATGCAATTGAGTGGTTATTCTGTCTCTCCTTTTATAAGAGAATATCTGTATCTATTTAAGTGACAGGAGAGATTTTTTTTCCATGGGAATAGAGAGAGTGCTCCAGTGAAACTATTCAGCCTATAGGAAACATACGATGTTTAAAACCCAAAAGGCTCAGAAAACATTGAAAAATTAACTTCACCATGAAGGATCCTCAGTATAAAGATGTTTTCCTTGTGAAGATGCCAGATAGATATGATTACAAAGTCCTGGACAATTTTCCTGCCATTATCTCAACCTTTCTTTGATAACTTTACCTTTTCATTTTGAAAGTGATTTATTATTTATTACTAGAGGCCCGGTGCATGTAATTCATGTGGGGGGGGGGGGCGTAGTGTCCCTCAGCCCAGCCAGCACCCTCTCCAATCTAGGACATCTCTCTCACAATCCAGGACTGCTGGCTCCCAACCGCTTGCCTGCCTGCCTGCCTGATTGCCCCTAACCGCTTCTGCCTGCCAGCCTGATCACCCCCTAACCACTCCCTTCTAGCCTGATCGACGCCTAACTGCTCCCCTGCCAGTCTGATTGCCCCTAACTGTCCTCCCCTGCAGGCCCGGTCACCCACAACTGCCCTCCCCTGCTGGCCCGGTCACCCCTAACTTCCCTCCCTTGCCAGCCTGGTTGCCACTAACTGTCCTCCCCTGCCAACCCAATTGCCCCTAACTGCCCTCCCCTGCTGGCCTGGTCACCCCTAACTGCCCTCCCCTGAAGGTCTGGTTGCCCCTAACTGTCCTCCCCTGCAGGCCTGGTTGCCCCCAACTGCCCTCCCCTGCTGGCCTGGTCCCCCCCAACTGCCCTCCCCTGCAGGCCTGGTCACCCCTAACTGCCCTCCCCTGCAGTCCTGGTCACCCCTAACTGCCCTCCCCTGCTGGCCTGGTCACCCCCAACTTCTCTTCCCTGCAGGCCTGGTCCCCTGCAATTGCCCTCCCCTACAGGCCTGATCACCCACAACTGCCCTCCCCTGTTGGCTATCTTGTGGAGGCCATCTTGTGTCCACATGGGGGCAGCCATCTTGTGTTGGAGTGATGGTCAATTTGCATATTAACTCTTTATTATATAGGATTAGAAAGGTTAGAATAGTTATTACTAACATTTTGAAAACCATTTCTCATAAACCTCCATGAGGCAATTGGAAAATTCCTTACTAATATTTTGGAAGGGAATTTTAAGTGTCCTAGAATTTTCTGTGTCTTGATTTGCCCATCCAATGTCCCATATCAGAATTATCAATGAGTCAATTAATTAATATTCTACAAGGAACATATTTTCCTACTGTCTTTGGCATTGCATGCACAGCACATTACTTTCTAAGGATTGCAACAAGTCTTATCTAACAAGTCAATCTCCTCTGAGAATGTCACAGAGTTGCAAAATCTAACATGGGGATTGACAGTCCTCTAAATTTTTGTGTGTCTGTTGATACATATGGAAATAGGCCACTGAATAACTGTGCCTTTTTTCTTCATAGCTAGTTACTAAACTGAAATAACCAATCAAAAATTGCCATTAAACTCTGCTGGATTATAGCAGCTGCGCCTGGCCTTTCAAATAGTGGCATGTGTGTTTTTTTGTTGTTTTCTTTTTTGAGACAGAAATGTTGCAAATGCTGGGTCTCTTTCGAAATAAAGAGCAAAGTTCTGTGGAAAAAGCTAACAACCATATTTCTGAGAAGAAACCCTAAGGGTGTTCAAGGAAAAACATTAAATGATGCAACCTCTATAAGTTAAAAAAACAGGTTCCCTGACATGCTTGCTGAAGGTATTGAGAAAAGAAGTATGTGCTTAAACAAGCATTTCATTGCAGGTATTAGCTATAGAGAAAGATGGTTATTTTCATAGCCAAACATTTCACTAGCTTTTGGAAACTATTTGCAGTAGTTCAGGGTGAAATGGTTGACGTGTCTCTCCCTAGACTTTCCTGCATGGTTTTCCAGCAGTGCACTGGCCTGGTGACTGGGGATCACTGATGGGCGGGCAGTGCTTCACTCCCTTCTATATATTGCTGGCTCCAATTCAGTGACATTGATAGGCTGGATATTTTTGTGATATTCTTTACTTTCTTAACTCCTTCATCCTTTATAATAAAAGGCTAATATGCAAATCAACCAAACGGTGGAACGACCGATCACTATGATGTGCACTGACCACCAGGGGCAGATGCTCAATGCAGGAGCTGCTCCCTGGTGGTCAGTGTGCTCCCACAGGGGAGCGCCACTCAGCCAGAAGCCGGGCTGATGGCTGGCAAGCGAGCGCAGCAGCGGTGGTGGGAGCCTCTCCCGCCTCCATGGCAGTGCTAAGGATGTCCGACTGCTGGCTTAGGCCTGCTCCCTGTGCCGCTAGTAATAAAATAAGACTCCTCTTATTTTATTTTAGTGGCGAACCTGAAATGCTTTCTCTCCTCATCAAACTGCAACGCAAACCACAGACATTCTTCCTGGAAATGGATACAGAATTTGAAGTCAAAGATCTGGGCACACCATATAACCTCTCTGAATCTTGGTTTTCACCACGTGGTTTACCATTTTTAACTATGATTGTTAAAGTTAGATAAACTAATTCATGCTGAAAAGACCTTTGTCTATGTCTACTGTGCTATACGTGTGTTAGCTGCTGCCATTGTCCTTGCTGTTAGGGTCTGCCCCGTCGAGCTGACACAGGGGACTCTCACAGCACGAGCTTCATGCTCTTTCCCAGTGGGCAGGCTGCTCTTCTAGGAATGTCCTATTGCCCTGGCACACCTGCAGAGGGCAGGGCAGCATCTGATTTAGTCACACTGAAATCAAGTATAAGACTTGAGAAATGAGAGTTAAGAAATGGTACACTGAGTGGGATTTGGTATCTACAGTCTCCATGAAGCAGTCAGACGTCTACCTTGAGGCCAGGGCAGTGTGCTGAGCAGTGCTGCTACGCCCCTCCTCCGGGCAAGCGTGTGCGGGGACAGGAGAGGTGGAGACCGGTATGTCCACTGAGGTCTGTGCACCCAGAGGGTGGTCGCCTGGGTTGGTGCGAGCTAGAATTCTAATATGATCGGGTTGCTAGATATTTTTCGTTCACTATTTCTTATTTTTCTCCTTATTATAATGTATTGATGAGTAACATAAGATATCTAGGAACGAAGTAGATTGAGCATGAGTAAAATGAAGTAACAGGACAAGACTGCGACTGGTGTGGAGAGAAATCTTCTCAGGAAATAGGACCCATGCAGATGTCCTCCCCCCACCCCTGACTGGAACACCCACTTCCCTTCCCCCACCCTCACTGGCCTCTTTAGGTCCAAAAAAGGGTGTCTTTTAATTGTACCAGTATGTGTAGCTTAGATTCCTTGAGGTCATATGTGTCTTGGCATATCTCCTTTAGTCTTCCGCACCCAACTTTATATTTAGGGAATTGTTGCAAGGGTTAGCCACAGAAATTATATTCCTAAACAGTAACAGAGCACTGTTTTTTAAGTGTGAAAATGAACTCTTCTTTAATAGCAGTCGAGAAAAAAAAAAAGCAGACATGCTTCAACCAGACGATTTCCACATCTAAGTTGGATTTTGGGGCCTCTGGAAATCATCACGTCACGTTTTTTTTAAAAAACTTAACGTAGTAATGAAAATAATAGCAATTCTATTTATTTGGATAAATAATTTATATTAGAAAATATACAAAATGTTTTCATTTAATTCATGGGACAACCTATCACTAAGTGCTATTATCATCCTTATAGCTCAAATATGAAGAAACTGAGGCTTATGAGAGAGTCCGAGGGACTTGCTCCATACCCGGAAAATGGACGAGATGGGCTGAGGAGCAGCGCTTTCAGCCTTCAAACCCTGCTCATCACGCCCATCTATTTTAACCTTTCTAATAAAAAAAAATAACAAATCACTTTCAAAATGAAAAGACAAAGTTTCTTACATGTGACTTTGAGCATTTTTTTCATGTCTCTTGGCCATCTGCATGTCCACTTTGGAGAAGTGTCTATTCAGGTCCTTTGCCTATTTTGTAATTGGATGTTTGTCTTCCTTTTGTTAAGTTGTATGAGTCCCTTATATGTTTTGGGTATTAACCCTTTATCAGATGTATCATTGGCAAATATGTTCTCCCATACAGTGGGATCCTTTGAGATAGCATGGAAGATCCTGGAGAGTATTATGCAAAGTGAAAAAAGCCAGTCAGAGAAAGACGAGTATCACATAATCTCACTCATTGTGCAATCTAACGAACAAAATAATCTGATGAACAAATTAGATCCAGAGACATAGAGCATAGAATAGACTGACAAATCTCAGAGGGAAGATGAGAACAGGTGTGTGGGTGGATGGGGAGAGATTAACCAGGGAATTTATAGGCATATATGTATAGCCCAAGAATACAGACAATAGTTTGGTGAGGGCCTGGGATGAGGGGGTCCGGGAAGGGGAGAAGGGGGTCAATGGGGAAAAAAAAGGGGGACAGCTATAATACTTTCAATAATAAAGATAAATTTAAAGAAAAGAAATCCCCATGTCATATGCAGTACAGATGGACAGAGGAGACATTATATGGTGCTCTTAGAAATAGTGTTTCTAGGAGTCCTTTGGCCAATTTCCCTTCAATTTGAAGTCCCCTAATCTTCATCTTATGATTGATATTTTTCTCCTCTGGAGATAAAGCAAATGGAATTAGCCAATTGTGCCTGGTAGCTGTTAAAGTAGCTGTCTAGACGAGCCTTTCCCAAAAGTTAAGTTCCATGTGCTCTATCCAGTAAACATTTACTTCTTACAAAGTTTCCATAAGAAATCTGGCCATGTTCTCAAACTGGCCAGTTTGCTGGGGTTTTTTTTTTTGTTTTGGTTTGGTTTTGTTTTTTTTATCCTCCCCAAGAATTATAATACCCACCTGGCACCAGACATAGTTGTTACAATATTATCGACTATATTCCTTATGCTATACTTTACATCACCATGACTATTTTGTGACTACCAATTTGTACTTCTTAATCCCTTCCCCTTTTCACCCAGCCTCCCAATGCCCCGGCTTGCTGTTTGATGCTGTCAAGAAATGAAATGAAGTAAAGTTGTGTCTAACTGGATCTCACTTCAGTACACATTTCTGCCCCAAAGGAGATTATAAAAATGGTCAAAACAGCTTCTTAAAAACAAAACAAAACACACACACACACACACAAACAAACCAAAAAACCCAGTGTCTATTTTAGGTAAAATTCCTGTGTTCACTCCTCCAAAGCTGGAGGAGATGTTGATTTCTTATCAAATATCTAAAAAGAAGAAGAAGAAGAAGAAGAAGAAGAAGAAGAAGAAGAAGAAGAAGAAGAAGAAGAAGAAGAAGAAGAAGAAGGAGAAGAGGAGGAGGAGGAGGAGGAGGAGGGGAGAAAAAAATGTTAACAAGCAGAAAGCCAGAACACCTTGCAATAATATGTGAATGGTGTTACCTTTTGTTCAGGGCATAGACTAAAGGGGCATAAAACAATACACCGATTGATCTGAGTGTCTTGTTGTTCTGAAACCTCAGTTCTATTGCTTACTTTTAAAATGTTGGTTCTTTTCCCAAAAAGCCACCTCTGACTTTGGCAAGTGTACTCAAAGACCTTCAGTGCAAGAACCCATTAATGAGGTGGTAGCAGAGAGTTTCAGAGAAAGCATCAGGGAGTTGTGCTGCAGAGAAAAGGGGTTTTAATAAGGAAACCCATGTGCCTTCCTGCACCTGTGCTTCCTAGTACTTCACACAAGATCAAGTATTTTGACACATGGGAAAATGGGTGGAGGACTAGCAATCCCTGAAATCATTATTATTTTATGTCTATTATACTTACTAACATAAACTACTAGGGGCCCAGTGCATGAATTCGTACACCTTGAAAGGAACTGTGGGCCTTGAGGCTGTGGTGAGCACAGGGGTGGGTCTCGGCCCATCCTCTGTACCCCCACTCAGCTCCTCCCACCACGGCCCCCAGTCCCCTCTCTGCCAGCAGCCCTGCTCCCGCCACCGCTGCCACTCCCATGCACTGACAGCGCTGGCCCCGCTCGCACCTGCCAATGGCACGGAGCAATTGGGGCCAGCACCAGCAGGGGTATGAGCTGCGGCTACTGCCCTGATCACCCCTCAGGAGCAGGGGGTGGTGGAGAAGCCGTCAGGGGCGATCAGGGCCGGCAGCTGCCACTCAAACCCACTGACAGCGCTGAGCGATTGGGACTGGCAATGGGTGCCGGCAGCAGGTGTGAGTGGGGCTGGTGCTGGTAGAGGGTATGAGAGGCGGCTCTGGTGCCAACAGTGGGTGTGAGTGGGTGTGAGGGGTGGCTGCGGGCCCCGATCACCCCTCAGGAGCAGGGGGAGGTGGAGAAGTCCTGAGGGGTGAACAGGGCTTGCAGCCACTGCTCACACTCACTGACGGCACCGAGTGATCGGGGCCGGCGCCGGGTGATGGCAGCAGGTGCGAGCGGTGGCTCCAGCACTGACAGCGGGTGTGAACGGGGCTGGCAGCAGGTGTGAGCGCCGAGCAGGACCACAACACACAGGAGCAAATAATTTTCAGTAACCACCAGAGGCTTGCCCTGATGACAGCAACCGGCACTTTGCCTTGGTCTGGCACCCTGGCTCACCTGCTCTACCATCCCGCCGCAGCCGACACCTGCCATGTTCCGCTCTCTGCCGCCTGCTGCTGATACCCACCATGTTCCACACACACGCCCCCTGGTGGTCAGCGCACATCATAGCAACCGGTTGTTCAGTTGTTCGGTTGTTCAGTTCTTCCGCCGTTTGGTCTTATTGCATATTAGGGTCTTATATACATATGTAGACTAGAGGCCCGGTGCACAAAATTCGTGCACTTGGGGGATCCCTCAGCCCAGCCTGTGCCCTCTCGCAGAATGGGAGCCCTTGGGAAGAGGGCCTAAGCCGTCAGTCGAACATCCTTAGTGCTGCTGCAGAGGCGGGAGAGGCTCCCGCCACCGCTGCTGTGCTTGCCAGCCCTGAGCCCGGCTTCTGGCTGAGTGGCACTCCCCCTGTGGAGAAGTCCTGAGATGCTCAACTCAGATGCTCCTGAGTTGAGCATCTGCCCCGTGGTGGTCAATGCAAATCATAGTGACCAGATGTTCTGCCATTCGGTCAATTTGCATATTAGCCTTTTATTATATAGGATAGGGGTCCAAGCTCTCTAAATAACTTTGAAATATTTTGAAAACAAATTGTATGATTGGGGGTGGGCAGTGGTGAGGACAGGTGGGCGGGTCACGCCACATCACTGCCATTATGATGCCTCCTGGTTTAAGACCCTGCTAGTTATTTCCCCAGCACCATGCAAGAGCCCAAGATCTTCCAGCACACCAAGTGGCCGGCCTGAGCTAAGGTGCGGGACCAACATGGGCATGGGGATGGTGGCCAGGCTCAGTCTGGGGCTGCTGCTTCTGGTGCTGTTTCTACCCACGCAGGTTTATTCACCAATTCCTTTGCACACCACACCAGAACCTCCTGAACCCACAACGCTATCCAAATGTGCCTTGCAGTTGACAGCCAGTCTCCTTGTGATCTTGTTTGCCCTTCTACATCTCTACCTTTAAGAGACTCTGGCCAAAAAATATCTACAGTTCACCAACCCATATTCTACAGCCCAAACCACACGGCACCTGGAAGTACAATGTGACAAGGAAAAACAGGTCTTTATCAAATCTACTAATTACTAATCTACCAATGCAGAAAATACTGAGACTCTCACATTGGACTGCTTTAAAGACTATCTGCAGGCTTGACTACGTAATGAATGCCAATGGTAAATCTGCCGGAGTTTCATGTACAAGAAGGAAGGAAGAGACAACTTAGAAAATTAATGCTGTGATAAAATGTAGCTTAAAAGTTTTAAGTATGGACACCTAAAACTTTACTTTGAAAATAGGAGTAATTTCACCTGGATCTAGAGAAAAAGGATGAACTGTGGGATGGAGAGTCAGTTTTTACTTGGCCTCATTAAATCTAGGAGGCATTAAAAGGATTAGGTAATATAAAAAGCTTCCATGATTTCATTTATGTGTACACTAGAGGCCCGGACCCTAGGCCTGGACGGCTATCGAAGTGCGAGCATCTGGAGTGGAAGGGCAGGTTCCAGCTGACCTCTGGGCCCTGGGCAGCACCTGGGCCCCCCGGCCCCGCTCACCCCCCTCCCACCCCTCAGATGCAGTGAGCGCGGCCGGACACCTTGGGGTGGGCCTCTGGGCTGCCCAGCAGCGCCAAACCCTCACAGACGGGCTCCTGTGTGACCCCACAGGGACGGCTCACCCAGAAGAGGCCGCGTGGTGCGGGGCTGGCTCCTCGCGGGTGCCCAGCTCCTGAGAGTGGGGGCTTCCTGGCACGGGAGCCCTGGCGTCCTGGGGGAGGGTAGCAGGTGGAGTGAGAGCTAGCTCTGTGGACACTCGGCATTTTCACTGCATCTCTGTCCCCATTACCCCCGCCCCCAGGTAGCTGGCGAGAGGTCGCAGCTCTCCACCCAGGCGCCATGGGAGGTTGGTCGCCGCCACCCACCCCCAGTTCCAGGTCTCAGCCCAAGTCCCGGCCCCAGTTGGGCGATTAGGGCCTGCTGGCCACCGGTCACCATCTGCGGGGTGATTGGCAGGGCGATCGCCCTCCTCCCCTCGCACCCACCTTGGCCTGGCGCCACCTGCTCAACTGCTCCACCATCCCGCCCTGGTCCCACTCTCATCGGGGCCCCTGGAGGTGGCAGTGCCTCCACTGCCGCCTGCTGCCATCTGCATGTTCCGCGCTGCCCCCTGGTGGTCAGCACACATCATAGCGAGCGGTCGAACTCCCAGTCTCCCAGTCAAACTCCTGGTGGAAATGACCACCCGAGGGGACAATGTGCACATTAGGCTTTTATTATATAGGATGATAAGGTTTTGTCTTAGTTTGCTAAGCCTGTCATAATAAAATACTACATACTGGATGGGTTGAAGAACAGAAATTATTTCACAGCACTGGTGGCTAAAAGCCCAAAATCAAGATGGCAGCTTTATTTCCCCGAGGCCTCTCTCCTTGGCTTACAAATGGCTATCTTCTCATTGCATCTTCATGTGGTCATCCCTCTGTCTGTGTTGTCTGTGTCCTAATCTCCTCTTTTTTAAACAGACGCCGGTCATATTGGGTTAAGATGCACACATATAACCTTTTCTCCTTCTCTCTTTAAGAGTCTACCTCCAAATACAGTCACATTTTGAGGTATTGGGGTTAGGATTTCAACATATGAATTTGGGGAAACACAATTCAACCCATAACTGGTTTCCTCCACCATGTTTTTATAAGAAATAATGGGAATGGGGGAGAAGGAGAGGAAGAGAAGGGGCAACATGCAGACCAGATATGATAGCAAGATTCAAAGAAAACAATAACCTGGGCAATTTTAAAATCTACAGGATGAATATGGCTGTCAGAAAGTAGAGGAAATGTTTATTCAGGGATATTGTATCACCTACAAATGGAAGATTATTTTAAGTTGGAAAATATTTAACAGCTGTGGTAGCCAGCCTCTAGGGTCCCCCACCTCCTAGCATCCCTACCCCTGTGTAGTCTCCTTCCACAGTGTTCCAGCACAACCACCTGATGCTCCCTCTGAAACGCTCTGCTAGGGTCCTACCACCTCACTAATGGGTTCTTGCACTTAGGGTCTGTGAGTGCTTGACAAAGTCAGAAGTGGCTTTGTTGGAAAAGAACCAACATTTGAAAAGTAAGCATGGCCAGTCGATGAGGCAGAACCGAGAGAATGCCACTTTGGCGAATACATTGTAAAGTAATACGCTCCGCCTTTCCTGTTCTCTCATTGCCTGTCCTCTCCCTCTGGAGTCACAAGCCGCCACGCCATGCACATCCCTGTGGAGAAGTCCATGTATGAGGACCCGTGGAGCCTGCAACAGCCCTGTGAGTGAGCTTGGGGCAGAGGCTTCACCCGCACAGACCTGGCCATGACTGCGGTCCCAGGCGAGAGCTGGGCCGTGACCTCGTGAGTGACCTGCACCAGAGCAACCCAGCCAAGCTGCTCCTGCACTCCTGAAACCTCAAAAGAACTGTTGTTTGAAGTTGTCAAGTTTTGGAATAACTTATTGTGCAACAAGAGATAACTAACATAATCTAAGCTTCATTTGTATTTTATGGATGAAAACATTTTATGCAGTGTCCATACATAATGTTGTGCTTCTTCATTTATTCCTTCTCATTTAAAATATTTTTTTTTCACTACAAACAGTCCTTGAAAAAAAAGGAAAAATGTAAGTTTAATGTGTGGCATAAATATTTTTAGATAAATTAAACATTTTTTTTCTTACACCTCCTGAGGAGGTTTAGGAACAAGGAGAGTATAGTAGGTGGATTTTGATGACTTCTCTGAGGTGTTAATGAGGGCTTTCCTTCCTGGCCTATACTTATTTGAAATTCTGTTAAATCTATTATTTAGCAGCATTGCTGTGCTGCTCACTTTTTCTCATAAGACTTCACAGTGTTTGATTCTCCAGCCCCCTTCTTCATACCCTCTGGCATGGTTAAATATTGAACTGACCTTGAATTAGAGAAAGTGAACATTCATGGCTAGTCTTCATATGAAACATTCTTGTTAAAATCCTTGATGAAGTTTTATTTTCATTAAAAAGGTATTTTCAGGTCTCAAAAAACATTGCCCAATTTTGAGCTACCAACCCTTGAGGTGTTCTCACAGTGGCTAACAGCCCTGATTCCCGACAAAACCCTGTGACTCCTGAGACAGCAAGTGAAAGAGATTAGTAACCTTGACGATGCCAAGGAATAGCAAGCACACACTTTTTGGCTCTGTGCTCTACCCATCTAAGAGAATGTCCCATGTCCCGCGTGGTTCAGGGTTCAGGTTCAGGGTTCGGGTGCGGGCTCTGGAGGAGGCCGCACACAAATGAAAGAGACAAGACAAGAAATACTAATTTGGAAACCGGGGACTAGGTGGAAGCCCAAGGAAGGACTCTGCTTTGCTCTGGCCTTGCCATCCCTTCTATTCAGGTCTGGGATACACCCGTAGCCCTTAGGCAGGCAATTCCAGTAATAGCTCAGTGATAGCCCATCAGCAAGGATTTACATAAGACTAACAGGTGGAAGTTGCTTCAGCTCCCTTTGTCTCCACTAGACAGTGGGTGTATGGCTCTGACCCTTGCCAGAGCCTCAAGGTTGACCAGCCTTCCAGACTCCTTGTCCACCCCTTTCTGCTGGTGAAGGCAATGGGCAGCTTCCAACACATCTGAGTTGTTTGGCCCTATGCTTCCCAAGGCAGTTCTAATGGCATCCAATGCGACAAAAACCAGTGACAGGACTTTCTATGCCCCGCCTGTTTTTAGGTGTGGCTTACAAGCATGTACCTTGCTGCAATATTGTTTTGAGAGCTTTGCTTTTAAGTTCTCTGAGACAGGATTAGTCTTCTTTTGATGATTTGTACACTAAGCCAATAATACCAATAATCCGTCTATTTATTAAAGGTGTGCTCCACTCAAGGTCTTTACCAAGTTTCCCTAAAAACCGAATAAGAGATACTGAAGGGCCACAGGAACATTTGCTTTGATGAATGACTTGTGGAATCCAGATCCTGACTCTAAAATCACAACCTTCGAACACCTATATTTACTAAATAACACACTTCCCATGTTTCCTAGTAATCCGTTTGTCAAACAATAATGTTACTTATATGCTTTGTAACATTATTTTTGAACTAGGACTTTGCTTACTGACACCATTTTTCATTTTTTCTTATTGGTTTATTCCAACAGTTACTGACCACACATTATTTCCACGAAAGCCACCGCTTTTCCATCCACTGTAGATGTTTCCCTTCACTGTGACAGCTCTCAGGCAAATTTGGAATAACTTCCTTTTCCAGGACCCCTCAAAGCACAGGCACCGCTCTCCGGAGACCACACCCCCCCTCATTGTTATTGAGTTAACTGTAGACTGTTAACTATCCTGCACCCACCTAAGTAAAGGAAGTATGGGTCTATCATTTTACTTTTTATCCAAGCCCAGAGGTCCCCCCGCCCCAACCCGCTTTGCTTTCTCCCACCTCTCTAATCTATCACCAATGGAGTTCATGTAACACACTTACTTCTCCTCCTTTGATTATCTAATCTAATAATAGACAAATATGCAAATTGACCGCACCTTTGCTACACTTAAGCCACGCCCACCAGCCAAGCCATGCCCACCAACCAATCAGGACGAGTATGCAAATTACCTCAACAAAGATGGCGGCTAATTTGCATATCAAGACAGCGTGGAAAGAAGCCAAGAGCTGCAGAAGGGAGTAAAGCTTCGAAGAAGCAAGCAAGCCGGGGGGGGGGGGGGGGGGGCTTGGGGGGGAGGAGAAGGGAGGAGCGAAGTCAGGGACGGGGGCGAAGGGAAAAGCAGGCGGGCTGGAGGAGAAGGCGGGGCCGACAAGGGCAGAGCGGAGGCGGGGTAGAGTCAGTAGGAAATCCTATTGCAGGATTTTTCCTGCAACGGGAACGCTAGTAATGTATAAAACAAGATACAAAACTGCCATTCTCTGGAGCATTATCCCAATACGTTGAGGTTCTGCTTCCCGGCAACTGTGGAAAGTTTGGCTCAAATAAACTCACAAAAATTCTTTACAGGTTGGAATTTTTTATTTATGTTAACATAGCATCCCTAACTTAAAACTTACATGCTAATTTTTTGAGAATTCAGGCCAATCACAGAAACCAAACTTTTCATGACACCACAAACTAATGATAACTATTAGTAGTTTCATATTAATATTTTAATTTCCATTTTCTTCTCTGAAGTTAAATGTTTTTAAAAACATGTATTAATAGCAAAAGAAAAATAAATTTATATCAAAAGTTTTATTTGTAATAAAATGTTGTCTTAGTGCTTAGATCCTTTGTCCCCTACTCATGCCTTGCAGATACTGTGTTGTTGCAAAGCCCCTTGAATCTACACTTGATAGTCTGCTTTGCTTTAACCATCCCTCCTCTGTGAAATGAAAAAATAATCTCCTCCAAACACCATCCAATACTTCTGTCTCCCTAACAACGTCCTTACCAACGGGCTATCTGACTTAAAAATAGAGTGTTTTCTAAATAGTTTGAACTTGAATCATGATTTGCTTATAGTATGTTCATTTGGCTGAACTCAAGATTATTAACACAATGTAGCCTAGATTTTATCAAGTTGAGTCCTTCTCCGTTTATTTTAGGATGAATTGGGAAATGAGAAAAGCTTCATCCTTAAAATAGCCACAAGGAGGAAGCATAGCCCGTAGGTGTTAGCAGCCAAGGGCAGTTTTCTGGAGGTACGAGCTACTTGGAATTCTCAGGCTTGTCCACCCACATTGCATATCCCAATCATACAATCTTTTGCAGTCCATTTGACCAGTGGTTGTATCATTTCCTCTCATCTACAATAAAAAGCTGTTCATTATTTTTATCCGTGGCCTAAATATTAATCACAGTAAGTTAATAATTATGAAAACTTATTCCAAAGATTGTTCTTATCTGGAATACATTCAAGCTGCATCACAAGGCTAAAAGTTGAGCACATGATTCTCCACATTCTACAGATGAGAACCCTGAAGCTCAGAGATGTGGGAGCCCTGACCGTAGGATGTGAACACACACACCTTCCCCATGCACACTGCCTCCTTGGGGACTGCTGAAGCACAGAACTGTGAGAAAGCAAATCAATCACTGAGTATGGTTTCTGTTCCAAGTGGCCCAAGGGCAAAACAAAATGTTTTTATTCTATTTATCGATTCTAGGAGAGAGATGGAGATGGAGATGGAGATGGAGATGGAGATGGAGATGGAGATGGAGATGGAGATGGAGATGGAGATGGAGATGGAGATGGAGATGGAGATGAAGATGGAGATGGAGATGGAGATGGAGATAGACAGAGAGAGAAAGAGAGATATTTGTTGTTCCACCTATTCATAATCCATTGGTTGACTGTTGTATATGCCCTGACCAGAGATCAAACCCAAACCTGTGGCATTTCAGGACAAAGCTCTAACCAACTGAGCTACTCGGCCAGGGCAAAAAACAAAATGTATTTACCACCCCAAATTATAGGCTACACATTTTAGCTTTTCTCATACCCTCTAAAAGCCCAAAGGAACACACAAAGAGAGAATACTAACAAAGCAAGTAATTGAGAGAACAAAAGATACAAATGTAGATGGAGAGAGAAAGAGAGAGAGAGGGAGAAGAGAGAGAGAGAGAGAGAGAGAGAGAGAGAGAGAGAGAGAGAGAGAGAGAGAGATCCACTGATAACTGATAGTTAGAGGGAATACAGAAATACATTTGTCAATAGCTCCCACTACCATTCCTCAATGCCAAGAATTTTTTATATCTCCTTGGTAGAATATTATAGTAATTCTAGATAATTAGCAGATCTTTAAGCTGATAGGGATGGGAAAATATAACTTTTATTCTAATTAGTGTCAAAAAAAGGTAAAAAAAAAAATACTGTAGGTTTAATGGCCTCACATTTTTCTTAAAACACTAAATCTAGACTTTGAGGTTTGCAGCATGCTGTTACACACAGGCTCACCTAGAGGCTCTAGGATTTCTGTGAGAATTGGTTTTTGTTTTCCTAAAGCTTTCTGATCCCAGGAATGCTGCCTAAGAAGCCCTTGGAGGAGATGGCAGTACCACTGTGCTGCCCTCCTCTCCTTCGGGAGCATCCCTGTGCCACGAGGAAGCCTGTGCTGTGAAGAAAGGGGTTCACAAGTCTTCCCAGAGGGTTCTCCCTGCAGGTCTTGAGCTATCGATGGAGGACAGGGATATCTATTTCTATAAAATAATGTAAACCAGATCATCCAATAGACAGATCAGCTCAGCTGAATTCTAACCTCAAAAGATCTTCCTTCAAACACATTCATGGTAAAAGCACGCTCTAAGTCATGTGGCATGAGGAAGTCTTAGCTGTCAGTTTCAGCCTAGGGTCGATATAAACAAAGTAACGGATGCTAAGACATTGGCAGGACAACTGTTTTCCCAGGATCTTTGTATCGCAACCACCTGAACCATTTTTTTTTTTTACATGCATATTCCCTGGCCTTCACTTCAAATCTAATAAGCCAGAATCTCTTGGCAAACTACGCTTTTGAAAAGTTCTTCAGGTTACACTTTGGACACTAACACACTGGTAGTAATTTACTGTTTTGCCAATAGCACAATGGGCAGCGTCTGGTGAGAAGAAGCCCTCAGTCCCATGCTCTGATGAGTCGTTACTGCTTCTCTGGCATGGCTACATCTCGCCTTCCCAGAACTGGTCCTGGAACAGTCTGGAAAACTTCAGAAACGTATTCTTGTTATGTAACCCTCGTTTGTATCACCCTAGAAGTACTACACACTCAGCCCCAGTGTCAGTGACTCCCAGGTCCCTTTCTGAGGCCCTTCCTCCTTTACTGACTGACATAATGGGGTTCGGTCTCAGGAGAGTACAGCCCCTTCTCTCTCTGGTTCTTAGCCTCAGCGTCCCAAGAACATTGGATCCTTAGTCTGCTTAAAAAGCAGGTATTGTGGACGATTCTCTTCTAACAAGCTGTTTGTGAGAACCCATGAAGGGAAAGCCTTATCCCTACAACTTATCCCAATGAGACCGCTCCCTCTGAACCTCCAGTTGGAGTGAAACCATGCCATTGGTGCCAGTGGTGATACCAGGAGCAGATTGTAATCCAGCATCCGTCTCGTCTACGTGACAAAATAGCTTCCAGTGATAACAACACACCGAAATGAAAAATAATCATGGCTGAAAAAGGAATGGGGACAGTGGGAAATTCCTTGTTTCGAGCTTTGTAAGCGTAATTGTGCCCATAAAAACCTAAATAAACATTATGGTACAAAAACACCACCACACATTACATCAAAAATATATTTACATTAATATATTTTTAAAAAGGGAAATAAATCATATTCCCACATGTTGGTTCATGGCAGTAATGAAAGATGTTTGTCAATTTGTGAGTGATTTCATATTCATGTTCCAAAAAGCAGATAGCCAGATTTGTCCATTTATCTTCACTCATCATTGAGGGAAACTTTATTATTTCAGTTTTGAGGATTTTTTTCGCATGAAACAACAAATATATAAAAAGTTAGGAAAAGTTACAGCCAATTTTTTAAAATCCCATTTCACAATAAATTTCAAAAATTACAATACTTTTAATGGTGGGGTCCATTCTAGTTGCTTTCAAAAATCCCTACAGTTACAAGAGTGGCACTAGGAAGGGGAGGCCAAAGCTATGGCTTCCTATCCAGTATTTACAATTCATCTATAGTTCTTCAAATCCAGATGCCAGCAGGTATTATTCTGGTGTAAGCAATGCTTCTTAGTGACATATTTCATATGCTCTCCTTATCAAGTTACAGGGAACCAGAGCTAACTAAACACCAAATTCTCATGCAGAGGTAGAGTGGGCTGCCCCCACTCCAACATCTCGCCTACACAGTCCTGGAACAGAGAAGCAACATGGCAAAAACTTTTAGGTATATTTTATTAGGTAATATGGCATAAAGTTTGGTTAGAGCAGTGGTCGGCAAACCGCGGCTCGCGAGCCACATGCGGCTCTTTGGCCCCTTGAGTGTGGCTCTTCCACAAAATACCACGTGCGGGCGTGCACGTATAATGAGATTGAAACTTTGTGGCCCATGCGCAGAAGTCAGTTTTCGGCTCTCAAAAGAAATTTCAATCGTTGTACTGTTGATATTTGGCTCTGTTGACTAATGAGTTTGCCAACCACTGGGTTAGAGGGAGTAGAGACTAGAGGCAGGAAGGTAGGTGAGAGGGTGGTGAAATAATCCAAATGATAGGCAGCATTTCAAGTAATGCCATTGCCAATGGGAATAAAAAAGTAGGAAGGGAAAGGTTAACCGCTGGTTCTGAGACTCTTCCACGCCTCAGGAACATCTGAGGATCTGCCCATGTGCCCATCCTCCTACAACATTAACTCAAGGAATTGTTAGGGGGTTGTACAACTGCACCCAAGATAAATGAATGGTTGACTGAAAACCAGCTGCTGACAATTTGCCAGAGCAAGTGGCCCCATGTCATTGTCAAATTATTTTTCAGCCAGGCCACCCATTTCTATACCTACCAATCCCACCCTGAACCGATCTGCCCCTCCTCAGAGTCCTCTATTTGCACAATATATGTGCTCTAAGGCTGTCACAGGAACTCCCTGTTTTGCTTGTCTGGGAGTTAATATTGTCTTCAGAGCACAAACTTGGCACAGAATGGGTTTTCACTTCTGTAATCTGTCAGTATTATATGGCTTCGTTTCCTGGTTAATTCATAGACATTTGGTCTCTTTATATCCTTTTCCAACTTGTAAACTCTCTTAAATTAGCTTGCCTCCTCTAAGGTCACTTTATTATAACTGACATTTCACATGCACTGTAGAATATGGTCCTTAAGCTTTGATTAGTCAGGGGAAATGTTCTTGGGCCATATCACAGAAATAGCCTGCAGAAGGAAAATGGAAACAGTGGGGTAGGGAATCACATCTCTTTTAAGGTAATAGAGTCACACATTGCCTTAACTGGAAAACATCCTATTTTTCTTGTATTTTTCCTTTCTGTGTCCAGAGACAGACCCTAAGGCACATGGTGATTTCCCGAGTCCCCATAATGCATCCGTGAAGCTGTCTCAGGCACCCACACTGAACTGAGAGTGGGCAGCTGGCGCCTGTACAGAGGTCTGAATCCTAAAATGCCACTAAGTAAAAACAACACAAAATGGCAAATGCCGAATGTCAACAAGTGGATAGGGAAACACTTCCTTAATAAGTAAACAGAATAAAAGGCCTGCGTAATCCTAACGATCTATCTGGCAAGAAAAAAGTCATTGCCTAGGTCACATACAGTCACCAAGATGAAAGGAAGTTTTGGCCCACGGGATAGAAATCTAGAGGCAAAAGGGTAGGGAAAGTGTCACCCACTGGGGATTGATTTGTCATTGTTAAAGACAACACCTGACATGAGGGGCCAATGTCAGAAAGAGGATGAGTGCATTGTGATGGTTTTTCATTAGGTAGAAGGTAGGGGATGTTTTCCTGGCAACAAGGAAAAGAGCAATTTGAGAAACTTGAGGTTATTGTGTTTTATTCTGGCAAACCTCACTCTGTGGACCAGGAGATTTGTCATAAGCATTTGCTAAAGAGCCCCAGTCTCTTATGTGCATGAGCCTGGGGGCAACTGAAGGTAAAAACAAGAGCTACTGCTTTGCAGAGAAGTGGCATAAAGAGATAAACGAAGAGTTAGGGCATCTGGAATAAGACAGATCTGAATTTGCATCTCATTTCTATGCATTGCCAGCTATGTTACCCTAGGGAAATTACTTGCCCTGTTAACGCCTCTGTTTTCTTATCTTTAAAATAAAGATAACAATAGCTATTTCGCAAGGTTACTCTGAGTGTTGAATGGAAAAAGGTATGCAAAGCATTTAGCTCAATGCCAAGACCACAGTATGTAGGATACTCATTTAGACATATTATCTCATTTAACCCTCACATGCAATGGTACAGGAGAACTGAACTCTGGCACTGGGACATCACCTCAATACATCATTCAAGAGATACAGAGCAGAACAAAATAAACTGATGAACAAAATAGATCCAGAGACAGAGAAATGTGGAACAGATTGACAAATCTCAGAGGGGGGGGGGGGGGGAGGGCAGAAAAATATCTTAAAAAGAATGTATATGCATAACCCATGGACACAGAAAATAGTGCAGTGAAGGCCTGGGGATGGTGTGTGGGTTGGAGGGGATCAATGGGGGTGGAGGGGAGGGAACATCTATAGTACTTTCAACAATAAAGATAAATTTTAAAAAGAGAGAGATACAGGATAGTGTAATAAAAAGAGGCTGAAATTGGTTCCAGCAAAAGCTAGAAGAGAAATACACAGGTAGCTAGGATGGCCTCATGCTTCTATTGAGCAGCAAGTCACATTAAAGCTACCTCTGGGGTAGTTTCAAACCCTAGGCCAGATACGTTTATGGAATGGTGCAAGCAATGACTATAGAAGTTTAGAGGAGAGCAGAATTATCTAAGGAGGAATCCAACTGTTGTAAAACCTTAGCTTGACCCTAAACTGGGGTTTTGAGAGCTGAGGGCAAGTGAGGCAACTGTCTGGGGACAGAAGACAAGAACATAGCCTTCAGGCCGATCTAAATCAGCATCTGGAACAACAGTAACTAATTAGGAGTCTGGTCTTAAAATGGAAGGACTTAGAGAATAAAGGTGTGAGAATTTTGGAGGGCTGAATTATTAGCCAGAACTTATACCATGTGGTACCATCAAATTGCTGTTTACTAGTATACTCATTCATTAGACGTGGAAAGTTAATCTTGCCTGGTCTACAGGTAAAGCGGAGAAAAAGAAAAAAGAAATAAATAAAAGCAGGCTTATTGGGGTAGTAAATTCCACTGAGCAGACTGTAGTGGTGCTGTCTGCCTATTGCATGCCCACCCGCTATGATTTGTAGGTTGATTACTCACACTGCGCAGGAAAATTGATTGGGCGCTATAAAATGCAGGTGAAGTACGTGATGAAGAGGCGGGTCCCTGTGCAGGGGCAGTAGCTGGAAGGAGGGACACACTTAGGAGAGGCACAGAGGACACCCCCTCCACCCCTAGGATGATGGTTATGAACAGGACCAGCAGTGGGTGTCGAAGATCCACTCGTCCAGCTATTCTTGCCTCTAGAACAACAAACACGTTTTTGCAAGGAATGTCCACAGGTGTCATTATGTTTACTCTTCTTCTGATCGCTGCTAACCTGCCAACTATAGCCTGTCCTTCCTGCCATTTGTGGTCTGACACGTAACCTCGTCACAATCAAGGTCTCAAGCCCACAGTTATGATGCCTGCCCTGGCCACAGAGAGAGAGAATGTGGGGAGGAAAGGTGGTGGGAAGAAGGAAGATTCTGACAATGACCTTGGGAGATCAGCTTCCACTAACCCGGGGAGAGAAGTCCCCACTGAGGGACCCTGACTGATGTGAGTTACCAGCACCTCTGAGCCCCCTATGGCCAACGCGGACTAACTCAGACAGATTCACCCCCATGAAGAAGGAGTTCGGTCGCAGCAAATGCAATATAACAATTGGCTGCAGTTTCTATTGAGCAGTGAGGCACATTACAAACTGAGTGTGGTCTCAAACACCGGCCCCCGCCCCTGTCTTGCCCTTTCGTGGCCCCTGACTTCAGTTCCTCAACCAAGATTTAGTCCACTTTTTTAGTTAGGATATGCCCTTGAACAGGAATCCAACCAGCAAACCTTTCGCACATGCCTGGACAGCATGGCTCAGGGGTTGAGTGTCGACCTATGAACCAGGAGGTCACGGTTCGATTCCCAGTCAGGGCACAAGCCTAGGTTGCAGGCTCAATCCCAGTGAGGGGTGCACAGGAGGCAGCCAATCAATAATTCTCTCTCATCATCAATGTTTCTATCTTTCTCTCCCTCTCCATTTCTCTCTGAAATCAATAAAAAAATATTTTTTTTAAAAATGTAGCCACAGTAAAGCAGAGATTAAGCCAACCCCCAACATATGAGAAACTCCAGCAAAGATACCAGGAAAACACACTCTTTCCCACACCACCCAGCCCTGCACAGTGAAGGCCTGTGTAGAGAAGCAGAACATCTGAGATCATGATTCTATGCATCACTGTGGAAGTGCGCACCAAGAGCTGGCCTGGGAGAGGAGAAGAAGAGTTCAGAAACCTGAGCTACACTTCTAGTTCTGTCCCTACCCAGCTATATGATCTGTCACTTTAAATTCTTTGAAGCTTATAAATGAAATTTTTGTATTTAAACATTTTGAGGGACATTTTCTGGTCTAATCCTCCATAGTTTCTAAATCTTAATCTCTATTCTAAATTGCCTTTTTAAAATATTTCCATTTTCTATCAAACTTTCCTATCCCCAAAAGTATTTTTCTTGCACAAATAAAAAGGGCAAACATCCATTGGCTGCTGAGCAGATGCCAGGCACTGCCTCCAGTACCCCAGCAGATAAACACTCATTTTCATTCTTATGTTCTAGGTGAAAAAACTGAGGCTTAGAGAACTGAGTGATTTGTTCAAGTTTTCATGACAACCTGGTCACACAAATATATTTTTAATCAATTGGCATGACTCTAGACCCCAAATGTATCACTTTTTAATGCTATCTCTCTATATATATTGCCCTCCCCCAGGCCACACCATAAGCATGTAGGCTGTACCTAGAGGAATTGTCTAGTATTTTATAACATAAGAAGACAAGGAAAGTGAAATTTTTCAGTAAAAAGTCTTTGTTTAGCTGAAACCAGTTTGGCTCAATGGATAGAGCGTCGGCCTGCGGACTGGAGGGTCCCAGGTTCGGTTCCGGTCAAGGGCATGTGCATTGGCTGCGGGCACGTCCCTGGTGGGGGGTGTGCAGGAGGCAGCTGGTCGATGATTCTCTCTTGTCGATGTTTCTAGCTCTCTGTCCCTCTCCCTTCCTCTCTGTAAAAAATCAATAAAATATATATTTTTTTAAAAAGTCTTTGTTTATATAGCTAGAGAGAGATATAGAAGAAAAGATGATTAATAAACAATGAAATTGCCAGTCCTCGAGCTCTAAAAACAACCCCCAGAGAATGGCCAGCCATTTTAGTTCTTGGACTGTTTCATTTTATAAAATATTTGTTATATATTTAAACATCATTCCTATTTGCACTTTGGAAGAAATGAACCCCTTGACGATTGAGAAATATTGTACCTTGGCATCTGGCAAATAGATCCCCAGTGAGTATTTGGTGAATGAATGAATGGTTCTTTAACGATGTTCCTCACCTGACAACATGGCAATTGTGCGTAGCTACAACTTTCACAGCACCTCTGATCCCCAGTCGTCAGGGCCTCCAGAGCTCAGCTGGAAGCTTTCCCGCTGAGGAAAAGAATTTATCAAGTTCTCCTCATCGTTAGTGCCACCAGCCCAGCACTGGGGCCTAGTGTTTGGTTGCTGATGCCTGCATTACTGCGATTGATGTTTAAGATTTATCGAGTTCCCACATTCATTTCTCATTCTTTTCTTTTGCTAAAAATAATCATTGAGAATTTCATAACAGTAAGACTTTAAAGTCCATAACGTGTAAATAAGCATAGTTTCTGCCAAAATAAATAGTCTACATATCCATGGAGGGAAGATAAGGTGTAATTCGAATACTCAAGGCAGGTTGTTCCAGGTGAGTGAGGGTGGAGCTGCTACTGTATGAAAGTGCACAACCGCCCACACACTGTTGGACTGGCAGTCCCTGCCACCTCCCCTCTCCAACTTGGCAGGACGCCTGCCTGTGCAATCCAGGACAAAGATCAGATCCACACAAGACAATGGTTCTAAATGATTCTAAATTCCACCGAATTTGGAGAATTATGATGTCAAATTATTTTCCACCGTCTGACAAATTAGAGCCTTTGGGGAGAATAAGACAAGAAGGAAACTTGTTATCCCAGGAGTTGCTCTGCTGTTATCCCCCAAGAGTTTCAGCTGAAGAACTTCATTCATACAAAGTAGGAATGAATGTTTTATAACGAAGTTCTGGAGGAGCACAGAGGGGAGGTGGGCGGCACTAGGGGCTAAGTTAAAACACCCTCATCCCCAATGACATGAGCATGTTAGTTTCCTGACAAAATGTTCACATTCTTCTGTCGCTGTCCTGAGTGTAGAAGCAGCAAATGAATCCCCACAAATCAGTTTACATCCAGTGGGGATATTAATTTTTCACTTTCAATCATATTTACATGTATAAAACCAATTCCCATGGTTTAAACATTTAATTGATTCGTCCTTGCTTCATTATCAACTATGAACAAAAACAAACAGAATTTGCTTCTAAGATTCAATTTTTCCACTAGTACAGACCATATACAATTGAAATAATAGTAGTACCCTTTCTCAGTGCTGATAGTTCTGGACCCAACTTTATTTATCTCTTCCATGCTCTGGGTTTGTAATTTATTCTCAGGAAGGACATTATACTTTGCATGTTTTTTCTTTTGAATGATTTTTTTCATACTTTTCAAATATTTTTCCTTTAAAATGGGTCACTAGTCTCAAATTGACCAATGTCAGATCTATGATTTTATATTCAACATTTAAGAGCTCCAAAATATATAATTACTCTGTTTCAAAAATACACTCAAATGCCCCTCTACCTGCCTTCATGCTCTAGTTGCTGTTGCAGTCCCGTCATAGTCATCAGCGCTTTCCATTGCAAATTCTTTTTAGCTGTTGTTAATCCTCACCTGAGGATATTTTTTTCCATTGATTTTTAGAGACAGTGGAGGGGGGTGGGAGGAGCTAACCTGCAACCCAGGGACGTGCCCTTGACCAGGAATTGCCTTGATCAGGAATTGAAAACACAACCCTTTAGTGCACGGGCCAAAGCTCTAACTCACCAGGGCTCATATTCGTCTTTGAAAGTATCTAGCAATAAGTGAAATTCTTAGAGCAGAAAACTATTCTAGTATAGATTATCTATTGCTGAATAACTAATCACACCAAAATTTAGTGGCTTCCTTCCAGCATAATGGCTTTTTCAAAAATGAAGAAGCTGAAGCTGCAGGTATTCTTTAGAAATTAATTCAAAAGTTCTGAAACTCACTTCTTCCATATTTTTACTGATCAAAGCAGTCATAGACCCTTCCCAGAATCAAGGGGAGAGACATACACTCCGGATGCCAGAGCATCATGTGCAAACGGGGAGAAATAGACTTTTTAAGGTTATGTTTGGACACTAGCTCCTACAGTCTGCCCTCAAGCACAACCACCCAGGTCCTTCCCACATAAAAAATATACAAATCCCTCCTGAGATCCCAAAAGTCTTGCTCTCAGGAAAGAATCAACTCAAACTCCAGGATCTGTGATCCAAATCACAAGATAAGGTTCCTCCATTGTGGTTCCTTGGGTACAACTTCTTGAGGACCTGTGAACTGAGGAGATGAATGACCAGTTTTAACGCGGGACAGGCTGAGGGTCACTGCTATTGTTACTCCCATCCCAAAGGGAGGGGGTCGGGAGGGGGCATTGTGAGCTCATTTGCTCTGGACTATGTCACCAGTTTCTTGATTAGGGCCCAGACCTACTGCCTGGGAATGATTCTCTGTGATTCTTGGCTTCATCCTCTGAATCATCCTTTGCTTCCCATAAAAAATGTCCTGTATTTGTAGCTGAGAAATTTCTCTACCTGCTTCCTGCCCATAAGAGCTAGAGGGCCCAGGATCCTCTTTTTATTATAAACTGTCTTTGTCCCTTTAAGTCCAAGACGTTCTAATTCCATTAAAACCTTTGTTAGTTCCTTATGTATAAAATTAGATAAAAGTCACAATCATACTCTATTAGACAAAAGCCATACTACTTCTTTTTTTTTTTTTTTTCTGAGTTAGGTGTTTTGCTACCTTGAGCTCCACATGAGACTAATATAGGAGAATAACCTTGAGATTCTTAGATGCCCAGTTGTCTAGTTCACAAGAATATAAGCCATGCCCTTCTAGTTATTTATTTATTTGAAGTTGGTATATGAAGATTTACTTCATTCTTTTTTTTTAATAATTCTTTATTGTTGAAAGTATTACATATGTCCCCTGTTTTCCCTCACTGACCCTCTCCAGCCCCCCGACCCTCACCACCTGCCCCAGTCCTTCAGCATTACCCTTTTAAAACTCTGCTTTGAAATCTCCTTAGTCAAATCCTTGAGTTTGTTAGGAATCCATTCTAACTTCCTTGTTGTGGAAACCCACAATTTCACCAGATATTCCACCACTACATAACACGGCTCCCCTCCCCCCAGTCTTATAAAAATGCCTTCCCTGTCCTTCCCACCGTCACTAATGGTCTCTTTGGAAACGCCCAGGCCTCTCAGACCCGAAGTCACATTTCTGTTACTGGAGTATCCCTTTTTTAGCTACCAAATGCTTCTTTAATCAGTGTTCAATCAGAGATGCAAAGTCATTATGAGTATTCTGAAATAAGAAATGTATTATAGGAATAAGATCGTATAAATTGCAGGCAAAGTTGGAGAAGTAGGGCTGTTCATCTATCTGCATCCTTTATAATAAAGCAGTAAACGTAAGTGCTTCTTTGAGCTCTGTGAGCTGCTCTAGCAAATTATACAACCGAAGGAGGGGGTTGTAGAAACCTAGACTTATAGCAGGTTATTCAGAAGCATGGTTGGCAATCAGGGACTTGCAATTGGTATCCGAAGTGGAGGCCGTCTTATGGGACTGAGTCCTTAATCGGTGGGATCCGATGCTATCTCAGGGAGCTTGTGTCAGAACTGAATTACTAGTAAATTGTGGAACGTGCAGGTGGTGTCAGGTAATTGCCTGATCTGTGGAAAACACCCACGCTTCTGGTAGCAGAAGTATTGTGTGTATGTGAGCAAAGGAGACACCCAGGAGGAGTGTGTTTCTCTTTACAGAATTACTTTCCAACCCCCAGCATCGGATGTGCTGTCCAAAGGGCATGGCCCTGCATATCTGAAAGACAGATCCCTACCCTGTTCTCTTCTTGTCCCTATGCCATCTCTCTCTCTCTCTCTCTCTCTCTCTCTCTCTCTCTCTCCTCTCTCTCATCTCTCTCCCCGCCCCTCCCCACCCCTAATTCCGGTCTTGATCCAGAATCTAGAAAGGTTCAGGAAACCTGGAGAAGGGGCTATGCATAAATTAAATAAGAGTCCAGAGACAAAACATAATTTTGAAAGGCATTATGGGGAGTCAGAGAAGACTTAGCTAAAGGAACTACATTCTCCTTGTCTCAGGACCCCTTGCTTTTTATTAACACAAATTCTCCTAAGGCAAGGTGGAGATATACACATCAAAGGGTAGGGTTTGGTACAGAATCCATTGTCAGATTGGGGAATTGCCTTCGGCTGTTCAGGTGTTTTGGCCAGTAGGAGGCAATAACATGTATATTAAGATGGATTGAGCTGTCTGGCAGTAAGCAATCAATTAATGCATCCCTTTCAGGTTTGGGGGAATGCCTTTAGCTATTCCCAACATATGTGATAACATATGTGACTCAGCCCTTGTTGAGTTCCCAAGTTCCATCAACTTTTCGATGAAACTCTTGCAATTATGACATGCTGGAACTGGCTTCTGGCACGCACGCACACAGACACACACACACACACACACACACTCACACACACACACACACACACACACACACACACTGTTTGAAAGCATAAGACTGAGTAGGATGGTAGAGTTGAAAAAAAAGGGCTGAGCTGCTGGATTGCATGAGAAAAAAAGGTGCCCATGGGAGCTCCTTGAATACTCTCTAGAATCCCCTTTTTGCATCCTGTCTCTGGGAGGAAATGAGACAGGCTGGGATATAGTGAGTGGCACCTGCAGCATCTATTGTTACAGGTCTAGCAGCATCTCAGCTCACTAGTTTGCTTCTAAATGTTCCCAAACTGAATAACTCTGACTAAGGTATCTCTTAACACTGACCACCATTTCAATAATACTTTGGACCAGAGCATAAGTCCCACAGGTTCTGGTGTATGATTTTACATTCTCGAAGCACTTTCACAAAACTGGTCTCATTTGATCTTCCCAACGACCCACTTTACGTGAGGAAATGACAGATCCAGAGACCTGGCAGAGTTGGGACTCTACCAGGTCTTCTGGCTTTAAATCGCATGTCCTTTCCACTCTGCTCCTTGAATAATTGGAGGAAGATGAGCACCCTCCATCTCGAGGAAAAAATAAACTAAAATAGCAAAACTTACTCTATACGAGGGCTTAGCCAAACCCTTAGGCCATCTTGTCCCTCCTCAAAATCTCTTTCATCTCTCCTAGATTCAGCTGCCTGGGTCTCCACACAGAGAATCTGCTGAGACTTGCTTTCTCCAAAGAGCTCCCCAAGCTCCAACACCCCCTCCGTCTGGCAACATGCCTGGGGCTGGCTTCTGGGTCCTGCCACCAGTTTTCCCACCAGCTCATCAGATCCACAAATCTTGGACAAATTTTGTGATACTGCAAATCCGAGGACGGAGGACAAGGTGTCTCTTCCAGACACCACAACCGTGGCTTTCTGGAGGCACTGCCCAATTTTATAGACCGTCTCAACCGTGCGGCTCATCTGAGCTCCAGGGCGTGTTGCCAGGCACACAGCTACCCCCCAGCAGTCCTAAGCCCGGAATGACCCTGAGTCCAGCAGCGCCCAGGAGAACATGCTCTGCCTCGGGGACAAGCCAGAGGAAAAGCACTTGGTAAGAATGTGTTTCTCCGCCTGGGAAATCACACTCAGACCTCTGTCCTCAGTCCTTCCAGACCACCCACATGGGAACATCTTTCAGCTCGGGGCTGGAGCTGGTATTTTCAGAAATGGTTACTGGTTTGGCATCCGCCCCAAAGCTCCAGTTCTTTCCCAAACTTGGCCCCATGCCATATTTACACATTCAGGTTCATGTGCTTGGATACCAACAGCTGTTCCTCATACTTTTGTTTCCCTCGGCTGCCTTGAGAGAACCCTACTAGCCATTCTTCTCGCCATGTACACACATGCCTACATACAAATACATGCATTTACATGTACACACATACATATCAGCCCTCCCCTGCAGGCCTGGCAAACAGAAAACCAGCAATAACGTACCCTACAACTAAACAATTTTTCTGTGAATGATGGAGGTATCGGTGGTGGTTTCTGTGAAATGTTATGACAGAAGAATTGGCAGAACGTGAGGGCTTTCTTCTTGCCTTGGCCCATGCTCCGTTAGCTGCCCTCGAGCCCACAGTTCCCTGTCTCACTGCTCAGTCTTGTGAAATATGGATAATAGGGTTATTCCCTTCTGCTTAAGGAGATTAATGAATCAAATGTTTGTGAAATGTCTTTAAAAGTTTGCTGGAAATGTAAAAACAAATTCTTCCTAAACCATTTCCTCAAAACCCGTTGACTGAATTTCTTAGTTTGAAATTAGATGCAACTCTAAAATGATGTTAAAAAAGGAGCAAGGTCATAAGTCTGTAATCTGCCATGAACCTTGTCATAAACTTTGGAAGCAGCTTTGTGTAGCTGACCCAGGGAAATTGTGTCTTAATCTGTGTCTTCGACTTCACATTAGCAGAAACATGCAGTCCCTTTCCTATGACATCTCCCAAGGTTATGATAACAAACTAACGCCTCTCCCGGTGATGCATGTGTTCCGGCGCTTCCTGGCCCAAGGTCCATTCCCTGGCTTTTCTTTCAAACCTCATTCATTCTCAGTGATCCAGGCCAGAACGTTCCCACTGCAGAGCGGAAGGTAAGTACATTTTCTACTAATTTCTCAGGTTCTTATATGTTGGGATGATAAATAGGACAATCCTAAATAGGTTATATTCAGAATTCCACCTAAAAGCTCATCCTTTTTTATCCCTCCTGAGGGAGGATATTATTTTTCTAATTGAACTATAACAATAAAATTGGTTACTTGTTTGTCTAACTAAAGCAGCCTTGCCTGTTGATGAATGTGTTAACGTCTCTATATTCTTAGTCTCGAAATTATCATCAGGCTCTGTACAAGGGCTATGGCCAGGTTTTTCTTAATGGAAATGGGGGTGAAAAAAATCATGCTTCTTTTACCCTTTCATGAGAATCACCCTTTTACCTGAATACCTTTTGTTTTTGCAAGCACCATAGTTTTGCTGCCCTGGCAATTAGGAAACCTGGTATGCAGTTGGCTTCCTTCAACTCTGCCATTAACATACACACATGGATTATTTGTGGTTCTGGGGCAACACACTCTCTCTCGGCCTTTCTTGTCCATTAGCTCTGTAGTCCTCTGACTTCCTTGGAAGCAACACAGGGTGTGGTATAAATAAGCATAAAAAACATTCATTATCACAAACTCCTCCAAAGTGGTCATCACTTAGAAAGCCACGCAGCCACTGCAGACTTGAGACACTGACTCTGCTTGGTTGGCTCTGTCATGGGGGCATGTACTCTATTGAACAGAAGCCCCACTCTTTCTATGAAAACAGCTATTTGCTATATTTGTATTTCCCTAGGCTGCCTTGAGATAATTCTACCGCCCATCTTCTTCCCAAACACACACATGTACACACACACACATGTATACATGCACACACATGCATATACATGTACACACAATATATGCACACATGCAAAACCCTAAAGGGATAGAAATGGGCAAGGGATAGAGGGGGATGCTGAGAAAGACTGGAAAGAGGAGAACTCCCTTTAGTGCACCCTACGCAGAAGAGCAGGAGGGATGCCGACAAGCTGTGCTCCCTCATTCATCCTATAGAATAAAAGCCTAATATGCAAATCTACCCAACGGCAGAATGACCAGTCACTATGATGTGCACTGACCACCAGGGGGCAGGCACTCAATGCAGGAGCTGACCCCTGGTGGTCAGTGCACTCCCTCAGGGGGAGTGCCACTCAGCTAGAAGCTGGGCTCACAGCTGGTGAGTGCAGCGGCGGTGGCAGGAGCCTCTCCTACCTCTGCTGCAGGTGGGCAGTAAGGAGCAAGGGGTCTTGGACTGCGAGAGCCCCAGACTGTGAGAGGGATGTCTGACTGCTGGCTTAGGGGGATTGGGCTAAGCCGGCAGGTAGACATCTCCCGAGAGGTCCCTCGAGAGGGTGCAGGTCAGGCTGAGGGACACCCCTCCCCTCCCCCCCCAGTGCACGAATCTCGTGCACCGGACCTCTAGTGTATTTATTAAAAACATCCACTGGGCCTTGGTGCCAGGCCTTGCTGCAAGCCTGGCCAGAGTGCCTGCCTGCCTTGAGCCTCTACAAGTACCAGGGGGTGGAGCAGACAGCTGCAGAGCAGTCTTCACTTTCAGTGCTTTCTGCATCTCTCGTAGCAGAGGAAGAATTATGCTCCCACAGCAACTGAGCTTTCACTGCTTTAGAGCAACTTAAGGCAGTTCAGTGTGAGAAATGTCTAAGCCATTTTATTATTAACCTTGTTAATTTTTCTAGGTACGCGTCTCATCTAAAAACTCAATGGCTAACTAACTTTTACTAAGACCTTTTTGTTTGGTGTAAGCAGCATTCGTCTGCCGTTGACTGTACACATATTGCCATGCCCGGCTTCTCTGCGAGGCACTGAGCATACTGAGGTGGCAAGGACAATGCTCATCCTAAAACTCAGAATCCACTTACGAGGGAAGACCATGTGTTTAATGTGAGCAATGCCATCAGAGAAATAAAGACACATAGTGTAGCGGAACACGGGTGGGAAGCTCCCTCATGATCCTTTGGGCGAGGGAGGCCGTTGAGGAACATGTGTGCTGTTCCTCATGCACAGAGAAAGGAATGTGTGTGCTGACCATGAAAAGGTGATGAAGAAAGTGGGGAAGGGACAGTACTTGTCAATCATACCACCGTGACAGGAAGGAAAAGAACAGGGCTGCCTCATCCCTGAAATTCAGGGTCACTTCAAGGCCTCTTATAACTGATGCTAGACAGAATTTGAAGAAGGAACTCTGTCTAACAGGGAACCCAGGAGAAAACATGGGCCTTGGAGCAAGGCAGACTTAGCAGCTGGAGAACCTTGTTACTTAACCCCTCTGAGCCTCAGTTTTCTTATCTAGGAAATTAGTGGGGTAGCGAGGAATAGGAATAGTACCCCTTACAGTTAATTGGAGCATTAAAAGAGAATGCCTTTTACTGTGCCCCTTCTCTGACCTTTCACATAGAGAGCACTATGAGAGAAGCCACAGTGATACCAAATTGCCTTTAAAATGAAGAATTTTAAGAATGTAATGATGTATTGGGGAGTTTCGTATTTTATCTGTGAGAGTATTGCCGTATTTTCCGGCGTATAAGACGACTGGGCGTATAGGAGATTTTCCTGGGTTAAAAAGTCGTCTTATACGCCGGAAAATACGGTAATTAAAATTGCTAAGCATACATTTGGGGCCCTGCACAGTCGACAGTGAATTACCTACAGCGCTTGTAGGCAAGCCAATCCTCTTCCACATCATGTACACCATGTGACAGCCATGACTCATTAGCAAGTCACCATAACCTTATCTGTTCTCTTTCCCAGATGTGCATGTTTTATCTTCACAGCTAGATTTTTGTAATCCTCATCCGAGGATATGTTTTATTGACTTTTGAGAGAGAGGAAGAGAAAGAGAAAAGGGAAGTGAGAGAGAGAGAGAGATATATGTGAGAGAGAAATTTCGATCGGCTGCCTCCTGGACACGCCCTCAACTGGGGAATTGATCTAGATATGTACCCTCATAGAGAATGTACCCTAGATATGTACCTAGATATGTACCCTAGATATGTACCCTCATAGAGAATCTAGATATGTACCCTCATAGAGAATCGAACCCACAACCTTTTGGTGCACAGAACAATGCTCCAACCAACTGAGCCACTTGGCCAGGGCTCCTCAGCTAGATTTTTGTGGACAGTATGGTATTTCCTATCTTTTTCATTTCCAACACACGTAACCATTTTCTAGTCAAATTTAGGACTCTCCCGTAGATTTACAGGATTGGCAACAGCAGCTCACCAATGCACATCAGCAGAGCTGAGTTTTATAACCACCTCTTCCTAAGAAGTGCCAGGAGCTCTGCCAGCATTTCTTTTTTTCTTTATCAATTCTACCATCAAATGCACTCAAGATTGAAAATATACACCAAATCTGACCACATTTAATGGATTCAAGTATAAGACAAGAGACTCTGTCCAGACAGAGTCTCCATAGGTGGTTCATGCTTGGCACAGGCCTTGGGAAAGGCCTTCTTTTTTATTATTTTTTAAAGTAGTACATATAGTTTTACATATGTCTCCCTTTTCATGGAGCCTTCTTGCTCAACAGATTGGATGAGGCCTGCCTACACTGGGGATAGCAATCTGCTTTACTCAGACTACTGATTCAAATGTAGTCTGAGTAAAGCAGACTATAAACACCTAGAATAATGTTTGACCAAATATCAGGCACTGTGAGGCCCAAATTGACACATTAAGTTAACCATCAAAGGCCTCATTCTCTTCGGCATGTTGGACATGAGTAGATGCTTTAGCATATAGAGTTCCCAGGGCCCAAGTAGGTAGAACTAGAGTAATTAACCATGGTAGGTTGCCTGGGACTGAGAGAGTGCCCAGGATGCAGGACTCCCAGTCCCGGGAACACAGGATCAAGTGGTCAACCTAGGTAGAACCCTACCAGCAGCTACCACCTGCCACTCCACTCCTTTCCTATTCATCTACCTACCTAACGCTAACATTTCTACCTTAATACCTAACCCCAGTCCTTTGTAAGGAAACCAGTTCCTTTTCAGGAAAAACTTTAGTGTGAGACAGTGATGCGTGCCCTGTGGACTTTGGATCAAAAGCTACACTTGATTTGCTCTCCCAAGAGCTGCTTTACAACATGGCAGCTGGCTTCCAGCAAGCCTGAAGGGAGGGGGATTAAGCTCCATTTCTTGTGGGGAGGAATATAAAGAACTTTAAGGTCATATCCTTAAAACCACCACAATGGCAAAGGCAAATTTGAAACATTTCATAAAACCATCTGTGTCGCCCTAGCTGGTTTGGCTCAGTGGATAGAGTGTCGGCCTAGGCACTGAAGGGTCCTGGATTCGATTCTGGTCAAGGGCACGTGCCCAGGTTGCAGGCTCAATCCCCAGTAGAGGGCGTGCAGGAGGCAGCCAATCAATGAATTTTTCCTCATCATTGATGTTTCTATCTCTCTCTCCCCGTCTCCCTTCCTCTCTGAAATTAAAAAAAAAAAAAAAAAAAAAATCTGTGTCTAGCCACCTGGAAACTGAATCAGTAAAAATTTTACATGCTTTCACCTGAAGCTAACTTCTCAAAGTCACTCAACTATGATCTAGTCGGCCTTTTCTGCTTGAGGAAAACTGGATCCTTTTACTGCCATAATTCAACTTCAACCTAGAAAAAAATTGAAAAGATTAGAAATCTCCAGAAATACCATTCCTGAGAGTTCAGCCTTTGAGACAAAAATAATAACGAGTATTGCGTTGCATAGTCAACTTTGGACATGTCCATCAATACGTTTGCCATTATTCTGTATGCTGTAAGGTCAGGCAGTGAAAGAGAAAGGACCCGAACACCTCATCGGTCCCCTGTATCCAGCCACTCCTCCCAGTCAAAAAAAGGTAGCTGTGTGCTTTTCTGTGTCTACACATGCCTTTCATTTCCTTACTTTTTTCCTCATTCTAATTTAGCTCACATAAAATTGGGTTCATGAGAAGAAGCGGGGGTGGGGGAGAAGAGGAGAGGACAAAGGCTAATCTTTATTTTTATTTCTGGGCTCAAAATTCCAGTAAAGATTTGTCACTGAGTGCTGAGGATGAAGGCCCAGTAAACTGTGTTATTTAAAATATTACACCATTCTATTTTACTGAGGCAATAGAGCTTTCTTAAAGTTAACATGGCTTGTTTTTATTTTGCCGTTTATTTTGCAACTGATATTGTTATATATTCTTTCTTAGGTGACCGTGTGGCTTTTACCTCAGATCTCCCACAAGTACTACCCTCCCCCACAAAAAAAAAAAGATTCTGAAAAACCAGTCCAGTTTTCTGTCAAGTCCAAGCAACATCATTGTCTTAACCACAAGCAGGAGAAATGAAGCACATAATCAACCTATATGAAAACATCAACAATACAGCAAGAAATAATTCAGACTGTCCTCATGTGGTTTTGCCAGAAGAGATATTTTTTACAATATCCATCGCCGGGGTGCTGGAGAATCTGATCGTCCTTCTGGCTGTGATCAAGAATAAGACTCTCCAGGCACCCATGTACTTTTTTATCTGCAGCTTGGCCATTTCCGATATGTTGGGCAGCTTGTATAAGATCTTGGAAAATATCCTGATCATCCTCCGAAACATGGGTTATCTCAAGCCTCGTGGCAATTTTGAAACCACAGCCGATGACATCATCGACTCCCTGTTCATCCTCTCCCTCCTGGGCTCCATTTTCAGCCTGTCTGTGATTGCCGCTGACCGCTACATCACCATCTTCCATGCTCTGCAGTACCACAGCATCGTGACCATGCGCCGCGCCATTGCTGTCCTGGCGGTCATCTGGACATGCTGCACCTGCAGTGGCATCACCATGGTGATCTTCTCCCATAGCATCCCCACAGTGATCACCTTCACATCATTGTTCCCTCTGATGCTGGTCTTTATCCTCTGCCTCTATGTGCACATGTTCTTGCTGGCCCGTTCCCATGCCAGGAAGATCTCAACACTTTCCAGAGCCAACATGAAAGGGGCCATCACACTGACCATCCTGCTTGGGGTCTTCATCTTTTGTTGGGCCCCTTTTGTTCTTCACGTCCTCTTAATGACATTCTGCCCAAATAACCCTTACTGTGCCTGCTACATGTCCCTCTTCCAGGTGAATGGCATGTTGATCATGTGCAATGCAGTCATTGACCCCTTTATATATGCCTTCCGAAGCCCAGAGCTCAGGGAAGCATTCAGAAAGATGATCTTCTGCAGCAGGTACCAGTAGAATTACTGATTCTCACCGGGGGGGATTCATTATCATCATGGTGATAATATTGCCGCGTGATAGAGTAACATGACACACCAACAAATACTAATACTGCCCTCTCATTCCCTAGTGTGCATGAGGATTATCCCACTTACTAGTATTAGTAATAGTTTGGTTCTATGTGAACAGGCTTTCTGGAGTACAACTTTTATAACTAGAGAGATAAATAATGTACTAAAAGAGACAGAATCCAAAGCCCATACAGCAATACAAATGTGAGAGCTTTGGGCTAAGGGGAGAACTTGCTCTTTTATAGATATCCTGCAAGCCGATTACTGAGTGGCCTTTCCAGGCTGGGGGTCACTGTGAGGGATTTCTAGAAGTTAACGTACCAGGACAAGTATTCAGGCCAGAAACAATATGTGGGCCTTTGGAAGCCCAAGGTGCCAATAAATTGCTGCAGCTGAATTTGCCTGGCCCACACTGCATTGCAGAATGCCTGCCCGCCCTCCCTCCTACCTGTCTGCTTTATTGGATGCCATTCCAAATCTTTTTGGAAGCAGGCAGGATATAAATTATAAATGTCAAACAACCAACTTTGAGTTTTCAAGAATAAAGGAACCTTCTCTGTCAGACTTCTTTGCTCACTCAGCACCCCACTGGCTTTAAAATCCTTTCTTGGTTAAAACTCCTCATGCCTTCGAAGCATACATTTCAAAGGAGGAAATAAAAATTTAATCAACGTGGTTCCTGTGTGTAAATAAAGACCAGAGGAAAATTGTGACCCTCTGAAGAAGGTATATCCAATCTTTGTGAATTTGTCCCAATGTAGAAGTAAAGGAAAAGAGGCCCCAAGCCCCAATATGTATATTTTTAAGTAAAGAGAGAGAGAGAGAGAGAGAGAGAGATCATCATGCTTTGATACTATGGGAAAAACCAATACCAAAATAATGCTTCAAGAATTTGAAGAACAGTGCTATTGTTGAGATCCAAGGCAGAAACTGATGGTAAGACATTTTATTTTCTTCACAGATGAGTCTGAGAGACTCAGTCACTACAAAATTTCATCATACCATCAGCTACAGGACAGATGCCAGATATTAAAAAGAGGCATTGCCAATGGGAATAAAAGAAACAGTTTGTAAGCTCATCTGTTGCTAATAGCTAAAAAATAAAGCTTAAAGAAGAAGCAGAAGGTGGGTGGGAAGAGATCAACCAAAGAACTTGAATGTATATTTGCATAACCCATGGACACAGACAATAGGGTGGTGAAGGCCTGGGGAGGGGATGGCGTGGCAGGGGCCCTGCTAGAAGAGGTCAATAGTGGGGAATAGCGGACATATGTAATACTTTCAACAATAAGTATTTAAAATTAAACAAGAAGAAGAGGAGGAGGAGGAGAAAAAGGAGGAGGAGGAGGAGGAGGAGGAGGAGGAGGAGGAGGAGGAGGAGGAGGAAAGAAAAAGGAGAAGCAGCAGCTTCTGGCCATAGTCCTAGCTAAGTTGGAGAGTGGCTTAAAGGGGCAAGAGATGAAAGAGTGAAAGGAGAGAAGCCAGATCTTCAGATTCACGGGTGTTCAGGATCCAAGGAGAGTGACAGCGCCTTCTGGAAGAGGCAACACTTTACCTCAGTAGAGTTTTTCCTGAGCCGCTGAGAGCAGAAGCCAGCCACAGACAGGACTGCTGATGAGTTTGATATTAGATGTGGGGAGGAATGGGATCTTAAGAAGCAGAGCAGAAGGCATGGAGTTTAAGGGAAGACAGCTGTAGGCATTTTTCCAGACGGCCTCCTTCACAGTTTGGAGATGAAACTTAAAGTGCCCCTTGTTGTTCTCTGTTCTGTAATAATCCTTTGGTCCTTCCCCCTCGCCAATGAGATATATTACACTAATGTATATTAAACCAAATTTATTAATAGGTAAAGTACTATATGTAACTTTATTTTCCATAAAATCTAAAGCACTGCTCTATAAATGACTTTTAAATGTTATTTCCACTATTAAAAGACTAATGTATAGCATATTTTTCTGTAATTAAACTGAGTATTCTCAATAAATTGTAACCTTTCTCTGATGTTGTGCTGTTCTACGGTCCTATAGAGGTGGGTAGTGCAACTTAAGCCCTGTCATAAATGGTCCCAAGCTGCTGTTCTGCCATTGTTACCAGCTTTGCTACCACTCTCAAGCTCTCAGCTGTCACATCTGACTGTGGTCATAGGAAATCGCCTAGATATACTTCTGCTTCTCACTGCCTTCAATTTGTTGTGTTTAATCTAAGATACAAATCAAGGAGGCTACTCTAACGGTGCATAAAGGAAAAACAGGCTGAGTGCTAACTCGGAGACATTTCCAATTCTAGGTTTTCAGCTATATTCAATTCAAATCAGGGTCATCAGTACTCAGAATTACTGGGGGGAAAAATACCTCTACCTTCCTATGTAATTCAAACAAAAACAGTGTGAAAGTGCATTCATTTGAGTAAGGAAGACCATTAAGGCTCAGATTTTTTTCCACAATTATTACTTTAATTCTTTTATCAAAATATCAATTTTTTTAATTGCTTTGTTAATGCCATGAGCATATTTTCAGTTTTGTTGATGATCTAGCTTTCGATCATTCAGCTGAGAATGTTAGTAAAAATATGAAGTATTATAGCTGACCTGATGTCCTCTTTAAGGCAGGGGTATACTACTTCTGTGCCCTCTCTAATAAAACGGGAGGGAAGCTTCCTCTCTCTCATTTCCCCATTGCTATGCTCTGAAAGTTTGTTTTTCCCCCAAAATTCACACATGTTGAAATCTTACCCCTGAAAGGTGGTAGTATTAGGAGGTGGGGCCATTGGGAAGTACTTAGATCCTGAGGGTGGAGTCCTCATGAATGGGATTAGTGCCCTTATAAAAGGCTACAGAGAGATCCCTCACCCCTTCTGCCATGTGAGGACACACTGAGAGAGGCCACCAGCTATGAACCCGGAGGAGGAACCTCATCCCACCATGCTAGCCTCAAGAACTGTGAGAAACAAATTTCTGATGTTCATAAGCCACCCGGTCTGTGGTATTTCATTATAGCAGCCCAAACACACTAAGACACCCATATATGCATGGACAGACATGAGTAAGTCAATAAACACCCCACTCCTTCAACCACATATTCACTGGGCTGAGAGAGCAGTCAAGAAGCACCCCCAGACCACTTGGTTAAAACCGACGAAGAAGCATAAGCACATCAATAATGAATCCTGAAAAACTGCCAGAGTTAATGCTTCCTGGACTGTGGGGACATCTAGTAACAAAAACAATAATGCCTATTCCTGGCCAGGTATATTCTGAGCTTTGCATACATTAATCCTCACCGCAATCTTAAGACTACGTACTATTACTATTCCCATTTTTTTAGATGAATAAGCTGAGGTTCAAAGATATTAAGTTAACTTCTGTGGCACCAGACTCTAAGGCAGTCCTTGTGATCCCTGCCCCCTGGAGTCTCACATTTTTGTACAACCTCTGCCCCTTGAGTGTGGGCCAACTGTGACTTGCTTCTAACTCACAGAATATGGCAAGTGTGATGGAATACCACTCTCATGACTATATTACATTGTATAAAAGAGTGACACCCATTGGCAAAGAACAACAGGCAGCCTCTAGTTCCTGTGCCAACAATGGAGGCTCTCAGCACCGAATGCTGCTAGCAGCCACGTGGGTCTGGGAGCAGACCCTGAGCATCAGGTAAAAGTGCAATCCAGCCCAGACCTTGATTGCAGCCTTGTGGGACCCTGAGCAGACCATCTAGCTAAGCCTAGATGCCAAGCCATGGAAACTGT
Organism: Eptesicus fuscus; assembly: GCF_027574615.1. NCBI lineage: Eukaryota > Metazoa > Chordata > Mammalia > Chiroptera > Vespertilionidae > Eptesicus > Eptesicus fuscus. The sequence goes on along the minus strand of NC_072484.1, from coordinate 63,967,420 downwards.
GAGATAGCATATGTGAGCTATTTTAAGCATATAAGTTTGTGGAAATTGGTTGTGCAACTGTGGAAAACTGATACATTTACCCAACTCGAGTTAGTGAGTGCCAGAGTTAGGAGTCAACTCTAGGCTGCAGTGCGGCCCCCAAGTCCACTCTCTGTGATGCTATTGCTGCTCCACATGCAAAAAAATTAACAAGGTCCTATCATGACAGAATGACTATTCCCTGTCTCTCATTCCATGCCAGGGCACGCAAGTCAAGAATATCTGGGGCCTTCCTTTTGCAGCTGAGCACTTAGCTCCTAATAGAGGGTGTCACTGGGAGAGAAGGGCATCATTATCCCCACCCTACACCCAGAGCCCTGGCTCAGAGATTTTTTTTCTGAAAGGGAAAGCAGGCCATAAAATAAATAGCTCCCTATCTCTTCCCAAAGTAACTGACTTCACTTTCAACAGAGGGTAGAGAAATCCCAGCACTCTCAGGAACAGAGGAGGTTGTGGCAACAGGAAATTGGAAAAGGAACAATAGATTCATTAGAAATATAGACAGATCTATAGGCCAGGGAGTTTGCTGAGAAAAGAAGGGAGCAGTGGGGTCAGAACAAATCTCAATAACTGACTTCAAGAACTATCTCTTCAAAGGAACCCAAATTTGATTAGTCTTTGGAGCAATTTATGCCCCAGGACATTGTTGAAAACAATGGTCTGCCAGCAATTAGTGGGGCTTAACATCTGGGTATGGTCAGGAAAAGACCAAACATAGCACTGTCAACACCACTGTCAGTCATTCGTGGTAATGGTAAGCTAGCCTGAGTCTGCACCCCGCCCCCCAGAAGAACACCAGAGGCATAATACTGCAGGGTGGGTGGGGGGTAGACTTCATGAAAATAATCCAGCCAGGCACTAAACAAATAAACTAGCAACAAAGAAGAACAAGCGCCAGAAGTTACTAACCAGTACCCAGAGTTACTACATTGTATTATCTAAAATGTCCAATTTTCAGCAAAAAATTACAAGGCATGCAAAGAAACAGAAAAGTATAACCAATAAATACGCTAGGGGGGTGGAGGGAGGGGGAGGACTGGCAACAAGAACTGCCTGTGAGAGCCAACCAGATGTCAAACTTAGCAAAGATGTCAAAGTAGCTGCTATAAATATGTTCACAAAATTAAACACAGAAATCAGGGGAGTGCTTAATGAAGAAAGAGGTAGCTGAATTTCAGTAAGGAAGCCTAGTAGCATTTTTTTTTATTACTTACTATCGTCCTCCATTCCCCAGCTGGCCAGTGGTTGTGAAAATGGTGGCTCACATTCCTGCTTGCTGGTTCCAGGACCTGGTTCTCAAAAAACTGGGGTTGTGCTTTTTGGACCCGTCAGCCGCTTCCCTGGGGAAGCAGCACAGAGGCTGACCTTGGTTGTACCTTCCTCAACATGGCATTAGGTCCCAGGAGGTAGCTAATGAACACATTTAGGACGTGTGCTCTCCACAAGCAGCAGACAGACCTAAAAGCCTGTGGAGGAGGATGCTGAGGAGGCAGATTCTTGGGCAAATAAGGGCTTTCAAGTGTACCATGTACACCAGGGAATCTGGAGTGCAACGTGCATATTCGTGGTTCAGAAATGACCTGAAAGGACCCTAAACTTGCACTTATTTTCATTTATTTTTTAAAATTGATTTCAGAGAAGAAGGGAGAGGGAGAGAGAAATAGAAACATCAGTGATGCAAGTGATAATCACTGATCAGCTGCCTCCTGCACGCCCCCTACTGGGGATTCAGCCCAGGCATGTGCCCTTGACTGGAATCAAACCTGGGACCCTTTAGTCCTCAGGCCGATGTTCTATCCACTGAACCAAACCAGCTAGGGCCTAATCTTGCACTTCTGACTGACCCCTGGGCACTGCACAAACAGAAGGTGAAAGCTAAGGCAGAGCTGAAGCAATTTGGCTTAATGTTGAAAGAGTTTTCTAGCTTAGAGCCATCCTGTAAAGACCAGGAATGTTTATTTTTTTTCTTTTTGCCTCTTGGCATGTAAGGAAGTCTCTGTCAGATCACTGGCTGAACACAGAGATAAAGGAACAGAAACATCAATGCTCACACACAAAGAGAATACAGTCTTTGCAAAAATTGTTTGGAAAAATCACTAAACAAATGGATGGTTGTAGTCCTCAGCAATCAACAATACCAAACTCTTGGGAGGAGAGAATCTGATTTTCAGAATTATCATATTATAGTATTTAATGTGTCCAATTTTCAATGAAAACAAAAGGCATGAAGAAACAGAGAAGTTTGGCCAATTCACAGGAAGAAAAAGAAAATTGGCAGAAATGCTCCCTGAAGAAGTCCAGACATTGGACTTACTAGATAAAAACTTTAAATCCAATGTCCTATATATGCGCAAAGTGCTAAAGGAAACCATGAACAAAGATTTAAAGGAAACCGAGAGAATAATGTACATGAAATGTATATAAAAATAATGTAAAAGGAGATGGAGATTATTTTAAAAGGAAGCAAATAAAAATCCTGGAACTGAAAAGTACAAAATTAGAAGTGGAAAATTCACTAGATGGGGGTTAGAAGGCATATTTGAGAAGGAAAAAGGAAAAAATCATTAAGTGTAAAAACAAGGCAATTAAAATTATCCTGTCTGAACTTATCCGCATATATGCAGAGTCCATGAACAAACACTAGTGAGGGGAAGGTCTGGGAAGGGGGCAGGAGTGAGGTGGAGGAGGTGAAGGGCAGGGTGGGGGGCAGTGTACATTTGTAATACTTTCAACAATAAAGGTTGAAAAGAATTTATCCAATCTGAGGAGCAAAAGAAAAATAAATTAAGAACATGACAGAGGCTAGGGGATCTGTGGGATATCATCAGGTATATCAACATATGTATTATGGAGTCCCAGAGGGAAGAGAGAGAGGAGGGGCAAAAGAGTACTTGAAGAAATACAGGCCCACTACTTCCCAAATATAATGAAAGACATGAACTAACAGCTAAGAAGCTCATCTTAGTGCAGAAACACAAAAGAGAACAGAATCAAACCTTTCTGACCATGGGACTTAATCCGGTGTTGACTTCTTTTTCTTTAACATTTTTATTAATTAAATATTTCAAGCCTACATAGTATAAAAAATACATAATGCATATGTATACGTATGATCTAGCTTTATCAAATTGTAACATTTGTCTGTGTCTGTTTCATATCTTTAAAGAAAATAAAACATTCCTTTATCTCTGAGCACTCCTCTTTGCTCCAGGCTCCTCTCTTAGAGCCACCCTACAGGGGTCCTGCATTGCACAACTCCAGGGAGCATCATTCGCACTGCATTGGATGGGAATGCCATCGCAAATGAAGTCATGTGAGTGATACTCCTTGAAGTAGTAAAAGTGGTGAAGTCTTTTATCCTATTAGTATTTTTCTGTATCTGTATGAGCATACATGATACTGTTTTGCATTTAAAAAGTTTTTATATCAGTGCTAACAGACTAAACATATTTACCTAAAACCTTTTTATTTTGCTTGTGTTATTGGGAATTATCCATGTTGATACCAATAGCAATAGTTCATTCGTTTCATGGCTGTGCATTATTCCATGGCATGAATATAACATACTCTGTTCTCCTGTTGTTTGAGATTTAGATCGCCTCACATTGTTTACTATTATGAACAAACATATTCTATGTACATTCTTATGTATGTCTGCTTGGGTACATGTCCAAGAGTTTCTCCAGAGCATGTTTACAGGACAGGTACACTGCAAATTAACTAGAAAATGCAAAACTATTTTCCAAAATGATTGTGGTAACTTACAATGTCACCATCAATAGACAGAAACTCCTGTTTGCCTGTATCCTCACCAATTCATGATATCCTCAGACTTTTGTCAACTTGACATATCCAGCATCTGTGCCTTGTAACTAATGAGGCTGAATGTATTTTCATGTTTGTTAATCATTTGTATTTTATTTGTATTTTATGTACTGGAGCCCTTGCTGATGACATTTCTCATTTGCTTTTGGACCCAGGGATTTTCTGTATGCATTGAGGACATTTTCAAATATGGCCCTTACTCTTTTTCTCCTCTTATTTATCTGCATAAAACTTCCTGTACAATGGTGAAAGGAAGCAAAAAGATTGAAGGATTCCTTTTGCTTTTCTTAACTTTAATAGGAATGTTTTTGAGAATTTCATTAATATCTTTATTTTTTGAAAGTTATATTTTATTAAATTGAAGATGTGCTTTGCCTGCCTAGTTTCCTAAGGATATTTTTATTCTTAATGAATGCTGAATTTTGCTTACTGTTTTTTCATTATCTATCAGATGATCACTTTTGACTCATTTAACTTATTATTGTGGTATATTACATTATTAGATATTTTAAATCATGCTACCTTTGCAACTATACCAATGATGGCCATATCTACAAAGTTGAAATATATTGTTTGATTTTTTCCTTGATCTCATTGTTAACCCATTTATTCTATATAATAAAAGCCTAATATGCTAAGTGTCCAGTTATCCAGTTGGCCGTTCAACCAATCAAAGCATAATATGCTAAGGCCGCTCAACTGCTCGCTATGATGTGCACTGACCACCGGGGGCAGACAGTCGACCAGTCAACCAGTTGCTATGACATGCACTGACCACCAAGGGGCAGAGGCTCCGATCAGTAGGTTAGCTTGCTGCTGAGGTCTGGCCGATCGGGACTGAGTGAGACAGGCTGGACATGCCCTGGAGCCTTCCCATGGTCCCTCCCAAGCTGGCCAACTTCCCGCATCCCTCCCCGGCCCCGATCATGCACTGGTGGGGTCCCTTGGCTTGGCCTGTGCCCTCTCGCAATCCAGGACCCCTTGGGGGATGTCGGAGAGCCAGTTTTGGCCCAATCCCACAGGCCAGGCTGAGGGACCCACTGGTGTACGAATTCGTGCACCAGGCCTCTAGTTGTTTAATAACATGCAATTTAGCCTCCATGTGTTTGAAAGTTACCTTGAAACTGATGATAATGAGAATACAACAACCCAAAATGTATTATTATGTATCTTTCTTTCTGAGCTGGGACTCTTGTAGACAGCATATACATGGGTCTTGTTTTAGTATCCATTCAGCTACTCTATGTCCTTAGGTATGTATTTATTGACATTGTGGCTATTAAAATTCTCTCTTTGTCTTTAACCTTTGCCATTTTAATTATGATATGTCTTGGTGTGGGCCTCTTTGGGTTCATCTTGTTTGGAACTCTGCACTTCCTGGACTTATGTGTCTTTTTCCTTCACCAGATTAGGAAAGTTTTCTGTCATTATTTCTTCAAATAGGTTCTGAATCCCTTGCTCTCTCTCTTCTTCTTCTGGTACCCCTATGATGCAGATGTTATTATGTTTCATGTTATCTCAAAGGTCCCTTAAACTACCCTATTTTTTTAATTGTGGGTTTTGTGGGGTTTTTTGCTCCTTTGATTGGGTGTTTATTTTCCACTTTATCTTCCAAATTGCTGATTTGACCCTCTACTTCATCCAACCTACTATTTATTCCTTCCAATCTATTCTTCATTTCAGATATTGTATTCTTTATTTTTGACTGGTTCTTTTTTATGGTTTCTATGTACTGTTTTCATGCTGTTGAACATGCTTATAACCATTACTTTGAACTCTATATCTGATAAGTTATTTGCCTCCATTTAGCTCTTTCTTCCAGAGATTTCTCCTCAAGAAATCTTTTCTCTGTCTCCCCATTTTGGCTGCTTCTTTGTGTTTCCTTCTATGTATTAGATAGTCCTGTTATGACTCCCGGTCTTCATGGGGTGGCCTACTATAGTAGGTATCCAGTGGGTGCAGTCTTCTTGATCACCTGAGCTGGGTGCTCAAGGAATGTCCCTTATGTGGGTGATGTGGGTCTTCCTGTTATAATTGAGTTTTGATTGCTATTGGCCTATTCATGCACCAGATCAACGCTCAGCTGGCTGACTGTGAGGATCAGCCCTGACCTCGGCATGTGAACTGTAATGCAGGCTCTATCCACATGAAGCAAAGTTCATTGCAGCAGGATTTAGTGTCTGCCAAGATCTTTGTTTGGATATGCCACCTTATATTGGAAGTCATTCTGAAAATTTATTGACTCAATAGGTCTGGAGACACCAAAAGTACCACAATGAATAGCATTACTATGAGCATGAGCATCATAGACCACTACAATGAGCATCACTACGTGAACGAGGGCTAACTGACAGTGATCAGTTTGGTGGTCTTAGGTCTGTGAAGATGCAGAAGAGGAAGAGAAAGGTGTTGGAGATTCCAATGCCAGCTTGGGAAATAAGGCATTTATTAGTGGTAACATTAAATAGAAAGAACACTCATTTTAATGGTAAGGAGATAACATACATATTTGTATATTTGAAAGGAAAATAAACCCTACATCATCAATGTTTTTCCTTTCATTACCAAAATCGTCATCACCATTTATATTGTATTCAATTATTCTTGTTTAAAATGAATAACCCTCACCCTGGCTGGTTGACTCAATTGGTGAGAGTGTTATCCTGAATGCCAAAAGGTTGTAGGTTCAATTCCTGGTCAGGGCATATACCTAGGTTAGGGATTTGATCCATGGTCAAGGCACCTATGGGAGGCAACTAATCAATGTTTCTCACATCAGTGTCTCTCTCTCTCTCTCTCTCTCTCTCTCTCTCTCTCTCTCTCTCTCTCTCAAATCAAGAAAACATATCCTTGGGTGAGGATTTTAAAAATAATAATAAAATAAAATGACTAATCCTTATAAATTCTTTTAATAAAGAAATCATAGTAAACCAAATTCTCAGTGGAAAGAGGTTCAATGAGAAATTTCTATTTATAACAAAGATGGCCAAGAAATTTAAAAACAGAGACCATTTATGCAATTTCAAGTAGTTTCTTATTCTATAGCATGTGGTAAAACTTCTCAGTTAGCTCAAATAATCCAGAAAAGCTTTGCACACTTCAGCCCTATGTTAGTGCTACTTTGGTGAATGAAGTAAAAAAGATTGTGACCACAGTGCAGAGAACAGGAACTAGTGAGGAAGGGTGAAGTGATGAGAGTCAGAGTTCTGAGAGGCAGCCACTGGACATATTCTCTGGCAATCCTGGGAATGTTTACAATGTGTTGGGCTTTCAACAGGATGTGAGATGCGAAATTAGGGCTGTCTTATTAAATTCTGAAAGAAGGATGATGCCCCAAAGCTGGAAGAACACAATTTACAAGAACATAAGTCTTATTGGAAAAGAACCTCTACAAAGTTCATTGAAATTTAATAAAATATTGTGGTTGTAAAACCAAATATTTAATTTTTTGCTTTAAAAGTTGAAGTGCCATTTTTTGTCATGTGCTCTTCCTAATTTTCCATTTCATACGAGCTATGTGAAAAGAGCTTGTGAAAGGAAAACATTATTTCTATCACGTTTTAAAAATCAAAGTAATATTTGCCTCTCAAGACTGACCACTAGGAGACTAATGGTGATTCCTCAGAATCCTCAAATGATCCTCAAACCAGTCACCCTTCCCAGGCTTCTATCCCCAGCCACGTCGCAACACGTCATATTTAATTTTCAGTAAAACTTTCAGAAATAAACCTTTGGGGAAAATTTGGCAAGTTTATAGGTGTGTTTCAGGCTAAATTCCCTTTAGTAAATAAAAGTATGAATATATAAGCAAAGCATTCTCAGTTAACAAGAGACTTTCACACGCTATGTTCTGAATTTTAAATCTCAGAAAATAAGCCCAGAGACCACAGTCTCCTGTTAATTAAAAAGGTGAATAATTCCCAGAGGACTTGAACTCCTAGGTTATTTTGCCAATTTTATACAAATGCAGCCTTTTTCCCAAGATCTCTTTCTAAGAACGATAGTGTACATCCGCAAAGCACACTGTCGTCCTTACTTTGCCAGCACAGTCCATCAATGCAAAGTATTACTGTAAATAATAAAGCGGCGCAGAACTCAAAGAGCAAAAGGTCAGGACATTTAGTATAATATTATAGTTGCAAAATCAAAATACTTAATTTTTTTGACAGTTGAATTTACCACAAAAGCCTCACCATTCCATGTTCCCTCTTTTCTGTAGTTTTTTTTTTTTTCCTTTTTGAACTATTAATGGCCTTCAAGCTTGAAGTTTTTCACACAATTTACTTAGCCTAAGTGCAATCATCAAGTAGACTCTTCTAAGTCCATGGTGGCATCTGGATGAGTTTCAGTCATAGTTCACATGGGGGGCAATCGCAGGACTTGATTGTCAGGAGGAAGCTAAGAGCTTGCCCTTGCAGGAACTTTGGTATAAATGTGGTACTTTATCACCCAGAGTCCATTTCTTCCAGCAAATGGCTGGCTGGGGCTCAAAGGTTCAGAAATTTGGTAAATTTTCCTTAATTGGGGCTCCAACCGCTAGTCATCAACAAATTTGAGCAATTTTAAAAAATTGTCTTTGAAAATTCATTTCAGGGAAAGAAAAAGGAAAATCGATAGCAGAAATAAGCCCATCTTGAAAATTGACAATAAATACAATAGCCCTAGCCAGTTTGGCTCAGTGGACAGAACGTTGGCCTGCAGACTGAAGGGTCCAGGGTTCGATTCCGGTCAAGGGCACGTACCTCGGTTGCAGGCACTTCCCTGGCCCCGGCCCTGGTCAGGATGTGTGCAGGAGGCAACCAATCAATGTGTTTCTCTCACATCAATATTTCCCTCTCTCTTTAAAAATCAATGGGAAAATGTCCTCGGGTGAGGATTAAAAATAATAAATAAATAGCCTCAATTTGAGAATCCCTAGCACCTTCTCAAGGACAGACATGGCAGCTCCTACCTTCATATCAAAGGGCCTCTCTCCATGCTTGATGTTTTCATTAATACATTCCGTAAGAAGCTGTGCACGTGGGTTGATACACGGAAACTACCTGTGTTTGAATTACACAGGGGGGAGCCGTTGTTACCCCATATGAGAGGTTTATTCATTTGTTAATTAAGAATGTTGTCCTAAATAATTTCTAAGGTCCCTAATAATTCTGAAATTATATAAACCTGAATGCTTTGATTTGTCATTAATAGGAAGTCTAGAATATTATGATTTAGTGAAGGTCATAAGGGACCAGATTTGAGCAGATATTTAATAAAGGACACTAACATTCTTAATTATGAAAAACAGAGGACATTGGTCTCACTTTTATACGTTAAGTATGATACTTCCTCATCCATCTTTTAAAAAACATTCAGAAGTAGGCTGAACAGCCCTGAAGCAGATGTGTGAGCATGAAGGCAGGCAGAGCAGTCGTCCCAGACACCTAACGCAGATCTGGCATTGGTTTCCATCCCTCCAGGAGCCGAGGGAAAGGCTCATCTTCCCACTCAGAATCTAAACAGAGAGAGAAACTGTGCCTGTAGAACCTGAGCCTAAACGGACCATTCCGAGTCTGAAAGAAAAACCAGAAAAAGTGAAAGATGCTACGATGGCTGCTGATGTGGTCAGTGGGGCCAACTCTGTGGATAGCTGACTACAGAGACCAAAAGAAGGGAGTGCAGAAGATGAGAATGAAGTGTCCAATATTCTGAGAAGGGGTAGATCAAAGCAGTTCTACAATCAGACGTACGGAGGCAGGAAGTACAAAAGCGATTGGGGCTATTCTGGTTGGGGAGGATGTCAACATACAAGAGGTGAGGAGTCCTGGGAAGGGCAGCCAAGCAGAAGCCGAGATGAAGGTCATCAGTACCATCGAAATGGCAGAGGACGGCCCTATAGGGGGCATAGGAGGAGGTCAGGGATGGGAGATGGCCATTGGGGACAACACACTGGATGGCTATTGTTGCAGTGTATTAGAGCAGAAGCTTTTCTTAGGTGGAATGTTTCTAAAGGCTTTAAAAAAATACATTAAAATAAAAACTCAAATTGGAACTATCTCCTCCCCTCCCCCTTTACCCTCACTTCTATCCTGGACAAGAGATTTTGGATATGTGTTCAAGGGGGCAGGTGAATTCCTGGCATTACCATTTCACTTTGTTCAAAATCTGTTTATTTATGGGGTGACTGCCCCCATAAGTAGAAAATAAGTTTGTTAAAGTATTTTTTTATAAACAGCTTAATATAAAAAAACATAGGCTAAACAATCAGACAGATGATAATGAGAAGTGAGGAAGTAGTCAGCCTGAAGACCTTCAAACAAAGTGATCCTATAACTATGATTCATTTTGGATTAATTTAGAAAATGTATTTTGTTTTGTTTGTTTGTTTGTTGTTGTTGTTGATGTTGTTTTGCAAACAGAAGCAATTATGTCTTCTATATTTTACCTATTTTATTCCAGCATTTTATTCTTCCCCACTATCTGTTTTCTGGTTTACTTTCTGCTGCAACAGAAGGACCAGAAATAGCATCGCTGATCAAGTTGGAGAGGCAGGGACCGTCCTTTGAATATAATGTCAGCAGTAGGGTCTCGTCATGGAGTGTCAGGCGGCACAAGAAGTACATACAGAAGTTAATTTTCTGTTAACTTATTTTCACTACTATCTTAAGTATCACCAGGAACTAAACGACCTTTATGTGATCACCAACAAACTTCATGTTTAACATGCTGTCTTTAAAACCATCAAGTGCTGTAAGCCAGGCACTTTCTCTTGTTATCTCGTTTCGTTTAAGTTGATCCTCCCAACAACCCTATGCGTTAATGATCATGATCCTCACTTTTTAGATGAGGAGGCAGAGGGAATCACTGTGAAAACCCCTTCACCTTCTAGAAAATAGGTTTGGAGAGAGAAACATTTTCTTCCTGCACCAGGCTTAGATTTAAGTGTTGGGAAGGTGCCAGAACTGAGCAGAGAGCAAGTGAATTCCAAAGATCAAATGAAACTGAAGAGGTTGTGTTCAATGACAAGGACCTCCCTCTAACCCGCACTCTGTTTAATCCGAGCAAGTCCTCCAGACCCGAGTTTGTCGCCTGCCCAGCCAAAGCCTCCCACTTCCTCAGGATGCAGAATGACTTTAGGGAGGAAATTTGTCCTGGCTACTCTTCTCCCAAGCTATCTCACCCCTCCTAACACTGGCTCTTCTAGGTAATTTTTTTCACCTTGTTGAACCAAATAATTCATAGGCTGGTTAATGGATCCAATATTTTAATTATATTTCACGCCACTTAGGTGTGCAAAATTGTCATTTTCTTTTCTTTTAACTAAACTTAATTTCTAATTGCATGCTTACTAGGTCTGACGCAACAATTTCATCTGGTTCTTTGCAGGTAGATTTGTTCAATTCACTGTTTTCACCATTATTTCAGATTTAAACTCTGTGGGTTCATTGTTCAGCCCTGCCTAGCTCTCATCACCATTTATCACCCCCTTCACTCCCTCACCACCACCCACACACACACATACACAGTGGCACCTAATGGCCAGGAGGTGTTAAGGAATCAGGGACAAGGGAGTGTCTGTCCACAGCTCTCACTTGACACCCACTGATAGCTCAGGTCCCTCTGGTGTTTGGTCTCTGCCCCTGTCTCTGCTGCTTCCTCTGTAGCTTCCATTGTCCGGGCCACCAGGATGCTCATGTCTGGTTCTGTTCCCTGCTCAGCTCCTTGAAGCTCATTTTGCTCCTACTGAGCATCAGCAGCAGGATACTCCCCACTCATCAGGAAGCTGTGGCCACGCCCATCTCCTCTGCACTCTCTCTCTTTTTTTTTTAAAATATATATATTTTATTGATTTTTTACAGAGAGGAAGGGAGAGGGATAGAGAGTTAGAAACATCGATCAGCTGCCTCCTGCACACCCCCTACTGGGGATGTGCCTGCAACCAAGGTACATGCCCTTGACCGGATCGAACCTGGGACCCTTGAGTCCGCAGGCCGACACTCTATCCACTGAGCCAAACTGGTTAGGGCATCCTCTGCACTCTTCAGCCGTCTGCCTTGCTGGTCATGTGAGAAGCTGGACGAACAGACTACATGTCCCACACCCACCGTGAAGCAGCGGCCCCCTTCTTGTCAGCCTCTGTCTGGGTTTCAAGGCCTCCAATTCAAACGTAAAGGTTGCTATCAGACAAGGCAAGCCACATCTGGCGATGAAATCTCTCACATTCCTTCCAAATGCTATTACTACCGCTATTACTGATTTGATACAGTTTTCTGGCTGACATTTACAGCAAAGGTTATTGAGTGAGCACGCTGTTTTCCGTACCATTTGTCGAGGTGGCCTTGCCACTTTGGTGACTCAGCAGGACAAAGGTTACATTTATTCCTGGCCTCTGCGTGAGGCCCACTGCAGATTCTCTTCCCTCCTGAGCTGTTCTGCTCCCTGAGGATATCAAGCTGTAACCATCCCACTCATTCCCACCTATTCATCCCACTGGACTCATGGGAGAGAGTCTTCTACATAGAATCCCAGTAGATCAATTATAACTGAGAAACCAAACTACCTGGCTTTCTTTTAAATATATATTTATTTTTTACAGAGAGGAAGGGAGAGGGATAGAGAGTTAGAAACATCGATGAGAGAGAAACATCGATCAGCTGCCTCCTGCACACCCCCCACTGGGGATGTGCCCGCAACCAAGGTACATGCCCTTGACCGGAATTGAACCTGGGACCCTTCAGTTTGCAGGCCGATGCTCTATCCACTGAGCCAAATGGGTCAGGGCCCTGGCTTTCACTTGAACACACATCTTCTGACTCAGACAAGTTACCTAACTTCTCTCTGCCTCCATGTCCTCACCCCTAAAATGAAGACAATTATGGTTCTTGCCTCCTAGGGTTGTTAAAATGATTAAATGGATTTCTATGTGACGGGGACTTAGAAGAGTTCCTGGCACATGGGAAGCACCCTATTAAATCTCCATTTAGGAAACATGACAGGAAGCAGAAGTAATTATAAGTGCAGAATATTTATTTGCATGCACACAACTTAGAAACGATTTGTAGATTGTCAACTGATGGTTGATGGTGCCAATTCAATGCCAAGAGGAGTCCCCAATTTAGGATGCAGTGGAGAAGGCAACTTTATTCAGTGCAAAACAGCCCAATTGTGATACAGAACAATTATGAGAACAGCACTGTTGTAGAACAGCTCAATAGTGTTAAAGTTCAATAGTGTTACAGCTGGGGAAATGCACTCTTCAGTCTTAGATGGAAAGGGAAAAAGCATCAGAAGTAGGTCTAAGTTTTTTAACTGGGAAATTCTATTCATTTGATCCACAGATATCTATTACAGACAGAAGTTCCCACCCTTGGTCACTGATTAATCTATCCTCATGCAAATGAGGTCTCTAAATCCTTGCCGTTTGATTGGTCCAAAAGGCATTGTCCTGTTTGGTCAGACTGGAGTCACTCTGATTGATCGGTGAACATGCTGATGGATATAACTGTGCAGCTCCAATTGGATGGGGAAAATCTCCATCCTATTGGTTGAAAGAGGATTCCAGGAACTTCTCAATAAGGGCAGTTTGTGTGAGATGCCCCCCTTTAAAAACAGCTGCTAGGCTGGGTCTTTTGTTTGTTTGTTTTGTTTTTTTATTTAAGCCCAGTTAAGCCACCAGTAGCCTTCTTAGTAAGTATCTTCTTTCCCAGCATCCGTGAGCCATGACCATGGTGTAAGCCTCTCAAGGTTCCCAATCCTCCTTCCTAGGTTTGATGCCCTTGTCCAGGAGTGCCTGGGATGAACAAAGCCTCTGCATGGTTGCTGGTTCCTATTTTTCCATTATATCGATTCCTCCCTGTCTTCTTATCTATGAATGATCATAGATAATCACAAATCTTCTCATCTCTATGAATAATTCATGCTAGTCTGTGATGTTTCATACTCAATTCTGGTCACTTTCATATCAAGCCTTGGAGCTCTCAGCCACTTTATAAGCAAAGTGTTGTATTTGAAGTACAAAACACTTAAACCTCAACCACAGAATACTCCAATTTTAGTTATTTTTGCTATTAACAGCTAATGCACAAGGCCTGACATTGGTGAATTGCTTTTATCCGTCAGGACTTTCTATGCAGTGATAGAATATGAGTAAAATTTGCTCTCTATCGCCTGTAAAGTATCCTCCACAGTTAGGGCAGCTGGGCTGCTAAAACTCTTCAGCTTTAATGGAAAGAGCAGCAGATCATAGCAGAGAAAACACCTGCAGGGGTTTATTTACAGCACCTACTACCAAACATTTTACCTGTTTGGCTCCCCATTGCTCCACAATGTACCTGCAAGGCATCTTGCAGGTACATTTTCTGATGGGTATACTAGATTCTGTGACTTGGAAAAAGATTTCCCAGTCTTGACTTTTGTTGCAATTAACAAATTATACTGTCTTTTTTTTTTTTTTTTTTTTTTTTTAGGTACTACCCTACTGGTGTTATATGTTGCCCATTTACACCTGATGGAGATTAGCTATTTAACTGTTTGTTGTCCACTGGAATACTGTGCTAATCTGTGACTTCAATTTTTAAACAAGGGTGCAATGTAGTTTAACTTTGTGTAGTTTAACTAAATTTAAAAAGAGAGCATCCTGCCCTGGCTGGCGTTGCTCAGTGGTTAGAGTGTCAGCCCTTACACCAAAGGGTAGTGGGTTTGATTCCTGGTCAAGGGCATGTACCTCAGTGGCAGATTCAATCCTCAGTCCTGCAGGAGGCAACCAATCTATATGTCTCTCTCACATTGATGTTTCTCTCTCTTCGCTCTCACTCTCCCCTCCCCACCTCCTTTCCATTCTCAATGGAAAAAATATCCTCAGGTGAGGGTTAAAAATAATAATAAAATAGAAAGAGACCATCTTATAGGCATTAATAACTACAAATGAGTTGAACTGAATTGAATTAAAATTTTAAACTCTATGAAGATAGTGAATTGTCCAGAGAATACAGCTAATGTTCTGGTCCCTGTGGAGATCAAAGTGCTATACATACTGATGATGAGAGTTGTGGAAAGTAGAAGCAAAACTGGAATGCACTCACATGCACAAGCAACATGGATGGGAATTGGTCCAGCCTCTGCTCTTCCCTTCCACCTTTCCTCCTGAGGCCCTTGTATGACACCTCAGCCTCTTGTCTGTTTATGAATCCCATGGATAGCTACTTTAGGCAGGAGTGTGTGTGTGTGTGTGTGTGTGTGTGTGTGTGTGTAGTATGTGTGCAGGTGCATGTGATGAAATGGAGTGAGATACCACACTGGGCATCTTGCAGGTACATTTTCTGATGGGTAAACTAGATTCTGTGACTTGGAAAAAGATTTCCCAGTCTTGACTTTTGTTGCAATTAACAAATTATACTGTCTTTTTTTATTATTAAAGCATCAGAAGTAGGTCTAAGTCATTTTAACTGGGAAAATCTATTCATTTGATCCACAGATATCTATTACAGGCAAGCTGTTCCAAACCAGGGCCATGAAACAAAGGCACATCTTTGAAGAACATAGGTATTTTCATGGCTGTACACCTAGCTCCTAGCACCATAACTGGGTCATGGTAGCCACTCAATAAAGATTTGTTGAATAAAGAACTACAAGAGGACACCTCTCCTCAATTTGTGCAGCTTAGAGTAGTGCTCAATAAAGACGATTAAACAAGCAGTGCCAACGCTGAGTGGAAAGTGCCTGGGTAAGGAAAGCGCTGGGCACCAAGGGAATCCAGGGAAAGGGACAACGAGAATTGAGGATCAGATACAACCTCCTGAAAGAATAAGGATGCACAGGAGTCAGCTGAAGGGGAAAGGGAAAGGGAACACAAAAGTCCTAGACAGAAGCAAAGACCTGGAGGCAAGAGACAGAATACAGCTCCAACTGAGGAACAAAAGCGGCTCCATGTAACAAGAGCATCAAGTACAGGGGCCAGAGAAGCAAGAGATGAGGGTGAAGAAATAAGCAAAAGCCAAATCATGAAGAACATAGTAAGCCACTTATGGAATTCTGACGTCTTGGATGGATTTTACAAGTGGAAACGTTTCTGGAATTGGCTGGTGTGTGGCTGTAGGAGTGCGTGGTTTAGAGGAGTGAAAGTGAAAATCACGGGAGATGAAGTCAGCTTCCGATACGGATGGAAGAGGTGGTGCCAGATGGACACTAAAAAATCATAATTCTCTTTTTAAAATTTTTTTATTGATTTCAGAGAGGAAGAAAGATAGAAACATCAATGATGAGAAAGAATCATCAATCAGCTGCCTCCTATACATCCCCCACTGGGGATCAAGCCTGCAACCAGGGAATGTGCCCTGACCAAGAATCGAACTGTGACTTCCTGGTTCATAGGTCAATGCTCAACCACTGAGCCACACCAGCCAGGCAATCATAGTTCTTTTTTGACATTAGATGCTCTAGCTCCTAACCTACTCCTAAGTGGTTCTGGGAGTTATGAAAAGCACACCGCAGTCTGAGAAAAATGGACAGAGTAGGTGGGTAGTTGTGTGAATTTTCTAAAGCATCACCTGGGAACCACAATTAAAACCCTGGTGACTAACTTCCTCTCACACACTCACACATGAACCTTCTTGTCTCAAATTTTGAGAAGGAGTTTTAAAAAGGTGTGTGTGCTGGGGGGAGACAAAAATGCCCATGAACAAGAATAAAATGTGTGTTAGGCAAAACTGTAAGTTCTTTCATATCCCTTTTGTCCCCTCCCCAGTCCTGACCATCCAGCTCCCTATGCGGGCTGGTGGAAATGAGTTCAAGGAGCTCCAGGTGAGAATTCTCCCCAAGACCTCATTATCAGCTTCTGGATCCAGACCAGAATTTTTACAGCTGCCTCCAGGACCTGTGCTTAACAGTCATTCTTATCCAGAACCTCAACTACCCACCACCCACCACCATCCTGCCCTGTGCCCACTCACAAGAGGTGGCACGGTACAGGAGACAAGCTGGGCACATGTGGACAGCAGCCAAAGAAAGCAAAGAAATTACAACAGCTCTGGCTGGTGTGGCTCAGTGGGTAGAGTGTCGGCCCGAAGTCTGAAGGGTCCTGGGTTGGATGCTGGTCAAGGGCACATGCCAGGGTTGTGGGCTTGATCCCCAGTAGGGGGCATGCAGGAGGCAGCCAATCAATGATTCTCTCTCATCATTGATGTCTCTCTCTCCCTCCCTCTCCCTTCTTTTCTGAAATCAATAAAAATATATTTTAAAAATTACAACAACAAAGAAATGCATTTTTTTTTGAAGCCCCTAAGTTTGAATTGAGATAACTTACTTAATCTCACTAAGCTTCAGTCTCCTCGTGGGTAAACTGAGAATGGTAATATTTAATTATTTTTAAGGTGGTTGGGGAATTAAATGAAACAATCCTTTCAAAATGCAATTTGCACTCAAGACATCTTTGACTAGCTTTCAAGCAATGAGGTCTTGGTAAGAATTCTCACCTGGAGCTACTTGAACTCATTAACTGGCTGCTCAGAGGGTTAGATGGATGATAAAAATTTTGGGATATGTTCACTGCCACCTACTGGCAGAAAAAAAAATTGATCAGGGCCATGGATGAAGAGACATCTCAGGGACTCTGCTGCTCTCCTCTGACCTGGGGTATGGTCTGTGTTTGAATGGCCGATTCTGTTGCTCTCTCTAGTTAGAAGTCAAGCTAAGAAGAAAAATAATAGAGCAATTGTCAAGGCACCAGGATGAGACAAGTCTCCTGCATCTCCTTGATGTTGGCAAAGCTCTTGTCCTAGATGTGGCCATGTGCTTGTAAGTAGAATCACAGTGAGAACCAAACCCTGGATTCTGGACCTTGAGAATATTATGCTAAGCAGAATAAGTCAGTCAGAAAAAGTCAAGAACCATATGGTTTCACTCATATGTACGATATAAGACTGAAACTCATAGACACAGACAACCTGGTGGTTACTAGGAGGAAGAGGTTGGGAGGAGATAGTAAAGGGTAAGGGGAGCCAAATATATGGTGATGGAAGATGATTTGACTTTGGATGGTGGGCACACAATGCAATACACAGATCATGTATCACAGAATTGTATACTTGAAACCTATTAACCAATGTTACCCCAATAAATTTAATAAAAAAGAGTCAAAATCAAGGATGTTGAGAGATCCCTGAGAGAAAAATTATAAAATAAAAGGAAAAATTCTACAGATACAGGGCAAGCCTGTATGTGGGAAATGGGAGAGATAAGAGAGCCATAGGAAGTAAAAGTGTTGGTAGAAGAAAGTACCCCAAAATCAGCACAGTGAGTGTTATGGAAGCTAAGGAAGTTTAAAGAAACAGATAATAGTTTCAAATATTGCAAATGAAGCAAAGAAAGTAGAGCCTGAGAAAGCTGTTTGGAATTGGTGAATTTTACTTCAGTAGGAGTGGTAAGGGTTAACACCACATTGCGAAGAGCCCACGTAGAAAGGAAAAGTAAGCAAGCATTTTAATGGTAAAGAGAAGGAGAGAAAAATAGCTTAAGAAGCTATCAGATTTATGTTGGGAGATCCTAAGGAGGTTTTTGTATGCTCTAGCTTTCATACCTCATTATTTCTAACTAGAGGCCTGGTGCACAAATTTGTGTATGAGTGGGGTCCCTCGGCCTGGCCGGTGATTGGGGCCAATCTGGGGCTGTCTTGCCCAGTCCCAATGGGGGCCTATCGGGCTGGCCAGCCCTGGGGAGAGATTGCAGGAGGTTGGCTGGCCACAGGAGGTTGGCTGTGGGAGCTCACTGACCACCAGGGGGCAGCTCCTGCATTGAGCGTCTGGCCCCCTGGTGGTCAGTGCATGTCATAGAAACTGGTCTTTCGGTAACCGGTTGTAATGGTTGCTTAGGCTTTTATACATATACATTATGTTATTATGCCTCAGACTCTACTGATACAATTGAGGCATGCTCTAGTGTAAGGCAAAGGGGCACCTAAGGGTCAAGTATCCTTTGTAGTTTATTTGGTATCAAACAGAACCTTCCTTTAAAATGACTTCCTCTTCTCTCCATCCCATTGCACAACTTGTCCAGGCCCTCAGGCCTGCAGCCTGCCTGACTGTGACAGCTTTCCTCCCATCTCTGCCAACATTAATTCAAATTTGTTCTCAAAATTATTTACAAGCACAGATTTTGTTGGTTCATGGTCATGTCTTTAATAAGGGGGAGGGAGGGAAGAAAAATTTTCAATAGCTCTCTAGTTTCTATTCAAGAATAAAATAGATTCTTCTCCTTGATTTTCAAGGCCCACATAATCTTACCTCTGTAATTTCCAGTACATCTAAGTAATTTTTTACTCTTGCCCTAACATATGTCATCGGTTCTAGTCAGGCTATTTCACCAACCAAAGGGCAGCTTTTACCCAAGTACTTTCCAATCCCATGTTCCCCTTTTCTCTACAACTATGCATATCTAACCCATCCTTCAAGGACTTATAAAATATGCTTATATACTAATCTCACTTTAGTTCTAATATTTCCTCTCTCAAATTTTGCACAATAATTATTGTCAATGGGGAAGGAAGAAAGAGCTAAACACATCCTAATCTTAGCTTAGGGTCTTTTCCAAATGTATCCCCTCATCGCAAAATTCTGCTATGTGCCCCACAACCACCTGTGAGTATCAGTACTACTGATGTCGGAATGCATTCCCCTCATCCCACATAGCTATTCCGCACAAGTTCATTCTTAGAGTTCTTAAGTTTATTAGCTCCTTGAGGACAGAGACACTGAATGACCACACAATAGGTGCTGTTCACCAATGTCCAGTTCACCTCCTTCTAGGTAACTGGTAGAATTGGATTCTCTGGCTCACTTTGATGTTAGACCATGGGACTTATTTTGGCAAATGAATTGTGAGTGAAATAGAAATTCACATGCAAGTATGTTTTAGGATAGGGCCTCCATTGTCTTGGGTCCTTGAGTAATTACAATGAGACTCCCTGTTACTTTGTGCAGAACATGTAACATGATGGAAAAATCGACTTTTGTTACCATGTTAAGTCACTGAGACTTTGGCTCTGTTTGTTTCTACAGGATGATGTTGTTTCTCAAAGTGGGATCCTTGGACCAACAGCGTCTGGGAGCTTATTAAATACACAAACTCTCAGTTCCTGCTCCATAGCCACCAAATGTGAATCTGCATTTAAACATGCTCTCCTCGTGTTTCATATAGCTATTAAAGTTTGAGAAGCACTGTCCTTGACTATTCTGACAAGCACAGAAATTGTTACGGAAAAGTGGCTGGATCAGAATCTAAAATGGGTAGGTACACAGAGAGCAGGGACAGATGGCAATGCATGTGATGTTGCAGGAAAAGAGAGTTTGACTGATGGATATCATACATAAACATATGGGGGAAGGTCTGAAAACAGGGTATCAGTAGTGTGTATTGGTTACTGTTGGCTGCATTTAATGAAATACTACAAGGGAGTGATGAGCTACAGAAAGAATTACCTGAATGCAAGCAGCAATAAAAGGGATTTCAGATGGTAGAACAACAATATGAATGCACTTAATACCACTGAACTGTAAACTGAAAAATTGTTAATATGGTAAATTTATGTTACATGTATTTTACAATAAATAAATAAATAATAGGATTCTTTACTGATACATTTGAAACCAGATTTAAAATTAAACTTTTTTTTTTTTTCAAGAAAATCCAGAGTCAGGGACTCCAGCATGAGAAGAGATAGCTCTTCTCAGCCCAATAAGTAAAAAATTAAATTTAAAACATTGAATAACATAGGCCAATTAAAACTCAGATTTGGCACTAGGATCAAATCAAGGGGACAGGTTTCACCATCACTGCTAATCCTCTTAGTAGATTACGGAAGCTGTCTCAGAATAAATGCCAAGAGGGATGTGGCAAAAGGATCCAGTGAGTCCTTTCAATTGGACAAAAGGTCTCAGGGAAATGAACTAAAAGCAAGACTCTCCCTCACAACCTGAAAGACTCACAGCACACATGATTAGGATGAGGGAAAGAAAAAGCCACCGGGACAAAGAGGACAAGCACGCAGCAGCCTGGGAGGTCAGTGCCGATCTGCACGGTCTGATGAGGTAGCACCAGCCACGGGTTGCTGTTGACCCTGGAAATGTAACGCCCTGCCTCCTCCTGTTCCTCTGCTGAATGGGAGTGACTGTGTGGTCCCCTGTCCCGCCATCATTTATCAGGTAACTTGTCCTTTTAGTTTATTGGTCTCCAGCTCAAGAGGAGCCACATCTGAACCTGATGTAGAGACAACCTGGGGGATTTTTCAAAGTTACACCTTCACCACAAAACTCTGATATGCTCCCTGAATCCATCGGTGAAAATTGCCATTACAGACACAGGAGCTATTGCAGCCCTCATTTTACAGCAGGCATCGCCTGCGCCTCATCAACTCTCATTTATGTGCAGCGCCTTGAACTGTGGACAGTGTATTCACATATCTTAACATATTCACGTCTTAAATAATTGGTCCCATAAGCTCTTTGACGGCAGAGAGTATCTAATGGCCGCTGCTTCTAGCCCCCAACTAAGTACATGGTTAGTGGCATCCTCACAATACTTACTTACCAAGAGACAGACTGTAAGACAATGTATAATGTCAAGTGTACAGTATTATTTGATTTTCAGGAGTCAGATCATCTTGAACTGAGAAATGGCCATCATCCAGGCAATAAATACTGTCGGGGAAACTTCATGCTAACTCCTTCTCCTTTTGCTGCAGCTGCTGACAAATGGGCAGAAACACCCAACACACTCTGAACAGCACACATTGTATTAACCATCGCTTTGAACACACGTTGTTATATCAGATGAAGTTCCTACAGAAGCAGAAAGAGTTAATATAGAATACCATGCAGTACTTGACAGCTACATGGTTGTTTTGTTTAGGGAACTTTGTGTTGGAGTCCCAGGGCTGGGCTAATTTGCAGATATTTACCGAATCACTAGGTTACATGTGTTCCTTCCAGCTGAAGACACATCTGAATACTTGGGTTCTTTCTGCACTATTTATATAGAGATTAAAAGACATTTGAGCATTTCCTTAAAGATCTTCCTAGCGAAGGGCCGACCTTGCCTGTAGTCATGAGGCACCCAGAGCGGAGGGTTAGCCTGGTCAGCTCCCAGGTGGAGCCGACTGCAAACCACAAGGGCCGAAGTGTGATCACACACAGGATGGGAACCCTAGTGACCTCACGGAGCACCCGGGGCTGTTAGGCAGCAGATTCAATACGCATTTACTCAGTCACAATAGCAAACAGCAGTGGAGTGCCTACTCTGTGTTAGAAACTACTGCAGGCAACAAAGCCGCAGATATGAACAGGACAGCGGAGAGGCTGGCTTTCACGGAACCCGAGTTCCTGAGACAGCCATGTAAACATGGACTGTGGTTTCCGTCATAATGATATAGAGATCACTTACTTCCCATTCACAGATACTCAGAGCCTGTTCCGCTAAAAGGAACAGGAAACATTTGAAGGGCTAGCTGCCCTTTCAAGACTCATTTGCTAACAACCTGTTAATTTGCCATTTTCCAAAGATTTGGATGCCTTATGCACTTTCCCGCTCGTGCCAGTACCACTGTGTGTGTGTGTGAGTGTGTGTGTGTGTGTGTGTGTGTGTGTGTGAGTGTGTGTGTGTGTGAGTGTGTGTGTGTGTGTGTGTGAGTGTGTGTGTATGTGTGTGTGTGTGAGTGTGTGTGTGAGTGTGTGTGTGTGTGTGAGTGTGTGTGTGAGTGTGTGTGTGTGTGTGTGTGTGGACTCTGAGCTGCCAGGGCTCGGGGTCACATCTGTAAGTTATGTATGTGTTCTACACCCA
The DNA here is from genome assembly GCF_027574615.1 of Eptesicus fuscus. Taxonomy (NCBI): domain Eukaryota; kingdom Metazoa; phylum Chordata; class Mammalia; order Chiroptera; family Vespertilionidae; genus Eptesicus; species Eptesicus fuscus. Next base: position 63,944,749 of record NC_072484.1, on the reverse strand, counting down.
GAAGCTCCTCTGCGCCAAAGGGCTTCAACAGCTCATCGTTGAATGACCCTAGTAGCACACTGCTTTGTTTATACTTTTCCTGCCCTGGGAGCAGTATAGATGTGAATATCCAAAACAAAAGAGAAGTCTTTAACACCAAAAATAACAGAATGGAATACAAGAGCTCTAAAGACCAAGCCCTTCGCTTCAGATATGAACACTGAGACCAAGAGGCCACACAGCTGCTCTGGTCAGCAGGCCTCCTGGTTTCCAGACTATTGCTCTCACAGCTGCCTTCTGCATCATCCCCTAGTACTGACCCCATCTGCAGCATTTCTTTAAAATAAATGCCCAGTCCCTATTGTGCTTGACTAGTTTCCAAGGTATTCTCACACTTCCTCATGCAGTTCTCACGACCATCCTGTTAGGTCAGCACAGATGTGGAACCTGAAATGAGATGATTAAGGCGGCATCACCTGTCAAAGACAGAGTCAGGACCTGAACTCAGATTTTCAAACTCCATTCCACACTGGAGAAGACGGGACTCCCTGGGTTAGAGATGGGCACTGACCTTCTCTGGCTGCTGGAGTCGGATGGTGATGTGCAAAGTATTCAGTGAGTGACAGGGTTTCAGACTCGGAGACAGGCCCAGTCTGAGAAAGTAAGAAGTGGCTTAGCTACGGGCATGTGTTACAAGTGGGGGTGCAGAGTCTGTGAGGGGGGCATGGGGACACTTGGAGCCCATGACATGTCCCCAAAACATTCATTTGGAAACCCCAGACTGAGTCAGAATAAGACAGTAAGAAGAGTCACAGAAACTTTCACACCACATGACGTAAGGTTTGTAGCATAAAGTTTTATATCTGGGTAAAAGCAAAAACATGATTGACGGAAGTAGAATTAAGGAGATCCCATCCTTGGACAATTGTGAACACAAGCCATACAACCACAAGTTCAAGAAAGAAGAGCTATAGAGAAATCCCATCACAAATAAACAGGAAATTTCAAATGGAAAGACTT